>NC_049195.1:3417983-4617983 GCF_009769625.2 Cygnus olor | reverse complement strand
CTGTAATAAAGGAAGTGCACAGTGGTTAATACTCGTACTGCTCCTGTTGGCCTGTAATGACCACAGACCGTCAGAATGAAATAATTCCAACAGGAAGTGACTTTACAGCAATAATAATATATGTGAAGGCATCAAACATTCATGACCATACCTGAGGCTTTCTAGTCCATAAACCTTCTTTGAACTCAAGTAATAGAGTTATCAAAAAGACAGAGCAACTGTTCGTCGTAAATGTGCTATATTCACAGGCTTTGCTGGAATGCTGTAGTATATGGGGTACATCGGTGTAATTTGGTCTAGTGTATAACAGATTAGCCAATACCCAACTCCTGTGGTGGTTTTTTTCTCTTTTTCTCTTGTTGTTTAACCCTAGCTGGCACCTAAACACCACACAGCCGCTTACCTACCCCTAAGCAGGATGGGGAAGAGAATCAGAAGGGTTAAAGTGAGAAAACTCATGTGTTTGGATGAAGTCAGTGTAATAGGTAAAGCAAAGCTGTGCACACAAGCAAAGCAAAATAAAGAATTCATTTGCTGCTTTCCATTGGCAGGCAGATATTTAGCAGTTCATAGGATAGCAGGGCTCCATCGCATGTAACAGTTACTTGAGAAGACAAATGCCGTAACTCAGATGTATTTTCCCTCCCAACCCTCTTCCTTACCCTTTTGCTCAGCTTCTGTTGCTGAGTGTGACGTCCTGTGGTGTGGAATGTCCCTTTGGGCTGCTGGGGCCAGCTGTGTGCCTTCCCGGCGCCTCGTGCACCCCGGCCCACCCGCTGGCAGGGCGGTGCGAGGAACAGAAAGGCCTTGACCCTGTGTGAGCCCTGCTCAGCAGCAACTAAAACACCGGTGTGATTCCAACACTGTTTTCATCACAAATCCAAAACATAGCACCATGCCAGCTACCGTGAAGAAAATTAACTGTATCCCAACTAAAACCAGCACACTCCCTTCTGAGGGTAAGCATTTTGTTTGATTCTGATTTGTAATCCTTCTAGGGTATATAGACCATGTGGAACTTTGTAATGTCATTTCTATTTTAATTGAAAGCCAAAAAATGCATGTTCTTGTCTTCACTTTTATTTCCAGAATCTTTCACAGGACACTTTCTTATACCAAGATTGACAAAATCTTAAATATACCAATGTGGTAGTTGTCTTTCAAATACTGTTTGGACTGGATCCGTTAGTCGACTGACTTAATATATTACGTGATTTAAATGGAATGTTACATTACGTGAAGTTTCCTACAAACCAATTATACAGCCTCACACCCCAGCCGATGAAAATTATGTTCTCATAATCCATGTCCTGCTGAACTTTCTGAATGTGGAGAGGAACTTAGTGTGCCATAGGCCAATGTAAAATATCCTGTACAACAGTGAAATCGATGCACTGGGCTTCACTCTCCCTTGTAAGTGGATATTAGAGAGGTCAGGAAATACATACAGATGGTGCTATTTATAAAAATAGTTTTAATAGAATCCTATAATGTGAGCTTTTGCTTCAAGTTTTGCCGGTAGAAAGCCCAATGAAGTCAGTGAAATGCGTGCTGTTACTGACTCGAACAGATTTTCAGATTGTGCCTTCAGGAGAGAGATGACAGACTGTGCTACAAATTGTTCTCATACAACAAGGCATTTTAGCAGTACTCTAGGCAGCCTTGAACAAGCTTTATCAGAGAAAAAAAGGTCAAATTATAACACTTTGTGTAGTTTTGACGCTGTGATTTTTTTATTACATTTTGAAAGAACTTGGGATCCCCTACTGAAATCGTTGCTTAATTGTGTCTCCTATCTTTGTAGAAAAGGGTCAGAAATTGACTTTAAAAGGATTCAGATCTTTTCCGTAGGAAAATACATTTTCTAAAGTCAGAGGGGTCTTTGCAAGAAGCAGGAGTACCTGGCTATCAGTTCTTACCGTTGTTTCTGTGTTGTATGTTACTACTGGAATGGAATTTAAATTTCAAATACAAGTATTACTCTTCAGAAGTATTTAAAAAAGCAGCAACAGCAAAAGCCTGAAACTAGATAAATTTCATTTTTTTTCTATTTTGTCACTTTAAAACAGGGAGAATAAAAGAACATCCCCAAGTTCAGTCCATGTTGATTATTGAGTTTCAGCTTCAAAGCCGCTTTTTGTAACTCAGTAATAAACTTCCAAAAATGTGGTGGTGGTGTGGAAATTGCTCATGCAGACAGGCTCAGGTAAAGCTGTTAGCAATTGTCACTACAACACCTGCAGTGCAAGTGGCTGGCTGATGAAAACAGTGGAGTGCTTGTCTTGTGTCCCTGTTGGGGAATAACAAATCTGGAGGGGATCCAGCTCTAAGTGAACCTGGCACCCATGAGCTCTGCAGCACTTGCAGTCAGATTGTCTATGTAATTAGCTGTCTCAATCCTTTTTTGAAAACCCAGCCACTTCTATTAGGTACTGAAGTGAGAGCTCAACTGTTTATCAGATACAGTGCTCCCTGCAATTGCTCATCCTTTTTGGGGATGAGACTTCCGATCAGGCGTGTTACCACACCTAGAGGAGCGTGGGGGTTCCTAGTCACTGACTTCAGTGAATGAAAGCTGCAGTTCCTTAATTAGGCCGCTTTAGGGGCTATTAATATCACACTAGCTCTAGCTGTGAATGCTTTTTAGAGGTATAAGTTAAAGGGCTTTACCAGCAGAATCAGTGTCAAACCTCTACCATTTAGAGTAAGTGTTAAATTTAATGACCCGTTCTGTGGCTCGGTCCTGTCCTTTAACTACAGTGTGACATCTGCACACAGGGCTGACCGATCCAAAAGTTCATGCTCTGAAGCTGGATAGGAGCTGCAGCTGCTTTATGTAAGTGGCCTTGACAAACCATTTTCAAGGCCAGTGGTGCTTTTTATGATTTGGCGTTGTTTTGGGCAGGGTATTTCTCTCGGGCAGGTTTCCATGTCCTAATACATCCTGAGCAGGAAGCACCTCTGAGCTGTGCTACTCCAAGGAACTCAGTGTTTCTATCCTATGGCTACGTCTGTCCTGTGTTAATGGTTGCCTTAGCCTGCCCTCAAGATTGCACTCAATCAAGGTTTGTATTCTAGAGCAGACAGCAGCTTGAGCATGCTGTCCAGAAGGATAATTCAGGATGTATGCAGACTTGTGGGATGACCATGAATACAGCGCGTGGATGGGGTACAGACCATGCAGTGTTTGTTATCCCCATTACTCAACAGTGCAGGCATAATGTGCAGCTCTGTCAGTCAACAGAAAAATGCTTCAGAGCCTTCCCCTGCCCAAGTTCAGGCACTGACATTGCTAGCTGGCCTAAAGAAAGGGAAAGTATAACCTCAGGATTCTGGAGTTTCAGCTGATGTGAGTCAGTGAGGAAGTGGGAAATTTCTTTCATTTCTTCCTTTTTCAGTTCTTGAAGTACACTTGAAAGAAAGCAAACCTGGATTCTGGCACTGGGCTGTAGACTACTTACTCATTGTGCTTAGGACAGTCATCAGCTGGCTGAGAAATAATCTACCAGAATAACTGTTGTCTTCTAGTGTGAGAATCCCAGAAATCTGCAAAGTTCCGCAAGGCCAGAGTCTTTTTAGTGTTAGCATTTCTGAGTCAGGCTCAAGGCCTGGGAAAAATCATAATGGCTTTGTTTCCAGACATCTTCAGTGCTAGAAAAGAAACCAAATTATTCATTAATACTGATAACTTCTGTTATAAGTCGAGAGGGACAGCAACGGATTTTGATGTAGCTGATACCAAGCACTGGATGATCTGATGTGACTGATGATCCTGGCTCTGTACTGTCTGCATGTATGTATGTTTCCTATTGGGGACACCTAGGTGGCACTTTAATAATAGTAATCTTAATATACTCCTTGGAAGTGCACTGTAGCAATTTCAAGGGCATTAAAAATGTCCTGATGTTACAAACAAAAAAAAAAACCCACCTATTTGTGTGCTTTGTATCCAGTTAGATCTGTGGGAATCCACTTGATATTGTGAAATGCAGCATGTGTCTGGGACTTAGCTGCATTCAGAGTCTGTCTCTGAGATCTTTGCATCCACAGTGCATTATGCTTTTCACATCTTAAGAGTGAAATGTGGTTTGAAAGCACTTTGATTAATAGGTCCTGCTCAAAGCCTTGTCTCTGGGCTAGAGAACCGGGCGCCTTGCTGTTTCCATGTCATTTGCAGAGCAGTCTCTTGTTGTGTGTGTGTACTCGTACACGTCAGCGTGGTGCTGCCTGTGGATTGCATTAAATACTTCACCCTACGCCTGTCTAAACTTCTAAGCATTACAGTTGTAGACTGTGCATGTAAATAATTTATGAAAAACATTGTATGGATTTTAAGTCTTACCCTTTTAGCATCTGCCTTTTCATCTCTGAATGTTACTTGTGTATTACATGGCTGTGATAAATTGGCTATTTAGTGAATTGGTTATGGTGGATTTTCAGGAGGAAGCTGCAGTAGCTGTTACTCACGTAAATATGCAAAACTTTGCTGGTAACAAACTAGAAAAAAAGGCTAATTAGTATAATTACTGTCATTATGATTCTAATTTAACTGCATAGACTTGCACTGCAGCAACATCAGAGCTGTCACATTTGCAAACTGCATAATTATATGTATTAAGTTCTGTCTCTGTTGCATCCAATATATAAAATGTGCTGTTACCTTAAATTGCTCCAAAAAAGAAGTCAAAATGTCATTAAAGGTCTAGCTTGATTTTTCTTGATTTTTTTTTTTTTCTGATTACCAGTGAAAGGTGAAACAAAAAGCTTTTCTAAATAAACGTTTTATGAATTCTATTGCATTTTTTAAATAGGTGGTGAGTTGAAAATAACAAGTCTGAGTGTACAAGAATATATTTATACATTCGTGCCTGTGTTTCTAAGTCCTAAATCCTACTGCCATGTACTTACTGGTAGCACAGATCGTCACTTGAGTGTCAGAAATCCTATCCCGCCAAAAGTTTCATAATAAGTGTCTTTCAACCTATCTGTTAGGGAGCAACTTCCTCTAATCAGGACAGTGTGAGTACTGTCTGGCTGATACTGCATGGCATTCTTCTGGGGAGGTCATATAGAATAATGTCAACTGTGAAATCTTAAGTGGCTGTAAATGTGTTGCGTATTAAATGAAACATTCAGTAAGATATCTTAGAGACTCCTCAATTACTTAGTTCGTATCTGAAACTAACCTGAAGGGAGAGGTGGGTGTTGTCAATGCTTTGGAAGATAGGATATAACTTGAAATAATTTTGATTCATTGGGAAAATGGCCCTGTATCAAAAGGATGACATTTAATGAAGACAAGAAAAGAGGAAGCAAATGTAAAGATATGTAATATGGAATAAATAGTGAGGAGGTGGAGGATGTGGTGTTACAAACTGAGTCAAAATGGGATTCAGCTGCAGAAAAGGCAAACGACATTTTTGGATATTGGACCCATATCGCATGTGGAACACAGGAGGTAATTATTCCACTCTGCTTAGCGTTGGCGAGATCTCCCCTGGGGGAACAGTACATGCCTTGGGTGCTGTTGTGTGGAGAAGATAGTTCGATGGGGTGGAAAGAATCCAGCGATAAGCAACAAAGAAAGTAAAAGCTCCCAGGGAAAAAATGACTTGCAGGAAAGGTTGAAATTACTGGGTTGATTTATTGTAGTGGGGAAGAGTAAGCAAGGACCTGAGAACAGCCTTCAGCTGTGGGCAAAAAAGCACCAGGCTTGGGAGGTTTTCGTGTTTACCAAGGGACAGGCTGGAGCTTGCACCAGTGCAGATCTTTGGGTAGATGTGGGTGGACAGGAGGGACAAGGAGGGCTGGTTCCATGGGGAGTGGAATGTGCCCCATGTTACTGAGGGGAGTCATGATCTTTCCCTCCACTGTAAAATTTTAACATAAACACTCATGTATCTGACAAGTCTGGCTTAGGCAGGCGTATGTGATCCTGCCTCAAGAAAAGGTATCTTGAGGTGCCTTCCAGGGCTCTTTCTGTGACCTTTTATTTTAAAAACGTGTGTGTATATATATGTATATATATATATATATATATATATTTTTAAGAGTAGCAGCCTCGTAGAACTACTGCAGAGATCTGAGTTCAAATTCCTTGGTTCCTTCCCTGCAGATATTGAAAACACTGCAGCATAAATCCAGCATTGCACAGCTCTGCATCTGTGCTGGTGGTTCTTAACCTTTGCAGACCTCGTGTGCTGCAAGTGGCAGAAGCACTCCCTTGTTCCCACTAATAAAAACCCTGGAGGCATTTTTTTTATTTCCAGTCCTTCAGATAAACTCCCTTCAAACACCAAGTGACAGATGTTGTTCGTGTTGACTCCAGTGTTCTGGAAAAGCACTCAAATGTTATTGTAACTGAGATAAGGTGGAGCAGAATGAAGTCCATTCCTGTTCTGCTTCCACTTAACCGTAACAGCATTCCAGGTGGCATCCACCACCCTTAGAAAAGATGGACCTTGCACAGGCATGACGAGGGGCTTCACGTGCCTTGTAGGAGGCTTTAAGGATTGAAGCCAGACTCATTGGCAAGGCAATACACAGCCAATACGAATTGGGAGCCTTTACAAGAGTATGTAAAGCCTAGCGTGTAAGTGCATGTTTAGAATCAAGTGTGTGCCTAAGCATTTTCCTGAAGGAAGGTGAAAGAAAAAGTGCTGTGTGGGGTTGATGACTCAGGTCTTTTTGCCAGCACAAAAGAAGATAAAATGAGGCTTTAAAAGTAAGCATGGAAAGGTTAGAGCTTGGGAAATGCACCCAAACTTTAGATTCCTAATGGCTGATTTAAGTAATTGTGGTACTTTGCGTTTTAAGGGCTGTCAGATCCTAGATGGGATTATACGTAACTGTTGAGGTGTAATGGCTCCATTAGGTGATAATTTAAGGATCATGAATTACATCTGGTGTTCTAGCGGATATGGCAATCCCAAGTCTGTCCCATACACACACACTTCATTTAAAAACAAATGTGTTAAAATGCCAATGCTAATTGGACCTAAATTCACCTGTTCGATTAGTTTGGGTGAGATCTGTGACCTGAACTTCCCAGATAGGTTTGGCTGACTGAGTTGCAGTATTGAGCAAAAAAAAAAAAAATATATATATATATATATATATATTTGGCATTAGCAGGGATGCAAGTTTGGGCAGCCCAATTAATAATAATGTTTGCTTATTCCCTATGAGGTTTTTGCTCCTTTTGGGTAAGAGAGTGATAGTTTAATTTCATAAAGGTTTCCTCATCTAACCAAATTAGCAGCTGAAGACCTAAATCTTTTGTGAACTGAGCTGCACTGTGGGTTTAATTTCTAGCATGCAGATAGTGCAGGTGCCACATTGTGCTGGGACTACGCTGGATTAGAGTTGTGTGTTGATTTTCTGACCAATGTGGTCAGTTTTTAGTTTTTTGTTTTTTTGTTTGTTTGTTTTTAAGTAATATATCATTACGGTCCTTTTCAAAAACATGTGTTGTGTTTGTTGTTCCTTCATCATATGTGATGAGGAACCACTGTGTAACACTTTGCCCAGCAGTGATGCAAGTTAAATATACATTACACAGCAGATGACCTCATGGATGTTTTCATGTATGAATTTCTGTGCAAGAGTGAGCTCCGGAATTGCCTGAAACTGGATGAAAAGTCCAAAAGAGCTCAAGGGATGCCACAAAGAATTATGGAGTTTCTATTAGATTTCTGTATTCAAAAAGTAAAATCCAGATCTGCCCCAGCAAGAATTAAGTGTTTTTCAGCAGTTGGCACTATATTTCAAGCTATTGAGCTTTGTTCCTTGCATAAATGAGTAAATCTTTGCAAATCTGCATGTGCCAGTATTGTGTACTCTCTGTCCATAGCCTTCTAAACCTACTGGTCTTGAGGAGTCATCTAATGACTATAGATAACCTGGTATCTTCTTTTATCTGAACTGAATCACTTGAACCACCTACACAAGACCGCATCACAAACTATCAGCATGCAGAAACTATGATTCAGTGCCTCTAATGATCAGGATATTAGGTATAATGATAATTTAAAAAACACATTTTGTTGCTAGGGGGATTTGGTTTTGTAAAGCTTGGAAATTGAAAGATAATATCTGAGAATCCCACTGATAGTGTGACTTCAAGGACAAAAAAAAAAAAAAGGCTTTTAATTCTAAACTAAATAATACAAGAGCTTGCCAAAGAACTTCACGAACTGGTACTGCTGTTAGTCTATAGAAGAGCACCTGTCGGTGTAATGGTATGCTGTAGTTGCCTATCTAATGTGCAGTGCTCAGATGAGTGTGTATTTGGGTGAAGTGGGATCTCGGAGAAAAATAAACACAAAGTTCTCTGCCTCAGTCCAAACCTGCTGTGAACTGCACGGTCAGTTTGTTTCTCAGGCAGCATTTCAATCTTCAATGCCGCACATGTTTCAGGAATTGGGCTGTTATTTATCACCGAAGTGTGGAAAGGTGGATGCAGGGATGGTTCCACTTTTCTTTTGTGCTTGGCTGATGTTCCCTGCATAACGCACTCAATCAGCTAATAACACAGACAAAACTTGCCGCTGCACCTCAAAGCAAAATCCTCATGAGCTTCGAAGCTGCTGAGAGACCTGAACCCCTGATTACAGCTCTCACAAGAACAGAAGGAAATAGGAACAGATACATGTTTTGTTGTGGTCCAAGTCCAGTTTTCATTTTGAATTCTCTAACTGGAGTTCAGGCCTTGAGATCGTGAGATGTTGCACAGCCTTCTGAGCCCCCAGCCCTCTTTCCACAGACCGAGGAAGTGTACCTCTGAGACTTCCTTACTTAATATGTATTTATGCTTCTGGAGCACTCATGACAGTTTGTTTTCTCCCCCCTTCTACATAAAAAATGAGTTGCTTTTGTACTGCTCAGCACTGTTATGAATATTTATCCAGAGGGTTTATTTTTGTTATTCTAAATTTGCCTGTATCCTTTGTAAGAAGAAAAATGGGATATAATTAATCTCTTTGTTAATCTTGATATTTGCATGGAACAAGTGAAACAAGCTCTTCAAACCACTTGCTCCACACTTAAGAAGTATTTACTGTGCAGTTCAGAGGGAAACTTGAGGGCTTATTTATTTATTTTTATCATTTATGACTCAATACACACAGTGGGAGGCAAATTTCCTAATTCTCTGTGAGTTTTATCTGGTTCACTGTAGTGGTTGGAAGATTTCAAAAGTAACCTCCAGAGAGGAGCAGGGAGTTACCAGACTGGAGGGGGCAGCCCGTTTAACACACGTGCAGTTCACCAAATGCTGCAGGCCAAATGAGCCCTCTCATTACACACGGCCCCTGTGCTCAGAATTGCTCAGAATCTGTGCTAACATTGGTGGTGGGAGTGAGTTGAATCCACACGTGCTGTTGAAAATGGCCTCTCTCCTTTCACGCCCATCTTCACTTCTCTGTACTGCCTTAATACGGAGATGCGTGTTGCAGGATAAAGCCCGTGACTGCCTGGAGATTCATCTATGTGCTGTTGTCTTCCTTTGGGATGGAAGCTCTGGGGGTTTAGCTTCAGAAATGAAACCGTAGCCTCTTCGTACTTCGTGGGTTTATGCAGTCTTGCAGTTGGACCTGTTCCTCATGCCTGTACTGTGTATCAGGTGTGTGAAACTGATTATTTCTCTCGGGTTGTGTACAGCTGCTACATACTTGGCTCTCACTGATGTGAAGATGAGATCGGGGTTTCTTCAGCCTTGTGCAGCATTCCATAATTCATCGCTCAGTGATGCAGGTGGAATACGGAGGAAGATATGTCTTGTACTGTAGGTCAGGATGCATTGAATCATTGAATACAGATGTATTCATTTCACTTATATCACTCCATATGAAAGCAATATACTAGCCTTGTCTAGAGTAAAATCCAGAGTTGTGTAGAATAAAATAAAATGGCATGCATTACAGCTGTAATAAATCTAACTTTGTTTTTCATCTGATAAGAATTTTTTCAAGACTGCAACAGCAGTAGTCTGTCTCAGAGTGGTCATTGCCAAATCATACATTGTACCTTCCTCTGCTGGGCTTTTGCTGTTGATTACTTAGTTACATTGGCCATCAGCAGAACAGGGCTTGTGTTAGAGCCTTTATAGCATAAGGGGAGGGAGGAAGTGGGAGTGTTGCATGAGAAGAATGAACAATTAATTGAATGAGCAATTAATTCATCCAGAACCAGGATGCAGATCGGTGTAAACAGCATGGCAGTGTAGCAGGGAGCGTAAGCAAGGGCAAAGTTGAGATCGTGCTGTCAGCTGTTCAGCTGGGAAATCTCACCTTGTCTTCAGTGAATGTTAGAAATCTCATTGCCTTCAAGAGCCAGGCGGTGAGTCCAGCTGCAGGGTGGCACAGTGAAGTAATGGGTTAAGTGTTTGTGTGCTGGGTGGCCGCCAGCTGACAGCAATACAACTGTACTTTCTGTACAATGCCATACGATTAGTAGGTACAGTAACAATTGTTTTCTAAGAAATACCCTTTACATTAAAATTTGAACCAAAGTCAGCTCTGGTGTCTGACTTCAAAAGACTTGAAATAAGGATGAGCTTGGCCCTCCATCTGAAAAATAAATTAGAGCAATATTGAATCTTTGTTGGAAATGGTAACCCTGCTTTGAAGGCTCCTGTTTTATGAAAGGTTCTTTGAAGGCATTCATTCACTCTGGAATGAATTCATGCTATTCATTCTGCCAGTCACAGAATAAGATATAATAGCAGTCACTCATGATTGCTGTCATCTATCAACAGTTCATTACATAGCAGTTAGACTGAGGATACAGCATTTGTGAAAAACATTACTATACATCTTGAAAAGAAAAAGCCAGCGACTTCATGTACAAAGATGCTTGGCCTGTTTCTCTTCAAGACTGGGTGTCTGTTATTTTGAATGTTTTTATCTAATGGTGTTGCTGATACACTGAACAGGTAATACACCACTGGAAAACAGTGTTACTCCAAGGTATCAATTTATCCCGGTTGAAAATTTGACAAGTTCTGGACCATCTCCCCCCAGCTCCTGACAGCGATTCTCTGCTCTGTGTAGTGACTCATACCAGCACAAGGATTTCAGCCAAATTTCCTCCGAGTGGGCAGGGAGATGGGAGCTGCCAGTTGGTGTCAGGCATTTCTTTACCAAACAAGTGGGATTCTTTTTGTTGCTAAAATGACTCCTAGTAGTCTGATAGTGTATGTGGACAAGGGGAACCAAAAGCAGCATAGTTGGCTAAGTACTGTTCTTCAGTCACCACCTGGACAACTGCACCGAGTTTAAAACATTAACTGAAAGGGCGTATGTCTCCCTAAAATCTGATTTTTCTGTTTGTTATTGCAATGTTACAATTAGCTGAGCAGGAGTAAAGGTGACAGGAGGAACCCCCGAACAATAGTCGCTTTGTGCACCAATGTTTCTTATCTACAAATAATTTTAGATTATTTTGCTACAGTTTAGGAATCATGTATTGATCCATGCATGTGAGGGGACTGATAACTGTATGGAAAAATCTCTAAAAAGCAGTATCTAATGCTTATGTAATCATTTTAATCAGTAACTCTCAAAGAACAAGATCGCTATAGCTATTATCGTTTCACAGGCAGAGGAGCTAAGGAGAAGAGAATGACTACATCTGACTCAAGATGCTTTCTTTTGCAATTGGTCAAGAAACACCCTTTAACTTTAAAACAAACCACTAACGTGCGATGTGTCCCTTTAAGGTATAGTGGTGCTATAAAGCTGTCGGGCTGACTGCTCATCTCTCCTGGCCCCTTCTGCTGTATCCTCACCAACTCAGGTCATCATTCAGCTTCGTCCTTCTTGCAGTGCAGCCAGGTGGGGCAGCGTGTTGGCTGCATGTAGCCCCCACCCCAGTTTACCTGCCTGTAAGATGGACGTAGGAGTCTTCTCTGCGTAGCTTACAGTACTTAAGCAGGGTTTGTAGTAAGGTTTGAATTGCTTTATCTTCTCTGTAGGTTAAAGAACATGCAAAACACTAACATACAAGCTAGAATGGACACCTTAGCTGGGAGTATAATTTCTCCCTAGTCTCTGAAGAATAATTGAGTTAATAACTAGTTAACTACTTGCTAATGTATAATTTTCTCATTTATACAAGTAAATTGTAATTAACACATATGGCCTACAGATACATGCAGGGAAAAAAAATTAATTTTCTCCCTCTTTTCCCAAGTATGGATGGATTAAAATGTCCTGTTTTGTGGGAATTACATTTTAATGAACTCTAATATGCACAGATCCTGTTAACATAGGCTTTTTTATCAGTTCTTTTAATTATGAGGATCAGTTTGAAGCAAAAGAACTTGAAAAGCTTTGGAAAAAAAAGGGGGGGGGGGGGTATCCTCACAACTATGTTTGAAAATAAAAGCCTTAGGAAAGTATTCAGACCTTTTTTCTCGTGTTAAATTCTTGGAACCATTATGTTTGTAGTTATCTTTTGAGTCAAAACTTTACAAACATCAGCTAATCCATGTTGTGCAGTTTGAGAAATATTTAAAGCAAAAATGGTGAGGTGGGGGTAGTGAAAAGAGTGGTCCCTAAACCTGTTATCTCCAGTGTTTGATGTAAAAAGGTCAATACCCGAGGATTTACTAGGGACACTTTTTACATAAGCAACCTTTACGCATACTGAAATTGTGCAAAACTGCTGTTGTGATTTGACGAAGGGCCTTTTTGTCTTTTCCCTGCTAGAGTTGTTTCCCAAGAGATTCTGATAGCATATATTGTCACTCTGTCCAAGCCACAGAGACGGACAAACTTGCTGTCATCTTTTTTAATTAACTGAGCTTTGCATGTGGTGAGAGAAGATCAGCAAAACCTAACCAAGTCGGTGCAGTTCTTGGTCCTGCAAGCACGCATCCTGCTAAAGAAAACTCAAAAGCAAAGCACGTTCAGGGAATGCTGTCTAGTTGTTTTTGCATCACTTTATCTTTTGCATGCTTTTTGCTAGTAATAGCAAGCTCTGCAGAGCATGGAATTAGTCTTCTGCCCTTTTTCCCATCACAGGTACACAGGCAGTGCTGTTGATCAGTGCTGCAATGTGAGCATTGATCTTTGGTTTTTCCTTGGTGTTTTTGTTTTTTTCAGTGCAAAAGATCGGTTGGGCTGCTTATTTTCAAAACAGAAAGCCACATCTAAAGGATTTCTGCAGCGTTGCTAATAGGCCTTATAAAAGGGGTGTGTGGAAGATGAGGCTGCCTAAAAGAGCAGCTTTGAGGCAGGTTGGCCTTTTATGGTGAATGTGAGTGTTCAAAGGGTTCCTCCCTTTATATGGATAAAAGGAAAAATGGCTCTAATGGCCTTTTAATTACGGTGTCGTGGCTGTTCTCCAGTGCATCTCATGGAGAAGTTGCTTCTTCCCCAGTCCGACATGTTATCAGACAAGCATGAAAAAGTGCTTAACATGCTCCTGCTTTGCAGATGCAATATTCAGTTTATGTTGCAAGGCAGCCAGGTGACCCAACTGGATAGGGTTACCCTGATGCAGTTGCAATTGAATTCGGAATTAAGCAAAATGGGTATAGTATTTCAGTTATTACCTCCAGGCTATCGATCACTGAACCATCACAGGTTATCACATAATATCGTTTGAGGTTCTCTACCTATGCCAATGCTCAGTATCTCAACGTGGGGCTGGTGTTACCTGCTTGTAATGTCCCCTCTTGCCAGCAGGTGTCCCTTCAAGCTCACCAATACTCTGCATTCATTGAAGAGCTGCTAGGCGAGGGCTATTAACAGCAAGAAGTTATTTTTGACCACGCAGGGTAAAACCTCAGAGCTCCCACGGTTGGCTGAGATTCCAGCGGACAGAAGGGCGCTGCGAGAAGGGTGAGGTCTATCACAGAGATTATCCGGAATCAAACACCTCATGTGAACACGCCCAAAATTTAGGAAGGTCCATCCACCTGGAAGGAAGAGGTGATGATGCAACTAATGTGCATTTCTCTCAGTTTAACGCAGTGCATAATCCTGAGCTGCTCATAGGCTATTTATTTGCTTCCTGCCTGTAAAGGATTGATAATGTTGGCTTCCTCCCAGGATATCGTTATTTGCTAATGACTGTGATGGGCTCAGATACCTTGAAGATGAAGTCTTTAGAAAACATAGGCAGATTTGTCTTTAAAAGTCAAAGCTGAACACTCCCGAAACCTGTTATCTGAGTTGGTTTGCTAATTTGATGGATATTTTGAAGTTATTTTTAGAGGTGCAGCTTGCAGAGTTCATTAGGGTTTTTGTTTTAGGAAAACAATTCTAAACGATAACAAAGTGCTGTCGAGGTGACCCATGTTCCACAAATCCGAAATAACAGGTTTTGTAGCTGACGCTCAGGATCTGCCTGTGAGTCAAATTATTAGTCTTTAACATTTCTGGTGTGGGTGAGGTTGCTTAGCTGGTTTGGATATTTTTGTTAATCATTTAGTAAGTTCTGCTACTGTGCTGGTCTAGCGCTACTCGGAGGTTGGGTGGTGTGGTGGAGAGGCTCCTGGGCCTGCCTCCACTTGTGGCAAAGGAACGGGAGGTCGAGTCCTGGTGCTCCTTGTTTGTCAGAATGCATCAGTGTGTCTGTAGTGCTGAAGGAAACCCAAGGGCAGTAGATGCGTAGGACAATGTTTTGATTCGTGCTGACTAATAAATGACACAAGACAAGTTTGAAACTACTTTGTCAGACTAGGTGACTGACAGACCTGTGGGGAGCAGTCTCTTCGTTTTCTAGAGGGATGTGTGCAATAATGCACTGAAACACTTCTGGCTCTGATGTTCAGGGGATTGACAGCCGGACTTGTAGATTTAGTGGATTTGACTTTGTGTTTTCACTGGAGGTAAGTCTGAGCACAGTCGGACTGTGAATGCTTCATCATACCAAATAAAAATACTTCCTGTATGTGTGTGTATGTACTCTCTTCACCCCCAAAAAAGATTGTAAGATCTTAAGGGTTTAGATGCCATCTGGACCTTGCTCTAACTAGCATAATTCATCTTACTCTAGAAAAATAAAAATGTCATTGGAAAGAGAGAACCTACATTCTTTTTATTCTTTTGTTTCAAATGTAGGCTTCTTTGTGTGTGTGCCTGGCATGTAGTGCCTTTTTTTTAAAAGATCTTTTTAGTGGAGTGATAGTAAGCTACAAGTTTTCTTGAACTTCTTTTAATAGACAGGATATAGGTACTTTTAAGTTTGGTCTCCAAACAAAATGTCTCTATAAACAATATTTGTCTCTATAAACAAAATGCCCAGCATGGCAAGAAGCAATGAACTCTGTCAATCTCTCTCCAGTGTGACATCTCCCTTCACCCCAACCTCACACCACAATTTTGGGGTTACTTACCAAATAGCAGTGGCAACTATTTCCCATAATGTTGCATTTTGTATAGGTATCTTTATGCCATACTGTTCTTCCAGACTTGTAAATAAATGCCTCGTTGTCAAGGTAATAGGCATTTTATGATAGTCACTTGAATAAAGAAATATGCTGGGAAATTAAGCCTCATAAGTTTGCCAGTCGTGGTTAATATTTCTTCTCTGCCTGTTGCTGCTAACATGGAGGACGTCTGAAAGCAGTCATTGTTCTACCTTCAGCAGAAGCCTATGTATAAAAAAGCCTACAGAGAAAACTGACCTTGTGCAAAGTGCAACGTTGGCATCAGGTAGCAGAGGTACAGCGGAGGCTTTGGAACTAATGCTGCAGAGGTCTGTGCCAGCACCAGGTATTTCAGGGAAAGATTTAAGAAATCTGTACCTAAATGGAATCGGGTTATTCAGTGTACACAAATGGCTTGTTCTTCACTACTTCATCAGTAGTGAGGTATTTAAATGTGCTTAAACATCTGGCTTATTGGTTGGTCACCGCCTACTTTCCGAGTATTCGCGTTGAATCTTATGGGATGAATTACATTGGTCAGGCTATCATTTCCACTTACACTCTTTCTTGGAGTGAAGGCACCCAGCTGAAAAAACACCTCTCAAACAATTTCTCAAGGTTTTTTTCACTGTCTTATTCCCTTCTTGAATTTAAACACACCAAGGAAATGAGAGCAAGCCTCAGCTTACCATTATGTTTTTGTTAATTTGCCTAGCTAGGGGTGTTCTGTTTCTTCTCAGATGTGTGTTTATGCTTCCCAGGGTTTCTAGACTGCCCTGCATTACAAACAGTGAACTCATCCATATGATGCTGTCATTATCAGACTTGTAATAAATTCCTACCCAGATGGACTCCATTTCTTCTCTTCAAGCCAGAAGCTGATGGAAACTTCTCCCACTGTTAGTAGCATAATGTACAGAAAGAAAAACTTAAAAACATATGATAAGTTGCTACCCTTGTAGACAACCTGTGACCGCTTCTGTCACAAGAGCAATCTGGTCATCTATTCACGTTATATTAACAGTTGGTGTTTTGATATCTAATTCGTGATTTTTGTGTTTAAATCTTGACTGCTGTTGACTGCAGAAAGCATAATATGAGGTTATCTTAAATAATGTTAAAAATCTAAAAAACGTTAAATTAAAAATTAATTACAAAGTTAATTAAAATAAACAAATATGAAAACTCAGTGGATATTGGAAACAACCAGCAAAACTATATTTTCTGCAGCATTTATGCAATGGTAAAATTTACTGGAACTTTGATTTTTTTTTTTTCCTGTGTTTGTTTTGACAAGCTAACTGCTTTCATTTTTTTTCCCATTGGGTCAGATACTGCTGAACTACACTGAGAAATGTTTCTTACTCTGTAGAGGTTAGAGTCTAAATAGACAAGACCAGTACAAAATGAAGCACATAGTGTCTTGCATGGGGTCCCACTACAAATTGGTGACAGAGGCAGAAACAGAATGTTTATATATATTTTATATATAGATATATATTTAAAGTTGGACCCCATCCCTCACATATCTAAAACCTGATCTTTCTCTTTCTTCTTGGCTATTTTAACACTGCCATAAAACATCACTATGATGCGTGTTTTGTTTCAGTGCTGCTCCTTGTCTCATCTTCTACTTGAGTTGTTTGTGCTGTGGGGTAATGGTTTGTCCTTTGCTATGTATTTTTGCACAGCCTAACGTTGTGGCTTCTGCAAAGAGAAATTTTTTGTACACGAGGTATGAACAAAGTTTGTTTAGTCCCATAAAAAATAATTTTCACACGTTCATCATGATTATCTCTTACTAACATACAGATTCACACGTGTACACAGTGTAAGAAAGAGAATGGTGGTTTTCCACATCTCCCAACCCAAACCATCAGGCTCAGTTATTCTGAGAGCCACGTGTTGCATGGTTTAGCAGAATACTGTAAAGGTCAGCGCTCTGTGGGTTTTGGTGACATTTGTGAATCTGTTGGGATGAGGAGTTAGGCAGCCCTGTGGAGCAACAGGGGCTAGAAGAAGAGGGAAAGTAATTTTTAGAACAGCTTTTGTGTAAGTTTGAACTGATCTGGCTCAGCAAAGATAAACAATTTTGTTTGCTTGAAAAGATTAAATAGAAATAGCACATCAGTGCAGAGGTCGCCGGTTTGACAGGGAGAAGCTGAGACATAGTAAGATATTGTGTAAATTAGTTTTTCTTAATTTGAAGTAACTACAGTCTCTGCTATTTCATGTTACGGCTGTCAGCACCTAGCCCTTGTTTTCCAGTAACCATATATCTTATCTTTCTCTTTATGCTTATTTAAAGTAGTTTAGAAAGTTAATCCCTTATTAAAACTGAAATGTACCTCTAGGCTGAAATAAGGATGTTCACCTAACATTTTATACCGGTTTAATTGGTGTGGTTTGATATTACACTTAAATTTGATACAAGGCCTGTGTGTACCCTGTGCTGTAGGAAGATCAATCTCATTTGCTCTTTATTTCCTCTCATGCAAGTCAGCATATATTCTGTTTGTGTTCTTTTTTAATATGAAAACGTAAGAAGATCACGCATGAGATACAAAGGATCAATATTTTTAACTGGGGGAAGAAGAGGGAAGGAGGGAAATCCATAAAAGCTTTTTTCAAATTTGGAATCCAAATGGGAATTGGGTGTGTTCTGTGCATGAAAGCTGCCAGCTGCTGCTGCTGCCAGAAAAGGCAGTTAATAAATGTGAATCTTAAAGAATACTCCGGTAGTTACTGCGCATACAGCCTTAGGAAAGGTTAATTTTTCATTGTATCTCATTGTGAACACATTTCCCGTACTTATTTGCAATTCTTTTTGCTTCTCTTTCTTCTCTACATTTGTGAAACTCTTTTACACAGAACATGAACAGAAGGGGAAAATGCAAAAATAAGTTCTTGTGTATTTCTAGAATTTACTCCATGTGTTTTGTCAAGTTTTAATATTTTCTTCATGAAATAGCATGATTGCATGTGTTCAAGCAAAAAAAAGTGCACAAAGAAACTGATTTTAAGTCCCCAGACTGTGTAAGTGAGTAGTAGTAAAAAAAAACCTGCAAGTTAAATGGTCAGTTCAGGAAATAACATTTCACCTCCATCGCTACTTCTCAGTTATGTAAAAGAAAGTAAACGTGGGTTTAGTGAAATACTGTGCACTTAATCTGTCTTGTTTGCGTTGCACAGGTCGGTAGTTATGTCCATGGAGCCATGATGTTTATTGCTTCCTTGGATATAGTACAGAGTGGGAAAAGCTCCTACTGCTGCCAGAAAGGATGGGGGTGTGTGGAACGCATGATTCATGGCAAACTACTGCTGCTTAGCATCCTGGTGTGCTTTCCTATTCCTATTGCTGCTCAATGTCTCAAACCCAGAACTTTCTCTATGTATTCGTATATATGAAATTGTATGCCAATCTCATCTCTCTCCATTTGAATGAAAGGAAACATTTTTCCTGCTGCCAGGATGAAGCTTCTTCATGAGCTACTCTGTCATGCCATATTCAGTTAACGCTTTCTCCTTTCAAGGTACTGACAAAAGACACCAGAATGCTTTTAGACTGTCGGAGAGGTAACGTAGGGGATCCTTGAACAAGCTCTGAACAAACTAGCTGGCTTCAGCAGTCCAGCTGTGACAGCGCTTTATACGGACTAGTTTGTTTGGAAAGCTGCATTTGGGGCCTCAGACAAGTGATTTGAAAGGAATTCTGGTTTTTCTACTGCGTGGCAATGACCCTTGTGAACATGAAAATTAAGTTACAAGGTCAGCCAGAGTGAGAAGGTTGCCCATTGGTTTGGGGTAAGGAAGTCAGAGCTCTTTGCAGCTTACCTGGTGGGTTTTTTGTGCCTTTTTTTTTTCCCCTAAGATTCCAACAACAAAAAACCAACAGCAAAACAGTAATGTTTGGGCTTTTTCCCTCCATTAGTCACCAGAAAGCAAATATCAACAGCCTGTTACAAATTTGGAAGTGTTTCAGGCATGATCTCTCTCTCTATCAAGACATGCACAGTATGCCAAGGGCAAAGACTGCAAGTAACACTTCATTGCAGATTGCTGTCGAGCAGTGTTCCAAAGAGATTTGCAGATATAGCTAATAAAAGAACTTCCCAAAGCCTATGGTTTCAGATGAGGTGGGGAGGAAAAAAAAATGGTAATTGATCACATTTTTCTGTCCATTAGTTGGGGCAATGTACTGCATAAATAACCAGTCTTGGCCTTTTCTCTGCCCTTTGTTAGTAGCAATAGTCTGCTGTGAAAGATGGAGAGGTAAAGAAGACAGGACAGTCTAAACAAATAGCAGGAATTGGATCGTTTTCCTCGCAAGGTGCTCGTTTGCTGTGGGATCCGCAGAACATGCGGTGTTAAGTGCAGTTGTTTTCTTAACTAACTGTAAATGCACCTGTACTGCAGACTGGAGTCTAACACAGAAATCGAAGTGAGGTGAAGGCCAGTCGGTTCTGCTTTGGAATCGTTCTGCTCTTGCAGAACGCTTTGCTATGGGATCACTGCTGTTCTGTTTTACCGAGCTGATCAACTGCCTGGAAGGTTTGGAGGGCAGGAGGTGGCGAAGTGGCGATAGCAATTGACCTGCTGGGTTTTTGTCGTTTTGTTTTGTTTTCCACCCCCCCACACCTAGTTATCATCTTACTCGGATTCCAGTGCTGAATCATAGTGTGTCAGGGTGTGTTTATTACAGGTGTTGCTGCTGTATACGTTTTGCTTCTCTCCCCCTTCTTTACTGATACCCTATAAGAACCATGTTGCCGGTGGAAAATAATTTCCTGCTGCCTTGTATAAGCAAATGTTTGTGTTGTCTGTAAAGATGCCACAAGAAAACAGAATAGACCTAGGAGAGAAAACAGTATGTGAGCTTAAAAAAATAAATAAAAAAAAAAATCCTGTTGTGGTTGAAATCAAGACCATAGATTTATGGTTTAAATCAGTGGCAGTTCCACTGGTATTTGTGCTCTGAAGTGGAGCTAGAACATCTTAGCACAATTCCATTTAAAATCAGTGTGTGGATACAGTTCCTCTGGCTTTGCGGAGCAGCTGCTGGCTGGCACTATGGGTGAAGGTAATTTGGTAGCTTTTTTCAGAGCATGTGCCATCTGTGATGAGACTGGGTTCAAAGTTAATACAGCCCATACGTTGTTCATACAGCTCCAGGATTAAACTGTGAAAGGGAAAAAGGAATAAGGCGAGAAATGAAAGAAGTATAAGCAGTTTATATACAGTATTAAATTAAGTGTTAATGTCAATAAAAATGCAAACTAAAACCAGCCCTGCTGAACTAGAATACCTGTGACCACCTGATATTTCTCTTAAACTTCTCAGTCACATTGACGCAGTTGCTAGAAACAGTCAGGGTTTTTCCAGTCATTGTTCATTTTAAATGGTTTTAACAGCTCTGGAAGTATTCATGAATTCAGATTTCCTCACTCTCCTGATCATGTTGCTGGCTTAAAATTCACATTTAATTAACCTCTTTGCCCAAGGCATAAATCAATACTAAAACTCTAAATACTACCCATACTGATAGTGATTTTCATTTGGAGGGAGCCTGCTGAAAATTAGGAATTAAGATGCCTGAAGGAAAGGAGCAAACTAGTTGTGGGAGTGAAGCACAACTAACTCGTAAACTGCAATAATGAATGTCCTTGGATGGGATGGGAAATCCATCCATTAATTTCTTCCAGGGAAGAAAGTGAGAACCAGACTAAGGTGAGCATGACGCTGCATTCAGGACAGAATTCATTTGAGGGGCTCGACTTGCATTAAAACACAATTGCTCTGTACTTTAGAAGTCCTGAGGTTCCTAGAATGGTATTTCAAGTAGCAACAGCAGAGAGCAAAATAAATGAGAATTCTCTGAATTCGCATGTCTGCAAATTTTTGTTACAAAAATTGTGTATAGTGTTAATTACTCCTTTCTATTACTGCCACCTAGTAATGCTATAATGTATTTTTAGTATAGCAGCTCCTGGGAGTGCAGATCTGTGTAATTGCATTGTGAGAGGTATGGGAGACACCTAATGTGACTAGGTAACACATACAGAAAGAATATCATGATTAGCTTCCCTACGGTTGGGGAAATATAGTACTCCTTAACTGTTACACAAATACCCTTGCACCCAACATAAAAGTGGTTGCAAGTACTGTTACAGAGACTAAACAACCCATTGAATTTTCATTTTGTTAGCGCGTTTTGCCGAAACTTAATTCTTACCGAGTGATCAGTAGAAGGGGTTCCTATCTTTTTATCTTTCAAGTAGAATTTCTATATAGTTCTGATTTTTTTACTCTAAATTTCAACATCAGATTTATTTGCACAATTGTTTTGCTAAAGATGAACCTGGGAGGCAAAGGGGGATGCGTTACCGCAGTGAGTTTAAAATTCTCCTTGATCTATTGTTAAAGCTTGAGTACCCCCTGAAATAATAATGAATGATAATTGAATAAATAATTAATTATTATCTGGGATCTAATGAGATGATGAGGTAGAAGAATGAGGTTGTTTACTGAGATGGGATAGTTGTCACACCTGCTGTAGTCAGTATTATTTTGCCTGAAGTATTCACATCTTTGTGTTCTAAAAATGTAAGAGCTGCTTTCTGTGCTGGTGAATCAACTGTATTTTGCAAATGAGCTGTCAACTAAGCAATCTCAAAGCACTTTAGGCTACATTTCAGGAGGATATTCCTTTATGTTCTTTCCTGTAAATATCTGAGGTGAGTATTGGCTTTACTCACAGTATATACATAGGAGTCTTAAATCAATTTGGGTCTCGAATAGTAGTGATGGACAATCTATTGGACGCAAGCATGCTTACACAGGAGGTTATGTTTGCATTGTGGCTCTCGAGGTTTTTCCAGCTTTAGTGAAGAGGTCTTTTTTTTCAATTTAGCAACTAATGAAATGGAACCTTTATAGAATTTGAAGTTTTCTTAGAGCAAGGGACCTAATTTCCCTCTATCAGATAGTTATAAAGCAAGGACAACTTGTTTTTTGAGGGTATATGACATCTTTATTCCAATGTGCTAACACGGAGTGCAAAGACTGAAGCAGAATTTGTTGAAAGTTAAATTCAGCTGCGGTGTTGTTTTTGAAGTTCATTTATATCAGGATGGCATGGGATATTCTCTTAGCAAAACCATATCACTGCAAAAGTTTTTTGTTGTTGTTTTTGAGTGGTGAAATCGTACAGGGAATCATTTCAAGGCTAGTTCTGCAAAGGCTTTGAGGGCTCTGTGGTCAGCTTTGCACTTGCTGTTTGCAGATGTTATTTCAGGTGGACCTTTGATTTACAGTAAATGCAAATCTGCATAGTTGAACCTTCAGACTACTTGAATTACGCACCTCATTTCATTGGCATCAAGTGGTTGGTATATCTTCAGCAGAGCCATTAAATAAAGTCTTGGCTCAGCAAAGTATTTAACCACGTGGTTAAAGCTCAGCACACTCTTAAGTCCCTCGATACTTGAGGACCTTCAGGCAAAATTATGTCATCAGTTATACGCATGTTACTTCCTTGGCTATAATGGGATTGCTCAGGTGTAATGACAGCAAAAAGGGGCAAAACCAAGGCCATTCTATGTAGTTTTGTTCATTTGGCTCTTCACTGATTTCAGATGTTCTGGTACAAAAACTTGGATAGAGTACAGGTTCAGGTTATGTTAGCTCTGATTATTTCTAATACTCAGGTTGGACAAGGTCTTTAGGTCTTAAAATACAAAGCTGAGTTTATATGACCGTGTAAATGAGGAGCAGAGAGGGGAACCCACCACACTTAGGACATACTTAGCTTATCAGGAATCAGAGTACCAATAACTATGGAACCTCACAGTGCTCTTTGCTCAGTCACTGCTCGGAGTGTGGCAACTGTTCTGCCCTGGCTGGCCAAGTACAGTAATTAGTCCCATGTTTTTATTACCTCTCTTCACATGCAGGTAGGTTCTTTTACCATCTTCCCTTCTGTTTTCTTTAGACTGAACAAAAGGCAAATAGCAATGTGTAACAGCTTTCTGCCTGGAAGTTCTGAATATTTTTTAGAGTGGATATGTAATATCTGGGGAATAGGATTTTTTTTTTTCTTTAAGAAGAGTGGCTGGTGCTGTTAGGCTTATGCCAAAATCTACACAGTTTTCACTTAAAAAAACCTTGCTAGAATCAATACAGTGTTGCTGTTGCATTCATCCAGCGAAAAGAAAATAGGGGGTTGAGGAACACTGTCATGCGTTTATCCTTTAGCGAGTATCCCCGATCCAGTACCTGAAAGGTTGTTTGTAGGCTGAAGTCTCTGTGCTACCATCCCAGTTCATAACAAAAAGGTGCTTCAGAGCTCAAAGAGCAACAGTTAGAATATAGCTTCCTTATGTGAGAAAGAATCGTATTCTGTAATAGTCTGCTTCAAACGCATTTCTTGTTGAAACAGCCTCACTGCATATGCTGCTTAGGTATTGAGTATTTATTGCTTATGTAAGCAGAGTTATTTTGCTTTGTATGTTGAGGATTTTTGTTTTTCTTTCATTCTAACTCGAACGTCAAAGCCTTCTGTTGTTTCAAGACTCACCCTACAATTCTGTTGTTTCTGGATACATGTAAGGAGAGGCATTATGATTATTTTTGAGGGTGGAAAATCCTGAAAGGATGGTAGACAGGGAGAAAAAAAAAGGAAGAAAAAGAAAACAAAAAATGTGTACTGATCAATTGATTAATTCTATATGTCATATAGTATTAGTATTCCCCTTCTTCCAAATCTCACTTGGGGGGAGGAAAATAAAGGAAAGTCAAATAAAAGATACATTTAGGGTTAGGGTTAATAAAACTAAACTATCAGGTTGGGATTTACTAGAAGTAGGCCCGTTGTTATTGTAAATGGAGCTCCCTTTTCCAAGACTTAGAAGCCTAAAAAAATAGGTTTGCAGAGATGGTTTGAGGTCAGTCAGGTAGGAGTAAAGAAATTCGCATCATTTCTGTATTTTACATGCAAAATATATTATAAGGTTTTATCAGAGCTTCCCTTATGTGCTTGCAGCTGCAGAGCTGCACAGTGCATTCGCATATGATAGCCATCACTTCAGGCTCTATTTCACCTTGTCACATCCCATTTATAAACTGAGGTTTTTAATAGGACAACAGGCAGTCACTGAAGAGGGAAGGCCTTAGAAAATAAATAAAGACTGAGGAAGTCAGAGATCATTAAAGCTGACACCACCTCACATGTTCATTAATTATGAATCTATTTGGAAGAGCTTTGTTAAACTGCTGGCAGATACGTGTGATACAATTTTTGAAAGCTCTCGACTCAGCCCTTGGAACACCTAAGCTAGGGGAACCCAGAAGTGAAATTCAACCCTAAGGTATTTAAGTTCAGGTCTGTATTCAGCCTAAGGTTTGCTTAAGTTTAGTTAAGGCCGAAATTCTGGCCAAGTGGGCTTCCTCTACAAATGTTCCTTCGAGGTGCTTTCTTCTTGCAGAAGAGAATTTCATTCCGTATGGAAGAAGATCTCTTTGCCCTGCTGTCGCATGGCGTGTGCCATCTGCAGCTTTTACACAGGATGTGCTGTGGCTTTCCTAATAAGATCCCAGCTGGTCCCTTGCATGTTTTATATAGACAACCATACTTAAATGAACGTTCTGGTTACCACATGTTACGAGGAAATTTAATTTTTGACTGCTGTTCTTCAGTAAGCAAAAGGGTAAAGGAAGGATGATACCTCTGTGTATCCATACCTACTCACACGTTGTCCTGCACATCGCTCTGCTTTTGTTCCTGAAGGTATCACACTCAGTTTTGTCTGTTCTCTGCTGTTTCTTCATAGGTGTCTACAGGATCTCTAAAGAAAAACTTCCTCCTGACATGAACCACGATCAACTTCTGTTCCTCCCAAAAGGAAGACATCAGGCATCCCACAGACTGCACGCCACAAAACGTGAGTAGGCAGTACAAAAACATGTATATGATCTGGGCTTCACTCGTTCTGAGCACTGTGTAGTGTCACCTGATGCACTTGTAAGACAAAAAAATACCTTTTAACAGATGTCTTTCTGACCCTCTGTGTAGTAGTCATAAATAATAACTTTGTAATTACCATCTTTAAAGAAAAGCAGACGCTGAAAAGCAAAAGTACCCTAAACTAATTGAAATATGAAGGTAGGCCAGTGAGCAAGCACTGAGGAGCTAATATGTTTCCTTATCCTGACTCCTCTGAGCCAGTTTCTCCTTTACTTTTTCTTGCAAGGACAGCTAGAAGAATCCCTGAAGTTTATTCCAAATGCCAGTCCGCAACATAAGCTAGGGAAGGGTAGACTTTCTGTGCTGCAGCTGCTGTCTGACCCTGGGTTGCTTACTTAGTGACCTCAACAATATGCACGGTCTCCACAGGCCGTGAGAAGGGAGCCTGTGGTTAGCTGCCATCTGGTCTGGTTTGTTGGCCTAGTGTGCAGCTTTCAGGTCATGGAGATACCTCGAGATCCTTTACTCTGTGTATGTCATAGAGGCTCTTAGGTTCCCACCCTCACATTCTCAGTGATCTTCCTTTCCTGTGCATGAACTCATTACAGCTGCAGGGTTAAACACTTATCGCCTTATAAGCGAAAAGCTTACTTTCTTATTGCTTTTTGCAGATTATTTCCTTCTATGCTTACTGCTACTATCTCCTTAGAGCAAGTGTTGCTTCAGTATTGAAAAATAAATTTGTCTTTATGCAATAACAGCTGATAGTGTTCAACTTGCTCAGCACCCTTCAGCTAAGGACTCTGGGAAACATTTAAAACATTAAACTCATGTTAAAAAAATACTAGGGAGTCAAGAAGCTGTTAATACTCATCCTAGATGAAAAGGGCATTTAAACAGAACAAAGCAATTTGTCTGAAGTCAAATAGCCAACGACTCATGAACTAGAGTCTGAAGCTCAAAGGTCTTGCTTGCCCCCCCCCCCTTATGTATGCTATTTGCTATGGTTGCTATAGCTCAAAATCTCTCTAGAGGTGATAGCAGAACTTAGGAATCCTGACACTGACCAAATAAACAGTAAATTAATGAAGCCTGGTCGCCATATTCTTAATGTACTACATGTGTACATGACAACAGAGTACCTGTCTAAAGCCCAGGATTCTTTTATTATAAGAGCACAAGGTGCTGGAATTCTCATGGAATGTGCTGTGGATCTAAAATAGTGTTTGCCTCAGGGTTTGGATCGGCATTTAAAAGTACCAGACAGCTATTCAGCCGGAATCTTTAAGGTAGTTCTGATGCAGAAAAAGAGAAGGAAAGAAAGGAAACTAGGCAGTGAGACTGGTAACTCTTGTAATCATTTGATTTCTATGAGGAGGTGGTTGCAGTGTCTTAACCAGGATGCAAGGTAGAGTACATGAATCTGGATTTAATTTCATAAGCATGCAGATCTTGTTGAGAATATCAGTGTAACAGTTCAAACTAAAATGAAAAATATTCCATGGTTTAAACACTATTTGTAATTGCATTTTGACTGCAAAGATGTTATCAGAGCATCTTTCAAGCTCCAATTAATGCAAACCTAATTCTCCTTTAATAACAGTATCAGGAGGATTTTAAATAATGAACGTAAAGACTTATTTTTGAGCTCTAGATAACTTTCAAATGTCTTCTGTTCAATTTTCATAGTGTGTATGTAGTCTGTGGGCTGGAACTATACTGATGTAGACATCTGCATAAGTTTAGGGATCTGGCTTTACTGGTCGCTATTATTTGCTCTGTAGTTCCTTGTACAACAGAATTGTGACCTATGGAAACAATTTTTGATTAATAATGCCAAATAATTAAAGAGAGACTCTTAGAATTAATGAAGATTCTTGGACCTCTGTTTTTAGATACTGCTGTTAAGTCAAATAAGTATATAGAATTACTGACATTTCTATTTACAATCCTGTCTCAGAACAGGGCAATACTATTTATTTCCTTTTGACTGCAGGGTGCAGCTTAGACCTGTTTTTGCGGTGGGCTTTTTTTTTTTCCTAAGATATTTTAATATTTTGTTACTGAGAATGTAAAACTTAAATGTGTATAGCAGTCAATTTTACATATTTCAGTCATGTCTTAGGTTTCATTAACATGAGAAGAATTTTTTTATGGGTGCCCATGAAATGAAAACAGGTATAAAATTTGTATTCGGCTTAAAATTTTATAAGCGAAGTTACCCCTAACATTAAGTAGGTCATTTTCTAATACCGTAAAACATAGTGACAGGAAAAAATCTTGAACTGCTTCTGCAGAACTGGGGAGATGTGGATCAAGAAAGAAGTATATATCCCTTGAGAGGTAGCCCAGTTGAGGTGTTGAAAAAACACAGTTCACTCTTTGCGTTCTGTCTTCAAGGCTAAGGTCATTCAGAATCCTACCAAGTTTCATATTTAGAGCTTAAGTTTGCATTTTGGGACGAGATAACATCTCACATGCTAACCCTAGCAAAGCTAGTTCTGAAATTTGAATCTGCTAACACCATCCCTGTGCTTCTGTAACCAGGCTAATGAGCCAGCTAAAGCAGGATTACTTTGTCAAGATGGAGTCTAGCAGATTATCCCCATACAAGAACTCATTATTAGTGCTGTCACCAGGTCCTAAATTAGTACCACTACTGATTCAGTGACCAGCCCAGTACCTTTCCTCCTGGGTTGCCCTGGGCAGGCAGTGCCATGTGAACTAATGAAAGTGCAAAGGGGCTTTCCTCATACAGTAGTGTTAATTGCTTCTGCATATTCATTGCTGTATTCTCACACGTTAGTGTTTTTCACATCTTTCTTTTTACGGTACAGAAATGGAAATGTGTGACGGTGAGGAGTGGCACGTATGCCCACATACGCTCATGTGCACAAACAGATGTACATGCACTGTTCTGTACCATGGCTGCAGAAGGCAGGGGAATACAGTCGAATTTAGCTGGGTGATGAAAAGGCCCTTCCTGGCATTCTGCTGGTCTTGACCAAGTGGGACTCCACTAATTCCAGAGTCCTCGCTGTTCCACGGAAGAGGGATTTATAGAATTGAGCAGGATTAAGGCAGCGGCTTTGAGGTGCAGGATTACAAGAAGGCTGGTTATACGCAGGTAAATGTTGACAACCGTTTTCTGAACTCTGCATAGAATTCAGGTGGAGAGGAGTTTTAAAAACCTGATCCAGTTGTGACACCTACAGGTCTCTTTGTATCAGACACCTTCCCAGCATTAGCTAAACACACAAACAGTGGTGTGGTTTCCTTATCATCTACAGCCAACTTAATTATCTGGCTATTTCTAGCTCAGACAAAGCATAAGTTTGTCATTGATGTCCTCCTATGCATGGAGTCTCAGTAATGAAGAATGCATGGAACAAATCTAGAAATACATGCCTGTTTTTCAGCAAACTAACTCAATTTTAATGAGGTTTGAAAGATAGGCAGATAGTACATTATGGGTGGTGTATTTTAAAGCAGTGTGAAGAGAAGTACATGGAGCTGAGTTTTACTTTAAATGTTACTGATGCTTTTGTTACCACTTTTCTTAAGCATAAAGGGAATTTAGATCACTTTAAAGTCATAGACCTGTAATCTTAATGTTGTACTTGACCTTCATATAAGATTATCAGTGGCGAAAAAAATCGCAAGGGGTTCTGTATCTAAAAACAATAACAGCAGGCAGGAATCTGGAGCAGTCTGTCACTTTGAGAGTCCATGGTTATTGAGCTGAAGTGTGGGTCTGTAGAAATTTGAAACTAGCCATGAGTTCAGCTTGAATTGAGAGGAGGTCATTAAAAGATGGCCTAAACATCAAAAACCTCAAAAGGAGGATCACCATAGGGCAAAACTTCCTGATAGTTAGCATGATGTGAATTGTACTGCAACATTGAAAACTCCAGAAAAGAGACAAAAAAGATCAGGCTGAAATGTAAAGCTGGTAAAAGCAAATTTATCTCATTAAAACCCTTCATTTGCTGTTTTGAGATCTCCAAAAGCCTTGAATAGGATTAAGGAAAGGGCATCAAGATGAACAGAGTCCAGCCATATCAGCAAGGGGTTTTGCAGATGGCATCTCTATCTTGCGAAAAGCTTTTTATACCTTAAAATCATGTTCAGACAGCTTAATATAAGGTAATAAGAAATGTGGACTCAGAAGGGTGAAAATTCAGGAAAACAGTATAGCAGGTCAAGCTAGGCACAGAGCGGGTGATCTCTTGAGGCTGGAAGGATTTTAGAAGCATTATGATCTGCTTTAGAAAATTGTCCTTATTCTAACATTGCTAACTGGTGACATTTGGTGTCTCCTCTTCTTTTTCACTGTAACATAGGCACCTGTCCATTCAAATTCCAGGGAAAAGATTGAAAGTCTGAACTCTAACAGACATAACACGACAAAGAAAACCTCAATTCTTATGACTTTTTAAGAGATTTAAGTATTTGGGGGAGAATGGATGCATGATTTCTTCGGTATTCTTAAGTATTCACAATAGCAACCTAACCACTATTGGAAAGGGATGAGTATCAGTTGAGCAGGGTGAAAAACAGTTTTCTTCTGTACTGGACAACTTGTAAATGTTAACTTTTTTTTTTTAATTGCACCAGAAAAACATAAATATTGATATCCTCTAGTAAAGAGCAACACTAAAGCAATACTGTTTGCAGATGTTGGAGAACCTGATTCAAGTCCATCTCTGTGTGTTTTCGTATAAAAACATGCTGAGCAATGGCTTATTTTGGTAGACTACCAGGACATTAGATTGGAAGCTCTCCTTTGCAGAGGATCAGTTTTCATTCATCTTGTAAAGTCCAGGCATAACTCTGTGCTAAGATGAGTGGCAGCCATTTAAAAATAGGTGACCTTCGAGGCCCTGCTGGTGCAATCAGGCATCCAGATAGAGATTTTTGGCAAAAGAAGTTACACTAACCAGTGAAATAAGTGGATTTTTCCAAGTATGAAGTTTGGCATGAAAGAAGGTACAAATTAGGTAACAAATCATTGTAACACTTCTTTCTTTTTTTTTTTTTTTAAGTTTCTAGATACAACTTTACAGATCTTGATGCTCTGTACTCAGTTGGCAGAAAAGTATTTACAGCACTGAAGGAAGGCCTGCATTCCATCCTCTTTGGCTCCCATAAGTAACTGTTACTTTGCTTTTCTGCTCTTTTAGTGTCATTTAGTCATGAGATTCTTAAAAGTAGCTTCCAACTGAACGTTATTTATGCCTCTTTTCTTAGCTGTACCCAGTAACTGCTAATTAAGTCTTTTGTAGAATGACTCTGAACTAATTAGGGTTAATTGAGCCTGCTTGTGCATTAGCTACTCCAGCACTTGTCCTGATAATCAGGAGGTTTGTGTGCGTTGAGTATTTTGTGATTAGCTAGCTTAAATTCATGTTCTCTGCTGTTTTTCTGGCTCATGTAGCCCTTGTGACTACTGTGATAGTAAACATGAATATTCCTTTTCTGCTGGGGGTGGGGAGCGTAAATTACTGGTCCCTACAGCAGGGTTTTTGTCAGGCTGCTGGTTGCAGTAAGGACTGGATGAAGAGGTAAGTTAAGTTTCATAGGTGTCCAGTTACGTGCTGAAAGTTGCTGAGGTACCAAGCTGCTGAAGTTTGAGCTTATCTGGAAGAATCCTCTTTTGTGTATAAACATTGCACAGTGACGGAGGTTGGCATTGATAAACTGCTGGCCTGGAAGGAAAAATGTCAGCACCTGAATTGGAATCATCAATTGCTGCAGTGTAATGTTGTCTTTCCCCTTGGAGGTCTTTCCTTCCAAGTTTTTGATCCAGTCTGTCCATCCTTAGCTCTGCTGAGGTTATTACTGAATTAAAAACAACAAAGCAGTCTATCAGGTGACAGCACCTCTGCTGTCAGTGTTATCTATGGTTAGTCACTGATAGACCTGCGAGATTCTAATCAGGCTCTCAAAGACGCTTTGATTTAGGAAGGTAGGCTGGCACCGTATCAGTCATCTTCAGAAACAGCATTGCAGTTGTAACTGCAAGCCGTGGACCACCACTGCAGAGCCAGGTTAGGCCACAGAAATGTACATTTTGAAACAGATCCTGTGGTGAAGCCCGTGTTTTCCTAAGCATGTGATGCAACAGCACTGCTTTAATATAGGCCTGACGAGAGGAAACAAATGGTCAGGCTCAGAGGGTTCTCATGCAGTCAGGCTTTTGAGAGGTTTTAGTCTGTCCTGTTAGCATCAGCAGGAGGCTTCCCCAGCTGTTAGTGGGACCCCACCACTTACAAATACATTGGATTTCAAACTTCCCATCTCTAAGTACTCGTAGAACATACTGGAGTAGCATATTAAGCAGCACACTGTATATGAATCTTCATTTTTTTTATCTTTGTTTACATAAATTTAGTTCAAGAGAAGTCTTTTTTACTCATACTTTAGCTATGTTGATGATACTAATATAGGCACAACTGTGTACTTCCTTGAATTAAAGCAATACCTTGTCTTTTTCTCTGCCTCTTATTTAGTTCCAACAGGGAAAAATGTTTTTCTTTACTTTTTTAATATTAGATTTGGAACTATGTGGTAGTTTCCTTTTTAGCTTTCCTTTAATCCAGGAGGGGAAAAAAAAAAGTAAAAATGAATGCCTAGGAACTGTCAGAGTAATGAAAAACAAACAAACAAAAAAACAACAGCAAACAAACAACAAAACCAGAAGTGTGCTCCACAGAATAGAAACTGTGAGCAACTCTATAGCAATCAGGAATAGTCAGAAAGCTGATTTATGTAAAGGTGAAAGGGTATATACACAAGGCAGTCATTCCCTACAACATACGTGCAACCTTCATTAAACAAAAAAAAAAAAAGTAAGCACCGAAGCTATTTAGATTAACTACTCTGGTTTTTCTCCCCAAATCCATTCAACCTCCTAACCTAACGGGTATAGAAGAAAATCATTATCAGTTATCGCAGAGAGATTTAAATTAAGATTTCTTCATAAAACTAAAGTTCTAAAACAAAATCTAAGAAGTGGAATTAGTTGCTGGATCTGCGTTGAATCACCAAGAGACATACTTTATTTCTGTGTCACAGCAGAAAGTGCTTCATCAGTAGGAATTCATATGGAGGAAGAATAAGCATGTACCGTACATTGAAAACAAGTATGTCTGGGATGTTTAATTATTTCTTGATTAGTTCATTTAACATTAAAGTAGTCAAGGACTGCAACATATTCAGCACTACACAGTTTGCTACTGGTATGTATCTTCAGCTCTTCTCATTTAAAAGCACCTTGTGTTTTTTACCTGCAGCTGTTGTAAATGAATTACTACTACTCTTGTAAGCTACCTTCATTACCCCGAGGAAATGCACAGAAACGCACTGGAGCTAAGATGATTTGCAGCATCTGTGGTTAAGATTTAATATAATGTACTCCATGTTTTCAAGGATAAAATGAGGAGTGGGGTGGGGATTCAGTTAAAACACATGTAAGCGTTAGATTAATTACTTAGAAACTGTTCAGCTAAGCAGTGTACTTATTCAATGCAAGGAATAATAGGAAAATATTTTTGTTGTTCTTTGTGCACGTTTCATATGAACTTAATGTAGATTAAAAAGTAGGAAATCAATGCACAAAAGGCACTGAAGTTCACAAACAAGATGTGAGAACCTCTCCTAGTGATCATTTCTTGACAGCACCAAACTAAATCATCATCTTCTATTAACACAGTCACAAAAACTATCAACCACAAGTAAGCATCCTCTTCCAGGATAACCAGCATGTGTGACTAAATAAGCATGTGCTAAAATAAGCCTGATGGGCCTTCAAGGGCTTGTGTATTACATTAACAGTAAAATACCAAAGTGGAATAAAAAGACCATGACAGAGATAAGGCACTGCCTGTTCAGATTTTGTAATGTTTTATGCTTGCTTTAAATCACAAGATGTATCAATGAGCTGTACTCTCTTTTAAATCTCATCTGAAATTTAATCTTTCCATTCTGTGATCATTACTGTTATCGTTAACTCTGTAAAAGTGCACAACTGGAAGCACAAAAGATGAGAAGTACAATGCTGGGAACTGAGTTTTGAGTCTCCTAAAGCTGCTCAACTACCGTGTCATTCATGTTTGCATAATTTATATCTGCATTTATCATTTATTGGGTGGGTTATGGGTAAAAAAACGAAGTTCACTAGCTAAGTTTCATCTGCTTTGGAGAAAAGTACGTGCTCAAAGTTATGTTGTGTTTGGATCAGTAGCGTAAACAGGGCCAATTTTGTGAGGGGATAGATCACCTGTTGAAGCGTAGCATTGCTATTTATGAGTAGTGGACAACTTGTTATCAGATTATGTTCCAGAAACTCTGATCATCTGTCAGTCAATTGATATTGCTGGATTGGTGGAGGAGAAAGCTTTAAACTGTTGCTGTCATGAGGTTTAATAAACGTTCCTTTGATTCTGTTAATTAGATCAGATGATAAACTGCCAGGGAATGACAGCTTCAATAAATCTATATTAAAAAGGTGTTAGCAGTCACCGGTCCTGGACAAACATCTGTTTGTCACGGAGTGGAAGGTAGGGTTTCCTAATTACTTGGCTGCTTTGGCTCTCTCGTTCTCCAATAGCATAGTCCATGGCATGAGGATGTATGTGGCACACGTAGCTGAGTTGGCCAGAAAGACTTGCTGACCACTCTGCTTAATAAACAAGGTGTGAGGGGTTAGAAGAATCTCCAACAAAATATAATGCAATCTCATCTGTATAGCAACACGTATTTCACAGAAAGTGAAGAGACTATTTTAATAGTAGGCTGTTATGGAATAATCAGCACCTGTGGGATTAGTGTCCTAAACTGTCAGTCTGTAGATGCTTTTTCGCCTTGCAGCCTGAAGCTTTACCAGATGATTCTGAATCTAATGTAATATTATGTATACAAATATGTAGCTCTTTCCTTGAACAATCCTGGCATGAACTGTGTGATGTCTTGTGTCCTGAATTGCAGAGACTATGCAGAAACATTTATCTTTCAAAACTGTGGTCCCTCCTATGTGCAATTTCAGAATACAAATGAGATGGTGAACGAGCTGTATTTTGTCATGTGATATGCCACTTTCCCCATCTCCATTGCTACTCTTTTTTCCATCTTCTCTCTGAAATAACTAATTATTTTGTTAATGTTTTCTCATACAGAAGTTTTTCAAGGACTCTTGTCACTTGCATGTTGCTTTACTAGCCTGGCTAAAGAGAGTGTGGTGATGTAACAGATAGGGTTTGCTTTAACAACTATTTTCTTTTCATTATTAGTTCTTACCATATTTGTTTCATCTGGAAGATAAAGAATTACCATACTGAATCAGACCAGATCAAAGCTAAATGCTCTCTTGTATTCCAGCCTCAATTCTATGTACAATGTACAATAAACTTCCTCATGTCTTTGGACTTCAAAGTTATTATACCTAATAGGTATTGATGAAGCCATTGTACTCCATTAATGAAACCCCGTTCATTAATGGCCCTACAGTAACTGGTGTTGAATTCTGTGATTTACTTGGTTTTCTGGGAGGGGAGGGGGAATACTTTGGGGCTCTTCAGAAATGGAACAGGAACTGAAGCTTGTAAGCGTTGTATACCTTGCATTGCAGTTTGACTTTGGGCCCTGATTCAATGGAGTTTCAGACATATCCTCTGGAATTCCTAAGAATATGAATTTTCCTGAAGCAAACACTGAACACTTTTGAAGCCAAACCTAATGTTTCAGTGTTAGAGCACTGCAGAATTTGCTATGCCACTGCGGTAGATAAAGCTTGCTACTTCCAATAGCTCTTTTCCCTGAATATTCTCTTAAGAAATTGAACCAGGTTCTTTTCGCACTAGCTCAGATTTATTCAGGGGGGACCACCATGGCTACCTGGATGAAAACCATTGTAACTAGAATGGAGAGTCTTGCCTAGAGCGTTTTCTGCTTCTCTATACCTTCTAAATGTTGTCTCCGTTTGGCAAATGAGACCAATCGCACAAGGCTTTTTGCTGAATTCTTAGTAATTTCTTTGCGGGCTTGGAAGAAAAAAAGCTAATTTAGAATATAAAATACTGCATTCTAGTGCTGAGTTTACCCATTAGCCCAGTGACTAGACTGAAACCTTCTGCTTCTCTAATTTGGTCTGAATCATTAAAAACTTGTTTCTTTTAATTAGCATCTCTCCTTTGTTCTTCTCTCCTTTGTTCCCTCCAGATTAGTCATTCTCAGCATGCTGGTTTGCATGTATATTCTGATGTACATTGAGATCGTTTGGGAGGAACCCTCAGGTTTTACCTGCTAAAATGCCCCTTAGAAAGTTGGGTACAACCTAAATCTGGACTTCTTTTTCCTGGTGCCATGAGAATAATAGGCAGCTGACTTCATTAATGTTTCTGTCCTTGTAAACAGAGATTTGTAGCCTTTATGAAAGGACATGGTCGGTTCTGAGTTTGCTGTAATGGCTGCCAGATTGCTTCCCCATTGAAAAGAAAACTGTGCCTGGATATAAATAATTACTGCAAAACACTGCCAAGTCCAGGAATTCCTCTCTGTGGATCAGTTCCACAGGGTTTAAAATCTACATTTATAATTGTTTATTTTCAATGGAACTATCCTCAGAGCCAGAATTCAGACATGCAACTTTGGGGTTAAATTTGGCTTCAGCCAGAGTTGTGATTGCTATGTCTGTAAAGGAAATGTGATGGTTTCAGATGCTTATCTGCACTCAAAACTGGTTGAATCTCTTCACCATTTCCTTGTGCTTCTTAAAATTCTAATTAATCCTTACAATGGAAATAGGAAATGCCAACATAATGATTTTTACTTTTGGTATCATTTTGCACTCTTGCCCAGCATTTGACAGGGTTCAGACTACTGAATCCACTGCTTTTGAAATATTTTTTGGGGAAGGCTGGCTACTAACAAGATGTTGCTCTTATTTTATTTATTTATTTATTTTACTTGTTAATTTCTGCTTGTTTGCTTTCTTAATTTTGCTGGTAAGAATCTCATCAGAAGCAAATAAATAAAACTTAAAAAATGGGAAGAAAATGCAGAGGCAGATACTTTCCTTAAAGTAGTGAGTCTCCCTGACACAGCGTATATAGACTTCAGTGCTATTACAATTATCAAAAGTTTAAGAAACATATGGCAAATAATTCTCCCAAGCAATTATAGTATTGAACTCCTTGCATTCAAGCACGTCTCCCTTGTATGCATGTCTGTTTTCCATAGCTCACTGTAGTGCTTTGTCCCCTCAGTTCTTGTGCTCAGTCTTTCCGCTGAGTTCCCTCCCCAGGTTGAATTGCATCATGGCTTAAATCTGTAGAGATCCTCAGGTGCTGAGAACAGAGGTGTAAATCAAATATCTGTGTACTTACTAGGCTAAAATAAATTATAGTAAATAAACAAAACAAACAAAAACAATGCTGTAGAAGTATTAAGCCAGTCTGGGATTGAAATCCACTGTATAAAGATGTGGAGACCTTTTAGAAATCACAACGGGAACAGAATGACACAATCTCTTATATACAGTAAATGTTTATTTTCCCCCTTTACAACTGCTTACGCACCCTGTTTAAAATCAAGAAGATAAAGACGTGGCCATTATGACCTTAACCTGCAATAGCTCAACTGTGATGGAGCTGGGAGAAGGTGCTCTGTATTGCACGGTCATACCTTCAGTTCTGCTTCGTGCTGCTTTGCTGGAGTTCACCTTGCTGCTACGTGCTCTGATGTGAAAATCAGTTCAGAGGAGATAGTGACAAGAACAATATATTACTGACAAACCTTGAGAGAATGTTAGGAAACATCATTCCAGCTGTTAGAGTCAATGAGCAAAACTGTGAGTCTTGTCAAGTCCTTTTGCTATTTCACAGCATAAAACTGTCACCTCATTAATCAGAGGAGCGTGTTACCACGAGGCTCCAGTGTGAATAGCATTTATCGCTGATCTTGTCAATTTCTTGGAATAAACCACAACTTGATAATTCTCTCCTCGTGCATTTGAAACTTTTTTTTTACAGTAAAATTTCTGTTTGCTAGTGATCTACTTGATTAATCAGACTGGTGAGGATTTGAATGCGTATATTAGAAAGCATAATTAAAAGGTAGATAACTAAGAAGCTCGTGCAGTAGGTGACTTATGCGTGGGGGGAGCTCCATTTAGTGCAGAACAGAGTCTTGGTTGCAGCTCTGATTCACTAATGACTTACTACAAGAAACATGACTGGGATGTTTTGGAAATGTAATGGGATAGTAAAATGGTGTGGTTCTGTTTCAGTAGGTGCATAGCCCTGACAGAACTTCCTAGGTAGGGATCTCCGTCCATTTCCTACAATTGTGCCGATAACATTAACTATTATCATTTGTGAACAGTTCACAACCTGTAAGGGAAGTACAGTTTTTTCAACTTTTCTTATTTTAATTCTGAACAAAACATAGCAATATGGATAGAGGCATACTCATTCACTTAAGAACCCAAGAGGAGAATTGCAGTGTGCTCAATTTTCAGCCTAGAGAGCAGGTTTTTAGGTAGCTACGATGTTAGGTCTGAAGTTGACAGAGGAAAATGAGAGATTTACAGAGATGAAGATAACTGCCCATGCTGGATCAGGTGCAGAACTAGTGCTAGCAAGTAGTCCATAGGTGCTGGAGAGAAAAATGCGGAAAGCTAGATAACACCGCCTCAGCTGTTCTTAGAATGTTTTACAGGAATAATTGATCATACTATATCTGTAATATCACCCTTTCTTTGGAATAGGCTGTTAACAATAATCGAGAGATCAATCTGCCTATAAAACTATTAATTTGTATTCTTCCTTGGAGACTTCTAGGCTCTGGCTTTGTGTTCCTCCACAGCTTTTTATCATGTCTTGCTGAAGTAATTCTTTTCCCAATACGACAGATTCCTTCATCATGATCCCATTAAAGAGGAAAGAACAACTTAAAACTACATGCTTTTAAATATGTCACTTCTCATAAATGCCATTGACTCTATTGTGTTATAACCACACTGAAGCCAATAAGTTATTAATAATTTAGTGTGCAGTTACAGAGGCAAACACAAAACTATGCTTTGATCAAAAACACGTAAGACTATAAAAGCACAGAGTATTCTGCTCAAGAAGTTAAAAGACAAAAGTTAAATACTTGGCACTAACTGGACTGAAGTTGCATTACACTGGAGGAGAGGGTTTTTTGTTTTTTTTAGAATTTGATAACAAAACTCAAACATTTCAGAAATATCCTAAATCACATCCTTTACAGAAGCTTGTATCTATGCTCATTGAGCAAGGTGTCTTTAACTCAATACAAGAAGCTGAGGCTTAGGGCTGCTAAATCTGAAACCTTAAATTGCAATTCCAATTTAAATAAAATATTCTCTGTCTTGCATACATGTGCACTCTGTACACATACAAGAGAATGAGGATCTTTTATACATGCAATTATAAAACTTATAATGTATAGGAAACATTGAAAGCAGACAAACGTAGCTGGTTTTAAGATCTATTAAACAAACTTTTCATTGTGCTAGAGGACAGGTTTCCACTGCGCTGTTGTAGTACCATGTTCAAGCCTGTAGTGGTCTTCCTAAGGTTTTAATTTCAAGGTCTTCCGAAGGATTTAATTTCATTTTCTTTTCTCTCCCAGTGAAAGCTCCTAAAGGAAAAGGCATGACCACACACAAGAGCTGCGAGCTCTGAGCAGCAAAGTGCCTGCAGCTGATTGAGTGCAGTCCCGGGAGAGGACCGTGTAACCACATGCATGCACTTCAGGGGGAAATCTGCAGGCTCTGTAAAACCCTAGCTGCAGGAGGGCTCTGCTTATTTGGTGGAGATTTCCTTCAGGGTAGAGATCTGGTATAGGCATGAAATGCTACTTGATATCAGATTTATTAGTTTGTAGTTGAGATATAAAGTATTAGCTCTCTATTTATATTGTTCTGTTAATGAGCAGTCTCTGATAGAGATAGTATTTCTGCTTCTGGGCCTTCTCTAATATCAAAGGACAGATTTCTAGCTATAATTACATATGCATTAGGCTCTTCTCCTTTCAGCAGATATTGTTAAGTTGTTCTGATAGAGATACAAAATACAATACAAATAGACCAAAAATAACATTTAGATCACATTTTAATTCAGTGTTTTTAGTTTTGTCAACATTATAGGAGATGTCTGAGGCAACAGAGTAGGATAATTACTGGAGCAAAAGACAGGACAAAGCTTGCATTTCCAGGAAGCATCGTAACAGCAATATTGTCTTTCTACTAGAGAACTTTCCTGATAGAAATGCATAAAGACTTCTGCTTGTTTTTAGCAAATGCTATACTATATTCAAAGTCCTACATTAAGAAAATATTTCATACCGCTGGAGGATACGCTCTGGTTTCCACAAAGCTTCTTAGAGTTGAAACAGGGAATATTTTATAAGACTAGAGAGATTGATGGCTCAGACTGGTAATTTGCAATACCTAATTAGTCAATCAAGTCAATTTGTATTTAGCAAGCATGACACAACTACGTTACAATGGAAACACAAAGGGAATTCAGTTTTTACTACCATACTGAAGATTGGTAGCTCAGAAGAAGCATAGTGTTTTATTTGGAAAACACAAAGTGGGATTTCCTAGATAGTTCTTTACTTTGGCTGCACTATTTAGCAAAAGGTTTGTTCAGTGGATCTCTTCCTTCCATTCATAATTTCAATAAATAGTGAAGTAACAGGTAGGAGAGTGTTTTACTATTGCTCTAAGTTGGATAGAAGCATTGACAACAAAGCAGAAGAGCAAACACCTTATAACCTGTGATGGTTGTGTGCGTGTTGCTAGTCATCGAAAGAGTACAACCCACAAGTGTCCTTTGTTGAAGATCAAGCACAGATACCTGCTTTGGTCCCAATGTCCTACTCAGACTCCAGGATGAAAAGAATTATTTTCTGCTTTTACAGATCCCCACTGCGCTTTTAGATGGGCAGAGGTTTCTTTTTCCTTAGCTGCTCTCTAAGAGCCCATGCCTTTTCTGTGATACTCCACCCCAGCACTGGCTATCTTTCAGGTCCTTCATTTGTAATGACTGTTTGCATGGTGTTATGATTGTAATTAAAAACAATTCTCTAAGCTATATTCCTCTGTACTTCCCAAAACGCTCTGAAAAAGATGGAGGGGAATGGTGAAGGCAGGCATAATTTCATAAATACTTGAGACGTTTAGATGTAAAATGATCTTTAAAATCTGCATTAATCAGCTGATCAGCTGCAATATGAAGTATAGGAATCTTGAGGCTATAGTTGGTATAAAGGGGTAGGATCCAGGGAGCTGTGCTGTGTGCATACACTGATGCATCTGACATCTTTTTCCTGCTACTTGGAAGTAATATTTGTTGATTCTTTGAACTTTCTCATGTAGAAATGCAGACACTTAAAAGAAAATGAAATGACAATGTAGGTATTTTTTATCTTTTTCTTTGCAAACATTGATTCACAGGGTTCAGAATTAAATATGTATGCTATTAAGGATGGAGAAATACACTTACTGGTATGTGAATTAGAGAAAGAAACCACTATATATTTCACCTTTCTCTGTTGGAAGAGGATTTTAGTTTCCTATCTAAATCTGGCAACTTAGTAATAAAACTTAATTTATAAATCATAGGCAGTTTTTCTTTCTTTTTTTTTTTTTTTTTTTTAATGCTTAAGTATTTAAAATATTCACCATGCAGGTTTGGTACTCAGAAGAATTAATCAAACTGTCAGGCTGTAGACCAGACGCTGCAGAGAATACACAGTGGTGTGTCATGGTTACTTAGCAACTACAGCTGAAGAGGTTAGGGTGGAAAATACTGTCATTTCCTATGTTTGAGATCCACTCCCACAGCCCCCCTACCCTCTCCACCATACATATTTTTCCCCCAACAGATAATGTATTTTGTATGTTTAAAACAATCTTTATGATATAGCTTTCAAAAGAACCTACTGTTTCTGTAGACCAATTTGAATCAGATGAAGAATGCTGAGGATTCGAGTGTTGTTCATAACAAGAAGAGCAGTGAACCTAGAATATGTGTAATAAATAAATAACCGATCCTACTCTTTGAATGGGAGGGAAGTTGTTTAATTTTACTCCAGTAACTTCTTCCTTAAAAATTGAGATCAGTGGAGGCGAGGGTGGTTTTGACTAAATCATTGAAACAAGGTTCTACCACAGTGGCAACAGAAGTGGGAACTGTTCTGCACTTATGTTATTGGTGGTAGTATTTATTACCCTGATAAGGAAATTGAGTTTGCTTACTAGGAGGAAATAGATGACCTTATAGCTGCGTTCTCTTAGAGGATTTGCCTCTGGCAGTAGGTTAAAAATAATAGCAGTTCTGAAAATTTTATGAAAGCTTCAGGGTAAGTGTTACTTTAACATCAGCAGCTATAACACAAACAAGCCTTAAATCCTACAAGTTATGAAATGATAATGAGAAAAGGATCCAGAATTTCCACTGTATTCATGAAGGGTGTGTGTGCAAACATAAGTGTGTGCGCGTATGTAATATATACAATGAGAGCCGCTGTGGAAGGAGCAGAAAGATGGCCAGGAGCCATATGTAAGGTTTTGGGGCCATTCAGTATTCTTAATCTTTAGCTCTTTAGCTCTGCATTGTACAAAATGTGTATTGGCCTAGGTCATAAGAGCCCATAGAAATTGGAATCCTCCTCTGCTACCTTCTCACTACAGGATGGGGCTGCATAGATGCTGCCATATGCTAGAAGACAGTTTGTCACACTGAGCATCACTGATTGGAAGGCCGAAATTGAATTATCTGAAACTACCATGCCTTTCTTCTTGTGGCAATACAGCTGGCAGTCGGGAGGTCTCTGGACATGCTGCAAAATGAGCATATTTTGTACGGATGTAGGAAAAAGACCCAACGTAGTCTCAGTCTGAAGTCTCTCAGCTTAACTGGGAAGAGGTGTTCAGGAAGCTTGAACCTCCGGTTTGCTGTCCTTCGTGGGATGAGCAGTGGAGGTCCTGTGTATATTTACTGCAACGCTATGACAGCAGTCAGGTAGTCAGTCTGGCGATGCTTTATGCAAGTGTCTGGGGAGGTTTTTTGGCATTCTAGTAATTCAGGTAACAATTTCCGTGTCATAGTCCGTACAGTCAGCGCATACACCAGCACTCACCGTGTTTCCACATAATGAATGTGCCTCACGATCCAGGTGACATTCTTTGCATCAGTGAATTTTTATTACTTTTTAGGATTTAGATTCTGAATATTGTTAGCTTCCCTAAAACAGTACCTAGGCATAGAACAGGTTATCCTTGGGGTAAAAGAAAGTATGACTGCAGCCATGGAGCTGTTCTACGTATTCCTCCAGTGCCTCACTACCGGCTTAGGAGATACAGATCTCAGTTACAGGGCTGAAAAACACAGGCAAAGCTGAGCTCCTTAAAGCTCACTTGTTATTTCTGCTTCGTCACTATCATTTCTCATTTATTTTTGTGTACGTGTTATGTTACAACTTCATAAACTCTGTTTCTTGATGGAACTTGCAGAGAAAGTTGAAAAGGAAGCCATTCACAGTGCCTAACAGGAAGTTTGCTATCTTTTTGATAAGTTCAGAGGTTTCTTGGCACAATTTACTAGCAATAACCTATGCTGAGCTGATGTGCTCTTGTTAACACACCTGTCCTTTTGATGATTTAAAAGATGATTTTTGTCTTTTAAAGTCAGGATCGGGCACCGAGAAAGCAAGAACTGTATTCTTGTCCTGACTTTTGACTTATGCTCCCGTTATGTACATACGGGCAAATATCTGCATTAACCACTCTTACTTTTGTACCAATCTCTGAAGGGGAGGGGAGAAGGACTAAAACCAGATTGTTATGTCAAATGCTAAATTCATCAATCAGGCTTCCAAAACAATAAATAAAAAAGTGATAAATGTTAAATTTATTTGCCTTTTTCTTTTGGGGGGGGGATCTTTATATAGTCACTAATTTTTTCCCTATCTGGAAGCATTTTTGCTGTGGATACTGACTTTCTCATAGATTTGCATGAACGTGCCCCAGCACTACTTTAGACAGTTTGCTATAGATAGCAAGACAGTCCCTAAATATGGGTTTGCTTTATTTATTGTTTGCAGAATTTTTATATCCTAGTGTTACGTCTTGTGGTTCCATTGATTTTTATGCACTGTGTAATTTAACTGAGTATTGATTCATTGGCTTTCTAGAACTCTACATCTGTTTGTGTAATCACCCAGCTTTGGGGTGGGTATGTGTGAGAGTGATGAGGAATAACTATGAAATGCACATCTGTTCTTGCCAGGGTTATTCACCAATTGCTCTTTCATTCCTGTTCTTGCCAACTTATGCATTGCATTTAGTTACTAATGATGATCCTTGCCTTATTATTTGCTTTTTCACTGTATCAGTGTGGATGGAACTGAACCGGAGTTAGTCATGTGGTAAGGAGCTGTGAACATCGGGTTCCTTGCGTTTCTCTTGAGCTAGTACTTGAAATAAAATGTTCCTTTGTGCAGGTACTGTGAGTGTTGGCAAGAATCCATGTAGTCCCCAGATTTGGGTGAGAAATCCTCAACAGCTGTCTATTGATTTCATTGCTTATCCAGGCAGTAGGTTGGTTAACCGTATAGCCCGTGGTGGCAGGTAGAGCCTGGCATGGTAGGATCCTTGCCAGACCGTGGTTTTGCTGACTGGTGCCCGAAGCAGCTACTCCCTAGTGAGCCCACCCACAAGCCCTCCCAGTTTCTCCAGTGCACAAGGAGCAAATGAAGCAGCAGATGGACAGTGGGAGGAGGTCTCAACCCAACCCTGCAGGCTTCATGGCACTACCAGAATTGATGGGCTTGTGCAATTTATGTTTTTTTATCCATCTCACAATAAAAAATGCAAATCAATGAAGCTTCTGGGTCTCTGCCTGCCTAAATGCAGAGTTACTGGGTTGTTTTTATAATTTCATAGCACTTCTGAAATGCTTTTTCTTTGTATAGCATCCAGTTAGAACACACATTGCCAACGGCAAGAAAGAAAAGTTTGTCTTAAAACTGCAACCAGAGACTGACACTATTAAGCATAATATTACTTTGCAATTATAAAGAACTAGAACTGGGAAAAACTGTGCAGGCGTATGCAGTACGCAAAGAATGGGTGGGGATGCTGTTAAGGACAGAGCAGTGAGGTGCAGCATGCTTCTAGAAGTCTGGGTTCTAGGAGCTGATGATTCTGCATGCTTCCTTGCTCATACAAGGAGCGTGCAGAGAAGTGTGACCTCTGTCATTGCTTAGCATTCACTTTGTCAGAACAGCTTCTAAGTATGAGGCTGTGTATGAACTACATAGCATATGACACAAAGGATGCTGGTTTTGTCTAGCTGTAATTGCAGTGCTACAGGTACCTCATTGCAGGACACCAGTGTTTACTATGAAAGTAGTGTACGATTAAGTTTTCTTATTCCTTAATAGTGCAATCTTTATTTGCAGTCTTGAAGAGGCTTACTGGGTAACAAATAAAATTTATCACTTTGCAGAAGTGAACTCTTGAATGTTAAAGTATGAACAGCATTTGGATGAACTCAGATCATTTATACTAGCAACACAAAGTATATTTTTCAGTGTTGTTCCTAGTGACTTGCTCTTAAAACAAAAAATGTTAATGTTATGAAAATGATAGAATTAGACTAAATCATGAAACTTTTTTTTAAAGGTGGTTAAAGATTTAAGCACTAAAGAAAACATTCTAACATGTTCAGTGATTCAAGATAAAGCCTCGTCCATGTCTTTTGATTCATTATTTATTGCACTGTGGCTTGACCACAGATCGATTCCTCTCCACCCTTCCCTTCCCCCCATGGCTCAGGTTTTGCTCTTGCCTGTCATGGCTTGTGGTTATGGGTGATACATGAAAACACTGTATGCAAAAATGAGAAACCGCTCTCATGGAAAAAAATCCATGCTAACTGATTACTTGTGAAAGACGAAACTGGGGCATTCTAAAAATCTTCCACTGTGCAGGGAAAATCAGCTCATAAGTAAGGGGGAGAACCATTTGTAGCAGAACAAGTAGTCTTGCACAGTATATGCAAGAGAAATTGTTAATATGTTCTCCCAGGTATAGCAACAGGTCTGTTGAGATGCCATCCCTTTTAAAAGAGGCAACTTCAAATTAACATGCTAGCCATTAATAATTAAAGGAATTTCTTTATCGATATTTGATCTATTGGGCCAAGTTGTTATTGTGCAGGTATATATCCTATAAAAGCTGTTGTATCCCAGACAAAATATAGCTACATGACAATAGCTAGTAGCTGGCAAAGTATGTAGGAGCCTGTAGTTCTCAGATACCATGTAGCCTGTGTGGGGGATGATCAGTCTGTTTTACAAAAGGAAGACTAACTTCAATGAGATTTAAAATATGCTTTGAACATTAGGCATACGCTTTAAATGCTTCCTCCAGTTGAGTTTATCTTCACAGTTTATCTAGGACAGGGACGGTCACAGTTGCATATTCATGGAGCGCTTAGCACAATGGTTTGCCTATACAGCAGCATAAATAATGCATTAGAATCTCACTGGGTGATCTCATGAAAACAATTAGACAGTGCCATCCTTGTAGATCGTATTGTCTAAATACTAAGCATTACCTCTAGGAAATCTGAGTAAAGTTTTAAACAAAATTGTAATGCAAATGTCATCTGTTGTCAGCAGCCATTAAGAGAGAATTTCCTCCAGTGGAATAATTCACTGGTGTAAGGACATAGTATTCCAAGCCTGAAGAAGAAATTGCATCCTATTGTGGGCCTATTTTTTCTTATTGATTGATTGATTATTTTTTTTAAAGCATTGCTTGCACTCAATTTATAAAAGTTTATCATGGTATGTTTATATCCTCTGAAGACTTCCTGACAAGAGAAAAGAAAGAAAATCATTGTTTAAGCATTTCCTGACTGTTAAATGGTTTTGGAGGTGTTATTATTGATGTGATTTTTATTGGAGCTATTTTCCCAAACAAGTTCTCAGCAGCAGTCCACTAGAGTGCAGTTAATTCGTTAGAAGAAGAAGAACTTGAGTTAAATGCATTATAGATGAACTGTTCATATGTAATAAGGTCAGCTCATACAGGGCAAACACTCTCCTGGTTATTCAGTGTTTGTTACAGGATCTCAGCAACACATGCTTTTGTTTTACCTTAGCTTGAGATAATTTCTGCATAGGTATTTACTGACTTTGCTTAGTGCTTAAAATCCCTTTACAGATATTGTTTAAATCTGCAGAACATGCTGTGCATAAAATTCTCAGCTAGGTAATGTGAGATCAAGTATTAGGCTCACATAGAGGTTTATATTAAAATATTGATACTATATGGCAGTGTTGATGTAGGTAAGTTTCGGCATTTACATCAAATATTGTTCCGTTTCCACAGCCAGATGGAAGAGGAATAATCCTTATGTAGGCTGTGAAGTCTCAACTTCCTATATGCCATTTTTTTAGAGGCATTAGCTGCATTCTCAGTATCTATATATTTGCCTCTCCAAGCTTCCTGGTAAAATGTGAAAGGCATTCAATACTTCCTATAAGAGTACTCCTAATCATGTTGTACATAATTCAAAAGAATATCTGTGACCCAGTATAGCCATGACCTCCACTGGTGTGAATTAGCAAATGTCCCTTTGCTTCAGTGAAGCAATGCTGGTTTAGACAGTCTGACCCATTAGACTGTACAGGATGCCATGAGGTGAAGAATCGGATCTCCAGTGCTAGGAAGGGTGTTTTTTGTGTTGTACTTGGGGGGGGACAATAGGTTTAACTAGCTGTTTGTAAAGGACTTGATGGAAGTGATGTGTTATAGCAGTGTTTAAGGCCAGCCTGCTGTTTTTCAAATCTCATCTCTCCTTGGGAGAAGAGCCAGAAGAATAGGGATAGAGGAAATCTGAAAGATAAATTGTGAATAGCAGAAATGATTGTGTTAGTGCTACTTAGTGCACTGCTTGTATGTCTGTGGTTAAATCCATAGTCATAGGCTGGCAAAGATTGCTCTTAAACTGTGTGGATATCGAGATTTGGTTCCTAACCGATCATTAGAGCCAGTACCATTATGAGTTTCTTGCATCCCTTGTTTCCTTATTATTTGTAAAATTCTATGGACTGCATAGTTCTAGATAGTTCTGACAATACTGGTATCCATGGGGGGATACACGTAAAGGATGGTTAGGTGTTTTTTGTTCGGATTTTTTTTTCTTCTTTTCAGACAGGATAGCAACCAGTTAGTGTAATCCACTTACACTCCTGACGTGTAAAAAGTGTTTCTTTAGCGGCATGGAAATGGCCATGTTACACTACCAAGTCTAGTAGTACTTTAATTTAATAACCTCTCGAATATTGGCTAGCACTAACAATTATGTTGCAAAGTGATTTTGTGCACTTTTTAATTAAGACCTGCTTACAGGAAAAATCTTAATCCATTAGAGGTCGATTTATGCCTTGAAGCAAGGTCAGTTTTTCCTTTCTGTTCTTAAATCTCCGTGCAAATGTAGATTTTTGTCATTGCGCATACGTTAAATCATTTGGTTTTGCTTTTTTATCCTGTTATTTTTATATCTGATTAGTGTTTCTTGGCGAATAACATGTAGCATAACAGAACATTTCCTAGATTTTATAAGTTTTCTTTTTTTCTGGTCCACTGATCTCCCTGGCTCTGGAATAAGGAGAACTGGAAATGGAAGTGTCTGATCTACCATTTTCTTAAGAATTTTAATCTAATCTCTCTTTTATATATATATATGCATACATATAAATACCTATATATAAATACATAGGTAGGTCTCAGTGTCTACAGTTCTTTTCATTGGTGATCATAATGTAGTCATAAATTTGTTGATAGAAAGAAGAAAAATCTTATCTAGTTTTATACAAAAGTTGTAAACCTGTAGTCACCCCTGAAGTTGTGAAAATAACTGAACAGTTGACACTGTCACCATAGTTGACACCTACGGTAGGTGAGCTCCATTGTTTTTAACTGCTTAAACTATAGTGCGATGAAGAAAACAGAATGTTTTTCTCTTGCTGCATTTTCCAGCAAGATGTTTTTGGAATTTCTCAGCAGTGCTTTTGGGCCCTTAGAGATGTCCAGTCATGTATAATGTGCTATAGTGGAGCAAGCTGCTAAACTAACCCTGATAATCCAGGCCCTTAGAGACTGCCGCTATGCTAGTGAGACATGGATTAATTCCCTATCAGATTCTGCTTCCACAAGTGCTGCCAAGGTAAAAATCATGTCCAATTACTAGAGCTGTATGAGTACAGAAGCTGAACAGCAAAAATGCTTTTAGAGATAGAGCCTTGATAAAAATTCTGGATGTACATAAACCCAGCCTAACCTTGCTGTAGCTCCGTTATGATCCTATATTACTTAGAGCTGGTTGGCTAATATCTGACTATGAAGCCTGCTGTTTCTTAATTATTTAGCAATAAAAGCTTATGATTTTTGCCATTTCAGGCTCTCATTTGGTAGGGCATTTGCAGGAGCAAGGCAGATCATCCATCGTAAAATGTGTCTACAAATGGGATTTCCTCAAAGAGGAAGAAAATGACCACACGAAGTTAATAGTAGTGACTCATGCCTGGGGAAAATACACTTTCAGATGTAAGGCTTGGAAAGAAAATGTTTTTTCAAGTAGTTTCCACTTGCAAAGTTCCACTTGCGCCCTGCAAACACTGGTCCAAATGCTCCTGACTTGAACAGATTGCACACAGTACTGGAACAACAGATGGTTTTGCAGGTCGAGTGCTCTAGAATGAGGAGAGGCTGCCCAGCTCCCATTTATACTTCGGTAGTTCTAACATTCTGTGTGCTTTACAACTTTGAATTACTGTAGGATCCTGACATGAGACATTGCTGCAAAATGGACAGAACACTGTCAGTGATCACAGTGCTCCCACGATCAGTGCATCAGAGTTATCTAGATTGAGATGGAGATTTTCTTCCAGTCTGACTTCAGATATGTATGCAGACCATGTACATTTATGCTGTTATCCGCGTTGTAAGACCAATACATTGGAAGGGTTGGAGCTAAAAATGATGGGCAAAGAAAAAAAAAAAGCAGAGAATGAACAAAAAATAAAAACGTTTCCTAGAGGGTAAGATTCTTTGAATTGTGTTAATTTTAGTGCTAAGAGATTAATACGGGTGTAGAAAGCTGAGGAGGAATTTATGATTTAAAGTGCCTGTTGAAGAGGAAAGCAAAATTTGCTCAACCTCGTAATGCTCTGACTTTGACTAGGCATCTCTTTGCCTGACAGGCTGGAAAATATCCATCTCTGAAGAGTTAACATTGTATATCCTTTAGGGAGTGCAGTCACAGCTGGTGGGGGGCTTTGCTGAAATAAAAAGCCTCTGGCAACTTCCTGCTCGGCAGGCTGCAACGTTCTTCAGAGCAGGGCAGACTTGAAAAAATGAATGAAAAAGTAGCAGTTGGTTTGCAAAGACAGATAAAGTTGTTCTTCTGAAAAGGAGCTGCTATTTTCTGTCCAGCTTTTCCAACTGCTGGTTTATCATTCACATTCACTACTTCTCACATAATGATATTGTATTCTCTGAAGGTTTTGATTTTTTTTTCTGCTTTAGCTCTCCAAAGTTCAAGTTGCTCTCCTGGAACTTGCACTTAACCTTTAAGAAACAAGCTGAAGTCTCTGTCTGTGACCTTGAAGGGTGGGGGCAGAGAGGGTAAGAAATATCACTGTGTCTCACTAAAGACACCTTTAGAAATATCTAACAAGGCATTTCATCTAAAAGGGGAGAAAAGGGCACTTAATGTAAGTGACAGTACGGGGGGTGGGGGGGACTCTTTCCATAGAGACTAAAAGTCACATCCAGGACAACCGATGACAGACACATGAGCTGGAAAAGTAGTCTCTTCTGTCATGTGAGGCTGTTCCTGAAAAAGATGTCAGAGAAATGAAGATATGAGCAGTGCAGGTAGGGAAGAGAATGGAACCCAGTTCACATGGCAAGATGACTTTTCATAACAGATGTAAAGGTTATCAGTCCAAAGCTTTTGGGTGATAAGCCTAGGAGAAAATACCATTTTCCTTCTCACCTCATTTTTCCTTCCTTTCCTTTTCTGTTGATCATTCAGTGCTGTGGTACAAATCTGGGAACATTGCATCTGCTTTTGAAATATCTGCATCACTACTGGAGGCAGAATATTGATTGTTAGATGCAGACCTGCTCTAATGCAGGAACATAATTAGGTCTTTGTGAGACTTTTAAGTCTTCTCTAGTGCCCAGTCTCTGCTGCTTATTAGTAATTCTAGCAGTAATTGACAGGAGAGAGTACTGGCAATAAATCATCCATCTTTGACATCACGAATCTGACTGTAACCTTAAAACAGACCTTACACATTCTACATGGGAGCAGCTGATAATCATTTTTGGGTCTGTAAATTGCTTATGAATCAGGAGATACTGCCCTGATTTTACAGACTGACATACAAACAGCACAGATTAAGTGACTTTTATAGTATCAGAGGGAGAATCTGTAGTAGAGCAGAATGCTTTCATTAGGTTCACGTAGGCGAGCTTTGCCTGTTAAGGTCATGCTCTTCAGCCTCCTGTGAAAGCTGTGTTCTGCGGCAGCTCGAGGCCCTGAGTTCACTCATTCTGTGAAAAGCTGCAGTTCTCTCACCAAAACCTTCTTCCTCTTCACCTGCCACCTTGCCATTCTGCTTAGCTCAGGGTGGAGCCAATGAAATCAGCTTTGTTCAGTCAATTAGTCTGACATAAACCTATTGATGGTGCTCCCATGTGGAATCATCCCTCCAGAGGCTACAAATTGGGTAGAATCACAGCATAATTTAAGTCAGTAGTGACCTCTCGGGTCACGTATGGTTAAGCCTAAATCCATTGTATCCATTGCATACCTTCTGACAGTGACTGCACAAGGTTTTTATTTTAGCAATACCTGCTCTCTACTTCAGTTCCAGCACAAGAGTTACCTGCTTCTCTCTCATAAATACACTGCACCTCTTTGTAGAGCCATAATTGAGTTAGGAAGGTTACCATAGCAACTGCTGCGATTAATTAAAGCACTTGGGCATGGGAAGTTTATAGATGCAGAAAACATTTCATGTACAAATAGTGCAATCTGTTTATGCTCGAAGGATTTGCCCCTTCTCTCTTTTTCTCTTCCAATCTCAGCTGAGAAATTGGGCTTTTTTTTGTTCTTTGGGGCATTGATAAATCATTGTGTTATTCCCCATAAACTCTGCAAATAAGTCTTTGCAATTAATGTCCACTGAAGACCTAATGAATGCTAAGTGAGAAACACAGCACTGTACCCTTCATGGGAGTGAGCATTTCCAGGGCTGTGAGGACAGCAAACCTCTCCGCTGTCCACACGTATCTTCTGTTATCCTGTGGTAACGTAACATGGGCAAACTGCTGCTGCTTCCGTCTTGTCGGGTCTGCAGTTCCACGCCAACAAAATAAGCCACTAGATCGTCTCTTGTCACTAGACACGTCTCTTGTCGGCCTGTTCCCAGCTCTGTCACAAGCTAAATGTGTGACCTTGGATAAGTCCCTCGTAATCATACAGTGATCCTAACCAGCCTCGCTATAGTGACAACAGAGCCTTGTGTCCGTTGGTAACAGGCTGATTACCTCTAAAGATAAGAAGCCACTGTTATTTTTTCTGCATCTTTTATGGGCCATTCACAACAACTGGACATTTAAATCTCTAAGGTATAATACAAAAAAAAGGAGGGCGGGGGGAGATTCTGACAAACAAGGCTCGATAGTCAGTTGCCTCTTCTGATCTCCGTCAGAAAAGGAGAGGAGGGGAGCTTTTCCTCCTGTTTATTTTTCTTCTGGAAGCAACTACTTCTTGTCATCTGGAAGCATCAGACGGAATGCAATTTGTATGCAGTGTGGTGAGTGCAGCAGGAAATGTGGACAAAGCAGAGGTGATGTTTCTGAGGAGAGCATCCAGTTGGACGTGGGGAGCTGCAGGTTTCATATGTGATGAGGAAAAAAGGATATTGAAAGACCAGAAAACACAAAGCTTTTTTTTTTTTTTTTTTTCCTGGATCTTCTTAAAATGCTGCTGCTTCTACAAGATTTTTCTTTATTCTTGCTCCCAGGTCTATCAACAAGAGATGGTGATTGGCTTACTCTGTAAGATGTTGCTGTTAATAGGGATTAATTCCCCCTCAGTGAACATTACATATGAGCACTGTTTTGCATACAAGCACTACTATTATTTAATTTTTTACTGCCCAACAACTTATGCTGTTGTAGACAGCCTGACGGTTTTAGATAGAAGTCACTGCGTAATGAGAAGGGGTTTGAGTCTTTTATTTTCAGTCTGCCTTACTATCAAAGTTGAAAAGGTTCCAGGCATCAGGGAATTAATTCCCTTCTGCTGTGGTTTTTATGTAAAGGGGCATCTGAAATCTGAAGGCAGTAGCACTGATAATGGGAGAATGTAAGCACATGACCTTGTCTGAGCAGATACCCTGCTTTTAGATATTTATTACATACTCCATTTTACAAAGGAGGAAATTATATACAGAAAGACAAGGCATTTCCCCTTGTAACTTGCACTTAGAGCTGAAAATGAAACCTGTGAGTCTTAGCAGTATCACTCTCAAACCACTAAAATCAGACTTCATTTTCTTTCTTTCAATGACATTACTGTTACTCTTCCTGGTTGTGGATTTTTTTTTTTTTTTTTTTTTTTTTTTACACTCTAAAAGACAATCATTGGCTCTGTTGAACTGAGGACAAACTTCTCCCTTGCAAGCTATTTGTGATCAGATATGTGTATCCTGTTGCACTGGCAGCTGAGAGATTTTTCAGAATTTTTTAATACCTTTTTTCTTTGAAATACTTTTAACTAGTCAATGTGAGAAACAAGGTGGATAATGAACAACATACAGCGAGGAATAGGTCTATATTTCAGTAACTGAGATGAATCTGTAATATCTGACTATCTGACTGAGATGGGAATCCTGTCCTGTAGGTGGACAGTCTAACTGTGAGAGGCCCGTGAACATTTAATACAGTTTTTTAATCAAATGTGTTTCATTAATAGCATTGTCTTTATCAATGGTTTGCAAAATCAAAGGAATGAAGGCAGAAGTGTTACTGAGAGGCCGAGCTTCTGCGCACTCGACACTGGAAATTATTTTCAAACTCCATTGGCTTCCATCTCGTATCTCTGCTCCTGAAAGTTTGTTCATTACATTTATTATCAAAGCACTAAGTATAAATAAACTCCTTAGTAAAGTACTTTCAGAATCGCGCGTATCAAATTGTTTGGTATAACATAAGCAGATGTTCATTTGCAGACTGAAACCTTCCCCAACAAGGGTGGGAGGTGCTGGTGGCTGCAAATGTAGGATATTAGGAAGGATATTAGGAATCCCAGGTAAAGTAGAAATCACTGAATAGTGGGGTCACCCACACTCAACTGGCACCGAAATTTGGGCGTGATGTGCAGTCTCCAAGCCAGGCCCTACAGCAACAGTTAGATAAATATGACCGCCTGCAGTTATAGCCTGTAAGAAGTAATCAGCATTCATGAAGAAGGTGGAAGCACATACGAACATGCAATGCAGCAGCTGGCTATTTCCATCGCTTTTCTGCTTAGGGATCTACCGTTGCATTGCAAAGAACTGTGTGCAGAGCCTGTAAGATACAACGATAGAATGATAGATCTCTTTTAAATACTGGGGCATTTTGTGGTTTTATGATGCTGTAAAACATTCTTGAGGCATGACAAGCACAGACTGACAGGGACAGTTTTATCTGTATCACATTAAAGGATAAGTGCCATATTGGACGAGTATACTAGAAGAAAAAAATAATCTCTAAGAAGACAGAAGAGCTCCAGAAGCAAGAGGAAAATAAAAGAGATATTACTAAGTGGCAGAGAAGGTAGATTCAGATTGGTCAAATATCTGATGTTGGGATGGTTTTTGAGCATGTTTTATGTTCCTTCAAATTGTTTGCTACATCTTTGATGTTGGAATCTTCAGATACAACGTGGGTGAAGTTGATAGAGCCATCTATAATAGTAGAAGTTCCCAGTAGACCTATTAGAAGTTCCTGAATTAAAGCTGCTGCCATATGTATGCCGTGTTCTCAGTATAATCTTCTGCATGCCTGTCTCCGTGCATTTTCATATATTGGAAAAGTGCAAATTTCACTTTCTAAGCACTATTCCATTTCTCCCTATTATTTAGTCACTTTATCATCAAGTAGTCAAATGCACTGGGGGTTTCTAAATCGTGTGTAAAATGAACATCTGTCTAGTGGCAGAATTGGCACATCTGGATCCATTAATTTTTCATTATTTCCCAATGTTGGAGGTCAGATGTTCGCAGTGTGGTAAAGAGTTTCCACTGGTGGATTTTAATGTCTCTGAAGCAGATAATTATACCTACAAAAGTACGAACAAAAAACAAACAAAAACAACCACTACCACCACCAAAAAATCCCTATAGGAACTTGTTCTCAAGGTTTACTTTTCTAATTACCTTTATTTATTTATTTTTAAATCCAGGCATCCTACAGCACTTATCCAAATAGCAACCTACTTCTGATTTACGACAGTTTTGGCAACCAACTTTTTTTTAGTTACTATCGCTGCTGTTTCATAGGTGGGTAGATAGATTCATAGATTTAAGGGGACTTCCAGTATCACAGGAATTAGCACTCATCACAGCAGTCTTCATCATTCCTTGCCACAGCCATGGTGCTATATTATGGAGTTGTTACACGGCGGATTGGTCTCTCCTGGTGCACACATGCAAAGAAAATGTCACACAAAGGTCACCCAGCATCAAAGTGCTTCACTAAAACGTATGTTGAATTTCAATGGTGTACCTTGTTAAAAAAAATAAAAAAATTAAGAAAGACAAAACAAAAAAGTTCATATTAAATTTTCTTGGCATTTGCTGCATGCTCAGAGGCACTGCCTCAGGCTGGCCTCAGTGTCTGGGGTATGAATAGGAAGATAGACACTGCAAAGTTGAATGCGTTCCTAGACTGTTTATTCATTTCACCTAGAAGAAAATATGAGAGCAGAGAAGGAACAAAGAGAGAAGGGATCCATCTGTCTCTCTCTGTAGGACAGAGCAAAATTTTCACCTGAATTTGATAGGAGGAGAATAGTATCTCAACATACAGAGGAAATCCTTTGTGTTCACTTCTACATGCTACTTGCTTTTGCCTTTCAGTTGGCTCAATCAAACGTGAGTTTTATTTTCTGATTTCCTTTTCCCTGTTTAAGGCCAAAAGATTGATTTAAGTCTGACTGGGAGCAGGCTTTGGATTTGAGCACTTACTACCTAAATCAGGATTTGGCATCTAAAGCCATGTCTTTGTTTCTTATGCTAGGCATAGGTGGCATGGCATTGTTTTAGCTCATACGTGTCAAAGCAATATTTCTGACTCTGTTATGCGTGGGTGCTTTGCAGCACGTGATTATCTGCACGTCCACTGTCAGGTCAACTCTGTTCTGAAACCAGAAATGTTCTGCTATTTAGAGGCCGTGTTTCTGGGGAGGATTTTTACCATATTTTGTTAAGAGCCTAGTGGTTGAATCAGAGATTTGGTCCTGTGCAGCTGTTTATCTAGCACTTGACATTTAATGGCAAGCTCGGTCCCGTGTCAGAGAAATGAATCACTACATCTTCTTGGCAACTTTTTGCTAGGCTCTTCTCCATTTGCTTTTTATCCTAACCTCTCTGCCAGATGTCAGCCTAATGTAGGAATGACAATTCTTGCTGGTGAGACTTGAAGTGATAAATGTTTCTAAGAGCAGAAATGGTGCTTTCCTGTAATTGTATATAAACGGTAGCACTGTTTCTTCTGCTAGGTCCCAGAGATCTTTTTTTTTTTTTTTTCTTGGCATTTGGAATAGTTAAAGAAACAGCTCTCCTACCTTCTGGCTCACACCTCAGACTAACATTTGGCTGCAAGTCTAAAGTAATGGATATTCTTAGGAGTAGCTGTAATGGGCAGAATTTAGGAAATGAGGAGAGAACAAGTATGTGGGCATAAAGCTTTTGATCTCTGTAAAGGCATGGAAACAACAGCCACTTGGAAAAATGAGGAGGCAGTGCACGCTGACTGTGTTCAGGTTTCTGTTTGTGAACAGCAGGAAGAAGTTTGCGTATCACAAATGTTCAGTTCACACCAGACTTGTGTTATTTCTGCTGGGAAATCTAAGAGATGAACGGAGCCAGCGTTTCCACAGTGTTGCAACGCAATGAGCCTAAATGGCAAAACACTTGTGCTGTTGAATATTTAAATGGCTGTCAACTACTTGTTACTGTAGGAAAAGGAAAAAAAAAATCCCTCGGCATGTTTTAGGTTGCTTTTCCTCATGATTGTGAAACAGGCTAATCAGTGGGCAACACAGAGGAAGCCAGAGCAGAAAGATTTGGTCAAAGGCTCTTTGTTAGGATTATTTTGCCTTTTAGTCACCAGCTAGAATCTAGTCCAATTGCTTATGTATGACCTCTTCTGTCACAGGTGGCTTGTGCTAAATTAGTTTGTGGAAATGGGTCTCGGTATAGTTTTCTTGGATCAGATCTGTCTACTTCATTGATAGGCTCTAAAACAAGGCTCTCATGAATCTTAAGATTATTCCAAATTTCTCTGCCATTCCTAGTCCTTGGCTGTCCTTTATGGGTTCTCTTCAAGACGCAGCCTTCTCAGTGACAGACTGAAAAGTGTATCATGGTGTTCTTGTTCTCTTCCATTTAAGATCTGATCTATGGACTGGAGCTGAAAGCCATGTCTTTGAGTGAAGCTGCTTCCCTGGTTAGTAGGAAGGGCAGCGTAATTTTTATAACCACTGAATGAATTAATAAAAATAAAAAGTGGAAATTTTCAACCTTTTAAGTCACAGAGGAAAATACAGCAAGCTTTGAGACTCTGGTATCTGCTCAATCTGCTATTTGTCTTCATAGATGGCTTGAGGGAATGCTGTTTAATCTGTCATGGCCTCCATAACATGTTTTACAATGCTAAAGGTTGCTGCAAATGTGTGAAGTGTGCATGGGTGTGCTCAAATGTGCATGCAGGGAGAAGAGTCAGGTTTAAAGGATAATCTGCAGCTGCCTTAAAGACAACAGCAGAAATAAGCAGATGCAATTTGTTATGTTTGCACTGCTGACAAGATTACTGTGAAATGCTGTCGGCAAAGACGACAGCAGTGAGCTCACTCCTGCCAACTGTTCTGTGTCTTGAGGGAACGCGTCGATTCGCTGAGTTGACTGAGCTAAGCCATTCTGCAGTATTTACGAGTCTTTCCTCAGATCCAGGCTTTTAATCACCACAATGGGGGTGTTCTTGGTGGTGTGCTCATTGTGTAGCATCATAACAGTGCTTTCCTATGCAGGCAAATAGCTCTGAATCTCCACCCACAGCAATACCCTGCGTTTGTTCCAGGTGTGCAGCCACCATACAGGTTAGAGGTGAGACAAGGGGAGAGTCCTGAGCAGCAGCAGCATTCGGAGATTGCCGACATGCAAATGGGAGATGCTGGAACATGTGAACGCTGACAAATTATGATTGAAAGAATGGTTTTAAGTCATGGATAGTTGGCGTTCATAGAAAAAGGGAAGGGTCTTGATCTCTCAAGTTCTAGGTGCTACATCAGTCACATGGAATAATCTGTACAGTACATTCACCCAGATAGCAGGATAAACCAACCAGGAGAAAGGTAATGATCTGTAACCTCTGCTGTCTGCTTCAGGGTTCTTTGTATTACTATGTTGTCCCTGTTTTCCCTCAGTGATCTCTCTACTGTTAGTCCTAGTAGGTTGGCATGAGTGCGATACTCCTTCTTGAAATTGCTCCCAAGTTAGAGAAAAAAGACCTACTCATATATAGGTACCATTGTGAAGGTTATTTCCATCACTGACATTTTTCAGAATTGTGCTGTTGATTCTAGATTGAAATTCTAGATTGCTTGGTGTGTAGCATACTATTAAATATGGATGCTAATTATGGTAAACACCATAGCACGAACACACTGACATTGTTAAAGTTAATGACCCAAGTCATTACCATTTAACATGATTTTTGAAGTTCACTCAGTTGAATTAATTTCAATATTGGAGAATGCTGACTTCATCAGTTCCAGATGTCCTGCAGCAGAGTCTTAAATGGGGCTGAAGTGATGAAACAGCATCTGCTGAGAATGCTGGAGTTTGCCATGGGGTTATCTGACAGCTTTCTTTATCTTTTGTAGTTTGCAACTATCCTGTGTCAGTAAGGTGAGGAGTAATATACTGTATGGTTTTTTTGTGTTGTTGTTTTTGTTTTTGCTGTAAAGTTCATTATTATTATGGCTACAGAAACATGCTTACTTTTTTCCTTTGAAATGTGTGCTTTTTTTTTTTTTTGCAAAGGGATACGGCTCAGGAGAAGTGGGTTCCGCTGCTAGTTATAAAAGGTACTTTCTTTTGGGCCTTTGGCAAATCATTTTATTATCTTCTTGTTTGAGATTATTGTCTGTAAAAATATGTCTGGTAACTAGTGGTCTGAAATATTTAAATGACACTCAATATGACCCAATCAGCAACACTGAATTCCTTGTATCATTTAAAGTATTTGTCTTGGGAGCTCACCTGTGATGCTGCTGTTTTACAGCGCTAATGAAAGGCCTAGTAAGTTGCTTAGAAGTTAATAAAACAACCATAAGACAAGAGGGAGGAAGGACATGAAACAGCTCTTTGGAAAAGAGTGGTGTGTTATGTACAGAAGCCACCTCACTGTGACGTTTAGGGGCCTATAACAATGTAAATATGGTTCTTTCGAAGAACCAGTTATGCAATCTTAAACGAAAAACAACTGCTCCCGAAAAGAAAAAAAATGTGGAGCACAGGCTGGCAAGTGATAAGATGAAAATATGGCAGCTATAAATATAGTTTGGAGAGATTTTGATTTTTCTCTTGTAGAGTAGATTGAGATTAGAGCAGAAGCAAATTACTTGGCCACCATTCTTCATTTGATTTATAGAGTTTTCTACTTGCTGACAGAAAAGTACCTTCAGTCCATGTGCAAAAGACCTGGAACCTCTTTTCCCTAGATTTTTTGGAATCCTGTCCTGAATTGGGTGGTTGACACTCAGCGCTTTTTAGAGGTGAAAGTGGGCAGAAAAATCTCACCCCTGCTGTCTTTAGTTCCTGCAGGTGAGCACACCGGCATACAAAGCTTCCCAAATGGCTGTCAAGCCATCTGGCGTAGTTTTAGGAGATAAGACCAAATATAAGGACAGGTCTGCATTAAAGTATGTCTTCAAGTAAATAGAAGAAATTTAATTTGGTAATGATGTCCCTGTCTTTCTCTAACCTCACATAATAGCCAAGGATTGCAAGGAATTGATCATTTGGATTTAGGGTCCTGATGAGTGCTTTTATGTAAATTAGCAATTGCCCCTATGATGATGAAATATGATGTCTAGAAACAGAGCAATATCAGATTAATTTATACTTTATATGTCCTCCGATGCAGCATACAAATTATAAATGCAACACAAATGCCCTTAGTGGAACTTCTAGTTCTGTTTACTGACATGAAATAAAAAGAGGGATCAGTAGATCATCATAAATATGTCTCAATAGCAGAAATATACCCAAAATAAGATATTTACATAAATATGTTGCTGAGGCTAGTCCTTGAGGTATGTCCTTATTCTTATGATAATAAAAGAGGTTTGTTTTGTTTTGAAAAGGAAAAAGTCCAGGGGAAATTGAGCCAAGGTGTTATTAATGTGAAGACAATAGGCAAGCCTTTCCTCTAAATGTGCTTTCAGTCAGCTAAACCATTTGTTATGATGTAAATGTAGCATCCCCTGTATGCATAGTGTCATTTGGAAGTCCGAACCCCAGGTCTGAAAAGTTAACAGGCTGGAGAGCCTCGCATTGCCTCTCCTCACCTCGCCTCTGTGCCCAACCATCTAACTAGTTGCTCTTCAATATTCCAAAACCAGATTTTGACAAGAGGCCTCCTAAGCACTCAAACCACTCAATTTAATTTAAAGTCCATTAAGAACCTCAGTTTGGTTCTGAATGTGAAAATTAACATATTTAAACTGTGTTGATTGCGTTTAATTTCTACAGTGATGCATCACTTTAAGCCAGCAGTGTATCTCTTCTTTTCCTTGAGGACTCTATGTTTCAGTAGCCTATAATATTAACAATTAATGCTCAGATTTCTAGGATGGGTTTACTCTAATTTTAATAAAAGGCCTCAAAGGAAGGGTCAGTGAACTGTAAGAAATCAATCTTTCATAAGCAATCTTTGGTTCTCATTGAAATATTTATGAATGATAAAGCTATCTTGACAAGGCAAAGTTCAGCACAGAGGCCACTTGTGACAACATGGCAAGGTTTCATAACAGACAATGTGTATAATTAAAGCAAGAACGTAGAACGAAAGCAGAAGGAGATGTGTCCGTTTCATTAGATAAGTCTTCAAGGAATAGTAATCTGATATGACTGCATATGGCAAGAGGCTGTTCTTGAGTTAAGTCTAATAAAGGCTTCTCGAAGAACATAGCTGTGAACAAGTGAATAAAAAATATTAATTTAAACTTGTCTCTAATATTTTTTTAGCTTGCTGGATGAGCAAAAAAGTTCTGAAGTAACAAGTATATTTAACCTCATTCAAGCTTTGCATGAAACGAGGGAGGTGTATTTATTCTTTTATGTGTACATAACATGAGGTAAAACAACTGTCTTCTTAAACTTATATGATATGGGGAAATGTTCTCCCTTTTAGAAGAAATTTGCTCAAGTCGCTAACATGTTCTGTAGCTGAACTGGAATCAGAAATCGTTTATTTTGAGTCCCCGTTCCTGTGAATGTTTTCATGTGGCTCTTAGAGATTTGTCCAGCAGTGTAAATGTGTATATTGGGATAGGCCAACAGTTCTTCCTCTTCCGTTAAATGTATTTTGTCTTGTAAAAAGAAAGAAAACTGTGGTTAAAAACCATGGTTTAAAAATGTTTTTTTCATCTACCCAGTTCCACAGACTAAATACAATCTGTGTATGTATGGTATTCGGCATTAGAAAATGCATGAGAGGCAAGTAAGGACATAAAAGTCAACTACACTTAACCACTCATTGGGAAAAATATTTTTGTAGTATGACTACTGTACTTTGAGCTTCCTGAAAATCTTTTTTTTTTTTTTTTTTTTTGACATTTTACACAGGATTTTCTTCCTTTTCCTGTGAAAATCTGTTCAATTTGATCTGAGATGTTGGACTGTCAGAGATAGCCATCTCTTAGCTCTGGGATTTGCCCTGCTTGTACCAGCAGCAGGAATTGACAGATCTGGCTGACATCAGGGTGCCGCACTTGGAGGTCAGGGAAGGGAGGAAAGTTTGAGAGAGGTCTGCTGTATATGTACATATTTAGAGTGTTCCCAGCTGTGATCTTAAGAGTTGTTACCAGCAGATAAATGTCCAGAGTGTTTGCTTTGCCCACGGCAACTATTTTGGTGCATTAACTTCTATTTGTGATGGGATTTTACGTCTGATTTAACATCTAATTTACTGGTGAAATTCATGGGAAAGAGCTTGTCATTTAAAAAGTGCAATCTCATGCCTTTGTCTGCTCATCCAGTAGATGGTATGCCTTGAAGTAGGAGCTTGTTTTTGCTCTTTATTAGGAAATTGGGTGAACTGGTACTATAAGTACGCTTCTTGTTTATCATTTAAGTATTACTATTTCTGTTATAAGGAAGGACATCATCAGTGTATCTCAGATATTTAAGGGTATTTGTTGGAGAAGGCAGAGATTGGGTAATATATAAAGGGAAGCTCCAAACTCATCCTTTGTCCTTAGGCTCACATCTTTTCCACAAGGCAGGGTACTGCTCTGTTCTATAACTTCTGGAGCTAAAGGCAGAAATTCGTCTTGCACTCTCTGCCACTGTAAATTACAGTTGAAGTACTGTCCAGGTTTTCCTGGTCTCAGACACCAGCCAGACAAGGTTTGCAGCTGCTTTGCATTGGTAAGAAAGCTGGAAGGGTGTTGGGTCTAGGAAACTGAACCATATGTAAGCTTTGGCATTCTGGTTGCTAAATAAAAGGTGAAGATGTAAGGGTAAATGTTTGTCGGTAGGTAGAAGTGCCTATCTTCAATGGCAAGATCTTCGTGGTTTTTACTTACTTGAGTGACGTTACCCACACAGGCTGTTGAAATCAACGCGCAAAGGAGAGAAGGAGAAAGCCAGCTAAACTGCATTATAAAACACAATTTACATCACAACAGGAATACATTAATTTAGAATAAAATTAGCAACCTTCTGCTAACAGAATAATGAATAGTTGTAAAGGTTTATCATATGTTAAAAAAAAAAAAAAAAGCACTAATTGTGTTTGTTAATTCAGAACCTCACCACTATTGTAAGAAAAACTAAATGTGAACAAAGCAATAATCTGCCTTGTATTCTTGGAAGCTAACACAAATGCTGGTTATCCATTGCCATTATTTCAGCAGATCCTATCTTAATTACAATGAGAAACACAGAGAATAAAAGAGCCATTTCAAATGAGACAAAACTAGTGCCTCCCTAAGCTTCTTAATATTAGTTCTTTCTGAGGTTTATGTTGTTCTCTTCCTTTGTTCTCACTGTCGTGTGAGGGTAAATATCCTGCCTGGGGTGTCAATACTGGGTTATCAATACCTTACATTTGATCTAGTTTCACAGGGTTATGATGTAGCAAGAGGGTTTCTCCACGTCTAGTAATTTAGTTCTAAACTCATCTCTTAATGCATCTTTTTTTTTTTTTTGGTAATATGTATTGTAGGGCAGAGTTTGTAAAGTATCTCTCTCTCTCTCTCTCTCTCTCTCTTTTTAAAAATACGTTTTCATTTTTTGTGATGAGTTCTAGTTGATGTGCATCTCCAAAGGGCTGTCTGTTGTTCCATCCTTTGACATAATGACCTACTGAAGCACAACCGAATGCTACCATCCTGTTGCAAAAAATACAAGAATATTTTCTTGCTTTTTGATGGTAACAAAATGGTAGTTTAGGGTTGGATCACGATCTCTGATTTACCCACTTGTAGGTAGTGTCACGTGGTAATGCTGTACCAATGACAGAATAAGCCTCTGTAAGTCCTCTGTCCTCAGAAGAGTCTGTCTAATGCACTTGCCCTTACCATGTCCCAAGGCATAATGAAAAGGGACGGAGTCTGAATGCTGCCCTCCTCTGCCAGCTACTGCAGTAAGACAGTAAATGGTAAGAAGGAATCTGCAGAACATTCCTGAAACACCATCTTATGACTTAGGAAGGAATCAGGTTGTTCCTCCTTTCTTTCTGCCCCTTATTTTGGATTCCTTACTTATCCAGACAGACCCTGTCATAGTCCCCACATCACTGGCTGCATGCCGGTGCATTTTTTAAGGAAGTGGTATTGCTCCCAACTTGTGTGTTCGTGACACTTGTAACATGATTGATTTGAGTCATTGGGCCAGAAATGCCCTTCCAAATTGCCACTGCTTAAGGCCGCTGCTCAGGAAAAAATACAGGCACAAATCATTCCCCAAAATAAAAAGGTCAACTAGTATTGAATTAGTTCATTTACAGAACTCTGTGGAATTAGCAATGTACTTTTAAATTGCTTCTTGATTGAGGACTTTTGCCTCATTAATCCCAAACAACCTATGAACACCATTAAAGTCTAGTAGAATAACGAGTGAGACTTCAGAGACTGTGCACACATACTGTACTACAGAAGGCAACGGGCTACTTTGTAATGCTGAAGTGCACACCCAACAGCGGCATCTGTAAAGCTGCAAGCCCTTTGCTGTCTGTAACGGGAGCACGTCCCCTGCTTTTGCCAGGATGAAGACTCAGAGGCTCAAGTTGATAAGTTACCTCCAGATACCCACAACGTGGACCTTTGCTGGTACAATCCAGACAATTCTAACAGACTCCCTCCTCTTCTCACTCATGCAGTAGTTTCTCATCAGTTTTCTCCTGGTTTCTTGCATTTACTTCAGTGACTGAATCTTTAGCTGTATCACGGTCTCCTGACATTCACTATGCATTGTTATTTTAGTCTTCTCTTTGTTTCTAGTTTTCCTTTCTTTCCTTGCTTTTAAAATAGCAAAACCAAAGCAGCCCCAACCAACCTGTTTTGGTTTTGCTGTTATTTATCAGAAGTATGTCCTTGCTGATGCCTGTGTACTGTATTATCCCAGCTCTCTCACCAGACAAAGGTTGCTGGCTAAACTTGTGGACTTTGCAAATGTTGGCCAATTCCAGATTGCTGCCAGATTCATAATGCAATATTATTTCTTCATGTTGTTTTTCAATGTATTTCTCCTCTCCCTTCCCCTCCCCTTCCACTTGCCTTTCTTTCCCCATCTCTTTCAAAGAAGAGAGGCCTGTCATCTTGTCTGTCTGGATATCACCAAACATTGCACCTAGCTTTGCATGTAGAAACAGCAAATTAACTGTGTGATGCTATTGCTCTAATCTTTGTCTTTCCTCACCCATCTTTGGAGACACTATTTGTGTCTGACCCAGAGCTGCATGTGTAAATTAGACTGTAAACTCTTCAGCTCTGGGAGCAGGGCTTTTATTTTTATTTTTATTTTTTTTTTAATCTGCTCTGTAAAATACCTCAGAAAATTTCTGGTGCTGTTATGAATAATAATGAGGATAATAAGTCAATTTCCCTTATTTGTGGTTTAAAAAGATCCTGAAAGTATTGGGAAGGGTGGGGGGAATCACTAACTTCCTCATGCAACGTGCCCATTGGCAGCAGGAGCATTCACTTGGCTTGTCAAGCAGTTAAGGCAGGGCACTGTCTTTTTCCATTCATTTCCCACCTCCTCCATTTCTGTGGCATCGACACGGCTAGATTGCCTCTCTATATGTCTTCACAGGTAACACCCCCTCCCTTTTTATTTTATTAATGTCGAAAGACATTTTCAACCCTGCAGGGGACAGACAGCATTACCGTCTGGTCTCATGTTGAGTTATTAATTTAGCCAAAAATTTCAATTTCAGATAGCCTGAGGTTAGTCTTCTGCATTGGCAGCCCCTCGTCATTCCAGAAGTGTCCCTAGTAATAACCTTTGCCTGCCTCATTACCTTTTTGCATGCATAATAGCACCATGTACAGTAGGATTAAAATAAGCATGGATAAAAATGGTGCACAGTTGTCTAGGATATTTTATAATGGTTCGCTCACCTGTTCAGAAAAATGACAGTCTGTTCTGCATGTTACTTATTCTTTAAGGAGTATCAGGGAAAAAATGCACTTTTAAAAGATCATCGTCCATTTTTGTACACATCTGTAATCTCTGTAAACTGTATTGCAGGGTTTTAATGAGGCTGATATTTGCAAAGATCTTTTTCGAAGTGTATTAGATGGCAGAGAGTTTTAAACAGGGAAAGTAATTAGTGAAGGACAAAATGCAAGGAAAAAAACAGCACCTTTTTCTAAGTCAAATTTTAATTGAATTTGTATGCAGCAAAACTGTTAAGTTCTCCTTCCCCATAAATATTAAGTACAGAGGTTTCACAACTCTATTATGGCCCCATAAATTAGTTTGATCATAACACATTCTTTAAACAACTGTTGCTTCCTAGAAAAGTTTGTAAATCAAGCCTAAGCTTAATGTACTTTTCTTCCTTTGAATTTTAATGTTATTGATGTTTTCATAAAGCCAGCATCTCTGCTGCTTGCTTCCTACTCAGTTCCAGTTCCCTGAATGTTTATATATATAAACTAGGGATGAAGAAATTGAGGATCCTGCTTTCAGAAGTGCTCGTCACCCCAAATGGGATGACATTTCTCAAAAAACCTCAGCTTCTAATTAGCACCTTTAAAAAGTCAGAGTTTTTCAAAAGCTGTATGGGTCTCAGCAACTCACAAGTGATGGTAATTGTTCGTATATTTTTCAGTGATGAGTCTCAGTGGGGAAGACCAGGATGCTGTGCTTTTGCAAGGGATGTAATACGCACCTCATGGGGTGTTAGCGAATGCTGTACTGTTATATGGGGGGGAAGTGAGTGTGGTTTCAAGGTGTGTTTGTATCTTCCTAATTGTGAGTTGTTTCATGATCCACAATGTAATTTCAAGAACATAATAGGATAAAATAAAGGGAGTTACAGCAGTTTGTGTGGGGAAGGGAATGGTGGGGGAAAACTGTGAAATGTTTTTTGTTTTTACTGTGTTCTAATGGAGTGTGACCACTGTGAATGCATCAAAGAATAAATAGAAAAGAGTGGGCATTTGCAGTTCTTGAAAGTTTTTTTGGGGGGAAAAGGTAAAATGAAAGCAGAGCTGGTTAGGAAAGATAATGCCTGACTGGTCAAGGAAATACCAATAACAGGAGGAGGGGAGTAATGGTATGATTGTGAGAATGAAAATGCTGTGTTTCCTAGTGGGCTTCTATTTCTAGGATGTCTCTATTAGCATTAGGAAAATATTATAGAATTATGTATAAAACATAAGGAAAGACAGCGCGAGGAGACTGTGGCTATTCCAAGTACCGTAGGTTTGACAATCTACACCACCCTTCAAATCACACTGCAGTGCTCGCTGACACTGTAATTATACTTAGCATTTTTACAGCCTTTGCAGCCTCTTATTAATCATGGGACTGCACCAGAGGTAGCTGAGTTATTAACCATGAGCTGCAGGTCCCACAGTCAGCCAGTAACAAACCCAGAACAAGCAATCAGCAATTCCTGCATCAGGCAGGGATTTTAGTGTGGTTTAGTGGCTTTGCTATTAACCCTGTTTTTTTGTTCTTAGATCACTCTTTAATTTGGTAGGGGACTGCAGCTGAGCTACTTTCTGTGCAGTCACTGCTCCTCCTTTCTGCTGGGCCCTTTCACAACAGCAGCAGTGGGAATTGTGCCACCATCTTCCACAGTGCCATCCCCAAATGGCTTTAATCTGGGCTGCACCACACATGTTACTGTTCTGTTTTGGTTTTGACCTAAAAGGAAAAGCAACACAGCCTTCAAAACTTTGCAAGAACAGAAGAAAATCAGCAGAGATTAGAGGCTGGGGGACTCAGTAAGCTTCCGTTGCTTCTTGCTTTACAAGAAGAACATCGGTGGCTTTAGTCACCGTCTCCCTCCCCAGATGCCATTTTCCTCTTAGTGCTCCACCAGTTATATTCTTCCTTAAATATAGAGTAAATATAAAGAATTTGGATATGTATTTTCTCATTTGCCTGCCTGCTGCTGCTGTGGTGTTAGGCAGTACATCGCTACCAGGTAGGATCCCATGCTGCCCTGTGTTGGGCAAGCGCTGTGCTGCTGGGATCATGTGAAGTTCTTTTGAGGACTGTACCAGATACTGACTCGTTTGATTTTTCTCCCACATCTTCCATCCCTCCTTTTTAGTACTGCTTACAGTTGATGGCCAGTTTCTTTTTGTAGAAGTAGCTAAAGTACCTGTTGGAGAGCATTCCCACCGTGTATAGGTCCAGTCCTGCAAGCCAGTGACCTCTTCTGAAGCGTAAGATTACCTGGAAGGTGTTTTGTAATGTAAAAGTATATTTGTGTTATATTTTGGGAGCTGTCTAGACCTTCCCTCATGAAGCTTTTGTAAGTCACCTTCTGATTAGTAAGAATTTAGAGAGAAATTAGCCTTTAATAGTTTGTTACAGTACTTCATGTGTATTACATTAGAGCAGCTTATTACCAGTTGTTGCAGAACTGTTGGCCTATTGTAGGAATGCGCGTATCCATAAAAATAGGATGTCACAATCCCAGGTTTGGGCCTCTGCATAAGGCATTAACTTTTACATTTAAAACTCTAAACTAGCTGCAAAGACTCAGCTTCCTTAATACTGTAGAGTTTGATTCTAGCTCTCGAAATCACCAGAGGCAGCTTGGTGGCATAGGGAATAATGGCTTTAACACTACCGAAGATATTTACTTCTGCTGTTTTGATGGTGGAGGTGCTCCCAGTCCTGCTGCTTTCACTGGGCTGCTGGAAAGTGTTGAATAATCAAATAGGTCATATCTGCTCAACTCCTCTAATTTATTGTCCCACTGAATCCAGATTTTCTGAATGTTAATGAAAAAAATACCTATCACGCCAGCTCTTGCCATTCTATTTTATGACCTTATTAAATCTTACACTTTCTTATCATGCAGTGACAATTACTGGAGTATAGGACAGAACTCCTTCTCTGCATCAATTGTGGCATGTACACTTTCTCCTGTCACCAGTACAGGCTGAGTGATTTAGACCAAATGAGCAGTCCTGAGAGATATTTTTACACTCCTGACAGGATTATATAACAAGAGAAAGGCCATTAACAAATACAAAGGAATAAGCAGAAGGGAGAAGGCAGGTGAAGAATGGGGAAGTAAATCTTCAGATCTGTCACTTCATAATAAAATAACCTTCATGTTAAGATTTAATGAGCTGGTTATCCCACTAAAGAGGGATGAAAATACTGTCATCCTGCTTATCCCAAGGATTTTTGGCACAGCACACATCTGCTTAGTAAGGCAAGGCTAGGGCTGTGTGTGTGTACACATACACATACATACCCAGTGTACTGTCTTGTTCCTTATTAGTGTGATGTTTCTGCCTCTAAAATCAACCCCATACTGAAATGTTGTGTCTGCAGGCAAAACAAAACTTATGCTCTCCTTACAGTGGTACAGTGGACTAGAAAACTTTAGTAAATGGCAGCGTTTTATTTTTATATACTCCAGAAAGCCAGTGTTACTTTTTTTTTTAATAAGAATTTCTTAGCTGTTGCGTATATTTCTGTAGTTACTCTTCAGCTACCATTCTCATTAATTCTCTAGAAAAATTATCCTTGTAGCAGGCATGATTAAGAACCAAGAGCCCTCATTCACAAGGAAGTTTTCTTTACTACTAGATGATTCAAAACAAAGCACTTTAAAATTTCTGATATAGGGAACTGACCTTTGTAAAGGGCCTACTTTGAAACTCACTCTGAGCGCTGAACTCATCAGCCAGCAGATCGTTTCTTCTGAGGGGAAGCAAAATGGGGGACTTCACTTCCCCAGGAGACAGCTCTCCTGCATTTCTGGACAGCAGTGCTTCGAAGTGCGCTAGGTTCCTGAAGGTTTTAATTAAAATGGGTAAAAGTCTATGGTAATATTTTCTTTCCCTCCTATTGAGGGAAGAAATGTAGCATTACAGATACTTCAACCCCGGGAGATGCTAGGATGTCAAACTGCTGGGTGTCAAACACTGGTAATCTCTGCAAAATACAGCAACACATCAGTAATTGGGCTTGGTTAGGTTTCTTTTTTCCACTAACAAAGCTTTCTGTAGGACTTGAGGCGTTGACCACTACTTGAGGTTTGAATCTGATAGTGGCTGCAGTTATTTATTAAATAAAGCTGACAGGAAAAAAAAGAACAAACAAAAACAAAATTTTGGAAGATAGCCTTGAAGCTGAGGTAAATATTGGAGGGAATGGTAACGACATAAAGTCAAACAAATATCTCACAAGTGAAAGGAGAAAAATACCACAAAAAAGCACAAACCTGCTTAGCAGAGCACAGATTGGGATTTATTCAGTTTGGTTTAAATTAGTCCGTGGTGTTTGTCACCAGCAGTAGTTCTCTGCATTGCTGCCTCCTGTCGCAACAGAAGGGTTTGAGGATTTGAGTAAGCAAGCAAATGGCCTTAAAACAAAAACACATGCGGGGAGAGAATCCATTTCTCTCCTTTTCTGCTCTCTATCCACCAGCTAAAGCCACCCTCCTCCCATGTATTCCATCTTAGCTTCGCTCCCAGCTGCTGGGAACATACTGTACCCAAACCCTCCGGTCTGTGACAGGGCCTTGGGGAAATCGGCTGTCACCAAATGGTCGGTGACCTGGTCAAGGGACCAGCCGTGACTGCAGCTGTGAAAGCGGCTCAGCGCTTCATTATTCCTCGCAGATTCTGTAATTATTCCTTCTCAATTCTGTGAAGGTGGGACTGAAAAGGAGACAACTGTATGCAGTGCGTGTTGAGCTGAAGCACGCTGCCGCTCTTCAGCTGAGCTCCCATTCGTTCCATGACCATATGCTTAATTTACCAGATATTTTTTCTCAAACAGCCTTTAGTCTGTAGGAGGATGGTAAAAGTTACAGGAAATGATGTACTTTTTGCAACGACATTAAACTTCCTAATGCTACAATAATGCAGCTATGGGTGAATTTTTGGGACCGAACAATTACTTTTCTGACTTTCAAGGTCTTATTTAAGTGGTGACAGTTATTCAGTCATTACTGGTATGTTTAGGTTTGAAGTAGGAAAAAAGCCTTTTGAAGTGATACTTTGTTAAATGCAATCCTTCAGAACTGTTTGAAATTGAATGCACGTTTTACCTAATAATTCCTGACTTATTTGCCAGTAGGTGAGTTCTGGTCCTTCCCTTGTGTCAAAAATATCACTGTAGGCTTTTGTTCTCGGAATGGCTCCCTTTCCCCTGACTTCCACAATTCTGTCAGTAGCAGAAACACGGGCACGTGGCTGGTAAAACAGCATTGCCTCCCCCTCCATGTGGCTGGCACTCTTCTGCAGAAGGGAGTAGCTTTTTATTTATTTATTTTATTTGTAAATGACTGAATGCAGTGAAGGAGGAAAGCAGGGTGACAGCCCACTTTGCGAGCTTGGAGAAGCGGTTCTTAAAAGCCAAGGTTTTAGACCAAGCAATAGTTTTGAACAGGTCCTGTGACCTTCTTTAGACTGGCGTTTTTAAGTAGTTTTAGAACAAGGAGACTTTTGTAGCTACATTGGGTGAAAATTCCTTTTTCTGTCTTTGCCTTCCCCTTCTGAGCTTGAGAGCTACACATTTTTGACCAAATGTCCTCACAGAACATCTCGCCACAGTGCACTACAAAACTCAGGCTTTTTGATTTTGGAGGCCAAAAGAGATTTACAAATCAGAATAGATGGGCCTCTTGCTGTATTAAGTAGCAGTTGTTAGTTGTTTGCATTGTGGTTTAGATATCCAGCTGCTTATGGTTTTAGGTTTTATCTTCCAACAGTGTCATCTTGCTTTCACTAGCTTCAGAGACCCGACAATACTTTTTATACTTGAGTTTGTGAGCTGACATTCTGCTTGTGTTCCAAACAGGTATCTACAAACGGCACGTTTTAATAAGCCTTAGTCCTACAAAAATCCCTAAGTATGTACAATGTGAGGGGGAATAGGAGTAATTATAGTTTTAATTGCATCAGTAAAGATTGCTTCCTGACTCTGGCAGGGAGAAGATAGTGATTTTAATGCTAGGTTAGCTAGTTGACTGTTCAAAAGAAAATGAATTAGTTTCAATGTGATAACAGATTTACCCGGTAACATTGAGGTTCTTTGCTAATCTCAGACTGTCTGGGAAGGACAGAGAAGCATTTGCAGTGTCCTAAGAAGTCATTTGCAGAAACGTGAAAAAGCGTGTGTGTGTATATATATATACACATATATTTTAAAGATGATTAAGGACTCTTTCAGATTCAAAGCTCCCTTGGGCATTCTACTGTAGCACTTGCCCTGAGGCACCTTCAGACAAGATGGATAAAACAAGAGGAGGAGAAAGTGAGCAGAAAGAAGCTTGTCCAGTGGCTGTGCAGTTAGGAACAGAACCCGTGCTGGAATACCAGTAGTCTCCCAGTCACTTTGGTAATGGTTACGTTTTAGGCATGCTTTGCAGTGTTATGAGGGTAATAGGTAAATAAGTTGTGGTGTAGTTTGCCTGTTAGTTTTTCAGGTGTAAGGAAGGCAGCAGTTGTTTTAACTTCACCAGGCCATCTTCTGAATTCCCCAGCGCTCGTGCTTCGTGTCTCTATTGACAAGCTGCGGCACAGGGCTGTGTACTGGGAAGCAATGTGAAGCACAAGTGGTGAAAACTGCATTCCAGTTATTAGGGTGTGTACATTGGTGTGTCACAAGACGTGGTGAGGAATTTAATAAAATAATATTTTTTATTGAGGTGTACTACTTATGCCTGTTTGGCTAGAAAGAGGTGGTCCTTTAATACACAGTCATCAGGCTAGTACCAAAAGAAACCAATTTAATTTGTCCTAAAAAGAATACAGAATTATCACCAAGAGCACAGGAATCATATGTTGTTATGGCAATTTTAGAAACAGTGAAAAAAAAATCATTTTATTAATGCAAAATGCCCGTGTATATTTGGGTATTGCCTCCGTTTCTGATGTGACTGCAGTCCGGCCTTATGAGTAGGTAGATTAGGATTTAAGAAGATGGGATTTAATGTCTGGCACTCAAGTTTCTTTTGTAAAATGTAGGGACAATGCTTTGGGAACAATTGGCAGTTGATCCTTTGTTTTTCGTACCTCCTTCCCCATTTCTTTTCGGACAAAGTACCTCACACATCATATGTTGCTCTATTAAATAACCCAGGGCCATCTTTTCATGGATTTTTTTAACAGTGAGTATGGGAGTATCTTCAGCTCCATCAAACCGAGTATGTCTGCTATTGACCCTGTGGGTGCTAGGCTAAGTAAATTTTCAACCTCAACAGAAAATGAAGATATGAGAAGCAGAGCTTCTACTATACTCAAAGAGCCATACTTTCAAGGCACAATAGGCACTGTATTTAATTGTGAACAACGGGTACTTAGAGAGCTCTCTTGGGGGGGGGGGGGGGGGGGGGGAAGAAAAAAAGACACCTTTTTATTTATGAGCTGAAATAGGAAAAGACTTTGGATGCTGTGAGCTCTCTTAAGTACATGAGTGCAGGGCATTAGATGTGGATGAGGGAGCTAGACGTGTAAGGAATGTCGCATGTAAATAATGAGAATGCCACCCTGCTTCTGTGTTCGATAGAGACCAGCATTGTGTTTCAAAATAATCTGATAGCAGCCTCTACTTGCAGTAAAATTTCTAAGTAGCTGTTCATTAAATCACAATACAATGCTTCTCATAATAACATACATTATTTCTCTGCAAACATAATTAATCCTGAGTAATTTTACAATGACTGTCAAAGGCAGTTAACACGTGATAGTCCTATTTGTTATAAACGGTGGCCATTACGTTATATGGTGTAGGATGTCATGGGTGATAACAATCTAAATGCATGTAATGAAATGTTTGAAGGATATCTTGATTTGTAACAGCTTGTTCTAGCATCCTATGCTAAGTATGTATTAATGATACCTTTTATAACACCTCACTTAAAGTTAGTGCTATATCCAGATTCTCTTTTTGTCAGGCTAATGGATTTGTAGATGATGCTTAATTGCATGTATTAAGGTGACAGCCATACCTGGAGTGTAGATCAAAGCTATCCAGAAAAGGGCTATATAACTATGCCTCGCAGAAAGCTGAAGGTTTTGTCTCTCCTTTTCCACTTAGTTTATAGAAACATACCATCTGGCTAGGATGTCTAGGATACGGATTTTAAGTCATTCCTGAGACAGTGAAGTTAGGCTGGCAGTAGCTAAACTGTTAAAACTATTTAAGGTATTAAAACCAGAACAAAACAAAACTGAAACAGGGCCATAGTGGCATAACCCAAGGGCCCAGCACTGTTAGGATCTTGTGCCTATGCTGGTGATAAGCAGATGTCTGTGCCTACGAAGAGGATAAACACAGATGATGCCTGTATTCACTTGCCCCCTTCCTTGTCAGGTTGCAGAGTGCAGGTTAATAGTTACTTGGTGAGCAGAGGCTTGCTGACTGCAGGACTGGGCGCTCTGCTTGCTGACAAGGTATTTCCAGTCTTTTAAACAGGGATCTAAGATTATCAGCTCATCTGTATAGAGAGGCTTAATAAAGGCAATGAGTTATCATCTGGTGCGTCTCAGTAAAGGGTATTACAGATCGAAAGATTACATTTACATGGGAAATGGAAGAGAATTCATATTGTTTGCAGTGATACAGGATTCAAGGCACAGCCATTTGTTGAATGTAGCAAAGGAGCTATCTGTCTTTCAAAGGAAATCGTCAGCATATGCAGAGGTTTTGCATCTTACATCTTGCACAAAGCAGAACATATGTTGCTTTTGCAGTGCCAAGGACAACGACATCCTTGTCCTGGATTAGAGCTTGTACATGTATGCAGACAAATAAACAAGGCAAGGCACTTTAGTGAAATAGTATAAAAGCAAGATGATATTCTTGAATTGGTTCACTGTTGTCACTAAAGGGTAAACTTCAGTTTTGGTCCCATTCCTGTAGACTTGCAGTTTTGCTAGAAAATGGTGCCCAGTACACAGTTTCCCAGCACAAACTCCCATACAAGGCTCACTATAAAACCAGTGAAGCATTCCAAAGCACTCATATCCGAACATCTTGTTTTATCACAGAAATTAACGTGCCACTCAGACAGTAATCTGAGATGTCAGTAAAAGACTCTTTATTCATAAATAACTGATATGCAGTAATTTATGTCTGTACATTTATCTTCAAAAGGCTATAGCCATACAATTTTTGCAAACTCTACATAAAACATCCAAACTGTCCATTATTACATTTTCAGTACAATATAACACAGCTGTTTGGCATTACCAAATATATATATGTATATATATTTATATATGTACATATGCTGAAAAAAGAAGCCAGTGCAGCCTTTTCCAAGGAGTCTTTCCCAAGTATTTTACTGTACAACATTCAGAATTTACATCGATAGAACAAGGCACAGAAAGTGTGGTATGAAGCCAAGGCCATGCTTTTTTCATTTAATGTTCTTCTCTCTCTCCTTCTTACTCCTTCAGCTTCATACTATAGAAAGCAATCAAACCTCTGCTCTTTTTTCAGTTCTAAACGTACTTAAACCATGGGGAGAAGCGGGGGGAGGGAAGAATGCACAGTTGACTGAGCAAAAGTCAACGTTTCAGAACCTGTTCACTGTATAAATAGGGGAGCAGAAGAGAAAATACGTCTCACTATACAGGAATAGTGGTTTTAATATTTATTTTGCGTGTGTGTGGTTTTAATATTTATTTATTGTGTGTGTTTAGGTTGAGGTTCCTCTCTCCCCATTTTGTCAAAAGGCTGGTCAAAAGTTTTGGAAGTTGGAAATGCAATGGAAATTTTCAGTTAGGTAGCGCTAGCCATGAAGAACACTGATTTAAGTCTCGGCAGACTGACCAGCATTCATTTTTACTTCATTCGAATTAAAAAAGGTGTGCGTTTAAAGTTTTTGTACCCATTTATAAACTGAGATCAGAGTTGGAGTGGGAATGAATTTGATTAAGAGGTGGGAGGAGGTGACTGCATTTCCCAAGTCACAAGTTATGTGGTGTCAGTTTATTATTCCCAAATATATACCAGGAGTACGTATATGCCACCTCCCCAGTGAGGCACCTGTGTACTGCTTACTGATGCATTAGGAAACCGTGAGATTCTGTGATGGTACCTGCTTTTTAGACTGAAAGTGGAAAGAATGCACGTAAAAATATCCCTCCCCTTCCAACTTCAGTGCACAAATGGGGGAAAACTGAAAGCACTGTTTGAAAAGATGCCATCATCATTACGTTAATATTCCAAACTTCAGTAAGGGAAATACCAGGTCTTACAATTTTAAACTGAAAAAACAAAGCTTCAGCCAGTTCTAAGTGAGGATTTGTTAGGAAACATTCTTGTTCTCTGTAGCAAATACACTTGCTGTTAGATCCATGTCTTCCCCCTCCTGCTGTATCAGAAAAAACTTACACCAGGCTTGGTGCGCAGCACCCTGAACTTCCTATTCTGCTACACTTTTCCTTTTGGGATTAGACAATAAGATTTATATACAGAGACCAGGTAACACGGGGGGTTGACATCTTCTTAAATCTGCAGAAGTACATTCTCAACCAAGGTTATCACACCAGGGGCAGACAAACTAAGTAGCTGCTGACAAAACCACAGTTCTACAGTAGGTGAGTGGCTAATCTCATTAGATTACAGTACACTACATTACAGATCAGGGATGGGTCATCTAATCTCCCTATCCCTTAACTAAATTTTCACAAGTGACTTCAGCTCTAGTTACCCTGTGACAGCAAGGCAAGAAGGCTACCCATTGAATCCTGGCTCACCTGGATTCCCTTGTAAAGCACAAACCAGTTATTCAATACAACTGAACAGCTTATTTAAATGCAGCTTTTGCAATAGCTTCAAAATTACAATACACCCCTACCCACCCAAGCCCCAGACAAGAAACACTAGTAAAGTCTGTACTATTCACCTCTAATACAGAAAATATAGTGGCAAATTCCTAGACATTTATTTTATTTTTGGACAGAACAGTGAACAAGAATACTGATAGGTTTTTATTGTGGCAATGAGTAGAACATCAGTTCTGTTTTCTGCATTGCGGGCACTGTTACTATCAAATGCTTCTCTAAGTGATTCTTTAATCTTAGAGCGGTTTATTTATTTTTGTCCATGTTGGAAAGGAGATTTTTGCTACTGTTTGTTAGTGTTGGTAACGAGAGAGAAAAGCTAGACTGTGTGTTATTAGAAAATGATTCATGATCGTTTGCCAGTGGATTGAGGTTTTTTGTTGTTGTTGCTGTGGGTGTTGTGTGCTATATACCTGCTGGTTAAGTTACCGTATTTATCCAGGAAACCTTTAAGTTCTAGGTAATTTTTAACTAGACAATCATTACCTATGCAGGAGAGGATATATGTGCCATTTTACATGCTGCTGCAGAAAAACCGCCAGCCTCTCCTGAAGCAGGAATTGTGTCAAGGGAGTAATTTTACCAAGCATATATCGCAAACGAACATCCCATAGAAAACACTCTTCAGCAGGTTTAACATGCAAAAGGTTCTCAGTGAATAATGTTAACCATCTCTACTATTGTGTAAAAAGTGTGAGAACGTCCTAGCTATAATCCAAATCAGTAGAACAAAGGCTAGAAAGACAAATCTTCAGATCATTCACAGTTGTTAAGGACTTAGATATAATTTCCTGTTTTCATTCAGTTAATTACCATCCAAGAGTAACGCAGTCCTTTGCTTAAAAGTAACTCTATGTTTTACAGGCTGAAACAGACTGAAAAAGAAAAATCAAATCATGACGAGAAGTCCCCCAACAGTTTCTCACTTGTTCTAGTTTCACTGTATACTTATGCTACATTTTTTTCTGGTGGAAGATAATAGCTGGAATCAATCAGTTACTGCATGTTTTAAAACTCTCTAACAGCAATGTCTTTCAACTGAAAAAAAAACAAACCACCACAAAACAGAACCGAGCTCTAGTATGAGGCCCATATAGTCCTATGAAGAGATCCCTGTTCTAGCCATTTAGGCTGAATTAACTTCTCTCTTAACATGCTGAAAACAAGCTGTGCACAGGCCCATGGAGGAGGAGACCAGCTGTTGCCAGAGATAGAAATATTAACAAAAATAGTTCTTAGTATTTTAAGAGAATTGTGTTGGTATCTTTCCATCTATTACAAGAAGTCCAATAACATTTTTGTAGGAGTACATCGTGGCTTTATGGGACTTGTGCTGGTAAATGAGGTTAGAATTTAAATCTACAGAGCAGCGCTCTTTTCTTTGTGGCTTAAAGGATTTTAATGTAAACTAGTAAGACTGCAAAAGCAATGTTGTAAAAACTGTAAATTAGCTTTACGATGCTGCAGTCTGGCAAAGCTGTGAAGTGCACCATTTTAGTGACAAAATTGTAAGTCATTTAAAAAATGTAACTATTAGTCTTAAATGACTCACAGTACAGAAGTATCTGGAAGTGCTTAGGAAGATGAAAAAATACTAGAGCAGATTCTTTGGTGATGTAAAATCAACATGGCTATTTCACTGCATCAGGCTCAGGGCAGCTAGATGGAATCTGAAGTGTACAACATTGCATTTCTCTTTCTTTTACTTTTTGGTTTGTGAAAGATACTTTTTAGAAGTTATTTTTCAAAAGTCATCGTTTATAAAATAGAGGAAAAGAATCGAGTTTGAATTTCTGGCCTCTAATCCTACTTCAGATGCGCCTTTACACCTGGGTTTTGGATCAAATCACATGCATACACACACACATACAGATTTCCAAAAACAATCTTTGTAATATAGTTGCTAAAAATATGCTCTTAGAATTTTAAGATTGCTAATCCTTTCCAACATATCTATTTGTACAGCATTTGCATACAAATTGTAAATTATCATTCTGCGAGAATACTGTATTGCAAAGCATCCTTAGAGCAGACTGTGGGGGAAAAAGCTGACAGAATTTATCAGCTGCTTTTTACTGTGAAAAATCAAAAGAAAACAACATTTAACATCTTTTACTTATAGTGTTTTTCTATTTGTTGTTAATGGTAGCAAAATCCATTTGCAGCTTATTTATATGGTAGCAGAAATATCCCCCCCATGTTATAATTTCTCTATCTCTAAAACTGGGACAGTGCATGAAAAGGGGAGGAGAACCGGCACAAGCCTCTATAATTAAAAGTGCTAAGTGTTATTAATATCATCCCATGATGCTAACATAAAACAACAGAAAGGGAGCATCTGAAAACAGGCATATCTGTACCAGATACAGACGGTAATCAACAGATGCAAATTTACCAGGAGTAGGAGAAAAGGGAAGAGAAAAAGACTGAGCCTATCTTTCCACCTCAAGTCTAAGTTATTGTCTGATTACTGCTTACTATGACCATCGTTGTCACGGAGAACAAGTAATTTCTTCTTTACAGAAGATTTTATGATTTGACATTCTCTGTCACCTCTCAGTCTTATCTTAAAGCTACGCAGTTTTTCCTCACAGTTTTATTTTCTGGATGTTCAGGCAGCTGAATCCACTCTGATGATGTATTAGCTTGAGTCATTTGCACAGTAAAGTCAGTTACTGTGTTCTCAGGAGTCCCACACTCTCTCACAGGCATTTCTCGTGGCTTTATGCTATAGCAAGATCTTCATCCTCTGTGATTGATACTGAATGTGGGAACAGTGAGAAATGGAGGAAATGAAAGAATCGAGTGATTTAGCCTGCATTCTTGTTGAATAGCAGACAGGTCATTGGTCACTCCATCTCCAAAAAGATACATAACTAGAGATGATACAGAGAATAACAAGGCTGTTCAGGGAAACAGAATAGACCAGGATTTTTCAGCCTAGAAAAGAGAGTGAGGGGAAATGAAGTCTGTAAGATAATGAATAATGTGGACAAGGTGATTCGGTAACAGTTATTCAGTATTCCTTATTACACGGAACTAGTGCAAGTGCTAGGCGGCAAGTGTTAAACAAAGGAAAGCTTGGACAGGAAAGGAAAGGCCATTAAAAAAAAAAAAAAGGCAAAACGGGATTGTGGCACTTGTGGCTAAATGGATGTTTTGTCTGATGTACTATGGCAGTTCTTAGAAGACTCAGGTGTACATCTCAATAAACTCACATTAGCAGCGTAGGCCAGCAGTCTAGTTACTGTTTCAAATTCCTTTCTAGTGGGATAAAGGTATGAAAGTATTATGTAAATATATGTAAGTACTATAAATTAAAATCTTACCTCAGGCCCCAAACTCAAAAGCTACTTTTCTGGCATTGTAAGAAACTTCAACATCAATTCCTTTTCAGTACGTTAACTCAGACACTAGACTTTGTTGGCTCTGACTTGGATTTTGTTGTACAGCCCAGATCCCTCCCGTCTGCAGGCCCTTTCAGGGGTGCTTTGGGGGTCTGGCCACCTTCTGGTTCCTCTCCCTCAGCCATACTCAGCAGTCAGCAGCAGCGCTGGGGGTCGCTGTACAGAGAGGATTTTCAAATCTACCCAAGTCTTGACTGTAAACACTATGCATTTCCTGAGAAAGAGGCTTTAGGTCTAAGCTCCATCTAGCAGCTCTTTTGACCCTACACATCGTGAAACAAGAGAAGGCAACACATACAGCTCCTCAGAACCACACGACTGTCCTATGGCCCGTGCAGGGTAGTACTTAGGTCTTTGTTGTGGAGCTAACCTAAGCTAGCTTGAAAAAGCAGCAACCAAATTAAAACTGTATCTGAGGAGAAGCTGAGAACAAATTAACTGCTGGAGAGTGACTGACTGTAGCAGGTTTCCCAGACAACGACAGCTCACTAAAAGTCCATTGCTTTTCTGTAGATGCCATTCCCTATTTTTTTTATTCATGACATTTTGTCCAATGAAAAACAGGTTTCTGAGGAGGAGGAATGGAAGTCACTCGAAATATAACTCAAACACAGACAGAACCATGTGCTGCTGAAAAAAGTGACAGCTTGCTGCCAAATAAGCTGGTATTTTTGTCTCGGTCTTAAATATGCCTGCAGCCATTATGATTTCCCATTGCAAACAGGAACTCTGATGTCAGACTGCATGAAATACTGAAGTGCAAAAAATGTTTGGGGAAGTCTACGTATTTGTAAGTCTAAGGCTATTTCAGCCTGCTGAGCTGGGAAAGCAATGAAATTTGCAATTTCAGATCAACAAGAATAAGCAAAGTCTCACATCAAGAGCTGTTGATTGCACTTTTCAGAACTGGCATCCTGGATAAAGAAATAGTTTCAGCTGATTATAGATTTGCACACTGAGTACCCACCCTGTGGCTTGTTGTGCTGGTCTCAGCCAAATACGAGGTTTAAAAACAAAAAAACAAAAACGGAATTCACGTTTTCAATTTCTTGCTTTTCCATAAAGCTCCTCAGGTCTTGTTCCTGTTCATGCTTTGTACTGATTGTGCTCCTGTCACCAAAGCTGATAGCCTTGGGCCAGACCTAACAAGCACCTAGGCTAATTTTCAAGAACATATGAGTGAAAATACTGGTTAAATTTGGTTTGGTACTAGTTCTACTAGGACACTCACTCACAGTGACCGCTGTTTTTTTTGGTTCAGTTGAAGTAATAAATTATTTTTGTATGAGATGGATAAAAAAAATGAAGAGAATTCACTACTTAAATTCTGGTTTTGGTGATAAATGCAATATGTTTTTAACTAAACCAAGCATAACATAGCCAGCTTTATATTCTGCAAAATTTGCAAACTGTACAATGAAACTGAGCCAATTTTTGGCAGTACTATGTGGGGTTTATCCTTTTTATCTGAAACTAAACCAAAATTAAAATGTACTGATTGATTTCACCTTTGCTTTTTAACTTAGTTCCCCCCCCCGGCCCCCTCCCCCTGCCCCCAAGTGTAAACTTGCTAAAGTAGGGCTGGCAATCTCCTGAATTTTATTTGATTATTTAAATCTACCCGCAAAGAAACATTTTTGACTGAGGGAAAATTTCTCCCACGTACTCGCGAACACTAATTCCACAGAGAACGGCTTTGTTCTGTTGCCTCGTTAAGGGAATAGGCAGGAAGACTGCAGCAAAGGTATGCTCAGTGGGGAACTGATTTTTTTTTTAAATTGTTTGAATGACACTTGATATCAATCAAATAGTTGTAAGATCTATTAATTCCTCGAATGTCTGAACAGGGTAAGACCGGATTTTCACTTGTCCTGTAGCTAAGTTACAGCAAATCCAAAGTGACAACATGATGCTAGGAAATGACATTTTAAATCCGCTCTTTAAGTGTGTTAAGTTGGAAACGCAGGACAAAGGGGACTCAAGGCCCCAAGAAGACAAACTTTTAAACCAGGATTAACCTCTAGCGGCTCTAAATATTCACTATCATATTTGCTGGTAATCACTAGGTATTATACTCTTCTTTAGCATCACTGTTTCCTTAAATACATTATGTCATAATTTACCTTGTACGGCTCTGTATATCACTCCTTCCTGCCCCGGGCAATGATAGATGTGTAGTTTTGTTTTTGAATTTGATATATGAATCTTAAATGAGAGAGGACTGTAGCACAGGGAGCGCTTGTGTTTTCCTTATTACCGAGATGATTTTTAATAGGGCTTCTTCTGCTCCTCCAGCTGAAAACTGCATTGTGGAAATGAGCGTCTGCTTCCTTACAGTGTGCAGAAACCCTTATTTCCTCCCTGCCAAAGAGATTCTCTAGTGTAAAAGTCAAAGCTGGCCATCGGTTCTTGAATGGAAAAGAAGGGACTAAAGTCCATTTTGTCTGCTGTAGTTGAAGTCAGGCTCCTCAATCTCAGTTTCTGTTATGTCTGAGATTTTGGAGTGTGTCCTTCCTATTTCTTCCAGTGCACAAGCAAGGGAGTCAAGGTCTCCATCATGTTGATGTCGGGCTTCCCAGAGGTCCAGAATGACAGCAGATGGACTGCTTTGTGTAGCAAAATAGGAGAGATTCCTGAAAGGAGGGGGGTGGAAGATGAAACAAAAGGATTAGGAGAACTGTACAGTGTAACACTATGAAAATGTTCACTGAAAATGGAAGTGCCCTGTGTTGTGCCTGTAGAAGTATTTAAAAAAAAACAACACTACAAACCAAATGAACAAATAACAGGAAATCTTCAGCAAGATCTAATTAGATGAGTGCAGGGAATCCTCCAAAGGACACACACTGGTGCTTTTATTCTTTAAATGTTACTTGCTCAATTTAGCAGAGGTAGAATGAACACAGGATTCGTTTCTTCTGAGGTATGTAAATGCTGGCCAGCAGTTACCATCCTGTGTATTGATTTAGGCAACAAGTCAGTTCTGGAGAGTGTCATCATCTGGAGAGCAAGTTTAGTAAGAATTTGTCAGGGAGAGAAACTGTAATTTAAGTTGATGCTTGTAAATTCCATGAAGTTAAATCATATATTTTCATTTGTAAATTTAGATTTCTTAAGGTATAGTTTTTAGAACTTTGCAGGAGTGATATTGGTAAAGAATTTGGTAAAACAAAGTGAATATCTTTAACACATTACTCTAAAACTCCTTCTATTGACTGGCTTTGGACATTATCATCCAAACAAATAAATGACCTTTATGCTCACAAGCATAAATGTTATTTATAGCGTAGAATAGTATTACTCCTAATAGTAGAGCAGAATTTCCTTTGAAATATGCCCTTTCCTTAAAAAAAATCTTCAAAACATTTAATTTGGTTTGGAATAGAACATAGCAGATAGAAGGCAAGACAGCAAGCTATATGATTTTTTGAGAGAACACGTGCCAAAATCTTCTTGAGTCTTGTACTTTACCAAGACCTCAGTCTTGTGGGTGTACCAACTGAGCTTAGAAGCTAACATCAGGTGGGATGGGACACGTGGGTTTATTCAGGGGAGAAAACAGTTCCTGTTTTCAGTAGCTAGTCATATAGATAAGAAAGTTACCATTAATCCTTGAGAGTAAGAAAGGTGATTACTATTTACACATCTTTAATACCAGCAAGCAAACAAACAAACCCCACAACATAATAGCAGGAAATCATTCTTAGTGCGTATGTAAATGTTCACCTTTCAAAATTGCCTTCCATTACCTGCTGATGCTGTTTTTTTGTGCTAACATCTGCCAGTCTTTGCCTTTGGCATTGGGTGTGTCAAATGTTGCGCAGATTCTTTGCCTGATGGAGTAGGGGATTTTGAATGCTTTTGCGCCCATCTGTGCAGGGAAGTTGCTGTCATCATGTGCAAAGAAAGTGATGCTTTCTCTTTCACTCTACACAGAATATAAAAACAAAGCAGTTAGTACGGCATCAGGCTTTGTGCCTACCTTCAGGTCTGCAGGTGGCTCTCTTTAGCACGTTAACAGAGTAACATCAAGAGTCCTACCATGTACTCCTGTTTACGAATGGGGAACTGAGACAAGATTTTTGCACAGCCTCGTCAGAAGGAGAATAACTGTGAGTGCAGACAGTTCTTTTCTGTATTCTTTCCGCTGCCTTGTTATGCAGGATCAACCTGCAGTGAGTTTAGCTACATGTACCTGTTGGTGCATCAAATCCACTTTTGGAGGAAGAAAGCATCAAATCTCAGTCTATGATTCCATCTACAGTTTTCTGTTGTTATTACCACAGAAGAATATGGCTGCCTAAATCTTTAATTGCTTAAGCCTAAAATGCAGATAAAAATCTCCCATTTGTGATTTTTTAAAAGCACCTAAATTCTGTAAGTACCTCAGTTCTTCCACATTAAAGATCTCTATGGAATCCAGGTCCTTTTTGTAGATCCGTCCCTTTCTTTTCCTACGAAATTTTACCAGTCTTGTGTAATGGAGTCACATTTCCATGCATTATTTGTTTCAGAGCAATGCAGCATAAATATTAAATAACAATGATGCTATAGTCTCTTCATATAACATTTATGACACATCCCAAAAGTCATCCATGCAAAGTAATAGCAGTGCTGTAGATATATCACGTTGTCTGACTTTAAATTAAATATGCAGAACAATAGTAGGTTTTCATACCCTGCACATGTGAGATAAGCTACTGCTACTACCTGGTTAGTTCAGGGAATTCTAAAGCAATGAACAATTCAAGTATTCAGTTGTTATTTATATATTTATTTTATAGTCAAATTATCCTCATTTTTCCTTCACTTTTTGAGATAGTCACGAGAAAGCCTTCCGTATTAGCAAATCTGTTTGAGGACAGAATTGTTAGATGCTCTGGGGACTTGTGGATAGATAGGTCCCTTAAAAGAAAAAAAAAAAAGGTCGCAGATATTTAGAGAAGGACAGAAAGTACTGAGACGTTTAGAGAAGGACAGAAGTTTTTTATGGAACTTCTACAAAGAACTGGCAAATGCTCAGACATATTCTGAAACTGTTTTTATACTGAATGACATTTGTGGTTTTCTTATTCAGTTGCCACATTCTTTGCATAGTGCATTTAGCACATGAACATAAATCTTTAATACACAAGTATCTGGATACTTTTTAGACATTAATCAATGAAGATGCTTAATAATCTAAAAAAGGTAGCTGAAGTTCTCATTACTGTAGGACTCATTACCAGCTTGCTCAGTGCACCATTGCTTTCTTTCACGTGTGAGCAAAGCTGCAGTCCTCGAAAGACATTCTGTGTGTACAAAAAAGCCCCAGTGGCCCGACAGCAAACGGGCAAGCCATCCATTTTCAACTCTCAGTGCTCTTGCAAGATACTCAAAACCTTTCTGCAAGAAAACTATTACTGCTGACTCAAATATAGATAATTTTTAGTGTTGTAAAATCTCTGTAAGTACATCATTTGATTTCTACTGGAAATAGAAACTAATGCTTTGTAGACTTGTTACAGCTTTGAACAGGCCATGAGAAAACAGACTGAGGTAGAAAGGGCAAAAACGGGGAGGGATTATGGCTCACACTGCTCAACAACTTGAAAAAACCACCACAAAACAGGGAGAACACTTTACCTCTAGAATGGATGTCTGGATCTGTAGGATTTGCTCATGACCCTTGACTTGTCGGACGCAGATCTTGCAGGACAGCTGCGTCGTGGCAGGAGTGTAGCGCTCCAGCGAAAAGGCACAGTGCAGCGGCTTCTGGTTGCTGCACCACACACGGGAGAACGGGACTTCCTGCGACAGAAAGTATCCCCCGAGAACGGGGAGAAACGCTTTCAGTTTGGTTCTCCCTTTATAATTAAGTTCTTAGCAGACAGAATGTAAATCATCTCACAGCTACAGAGTGACACTGGATCCTCCAAGAGGCACAAGATGCCAGGAAAACAGCTGCTTTCAACACCTGAAGGTGCTTGTCTGCCTTCCTAACATGCTTGCCACAGCCTCTTCCTGCTCTACCACCCCAGCAGTTTTTAAGGGTTCCCCCTACTGACTTGTGAACATGGTGGGAAGGCTGCCAAGCACTCAGCATCTGCTCCTGCAGGATGGCCAGGACAAACAAATGCACTAGAGGAATTCTGACTGCCACCTGCTATTAACTGCTTTGATGCTGCACTTTTACAGGATGATTTATTCGTCTGTTCAAGCCTTGAAACAGGATCTTTGCTAATTTGAGAAACCATTAACATATATCTTTCCTCATCATAGTGTCTGACAATGGTGTCATTTGGTGGACCAAACAGACGGTAACTGAAGAGGCTCATTTCAGTTGTTCTAGGCAACCAAAACTCTTAAAGCCAGTTTGTTCTTAAAGTGCTGGCTCGTAGGAGAGAAAATGATTAAACAGTGGAAGAAACCCCATAAAGAAATGGGTTCTTTTATGTATAAACAGTCTGGAACCAAATCGGAGCTGTCAACAGACTTGGCACATTTCACAAAACGTTGCCCTGAGAAGGAAATACAAAGTCAGTGCAAGTCATTCTGCAGTTTCTGCTAGAGACAATTACTATCTTTCTCAGCTGTCCAAGTCATTCAAACTATACCCAATTATAAAATGCAAATATTTATTTGGCTTCAGTACCAGCATTGTGTCAGACCCCTCCATCAGCAGAGGTTTTGCACATGCTTCTTTTTAACCCTGAGTTCCTGCTGAGAGACTGGGTCGTGCCTGCTGCGATCAAAATCTCCAGCAGGTTCTGAGCCCTCCTTAAAGCAAACACAGCACGTAAGCATTCTTCCACGGATTATGGATCCCTCATCTGACTTTTTAGTTTTTGGTTTTATCTTGAAGCAATAAATTTAATAGCTACTTTGGACCATGCCACTTGCATTAGATTCAGCAAAACAAGGCCCTTGCAACATGTAAAGATTAATACAGATAAATTTGCACTGGCTATCACGACTTGTTTTAACAGCACCCTGTAGTTTAATTTGACTGAAAACTCTAGACTATTACTTGCCAACAGAGAACAACAATACCTGAGTTAAATATACTGTAAACAATGCATTTATTCATAGAAGATGTACACAGCCTTAGGAAGAGTGCTGAGTTGCGCACGCAATATTCCGGGGCTTCTGAGTCACACTCAGAACTTTCCTAGCATCAGAGACTCACAACCAGCAAAGGAGAAAATTCCCCATAGGAATAACAACTTTCCAGAAATAATCAGGCAGAAATAATCCTACCCCAGTTCTTAACTGCACAGAAGCCAAAGTAACAAAAACTCTTGCTTAATTAATCAGCGAAGTTTCGTGCAGAAAGCACAGAAAGTAGTGTTTTATGCAAGCTGGTGCTCTAGTTTATCATGCAGTGTTATTTAGGTTCTTAGCATCTATCTCTCCTTATGTAGTTGCAACACCTTTCTGCAATGGTCTTAAACAAAAAAACACTGCAAGTTCAGTAATTTCTATTGTGTACAATACAAGGCAGCGAGCATTCACCTCTGCATATTCTAGTACTAGAGCTATTTGAAGGAGTTGCTTTCCTGCAAGAAAAATCTAGGGAGTTTTTCACCAAAGTAACGTGTTGTTTTTGAAACAGTCACTACAGGAAGGCAAGTTCTCAAAAACTTTTCTATTTTTTTTCTCTCTCTCTCTCATATACTTGATATTTAACTAATACATATTCTGCATACTGGGCATGGGGAGGGTCATCTGCCTGCCTTCTAAAGCAGTCAGACAAGATTGACACAGCTACGTATATTTAGTTTAAATCTACTTCACATTTATTAAAAAGCTGTTTTCAGAAAACATACTTCTTTCTAATGGTGCTTTGAAGTTGAATTTTAGGGTAACATACAACTTTATTCTCCAGGATTGAATAACAAATCAAGAGAAGAAAAAGTATGGAGTTGTTTTTATAATATAGGTTGAGGCAAAATGTAATTTGTTGTATTAGTAGAAATTTCCCATGATTTCTTCTTTTTTGGCTAGGTATTTGATCTACTAGTGGGGCATCCTAATACTGATTGGTTTATCTTTTAAACTGTAAATAAGTGAACAGATTAAACAAAACACTTAAAAGTGAGTTGTTCTTCACATGAAGCTGAGAATGATGTTGTTTCTTTCATTTCTTAAATTGCAGCATGAATTATCCTCATGTTCTTATAGATAAAGGAATTTAGATACAGATCACTATCATTTTCAGAGTCCATTATACTCATACTTTGGAGAATGTGGCAATACATTAAAAACAATTTTTTTGGGGTTAAAATACCGTATGACTTCTCTCTGTATGCTTCTGGGAAAAGGGAGATTACATAGTCTGATTAAGTTCTGTATTTTAGAAGACCAGCTCACTCTATTTGCCAGCAAATTGCTTATAATTTCCAGTAACCAATACATTTAGAAATCTTTTGTTTTGATTTATACTTTCCTGTCTTCAACAGCCTCTCTAATTAATGTCTTACAGGAAAAATAATTTGCTCTTAATCATTTCTAAGAATATGCATGCCATAATTTGAACTCGTGACATTTAAATGCTGACATATATCCTCTCCTTTTCAGACGTATATTCATAGCTGTATAGAAATTGGAATGACAATGAGATCAAAAATAGTGATAAATTTTAACGTGAATATAGGCCTTCCATTGGAGGTAATTGAAACAGGTAGAAGTACAAGCTTGCTTTCTTCAAAATGAAAAATTTAAAGCATTCTGCTACATATGAAATGTTTCATTCTGTACTTGTCAAAATCATAACGCAATGCATTTTTTCTAGTATCCTTGAGATTAAAACCTCACCTTTCAAAAACAAAGGGGAGACACTTATCTTATTTGTGTTATGTCTATACCAGTGAACATTCTTACTGTCTCTGTATTACAATGTAAACAAATAAAATTAGCAAGTACCTGACATGCAGTAAATGGTTTGATTCTCCAAAGGAAAGGAGGGATATCAAGGACAGATATCTGAAGACTGAAGGTATTCCCTTTGAAATGCAAAAGTTTTGGTTCCTCCAGTAACTGTCCTCCTTGCAGTCTTTCATCCAAAACCACTTCCTGCAATGGCAGAGGAGAAAATTTATTCTTTTTTTAGTGTTAGGAACAAATATTAACTCTAATGAAAATTCATCTTTATGAAAGGTGACTAGTTCATAAGGTTTGTATTAACTGAATGTATGAGTCAGTTAATTTCATGTGTTCAACAAATAACTGAAGAAGGAATTTGGGCCTTCGAATTTCAGGCAGACTCATCCAGGAAAATACTCTTAGCCCACGAATCGTGTAAGTGTTAATAAAGGGTATAATTACAAAGCTATTGTAAATCTTTAACAATCCTTTCAGTGGCTTTGCTTTTATTAGAAGCACATAGACATTAGTGTGTGCTCCATTAAGATTCATGTTTCTATTCTGTACAATAGGAAGAGGAAGTAAAAAATTCATCTGTCACAACTGTCTTCATTTCAGCTCTCAAAAGAAAACCGTTTTGTTAAAGGTTCTGAGTTCACCATGTAAAAGCCAGTGAATTTCATTGTTTTGTCTTGGCATGCCGTGTAGAAAAGTCACACAGAATCCCGGAATGGTTGAGGTTGGAAGGAATCTCTGGATATCACCTGGTCCAAAGCCCTGCCAACCAGGGTCATCCCCAGCACGGTGCACAGGATGGCATCCAGGTGGGTTTTGAATAACTCCACAGGAGACTCCACAGCCTCCCTGGGCAACCGGTGCCAGTGCTCTGTCACCCGCACCGTAAAGAAGTGTTTTCTCACATTCAGCTGGAACTCGGGGCAATTTTTTGTTTGATTGCTTGTTTTGTTTTTAAAAGGGGAAATGCACAATTATAATTTAGTTCTTGAAGGAAAAAAAATGGCAAGACAATCTCTTTATTCTTGCTCAGATTGTAAAAAGGAGAGGAAACCCTGAAGTGACTAATGACTGTGATAAATTCTATACATCAAATGATAATGACTTACGTTTTCTCTTTGGATTGGAGTAGCACTCAGCTGCAGATGCAAGCAGGCTCTGCCTGTGCTCATGTGCCCAAGGCACTGAGCCCAGCCTAACGCTGGAGCTTTGTGCTGCGTTAACCATGGCTGTGATTTCTGGTTAGTCTAGAACGTAGGCAGAGTAGGTTTGCATCTGCCTGGCTAAAAATGAGTGGACAGTTTGGCAGTCCTAAAGCTCTTCCAGTGTAAATTGACAAGTGAAACAACACTGCAGAGAAATTAAGGGATTTGCACTGAGTCATGCAGCAGTGGCATAAAAAATGACAGTGTTCTCGTTCTTATTCACTCTGAATTCTGGACTGTTGCTGTAGCCCATGGACTATCCCCAGGAATAAAGGAATGTGAGTTTTCTATGAAAAAATAATTAAAGCCAAAATATCAAAGTGAAATAATTTACCTGAAATGAACAAGGTGTGTTATCCATACAATATACTCTCAAATTGTAATCCAGAGAATTGCAAGACAGGCAGCCAAAAACCGCTACTTTCAGCTGTCGAACGGCACAGTCAGAGATGGGTTCTCCAATAAGTGCATAAGTTCCAAAGCTGTTTAAGAGAATGTGACAGGCATAAGGATCCAACAGGCAGTAGCAAGAAGTAGTTTCCTCTTCCACAGACATCACTTCCTGCAAAATGAAATTCAGGTTAAAAAAAAAATCAATAGGCCTTGACAATAGAAGTCATGACAGCATTTATTTATATTTATTCAACTGGAATGTAAACTACTCCTGAGAGCCAGTATGCACATTCTTAACTGATGTTGACCTCAGGGAATAGGAGAAGGTAGACTACCTATGTGAGTAAATAGTCTCCATTTAGCCCCGAGTCAGCAATACGAATTCTGTGCAGAACTCAGTGTGTAGAGCTTATAATAATAATGATGATGCATAAGAAATTTTATCATTTTTTTTTCAAGTGTTATTGACTTTCTAGCTAATTTTTTCATGATGTCGAGGTAAGAAATTACCTTGAAGATTAAAGTCAATACGCAAACCTTGAATGCCAGTAGGTATTTGACATCCTTTCAGAACATCCATTACAGTTATGTTTACCTCAATCAAAAAACTACCTCTCCCCTTCTTTTGTATTTCATACTTAGTTCTGCATTACAGCATCATTAGATGAGGTATTTGAGCAGTCTACAGTCTGGTGTTACACTCCTCATTATTTCCAGGGTGCTTGTAACTGACACTGTTGGAGCTGACAGAGTATTGAGTGAACTTAAGTAGGAATATGAAGCTGAATTTGAAATGGCTTAAAAAACAGCAACAAGCAGCATGGTGGTTTAGAGGAGGAAAAGGACAGAGTGAGTTCAGGTATGCGTGAATGTTTTAACTCCTGTTTCTTTCCTTGCAATGCAAGGAATCAAACAGTTCCATCAGCAGCAGTGCAATAAAGTGTGATCGATGATGGATTTGTGTCTTGTTACTGGGTACCATGGTTCTAATAACATGTACAGTGAACATCATACTTGGGAAATTCAGCACCTTTTTATCCGGTGTGTATACCTGCCTAGCAAGCAGTTTTGGTCAAAGATGGCCAGTGGGCTTAAAAAAATGCAGATGAACAGACACAGATGATCAAATGCCCATGTCATGAATACACAACGCTTAATTTCCTCAATAAATCAGTACAAGAAAAATATATTTGAACTAAAAAAGCAGAGTATTTCAGTTAACATACGTACACTAATCCTTCAGAGGTGATGAGCACAGGGTGATCACTAAATGCCCATTAAAATGACATGTACAAAGAGACATTTTTAAATCAGGGGGATCATTCAAGGTTAAAAGAAAACAAAACAAAACCCACCACCAACAAAAAAACATTAAACTTGAACTGTATATTTTTAAGCAGTGCCATAACTTTCTTTATGTCATGATAAATTCTTGCTTGGATAGCATGTTCTGTTCAGACTTGGGTTTCTTTGGGAGCTATAAAACATCCAAACAGTGTTTTCAAGAGCAAATGGTTACTGGCTCTGTTACTAAGTGATCCGAGAAAATGAATACTTTCTTGTGTAACATGGGCTAGATCATAAAATTGACCCTTTTCTGCACATTTTAGTACAGCCCTTGAACAGAGTTTAGCTACTTCTGAACAAAATGCAAAATCCTCTTACTTTTGAAAAGAAAAAAGATGATTTCTTTAAAATGCCCAATTATTCTGTCCCTTGAATCATCTTTGACCAGTTCCTGCCTGATTAAGAGTAATCATGTTTCTATTGTTAGTGTAACCTTTTAAGTGGGAGTGGAAGTCCAAACTTACCTCCCATTTTCCTTGCTGTGTCCTTTTTTTCAAGTGAATACTCCAGTGCTCTGAATTTACTTCTGCGCAATGTGGGATAGTCAAGGCAAACGGAGTGCTGACAGACACATCTGAGGGGCCACAGGTTACTTCTGGTCCTAGAAGAACATCTGTGCCTTCTGGCTGTAGGCTGGTGTGTGGAGGAAAGTAAGACCATCTTTAGGATCTTTTCAACAGTGTGGGAAAATGTATTTATAGTAATGGCAATATAAAAAATTTAAAATATTTTAGTGAAAAAAAATCTAAGTGCTTCATTCATCTGTTACAAAAAAGGTAAAGCGAGCCAACTACAACACTAATTTTCATACAGAATTGGTAGCAGGAGATGAAACTATTAAGCCACATCTACTGAAATCATTGGCTGGTCAGTTTAGGATTCTGGTCTTTAAAATACATTTCAATTTGTTTAAACCAAATGAAACACTAAAATTACTCTATGCAAGTAAGCCTTGTTTTATGCACCAGCTGGTAATATTGCCATCTAATTCTGCCTGCAAAGAATGTCATCTACGATATTTTCACAGTAGTGAAGATAAAACAAATTATGGTTTAAAAGCACAGTCTCATGAATTTTTCCAGGCTGAGCTTGATCTCCCTGCTTTGAAAACACATTCATATTCTGCCAAATGAACGAGATAGGTAACTTACAGTAGACATCACTGAATAGAAATTTTGGGTCTAAATTTAGAAGTCAGCAAAGTAAGATATCCATTACAGTCAGTACTTTCATTGCCATGTCACAAGCTAACAATGGTCTCGCCCATAGAGCTGTGCAATAGCAGCATGGCAACAAACCAACCCTCCCGTACTGCCTGTGCTGAGTGCACTGCTACATTTCTATACCTTTAATTTCTAAGTTCATCTGCAAGATGAAAAGACACAACATTAAGGCAGCAAATTCTGCTTTTTCTTTTTTTCATGTATCATGATTGCTCACTAAGCCTCAGTGCTTCTAAGTGTTTGTAGGATTCTTAGGGTAAAAGAAATAAAATAAATCAAAGTACAAACAGACTCAACTATAACTGCCATTTTTCTCTTTGAGCCATGAGTGTGCATAAGAGTGGAGAGGAGAGGGCAGAGTAGGCCCCACAAAGCATCCAACGCTTGCAGGCCTTGCTGCAGCAAAGCATCTAAGCAATAGCAGTAGCCTTACCATTACTGGCAACACATGGGAATGTGTTTTGTTGCACTAATGTCAGAATGGCTATTCCAAGCACAGTTCAAGCAAAAATACTTGCTTATACAATGGCAAACAATTTTTCACAACTCCCTCATTGCTAGGAAAACACCGATTCTGTGAAAAATTAACGTCACTTAACACCAACCACTGGTACCCTTTGCAAATGGTATTTGAGTTCCTTAAAAATAAAACCTTCCAGCAGTTCCCCCAAATCACCGCTTTCCAGCTAGTTTAAGAAACCATCCAGAGCTTTTTCACAAAGAAAAAAAAATGTCTCAGAAAAACCCTCAAGCCAACTTTTATACATTTTTTTTTTTCCAGTAAGTTATTCTGGTCTTATGATTTCTCTCTGCTTTACCTCAGCAAAGGCTGGTGCCTTCACTTCCTTACCTCTGCTCTATTGCAGCTGCAGGAAGGGGTAACAAAAGCAGATTTCCAGCGAGCAAGTCAGCCCTTAGTTAGTTGGTGCAGCTCTCGCACACAACAGACAGGGCTTTTGCCAAGTGGCCGCTGGTGACAAAGGCAAAAAATACAAAGGCAGGATTGGGGTGGGGAGGGTAGGGGAGGAATTCTGTTGAAGTTGCTTCCAGTACAAAGTTGGACAAGTCATCCTCAATAATGGGAGCGAAATACAGGTTACCTTGGTTTCAGCCTCACACCACCCTATTTACTCCTGGAGGATGTGACTCCAGAGTTTTAGTTACGCTGTTAGTCATAATTCCCATCAAAAATAGCTCCTATTTTTCAAGCCTCCAGAATGATACAAAACACCGCAGGTATTCCCTCCTTGGTGGGGAGAATGTGTGTGTGATAACAGTGGCGTAGGGGCTAAGTCATTTCGTGCACGTTACCTACGCACTGGCTGATTTTTGGCTGAATGGCCCTAGCAAGAAGATCTCCTGGCCAACAGCGCTGGGATCTGCACATCCCAGTCCTGTTACCCAACTGCAGCGAACCACCAGCCGGCAGCAAGTCCCTGCAGCCTGCGCATAACTGCAGTGACGCAGCTTGAGGCGTTCTGGTTCGAGGCACAAGCGAGCAGATAGCTATCCCTGGCCCAGCACAGCTCTGCTCTGGCTTGCCAGCTTAAGAACAAAGTCAAAATTATGCAAGGAGGCAAGAGACATTTCATTCTAACATTTCACTCGCTTGGGCCGGAATCAATAACTTTGTTGTTTCTTTCGCAGACATCAATAGCCTGTACTTTCTGCCAACATCAAAGCATGTGTATGGTGGTTGGAGGTTTAGTTTAGCTGTTTTTCTCCATAAGGAGTCCTTTGGTGGTCTTTATCAACTTCCAGCTGCCAGAAGCACCCTTGAGGGTCTTTGTAGCAAAGCCCAATAACCCTAAGATTTTTTTTTTTTTTTTGTTTGGTGTCTTTTCGGAGGGACGGCCAGCTCCATCACTGAGTTGCTCAGCTACATGAGACACTGAAGAATTTTAAAACTTTTGTCTTCTGTTTAGGATACAAAGAGTTTTTCATGCCACAGAGGATTTTATCAATCTACAGAAAACCAGCTGATAATCTCATGACCATAACTGTAGTGCACAGATTGTTTTTTTCCCCGTGACAGAGAATTCAAAGTTGCTCTATCAGTTCCCCCATCAATCTCTGTTCCTATTACTATGTCTTTATATCGCATACCAACCTATCTTAATAGCTAAATGAAGATTAGAGTAAAAGTGACAGCTAACCCACTTACTAAACAATTTAAATCCGAACAATATGATCCTTGTTGTCTCAAGGCACATTTTATGGTGACCTCAAATACTTGCAACACAGAATTTCATTCTTGTATGCATCTACTGATCTGGTTAACTTTTGTATTAAATTAAACCTCACTGAACATAATTTGATGTGGACAAGACTTCATTCAGAACCTACAACACGAACTACTGCGTTTTTAATGGCCATACATCTTCAGCTTGTGAAGTAAAGAACAGCTTTCCTCTCCTCCTTCTCTAAGCCACTATTTTACCTTTCCTCCACCTCTGAGCACTGTGCCTGTCCAGGTGAACAATCCTCTACATTTTAGGGGTATCTGTATGAGAGACTGTTGAGCAATTCTGCAATGTGGCTTGGTACTCCTTCCTGTCATCTTTGATCACACATACAAATCAGGTACTAAGTCCAAACCGATGGCATTTCCTCCCATCATCAGAGCACAGAAGCCCACGGGCAATAAAAGGGAGCCCTTGCTCCTTGCATGTCAGCACAATCCGCAGCTGTTAGGAAAGTCTGTTTTATCGTACCCAGTTCAGATGGGCGAAAGATACATTGATGTTGCCTCAACTATTTGAAGAGAAATAACAATATTTTAATGCAAAACATAAATGAATGTTTGCCGTTGTCTTACTTTATAGAAATTCGCTTCAAAAAAGAAGGAAAGAAAAACCTTCCTATGATAATTTTCAGTTTGGTTTTCTACCTATGTTTCTGCCCACAAAAAAAAAGGAAACAGTAGGCAAAATCTGCTGCTTGTATTTAATTAACCTATTTTAACTCACTTCTGCAGAACCCGTGCAGATAAAACAGCTGTTTTTTTTCCTCCTTCCTTCCTTCCTTTTACATATCTTAATCTTTCACTGAAAATGATCAAAAACCTATAGCAGCAGATGGGGATGGAATATTAAAGTTTTCACAAAGGAGTTCAGATATCAGAGGGAAAAAAATCAAAACCGATTTCAGATAAATTTTTAGAAAATATTTCTAGGCTTTAAAATTTATAGGCAGCTCTGTATCTTTCAGTTCATGCTTTTCAGTTTCAGTTCTTAAAATTTACCTCCTAAAAAAAACACCACAAGATAAAAAGAATTGTCTTAGTGAGGAAAAAAAAACTTTGCATCTAAAAATGAAGAACATGTTCAACCAATCTTGACAGTTCAACAATATGGCCAGCATTCCATAAGTTTTACTCTTCTTCTGAATCAGGATAGAAATATAGTGCGATGCTACACTTAGACTAAGCAAGCTGTCATCATTTCCTGAATTACACTTAATTACATACCAGTTTGGTAATTTTACCCTCTGGGAGTGTTTGATCAGCTTCTAGCTGAAACCTAGTGAACCAGCCAAGCAAACTAAACTAGGGTTATACTGATGTGTGGTGCTGGCAGGCTCAAAGAAACAAAACAGTTCAGAGCACTTTTGATTCTTTGTAATCTATGTTGTGCAAAATTAAAGCCACTAGGAAGTAAACATTCTATGGGAATAGTGACCAAAAAGCTGTTAAAATAATGTGTTTCTGTAACTGTGCTTATTCCTGCAATTAAAGGGGAAGATCCACTGTAAAACAAGTGACTTTGGGCCAAATTCCATTTGCCTTCTAATGTGGAATGAAGGCAACTGAACCAGTTACAGGGGAATTGATGGACACATCTACGTGTGCAGTTGACAGCAGAATTTAAAGCCATATATCTTAACGGAGCATCTAGTTTTAAAAGGATCTAGAAGTCAGCTAGGTTTCTTTTGTATGGCAGACATTTGCCACATACACAAAGCACCAATATAAAAAAGCAATGACCTGCATTTTTAAAAAAGCTGTTTGTTCTTTTCATCAAACTCCGTGAGATATCCCATCCTTCAGCAGCATTTGCATACTATTTCACAGAAGTACCACGCAAAGATCATTTTTCTTTCATTTATATAGACACATTTATGTTGTGTATATAGCCATTTATATACTGTTATGTCCCAGCAGTGTGGTCACACCAGCAACAGTGAAGACATTCTATTCCTTTAAACAGCATAGACAAGAAATCCATGAAATGACCCAGTTCCACAGATTTTTGCATGTATTAAAGTGTTTCTTTCACATACTTCATACCTGGACTCCCTTTGATTGATGGCAAGATAAATTTCCCATGAACTCTCTTCAGGAATTGCTCCATGTGGTATCAACAGACTGACTCCTGCAACAGAGCAAAGGCAGAACTTACCTTTTGGAAAGACACTGGAGGTAAGGACCGCAAAACTGGCCTCTGATTTACAGCATCTAGAAAGGCCACCTACTAGAGCTGAAGAGAACTCCTCTGAAAGAGTGGTTCTGACTGCAGCATTGTCAGATGAAGGGAAAAATACATCATTAATACGATCCATCCGTCTAGCTATTAACATGTTACTATTTTACAGTCGGGAGTTATACAGACTCGTGTGCCTAAAAACCTCTTGCTCTAACAGAGCTTTTTAAAAGTGGACTTTGGGTTGGTTTGTGTCACTGAATAAGGTGGGATTCGTTGTCTACGTGTGACTGAAGACTCCTTTTCATCCCTGAGTATGGGCAAACTCCGTCTACTTCACCACTTAGATAAGAAGGAATGATTTATGGAAACAAAAGGGACCACAGAGTCTTTCCATGAGGCTGCCATACAGTGAGTACTGTGTAATCCGTGTCATTTTGATTTCCTTAACCTATATTGTAAAGTGTTTGTTTCTGTACCGCATTTCATCCACGGTAGATCTAAACCTAAATATAGTCCCAGTCTCAAAGGGTTGAAAAAGTCTTTGGTCTATTAACAGTCTTCAGAGTAATTTTGTTCCTATAGCAAATGTTTTTATGTCATTGATATCAGGACCTACTAGATTTTTTTTTCCCCCTGACAAATTTACAGCAGGTAAATTTCAAAGATAAAGGTGCTGTTCAGAATTCTCAGTAGCCACTCTAAGGTGTGCACAGTACATAGCAAGGCCATGAAGCCCAGCCCTGCAGTTCACACAATCCTCTGTAGCAAGTACTTTGAAGTAATTTTTGTACTTTTTAATCTTAGGTAACAGATAAGAGACCATAGAGCGCAGTTTTTCTCTTTAATGTATCTTCTTGTTTATGATAAAAAATGAACCGGGTGTATTGGGAATGGGGAATACCTCCCAGTTCTTTCATCAGAAGCAGCAATGCTAGAGTACAAAAACATTCAATTAGCTAATTATAATTTCAATGGGAAAAACAGGCTTCTTTTAATTCCAGTACTGATGCAGCCGAGGCAGCACACTTTTCAGCCAAGATTCGCTGTACAGTCAAGCACACCAAAACTCCTTACAAATCAAAGTTATTTGTGTTTCAAAATATACGAACATTTTCAGTAACAACACTGGTAAGGTGCCCTTAGTTGTGCTGAGAATGAGGTTCACATTCTCTTTCCTTGCAGTGAAATTTATTACTGTGATCTCAGAATGATTACAGAGATTCAGCTGTTGTTACATTTGCTTGAAGCCTTGCTTTTAAAAATTTCTTCCATAGTGTTTTACCATCATTAAGTGGCAAGTATTTTCTCATTGAAATCTGGAATCAATGCAGGTATTTCACATCATTTGAACAGGGGAGAGGTTAATTCTCCTATGCTGTTGATAAAACCCACAAAAAGCTGGGAATTTATCTGAATTCTTTTTAAAGAATTCTCAATTCAGAATTTCAATTCTCATTGCCAAGTAATCAGAAATGTTAAAAGTACCAGGGACTGTGCAGCTTCTCAAGTTGCTGTAACCCTAGGCTGTGGATAAATTAATTTTAATCAGTTTGTAACAGTAAGCTTTACTTAAACCAAATTTAAAATGCACTCTCAGCTTACAGAGCTTAGAGACAGAATGAAATTATCTCAGTCTCACCTCAGTGACCTATTATCTTGCAGACCAAAAGGAACCGCATACTGAGACTGAATATATCTAGCTATCTGCATGATCAAAAGGCAAGTTTCACTTCATAGAGGAACACTTAATAGACTGTCTAGTAGCTTCATGCACAGGGACCCAGAAGATCCCATTCAAGACAAAACATACATCTTTGATTAAGGGAAGGGGAAAAAAACCACCAAAAACTGTTACCTTGCCAGGCTTTTATCTGATTCAGCAACAGAACAATCTCCTCTACATTCTCTATTTAATTATTCTTTTCCTATTTTTTCTTTTAAATAAATTCCTCTTAGCGGTACACATCCTGTCATCTGCATAGCTCCATGTTTACAAGGCTTGATCATGGTTTAAACTTTGCTTGAAAGCTCTTTGTGCTTTTGAGATCAAATCTGTTACTTCTAGGATTACAAGGAATTTCCTAATGGAGAAACAACCTAACCAAATTAAGCTTTTAGTTTATATACAACATAGCTAGTGATTCAAAGTGATATGATTTTACTTTTGATTCACTAATATGAATTAGAAATTAACAAGGATGCTTTCTACCGGGTGGCAGTGAAATGAAACCATTTCACAGCACTCTCAGTACAGGAAGACTACATTTCAAATGCTCTGAATATGTCATACATGCAGAACCTCAGCTAAGCTGCAGCACAATTGGCCTATAATTTACAACTGACTGGCAAATTTGATCTTACATGAAAACAGGGAAAAGGAAGTACATGTAGATCAAATATGCATTTAAATAATCTAATTGATGGGACTATCATTACTTTAAGTAGCAGCATAAATGAAGGACTTCCTCGTTCATGAGTTAGTGCCTGTGGCTTTGTAATATTCATTCCTGAACATAAAGAAGTCTGTGGAGAAATGTATTTATTCTATATGTCGTGCATGATTGTGCACTAAATATTATATCCCAGAGTTACATACTTCTATAAATCATCTCTAAATACAGACCGTGTTTCTTATGCTAACCTTTAAAACACTGATTTTATGAAACATGAAGGATAAGGCTTCAAGCATGCAGTTTAACCAGTAAAGAGCCAAGCCTGGACACACGAACCAAATGCAATCAAAGCTGAGTTTAAAGGAAACCTTGAAAAAAGATCAAAAGAGTTGAAAAGATAAGCTGTTAGCATGCTGCTGGAAAATGATCTTAACATCCTTCATTAGATTCTAATTTGTTGTCGTACGTTTTCACCTAATTTAACAAACGCTGTAAGTATAAAATTCAGTCTCACAAAACTCTGAAGTCACAAACAAACTCTATCTACTTAAACAATGCAAATTGAGCATTTTTACTGCAATGGTTCAGTGCGTAGCCCAGCCTTGAAATGGCAGCTGACTTTGAAGTGCCCTACTACAGAACTTTGTCAAGCTATTAAGCTAAAAGAAAGAGAAAACCAGAAAGCCAGACGTAAATGCTAATAAAAGCCACACTACAGTTTTCATTGAGAGTGGAAGCTATTCTCCAGAGATGTCTTATTTGTAATATGCTGCAGACTGTAATAACATAATGAAGTCTGACAGTGTTAACGCAGTCAGATGCTGATGCATGTAGACTCTGCTTTGAATATGACCCCATTAGCTAAGATCCTGATCCAATATCGACCTCCTTCCTGGTGAGTGCTTCATTTGGATCAAGATCCAAGTAAGCAACAGCTTTGATTAATATGACTTACATGCTGAAGACATCAAGAAAGGCAGTAATCTGTAGCAGTTCAAATAGGCATAATGCCTTTTTAAAATCTCATCCCAAGCTTTGTTCTGATCATAGTCATCTCCAGTGCGGGCAACATGCTATAATTCCCAACATTTGTGTTAAGGAAGACCCTACTTTTTTATTTATTCATAGAATAAATGAATAAAACACTGCATCAGGCAAAGTGAGTTTCATCTAAAATTAAGTACGTGCTTCTAATAAGAAAGGATCTACCCACCTGTGTTTGGAACCACTAAACGACCACCCAGGTGTCCAAAAATGGCAGTTGTCTTCAGCTCACTTTGTGTTGAAATAGAAGACAGGTTCTGAATATATGTAGCCTTGTTTCTAGCCTGTATCGTACCAAAAGCTCTATTATTTCCATGAGGAAAAGTTCCAGAATGTGCCTTTCCATGATATTCAGCCCTCTCTGTCACCCCTAGGGAAACCATGAATGAACTGTGAACCTTGACTTTGATGTCTGAGAGGGGGTTAAACAGCGAAGACTCCGTCATTAGCTCCTTGTCCATCGGGTCCTGCAGGCAGATCGGTCCACTGTACGTTCTGCTCACTGTCAAGTCAGGCTGCATGGATGAGTTCAAAAGCAGGGAGTTACCTGGTGAAATGAAGTGGATCAGGCAGTTAGCCCCTGCATTATACAGTGTGCAGCAATGCCCGGTGAAGCATCTGGACAGCATGTAGCTGGAGAAATGATATTAGAGAAAGGGAATGTCCCATCGTTTTATGTAGATCTTCATAAAGCACAGAGAAGTGGTAAGCTGGACTCCTGGCCTGCATTCCTGGTCATGCAGTAATTTCGGTTACAATCTTGAAATGAATAAATCCCTTTGATTTTAACTATGCCCTTAAGCTAAATGAGCTGCATTTACACTGAGAAGTGAAAAAATAACATGCATATGGGCTTAGGCATCCTAGGAACCGTGACTCATATCCTAGCCATATAACGATCGGTGTTCTTTTTTAAAAATGGCAGATTTGGTGGAACTGTTGGTATACTGTATGGCATTGCGTGTGCACCTGCTTCAGTGCCCCATTAGTCCAGACCAAGTGTCAGCCTGTATCATGGTACCAAGCACGCTACAGCTAATTCCTTCCTCCTTTGCAATGTCTGGAGCTTGAATCACTCTGTCCTTAAGAACTGCCTGCAAATAAAAAATCAGGTCTGTATTTCACTGTCACTTTCAGTGAACCATTAGATGCAGGTTTAAATCCTAAGCAGTACTCAGCTGTACTTTGATTTCCCCATCTATATATAAATTGGAGTTAGACAGGTAAGACTTAGGAGATCTGGCCTATGTGCATCTAATACTAACTTGTTTGATGCACTCAGTACATACTGCAGTCATGGGAAAAAGAATTGCATTTGGAGACTAAAAGCTCTCCCTGTTTTGTTCTAGTATTAAAGAAAAATACCGTGGTAGGCATTGGAAATTTACATAATTGAGCTTTAAGATGTTAAAATCAGAAATCTATTTCTGGTCCTTCCAGCATTTCCTTTTTGTTTTGCTCTTCCCTCCTCACATTCTCAGACAGAGAACATTATATAATATATAATTATATATAATGGAATATAACATAGGGTATATTATTATATCATATAATTACAGAGGGCAATGTTGAAAACCAGATGAAACAATGTAATAGATCCAACAGGTACTTGATCAGTGTGTTTCCTGCACTTGAGGCAATTCCAAAGTGCATGAATCCAAGCAGGAACTTTTGGTTTTGAGTGCATTATTATTTTTTCAAATTAAAACCCACTGGGTGAAAACACAACTTCATGCAGACCTTTTCAGTGAGCTTACACAAAAGGATAGATTTTGCCTGAGGGAAACTGGGTTGAACAGAAAGTGGGACAAGAGAGTAATAGGAGGATGAATACCCCAGCTATACGTCTAGGAGCATTTTAGATCAGAAAACACTGGCTACTGTTAGAACCTGAATTCTTTACATGGTTTGGTCTTTTTTGTTTGTCTTGTTCCTTTTTTTTATTTTTTGTAGCAAATATAGGATGTCTCAACTAATTTTCTAAATGACCTGTATGTCAACCTTGAAAACTTGATCCTTTTAAAGGGACTGCAGGTTAGGTAGCTAAAATTATAAATAAATTTCTCCAAAGAGTAACATTTGGATCATTTCAGTCTGTGTAGTTGCACGCAAAGTAGCACAGAATCTCAGATTACAGACAAATGGCCAGTAACAGCTTTAGCATTCAAGAAGTTGCACTATTTTTATTTTTTTTCAGCAAGGTGCTGCATTCTGTATGATTTCAGGTGAAAACAAACAAATATAGTTCTGATGGTTTGCTTTGCAGCTTCACTTTCTTTTTAAAAGTGTCATTTCAAATGCCCACTCTCAAAGTACTTTCAATAGTTTTGCTCTCAATATATTAACAGAAGAGATTTTCCCTGTACATTACCCAGTTTAGATGGCTTCAGAAGAAACAGACTGCATCTCACTGTTTATACACTTATCTAGTGCTCCTACAGACCCAGCTGAATAGAATTACACAAAAGCCTCATTTTTTATTGTCCTTTCTACTATCTATTGTCCTTCTGTCAGTACTGTGCTCTCCTTTTGTAGCAAACTGAACAGAGAACTGGCCTTTGTTTTAGCTGAATTGTTTAGTTTACAAATAATCATATTAAAAAAACCCACAGACAGAGAACCCAAAGTAACTGAACTAACAGCATCCCAGCACAAGAGAAATTTGCTGTCTCAGATGTTTTCAGTGCCCAGAACTAATATTTTTGAAACGTGAAATCAAACAGTTCGTTCCCCAGCCTCAAAACAAGACTTTCATGGCAAACTGAACAACTAAGAAAAAAGTTATTGAGGCATTTGTTGAGAATTACACGACTAATTAAAGACTTGAATTTTTAAATGAATGAGTAAACATCCTTCAAGCCTCCTTGTCTACCAATCCCTTCTAGCAGTTTCTTGCAATTTATGCTTGGTGAGAAATGTCTTTCAGAAAATAAAGTAACTGTAAAAACAAAACAAACAAACAAAAAACCCAACCCTACAACACGTTTCACTTTTCTGAAGAGAGAAGAGACATGGGGACACTTTCACATCTCACCAACACACCCACCTACCTACCACAATAAGGCAGGTCCCGATGTTATAATGTCAGCACAGAATTAAAGAAATACACTATCTTAAAATAATCCCCATTTTATCTCCCTCCCTCCACCTTTTTGTCCAAAGTAAATATAATTTCAGAAACCACCTGAATCCTGCTTTTAGTAAAAGGTTTTATTTCTTCCATATTTTATTGTATTGGTGGATTTCTGAAGTCTTTAAAAACTAAAATAAAAATCAATAGATGTTTACATGCCTTTATCTCCGACAGACCTCAGCCTATGCTAACAGCAACTTACAAAATATGTATAGCTGGGATTCTCAAATTAATGATACAATAAAAATCTAATCACTTTTAAGGGAATAAAGAAAACAGAAGAGCTGAGTAGGAAGGAACTAAAGACAAATACATTTTTTCTTTTTTTTCTTTCCCTGTGAGTCAGAAATGTCAGCCTAGAATCTAGTGACAGTATTTGTAAAGCACTTAGAGCGTGGTCAAGAAAGATTATATGTCCAAGTTGCCACGACAAATCAGTAGCAGAGACCGCAAAAGACGTTACTGTTCTAACCACCAGATCCTGACCCTCGTACTGTAGCCACCTGTCCGTGGCTTTGGGCACGTCTGCTTCGCATTACGGTGGAATGCCCGCCCCCAGCCCGTCCTGAGCATGAGCTTAGTATCTCTTTGTAGCAGGGGCTCTGGAGAGAAGAAAATGAAATCACAACACTAACCTTGTCTGACTGTTTTAAAATTAAATGTCTGGAAGCCTCCTGTCAGTGCAGATGAATCAATCACATCCACGCCGTACTCACTCTGACTCCGTCTGTAAAGGGTAACGCCGACCACCAGCACAGCCACAGCGATGACTGCTGCTCCCAGGCCGGAGTACAAGGCAATGTCACTGGCATTCTCTATATCTGAAGGGAGAAAAAGCGGGTTCTGAGTCAGCCACGCTCATGAAAATGCCCTGGCTGGTCCCAGCTGGCCGTGAGCAAAGGGGATCGTATTTATATGTAGCCACAGACACGTGGCCAGGGAAGTAGAGCTTGAGGCATAAATGCAGAGCAGATCACAGGAGGAAACTGTGCACAAAAGAACGCTGAAAAGCCAGCCTTTGAAAGCACTGGCAAATTTCCTGATACATCACTCCATACAGGTAAACTTACATCGTTTTAGGGATTGCATCATGATATTTGCACGTTTTTTAAGCAGAATCGTTGTACTTTTAGCAGTCAGAAGCAGGGTGCTTACCACCAGCCAGCCCTCCCATCAGCACACTGCTGGCTCGGGCTGTGTGCCGAGGTGTGCCACCATCTCCCATTCCAGCCCAGTGGAGATCATTAAAGTATGGAAACACAGCCCTTCAATGGGAAAACATGGAACAACTGAAGCTAGGGAGGGCTCTTAATTTAGGTACCAGCATGATTTTCACCTATTGACGGCTCTCCGGGACATTTAAGTTTTCGTTTGGAGTTCTGAAGCTAATCCGGGAGGTCATGAATCCTCTGAAAAACCTTAGTGAATCCTCTCCAAGCCCTGGGCCGTTCTCCATTCTTTATTTTTTGTGCGAGCTTTAGTTTAAGAAGGAACAGTCCATCCTCTCAAAGCTTGGTGAATGGCTGACGATATCCTGCAAATCTTCCTGGATTCCTGCTGGCACCCGCTCAGTCTTTAGAAACAGGTTGGAAACCAAAACCAAGCCCTTCCTGTGATTGTGGCCATGCGTATTAAGCTTACAACCAAGTTTGTTTTTTTTTAAAGACTTCAGACTTTTTACAGCAGATAAGAATTTATTTCTTTGAAAGAATAAATCCAAATGAAACCTGCAATATTATGTAATTGAATTATCCAGTTCCGCTGTTCCAGATCTTTTGGGATTTGGGACCACGTACCATGAAATTAAATTACTTGGCAAGTACACTTAGCAGGTCCTTAGATACTTCCCTTAATGCCAAACTCCAGTTTAGAGGAAGAGATAATCATGTGTTCATCCTGTACATCATCTGCTATCCCATTATATGTTGCTTCTTGCTATTAAGTGAGGAGCATTTGGTACAAAAAGTGCATTTATTTATAACAAGTGACAGTGACAAAAAAAATAACCAGGAAAAACAGACTACTCAATATCAGTAAAACTGCAATGTACAGAAGCATGGCAGGAAGTCAAATTTGGCATGTAAGAAATAGCCAATTATTAAAATTACTTAATTACTATTTGTGAGGAGGCTTCTGTTGTGCATACAATTTATTTTTTGCAAAAAGATAACTTTATTTTAGCTAAATTTTTAGAATGAATATGAAACTTCAGACCACTGAAACGAAGAAAATTACTACCTATGGGCAGCATCAGAAAAGCTTATCTTCTTGGCTCACCAGTTTCTTATGTAGACCAAATGTCTGACAACTAACAATACAAGCAGCTGAAACTTTCTGGGAAGGCACAACCACTGCCAAATGCAATAATTAAGTCCAACTGTACTCTTCACATAAGTAAAAAACGCCATATGAATTGCAACAGCAAGGAAACTGAGTAGGAAAACACTGCTTTAAGTAGGCTGAAGCACATGGGAGATTTTCCATGAATAAGGCAATGCAATCGATTTTAAGTTGGGCAGTTGAATCAAAAGTAAAATCAACAGTTGAGGTCAAACTTCCTTAAGAGAAACCACACTTCTATTCCCATTCTCTAACTTTTCCCAGTCACCCTCAATTCAACATTCCAATATCCCGTTCAACCACAAATAAACATTTTGAAATCAGGTTTACTAGGACCACCTTTTCAGCCTAGAAAATACTTCTGCAGCTGTTGAATTTTCAAATAACCTCATATCAAAAAATGTTTCAGTTTTTAGCACTTTTTTTTTCCTCCAGAAAACTGTAAAAGTCACCAAGTTTTAGTTTCTGTGCAAATAACAGCTTCCAGAATAAATCCAGCATGTCAGACAAGTAATCACAACGGAATAAACGTGGCAAAAAATAGCTCTCATCCAAATTCTTAGCATATTACAATTGCTACACACTCTACTAATAAATTACTTTTTTCTGAACCATTTAGGCTCAAAGTTTGTAATTCCAGAAAGTAAGCTTTTAGTTGGCAGTGTGTTGTGGTTTAACCCAGCACGCAGCTCAGCACCACGCAGCCATTCGCTCCCCCCACCCCCCAGTTAATCACAGACTGTTTTGCCTCCGTTTTATTCTCTTTTATCAGGTACAGAAAGAAAAGTACACAAACAGTTACATTTCTTTCTTCCACTTTTCTATTCCCAAGCTATTTTGTTGTTACAGGGAATTAATTATGAAACTCTAGCACTGACTTAATTTTTGTGGGCAATTAGTACAATGAATAAGCCCAGAGAAGGAGTGGTGTGTATCTCCAGTGGTAGAAGAAGTCTAATAACACGTGGTCCTTTCCCTTTCTAGAGAACTGCAGTGACCTGGTCGTTATTTCACCATAAAGCATCTTTGAGTCTTCCATTTTGCTCATTACTTTAAAACAGAAAAATGCTGCAAATCTGAATCACCTCTTCTACCTGCTTGGCATAATATGTTATAAAGTCTGAAACGTGCATAAATAACCAGTAATAATCACTAAAAACTTCCTGCCACCATAATGACAATGGGTAGAAAATACAGGAGTTGAACAATCACCATCAAAACCCGGACAGACAGCACACTTCAAGTTCTTACCTGTGACTAACAGCAATTCATTATTCCAAATCTACTTCAATAATTTACCTCCTTATTTTCAATCGATTCAGATGCTTGGTCACATGTCAGATAATTTAAGTCTCATGCTCTTATAACTGTTCAAGACCACTACACATTGGTTAAAGAGTAAAGCAAGAATACAGAATTGAAAAAGTGAGATTAGTTTGATTCAAGGAAAAATTTTGTTTTCATCAAATCCTTTCAAGTAACTCTAGAACATGATTTTGACACTTTTCTGTAAGGTATATGATTAAAAACTCCTTACAGTTTTTCTTCTCTGAATTTCCTTATCTTTAATAAAATTATCATTGTTCTGTTTCATGGAAGACCTGAGTTATTCAAGTGTTCCCACAGCTATCTACCTCTTTTAAATTGGGAGGAAAAAAAAAAACAAACATCCACAAACCCATGGGAACGAACACACAGACTTCAGGGGAAAAGGGTATCAATTCTCATGGCATTCCTTTGGATTGTTCCTGTGGAACACAACTGCTTAGGAAAGGTAGCTTTCAATTTTATTTAGGATGTCAGTATTTCTTTAGAAAAAAATACTGTATCTTAAAAGTAATTTTAATCTCTTCCCCTTTCTATTTTTTCTTATTTCTCCATTCAGCTGTAGAAATTAAATAAGAAAGCATGGGAAATTAGGGAAGGTAGGTAATTTATGCTTTTACTTTTCAGCAAAAGGGAACAAAAACAAACAAAATGAGAAAACATGTACAGTCAGCCAATTACTATTTAATGGACTGCATCCTCCCAGCCCAGTGGAGGTAGTGACTGTTATAAAAACCTAAGATTTCTATACATTTCAGTTACAGGGTACATGTTGGTGGTAATTTTAGCCTATATTTCACTCCACCTTCTGACACTGTTACACAACATTTATTGAAAGCACATTTGATGGTAATGAAGTTTCTATTAACTATGATTAAGTTTCATAAAGCACCTGAAGATAATTTAAGATGTGCAGAAGCAGAAAATGAAACATTTGGTTTAGTACATTAGGAAACGTAATTGATTAAATTATCTCATTTACAATAAGTGCTTTCCAGGAGCTATGCAGGGCATACATTTCCCCCAGTCTCCCATTAGACTTTGCTAGGAGATAGGCAAGATTCTTCTAGCTTCCCATCCTCCCCCAATTTTCCACCTCTCTTACTTTTGGTACCCTTTAGCAATATGAAATCCATTTCTTCATATCTCGCTAGTCTTCAAGAACAAGGACTAAAAGTCAGAGAATAATGGAAAAGGCTAGATAGTAGAACAGGTTGTTTCTCAATTATCTTCATAATTGACTTTGATTTTGCATCAGTGATGATTCATGTAGTCTTAAATGAGGTTCCTGTTTCACCGAACAGCAGCAAGCTGCATCATGTGTTTCTAACCCCACAGCTAAAGAAACCCTTTAATTCTCCTAGGAACCTTGCATGCTAAAATCAATCCCATTAAGGTTTCTATTTTAATAAATCAGAAATTAAAGCAATTTAACTAATGCTGTTACAAGATTCTCTAATTAAATGGGAACAGCACAGATAAACAAAAGTGTATCAATTGCCTGCGCTAAGTCACAGCACAGACCGGTTGTATGCAACCCATCAGGAGATGACTCCAGCAAGAATGTGACTCCTTTCTTAATTTAGGGCCCAAGTTCCATAAAATTTCAAATAATCTCATGACCCTATGCACCTGTATCTTGGAGTAATACTCGGATTTAAACCCCACACTTTATGATACAGAAGAATATATATTTAAAGAAGATACTAACAATCGCATCCATCTCACAGTACAGATGGATTCTCCTTCCAAGTCCTCCAAAGGACTTGAGCCAAAAACGTGTTTATAAATCTATTTGTCAAAATTCAAAGATTTTTTGTTGTTGTTGAAAATTAAGCTGTGAGAAATCCTCACAACTTTGTATATGGATTATAAAAGAAAAGCAATGTCTTAGCTTTAAAAGAGGATAGGCCTCATGCAAATGGTGGCTTGATGAGAAGAGTGCCTTTTCTTTTTTAATGAAATCTTTCAGTTAGTCAGCTCAATTCACATGTGCCGCTCTTATTTAAACTAAAATTTCGCTGAAATCAATGGAGAGTGAGAAACAAAGACTGTAGGATAGGAGCCCCTGAAAACAGCATATAAATTTATATATACAGAAAGATATATAAATATACATACACACCCTTTACAGCGCACAGCATACCAACACCCTTTACCGGTTGATAAATCAAGGTGAAGTGAGCTGACCGAGATCAGACAGAGCCAGTGGTGGAAAGAGATTTGAACCAGGCAAACTGAACTCTTATATTACTGCTCCCCCCCCTGCCCCCCATCGCAAGTTCTCAAAAGATCAATTTCAAGATAAGCATTCCTGTAGAAATGACTCTCAGTCAGTCAGACACAAAATTACTGAAGCACAGTCACTTATTTTATTTTTAGTCTAAAACCTATGATCACCAAGTCGCTAAGAAGATGCTTTCAGTAGATGCAAAAGCCTTTCATATAACCTTCAGTTTTATTTAGTTCCTAAACAAATAAAACAGAATGGCAGAGAAGATGAGAAAATCATATTTACAAGAGAAAAAAATAACTTACTTTGGGATTTTATTTCATGAAGAGGTTTTTTATCTAAAGAGAGAGAGAGAGAGAGAGAGAGAGAAAGAGAGAAAGTTGCACTTAATAAATTTACATGGAGCATATCTATTTCCTATATCGCTTCTGTCTAGCTCTATAAATGAAACATTTTCTCCTTGTTTGCTGACAATATGAATATTTTATGTTGTCCATATTTTTTCCCTTCATCTGCTTTTTCTAAATCTCTTTCAGGATGTTTCTTTGCAGTCATTTCTCATGTGGTTAATTCAAGTATTTGTTAGCTTTCGGATGCCTTTATTTTAGAGTATTATGCACCCCAGCAACAAGCAAGTTCAATACTTTGAAGTGGATCACTTGGCAAACGAAGTCAGTTAAGATTTAATTATTTCTCTGTATGTTTATAAACTATCAACATGTACAATATATTCACATTTATGTATCTAAATACACACAAATAATTACCTCTATATGGGTATATAAATAACATACAGAACCAATGTAGTACTGAAACATATGCAACGGTATATTTATAGATGTTAAATTAACTTTATAAAGCAGATTCTATATACTAGTGCATCTCTCTCAAAAATGAGCCTTCTCTCTCTCTCATAATAAGCATTTGATTTATCCTGTATAACCTATACCTAAAAAAGTAATCTTTAGATTACCTTAGAACCATGTCAAGATCCATGATGTTCATCGTAGTTTTTTGGTACATGACAATGTAAGCAAATGGTCGTGAAATGCCTTTTGTTATCTTTTAGTTAAATTGATCGCTTTAATAATATTCAACTTAAAAGGTTCATGGTTTTTGGCTTTGCCAAAAAGCTATTTTTTTTTTTTTTCTTTTTGAGAGTGTTTTTTTTTTTTAGTGAGGAAATGATGTTTGCAAACACTGAATGAATAGTATCAGAGTTGGACTCTGTAATGGAAATAAACATTTCTGTGCTGCTGACACAGACTGGTATCTACAGAAAACTGCAGTAGAATTGAAATGAGTTTGCCGTATAAACTAGTGAGATTGCTAGATCCAGAAGCCTCTTGGCAATATTCAGTATCACAACTGGTCAAAAAATGAAAAAAAAACAGATTGTTTATGATGCATTAGTAAATAAATAAAAAAAAAATGTTTGTAGTTCATCTCCTTATAGCCTGTGTGTTTCTTTCTTTTTTTGGGCACTGGGAAAAGAAATCGATAGTTTCTGAAGCTATAAAAAACAAATAACTTTAAAGCAAATAGATAAAAGCAAAATAAAAAACTCTACAAAATCCTCTTCTATTAAGCAATGAAAAAGTTGTCACCTCTAGAAGACAGAGAGAAACCCACCAAGGAAATGTATACTCCTGAGAATACCAGCAGGGAATAAACAATGGAATATATGCAAGAAATACTAAGTTATTAAGACCATCTGAGTCAAAGTGACCTTTGCTTTCAGATGGAGACAGTCTCCATTTTATCCCAACTTGGCGGGCCTGGCAATCATTCACATAGCTCAAAACAAAAATAATTGTCTTCTGCAAAGCAGTTTCTCTCTCTCCAACCATTCCACATCCCAGTACACGTTCCCTGCAAGGAAAGTGCTTTCAGCTGCTCCTCAGTTAAGGACTGGGCTATCTGGATCAATCCAGAAACAATCAAAAACCAAAGCAACAAGAGAGAGATCTTCTGGGAATGAAAGGATGCCTTCTCTGTGTTATTCCCAATCTCTTCTGTCAGGAACTGAATAAGGAGTAACCTGAGAGTAGGCTCTGTTTTATCACTGTTGCATTTAGTGACTCCAAGTTGAAAATTCTTGCTAGCGATTAGAACTTTTCCTGCCAGTTCAGAATCGGGCCACATATTTCCGGCATCTTACATTCTCATCCTTACTTTCATTAGAGTTCTTACTTGTTAACCACAGAAATGTTTCATTTCTATTTTTCCCTCATGAAAGGAACAAAGTTAACAAGTTGTGCCTGATAACCTCCAAGAGATTAGTTATCTGAAGCGCTGCACTGCATTTCCTTCACAATTCCCGATGGGATGAAAAGCAGAGCAGGAAAGGCACATATTGGAAGATGAATGAGAGAAAGATTTTAAAAAATAGGGTAATTGCATCAATTCCTATTAGCTGAGAAAGCAATTATGGTCCTAAAAATAATTTGACAGAAATATATATATATATATTTATATATATATATATACACACACAGCACAACCCATTAAGGAGTAATGGTATCACATTCCAAGATGAAAGAAACAAGAGACACTTAATACTTCCATCTATTTGAATGCATACAGAAATTCAACTTTCAGAACCAACACATACTTGCTATTACTACCCATCACAGCAAAAGGAAGAGACGAGCTTATTTGAAGCACAAGGAGCACGTAGGCCAGAGTTGATCTCAGTTCCACTCGTTACTGAACAGCAACAGCTTCTGATTCACTGAGTTTAGCTTCTGCTTTTACAGCTTAGCTCAGTTAGTTCCAGTGAAAGACTGTTGTATACAAGGATTAATACTGAGAATGCTCTCAACACCAAATTATATTGGAGTAGATTTTTTTATCTTCCCACAAAACACCAGTTTCTGGTTCCAATATTAGGTAAAAAATTGCTGGTGCAAAGAGAAACCTTCAGTTATATTTCTCTTCAAATTAATTTTATTGTTGTTAGTTCAGTTTCCCTAACTCCCCTCTCACCTTATAAAAAGAATAGTTATACTTTACAAAATGTAGTCAATATAAGAACTTTCATAGGCATTACATTTAGAAAGAGAAATTATATCTGTTTTAAGCCATAACTCCTAAATCTACTTCAGTGCAAACGGATACCCACCTTGAATGCAAAGCCCTTCGGTGCAATTCTCGGACTCTTGACTCAAGCCCTCGCAGTATTTTCCTCCATTTCGAGGAGGTGGTGCGATACATTCCCGAACTCTCAAATGCTCGCATTCTGGGCTGCATACAGACCACTCACTCCACACCTCCCAGTTTCCATCCACTGTATGGGAAGGGGAAAAAAAACAAACATTGTCATTGCTTATCAAACTGGTGTAATTCAGAGTTCCTACAAAGAAAATTTGTTTTGTATCTCTCCTCAGGTCACACCAAGTAAAACACAACACTATATTTATTTCTCAAGAGTTGGATACCGTGTCAGATGTGAAGTTAAAATTCAGCATTAAAATGTATCACCTCACACATGCAATGTGAAAGCTTTTAAAATAGCACCAGTGTACAAAGTCCTGCGAATATAGGCCATTAAAAACTGCAGGAGGAAACATTTCCTTTGCCACCTAGCTATTAGCTTCTAAAGTTTCAGTGCAAATTCTACCCTAAAACAGGCTGATGTAGAGAGGCCACACATTATCCTACCAGAAAATGAGGTTGACGTTTACAAAAAAAACACATAGCTGGCCTTGCAGACCTCTGGCTAACGCCCTGAGCAAGATGATGGATCAATATGTTGCTTTGCTAACTGATAGACAGCTGCCTCTGACCCTGTCCCAGATGAGAAGAGATTCCACAGTCTCATGTATAAATCAGATTGAAGAAAAGTCAGATTAACTCACAGACAAATATAAATAATATTAAATTCTTTAAATACCAATTCAGGACATGCTGTATCTAAAAATTCATAAAAGCTAGAAGAGAGGTTTACCAAAACCCAAACAGGCTATGCTATGATCCATGGAAATATTGAGTCTTAAAAATTCCATCTACACAATCCTACTAACTTTCTTTAGCTGTATATGTGAAACCCCAATTCCAAAATCAGGTAAGGGAAGCTTTGTTCACTTGGAAGGATGCAAGTATTTCCAGTTGCCTTTTTGACCTCAGTGGGCTCTTCAAAGCACAATTGTCTACCAGGCATTTCAGACAGAAAAAGGTCTCCGCTAAGTGTGACAGTCAGTGTTACTCCATAATGGACTGTGCATATCTCACCAGGGCAAAGAGAAGTGCAGGTAATTTTCTGCACTGACATTCCTTCACAAAAAGCACCTCCGTTGAGTGGAGCAGGGTTAGTACAGGTCCGTGATCGCTTCTGCCAGCCTCGACCACACCGCGCGTTACAGTTTGACCACTCAGTCCACGACGACCAGCCTCCGTTAACTGCAAAACACAAACGTGTTAGTGGTTGCAGAAGGCGCTCTAAGATTCATTGAGCAACAAATCTGTTCACATCACTTAAAAGCAAAATTTTACTTTTGAATGATGTTCTACAGGTAAATTCCAAGCTGAACTAGGAGCCATTGCCACCTACAAAGCATCAGGACACAACTACATGAAGGCCACGGTGTCAAAGAACACAAACACTTATTTTGGAGGAGTAATAAGCTAAGAGGCACAGTAACTCATGGGAAGACTCAGAGGGAAAGGTAAAAGCAAGTACATCAATTCTCTTAAAACATGCTTCGTTTAAATCATGAACAAGACTTTTATTATTTTAAACAGGATTATTTAGGAATGCTCTGTCTCTACCAATAAAACTTCACATGCAGTAATAAACAGGGAGAGCAACAGGGGGGTGGTAATAAAGGAATGGTTCTGCTCTTTTTAGCTTTGCTGCCTAACATCTAGATTTACCAGGCAATGCTCGTACACTGCAGAACCCCAGTTAAGGAAGCCCTTTAAGTATCTCCCTAGGCATGTGTTTAAGGGTTTCCTGATACAGGCATGACTTATTGGGGTGGTTTATCTTATAACTGGATCTTATTAATATCTGGAGCAAGGATTATTAGCACTTACATAGCTTCTAGAACCTTTTGTCACAAACAAGAAACTCGTAACTCTAACCACTGTAACAACAGGCATGAACTCAGCCTTGAGCAACAGAACTAAAATTCATCATAACAGGAATGAGGTTAGCCATTTGATTTAGAACCAGTTGTACATTAAAAATATAACCATGCAGAAAAAGCACGCACATCTAAGCTTTTCCATAATTATCACATTTTCACCAACCATAAACCACAACTGTCGCAGACATGCTCCTTCTCTTGGCAACAATGTTGGCAGCCATGCAGGTATAGTTCCCAGAGTCAGACAGACGTGCCTGTCGAATGATCAGGTTGTGGTCTGCTCTGGTGTCAATGTTCTCATCCAGGTTGGAATCAATGGGCTCTTCATTCTTCAGCCACTCCACCTGGAGAGGGGTGGAGAAGACAAGAACGTGACATAGGAAAAGAAAGATGGAAACAGGAAGTCTGCAAAATTGTATTTCAGTGATGCCATTGTGATCTTTATTAAAAACATTAAGATAAAAATCAAGCTAGGATGGGATTCCCAACAAGGCAGACATTCACAAACTCAAAAAAGAAACTACTCCTATTCTGAAGAGCTCGGAGCCTCATTAGCAAAGAGGCACCAAATGAAATGCTAAAATAGGAAATATTAAAAGAACTATAAATGGCAACGAGCTGGTTCAGAGTTGTAAGAATATGGATTATAAGGAAAATGTTTGTACTGCTGGGAAAAGGGGGTGGGAAGTAAATGGAGACTAGCAGTCCAAGTGAAAGTCAACTAACGAATAGCAATTTTATTTTATTTTATTTTATTTTTTAACTTCAGGGGAGGGAGGTATGGGCTAGGAACTTAGAATGATTTTTATTCTAAGAAAAAAATCTGACAAGAGAGAGTAAGAAGTGTTTAAAAATATTGCTCTTGATATGCAGCACTTCACATGTTCAAACCATTGGACAATGATCAGTTAGGCTTCGTTGATATATAGGGTTAATATGGGGTATTATTAATTTAATATTTTTGAGAGAGAAACAGAAGGATGAAATCACTTGCTCAACACTGCACACAGCGGACGACCTGTCATCACAACAGATTCTCATTTTAAATAAACATTATTAAACTAGAAGGCCATTAGTATTTGTTGTCAAGGTACATAAATACTGTGAAATGCTATCTATAATATATTTCAACACATCTCATATCAACCAGCATATTTCTGAGTAGACCCAGGAATTATCTGCAAGGCATTTCACCACTTGAAACATTTAAACAAAATATTTAAAGCATGGTAAGCTGCTGTTACAGAACTGAAAAATTAAAAATAGAAGCAGAATCTATTAGAAGACTGAACAAATGTGACTCATTTTAATAGCTTTTCTAGACCTGAAGGAGGTATGGCTGTACTCTGAAGTCAAATACCCTTCTCATCTCGGTTCTGATGAATAACCTCATTTGGGAACCTGTGGAAGGACCTGTAACTTTGTGGTAATGAGCTTATGGATTTGCTAGCTACAGGCATTCATTAGCACACTGTTCTGCGCAGATGGTCTGCAATTTGTAGATTTTCCAGTTTATAAACAAATCTGCAAAAGCTGACCATCAAAGCCAATTAGAATTCATGCCAGACAGCAGGTTCCCCTTCCAGTAGCATCAGTCATTTTGGTTAGCCGGGGACAGAAGGTGTGGGACTGACGTATCTGTTGCTTCTCACATCTCTGCAGCACGGCAGTCAGCTGGGAACCTACCTTGAAAAGAATTGGGGTTTGTGGCATTTTTACCTTACCTGGTGACTCTGGGAGTAAATAAAGTGATTATTTTACACATCTGTTAGAAGAGGCTCTAGATGAATATGAAATATATTACATTTTATACAGAAAGTAGACTTTAGTTCAATGTACTCTTTTCTCAACCTGCAATTAGCCGAAAATAACAAAACCAGAACGTCATCATCAAAGGTTCCATTAAGCATTTAAGACTTCTGTCTTTATTTCTGCATTCTCTTAAAGCTTTGATACAGTGCTGGGTTTCGTTATTGTTGTTTTCTCTTTTGGTCTGTTTTTGTCTCTCAAATATTATTAAACAATCTCCCTCACAAAAGTTTCCCACTCCTAGAAGCACCCTAGGAAATGTCACGGCTAGCATTCGCACTCGGCTCCTTTCCTTCCCCAGGCTAAGTGCCGTGACAGACACTGCCACCACGGCAGCAGATGGCCAGCCACCACTCCGGAGCAGCAGACAAATGACCTTACCAAATCCCCTAATGCCGAACTCTTCCCTTAATAATATCTGTTTGAATGTATTCACGCAGTTGTATTGCATTTCCCTTTGGTCTGAGTACGATGGGGCGTGATCAAGTCATCCACCTACTGCTATGGAGCTTCCCTTTTGGAGGGAACTGCAGTACTAATTGTCAGAGGGGATACAGGCACGTAATTTTGCATTTTGACTCTCATCAGATCAGGGCCTTTTGTGGGGCAGGAAGGCTCCACGTCCTGACTACTGTTACACTCGCACTTTGGCACCTCGAGCTGTTTTTCCTCTAGATAACCGTTCCAGGAGGGAGTGCATCCTGCTATGTTCTTCACTGCGTGTAGGACTGCGAGGCATGGTGAATGAAAAATGTTTACATTAATGCAAAGCATTTAAAAGAATGATGTTCGCTATGAAGGGAGAACATTAAACAGACGGAACATAAATGTGAAAGCAATCAAAAGATGATTTGTAAATGAGGGCGTGCATTGCTTTTTGCTTCTTATCTGGAGGCTCGATGACACTGTGAATACTCTTTAATTCCAGCCTCCTCCTCACTAGAAGAAGATGACTGCTTCAACCTCAGCAGATGAATGTTTTCAAAGATGGAAAACTAAGATGAATTTAAAGGAAAAAATTATAAATTTGAAGCCAGCATGACGACAGAAGGTCGTTGTTATTTGCTGCGGTGCGACCTTTGGAGAATTTCAGCACACAAATACACAACCAACACACAAAACAACCAAGCAAAATAAAGGCAACAAAGAAACTCGCTGTATCTCCATATAAAATGAGGCATGTGGTCTGAGCTGCCAACTTGTCATCTCTGAAGAATAGACTCAAAACTCATTAGCATTTAACTTCACTTGCTTTATCATCAGTGGAGGTCATAAAGTTGCTTGTAACACACAAATACATTTCTATTTAAGAATTAGTCTGTCTGAAGATCTTAAGTGTTTTATCTTGAACTAGACCTAAAATGGCTGTCTATAACTGCAGTAAGTTTATAAAAAGAGATCTTTTTCCCCCTGAAATAAAATCTGCTCAGAATTAAAATACTGCCATCAATTTCTAACAAAGGCTAATCACGTAATGATCTACAAAAGAAATGCAGGGGCAGATATGGATTAACTCAGCTACTACGTATTGGGTGGCAGCAGATGAATTAGCGTAATCATAAATTTGTTCCAATTACAGAAAGCAATTATCAAAGACAAGCTTACAGCACTATCAAAATGAAATCAGCTAAATACACCATATCCTAGGTAGATTAAGATGAGAGTTAGCAAACTCTCTTTAATTATTTCTTTAATTCTTGAAAAATAAAGTTTATCCATCTCATCCATATTTCTGGCTACTGTATACAACATCAAAAACCCTGTCAGCTGCACCACAACTGCCATTTGAGTTGGTGTAGGTGATGGGAGTCTCGCTGTGCAACGTAAGTGATGTATGTACATCGTCCTTATTTCTATGTGTGTCCATGCAGATAATATGGACACACCTCTTCCATACAGCAAGTCCAAACACTCTGGGGAATCACAGATATCCATGAGAATATTGGTGGAAGCAGGACCACAGCTGAGTTAAGAAACTGGAGGAAGGTGCTGGTGGAGGTTGCTCGCTTCCTTCGAAACTCTGCCCATTTTAGGGGCTACAGTTGTGGCTCCTATGCCCCAAAACCTCAGCTGCTTTTGAGCCTGATGGCAATATCACTGGGAGCATTTTATTTCACTTTGACAGGCACTTGTTAGGCCTTTGCACAGACATCACCTGTGAAATTCAGGGAGAAAATATGACTAACTCCAGATGAGGAAGTAATGTTCTTGTGGCTAAGCTTCACAATTCCTTTGCCAAATTTGTAAAACTTTTACAATTCCTGTAAAAAAATCCTGTAAGAAGACATCTTAAGAATATTCTTATTTACAGTAATAGAAATTACTTGGTGTTTTTGTTGTTGTTGTTGGTTTAATACCAAACTTAATATTTAAACCTTGAAGACAAGACAGTATGTCAGATAGCAGCTATAGGCCTTAAAAGATCTTACACCTTAAGGGTTCTTCATCAATTACTGTAATTTAAACATCCCAAGAGCTGGCTGGCTGCCCATGGCTATATTTGCTATTCTTTTCAGGGTATCTTGTCTGAGAATATAAAGAGTTTAACACCCAACAGGAGCAATACAACTCAGCGATCTTTTGGGCACACATGATAATTTTATAGGTCAGAAGACAAAAGACCTTGGTATTACCGCTTTTAGATTACACTGTCCTGCCCTTTAAACACATCTGACTTTCTCATGTGGTCAATAACCTGAGTACACATATATCAGAGATAATATAGTTAGAATGTCAGCTTCTCTTGAAGAAAGAATCAATTGCTTTCTGTATGCAAGATAAACACTTCATGAGTTTAAGATGGGAAAGGTCAACACCTGACTTATGGCAGCACAAATGTTTCTTATATAGTAGTCAAGTTTACAGATTTTAAATATTCTCTCTCAGATGGAGAAAACAGTAAATAGATCCTTAACCTTTCTTTATACATCCTTAGCCTTCCTTTAAGCCAATACCACTGTTCATCACATTCCTGAAAAACAGTTTTTGCATCTTTCGGATAAAAACGTTTTATCAGTCCTGGATCTGCTCGATATTTTACATGTAAGCACAGCAGACTGGCATTTAGAAAGTCTGGCACAGAATGCAATAAGTGAACAGGTACATTGCTGCTCATGAGATTGCAGGTAATTACACTAAACACAATTTTTGTCTCCACTATCTTATGTTTCCCTTGCACTGAGGCAGAAACTGTCTTTCCATGAACCAGACAAAACCTAATGTAACCTAATAATATATATTATCCAAAACCACTTTGAGTATGAAGCTGTTAAATATTTCTATTTATGTTAAAGTTGGATATAAAGAGCACAAAAAAGTGTGTTGGAGGGGCAGAAAATGATATAAGAGAAATGCATCTCTGTGCACAGACTATTTAAAGAAAATATAACAAAAAATAACCAGGAACGTAGGTGCCTTTTTATGTCTGTCCTTTGTCAGGAATGTTTGACAGATCTATCATCTGGTTTTGAAATAAACAATCCTCCCCCACAAACTTCAGTAGGAAGGAATGAAGTTTGGACATGAAATTTTGAGCTAACAGAACTAAGCCATCCAAACTGACCAAAAGTCATTAAAGCAGGACTCAGAGACACTTCTCTGGATCTTTGTTCGTACTCTGCTGTAAGGACAACTGCTGAGCAGTGAACATAATCTTGAAGTTGATTCCAATACCATTTTTGCTGTGTCCTATTAAGGTACTTAAGCAATTCAGTATTAATAATATAGAAGGCATCTCCAAGTGAGCTCTTAGCTCCCTAAGAACAAAAGTAACACTGTCAATATATACAAAAGAACTAGGCAATACTCTTGTCTTCCCCTTGAAAATCCACCTTTTCATTAAAAAAGAAGGAAAAAAAGGCAGAGCTGAGAACTTCTAAAATCAAAATATCTAATGCCTATCTGAAAGCTTTTATTTAATTGGAGAATAAAACATGTGTGAAGGAAAGATAATTACTTTTCTCCAAATAAATTCCTTTTAATAAAGAATGCTTGCAGTAGGTTCTCCTCCTCATGCAGGTATGGCAGGCTTCTGACACTTTCTCTACCGACTCTACAGCAAGCCTAGGGAGATTATATCACTAGGCTAACATTAGCTTTTGTGAATATTCCCCCCAGAGTAATCAGTTCAGGCCTCAAGCTAGAAAAAATTCTTTCTACCTTATCATAGATTTAAGTCTCATATTCCCAAATCTTTAAAAGATTAAAGATTTATTATTTAAAGGATTAAAAGCCTTATTAAAAATGGCTTTGCAGTGACCTAGTGTTTTATGGAAGGAAGCAAGATACATTCCCTTCAAGACTGAGCTAGATCTAGCATGAAATTTGTATTTCTAGAAGTGCCAGTGTCTAGCTTGAGAAATCTTCCTTGCTGTTACAGTTAGAATGGAAGTATAGGTGGGGCAGGTGCTCCAATTACAATGACGAATTAAGACGGCAGCATATCTTTGTTACAGTTTTATTTTGCTTTCCACTCTAATACTCAGAACAAATACATACGAGAAGCCTTCCATCAGCGTAAGTCATCGTGGGAGATTAATAAAAAACAAAAGCCAGTTTGCTGGACCCAAACCATTCACATCTACCTTTGTGATCACATAGCTGTTTTATCAAAATGATCAAAAAACATTAATCTTCCTTGCAAGGAGCCTATTGCTAGCAACACAAAGGAAGCAGGTCAACTGTACCTGCTGCATTTTTAAAAATTAATCCACTGAGGGAATATTGTTACTGAATCGTTTAATCACAGTCACACTGTTCTGGTAAGCATATTTTTCCTTCGTTAGATTGAATCTATAATCTCATTGCAAAAATCTGACACATTGATTAACTCATAAATCAGTTTGCATTCTCGTTGGCCATACTGTGGAAGCAGCACAGGAACATTCTCTTTGAAGAGATGCACTCGGTTGTTGCAAGGAAGCATTATTCTTTGTGTGCTTTAAATTCCCTACCAAAACCTGATATTGCTAAATAATCCAGAAGGGCAAAAAGGCTAATGTCGTAGGGGGAGGTGTGAGAAAAAAAGAATTTCATATCTGCTCTTGAATAGGTATAAGGGGAAAGATAACAGCTTTTATGTACATCTCTATTTGTAATGCTGAAGAGGAAGGTGAGCAATAGGTTGACTCAGACATGCTATTTTAAAACACTGTTAGAAAGATACATTTGCTAAATGTACCATTGCTAATGGTATGTTGTCTGATGGGTAAAAATATAATCAGGTCCCCCAATACATTTATTTCTTATTGTTGGAGGAATAAATCCTAACATGAATTGGAATGCCATTCTTGTTTTAACCACCGTGCAAAAATTATGAATGAATCGGCATTAATAAACCCCAAACTTTTCCTTTGCTAGATGACACACAATCTAAGGATATATAGTAATTCACAGATCTTGTTTTAAAATTATTCTATAGAAAGTGTGTGTTTCTCAATATTGTGAAACATGATGGTCAGAAAGAAACGAAGCGCTAACACTCTGGTGCCACCAGTGACATTTTGTTTTTCAGTGCACAGACATTTGGAAAGTAATAATACGTGCGGTTGACACTGAAAAAACATTTTTAGATAAGATTATTGGAAATGTTGTTTACAGTGTTTTGCCAACACAACATCCCAATAGGCAGTATCACATTTATACCAAGTTCTTGGAGATAAGAAAATCATCACAGAAAGCTTACAGTAATTGAAAACAAAGGGTACAAATAGAGAGATCTCTTCTCTTGCACTTTTATCTGCTTTTGATCAAGTATCACTGCATGTAATTAAAAAAAAAAAAAACACAACACAGTAGTATCCCTACCCTTGCTTCAGATTATTTTTCTCAAGAAAATTTAGAATAAAGGTCCCAGTCTTTGCAAACCAAATGCCAGCAGTATTGCTCAGATAGCATACTACTAGTAAGTGTGAATACGAGCCTGACTAGAACTGTAGTCTCTGTTACTTGCTTTCCAGAATCATACCTGAGATTAGTTGCATCTCTGAGCAAAATGGGTCTAAATTTAGGTGAAAAATATCACTGATGAGACTGAAATTACAGTATCAAATCAATATTAGGAACTACTAAGCCTATTAATCTTAAAATGAAATGAACGAATAAATAAAAATGGAAAGTGAGTCAAACTAAACCAGAACCGACAGTTTGATTTTATATATCATAATTTTTATATGATTCAGGGAAGAGCTTTCAGAATCAACACACAAAAAATGCATTCACTATGTCAGTTACACGGAAATAATTATTTTAGTACTAACCCTTCACAAAATTATTCTCTCCAGCAACTTAGGTTTTTTGTCGTATTTTTAAATGTGTAAAATTTAAACATAGCAAAACCAAGAATGTATGCCAAAATTTTAACTATGCAGAAATATTATCAAATGGCAGTATTCCTAAGTGGGAAATATTACAATCTACTTTTTGCTCACCATTTCTCTGCTCTGCTGTTTGTGCCTTCATCAGGGTTTTGCAGAGCACACGACGCTCTGCTTAGTTAGCGCTCCCTTCTCAACTCTTCCCACATTTACAAAAACACAAACGAAGTAAGGTAGTGAAGAATCATTGCCCTTAGCCAGATCGCATTGTCATGGATTAAAAACTGAATGGATTTGGAGACAAAAACATGTTTTCATCTGTTATCAATGAATTCAACTTAACAGTGAAACCTGAGCAATGCAGATGAAACAGTGACCGTCTTTAACTACACTCAGAGATGTGACTGGAGTTGCTTCCCGCTCAGTGTAAATGGTGACAGCGCTCACATGCTTTCGGTGGATATTCGTATTCCCATCTTGCAGGTAGGTAATACTCACTGACCATTACACTCGGGGAACTCTTAAAACTTCAGTTATTTATGTCTGAATCTAACTACTTACACCGGACAGCTTCTCACTTCGCAATTTATCCTGAAGGAGGCTAACTTCAGCTCTGCAATTCACTATTAGTCAATTACTAAATTGTTACCTCTCCCATAGTCTCATTTGAGATAACTACAGATTACTTCATTTCCATTTGTTTTACTTTGATGTGTTAAAAAAAAAAAAAAAAAAGCAGTATTTTCGATAATTTCTCTACCAATACCTTGAGTTCGTTAACAAGTAAATTTATTCCAGTGACCGACCAGCCTGCATCCACGGTTCAGAAACAAGAGTGTTTGCTCTAGCATTCTGTAGTATCAGAATAAATGTTCCAAGACTACACACAATAAATTACTTCCCCTTGATTGGCTGTGTGGTCTCCTTGATTACCACAGCAACTTCTGTACTCATGTACATTACAGCAAACAAGGCTATAATTTTACTGTTCTCAAGAGTTACAGAGAATCACGAATACGTAATGTTGTTCTTCTTTGTAAGTATTCAGATATGATAATTTCAAGAATGAAACTGTGAGATCTTACTAACAGAAACATCCATTTTATCCACTAGTGAATCATCCTTCTCTACACACATAAAAAGTATTTAAACTCAAAATCTGTCTCTACATTTGAAGAAATACCGTTTTTAGTTCACAAATATGCAACACTTACGCTGTGTCACTAAATGCAGTTGAGCAGATTTGCAACAGGAATAGCTTACTGCGTTCTCTTGGAACATTGTTTGCAATTTAAAAATGTACAGATTTATGTTCAGAGAGGCAAAACATTCCCTAAACCTGTGATGTTTCAGCATTTCAGTTTCATGGTACTTCAATGACATTTATTCCAGATTATAAAATAATCAGCACAAGTATATTGCATCAACAGAATCTGAAGAGAGAACCCTTGCTACCTCAAACATAAAAGGCATGATGTAAAAAGAAATGCAAATACAAAGTGCAATAACAAATGTGGCTGCTACTCTGAAGCTGTAAAACATCCCGATTTATGTAGCTACCAGGGGGTGTTTTCTCGCACCTGGCTGGATAGGTTGATTGTTTCAACTTAACCACAATCTTTTCACCTCTGAAAGAGCATAATATTTTTTTAAGAGCATAAAGAAAGAGCATAATTATTTTTTTAAAAAAGCTATGTAAAATATCCCTTTCTGGGGAAAAGGGGAAGGAATCCATCTATACGAGGGTAGACTTTTATCTTAGCAGCTTCTGTTTGTGTTGCTGAGTGGAGCTCCCAATGACTACAGTAGCACAGAACATCATATAATCGCTAGGTTGTTCTGCTTTCCTTTGGTCTCATTGGGACATACATCAAGGTTAGTCCCACTGCATTGTAACTACACACATACATATATACACGTGTCTATACATAGAGAAAGGAAAAAAAAATACGATTGCGTTATGACTACATTCCGTGTGATTCAGTGTGCGCTAGTGAGAAGATTCAGGAAATAGAATGGTTTGGAAATACTCAATTAGACTATGATTCGACAGGAATGGGAAAATCCTAAAAAAAATGCAAAAAATCCTGAACATAAGGGCATGTACACATCTCCCTTGCTTGTGGAAGAAGACAGCTTAAAAGCGATCAACATATTTGGGGATTCCTTATTTTGAGAGGGAGACATGGAGAAGCTTAGATGTAAAACCAAAACCCAGTTGTACAGAAGTCACAGAAATAGAAAGGAAGAGCAAGAACAGCATCAAAGGCAGTTAACAGACTAAGAAAAAAACACTGTGAACACATGGGTAGCAAGAGTTCAGCACAAGATACTCACTTTCTAGCAGACGATATTTGAATCCGCAGTGAAATGTAGTAGAAATGGAAACACTTGACTCCACAGACATCTCGCCTGTTCCCTTCTCGCCTCCCCCTTCTTGATTAGAGCACTAGTCACAATTGACAGTAAACCAGCTGCTCCTGTTATGACTTTGAGTGCAATTTACCAAAATGGGCCCTAACGTAAGAGGATCAAAAATGGCTAATGCAGTCTGTTTTATTTCACACAAGCTGTACCAAAACTGAATTTTGTCCTGGTGAGCAGCAGTGCTCTTCCAGAACCTGTACCCAGCCTAGAACCGAGCCCTAGCAGGCTCTTACTTCCTACATTTATTTATTTTGCCTCAACTTAAATTGTACCGTGTATTCCTGACATTTTGAATGAATTTGGCAGGAAAGGAAAGGAAAAAGAAATCTAACAATACTAAAATAAGTTTTCTTTGGAGCTTTGAAGAGGTCTTACGTAATTCCTGTCTATGGGAGGCAAATAAACTGCCAGTCAGGGGGTAATATAGCCTTCTACCAAACAGATTTGATCCTTCTGCTCACAGACCTTTGCTTTCAGCATTAAAGTTCAGAAGTTTGAATCCCACTGGAAGGGGAATAAAAGCAGCTGCACATGAAAGTGTTGTGTAGAAGTGCTATATGCTCCTCACGGACTCAGAAATACATCAGGTTTGCCATACTATAAAGGCATAAGTATCAGGAGAAGATTGCCAAACATGCTGAAGATGTAACCTGTGGGCATCAGGGACAGAAAACAAACCAGACCCCTAGGCACACGTGCTGCCTAGCAAATAACCGCAGCATCGTTCCTCCTGCTGGCTGAACAGTGACCGGCACAGATAAAGCCTCCGACTGTGCTGTTCTGTCAAAATATGCACCAAAGTTTCCTAATCCTTGTATAGGACTCTCTCACACAATTTTATCATTTATAATTCTAACATAATGATAAAGTCTTGTAACTTATCTTTTCATCTTCAAGCATTCAAACTGAGGACATTCTGGAAATAGTACCAGAAAAACACACACCACTGCAAACCGGTGTAGGTAAACAGAAAAGCCCAAAGCAGTGTCTTTATAAAAAGGAATCATCTATTCAGAGGAACTAGGAAGTTCTCTCACTATTTTCCCCTACATTTTAGCAATCCTGTTCAGAAGTCTTTTGCTTCAGCATTTCTATTTCATGACCCCTGCCTGCAGCTCCTGGGTGGGCTGACATACTTAGAACAAGACAAACCTCGGATGTGGAAAAAAACACCATGTTTTCTCCTGGAGGAAAAAACAGTGCACAATTCACTTGCTCGCATGAAATCCAGTACATACACTCATTTTGGACAGCTACGAGAGCCTTTGGAGACTGGCAGGCCTTCTATGATGAGCAACAACACTGAATACACAAAAAATGCTCAGGTTCTCCCTGCAAGAAGCCAGTTACAAATTCCTCTTGTGGCTCAAATACTCAAAAGCGTTATTTTATCTGCCCAAGTCACTTTGTTAACACTAGCATTTAAAACAATACAAGACAGTCAAAGTCTTAAAACACTTTTTTTTATATGCAGGGGCTCGGAAGCCAGCTCTGTGTGACTCACGCAGCACACCTGGCTGACCTTGTTTGCTCATCCAGGTATGCTTTAAGAAGGGTGTTTGTTTGCTAGTCAGCCGTCTGGAGTGGAAACAAGGACAAACATTAGAGACAAGGACAGGACAAACATTAGAAAAAAAAGTACTGAATTGACAGTGTGAGTTCCCTGTAACATTTCAAGAGCTTGCAATGTTCAAGAAGGAGTATCCAAAATAACACCCATTACAATGTTAAATAGCTTAGCAGCAAAATCTTTAAAAATGGGATCATAACAAAGCGTAAAGGAAAAATGCACACTCACCACTAACTCAGGCTGCACAACCAGATAACCCAATGTATACAGCTGGCTGTGTTGCCTCGAAATTTATACAGCTAACAAAAAAGACTTGTATCTCTGTAATATATTTAAAAGGCTACCAGTTCTATGCAAAACCATGGTCTTTTTTTATTCCCCACTTATACAGAATAACTGAAATCTAAGGCTTTTTATTTTAGCATATTGAGCAATAGCATTAAAGTGGTTCTTACAAGCACTGATAATCAGAAGCCTTTTTTGCTTTGAAAACTGTTCTTTGTTTGAACCTCTACAGAGTATGACTCCAGGCTCTGTACTCTGTGTATTACAATTGTTGTTGTAATACCTAATCCATGATCTAGGTTAAAGAATAATAATAATAAAAAAATATGTTCAGGGCATTGAAGATGAAGTGCTTCGGGGAAAAAAAAAAAAGAAAAAAAAACACAAGAAAAAAAACACCAGAAGGATAACATGGAAGCCTTTCCTCTCAAAGAGGCAGGATGATGAAGGGCAAGGAACGAATACCAGACTTGACCAAAGATGAAACAGCATATAAAATAAACAAAATCTTGATTCTGTTTTTGTGTTGTTCAGGCTTGTGCGAAACACAGTCTAAGGCTTAAACAAAAGGCTTTAATTGAGCAGATGTTTTATAGAATAAAGTGGGCCTACATATTACTGTATAAGATTGTGATGTCCTGAATACAATCAGTCCAGACCAGCATGTCATGTATTATCCACAATAACTGCACGTTTTTCAATCTCTATTGGATGTGAAAGCATGAAAAATGAAAAGGATGAAGCAGCTAAAAGCCTCAACTGAACAGGGCGCATTTTGTCTGTGTGTGTTTGCGTGCAACAGAGAATTTTAAAACGCAGAGCAAATAAAATTGGTGCAGACATTACTAGAATAATTAAACTGAGCAATTATGGGTATGCTGCTGCATGGTTTCAGTAAAACAGAATCAACGTTTAGAGGTTGCTCTGTCTCATTTGGTAGGGTATGTTGAGAACTGATAAAAGGACGTTAAAGGGAAGGTAGAGAATCTTCAATAGAATTTGACGTTCTAAGTGGGTTCAGAACTGCTTTGTCCACAGAAGCAGCCATTCGGTTTTATTTGCATAGTAACTGCTGCTTTAATCTGTGGCACTTTTTCACCACGTGTACAGTGTTGGATAGTGTCTAATAAAAGAATCTAAGTTTCTTTGGATTCTTGGAGGAGTAGCAGACAAAGAATAAAAGCAGTAACGATATGCATTCCTGGGAGAAATGTCTATTTTCCCCAGCTAAATGAGTAATTGCTCTTCACTTTACAAGTGGTTCTGTAGTTAACAGAACCTTGTCTCCCCAAAGACAGTCTTAGACAACTGAGTCTAAAAACGATGATCTGTTCAAGGATTCACATGATGTGGCCTGCCTCTGGAAATGTAGTAAGGGTAATTTGTAGGATGCTAAACCCTAGGCATACGTGCAACTAACCAACTGCTGAGAAACCGTCAGAAGGGCTGAAATGTTGAAACCTGCTTGCCATAACTAGCACAACAAGAATTAAGAATTGCATAATTCCTTCATAATTCCAAAGAAAAAGGAATTTATTTCAACGTTCTAAATGCAATTGTGTAATTTCGTCATGTCTAAGTTAACCACTAAATTTCTTACAATCCTAAAATTATGGGAAATTGTAAGAAAGTTGGCTGCAGTAGTTGCTTAAGTAAAACCAGTTTTTAAGAAGAGCTTGGTTTTAGATAAATAATCATTGAGACATATTGCACACACCGAGCTCAGTCTTCAAAGTGAAACAGATTTGATGTAAAATGAAACACACTTATTGTATTTGTAACTAATGTACCTTAAAAGTAAAGCAAATATTGATATTTCAGACACAAGACTTGAGATCTATAACAAACTCTATAAAATGCATGCTGTTCACATTTAGTAATCATACTCTGTTCTATATAACTAGAAACAAGATTCATTGAAGACTATAATTCACCAGCCTTTTTTGCCAGTGTTTTACTACAATACCATTATCCTGCCATATTACATTTTACAGTATGTGTGCAAGCCCCATAAATACACGAGCCTATGCAAAGTAGGCAGTAATGACTCTCGCTGCTTTCAGAATACTTGCTGCTTTTGAATTTTATGTGAGTTTCATATTTTGTTGATGTGTTTGCAACGGGATATGTACTGCCCAGAAGAGAAATTATTTTACATTTTCATTAAAAGCTATAGCGGTAAATAAACCATCAGAACTCATGCAGATACTCACTGAAACATCTACAGCAGTCCATTAAGGTGTCAAAATCTGTGTTAAACATTTGTAAAAGTAGCTGGATGCAGCACATTTAAACCTTGAATATATAGATATGGGTATAAATGATCAAGATATTTTAGAGTATTCCACAAACCTCTGCAGAGCTCTCAAGACGAGTTTACACTCAACAATAATGGCTCAGTACAACAGCTGCCCTTTTATTACAAAAAAGTCTATTCAGACAGTAGATGTAGAAAGATCTGCAAGTTGCTACTAATGCTCAAATTATGAGCTATTCAGAGATTTAGTCTCAGGGAGTATTTATTTATAATAAAAGAGATTTAGAATAAATCTTAAGGTCAACTTCTGCTCAGATTTACTTCAATATAGAGTTCCCTATCAGGTATTTCTAGCTGGGACTTGGCTCCCCTGAGCTAATACCATTTTCAGCACAAAGCTGCAGGTCTCACACTTGGCAGCAGCAGCACTGTAGCACTGCTTTAGCAAAGGTGAGCAGAATCCAGTAAGCTAAAGGTTTTTAGTTTTGTTTTTATTTATTTGAAAGCCTGAGGGTTAGAAACAGTAATCTCTAATATCACGGTTTATATGTCTCTTCGATACAAAAGGCCTGACATTTCTAAGAAACAGTATAAATCTGCAGTAACTACAAAAGATGATAGAATTTATTAAATCCACCACAGGCCAACTGCGTGTACTTCAGTGGCAGTTTCCAAAAGGTGTTGCACTTGAGCGTGAACAGGAGGATCAGTTTTATGCCCATCTTCAAATTCAGTCATACTAAATTCACATCAAGCACAGGTCTCAAGGACACAATGGAAACTCCTGACGGTTAATTTCAATACAGAATATGAAAGTTTGCTATCCAATTAAAGAAACATAAAGAACCACCTGATTAGTAAGCTCACTGAATTAAACAGGAACAACCTACGACAGCCTGAGAAATGTAGGGCCCTTCTGTCACTGACGGAAGATTCATTACTAGTGTGCTCCCAATGTATCACAACACCTGCCCAAAATATCAAAAGGATTTTAAAACCAGTTATCTAAAAATTTACTAGCTAAAAAAGCAAGCACTTTTTTTGCTCCCATATCCAAAATTATTGTGAAATAGTTTTTTTTTTTGTTTTTTTTTTTACTCTCTGAAGCACTAATAGCATAAAACATACAGAACAACATACAGAACAGAGATAAGCCTACGCTTAATCAAACGCATACTGACCAAGTCTTTTCCAGGCTACAGTTCAAGACTGGGTTGGCAACAGTCACGAAGTACAACGTCATGACTATCAAGAACCAGACAGTTTGAAGGAATTACCATCAATGAACTAGGGAGGATGCTATAATTTATTCTGTTTGCTGACTGTTGCAAACCACCAGGATCTATTAGATTGATTCCAAACGCTGCACCCAAACTGGTGCAGAACTGCACAAAAGGACAGAATCAAGTTGTCCACATTCTTCATTGTTTCACTTTTCAAGTAAATGAACGCATCACTGAGAGGCTCTGACTCTAGTGCTCAGTATGTTCTTAAAATTAGTAAAAAGAAAAATATCCTTTGGCAAGAGAACAAGAAAACACTAATGCATGACTAGGGTTACCAACCTGCCAGCTTTATGGATATGAAATCTTACCAAAGTTGCTTTAATACAGTTAAGGTAATAGGTATGATCAGCACTATATCATGTTAATAGCATGACTGTAATACAGAGAAAATAGCACTACAACAATGAATTTCTTGAGGATGAGGGGTTAATACCCATTAAAGAAACTTGCAGCTTGCACCTCTGTTGCTTTGCACTTTGTGTATCGATTTAAAGCTCAGGTTTGTAGAAACAGAACAATGGGGTTTAGGGCCTCAGATGTATTTGACTCCTTTAAATTTGTGGACATGCATGCAAAGGGTTACAGATTTTCTCTTAAGGAATGTGGCAACATCTCAAAGTTGCATTACTGGACTGTAAATGACATCAAATGCAAAATCCCACTTTACCTTCCTAGTCCTCCATACTGAACCTGTCGAATGTTGTTTTAGCCCCCAAGGGGCCAGCTGTATGCTGAAGGGGAACAAAAGGAAAAAGACCTCAAAGAGTATACGCTTTAAAGAAGAATTACTTAAGCTGAGAAGGAGGAGAAAGTATTGAACAGAATGAAGAAGAGACTGAAAATGCTAACACTCAATATACAGAAAGAGCAGCAACCACGTCAAATGCAGCAAAAGGATCTATCTAAAAAAGACTAAAAGTAAAGGTTAGCTGAGCAGATAGGGAAAGAATATGTCAGGAAATTCACTTGAGAAGATGTATAGGAGAGGAAACAAAAGGCCTTATTATATGCTGTACTCTATAAAACGGAGCACTGCTTAAAAACCACTGGAATTACATGAACAGAAAGCAAAATCAGTGTGCACCACTTGTTGACAGAACCACACGTACGGTTCTGGCTTTCAGCATATTGCTATTTGAGAGATCCCAAGATGGACTGCAGAACTGTCTCCTGATAAACCTTTTTCCAGGATTGAGATGAATGAAGAGAAAATACTTGAGAACTTGGGGAAGGGGGAAAAGAAATGAAAAATCAGGATAGATGAATGAACTCCATTAGGCACTACATAACACCTTCTCTCTTTTAAAATGGGCTTTCCCTTCTTTTATTATTAGGTTTTCCTCTCTTCTGCTTCATTCCTTTCTCCCTCTTTCTTTGAAAACAATATCCTAGCTAAGTTATTTAGAGGCTGCTGGCTGACAGGTGCTAAATGATTCCTTCTTTTCCAAAACCCAGCATGTTGAGGCTGTCAATCTTCCTAGACATTGCAGACTATCTCTGGAATACTTGAACTCTACTGTCATTGCATCTCATGTATAATTTCTCCATTTCTTGCATTCATTTCAATTGTCTCAGGGGTAAGGAGTCATCTTAATGCCAGTTCTGTTGCTGTTCACACTTGAAGCATCTGTTTTGCCAACATCACCTTGCAATTAGTGCCTTCCTGCACACCCATTAATTTCTTGCTTTCTTGTGAGTTTACAATTATCAGAGGGGCAAGCAGAGTAGGCACGAGTGTGAAAATGCCCAAAGTTCACACTTTGTCAGCCAAATCTACTGACTTTGAAGTTAGTCAGGCTCAGGGTGGGGAAGCAGCATTATCTGGTAACAGATACAGTCACACTCAGGAATTCAGAAGTTACTGGTCAGCAGACAAGCTGAGCAACACAGCCCGCAGACTTACTTTGGACTGACACAACATGGCCAGGGCAAACCCCTCGTGGTTTTTCTATTGCTTTTGCAACCAAATTTGAGGCTTATTGTAACTTCAGTTTTCCACTTAAACCTTTCGCTTGCATTTTTAACCTAAGCTACACCTCATTTGCTCTAGTTAGTCTTTGTTTCACGTTTCCAAGGCTGAACCGTAGCCACTTCCAAGCTACACACAGGACTTGAGAGTCTTTGCTACAGCTGAATGCAGAGAGTATTTTATGCGAAGCTGTAAGCTAAGGACACGCTCTAAAAATCATCTGAAACCAGTACAATACTTCCTTGGTGTGAGACAAGGGAGTGCAGCATGAATAACTGCTGGGTGTTCCTAGGAATAGTGCAAAGTAGTAAAATTAACGTTCACAACAATAAGTGCAAAACCACACATACAGAGAATAAAGCACTGCGCACCAGATAAAACATAAAACATACACAAGTATGATGAGCACGTTACTGTAATAATGATGCATTTTTAATAGCTGCAGAGGCAGGTCATACATAGGGCTGACTCTAGGAGAAGAGTCTGTGAATGTATCTTTTATATTTTAGGCACAAACCGATGGGCTCTGTGCTCACGGAGCCTGGCAGGGAGCCATGCACTTACCCAAGGTGCCGCAGTGACTGAACAGACACGTATCTTGGCTAGGATAAGCTGCTCTGCACCATGCCCAGGATCTGACTGGTAAGCTGCAGTAAAGCTTTCTAACAGCAGAAGTTTGTGCGTAAAGGGAGGAAGAAGCAGAAGGAAGACTACCAGTCAGTCAGACCGGCAGTTAATGCAGCTTAAAGAAACACATCGTGTATTAATGGCAGTATCAAATACACCCTTCTTAAAAACGTCTTTTTAATATAGAGAAGCCCTTCTTCCCTGGATTACTGATGATTTTTTCCCCACAAATGTTCCCAAATCAACAAGTCACATATAATGAACGAGGCTGGCCTTGTAAAGAGATGCAGACAGTCAACAGCAGCAAGGCTGACTGAAGATGTCACTCTGGCAAACTCAATATTCAACTCCACGTTTTCAGAGAGGAGAACTCAGCCTCCCTTCCCTCTGATTTTATCATTCCAATGAAAACCAAAATAGTTCCTCTCATATCTGTGGAGCGAAACAGTCTCAGCAAGACGAGAATCAGGCCTGGAGATCTGAGCCCAAGGTACCCACCCGGCAGCCTAACAAAAACCACCAGCAGACATGGATTCATCAGAGAGTTTATCCAGCTCCTGTACTATACCACAACTGCCTTACTGCATACACTCTGAGCTAAATGGAGCCCCTATTGCACACAATTAATAAACATATCTATGGGGAGAATCTGTTGTGGGGATTGGAAGCCAGAACTGTCTCTTCTCTAGGCCAACTCCGCATCAATTGTGAAGGAAATGGCTCTGGTCCCATCAAGCCCGTGCCAGCAGAGATTCTGTTATATTTAAATCAACATTTGCCGCAGCAGGGGATTATCAGATGCTCTACTTAAAATGACGGATTTTCTTTTTTGTTTTGATGTTTAACTCATAAAAAAATGAATTTATTTGGGTTGGGTGCTGATGCCTGCAAGCACAGCTGCTCACCAGCTCTGTTTTGCTTGCCATGCAAATGCACAAGAAGAAGATTTAAAACCCTTTTACAATATGACTAGTGTCAGGATTTGCGTTTTCTTATTCTCTTACTGCTGTGGCAATGCACACAGAATGTTCCCCACACTCAGCAACCTCCCAAAGCAAAGATCTGCAGAATTTTCTTATGTTCCTCTCTTTGCAGGAGCAAACTTTGGAGATGAGAAACCTGAAAAAGGCAGCAGAGGCAGGAATACAGGGCGGAACACAGGGTGGTTGAAGGCAGCTCAATCCTGGCCCTGCACACAAGCCGAAAGGCAGCACACTAGGAGCAGATCAGCGGAGCTCCACAGAGCACGGTTTGTGGATGTGATATTGCCACATTTAGAGGCAGGTGCCTATCCTGCCCGTTCTTACTGCTGCAGAATAAAAAATGGTTCATTACTTTGCTAATGCTATCTGAACTATTTGAAAGGGTAAAACAATACCTCAGGTACTCAATTCTCTTAGCTGCTGCTGCCACATGAGGATTTATTAGTAGTAAAAATCAGGAACGTTTAATAGCATTTCATGCACAAGAGATTGACTTTGGGTCTATGAAGACCATAATCAAATTCTTGGAAAGAAGATGCAGATTTAGAGAGATGCTTCTTCTATGTCTCTTGCTTAAGACCCAGCTGACACAAGCTACTAAAATTTGCTGCTAAATGAGTCAAGACAGTACAGCGCATTTCAAAGCAGCATTAAAATCAGCGCTTGCCTCAGCAGGATTTGGTGCTCTTGATTCATGCCTGTATAAAATTAACACTGAATTAGAATACCGCAGTTCTTTATTTGTAATCCTCCTTGATTGTTTGCTTTCACTAATATGTTATTCAGCTTAAAGACTATTTACTAAAAGTGAACTGTGTGAGCATGCAGAGCATTGACAATGGTACATTAGCTTCCATTATTTGTAAATTAATTTATACGAGTCAAATTTTAAGCCATATACAGTTTGGATACTTTAAAACTATGGATCCAAACCTTTAATCCATATTCTCCTAACTGCTTTTATATATGCTGTGTGCAGAAATTAATACAAATAAGCAAATTTAATCCAGATATTTTCATTGCTACTGATGACGAGCTATTGAAGCCTTATTCATTTTGGAACAGAAATGGAAATTTCTCCCATTAAAACCAAACGTGGAACTCTCTCTGGAGAACCTCTTTGTGACGTTTGGTCTTGATCACTCTATGATCACCCAGTCATCCCTGACATCTCACCCCCAAAATAAAGAAAAACAAAGACTAGCACTAAGAGGCACCATTGGCAGAGATGCTGACCGTTATGACATCTCAGGAATTCTCAGATGTGGACCCCTAACGCTGCTGCTCAAACACTTTTTCTTGCACAAAAGCACAGTAAGGGGTTGCCACTGGTGGCACATAATGGCATAAATACAGCTGGGGAATGCAGGCAGTACCAAGTACCTCTGCCCACTAAGAACTATGCTGAGATCCACTAACTCAGATTTAAAAAAGGAAATATCAGTTATGGTTAAAGTCACTGAGGTAAAAATGTTTGAGGAATGACTAGCAATGCAGACAGGAATAGTGGGAAAGAACAGCTCTCCTTCCCAGTGCTTCCTAGGAAACTGTCAGCTGTCACCACCAATGCCCCCGCTTTCCATTTCTTATAGGACTAATGACTTAAGATTTTTAGGATTAAGCTATGGTGTAGGAGATCTGTATAAAGAACATTTACTTTTAATATTTCTGTCCCTAGGTTTAACAAGTCTTCAACACCTTTAAGCTGCAGAAAAACAATTCCAGAGATGAAGATTTATATTGTTGATAATGGGGCAGGCTCACATAAATAATTGAGCTGAACTTGAATTTCATTCCAGTTGTAAAGGAGCTGCCTCTTATTGAACTGCATTGCATGATTAGAGGTTTGACTACATCATTCATTCATAGCCATTGTCAGAAATAAATCGCTAGATTAACTTGTGACTATGGCAAGCACAGGAAATGTGTGCTCTTTGGGAAAATAATGTTCCTGCACTTCTGCACTTGATGGAATAGAATAATCAGAATCTTCTCTAAGGGATTCAGACAGATATTGGTGACACAAATGGGGCATGAATCTCCTATCCATTCTGGTTTCAGTTTGCATTTCCAGGTCCATGCAGAGTACGGATTAAAAAAACAAAACAACCAAAAAAAGAATGCCACAATTAGCATCTATTTTGCATCTAATGAAACAAGCACAAGCTTCACCTATCATTACTTTCAAGCCTTATGTTTTAATCTAGGGCTTCATCCAAACTCTAAAGAAATAAATTCTTGTTTAAAAGACATTGATTTGTTGCCAGCCCTAGGTTTTGCGATGTTCTACACATCTTGGTACCCACATACACAGACATAACAATTATTGAGCAACACTTACGCGCTATCTCAGTTATTTCTCATCCACTTATTTAAGAGGTCAGGTCTTCCTTAACTTGAACATACCAGAAGAGTTTATAACCTTGAGCTTACTGCCACAAATTATAATCATTATTTATTTGAGTCTGATACTCACTTTCTAAAGTCACTGAATTATTTTCAGTAGACTGTTTACCTTGACAAGCATAGAATTAGCCTTGCATGCTGAACCTTTATGTGAAATTTTAGTGTCCACAACAGATATGACCTGTTAAGATTTACAGGCTTTATTAGCAGCAATAACAATTTTACAATCAACATCAGTAAATCAGGGTTTACTGAGAACTCTACAATTTTTATCTGTAGAAAACAATTAAAATGTCAGTTTTTCATTCAATGCAATTCTTAACTTTCATAAAAGACAGATATTTTATTTGATTGTTGACTGTAAAGCAGGTAATTCTAAAATTATCTTCCCAATTCCCAATAATTCCCAAGTGGTTGAATTCCAACAAGGGTAGCCCTGCTTGGCTATTTAACTATGCAGAAGTTAAAAACCAGCCAAATGCACGCAATCAATTCAGCAAACCACGTTAGTTAGAAGTGTACCTACTTACTCAATAGGTCATAATTTGTTTCTTTGGGTCTCAAAGAAAACACATGGAATTTAAATAGTTTTTCATTTGAAAACTTTTTGCTCACCTTTAAACACTGTATTTTTGAACGAGTAACAAAAACATGAAGTGTTTTTTACTTACTCTGTAAAGTGTTTACTTACACTGTAACCAATATTAAGCCATGAAAACCACATGGTACCTGAGCCCTTTTTGCTTCTCTCCCCATTTCCGACCAGTCCAGGAGGCACCAGTAAGACACAGAAAGCCTCACCTCAGCTGCGGGGACTCCCTCAGGTGGCCGGCAGTGGAGAACGATCATCCCTTCGATAGGAACCTCCTTCCCTTGCGGGTCTTGCTCAAAGTTTTTCCGTAAATCTGCAGAGAGTTTAATGCAATAATTCATTATACCTTCAGTGCAACTTTACCTGGGTAAATAGAGTTCAAATGCTGAGATACAGGTATTCCAAAAGCCATTCTTCCCCAAACAATACTGTGTACGCTACAGAAATAACTACACTGCCTTGCATATTCTTAAGGATGTGTGTAAAGCAACGGACAACTGACAGGTACAATTCTTCTGCAGATGAAGAGAGGTAGAGAGATACTACATCTATAGCTGAGTCTCCTTTTCTCCATCTTTAAGGAAGTGGGTGACTACAGGTACTGTTGGAGGGTGTTGTTTGCACCAACAGAACGAATCTGAGGCTGGGTGAATTATTTTCTTAGTGCATGCTACCTTAGATCAGTGCCAGGGTATTTTGTAAAATGTTCTAACCTGTACGTTTGTTTAGATTGCCTGCGTACTGCGAACCGGAGGGAAGGATGGGAAAAGAATTAGATCAATTTATCCAGTACCAAGTATCCAAAAGAAAAAAAAAGGATCTGATTGCTGGAGGGAGGCTGTGCAATCTAGCATAAACGAAAAAATAGTGCACATGAACTTGAGGTTTGCCTAGGATTCCAACAGATTTGCTTTAGAACATGTACCCCTAGGCAGTATTCCAGCATGACGTTATCCAGGAATATTGATTTACTTTCCATTTTGATGATAAAAATCATGCGGGACCCCTGCCCATGCCTAGATTGAACTCAATTTTTCTATCTTATGGTGGGGACAGAAATTTAGTAGATACTATAATATTTATTGGTTTGGTCCTCCTTAAACCAAATTGCATGTGAACAACTCTTGGTATTATTTCCATAAGCAGAGCAAGGACTGCAAAGGTGAGGACATAATAAGCAAAGTGGAGGTCTACGTGCCTAAATGACTCCCACCTCTGGCCTAGAATCCAGGCACAAGACCAGTATCAGAGCATTTTGCTTTATGGGAGGTTGGGAAACGACAGAGAAAGCTAGTGAGGTATTACATTCAACACTTCAACAAAAAAACCCCGAAAAAACATTTTTTTCCAAACTTTCTCCCCATGGAGAAACCCAGATTTTCTTTTCTTTAAGGAAAAACACTAGCAAAGCAGAACCTATACATTTAGATGAGAACAACCAGCCCCATGGCTGCATTATCAGCAAAGTAAGGTGAGAGAAGGTTCACAGGGCCAGCAAACGCTACCATCTCTGCATGCCAATTTCCCAGAATCAGATGCATGCTCTGGACACATTCCAAACCGGCCGACGACAAGACTGCTTCAGTTCAGAAACTGATTTACCCGATACCATGGCCAAGCCCATAATTAAGGATAAGAAAACAGGCCTATTGTCTGAGTCACACTGATGTGACCACAGGACTTCTGTGTGCAAGTGTCTGGGTAAATCACAACAGACATCAAGAAAACCTGTATCTAATGACATTGACCTGACCCAGGTATGCCCATGATTATGTGAAGTTTTGCTTGTAGTGAAAGGGAAGCATAACAGAAGGAATATTACTTACAACATGTGCTTTGAGAGTTAGGATGTTTCCATTAGACATACTCATTTTCTTCAAACAGTGTCTCAAATTCCACAGTGTGGATTTACTGATTTAATTTTCTCCATTGCTTACACTTCATGAAATACAGCCCCTTAAACAGCAGAGGCTCTGAATCAGTTACACTTTAATATATTTTATAAAATACATTAAGACTTATTTTAGCAAGCCAGCCAGTCACTAGAGAAAAGATTCATGTAGTGCATGTATTCTCCTTTTTATGATTCTTTGTTAATGATGATTTTTTCACACAGATAACCAATCTTTTTTTCAGTATGCTATTTAAAAACTCATTCATTAACACTTCAGATGCAGTTGTGCCTACAAATGTCTTTATTAGGATGAAAAATGGAGTATGATCCATCTTCTCGCTTTCTCTGCATTCCGCACTACCAGAAAGACATACTTACCTGCTTTTTCTGAGAAATATAAAGTGCTGTAATGCTTTGGACTCAACTCACAATTTAGAACCTCAAGGCTATACATTCAAAAAAAAAAAAAGGAAAGAAAAAAGGAAAGAAGTCGACACTACACATCGCAGTGACAGGTGCTGTGAAAAATCTCTGAAATGGTTACAAGTTCAGTATGCTATCACAAATTAGATCTGCACATTCTCATCTATAGCCCTCTACAGGGCATTCTCTAGGTCAGAAATCCATGCACCAAATTAAGTAGCTGTGTTGTTCACCACAGACGAGGTGGCACAGGTCCATGAAAGGGTGAGCTCTGAAAACTCATGGAGGGGAGTTGTTACAGACATCTACTGGCAGCTATTCATTTGCTCTGTCTGGAGTACTAAAAAGTGCCTGCATCTTCGCACTCAAGAACTGCTTTTCTCTTCATAAAAAAACATGGCTGCAAGGAAAAGTAGCAGAGCAAATGGCCAGCAGAGGAACACCATGCTTGGATGCAACATTCAGCCCCAGTCAGTATGACATTACATAGAGCAGAAATGAAGAGCGCTCTCTGGAGTGCCTGCTAGGCTAATGCGATATCTGCAGTTACGGGTGGCAGCTGGGGATGTAGCTTGCAGAAGAACTGGTACCACAGCAATGGGTTCGAAAGTCCCAACACATGGCTCCTCCTGCTTTGCCTCATTCTGATTTTTACTCATATTGCCACGTTATGGGGCTGGGAAATCACAGTGCAGAGAAAAGTCAATAAAAATTCAATTCAAAATAATAGTCCTTTGCAGCTCAGCAATACCGAGGAATTATCAGATCATTCAATGTTATGACAGTTAATGCAGTAAAATAAAAAACCCGAGTTTACACATATTTACACATTCAAACTAAATCAGCCAACTAAAAAATCTGTCATTTATAAAATCAAGGAGCTGGTACATTGTCCTATTACTTACTTCAAATGTTTAAGTTATCCTGATAGGAAAAAGGGAAAAAGATTTATCACAAATTGCTAGAATGCTATCTGATAAATTTAGCAATCAGAGTTTCTTGCTTGAGCCTCCTGACTCACCGAGACCTCCCCTTGCGTTCCCATTCCCTCCCAAGAAGCATTTCTCCCATCTTTTTGCAGCGTGTTGCCATCATTTCCTGGGACTAGGTCTATAAAGACCTGAAGTGGTGATTTAAAGGAAAAAGGGTTCACAACAGACTGGGGGAAAGTAATTTCCTGCTAGCAGCAGTGCTGCAAAAGGACGCTTTCAGGCTCTGATTCTGTTAGAACAATGCAGCAGATCTAATTGCAGGGTAAAAATTGGATGAGTCTTCAAGTATCTCCACAGTCTCAAAATAACAATTGTGTTTGGGTTCTGTCCTTTGATGTCCCTCTTACTATGATGGCATTTATTGCATTTTCCATTCCATCTTTTTTTTCAGATAATGAATCGTTGATTGAGAGTGATAACACTACAGCATAGTACTTCAGATATGAAGAACAGAGATAGACTGAGTCTGAACACTTTCCATCTGGGGAAACAGTTGTCCTCTGCTCCCTGTTATATCAAAAAATTTTGTCTTTTGTGCTAAAGGAGTTTAAACCAAGTAACTGTTCCCCCTGCTCATCATAACTCTTAATTAATCTACAGTGCTTTTATTTAGAGCTTAACATTTTTCCTCCACTGATTAGAATTACCCAATTTTTCCTACCTTCATCTCATTGTCCCCACATCTTATCATACCTGACAACCAATAACATGCTTTGATATTGAAAATTAAATTTAGAATACCATGCTACAAAATATTCTAGTGTATTTTTGCATTTTTTATACAAAGCGTATTAGTGTTAAATGGTTTTCCAGACGTTTTAGACCCGTCTTGCCTATGTGGAGCAAAAGGGCACTTTTCAGGGAGTTTTCAATTTGCATTAGCCTCTTTTATTATATTGCATTGTTATAAAACTGTGAGTATGCGATCCAGGCGGAACCTCTGAGAGAAACAGACTTGCCGAGTGTAAATGCAAATCAATCGATCCACATTAAAAGAAATCTCTGAAAAAAAAGAAAAAGAAAAGAAAAAAATACACAAAAAAATGGTGTGCTTTTCTATGGTATGTCAAAGTGAGCACTTGTAAAGACAGTAGTGCCTCAGCGATATCAATACGTATTTAACCCTAAAAGAACAGCATGTTTCCATGCCTTACAAAACCTAGAATAGCAGAACATTTACTCACAGGCTATGCGGACAGATGCCTTCCTACTCTTTGAGGTCCCTAGGTGGCTCCATGCAACACACTGACACCAGTAATCTTCTGGCCCATGGAAGTCCTCCACCTGCTGTCTCGTCACGTTGATGAACACCTCTCGAATTTTCAAGCCTGAAGGGGAAAGATACAGAAAATTAGCCAATACAGGCTATCTTACTTGGGCTTAAAGCTACGGTTAGCCAAACCTTTTCTTTTAATTAAACAATTCCATTTTAAATCAAGGCAAAGCTCTAATTACTTTGATAATGACATATGACTGCTAATTAAATCCTAAAAGCTGAATAGGTCACAATGCACTGGGTTAAAAGAATTACCCACCCACTGTGGTCTTTGCAAGAATGTAACACTTCAGAAAGCTTTTATCTTGTGCCTTTTTCTCCCAAATGCTTATTTGGATTTTTATAAGATGCAATAAAATTGTATTCCATCTAACTCTTAGTGACCTTGAAAGCCTTTCCCAAGTACCCCAGTAGGCCCATCCAGAACTACCCCTGCATGCCAGGAACTAATAAAAGCCCCACTGAATTCCAGTCTCAGTTCCAGCCATTTCCTCACACAAGAGGGAAAAGCTTTGTCCTACAAGTGCAGCATGGGGAAAGCTAAGCTCAAGCCAGTACAGTCTGGAAGTTGTTAGAAAAGATGAGGGGAAATAAATGGCATATCTCACAAATGGAGATGGTCCTCTGCCACTCTGCCACAGGAACCAAGGGATCCAGCTTCAAAAGCGAAGCCTTGCCTTTTTTTTTTTTTTCAGCTTTCACAAAAAGAAGCATTTATAACCTCAGAGAGGCACCTGCCTTATTTTATACCATTTCTTTCCTAAAGCAGAGCCTTGCTGAATTCATCTGCAGTGCACTGTTGGTTTTCTACTGCAAACTTGCTTGTTTATTAAAATGAATGCCTATCTCTTTCCCAAGGTGGAAATCAGTTTCACCTAGAGAACTGAGAGAAGGATCTAATGGAATAATGAAGGCTAGCCGGGAGTAAGGATGGGGAAAGCCCCGTGCTTTTTCTTAGCCTGCCACCATTTTTATAACCTCCTAAGCACAGATGAAATTTAGCAGTGTTGCCCTTCAGACCAGAAGCATTTGCTTCTGTCAAAGTTTGCAGGTAAATACAAGACAACAAAGACCAAAGTCTTGTAAGCCTGACACTTTATTTTACATGCTTGGGATGTTTGCCATGTCTGCAGCTCCTTTATATGACAGTGTTGGGGAGAGGAAATATAATCCAAATCAGGGTTAAAAGGCATTAAGAATCATTTAAAAGCGCTAGTCGGAAAAACATTAATTTGAAAATTGAAAGAATTCATGCCTACTACTTTCTTCTTTTTCTCCTCTGGTGCAGTCCCAGGATACTTATTTCCCCTTCACTGGAAATGAATGAAAACTCAATCTTAAAATATTTCATGCCTGTGAAGTTTATAAAGCAGCAAGAAATTTCTAAACCTGCACTCCATAAAAATTGGCTTCTACTTAATCTCAGGCATCATTAACAGCTGGGTATTTCACTTCTGAAAGGCACCAGGAAGTCAGCTTGTTCCCTGGGTAAACAAGAGAGATGAGGCCCACTGGGGATGCTCAGGGAAGAGGGCTGGGGAAGGTCAGGCGAGCTTTAAATACTACAAAGCAAGTCAAAATTTTTGCTACATTTTCAGCAATAGGCAAAGGATGTTTTTATTTCTTTTCATTTATCCTGTTTGGCTTGTCATATTTCACAATAACACCTTAAGATATGGCCAAATCTGTGACAGCTTCCTAAGTTGACTCAATAATCATTTTAGTCACTCAAATATTTATTCACTCTGTAATAAACAAACAGAGGTTTCCTGGTTGTTTTTATTTGTGTTTTTTTAAAAAATATGTTGATTCATTTTTCAAAATTGTTTACAAAAAATCCCTTTTGTTTTCTGTCAGGATGAAAACAAGCCATTATGAACGAAACCTCGCGCCTAGAGCTCAGCAGGTCTGTCAGAAGCTCCTCTCCTTGCTGACACAGACTGTAAAATGTATGCTGAAACTGCACCATCTCAATTTAAACATCCAGGCTGCTCTGACAGCAATGAATCCTCGAATTCTCAGCCATACAACCATTTTGTAGAGCGATCTTTAGAGGTTAAAGATAACGGCAGCTACAGTAAGTTCCATTAAAGAACATCTGAGTCCTGGTGCACAGGACATGGACCACAGCAGGCCTCAACTGGCTGAATATTTCATGTCCCACCATGCTGTACGACCCTGACAGACACACACTTTCTTGATAGCGTAAACTCTGACAAATGAAGCTGTGTGCAAGCCCTGGATCATCTCAGTCCAAGCTACAAAGCATCAAGCTCCAGAGCCTCCAACTCCAAGCTAATTTGCAGCCATGTCCAACAAGGTTGCAACCCATCTACTTAAAGACTTCTTTGACAAGGATGAAAAATGATTAGTCCTTGACAAATACTGACCTTTCTACAACGGCCTGTCTCAGTCAGGAATCACTTGTCCAGCATCCAATTAGCTGACACGCACTTCTGTGCAACCGTGTGCGCTGTATCAGTGGGTCTCTGCTGCCCACACACCCAAGGCTGCCCTGTACACTCCTGTGAAGATGCTGCGGCCTACTGAGTTTACTCAGCCTCCTGCTGGACCTGAGCACATCTAGCTCACCTCCCATCCTGCCATCAGCTTATTCCCACCATGACCTCTAAGTAGCATCTCCCTGGGGAAGAAGATCCTCCCTGTCACCAGCTGTTAACCACAACCTTGCTGACAGTGCTACCGTTCCCCCACCCGGTTATGATGCACTGTCTGTCTTCTGAACTCTCTCAATTTCTGAGCTTGGATGCAGTGAATGGAAATGAGGAGTTGAGAACTACCTGTTATACAGCTTACTGGTGCAAGCAACACAACCTTCCCTGATACCAACCAGAAAAATCACCACGTGTAAGAGCAAAAGCCATTTCTAGGCTCATTGCTACTGTAAAATTCTGAGCAGTCATCACTGAATACAGGCACCTGCTGCTTCACGTTTGTTAAGGTAGAATATTCTCCAGCCCAGCGCTTCCTTTCACTGACACATTATTTAATTAGTACAGATAAGCCTGCATTTTCTGAAGCAATGCTTAATGTGCTTTGAATCAGGCAACCGAACAGCACATGACTGTGAGGGGCTGGGGGTCCAAGGTTTGAGACGGGGAGAGGTAGAAATCCAGGCCCTTGCAAAGGTCTCCCTGTTTCCCAATCCACAAAATTGATGCATCCGAAATAGGAGAATCACAGAATTGCTGAGGTTGGAAGGGACCTCTGGAGAACATCTAGTCTTTGGGGAAAGTTAGGTGTTGTTTATGGAGAAAGTACACATATTTTCATTTGTTTTAGAAACAACTATGGAGAGCAAATCTACTGGGAACAGAGGCATATATTCTTCCTTCATCATCACTATATTTTATCAACAGATATATTCACCTGCCCTCTGCATCTCAAGAAATGCCAGAAAAATTGTTCATAGGAAATGACACAGAACGAAAAATCCATGCAAATGAAAAACAGGCACATCATAAACACAAACAACATTTTACCTGTAACTTGTAAAACTCTAATAAGCACTGCAAGTCCAACCCTTTAAATTATTGTGCAAATTATAACCATCATCTTTTGTTACACGGTACAGCCTTGCAGAATATAAAATTATGACTATGGTACTGATATGCTAATAAGCTTTCTGCACTGCTGGATGGCTTAGCTGCAGATAGACTAATGCTGGCAGCAGATGAATAATTGCTCTCCATGTACTAAACATAACAGAGCTGCACAGAACTTCAGCATTTGTCAGCTTTATTTGTTTAAATGAGAAAAACGCTGACAGCAGTTATTGCTGTAATCCTTTTCTTTATCAGACAAGAAAACTCTAGTTACTCTTAGCAGGTTTGATCCTGTGGCAAAATCAAAAGTTGAAATATTTGTAAACTAATTCTGAGATTAAAAAAAAAAAACACCAAACAAAACAGAAGAAAATGAGTCAAACCATAACTATTATATTTTTATCACAGTAGCATCTAGGAGCTCAGGCTCTTTCTAAGTATATAGAGTGAGCAAAGTTCCTGTTCTGCTACATTTATGGAATAAATAAAAAAAGGCAGACTACTACTTTCTGCAGCTCAGGAAGCAAGGGAGAAGATGAAATAACTTGGTCTGTAACTGACCAATCGACTGTGACAGCACAGAGATGGGAACCTGGATCCATCACAGTCATAGTATGTGTTGGCGTGCCTGCCTGGACCTCCTGCATCAACAGCAGCAAAGCCACAACAGACTTCAGTGCAAGCTCCTCAGGCCCACCAGGACCCTTGTACATCCTCAGCATGTGTCAGAACCCAGTGTTTAAATAAGGACTTTACAAAATTACAAAAACTACATCCATCCTCTTGTGCTGCTCCTGTTCTTCAAATTAACATATTGACTCCTGTCTCACTCTAAGATTTGTATTTCTCCCCTATGAAAATAATAGCTTGTGAAATTGCATTTAATATTCATCACAATGATAAAATATGCCCATTGCCTACCAGCAGCTGTCCTTCCTGTCCTTTTAGAAATACACAATAACAAGCTGTAGGTAAAATCCATCAGCAACAGTGTGCCTTCAAGTACCACTGCCAAGTACTTCTTGCATACACTTGGCTAAGAGCATGCTGGCAGAGATGCTAAGATACATTTCTTGCAGTCAGCATTAAGTTTCCTCTTTTTTGTTGTTGCTATTTTTCACCCCTCCTCAAAGCTTCCTGTCTGAATTGTCATCACATAACAAACAGTGGAAGAATGGAAAAGGACAGACCCCTTTTCACTTAGTGTGACCTCCTTTTGGTGAACACACCAGAGCACTCCCTTTAACCAGAAGCACCGTTCGTGGCGCAAATTCGAGTGCAGCTTCTCACAAACAGAGCCCACACAGCATGCAGAACACTGCGTGTGCCTGGTAACAGACGTGTTTATGCTCAGATTTGACTCCAGAAATGAGGGCACTGCCATTATGCATATTTATTCTCCCCCACAAAAAAACAACAACAACAAAAATAAAACAACAAAAAACAAGTCTGCTGTTTACGGAAGACTGGGGAAGAGTTCTAAAATAATTTATGGATGCGGATACATCATGGGAGAGAATATCCAGGATTGTCCTTCAACATTACACTGTAGCCTTTACATCCATTTCTGTGTTCTAAGGACCACTGTGGTAGCTTTCAGAACACACAAACCCCCTGATCTGTCTGGACCACACACTGTTCAAATAACAATACTTTAAGGGGTAGCTCTGTCCTTGGGCTAAATTAAAACCTGCAGCATTTATATTTTAGATCCCATTTGCTAAGCCTGTGCCTCCACGTCTCAAAACTCAACGTTACTGGTTTTATTAAAAAACAAACAAACAAAAAAACCACAACACAACAACAAAAACACAACAACAAAAAACCCCACCACACTTAAAAACCAGAGACCTAAAGTTGCTTTATCTTTTTTTCATTCTGCTATTAATCCAAGGCTTAGAAAACGTAATTGCAGTATTCACATGACAGATTTTCATTAACCATATGGAAGGAAAACACTTAGGGTGGACATTTCTTCTACATTGATTCAGCATTGCCTTTAGAAGTAAAGGTTACACCTATTAAATTCTTTTTGAAAAGGTAACTGTAAAAATTAAAATTCATCCAGATTAGCATTTACAAAAAGCTGTTAGTATGAAATTTCTTCAGAGTGTGTCGCTTAAAAAGAATTCCAAACACCAGTGTCACTTTAGGAGACATATCTTCTTTTTAAAACAGCTTCTTTCCTCTCAAAAGGAATTTCTTATATTGATAGAGAGGATGTTATGCCTACGCTGCTATTTCCAATACTTGGAGTTGCCTAGCAATCTTGGAATTTAAAAAGAGGAGGAAAGCAATAACAAAACTGAATTGTGAAATTACAAGACGGTGCAGCATTAAATTGGTTTGCAATACTTATCAAGATGCTTCTAAATGAGAAAAGATAGAGGGTGTGCAGGAGGCATGATAAAATCTGTTGATCATTTTCAACTTTCTCCCTTCTTATTCTCTTTGTTTAGATATACACTTTTACACAATCGATTTCTCCTGCTTAACTTCATTACTTACCAAATACCTATCAATGCTTGGGGGTGAAAGTAAATGTCAAGTCATGCAATACGCTGATGTTGCCATTGGTTTTTGGGGTTCATCCTGACAGGAATTTTATAAAAGCATCGTTCTTTCCTGTTTGTATTTCCCACTACAAATTACACCATTGAAACACACAGAAGTTCCCTCTAAAAACTGTTATTTTCTTACAGAAAGCTCTCTGTCTATGGTAGCCCTGTGTCTCCATTTGGAAAAGGTGGTGGTGCATATGCAACTTGTTACTGTCTCTGTGCAACACCTCCTGCGTCTTCAGTCACTTTAATTCCCTCCATCTCCCCAGTTATAGTATGTCTCTTCTGCTGGGATCTGTATTCCCCTTCTCTGCCTTTCAGGTCTGACCTTTTCTTACCCTCTCCCACCCACTCCTTTCCATTTGCATTTGGGAAACTTCTTCTCCCATCTCCACAAAGCTGTGTCTATGCAGTGCAGCACAAGCACACACAATCTGTCTTTACCCACACATGGAGCCAACCAAAACACGCTGCTGCGGTAGCCCGGCAGTAAACTTAGGCTGCTGCTCTGCGCCCGCTAGCACGGCCTACTGGCTGTGCTCTGAGCAGAGCTGGCACTGTCATAGGACTTCTGAATTTGTGTCTGGTCCCACTCCTTCAGCTCAGTGCAAGCCTGTAACTACATGCCCTGCAACAATCCCCAGTGCTCCTCTTTGTGTATCATGGAATGTGCTCTGCTGTACCTTGCTCTGGTTTGTATATTGCTGGGAGACGCCGCACTCACTTCTGTCTTCCAAAGGACACATCAGCCCTTACCTGTGGTCTCATCCATGCTTTCCTCCGACACGTGCTCATTTTGATGGACCCATTCACCATTGCACTTGAAGAAAATCTGCATAGCTGGCATAGCTTTACAGCGTAAGACAATGGGGTTGCTTTTTATAATGTAGGCATCATCTGGTTCCTCCATAAAATGAGGCAGAGTTCCAGGAGCAGATGGGATAGACTCTGGAAGGGCTTCACTGTTATCATTTCCTGAAAGGGAAGGAAAGGAAAATACACATTTTTCATGTTGTTCCATCTTTGTATCATCTCATTTAATTGACTGGAAACCTTTTTGTATTTTATTAGAAACTAATTTTATTGGAGAAAAACTTGAAGAACTTGATAGTTGTCGGGATTGTGCTTTACAAGGAATTTGACAGATACATACACAAAAATAAAAATTTAAATGCAAGAACTGTCAAGAAAATCAAAGCTTCAGAAAAATGTATCATCACTAATGCCATTTTTACAGATGGCAAACTGAGGCACAGAATGACTAAGTGGGTCACCTAGGGTCACATAAAAAGCCTGTGGAAGAAGTAGAACTAAACCTTATCCTTTTAAGCAACAGTCCAGAGCCTTAACTACCAACCCTTCCTTTCTTTCAAACGCTAAATGTAATTTCTTTTACACAGTTGCTGCAGATTTAACAGGGATCAGAGTGCTAACCACAGAGAAATATATTGATATGAACAGCATTACTGTAGCACTCCAACAGTGGAATAAGCAAACTGCGATTTCATACCCACTTAGAGGAAATTTTCAATATGCTTTTACACTGATCCCATTTACTACAGCCCCTTTCAGATGGTATAAAAGTGGAAAAGTGGTTTCTGTAGGGCTAGAACCTGCAAGATGGTGAGCTTTCTCAGCCTACAGCACAGACAGGAGGATCCAAAGGCGTGCAGTCAGCACTGTGCAAGCCTACATGTTCCGATTTCTGTGCTTAGACATGAACACAGAAACACTCAAACACAAGCTCTGCCTCACTGCAACTCTTCTAATTGAGTCAAATCCTAGATCCTATGTGAAAATCAGAAATATCCCATTGATTTTTAGCAACACTGGGATTCATCTCAGCAGTTTGTCAGCTTTGTGAGAAAATTCAGAGAACAGCAGCAAAAAATAAATCAATTTATGAAGGAAGATTCCAAATTACTGAGCACATACAGTACAGCCAAATGGCAACAGAGGAGTACGCAGTCTGTATGCAGATGAAGGGCATACAGTATCAGAGACAGAACAGCCGATGGCAATATATATGTGATTTAACCAAAAATAATGAGATGAAGTTAGACAAAAAGTAATTTATAATGAAATAAGTCTAAAAACGGTCACAGGTCTAGGAGGTTATAGAATAGTGAATATATTTTGTTACTTCTCTTAAAAATACATCTCTCGTTTAGCACTGTATATCTGCATGCGAAAATATACCCAGCGTATGTGCTGTGAGATGATTACGATTTTGAAATAAACTCAAGAGGTTTCCATTTTTCAAATGGGCCCAATGTTTTAAACTACATTTTCAGTGTACTTTATAAAATATTATCATAATTCTTAGCATTTTACTGCTGAACATTTATGCCAATTTCCATCTTGTCAATCTTCAGTAATACTGAGTCCCTGCAGGCTTTATTAAACCCATGCTTTATAGGAAATAACAAAAATGTCATTATGAGATTTTTGGAGAGGCATGAAAATCCCAAGCTCCCATCAATATCTGAGTGCTTCACAAGGCAGCAAGAAGCCCGTGTGGAGGACGAATGGTGGACCATTTCATTTAGCCAGAGAGCTTACAATGATCACCGTTATCCCACTAAATTTGCTACTTAGGGTAGGACACAAAGGATGAAATCCCAGCTGCACTGAAATTAAGGGCATAATTCTCCTTGCGAGTGGGGTCAGGATTTAACACTATGGCTTTACATTGCTAACATGTTACTGATGAGCACCTAAAACCAACAGATTGTAAAATAACATTTGATGGACAGAGGTGATGCAGTGCCTACAGCTCCCAGGGACTGGAACAGGTACGATCACACACTGAGCAAGAGCTACTTTATATTTAGCTACAGCTCCAGCAGGAAATTTATCAGTAATTGAGAATGCATATCCTTTCTCATGTCCATTTGTAACAGTTTAGTGATGGCAAAAGTGAAGCTGGATTAAAAAAATGCGATTTTTTAACTTCACTTTCAAGGACCACCTTTTTCTTTATTCTTGCTTTTCTTTTCATCCATCCTGCATCCCCTGCTAGCAAGGACTCCTTTCCAGCCTTGAAGTCTTTCCATTTTTAATCTCCAAGTTATATATTCTTACCAATCTCTACAAGGAAAGTTTGTCATGCTAAAGAAGGGTTAGACTTGTACAGAACTCCTCAGTGAGGGATTGCAGAGTGCTTTACAAATCTTAAAACCACAGAATAAACCAGAAGACTTTATAGCAGAAATATGTTTCCCGCACTATCTCCTCAAACATCTGTACAGCAAATAAATGCATTAAAAATAAAATCACCATTAAGTCTGATCTCTGAAATGCTTCTTGTCAAAGCCCACAGTACACCCATTAGTAACAAAAATGTAGTACTTGTACAAGCTGTCCATCATGAGATTCTCATGGATTCATTGCCAGCCATCTGAGTCAGTGGTGTCCTGTGATTACCCCAAATGTCTTCAGTAACAGATACTGCTGTGGTGTACTTCCATTTCCGATATTACCTACCAGATCATCAAACTCCATATGTGCATGCAGGCGTGACAGAGCTGAGAAATTCAGATGTTCAAGGAGAAACTACTCCGATTCCACTAGCTGCTGTGCTGCAGTACAGCTACACGAAGTCCTTCCAGCGTACTGAAGTTCTTTGAATCATACTGGAGTATCAGCAGAAGTGAAATTTGCTACACCCCTCTCCCTGTACTTTTGCAGCTCTGTTAGAGGGTGACTTCTGACATACTGGCATTGCCCCGTAGTGAGCCCCACCTTTTCAAGGCGATGGGCAATTTCCTCAAGACCACCACCACGACTGGTCTCTCGATTTCAATCTGCTCGTCTCGATGCTGTGTGAATGGGAGGTCACACAACAGTCTTGTGTAACCTCCAGGAGAGGGCAAAATTATGGGAACAGAGACTAAAGAAAGGAGTGTTTGTCCCCAGAGGTTATTTCACGTGTAAGTTCTAAACAATTTGGCTACTGCAATCGGTAGCAAAGCAAGATTAGACAAATTACGATGATACATTTCAACTCTCTTTAAAAACAGTTTAGAAGTACTTAGCTGAAACAGGAAGATGTATCAAACCAGCCAAAGCTCTATCACACAGCTCACCTCCCTCACTGATCACTTGAACTGAATGCAATTCATTGCTTCAGAGCTACGCTTCTTGGAGGTAAACTGCAGAAATCCAGCATTCCAGAACATAGGATAAAAACACTGTTTTTGTGTCTCTAGGAGCATACATACATATATGCAAGCACACCCACACAACCCCAATAAATACTTAAACAACAGGAGCTGTCACAGACCTTGAACACATCGATGCTAAACTGAAGGAAGACAATGCTCAAATTGATGTTCTGACATCCTAAGAACCAGACACTGCCCACTCGTAACCAGGCAGAACACATCCCATGGTCAGGTCCTAAAAAAATATTATTTAGAAGGCTATTGCTAATGTTATATAAATATACGTGCATTTCAGGATAAATACTGCATTAGCTGAGATAACTAGAGCAGCTGCTGACCAAAGCAAAACCTCTCCTCAAGTGTACTTAATACTTGTGGTTTTTAATTTAATGCATCCTTCTTTTGTGCATTATTTTTCTGTACCCTAATTTGTTTTAAAATTTATCTGAGGCCTACTGGAATTTTATACGGGTTTTGATTTCCAATTATTAAGGCTTTTAATTTATAACTGTCGGTTTTCAAGATTCAGGCCATTCGTAGTTATCGAAAATTGGCTGTTTTAATACAACAGTGAATGACAGAAGACCAAACTATCAAACACAATTCTTTCCTGGAAAATTACCTTTCAGGAAGTGCTTTGTGTTTTATGATCTGCACACTAGTCCAATAGGGACTTTAAATCTTTTTATGACAATAATAGAAACAAAAAGAAATGAGAAAAAAAAGGAGAGTTAGGAAAAAACACAAAATTCTTCTGTGAAATAAATATACTGCTGTTAGTTGTCAGATCACGTTTTAAAATCTTGATAGAGATGAATCCTTCAGCAGTTCAAATACTATTAGGATAAAATTTAAATGTTACAGTAAAATTTTGAAACAATGAAAAATCATGCTTTCCAGACTTCAAATTAATTTCCAGACTCCAAATTAAAAATCGATTTTTAAAATAAGTAAGTAGCCTTACATTTCCACATTAAAAAGTTTAGAAGTGTCCCAAACAAGCCAAGTAGCTTGCTGGAAATTAATATATATATATATTGCTTCCTTTATCCAGGTCCCCTGAACTTCTACATCTTGGCATTACCGTTTGGCTTCCTTATGAAGTTCTTGGATGTCTTCTGCACGCCAGGCCTGACCCCCTGGGCAATGCAGAAAACTGCTGTCTGTTGCCAGACCTGGACTCGCCTATTTATGAGTCAGAAGACAATCAGTGATGACCAAAACTGAACTTCTAGACACCTTCTTTCTTCACCTTTCGTGTATTTGATATCTGACATTTACTACAGACGTAAGTAATGACAACTGTCATCTTCAAGTGCGTTCATTTTTACAGGAGAACCAGAAGATGAAAAATTCCTACCACAGAGTACATAAATGCCTTATGCACGGAGCGGCTTCTGCAACAAAACTGGAGCCGTACTTCAGTCAGAAAAGCAACTTATTTGCGATCTGCCTACATTCCTTTAATCATCTGACCCTCTCCCATAAACGAAAATTCGATTTTTTTTACTCAGACATTGTAGGAAATACGATTTTGCTGTCCACATGAAATCCTTTAATGCCTCTGTTACTTCCTCTAGTACACGGATTTACTAAAGCCTACAGGGACATGGTATTTAGCAAAGATTGACAATACAGGCAACGGAGAGAGCGGTCAGTAATAAAACATGCATGCTGATGAGTTCACTGCATAATTTTTCTTTAAGTTCTATACATTGAAGGGCAATCCAATTATTACCTACTCAGCACCACTGGTAAATGATACAGAACTACTTAATGAGCATGAGTGCCACGGAGCACTTACTGTACAGCCTTTTTTATTTGCTTTTCCTACTTCAGTATATTCCCCAAAGACGTAACTTTTAAACTTCGAGAAATACTTGAAAATGCTTTTTATGCTTTTAACTGAATTCCTTGTTTCTTTTGCTATTGCATAACACAGTCCAAGGCCTAGCTTTATTAATAAGCAAGTCTGCACGCACCTTGATTGTGCATTTCAGATGCCAAGGTAAGGAAAGCAGTACTGCTTATGTTCAGACACATTCAATATTTGTTATTTTCCAGCAGATTCCACATGACAATGATTTGCTTAAATGATCAATATTTAACTCCAGAAATGAATGTATTAAAAACAGTCTGGGAAGAATGCCTTCAGAAAGAAAATGTACTTACGCACCTATGAGCACACTACGTTTACAGGTGAGAACTGGTGTGGGTAAACCTTTTCACTACAAATTTTCCCACAATGCCTGTAAAAAATTCCATATGAGGTTTAAATGGATTAAACAAACTTGCATTTAATTCAATTGGACATTGCTCTGTGGGAATCTCATCCTATTTCACTGTTGACGTGATCTGATTAAGCATAGTCTGCTTTCTTTTGGTAATAAACCATGCTACAAAAACTGGACAATATTAGAACGAAACTTCACTGCAAGTCAAGGTATGGAATTAAGAACCCCCTGGGACTGCTGGGCTGAACCAAAGGTTGTAAGACATGTGAAGCACCTTGAGGCATACGAACAGGTAATTAGAGCTGAAGCATACATACATACATCATAAAGAAATATTTAGGATCATTTTTCTATCTCCACCAAGACGTTTGTTCCCTTCTCATTTCAGCAGGGCCTGAAATCATAATTAGGTTGTCAGGACAATACCCCGTGAGTATAAGATACTAATAAAAATATCAAAGTAGAAAAACATAAAGATGCCACTGATGTTTGAACCAAAATTACTTTCTGATATGAAAACAAACCAAAACAGTGTCAGTGCAAGTCTGTAGAGACTGATACAGTGGTAGTGCAAAGATGCCAGTGCTACCATGCATTTACAACAACCTAATCTATAGGAAGCAGCATGACACCAGTGGAAATCAATGAGATTCCTGTGAAAGTACCTTTCGTCCATCTATTCCTCTCTAATTTGCACATGGCACAGGGTGTGGCTGAGCAGGTGCGTATTGCACGTCATGACCTAAGAATTCAGGTAAGGTTTCATCTTAATGTTTCGATATAAGACAATGCAGTTAAGGAAAGTTTCCACTGTAACACAATACCTGCCCAGCTGCCCTTTAGTGCTTCACTGAAGGATAATGCTTAATGAACCAGGCACTGCAATAATTAAGTCAGATACACATGAACTAACAGAGTATTTTGGGTTATGTTTCCGTGTGTTACTGTGACACCAAGGCACAGAGAACAGGAACACTGTCAAGCAAATGAACTTGCTTTTGAATAAAAATACCTTTGGAAGTGTCAAACAAAAACAATATATATTTGCACCAGTTCTCTCTTTTTGTGTGTATGCTAACTGTAGTTTTCAGGGCTGTGAAGCACAAGATAAAATCAAAGAAATTCAAACCCAGAATCATCCTCCATGATCAATCTAATATCACAGTGAAGACTCTCAGCAGGTAAAAAACATATGACAGCTAAATTATTTCTACTCGATTTCCAGAGTGGACTGAACCTTGTAGCAAAACTCACGACTTCAAAATTAAGTACCTAACAAATAGGACTTTTTGATGACGCTTATATACCCAGGAGTAATAAAGACTAAGAACACAAAAGTTGTTATTTTCAGGGAATTTGGTCATGGAGCAAGTAGATTACAGGCCTTTGTTAACATAACCCAAGAAAACAACTCTTTATACTGGATATTCATCTACCCCACAAAGGACCACTTCTTCTGTTTTTAAGTTCAGTGTCTGTGTCAGTTGCCACCTATGTTTTTAAGAGATGTCCCAAAAAATTCACACCCCGTAGGATGCCATCTCGTGGGGAAGCTGAAATAAAAGCTTATGGACAAAATAAAAGCTACACATACGACCCCCTCCAACTCCTCTTGCTGTGCAGATGAGATTGGCAACCCTGATGGGGTACAAGGCCTACTGGTACTTGAAAAACTTGCCTGTGGAAGTGGAAACCCCCATGCTGCTGTAACCATCTCGGGCACTTAAAAGGATAGGTGTTCCTCTGAACAAAGGGAACACTGGTGGGAAATCAAGGATTCCTTAAGAACATGCTATAGGACCACGATCACTTTTTATTTCACATCTTAGCAGCCAGGGTCTCCTACATTTTCAGCACATGTTGAAAGTCACAAGTGCAGTACACACATCTCAGCAAACCACCCTGTGATATCAGTATATTAGTTTCATCAGACCCTCTTACTTCCTATGGATATAAAGTATAAACTTCCAGCAGCTGTACCATAATCCTTCTCATCAAATATTTGGGTGACAGGTGGAAAATTGTTCTGCCAGCTGAAGGAAGACAAAATCCATTCCTCCTGGCAATTTTCTGCAATGAAAACTCAAAAAAATGAATGTGCAATAAGTTGTGGAAATAAATCTAAAATATTATCACACAAAAGCAGTGTGCTCAAAATCTTTAGCTGCAAACTAAACCTGCTTATCTGAATTTTAAAGAATTTCATTTCTTTTTCTATGTGCGTAGGCCTAGATACTACGCTGGGTGCTTATACTTGAAACTATTTGTTTTACACCTGTTTGCTTTTTTTTTTTCTCTCTCCTCCCCATTATGCTTTGCTTGAAATGCTCAGTGGTTTCTTTGATCACTGCTTTTAAAGCATCTTGCATGCATCAAGAAAGTCTGACAACAAATCTGGGAAGTACATATTATCAATTTCATTTTCCAGAAGGGTAAGCAGTCAGTCTGCAAACAGACTCTGACTGAGAGCAGGCCACGAGACTAGGAACCAAATGCCACCGAGCTGTGTTCCCATACTTTGTAAAACCATGCTAAGATGCATACTCTGTTCTCTTCTTATTTAGAAGGCTTTGGATGACATCGTGTCCAGCTTCTTAGCAGAAAAGGAGAGTGAAAGTCCATACCTAATCATGGGAATAAGTTGTCTTAACAGGATTCAATATCAAGACAACTGTGAAGTACAGTGTACATATATTTAAATGCCTGTGTATCTGTTCACTTTAACAATCCTTTCCTACATAACTACTATACATCTACGAAGGTTTAAAAGGTTCAGTGCTTCTTCGACAGTGATAAAACAGACACCTAAGAGAAAGTCCTTGTGTGCATAAACGATGATCTACAGGCTCAAAAGCGGTGAGTGGAACTGCCTGAAGAGTGACAGAGTGACCTGCCACAGCTGGAAGCAAGTGAGGGAGCCTGCTTGAATAAGTCACTGCTCCTCAGTCAAAAAACCCATGATAACTGCCCATGGGCACGCCATTTGTCCATGGAAAGGCAAGTCAATGTGTTGATCTAAGCCACCTATTCTTCTCACTGACAAGGAACACACATGGGGTGCCTCCAAACGCAAACCGGGGAGATAAGCTGTAGTTCCCTAAAACGTTCTGATTTCTTGTATTTCTCTGAACAACCCTTTTTTACCCCACTTTTCACCAAAAAACCAGTAACAACATTATCATCCAAATGACTTCTCACACTGAATCCATTTGAAAAAGATACTATGATGTCAACAAAATTTTGCTGTGACAGTATAAAAAGGAGCAGTTTATAAAAAGAAAAAAAAAAAAGCCTTTTTCCTTAGTACCACTTTCCCTTTCTAATGTAACGTTCAGCTGACATTGCTGCGCCATCTCTGGTCATTTCACGAGAAACTCGCAGTCGCATGAAATTTGTAAAAGCATCTTTCCATAAACAACATTTTTAATGGGTTGCAGGAGGGTAGGACATTTATTTCCACCAATGAGGCTTAATACGTTCATAAAACATTACTGGTCTTTTCTATGCCAAAAGAGATTTATGTGGTATACTATTGTAATCCCTTATGTATTCTAAACCTATCTATATCTAAGTTATACATATTTATAAAAATGATATATTGCATTTATTAAATATTAAGTGGATTAGTGGATTACAAACTTGAAGAATCTTTCATACATTCATACATTTATTTAACATCTAGATTTTTTTCTTTAAGCAGTAGGCAAGGAATATAAATCTTTAAAGGAAAAAGATTCTCCAGCATTCTAAAGAGATGAATCTGTGACAAAAAAATGCAGTGTGTAAAGAATATCAACCCAAAAGAAAAAAAAAATCAACTTTAAAATGCAGTGAGGAAATACTTGGTAATGCCAGATTTATCCATGTGAAGAGAATCACACGGATGAGGACAATGACTGCAGATTTAGCTGCAATCAGAACTGAAAGGAGCAAGGCCTCACTAGTTTATTCAATGAGCTCAGAACATACCTCAAATTCTTCCTAGGTATCAAACACCTAATATCGCATGCTGACTAGACAGAGTTTATCTTAAATAGCAGCAGCATTAGTTACAGAAATGTTATCAGTTTCCTGAAAATTTGTAATATTTACCAGCTGGTTGTAGAGAGGGAGGACACTTTGGTGGCTCACTGCGCAGCCACGTATTTCCAGATGGTGAAGTCAGACGTTGAAGGTTAAAGCTTTGTTGTTGCCTAGGATAATTGGCCTGTTTAAGGTAACAAGAAGGGAACTCTGAATAAAGTAACCAATATTGTTTGGCTAACTGATGTTCCAAGTGCCTCCAAGGGCTGCCAACTGTAATGGGTGCCATTAAAAAGTCAATATTTACTTACAGTTTCTACACTATGGAACGGGTCTTGCAGGCAGCTAGAGAAAATCACGTCTAGAATTTAACACAGAAGTACAAGATAAAGCAGGAGATATAAAAGTGAAAGAAAGCTTCTCTGGAGAGCTCTGCCTGGATTTTGGTATATTTAGATATCTCACATTTGCATTGAAAGCTATAGCTATTTCTTTAGCAGACTGGTCTTCCACTCCAGCATCATCATAGATTAAGCAGCATCCTAAAGGAGATGTTTCTGAGAGGCAGGACAAGGTCTCCTCTGAAGGGCTTGTGCCACTGAAAGTCAGTAACAACCTCCACTTTGTCCCATGAATGGTTTAAAAACCCAACAAGCATATTTGATCCTAGTTCTTTTTTGAAGTCTTATTAAATTGCCAGTTTACATGTAAAAAGTACGTGTCTATGACTGAGAAGGGGTATGAATCAGAACCAACCTAGAACAGGAAAAGCCAATATGCTCATTGTCATCCTAACAATGAATATAAAGAGGGTGGATTTCTTCCATCTGTGAGAATCTTAGAAAAATAAATCAATTATCTTACTGATGATACTAAGAGTGCAGCATATAAAATTTGTAACTGCTTGGATTCTGTTCAAGGTTAATGTATAATTCACCAACAGAAAGTGAATGATGTTAGGGTAAAGTTAATGTGCTTATTAATGTAAAAGGCAAGGGGAAATGATCATGATGTAAGTAACTTGTTCTTAAATAACAGCAACTCATTTTTATTAGGCCCCAGTAAATTGGAGAAAACCAGTAACCTGCTTATATACTTGAGCCGAAATCTAATCAGACTTTCTCTAATAGCTTAAATCTACTGCCCTTATTCCAAGTCCCACCCTGAAATCTGAAATTATGGGGATGCAATTCAGCTGCTAGTACTGTTCAAAAGATATTCTAGCTGTATTGCTCTCCCTTCATTGACAAGACTGTAATTATAATTTGGATCAGCTGCACTGTGATATATCAAAGAGATTAACTTCCGTGGGAAAAAATAACCTGAAGGAAACTAAAAACTCCAAGTTGTCCACAAATGATGAGCGTAAACTAGGATTTCTCCCAAGTACAATTACTGACTTAACGTAGCTGCTTATCAAACCCTGGGTCAAAATACAGTACCTGCCCATGCAAGTACTCCAAGCTCAGCGGCACAGCAATAATAAGTATAATGAATTCATACCCAGCTCATAATTACACCTGCGGTACAATGCTTATTCTTAGCTACAGCAGCATTTTATTTACTGAATGAGCCACCAGAGCTCTTTCCGCGAACTCAATTCACAAATCAATTGTCATTATTAAGGCTAAAGGCTTTGATGTGCCCAACTGCCAATTCAACTGCCGAGGAGATGCTTACTGCAGAGCTATTCACATTCTGCTTCAAGCTGGACTACAGGAGTTTTTGTTTTGTTTGTAAGCAAGTAATAAGGCTGCTGCATTACAACTGCTGATAATATATTAAGAAGGAGGGGGCAAAGAAAACCCACACATATGCCAAACTGCTCTTCTCTTAAAACTACTGCAGCATCAAAGCTGTTCTGCAGATAAATGTCAGTTTAACTTCTTTTGTAAACGTTGGAGGAAAAAAATATTCTTCCCGCACCACAGAATGATAACGCACACAATTCTTGAGGACAGATGTTGCATAACAAAGCACGTCTACGTTTTTCTTTGGCTGCCAGCAAAGGAAAGATAAGCAGTATCTGTTTCATGCCGTGTTTATAAGCTCAGCAGAAAGTCTCCCTGGCTGCTGTCCATCCAACCTTTCCCATCCCTACGTTCCAGCAAGAAAGGTGTCAGTGACCTGATGTTCTCAAGCACTGAAGGCGTATGATTGCATTGGAGCCAAGGACAGAAAGAAGCATATACCACCTTTGAAACAATAAAGCAGAAAGATCAGGGAATACTTATTTGTCCAGAGACTGATATTTGCATGGCTAAAGCAGGATTTGTATTCTGGTACAAAAACACCTCAAGGCAAAAATCAACCTGCACTTCGTAAACATGCAAACATTGACATCAAGTCCTATTGTTTTTAAATGCAGATAAAAATAGTCTTCTTTAGAAAAAACATATGGAGATCCTATTTGATATTTTCAAAACATTGTATTGGAAGTTTGTATTGTTTGTATTGTTTGTTTTTGTATTGGAAGTTTCATGTTAACCAATAGTATTATTTATCTTTTACTCCTCTGAGAAAGAACAGAAACCTTAGGTGTTGTGCTGAACTTCAGCACAATTTATTCTCTTGTACTTAATATTTAGATAAATCCTGTACTACTACAACAAGATAAGCCTTGAAAAAAGGTGGTTGGTTCAATGTACATTGCCATGAAGCCAGCCCAAACCTACTTAATCAAAAGGCTCATTCTAGAGTTTCTTTGCTCTAAGATCAGTTAAGCTGTACCACTGTGTAGACAATGCCGGGCTTGGCATTAAAGCCCCACAGGATCTTGGTTTGATCCCAAGTAACACAAGGCTGCCATCCAAACCCCAAATTAATTTTTATCTACACAGGAACTGTGATAAATGGGCTAAGATGACGAAGATATTGAGGGATATGTAGAGAGTAAGCGTATTGACCGTATTCTGTTCAGAAATAGCTCTTATGCCTACATGCACTAATTATAATATCACCTAGAATATCTTTCCCATTTGAAAAGTTGGCATTTTTCATCTGTTTTCTTCTTTTGCCTTACACAGTAACCTTCCTGTGAATCAAACTCGAATATCAGTCACTGTCATAAGTAAATTACAGTATGAAAAATGTCAATCGGCATTTAAATCGTTACTATCTGAACAGACAATACCACGATTCCAAACACAAGAGGAACTTCTCCTCCCACCCATTCCCTCTTTTAGCCAAAGTCCATTACCAAATGCACAAGTAAAGTGGAACAAAACATGAATCACAGGGCAAATTTGGGCTTAATTAAAGGTACTGTTTTATACGTGTATGAAGTAAATTAAAATCAGGACCTGACCTGAGGTACTTTATCCAAAGTTGTACTAAGAGTTATACTTATGTGTATCCATCTTTTGTTATATTCCTGTCCTTGTCATACTCACTAGAATAGCCAGTGCTACCCCTGGTAATTCACCCCAAGGAAGTGAAAGAGCATTTTCCTTCAGAAGTCACAGTAAAGTCACTAAAACATATAAATGAAATAAGCACAGATTCTTCACTACACAGCTTGTTCACTAGCAAACACTCGCCCTTTCTTTCTTTAGTCATATTGTCAATAAATAACAAATATGTTTCTAGCACTGTGAAATAAAACTTCTGGAAGAAATGGACTAAGAAGGAAGATAACTCCCTAAATTAATTCATCTGCTCCTAAAAATACTGTCAGAGAAGACGGTATTATGCCTATGATGAGATCTGGGTTCAGGCTATCTTAATTACCAAGACAACAATATGGAAATGCTCGTTTGAAAAAAGCATAAGGTAGGACACAAATGCAGTTGTAAGAAAGCAAGCTCTTAAATGATATGCCTCTTGTTTTCATACTGACAGTGCTCAAGAGCACTGCTGTAACACACATCTTGAGGTGCTCAATAGCCAAGAGTGGAGACAACAGTGAAATTCTCAGCAACTGTGTTTCAAATCCCTAATGATCTAATTAAAACTGGACTAAAGAATGCTTCTTAGGTAACTGCAACCTAGTAATATAAGAATATATGTAACATGAGGTATTAACAGACATCATTCTGACTATAATATACAGTGCATTTATTAGAATGAATTTAGATGAGATGAATGCTAGATTGCCAAATTCTTATAAAATACAGAAGTGAAATTCATATGTTAGTTTGTGTTTGCAAGCATTTCCATTCCTCGTCCTGTTTTACAGGAATTAAACAGAGCTAGAGAGACGGAGGAATTAAATTTAATGAGAATTCTGAGTTGACTATTAATTTTATATTCATACACTTTTTCATGTAACCCCTGCTTCAAATACTTTATGAAATAAACAAACAGAAAACAAACAGAAAAAAAAACCAGTTGTAACAGCTAAATGAAATAATCTCGAAGAGAGAAGTAAAAGGAAAGAGTAAAAGAAACATCTTTTACATCCTATTGGTATAATGGCACTGCAGACTGGGCAGCTCTTCATTAACCCACCTGCCCTAGACTGGTCACTATTCATCAGCAGCAGTGTTACTCCTGGCTGCTATGCACGCAGCCCGATCCATCTGCACAAGTACTATAATTCAAATTCTGAAGCAGCAGTTGAGATGAAAACCCCAAAGGACAATCCAGAAACAAAAACATACTCATGCATTCCTGTGCTCCCTCTCCAATTAAAGAAATGAATTCACCAAGTCGGACATAACAGGGAAGAAAAGATTAGGCAACAGAAGGAAAAAGAAAAAAGAGGAAAATTGCTCTAGAAGGAACGTATCGCACAGTTATCACCAATGTTTCAAATTAGCACAGCAAGTTATCTGTATCCGATTGTACTCAGGAAGCATGCTGCATATGTAAAATATACAATATATTTTCCAAATGAGATTGGCTTGCCATAGTCACATCTGCTGTAATGATACATTTTCAACACCACCTGCAAGTTTTGTCTTAAAGCCCTAAAGCAAAGGGAACCCAATTCACCTGTGGTCTTTGCTCTTATTTGCTGTTGACCACAGCGACTTAATCTGGAGTTAAAAGCTTGGATCCCCTGCATGCCTTCTTCTGGCTCCTTAAGTATTACAGACCCTCTCCTCTTGAGAAAGACAGCCTTTATATTCCCATGCTTCCTAACAAAGGGTAACCAGCTAATAGGTTGAAAATGGGTGGCATTAAATGCCTAAAGAATAGCTATCTTTACTCACCTTAATAACACTGTTTTCAAAGGATAATCTTATATCTATCCGTTTTTTTTTTACAAGTACTCTACTGAAGATATCCTGCAGCTTTATTGGTTGGTTTGATTAAGCCAATACATCTGCAATTTCCTAGCCCACAGTAAGTACATGTACTCTGCAGATTCATGATTTTCTGCAAAGAATATTTTCAACTTTAATACCTTAGTGAAATTCAAGGTATGACTGGGGTTATTCTCCTGCCCTATAAAGCTTAAAATTTATAATAGATCTTAGTCAAAGATATAACTCCCATAGAATATGTACTATATATACATATAAATGATAAAATAAGAAGAAGCTTATGAAACATCATTCATACAGGACTCCAGAATACTAAGTTTTACATATAGGAACAGTGGACACACAGAAAAAACTTTACAGATAGAAAAGAAAAAAGAAAAATGCATTTATGGGAATACGTGTTATTGTTGCTCTCCCTTTTAGAATCACTACCCTAACCTCCATGCAGCTGGAAGTAAAACAGTAAAATATTCTGGCACGCTGTAATATTATTTATAGAGACCTGTGAGGCATTTCCATTCGTTTATGTTACTACAGTTCTCAGAAGTTGTTCTGTAGTACTAGAACATAAGATTTCTGTGGTGCCCTCCAGTAAATTGTTTGAACAAATAAAATACATCTTTTGCAATTCTTTTTTCTTCCTTTCTTCCGTTTATTTACACTCAGATAACCTTTCCTAAAACCAGGAAGAATTTAAGCAAAGATATCCTACCTGAATTGAGAGAGTAACATCTTTTGGAATTTTCTTGATTGCCAATCTTAAAGATCCTTTACACAGAAGACCTAAAATGTCATTCATCAACAGCCGTGATGATGGCTCTTGTACTGGCACTGGCACCACTGAAAAGAGCCTGGCTCCATCTTCTTTGCACCCTCCCTCCAGGTTTCGTATATATTCATCTCTCCTCCAGGCTGGGCAGTGCCAGCTCTCAGCCTTTCCTCACAGGAGATGCTCCATCCCCTTCATCATCTTGGTGGCCCTTCATTGGACTCATGTCCCTCTTGTTCTTCTATAACAAATTCACCTCAGTTCTCTGAAATTTTTGCTACCTGGCAGCTATTGTCCTAATTATCAACTTAAATTGCCTGTTGATGCAGCTACTAGTAGGGGGAGAAACAAAAGAACCCCAAAACAAAGCAAAAGAGAAAACGAAAAAGAGATCAATTTGAAAATACTGTCTCTCAAGAACCTCCTACACCAAACGCCCCTACAGCTGACAGTTTTGTGCAGCACAAAGATTAATAATTTTCAAAACCTGACATTTTCCAGCTGAATCACATGCTACTTTGCGAAAAATCTTTTCTATATCCGGCCCCGTGCTGCTTTTCAAGGAGAAGGGCATTTTAGGCTTTGGCTGCTTTTGTCATGTTAAAGGCCTGAAAAGACTTACAGCTGTTGGCTCCGCAGCAAGCTGTTCATGCACCAAACATGCACTTTTGGGTGAGACTGGCAATCTCTCTGTATTTGAATCGTTTATCCTTTGATGCCCATCAACTGAATTCTCTTGTACTTAAATCTAAATAAAACACAAGCCTTGAAAGTAATAAAGCACATCCGCTCTTTTCCCCTTCCACCCCTCAAATCAGTTAATTCAGTTAATCAGTTATTCACCAGTCTTATGGCTTACTCTTGTATGTATTTCATTGATTATAACCTTCTCTACCCATGGGGTTTCAAGCAATTTTACTAAATGCTGTATTTTCTGATCTTTTACAGTACAGAATGCTCTACAAAGAAGCCTAGAGCAGACTACTCTGTATCATAAGCTCTGGAATCTAGACCATTTCCTGATGTTAAAAATTCCTGCACTGGGGATAAGGAAGCATAAAATTTGAAATTTGTGATTTCAAAATCTGGCCTCAAAAGTCAAAAGTCCCACAGAGCCAAGGCCAACAATTCAAGTTTTACATTGAACGAGCCAAAGGAGTGTTTCAACAAAGCTGATGGCAGAGGGGCTGGATGGTGATTGAGGAATTCTGTTGAATTTTCTTCTCCTTCTGCCTGGATAACCAACTAAAAAGGACATGGAGCTTTCTCACAAAATCTTTAAAAACATGCGAAGGTGGATAACTGGTTTTACTTACGATCTATAAGTTCACATAAAATTGCCCTCTCCCTAGACCCTTTTAATAATTAGCTGTTCCCTATTAATTCATTTTCTTTACAGAGCTGCAGGGTTAATTCTAGTAAACAGTAGGACTATTCTAAAAAACAGTAATACATTCCTACATTTCAAACTGCAGTCAAGTCCTTGGAGAGAAGAAAATTAAAGAGCTCAGAAACAACTCTTAATAGATCTTCTCTGTGGTTTTTGGCTTCGTGTTATTCACAGATTACAGAAAGCACCATATCTTTCCCCTCCTGAGGTTACTGAATATATACCACCAGATAAATGCCAGAGAATGCCATTAAACAACCAGACATATGCAGTTTTCAGTTACAGGCAAAGAACTTTCTCTGCTACTTTACTGAAGAATAAATGTCTCCTCTTTGTAGATGCTAGAGGATCCTAGCAATGCCCCAGTTTGTAAGCATTGATCCATTCTTGACGGCAGAAGCCCAGGATCTTACTTTGAAATTTCAAAAATCTATAAACTTTTTGTTGACTTCTTGATTTTTTTTTCAGTTTGTGTGCACACAAGTTTTCAGAGCTTGTTTATTACAATTAACTGAACCGCTGAAACACCTAGACTAAGTGTACAGTACATCATGGTGAATCAGATCTGAAACACATGGGAAGAGAAAATGCCACTACCCAAACTGTTTGTGTGATAGATAAAAGGCTCCAGGGAAAGAAGCCACAGAGCATAATTTTTCCTTCTTTCTTGACAAGGACTTTATTTCTCGCAAAGGACAATGCAGTCCCTTCGGATTTCAATGTACAGTTCAGTTTTCCTAAGCTCTACTTCTTGTCCAACAACACATTACATTCTTCTTCATAACTTATCCTAAAATGGCGGGTAAATTTTATGTTGGACATGCTGAATGGCTAAATCAACAAAGCACCCGTTGTACAGGGGTTTTCATGCCATTATGAGCTGGACTGTTTCAACTCAAGTGGAGGGTACGTTATGACACGAGAGGCAGTGTCATTATGTGTAATAAAATGTACAAAATGAAGCGCTAGACTAAACCAAGAAGAGGTCAGAAATACAGACTGTGGTACTGAATGCTGTATATTTTCTCAATGCCCATGATAGGTACACATAACCCATAGATACAAGCCTTACCTGATAGCAAACTACAAAAATTTTCCTAACAGGTGAGAGGAAGGCAGGTAAATGGCCACCTTCATGCACTCCCAACTCAAGAGCCACTCTCGAAACAAAACGCAGCAATAACATGCTAGCACACTTCCATTTTTTCCCAGCGTGTCAAAAACTATGGGCTATGACATGAAAATCCATCTCCAAACTCCACACGCATGATATTTTAGCTGGACTTCTCACTGTGAGGAGCCATGGTGCTTTAGTGGCTGTAATAAACGCCAACGTTCAGTTAGCACTGTGATGGATAAGGTGTCAATGACGCTGACAGCTGCTCCCACTGAAGTCCAGTACAGCTGGGTTTCGTCATGCCTCGCCTACCGAACCTTTCACTGGCACGCAGTGACACAACGAGAAGCAGAAAGTTAATCCAACAAGATTCCCCTAATTCATTCAGTTACCATTTAAAGCACATTTACCATTTAAAGCACATTATTTATACCCTGCAAACACCATGTTTGTATTTCTATTCAAGTACTATCTATCTGATGACCTCTAACTCTCATTTTGCAAAAGGCAAAAATATGGTACACTTCTATGAGAAGTATCAGCACCACAATCTGAAGTGAGGCTGGGTTATTCTTCATCATAATGAAAATAGTAAGTGTCTGGAACCTTCTTTTCCTGCTCCTGTGTAAGCAGCTAAAAATAAATTCAAACTGTTGACAGTGTAACAGCACTGAGTTTCCAATTCTGCACACAACAGCACTCATATTGCTTTTAAGAAGTCGATTAGATTTAAGCACATGCTTGACTTACAACTTACGCTGAGCTCATGTGCTGAGTCTAGTTAATCTGAAGAACTGGAGTCTATCGGTGATTGATGCGTCTGACCGCCCTAAAGCTGCTATCAATTTATGAAAGAATATGTAACTCAAGTAGGATTTTATTTAGATACATGAAGGACTGAGACAGTATCATCCTTCTATATGCCTCCTCCCATTTAGGACCAACAGCAGAGGAAAAAAGCATAGAGGAAGCAGACTCCCTGCAACTTGTCTGTGCTGTAGGACTTATTAATACCCAGCTTGATCCCATTGATCTGTGTCATAGGGAACAACATAAAGCAACAAAACTGACCCATCAATAAAGTTTTACCTTTTCCTATGGTAATTTTTTGGGGGGCTTTATTTGACATAACATTTACCTGAGCAACAAGATCTTGACGTGCTTTGAGCATTGTATTGTGTGCTTGAATAAACTCTCTTTAGTTCAAGTCAGATCATCTACAGATATTACAAACATTTCACAAAGAACAGGTACTGCTGCTATGAGAGAATCAAGCTGGAATACACACATGAATTCAAGCTCACAATCATATACTACACAGCATATTCAAAAAGACAAGAATGTATTACAAAGGGATGGCAAATCTCTTCTGATGCTTAAAAACCTCAGCAAGTTTGTCATAAACACAGAAACAGCAGCTCTGCAAAACCAACAAGTACGCACACATTTCACATGGGGAACTGAGAAAAAAGAAAATTATACTGATCACCATCATTTTATTAATAATGTACGAAGCCTTTGCTCCAAATCTAGAGCCTGTCAGAGATGAAAGTATCTTCAGTCTTTTTTTTTTTTTTAAGCAGAACAAAGTATAGAGGTTTTTATCTTCCCTTCTAAATGCCAACTGATCCTAAGAAGTCTTGCTAACACTACTACTGCCTTTAACGAGTAAAGGCTGTTGAACAAAAATACACTGCCACAGACACATGATGCACTGAACTAAGTCATAAGGGCTGACTTCGACAACTAATCCCCAAAATACTGTTGTGTGTGGAAACTACCACATAACGAGTAAGAAACCTGTTATAATAAAAGAAAGGAAACAAGCACCAGAGAGAGGAGAAAGCGAAAAATAGGAAGAAATGCAAAAAGCACACATTTTGAAAAATAATGATTAGATGTAGTGACTGGTGTTGCAGTTTAAGGTTGGGAATCTGCAGCTACCTTTCCAATTACTGCTTCCCCAGATGCTGCTGGTGAACGATGAACGTAGATACAATTACTGGCTCACACAGGTGTTAACATTCTCATATTACTTCCTCCAAAAAGTAATGCATTTAATATCCTTAGACATAAATAATGAGAATTCAATCATAAAAGTATCTTGGGCCTCTTCTGCAAACCAGTAAGTTATGTAATATAAAGAACTTGCACTTTAATAGGACTCGAGAACTGTAAAATTTACGCATACAATTCCAGAATACAAAGTGGGTTTTCAAATGGAAATTCTTGATGCTCAAGCACTGTAAGACACTGAACTGGTTTTGGCTGAGATGGAGTTAGTTTTCTTATAGTAGCTGGCGTGGTGCTATGTTTTGGATTTGTGATGAAAACAGTGTTGGTGACACACCGGTGTTTTAGTTGCTGCTGAGCGGGGCTCCCACAGGGGCAGGGCCTTTCCGTTCCTCACACCGCCCTGCCAGCGGGTAGGCTGGGGTAATTCCTTGTTTTGCTTTGCTTGTGTGCACAGCTTTTGCTTTACTTATTAAACTGTCCTTCTCTCAACCCACGAGTTTTCTCACTTCTGATTCTCTTACCCATCCCACTGGGGGAGCGAGCAAGCGGCTGCGCGGTGCTCAGCTACCTGCCAGGGTTAACACACATCCGCTACGCACGCTTCGAGCCCAGGAGCTGCATCAGTGTATGCAGCTCACTTTACACAATGTCTGCATCGTGAACTGAAAGAGAAATTGAGGGGAAGTTAATTGAAATGTGTTTCACACAAGCCTGAGCGTAATACTGCAGCCTGTTTGGAAAAGTCAAGAAATTAAGGATTTTGTGCAGGTTGGAGGGGAGGGAAGTACTTTTTGTGTATGCTTGACCAACCAGGTGAAAATCCGTACCACTCAGAACTGAACTATTACTTTTAGCTGACTTCAAACTTAGGAGGAAGGAAATAGCATCTCTTGGAATCTGACAGCCTGTAATTACCTTCACATATTTAACAACTTACACACACACGTGCAGAACCTGTGATTATTTAGGAAATGATCACAAAGTGGTTTCGGACTGCCCGAAGCCCTACCAGCTACATTCAGAATGTCTTTCCCTATCTTTTATGAAAAGCACTGAGAAGGATGGGGATTATTCAAGAACTATGTTCAAATGCTCTATGAACAATATTCTTTTTGTATCTGCAAGATGATAAAAATCACTTGTTACTTCAGTGCTGTTTGAGTCACCCTCTCCCTAAGAGAAGCAGTATTATTAATCTAGTATGTTTATCACCAGCTCTGTGATTGAAAGGCCTTTGTTCCAAGACTTGAAGATTTATTTGTCAAGTCTGACAGCTCAGATGTAGCCTGGCAGTGAACATCAGTGTCTGAAAAGGAATGTATAAAATCATGAACTCTAGCAAATAGCCGAAATCACAGTTAAGTTTGATATTTGAAATGAGAAGGAGACAAACCAGATATCTAGATAAAAATGCACATTTGCATTAAAAAATAAAAAGGAAAGATTTACTGTAAAGATATAGAAGTCTTACGGAACACTGAAATGCCACCTCTCACATGTTTAGGATGTATTTTAAATATTTTATAGAACATATACTTATCTGAAGTTCATCTAGGTATCTTTCATTCTAGATCTTGAATAAAATCAACACGCACAGACATCTAGTGTAAAAGACAAGCTGTATTCTTTGCTCTTGCCAGTGTAGTAAAACTACTGGTGTTACTGTAGGCTGAATTTTAATATGTGACTTTGAAAAATAAGCCCTTTATATGACAAACCTTATCATGTTTCCACAGTGTTGTATGATAACTTATTATAAGTAATGTTCTTAATCAGGCAAGGCCATAATATATAGTGAGAGAGAGCCTACAGGCTCTTCCAAACACATAACAGCTCAACTAAGTCAGGATCTAATCAGAGCAAATAAAACAGCTTAAATCAAATAAAACAAGAGTAGATTCACAACACATAAAATTCAATGTACATATCCAATGGAGTGTTATATACCAGGTGCTCTTATCAAATAAGATTTGGGTAAAATCTGCCAATGTATTTGTGGTATTTGTGCACATAATCATATATCACGTATGGATACAAATTATGGATCGGATCCCTCTTTGGCATAAAGTTGCATAGCTTCACTGGAGTCAAGAACTGAATACATAAATCTTTTCATTATCCACAGACACGCTTATAGATTTATATATGTCTATAATTGGCTTTAACACTGGACTTGACATTAAATCTGCAATCTGTCAGAATCTCCATTATGTGACTTACACAAGCCTGAGTGTAATGCAGCAGCGAGAGGAGCTGCCAGGACTCTGCGTATCTAGCTGGACTTGGATATTGTCCAATTACACCAAAAGGTGTTTTGTCAATGTGAGAGGAATAAATCAGAGAAGACGTATTTCACCTCTTAGAAAAGCCAAGCAATCAGCTCATCCATCATCTTCCATCAGTAAGAACTTTAGTAAATAGAAGCAGAATAGGAGTCGATAAAATATGCTTAAATACCACCCAGGCCTTTACTTGCTGTGCTTTTAATTTGGTAAATAAATGCCTTCCATTGGGCACGCACCCCAGAGTCTTTGCCATGACGTAGATTAAGTGCTTTGTTAGCATTGCATTGCTGAATTGATCTCAGAGGTATAGCTAACTATAATGGCCTTGAAACATTCAGCTTAAATCTCCCCGCTGCTTAATTTCAAACATTAAAAGGTGCATGTGGGGGTAAGAAAACTCGGGAGTTAAAAATATAACCTTTTTTATGGTTTTATTTAATCTCTTAACTATGCAAACAAGAAACATGTGTCTTGCAGGCAAGAAGCAAAAGCGTAATAATATCGAAGAATTCTGGTAGAATATATTGTTAATTAAATTGAGTTTAGCCCCAAAAGGCATGTTCTGTCTCTTTTTTTGAGGCTTAATTAAGAATAACATCAGGGGAAAAAAATCACCATGAAATCACCACGTATGAGTTAAGCAGTGTGGGCAAGAAAAGGGACGCTCTATTGCAAGAGTTCTTATATTACTGTAGTTTTCATTTTGAGCCATCTTTTTATTGACTTTTTAAAAGTAATGTATTCTATATGGCAAATACTTAATAAGTTTTTGTTATGTTCAAACTGTTTGTCCATAAAGCGAAGTGAAAGAGGAAAAAGGATGCACAAAAAATTGATTTCCAAAAGTGCTCAGCATCTATGGTCCTAGCTTAATTTTAGAAGAGCTCAGTACCAACTTAAAAACAAACAAACAAACAAAAACCCACCAACATTTGGGTATATCAGGTAAACATCCTACCTGGAGCAAATCAGCAAAGAGCCTCGTAATAAACAACTAGAACTCCAGATATTTGGTCTGGTAAATGAAATCTTGGTTGCAAGGTTGCAATTAAAACGCAAAACAGTAAAGAAAAAAATCACTGTAGTTTCTATCAATCAAAACATAACAGCAACTACGATCTCGAATAAAATGATTTCTTCGAATAAAGAAATGATGGGGGAGACAGGATGGTAAAAGAGAAAGAATGTAGTTCTATTTAAACTCAAATTCAGTAAGTATGAATAAAGGGAAGATCCTGACAAGTGAAAGCATCTCTTTTAATAGATGCATGTGATTGTTTCAAATGTGATTTTGCACTTCAGAAGAAACAGAGGCAATCATGCAAAAAAGTTAACACGTGGTGACTATACATACCTAGTCAACGAGCGATTTTTGCGGTGAATTCACAGATTTTGATGGACGTCCTGCAGGCTTTTAACACCAATTTATTCCAAGATGGGGCCTAGCAGAGCTGCCAGACAGATGCTATTTGTAGAATCTTGCTTCCTGCCGTTTAAATGACCTTTACTTTTTTTTACGAATGTTTGCCTGGAATCCATGTCTGGCATAACGCTGAATTATTAATCACAGCGCCTGGAGTCTGTGCAAAGGCTATTTGAGTGCCAGAACGCACCACGCTGCGTGTTCAGGAGGGGAGCCTAAAGGTGGGTTCCTTGAAGACCGCAGGTACAGGCTACTGCAAGGGGGACAATGATACGACTTGGACAGAGGAAGACAGAATGCACCACTTTCCTTTGTCTCCAGGCATGAAGTCCATTTGCTATGCCACTTGTTAAATAAGGAATATTACAGAAATGAGAAGTAAACTTTTGAATTTGGCTGCAAAGACTGGACGTAAGAGTAGATAAAGCCACTATTCTCTCCTGTTATTGAACAACAGGACTATAACTTATTCCTAGGATAAATATGGTTTTGCTTGCAAAATTGTATTCTAATTGTCAAAGGAGGTGGCGACTCATTGCGGCGTTTAGCATCAGCCAACAGCTAACGCCCTAGGAGAGCATACAAGCATTCGTACAAGAGCAGAGGGCATTTAACACAGCACAAGACAGAACGCCAAAGAAACAGACCGAAGTGGGAAACAGCAACACTATCAAGACACAGATTTATCTAAGAGGTTCCTGCCGTTGAGTAGCATCACCCACCACAGCGTAAGCGTTCTTCCCGTCCTCCTCCCTATCACACTGCAGCTGCTTCTGGCCCTGCCAAGCAGTGAGATAAAGATTTCTTCCTTGAACTGCATAACCAAAACGCAGAAGTCTTTGAAAACACACAACTGCTTAGTTTCTTTATACTGCTGGCAGATTTCATACATAAATTAGATGATGTTATGGATGCTTCAAGAAAAACTTCTTTTTATTCCCCACATGCTTTGCTATTATGCTTAGTAATGCACTACGCAAAACGTATGCATTGTCAAGCACCACAGGGAAAAGTAATAAAAGTATCAGTAGGGAAGTAGCAAAATGAGAAAAAAGCGTTCAGCAATCTCTAACGAGGTCCTTCTGGTCTCTACCCAGAATCTCTAAGAGCAAGGCAGTGAAATTTCAAATAAATTCAAAAATATTTTTTTAAAAAAATCCTCAGATAAATAATTTTTCAGGGTAACAACGTATAGTTCCTTTTGTGGGTGAATTTGATATGAAAGACTATCAAGTCTCATCCTTCTCATTTTTATTACTTTGCAGTTTGAAATCCTGAATTCTAAATCAATCTTCAACACTTTGGATTTTCACCTGAGTACAACATCTTTCTATCTGGCAGTGGCATCTTCTATGGAGTGAGAAGCGTATATTTTGAAGACACGAGAATAAAAAGAAGCAATCCCAGTCTCCTGGCTGAGTGAGCTTCTGTATCTTTATAACCTTGCTCATGAAGCTACAGAGCCAGCACTAACTCTGCTTTTTAAAGGACTTCAATACCTAAGCCAAGAGGACAGCTGAGGCCATAAAACCTAATCCAAAAGATCAGGTCAAAAAACGTAAGATGCACCCCTGTCTCTTGAGTCACTGGGGACCAGTGACCACAAAGTACGTTAGGTTGTTGGGGAATTTGTCTGAAAATGCTAATCTGTTGAAGCTGCAATTGTTGGGTCAGGAATTGGCTTTGCTTTCCTCTCGCCTGTTGGACTCAGTCCAGTTGAACCCGTTCTATATCAAAGGGTCAATGAAATAGGAATTAACAAGAGAAAGGGGAGGCTATTCCAAGTGAGGCAATCAGGAGATAGATTTGACTTCTCCACGCTGCAAGTCAATGTCCCAACCCCTGACCTCATCTTGCTGTGACCGTGAGGGACTCTTTTTGCTACTGGCTTGTAATACAACCTCAGACAGAGCCCTCCAGACACCGCTGTGACCTGCCAAGCGCTGGGCAGCTCAGGCTAAGCACAAGGGAGCAGATACAGTCATCAAATACTTCTTGCACTTATAACAGGATTCTTTGCTTCATATTCTACACCAAGGCAAACAGCTCTGGGAAAATGCATAGACTTAATTCAGTATTTCAGACTCAGCATCTACGCATGCAGTTGGATGACAGATTTCCTCCCCATACACACGAGAAGTTCTTTCCCTCCCTCAACACCTCCTCTCCTGATGCTCCCTGGAACCAGCCCTCCCCTCCTGCTGTTCCGCAGAACCTTCCTCTTTGCCTTCTGTTTGTTCTTTCATCAGCTAAAACTCTTGCTATTCCCCCTCCCTGTCCCCTGGAAAGCAATCACACTCATGGAACTTTTCATCTCTTTTAAAAAGCAATATAAATTTTTAGTATCTCTTCCTCTACAGTGATTTAACGAGGAAAAGCTAAACGTGGATGCTCTTGTAAGTCAGATGGCATGGCCTGGTTTGTTTCCTAAAAGTCACGTTTTATGGCAACTGTACCATCACTGTGAAATATCACCTCCTGTTAATGGCACAGCAGGTCAGACACCCCCTCCTAGTGCCAGGATAACAGTGGAGAGCTATTAAGAAATGGGACAGAAAAAGGATGGGAGTGCAAGAGGTAAAAAACACCCAAGAACTGCTGCCTTTTGGTATTCATTAGTATAAAACTGAGACAAGTAACGGCGTTTTTCAAACTTCATAAATACTTTCCACAACCTATGATACATCCTGAATGAAATAAGCCACAGACCGGTCAAACTGCGGCCAGCAACAGGCAGAGTCTGCGGGAGCAACTGTTCCCCTTGGGGCAGTGAGCCGGTAAGCGAACTGCGTGTACAGGAGAGTGCCCCACCAAAATCCTGAGGCAGCTTTTGAACGGCCTGATAGAGGCACTGAGCATGAGAAAACAGGCCAGAAATAATGGAGGGGAAAAGAAAATCGATGTAATAAATAGGAGGACCTGACAGCAGGATGGCTTGCTGGAGCCTCCTCCTCATATGCTCGTCTTTGGGAGCGCCAGGTACCCCAAAGCCTACCTGTTCGAAGCTGCTTTTTTAAAGATGCATTTGAAACAGCTATCAGAAATCTCCTGGTCTTATTCCTCCCAGGATTGAGACCCCAGATGCAACTGGTCAGAACTTTATTACACCGGGATTAGGAGGAAAGGCCAACACAATGCTCAGCTTCTGTATCTCCATCTGAATCTACTGCCTGGAGCAACATTTTCTCGTGGAGTCCATGTGCTCGATTAGAATTTAGAAACCTGACATTTAATGCTAGATGAAAAAATGAATTCTCTCCTCCGAATAAAAGAGTTTCTTAAAAGGAAACACCTAATTTGAAATTTCATTTTGTACTCTTGCATATAAAACTGTTACGTGTTTTCAAGCAGCTTCTGATAGCTGCTGCTTACATATCAACAGAATTTCTCCCCACTTTATACTGGTTTCCTTTCCAAGACAAGAATAATTATTCTCTTTGCAGCTGACAAAAGTTCATCCTAACTGGTTTTGCCTCTTTTTTTTTTTTCTTTCCTGATTACATCGCTTTTCTAAAATATCAGTGTTGCAAAATACTCTCTACACCTCTTACTAACATCTTTGATTTCACGGGCCATTTCACATCCCCATCAGCTGCCTTAGAAGCAATGTTCTCCCACGTGTGTCAAAGGACTTGTCCATCAAGAAAGCAGATTTTCCCAGCTGCGGAGTGCAACACCTGCCAGAAGGACAGGAGGAGCAAGACCAGACCCTTCTGCTGTAATCCATCACCAGGCACTTGGCGAAGGCCGAACTTCAGACATCAAGGTAGGAAGTATGACTTCTTTACCCGTGGCACATTTTCACTTCCGCTCATTCCACTGTGGGAGAATAATCTTCAGCAGAAGCACAGAATAGGGAGTTTAGGGCTTGCAGCAAGGTTCAGAGTTTGTCTGTCAGTACTTTCAGTCTTCTGTTGTCAATTGCAACATAGCATCTGTCTGGAAATTGCGTTCTAGTTAGCTTAGGCACATCACCAGACAGATGGGACTAGGGATTTATTTTTAGCTCAGTATACTTCTCCTTATTTTATGTTACCCTATTATTTATGAATGGGTGAAAGTGTTATATCTTTATTTGAAAAATACCCCGCTATTAACTGGTATTAGCAGTACCACTCCCTAACGCATTACACTTACTGTGAGCTTATTTAAATTCCCCTTTGTTTATGGTTGAAGAAAAATTAGCGTTTTCTCATGGGTTTAAGAAGAACCCCGTACTTGGTACCTTGCAGTCTGTCACTTCATCAAGACTCAAAAATCAAGACATCAAAACTGCCTCTGCAGTTTCTTAGAAATGAAAAGCATGGATCTGCTGCTATTAAAAGTTTATTCTAACAAGAAATTTGCTCAGTTTCCAGCATTAATCATCAGCCTGGCATTCACAAGAATAAAGTATCTACAGGCAACATATTCTAGGATATTTCCTGTTTCACATCTACTGTAAATAGCAGCCTTTTGAACGAAACACTCTGGACACTTCAAGATTTCATTTAGCTTTCCTAATCCAGGACATGACAATCAATTATGTAAGTACAGTTAAGTACAAAAAAAACTCAGCCCAAACAATTCTATTTGTGCAGTGAAAATGGGTCTCATGAATGGTAAAGAATACAGAACAAATGAAAATTAGCTCGTAACACTTTGGTTTGGAAAATACTGAAGGTATTGAAGGTTTGGGAAATACTGAATTAGAGGTTCATGGCCAAGTCTAGGGAAAATACTACGGTAGAGAAGAGCTATGTAGCATACAGGTGTAGTAACAAAGAAAAAAGAATTCACAGATTGCCACTTGCTAAGAATCCAGCCCCATGTATTTTCACAAATGCAAACCACAAATGCAAAAAATGTATTATGAACAAACTAATCATTTGAGCAACTGCTCATCTGCTGAGACAGCCATTTTATCAATCCTTTCGTACAGAACATTCAAAGTGGTTTACCTGGTCAAGTTGTAATAGAGCTCTCATACAAAAAATAAAAATAAAAAAATAAAACCAACCAAACAACAACCCCCCAAGTTCCTACCAGAAACAACTTTTAGAAGACTTATCTTCCAACAATTCTGGGATGCAAACATTAGGAATTTTCTGTGATTTTTTGCTATAGCTACAGTTGCCTACAATTTCAACGAGCATTATATTACAAAAAATTAACCAAACGTCCCAGGGAAATGAAATATAACCATAAATCTGCAACTTGTGCTTTCTTAATGTTCCGTATTTCATCTCCATCTAATTAACGTATAATCAAATGAACGGTTCTTTATTCACTGAGGATGAATTTATGCAACACCTGTAAGGACTGGAGGGGGTTATTTGGAAGTTTGATCAAGATGGTGAAAATAAATAGATCATCACTGCGAAGCAATTAGCTGAATGCACTTAGGTTTAAACTTCACAAATGGAGGAGGTGTTTTCCTCCCTCCAATCACACAGCCATTTTGTGTGTCGGTTTCGGTGGCTGCCTTTGGTGAACAGCCTGACACGCCGATGACAGAATACTTGGTATTTAGCAACTGACCTCTCAGCATATTGGCACCGAGGCTCTGAATGACACGCACAGCCACTCAGCCCCTCATGCATCCATCAAAAACAGTGTTTGTTGCAAACAACAAAGCAGAAAAATCCACCTTGACAAACGGATGTTCTCCTGTTGTTCCTCCCCCCAGTTATTATGCTGCCACTCACAGCTTCCACCTGAGAAACTGGATGAAACTTCAGCCTAGCACCGAAAGTTGCTTAAATGATAATTACAGAAAACAAAAACTCCTGCTTAATTCCCAGAGAAACACCTGATTTGTCCACATCTGCCTGTATCCCTGTTCTGCTATCTCCAGAAAACACCCATGTCGGTAGGCATTGCACCTTGAATGTAGCCAGCACTTTTTGCTTGGTACGGCAGCAACGGGTTGCTTTTCTAAATCACTTTACCACCATCACTCCACACGCACAGCCTGTGGAGGCTCTCCGGAGCAGCAGGCACAAGTCCCACAATTACAGCCCTCCCGTCCCACCTCACTGCTGAGTCTGCCTCCAGGCAGGGCAGGGCTGACATCTGCATTTCAGGGATGAGCTCACCCAACTACAAGGTTCCAGACTGAGACCTACAAAGCTACCAAACTGCCAAAAAGAGGCCAATGACTCTGAGTTACCATTTTACACCAAAGAAAATAATTGTATTTTGGGAAGGCCAAATGCCTCCCTGAACGGCTTTGACTAATGACACTGTAATTTACTACAACCTGCAAGTTTATCATTTTATTCTGTTCGTGGCCAAATTCGCCCCGAATTGTGTTGTTTGCACTTTCAATCTTGTAAAGACTCTCTGGCAGCCATATGCATGCCATGGGGGAGGTTTCCTAATTTATGTAAAGTATTACAGAAAAATGATCTATATGACAATTTGGTATAAAATACTAACTGCAAGTCATTACTCACTGAAGATAATTTGAGAGTATTGTGTCAGGGGAGACATTAGATTACAGAGGATAAAAGTTGGAATAGGTATTCACATATTTATTCATATTTGCATAATCAACTGAAGGAGATAGTGGATGTTCTCTTGGGCCCAACTAGCACACAATGAATTGAACAACAGTTTAGAAACTTTCTATTATTTTTCATGCCTTTTTTTTTTCTGGCCTTGCAAAGAGAGAAGCAGTTCTTATCCCAGAAAGAAGCGCACTCCCAGATTCCGTTGCTGCTTACAACTAACAAAAGATATGGTAAAAGCTGGCAACTAAGAAGATGCATCTTGTGCAAGGCTATTTGGGCACCCAGATGTTGCATGTTTCTTCATTTATTTACTACTTGAATCGCAAGATTTACCTCTTATTCTCTCCCTTTAAGGAGAGCTGTAATACAAGGCAGCAATATAATAGAATATAATATATACAATATAACATTGAAGAATATAATATATACAATAATACAATATAATAGAAGTGAACAGCATTTATCCACACATTGCCATACATTAAATTCATGACTGCTTCAGTGTTGTGAAATACAACCAGAAAGATTTTCTTTAACAAAAGCCTAGACATTTCTCCTATCCTTTCATGCTAAAAGGCTCAGATCTTTTCATCTGTGCTTACAGCTACCGCTATTTTGAACTGCAGTAGCACCTACAGGTTCTGAGACCACCGCAGTGAGCATCAAATTGAAAGCTGCCGAGCAGGAAAAGCCCAGAAACAGAAAAGAAAGAGTAGAAGGGGAAGGAAAAACAGACCTAAAGAGAGGGTGCTACTTTTGCCACAGTCATGCAGCAAATATACTGCAAATATTCAATGTGCAAGTAAGTGATTTCTTGGTGTGTGCAAGTCAAAATATCACGACCAGACTGCCCCGCTCCGAATGGCATCTGTTATTTTAGCAAAATGAATCCTTTGTGGATAAATGTCTTCCTGAGAGTAGCTTAGCATAAAACTCTTATCTCAAGCATTTTCCTATTAATTGATTTTTTATTGTGAATTGCTAGTGGTTCCTCTAACGAATTCCAAAGGAAAACAGGCCAAAGCAGTGAGAAAATAAACAGCCTAGGTTTTCAGACGCACTCAACCATTTCATGTCCCATGAACTTTTGCTGAAGTGGTTAGTGAGCATACCTGAGTAGTGTGCCTCTACTGGCTGGCTAAGTCATTGTCCTCCTCTTCTAATTATATTTCAGAATGTGATACAAAAAGTGACAATTGTGTCATTGAAAATCATTGAAAATCATTCTTTTTTTCCCCTCCAGACTAACGTACCAGCTAAAATGCACTACAAACCAATTATATCCAGCAGCTGTAGAGCTGGATTTCCACTAGTAAACATCAGCACTTCACCCAGACAGTAGTTAATGAGATATCTGGAAGTGGCATCCACACATCAGCAGCTTTGGAGTAATTTATCTGGAATTAATGACCTGTCACAACTTCATGAATACACAGAAAGCTTTTCTCTCTGGTTTTGTTTACTACACAGAAAGCACTACATAGCTGCCCATCCCTCTGTTCTTTCCTAATTCTTATTACGCTTATTGCAGCTTCCGTACCTTGAAGATTTTGTTTTTCTGTGGAGTTTGTGTACTCAGAACTCTTCTGTTTTAACGGTTCTATCTCCTGTTGTGCCCCCTGTTGCAGTACGCTGTTTACACAAATCTTATTAAAACGTCTTCTAGAAAAGGAGGGCTGGCAGGGCTGGTAGTGTTTATCTTCCTGGGTTCCTTCTGTTCTGATTATCCCAGACAGACACCGTCCCAGACAGATAAGAAGCTCAACACTGAGTGCTGTGTTAAGCAAGTTCAGCTGAAGTCACAATGCTCTTGCTGTGGCACGTTCCTGTTCCCTGCACCTCCACTTTTCTCCTAAACAGGTGCTTGAATTTAAGACTGCATTGAACAACAAATAATTGGGATAGGGAGAGGTCTCAGGGAGTCGTGTGTACTCCCCTCTGTTTTTATGACAGCAAGATCCTTCTGCAATGCGTTCATTTGTAATTTAAACAAAATACACCCGAGCCAAACACACTTGTAAGTGTCCAGTCGAGAGCTCTGGCAAAGCTTGGTAACACACGCACATACATGCACACTAAAGAAGCTGCACGTCAGGGACACAACCTGACCAGTAACTGTTTCAGCCCTTGTCACTGCACATGTCAGCGTAATAAGCCAGCAGCCAAATGTACAAGCTTGCAGGGACACGCTCCCTGCTAAGCCAGGTCCGAAGCCTTACTGCAGCACCAACAGACTCAGTTCTGCAGCTCTTGAGCTGCCCCAAGATGCAAACCTGGAGCACGCCGGAGCCATCCTGCTGCTCTGTCACATAGAAGTGCTACACCTCTGATTTCTTGCTAACATGCACACATTTAAACATCAAATATATTATCCACAGTAGTAAATGTCATTCTCAATATTGACTTTTTTTTTTTAAAATCCATACGTCTGAAGGGTGATGTACCAACAGAGGGGGATTTTTTATGGTGTTATGTGCCACATTTCATACTACTTCATGGATAACCGAGGACAAGTTATGATTTAGACTTGAGCTTGGTGAGCTGCCTTAAATCACCCTGACACGGCACCACCCAGACGAGCTTCCCAGTACTTAAGAACAGATATTCTGAAGTAAATTGCGTGAATTCGTTCCCTGAACCAAAATCCACACAGAGCAAAATAATCAACTTTCAGAGTTTGTATCACTTCCACAGATGAGAAGCAGTATTTTTAATTGTCACACACTTAAACAATACTGGGTTTTTGTTCATTCCCTTGAGGCATCTGTATGTCACAAACCATTAACACTTGCACGTACCTTAAATTATTATTGTATATTAATACCCTTGTAATTCCATTGTCTCTGAAACATTGTCTTTGACAGCAAGATGTATCTGGCAGAAGGAACAAAATTTGCATGCTTATAATCAGTGCACTCAGATTTATGGAACTGGCTCCTACAAACTGGATGGTCAACAATGAACAATGTCCCTATAGATTCAACTAGATAAAACGAAGAATATGTTTCTAGGGAAAAGAAAAAAAAAAAAAAAAGAAAGATGCTGTAGTTTCAGCAACCTGCTCCTAGCTCTCTTCGGAGTTCAGCTTTGTCCTTAAAAGCAAGAGATTAAGCGGTCAGCGTTGTTCTATAAAGCCCATGGCTCTTCCAGGCAGATCACACCAGAACAAGAATTTCCACTGGGAAATTCAAAGTAGAAACATTAAAAATAAATAAATAAATAAACGAGAATTAAAAGCCCTAAAAATCCCTAGATGCAGCAATAGTAACTCTGGAACTAGTCAGCATAAACTCCTGAGAGAATTTGTACGATTAAAAACGAGCAGAAGACATTAGTCACTTGACTTCTTAGAATCATGAAAAGGGGAAAAAGAGGAGACAGCAGCTCCAGCAGCACTACCAATGCTCTGCTCTACAGAGGCTAAGAGATTTTTTTTCCCATTTCTCTCAGAAGTGTGTTTTGTATGGTTGACTCTAGCAGATTCAAGAGAGACATCGCCAAAACAAGCTCTCCGCAACTATTGTCCAGTGACGTACCCTGGGAGCTTCTCGTGACAGCTACCAGGATAAAATCTGAAAAGAGGATTTTTTCCTTCTTTTCAAAATGAGGAGTTTGCAGAGGGTAAAAAGCTACCAAGTTTTCAGTACCTAAAAAACCTACAAACACGCAGCTTAATGGAGAGTTTCTTGGACAGGAGATTGAGCATGCTGAGGAAGCCCAGATGGTGCCTGGTGAACAGTGCAAACCCACATCTCCGGGAGCCAAAAGACCCAACCTGCATTTCGCTTCCATTCACACAGATGCCCTCGTGCTTTTCTGCCTATGAAAACGCTGCCTGGGACTGCTGCCCTTAGACTAGGATTAAAAAATTGCATTTTAATTTCTAATTCTCTCTCTAGTTTTTAGCTTCTTACTGTCACTGGCAATTACTTTCCCAGAAGTTTTAAAATTCTTTAATATCCAAGTAAAAATCAATGAAGGAAATGTTTGCAGGACACTTTCCTTGCAAGGAAAACTTTTGAACTCTAATTAACTTTATTTGAAAACATTTGTGATCCTCAACACTGGACATTTTCAAGAACCTTCTTATATTTTCCAGACTGGCAGGAGCATAATTTTCATGAAACCCTTGATGGAATATCAAATTTAACTCAGAGACGAGAAACAAAGTATCTCAAGCTACTTCATGTGCTCTGTTTTGTACTGTTTGTTTGTTCACTTGGGTTGTTTCCATTTGCCTGTTACTTACTGGCAGCCATGAAAAAAAAAAAATCCTTAAATGCAATATCCTGAACAGCAACAATTAAGCATCAAAACTTCCATGAAATTACTTTTTGTCATAATCTAATGACTGTTTAATTTTAACCACACAGTATTCATATGAAATTTCCCAGACAATTGTATTGAAAAGGCATCATATATTTTAAAAGAATATGACAGAAGCGTTAGTTAAATGTTTTATGAAAGATTCATTGTAAATTAAAAATTGAAAAGTACTCAACAGCTCCAAGAAGAGTTCAAAACCATCTGTTACTATGAATTACCTTTTTTTTCCCCTTTATCTTAATGTAGCCATATGCCATGGGATAGTAACCCACATTTTGGCACACTCTTCAAATCTCTGTTTAGGATTGGAGCATCCTTACTTAATATTGAACTTTAGCATAGTAAAACACACGTTCTGCATTTTGTTAGAAGTTCTATGACGGAAGCCTCAGGATCACCTTGTGATAAGACTATGGTTGGGAAGGAGTTCATAATCAGTCTACAGAGAACACGAGAAGACAGAAATTCAATCTTCAGACCACCAGAAGCTTGCAGTAGGTACAGCTGGGAAGGAATACGAGTCAATAGATAGACTCTGCCAGGCTTCCACAGCTCTAAAGCTTTAACTCTTTAAAGGGACATCTGAAAAAACACTTTGCAAGATCTATACGTCATGATTGTACAAAATCTGCAAAGATTTAAAAGGGATACTCAGAGTAAAGGGAATCGGAGTCCAAACAGAAGAAAAAACTCACGAACTACCTGTTCTTAGCAAGACACTTCTTCAGTTCAGACCCTCCCTATAGGAAAATATTCTGAGTGTGCTCCATTTATGTATCACGAAGTGAAGCAGAAGAGCAATTGCCTAAATTAGCCTACATCAAAGAAGAAGACCAGGATAAATGCGAACTACGCTTACCTTGAGCTATCAGACAAAAACCCCACGTTCTTCAAAACAGCTCCCATACTCCAGTTATTAGTGCATGTTAAAGTCTGCATTACTGCTTCTTCACTGTCGATATGACTTTTTCTAACCAATTCTACCCTCGTTTGGCTATGTAGCCTTAGAGTTCGATATCTTTACAGGATGGAACAAACACTTCTGGTTGTCATTCAAGAGGTCAGGGAAGATATACATAAAAAGCACCAAATCCTGAAGTACTACAAGGGAAAGAAGATTATTCTAAAGGCCATCCGGGAATATCATTTTATAAGCATCGTGTTTTCAGTTTCTGACATGATTTTGCATAAGATAAAAATGTCCATTCTACTACTTCATCACTGTTATGCTTACCACTCTTTTTAAAATGTCAATAGAAAAATAAAAAATATTACTGTATTTTGCAAGAAGTAAGATTCTCTATTTCATTATAGTATAAGGCACTGTTACTGGAGTGCAGAGCAATCTGAATGTCTTACATTATTTTCCTACAGTTATCCTTGGAATGTGATAAAGTATGCATGATTGCTAATGTGCTCTGTTATGACATGAGCTGAGAAAATAATTTCCATTAATCTGAAGTGATTAAAGTTCATTTTGCTTCTGTCTGCCACACACCATGGAAGAATATATAATGCGTCTGAAGTTTCTATAACATCCTCTAATAAATGTGTGCTCGCTTCTCTTTGTTTTAATGGTACTGTAAAAGTTCACGTACACCCATGCGCTGTTTTCCCAAGTAACCGAAATTTAATTGATCCCGATTCCCTTTGGATGAAGCTGAATAGTGCAAACCTTTACAGACTTTACAGGCTGCCTCTGCCCCCAGTGCACACAGCCAGGACAATCGCCGTGCCTAGCCAAGCCTGGAAGCACACACACATTGCACTAAGCAAGACAAACTGGAGAATCTGGGCACTGACAGCACTCCTAAAGAACAGGAACAGCGACACATCCAGCTCTGCAGTAATTCTAGCCAAGTACAAAACCACATGCCATGTCTTCCACAGCACACATTTCAGAAATAACATTAAAAAAAAAAAGGTTTTTGTTTTTTTTTAAGAAATGCAACAACAACAAACACAAACCAGGGGTTTAACAAACTGCCTGTTCTGCTGATTTTCTAACTAAAATGCCACGTGAAAGTTCTTGAACAAGAAAAAGATGAGCTCGATGAGCAAAGTACAAACTGATTCACCATTTTACTCCCTAAGGACGTATTTGAATCCTAATGACTTTAAACCCTGACACTGAAGGGTCAGTAAGGACAGAAAGCAATGTCTTGCTCCTCTCCGTTAGCTTTCCATAAAGATTTCTGTCGTTCTATCCCAGTAAGGCTGGGTGATCCCAAGTGGCCAAGTAACCGCTCCCCTGCTTAGCCAGAGCCACGACAAATTACGTTACATACCCTGAAAACCACTGAAAGTGGGACACACCACTTGTATTTGTGTGGTCTGTGAGCGACTTTGCCACTTACTATGTCCGCTTACCATGGACCAGTTATTTCTCCCGTCCAATTTTAATTCACTATTTACCTGAAAACATGACATTTCCAGCCTTAATGCCACCAATAAAATGGAAGGAATAAAATAAATAAAACTCAACAAACAACCCTCCCAAGAAAACACAACCCATCAACCCAAAGAAACCCCTCAGAAAACTTTCTTCCATTTCATTCAGCATGCTGAGATGTGGCAGCAGTTTTAAATTCCAAGTTTACATGCAGCTGCTAAAGCCGAATGCCCTGCCTTTGACTTCCAAGTATGAATGAAAACCAACACAAGGTCATCTCCACAGAGGTCCCCATCCATTCTTGTTAGCTTAAACAACAGTCGTTCCACACCTGCATACTCATGACTTTGTACTCAAAATTCCAAATTAAGATTTAATACTTCTCGCCAGTGAAAATGCATGCACCGGGCTGCAGAGCAGAGAGACGCATCCCTGCTCCCTCTGCAAGGTCAGGGCAGCTGGAAACCCTCTCTCACAGGGGAGCAATGTTTAAGGCAGCCGCCTGACTGCCCTTCAGAGAAACGAAGGATTATTTGGAGCAAGGTATTCACGTGTTTGGATACATTCTCGTATCATATTAGGGTGATATTAAACACACAGGCTTCAGTTAGGTTCTGTTTGTGCTCATCAGAAGTACCCACAAATACTAAACAAACAATTTAGCAATAAGCTGACAGCTACGGGAAGGAAGAAAGCAGACAGGGCAAAGATGAGCTAGAGACCTAATTCTGCACTTCTAAAGGTTATTGCAACGCTTGTATCAGAACCTACACTCAAATTGTCATACACTGATAAATATGATGCATATTTTATATTCCCTGATATATATATATATATATTTGTTTCTATTCAGGAGAACATCAAAAGAAGCTTCACAGGACAAAGCCAACAAAGTAAAAAAAATGCTGTTTTGCTAGACGTCTAACCAAAGTTTAAAATGAATTTGCTCTATTTTTCATGCCAACAGACAGCAGACAACTGAAGATTTAGCAAATAATGTAGCATCTCTCTAATGGAAAGAAGCCATTTTTTTTAAAGAGGAAGATTTCAGTTGAACAGGAGGAAAAACTCTGTTGACAGCGAGATCTATGAGACTGTGGAAGAGTTTCTCTAGGGAAAAGTGGTGGAAACATCACCTGAGACATTTATAAGTAGTCAAGATACAATATCAGAAATTGTTCTGTAGGGAACAATTCTGTGCTGACAGACAGCATGAATTCAGGTGACTCACAGACTAAAACTTCTTTCCTGCTCAAAATTACCTGTACATACACACACTGCTGCAGGTATTGAGAAAAGATGATCCAAGGAAGGCACGAAGCGGCACAAGGTTTATGAAACTCACATAATTCGTATTCATTACTATAGTACAAACGCTGAACCTGCTTCTCCAAAAACATTTCCTAAATGTCAGCAACAACAGGGTGCATGCAGGAGGAGCTGATGGCAGCACGACGTTAAAAGCAGATACACAACCAAGTTTTTTGTCCAATTGCATCCACGTGATTTTCTAGTATGAAAAAGATCAGCAGTATAATTTTTATAGATTGTTTTTAAAATGTGTATGTTTTTAAAACATATTACTATTAAAGCCTAAAATACATTAAGTGCATCAAATGACACCTCCACAATTTCAGCCCCGAACACAGTTTAAAAATATGTTTTTTGCATCTGTTAGTATTCTACTTCTGCATAAAAGATAGCAGAAAGAATCCTTGTAATTTTAAAGATAAAATACTAAAATGGTTGGAAGATAACGCTATTACATCAGCACTAGGTAACTATTCACAGAAGCTAAGGATTCGATGTTGTAAACCCCTTTATGAGACTTTAGCACTTAGAAATGAAATTGTAAATGGGGAAGTGTAGATTGCTTTGATTTAGAAAATTGTTGCCATTAAACAGTTTACAAAGCGCCTAGTGTTTCAGCATCATTATCCCCAATGTGTCAAACTAAGCGGTTTCACAATATTTAAAGCACTCCCAACTTCCTCATAAATATCATTTATATTCTGAGGATGCTATTCAGTGTATCAAGAAATATCATTTACATTTCTCTGTAGTTACACAGCCCGATTACCTGAACAGATACAGCCTTACCTGACTTAAATAATCAGAAAACAAAAGGCCATGGCTGTTTAAAAGGTTTAATAACTAAGGCAGCATTAAGTCTTGTACTGCGGTTTGCTTATGTTTTATAAGCACAGAAAAACTTCTCAATGTGCTTAAAAATGCTCAAGTCCTTGGGTCGCTGTGCTTACAGCTTCTCTTTGTGTACATGTCAGGATTCCACACACTTCAGTGGATGGCCAATACTGTGTGTTGGGTGGTTTTGGCCTTTCTAGAAATTCCGGTAAAATTTGCTGAAAAACAAAGAAACTAACACTTCCTTTACTTGATTGTAGTACTGCTGAGCAGTGTTTGCTATCAAACTTAGCATCGAAAGATCGTTTTGGTCTCTGTGCATCATGCGAGAACCCGCCAACGACTGCTACATCTACACGCATCAGCCCATGGGCAAGGAGGAAGCTGAAATCCCCACTCCAAGACATCGCTGTCTGTCTGTAGGAGGTCTGGAGTAAAAATTAATGCTCTACTTGTGACCTGATGGTCTGAGCGTAGGAGAAGGACTTCAGTTACACGTTCCAGTTACAGGGAAAAGCTTTATCTGGCGCACACACCTGTACCTGCCCCATATGCCAAGGAAGCAGGCTTCCCAGATCCCTGCGTGCACAGAACTGCCCGACTCAATTTTTGTTCTGCCTCTCGTCTGGACAACTGGCACAGGAGGCAAGGGCAGTAGCAGACACAGCCCGAAAAGGGCTGGCTCTGACACATAAATTGAGAGGCCCCTGCAAGTAGACACTCGTCTTCTCAATATAAGCAAATGAATACTATAAAAAGCAGAAAATATGCTTTATGTACACTGTTACTGCTAAGGAAATGGCTGTTTGCTGAGAAAATCTTGACACAGGAAAGACAAATTCCTCTAGAATGTATTAAGGAATCTGCATGCATCGAATAAGGATAGATGATCCGTTATCTTGGTTGTTCTACAAGCCTTTTTTTCATGAACTACATTGCTGACCTGATAATTCACTTGCACAGGGTGACAAAAAAACTAAATCCAAAGGAACACCAAAGTCCTAAGTACACACACTGCATCTGCACGGAAGTGAGAGAAGTCAGGAGCAGCACCAACCTGGTAAGCAGCTACAGAAAAACAAAGAAATCCATCTCATTTTATTTCTTTGCAAGAAGACATCAAAAAGAAATCCAGCAATTTTATACGTTTCTATGTTTACACAAGAGGAGAAACCCATCTTTCTGCACAGATGTGCAGCTTGTGTCATTTGGCAGAGCTGCAGCGATTCAAGCCCTGTGAATCTGCAGAGGAGCTCGATTGCGGTGATGTCCCAAGGCAGTTCCAATTTACAATTAAACTGTTACGATCCCGAGCTTTGTTTCACTGCATCCCTGATGCAAATTCCTGTGCGCTGCTTAGTTTAGGGGGTGAGCCTTCTACACAGTTCTTCCTGCTCCTGCCCATCTGCTTAGCCTGTTCTTCCACCTTACCACACCTGTGGCCCTCAGCCCCAAGGGCTTTACAGAAATTCTTGCCCTGCTTCCCTGTATAGCTACAGCTTAGGAATAGCTTGGTTTGGACACAGTGCTCTAAAGGAAAAGTACTGTGGTGCATTTATGAAATCAATGAAGATAATTATATTTATATATTATATAATATATATAATATATATTATAATTATACATATATTATATATATTTATATTTATTACGTGTGCCGTGCTGCACGTGCAGTAATGAACTAGCCACCAGTCACTGTTGTACAGTTGAAGGCTTTCACCACCAAGCCCTTACCACCAACAGCAGCTGGGGTACCTCAGCCTCCCAGTTCCAAACTCACCACTGGCTGAAAATCCAGCCATTGAGAGGGTACTTCACGAGTCAGCACTCACAGATGCTGATCAGACTCCGAAAACTACTGTGTATCACTTCAGAGAGTCTGGACTGAAAAGAAAGCAAGCGGCACTGGTATTGACACTGCAAAAGTAGAAAAAACTTTACCCAGGCCCCCTGCGACAACCTTATACCCCATCTATTTTTGCTCAATTTCTCTCGAAAGCAACACGTTAGGCACACACCAGCTATATCAGCAAAATGAAAAATGAGGCATGCTTTTTTTTTTTTTTTTTTTTTAAATAACACAGAAGCAGATTGGTAGAACAAACACACAGAAGGCTCAGAAGAGCCAACATAATTATAAGAAAGCATCGTTTTAAGAATCTGAACTTGGGTACATCCAAAGCTATAAATGAGTAATGCATACAAATGATTCTGAAGACATGCAACCGCTCATAAGATTTGTTTTCGGTAGCAAGAAGTCACGTATATCTTGCAGAAGGTTATTTTGCTGTTCCACATATTAAAACAAATAATCCCAAACCGAACAAATGAAAACCCCACAGTGCCAACCCCATGCTGAAGGCAGGGCACGGCGGGGATGGAGCAGCAGGGCTGACCCCTGTACTACCCGCAGGAAGAAGTACCAGCGCCTCGAGGCCTCTCGGGCTGTGCACCAAGAAAACCACGCAGCATCTGATGTGCCCCTCCACATGGAGGGAAGGTAACGCCTGGGCATCACTGCGCAAGGCCTGATGTTTACATCCTGTGGAAGATGTGGAAATATTTTCTACCAACCTCCCTTACGCAGATATCAGATTTTCACAACTGACCTGCAATCATCACCCAGTGATTCTTAGGAAACCTCGACTCCCGATTAGTTATCTGAAATAGGATGGGTCAAACTTTTAAGTGTTCTCACAAGCTCTCATTTGTTCTTAACAGGAGCTGCTGGATGCTTAATAGATCTTGAAAAAATCTGGCTGACAGCACTTGTCTTATTCAAAATCACTTACAGTGATGCATTTATTGATTCTATCACCTCTCATTTTACCTTCTCAAAATCCACCTGGAACAGGGAAAAAAAATCCTACTTCTGAATAAATGTCAGAAGACTTAACCAAAGCAAGCAAAAAAAAATATGCAAAAGAAGCCAGAGGAGGACCTAGGTGTCCTAAACCCTACTTTTTAATTATTAGTGTATTAGTCAATGGAGGTCACAGCTTTTGGTGGTACAAGCCCATGCAACTTCATCAATTTTAGCAAAACAGTGAGAAATTACAGATGCTGAGAATCCAATTCATTACTTACTTGATCCTGCACACCTTATTGAAGGTCATGTTTTAATAAGCAGACCAATAGGGAGCTGTCACTCATCTTACGGCAAATATGCAAAAACTACTGAAGCCCAGTTGGAAGAACAGAGCATAATGAAATAGCTAAAACTACAGTAACAAGTACTGTACGTGAATGTTCCTTCAAAACAGAGCATACTGCAAAGATGTTATTTCTATCAAAAATAGATTAGATCCCAGTATCATTTCTGCCATTCCCTACCTATCCGTCCCACCCATGCTACATCATCCGGGCTCATACTGAGACTGTGGAACATACAGAGGATGCTGCATCTAAATCCACACAAGATTAAAAATGCAAACCTTTGATGAGATACATTTTCACCAGCAAATTCTTTTCCACAGACTCTGCAGTTTTTTCCTTTTTCATCCTTCAATATTAAAGACGCTTTGTGCTTCAAAGATGTTAAGTCAAGGACTTTGTTTCTAGGCTTCATGCAACCCCTTACTGACAGTGTCGTGTCCTACTGCATTTCATACTGGCGTGAAATCTTAATGCTTCAACTGTATGTGTGTGGGGTGGGTGGTTTGTTTTGTTTTTAATATCACCGTCAGTTAACAGAGCTCTACAATCCAACCTTTGATTAGCGCTGATGGATTCGGAACTCTTATCAATGAAGCCACTGTTTCATGCAACTTACCATTAAGATTACTAAGATTTAAATTTCAAGCTTTTAACTATAATTTAAATTGCTTTAAATAAATAATAATTTAAGAGATTAACAAAAATGGTACAATGTCTTCTGAGAATAAAGACAAGAAAACAGACAGATACAGAGGTAAAATTTCAAGAACAGCTGTTGCCAGGTCCAGTCTCCACTACTCTGATAGTGCCCAGAGTCAACTTCATCATTTGATATTGGATTGAGTAATTGGTTCATCCTATAGATAAACTGAAAGGCATGTATAAACACTCAATTTCTAAATGCTCAGCTCTACTTTTAATCTTCTATAAGGACAATAATTATTTTAAATTCAGAGTTGTGTTTATCTTCCCCCTTGCAGCTCACAATGTAACGCTATTTTGAACAGCAAGCTTGAGAGAGAAAGAAAGGAAAAAAGAAATACTTCAAGAAAACTGCAGCTGCAAAACCAGGCACTTTCAAGTGACAGAACAACATACAGCAACCTACATTCTGGTCCCCCCAGGGTAAATGCTTTATTGTATGACAGTGTGCCGTACTTATGCAATAATTTTTAAGCACACTTATCACTTTATCTCCATTCTGTATAATACAGTGAAAGAAAAAAACTAGAAAGCTCAAGCATCAGCACATTAAACAGGCCTGTCATGGTTCACATCAAGTTCAATTTCATAGGCTTTTATATTAGAGCCTCAAGCACTATCACTATATGGTCATCAAAAAGCTGGAACGATCCTTCCTCCCAAGCATATTTCAAGTCTTCATAACACAGGTTAGAAATCTAGACATATAATTCATTTGCGTTTTTTCCGACACAATGCACAGAGCTTGAAAAACAATTTCAGATTAGATCTTAATGGAATTATAGCGCTTTAGCTACCGCTGAAGCGATAAACGCGGTAATCCTGGGCAGTATCTCTGCGCCCAGTGGCTGCTGTGCAAACGACGGGGCTGTCATCTGCATACTGCCAGCGTTAAAAGCCTCCAGGTTCCTTCCGAACAATTTAAGTCAAGCTCGCCAAGTTCTGTGCCACATTTAGGCGCTTTCAATTACCGTGTATCCACCAAAGGTTGCAACTGCACTTACTCTTTTCCTTAGAACTCCACAATGAGAGATAATATAATGTATTCTCCCACATGAAAGACAAGCAGCTTTAGCTAAGAGGGGTTTTTACCCAAGCTAACATTTATTGCACTGATACTTAAAAATAGCTCTGGAGTTCTCAGGCTTTTTTTCAGGAGAGCCAGCTGTTCTTAAAGCAGGATTCATGACAGCCGCTTGCCGAAGTATGGCCTGGAAACAGAACCCAATGTCATTCTAAACAGAACAGACACAGCAATGTAGAATGGGTAAGATTTTTTTTTTTCCTCTGATCCTACTATGCTATTCCAAATAGCCTAGGTGATGATGATTATTATAGTTGGTATCATAAATAATTGCTAGTGCAGAAGTTTTAACTTGCCACTCTAACAATCACCTGGACAAGACCACTGGGCAGGGCGAGCGCTATTTACAGATGTTTTAAACATGAAGCATGCCATCAAAAATGGAAGATTTTTCAGGGCAGTTGTAAATAAGTTAAGCTTCTGGCAAAGGGTCTATTCTTAACTCTTAAATACCCAGCCTACCCTTAGCTGCTGTTACGTAAAACAGACAAATATTCTTTAAAATGACTGCCATAAATTGCCAAATTTTCAGCTTTCTGAACATTTTGCTGCCATAGCTCTCCTGAGAAGCTGACCATACACATTCTTCAGGACAGCTTCCAAGAGCTTAAGATTAAACAGAGTGAAAAACAACGTTACATGTACTTGCAAGAGCTTGCAAAAACACGGTCATTGTCATCATCTATAAAACACTTTAACTGAACACTAATTTAAACAAAACCTTTGGCAACAAGCAGCTTTTCACCCAACTCACTGCCATACTGCTTTTGAAGTCAGATTTGTCACTGAGTTGAGTAACAGCACATGCCAGGAAGATTTACCTATTTTAGATTAATTGAGTCACAGAACAGGAAAGCTTCTTGCTTAAGGTCTTCGTCAAAATCTATAAAAGCAGATCCAAATCTCTGGCTTTTCAGTCCAATGTTTGAACCAAGTGACAATTGCTCTTCCTACGTCTATAAATCAAAGCTACGCTGTAAACTAGCCTTACTACAAAGATTATTTTTAAGGATTATCTGAAAATGCCATGCGTATGCTACTAAAAGGAGAAAGGCAGCATGTTACTAAAAGGAGAAAGCACGTTACTAAAAAAAAGAAGTGTGTGGACACCTATTTTCTGCAGAGAAAAATAGGTGTCCACACACTCAATGTGTGCAATGTGGCATGGAGCACCTGGAAGTGCTGCACTACGTGAAATCACACCATTAGAGTAGCACTTTTTCACTTTCAATAACTCAAACTTAATACAGATATTAAAAGCTGCTGAGCCAAGAACATCCCTCCCCCAGCCAGGAGGGAAACCACTCTTATCTCTAGATAAAAATACCAGAATAAGGAAAATCTCCTTAGAAAAACTCCTACCTCAACTAAAACAAGAACTTGATTGGGGAACGGGAGAGGGAAGGAATAAAAACCAGAAGGAAAAAAAAAAAGGTGCTGCTAAGTATAGCTACTCCTTTTCACTTGGCTAGATTATGAAGACTGTCAGAGCCCAGACAGGGGCTCAGGTATTTCTTAACCTGCCATTTACAGCTCTTTTGTCTCACACCAGCATTTCTGCTTTCAAGAAGGAAAGAGCAGTGCTCTGAAAATATATTTTTGAGAGACAGAATTGAACAGCACAGCTGTCAACAGACTTATGTTTTCACAAATTTGGAACTGGCATACACGCTTTCTTACAGCATCCCAGACAGAGCTATAGCACATATTTTAGCACCTGGGGATGTTAGCAGGCTTGGAAGGGCAAGCTCCTAAAGACAAAACGTAGGCACAGGACTGCCAGGGTTGAAAGAGATTGCCTTCTTCTGGATTGATTGCTTCCAGCAGTGCACGCTAACCTCCCTTACTGCCATTTTCCCCCTCCTACCAGAGTTTTTGCTTCAGGGCTCAGCCTGAGCTGAGGGAATGAAACAGCAAGGCTTCCAGGAACAGGGAAACGTGAGCTAAAACGTGTAGGCAGAGGGCAGCAGAGTGGTGCTAGAGATAATTTTTGGCTACTTGCCAAAACATAAACTTATGGAAAGCTCTCTTCAACATTAGCTTTTTACTGCTATTATATGCTACTACATTCAAAATATTGTAATTGTCGTGAACCTCTAAAATCCTCCTCAAGCAGATGGACTCTCAGAAGTGCAACTGTCAAGCGAGAAGTGGCAAAGTACCAAGCTACATAGAGAGAAAGGTCTCAGGGCCCACAAAAAAATATTTACAGGGGAAAACATAATATTCTAAGAAGGTTTTTGGGTTTTTTTGTTTGTTTGTTTTTTTCCTCTGCAGAACCCAAAGCAGCCTCTCCAATTATTCAACGTGCACATCACCTCTGGCACTCATTTTCCTGCCCTGCACCCTGCTAGCAGAAGATTCTTGGCTGGAACTTGCAAAGCAAAGAAGTTGCTCTGGAGTTTTGAGTGCACTGACAATAAAAGGGACGTGGTTAGGGCACTAAAACCTTTCAATTTATTTCTTACCACTGGAATTATGGTAGCAATGCATGTCTCCTATTTGTAATGGTAAAAACTGTTTCCAAAAAAGGTTTTGGTAGTCACAGTTTAACAGTGGCTGACTTGGCCTCAGTAAACAATCTGCCTTTAATTAGCAGTTACACTTAAAAGAACAATTCCGGTATCAAATCACGACCTAAGGTTAAACGTACCCATGAAGCCAACCAGTAGCAGACTGTCACCATGTCTGCAGTTCACATGCCACCATGGCTTATATGTGTATTGAGAAACTAATCAATTCTTCCCAACTTCAGAGTATTTGGCAGATTTTTGGTTGTAGTTGCATATTATGACAGTTTCTACGCTCAATGTTTTTTAAAGGATTCTAGATCCAATTCCATGCAACGATTCAGAGGTTTTAGGGACGCTTAACAAAACCTGAAATGATCCCTAGACATCAGGCAGCACTCACTGACGACTGAAGTTTTTGATCAAGCAAAGAACATACTGTGGACAGATATTTAAATGCCTGCATAGCCCAGAGTAGTAGTTTCTGACATTTTCAAGTGACAGCAAGTGCTACAGGCAGTCAAAGCACAATTTCATATTTGACAATTATGTCATCGTGGTTAAGCAGCTTGGATATTTTCGCAAGCCTCTGAGAGGAGGTTGCAGGGTAGAGGTCATGGTTTATGAAATTCATCGATGGCAGTAACCCATCTAAAAAAAACCACCTTAATTCGCCTACAATTAAATCATTTTTTAAATGGAAAACAGCAGAAGAAAGCTCTTTCAGCAAATGCTTCTGTAATTCACTGTTGGGGCCAAGTGCTCTCATCCTTCCACTTTTCCTGGTCCGCAGGGTGACCCGTAACCATTCACCAGTGGCAGAATCTTGGTTTTGAACCCTGAAGACCCATGCTGAACCCTTCTACTTGCCAGTAAATAACACTGTACGAAGCCAATGCCCTTCACCAGTGAGCTGGATATTTTAAGAAAAGGAATATCCAGGAATATCCACCCAAGAAAAAGGTATAATAAAAGAGGCTTAAAACAACGCACGCGCTGTTGCAAGAGGCTCTTTCCCTAAATAGACATTCCCTTAAGAAGGCAGGGATTTATTTTTTAATGTATACACTCAATAGTTGATTCACCATTTTCTGTGCTACATCCAGACTGTAATTTATAATCCATGACCTGCTCTTTTTAACCCTCAATCAGCACTTCTTCAGACTCGCTGCCTGCCCCGGCGAGGTTTGGGTTGCGCTGCGTGTGGACGCCCCCCCCCAGCTTTGACGAGAGCCCTTTATCTCAGAAATGCTCACCGTGCTTCTGTCTCATTCTAGCTGATGCCACCAATTCACCAGCATTGGTGGTTTCCAGCTCCCCAGGCACACGAGGAGGGCCTGACGGGCGGCTCTGGCATTGCTGGGCAGACATTGAGGTGGCTTCCATAGCAGCGTGCTGCAAATGATTCCAGTAACTTCCTTTTGTTCATGACCCAGTACGTTACATCAGCCGGCTTCGAGGCCCAGCACTGCAAGACTAATTGGTTTTTACCGTGTGTATAATAGAAAAGCTTATAACACTCTCAGTCATAATTTTAGCAGGATTAAAAAAAAAAAAGGAAAGTAAATAGGCCTGAGAAGCCACATGCTGCAGATGTAATTTAGGAGAGGCTATTTTTATACTTTAATTTTAATGCAATTTAACATATTAAACTAAAAAAAAAAAAATGGTTCCTCTGAGATACACCACAACATTCAAACTTTAACAGCTTCCCAAGTCTGAATCATAATGCACTGAAGCCTAGCTATGTGCCACGATTTTATTATTTAAAGTCATTCTCATTTAGGTTTTGATCCATGTTATGTTTCTTGACACAGATTAAGTTATTACAAAATTAATGAAAATTGTCTGCATGACAGCAGATTTTTTCTTTGTGCCTGTAAATATAATTATCCACCCACAGAAGAGAAGGAAAAATGAAGAGAGGGTCTCTCTTTCTGACAGATACTGCCCTACATTTTTAACACGGGGAGCAGAACGTGCCGTCAAACACGCAGATCAGCTCCAAGTAAGCCCCTTCCCAAGGGACCGTGTTTACAGCAGCTGAAGTAGTAATTGGGAATGCAGCAACTTTTGTTTCTATATTAGCAGGAAACAAGGTAGCATCAAAGCAAATCTCTGGTGAGGGTACAGCATGCAAAGTCAAGTCTGTGGCAATTCTCGCTGCCAATCAAAGGATTTCCTCTGGATTTCACAAGCTTTGCAAGCCAGACCTCCTCATGAGTAGATCAATGCTCCTCCCTTGAGAAAGGCAAACTAATATCCTTTGTTTTAGTGTGAGAAAGACAAAGAGAGCCATGGCAAGGTCAAGCATCACACACTATTAAAAATTATGCTACCATACATTTTATTAAAAAAAAAAAAGTCATTTAGCTGACCATTTAGCTTTCTTCTATGTTTTAGCAACTGGAAACACCCAGCTTTGCTTCTGAAAAAATATCATCTACAGTGTCGACAAACAAGGCAGTCAGGAGACATGACTCTGGATCCTGTAAAGGCATATAATTCACATCAGAAGTGTCAGTACGCTGCAATTTGCTGTTACCGGTACACAATCCTTGATATCAAGGATTAACAAACGCATTCACTAAGCTACCTTCACCTTCCAGGGGAAAAAAGAGAATCTGTAGCCTGAGTCCTGTGCACTGGAGTCCCTAGAAAGACTTCACACAATTGCCCTCCCCGCAGCGTGACCAGACTTCCCAGCACCTTTCTAAGCGCAGGGTTTGTCGCAGGAGTGACGATGCACGGGTAGCCCAGAGCACCCAATCCCTAACACCAACAACCAGTCTGCTGCCTGTTCATTGAGCAGAGAAAGGTAAGGACTGAACGCCTGGTTTGTACTGGGCTTTGGTTCCTGGGAATGACAAATAAAGTCTATGGGCAGTTGGAGGGTCATAGCTATAGGTTAGAGAGGGAAAGCCCATACGCATATTCAGTGCCAGGAAGCTGAGCATAAAGACTTCTGAAGTAACATACTTGAGGAAAATCATTACATTATACAGGTACTCATTTTTTTATGGTTTAAAGCAAGTGACATCCACTTACAGGTACAGCACTGTTTGTTGATGTGAGGTTATTTAATAAAATTCTTAGGAGTACTATAAAAAAGATCTGATCAGGACAGCTAATAAAGAGCCTAAAACTCTTCACATATTGTCCTTTCTAGAACATGTCAGGCCTAGAGCTTATACAGTCATCTGAAAATGAAACTAGTTTGGAGAAAAAGCTCTGCAACAGAACCCAATCACTGCCACTCAGCCCTGCAAAGCATATGGGCTCCTGCTCCCTGCCCAGGACCTCGTACTCACACACATCTTCCTGCAGTCCGTATGGCAGCCAACCGGTCCTCACATGCATCATTCACAGCCCACTCCCAGTCAGATCTAAAGCAGGCGTCCAAGAGACGGAATCATTTCAAAAATAACATTTTAGTGAGTTACACGCTTCCTTTTTCCCCCTCAAACACTCGAATCCTGCCCCAAAAGCTTAAGCTGGAAAAAAACAACAACACACAAACCTAAGTTAAGAGCATGAAAAGAGGACACCAGTGGCTTGTTCTGCAGTCACAGCTATCATGCTGATCAGAAAAACACTGATCAGAAACTGAACCCGTTCTTCTGGGCAGTACTTCCATGCCTAAAGTACCCACACCAACAGTTTGCTGGTGTGCAGCGCTGTTCCCTTCCCATCTTACTGGACTCCCTTCAGCTTCCGGACTGTAATACTCCCATTTACCATATGGATGTATCACAGCTCACAAGATGAGTTTAGCCTTTAATCTAGCTCCTTTCTAGGTAGCGAGCCTACATGAACTCCACTGTCATTTAAAATTGCTCCGACATCTCCAACACTGGTGAAGTCCATTTGTGACGGTAATACCATTAAACAGTTGTCAAGACAGATTTGAGAGAAGACGGCAGTTTTAGAGTCCAAAAAGTATTTTTCAGCCCTTTATGAAAAACTAGGGAATCCGTAAGACAAAGATACTCTTTTGAAGTTTATTTTAAAAATGCAGACATTGAGACATGACGTTCATATTTCTGATAAGCAATAATTTATTAGCTCCTAGCGTTACTAAGAATTTCTCAAACTTTGTAAAAGCCGGCATGGCTTTGTATTTTTATCTCTCACAGCCAGACTGATACAAAGAACTGTCTGATACGGATATTCATAGGTGAAAGGCATCTATCTATTTAGGTCATCTATCCTGCTTGCCTTCAAGTGCAGAATTATTTTTGGTAAAATACTATTTAGTTTATCAGAGTGTCACAGAGGCCTTGTTATTATGCTTGGTAACATAAGAAAGTAAATCCAACCTGACCACACGGTTTCTGGGGCTAAATTTAAGTCCAAAGGGGACAGAAGACACACTGGGTATGTCTACCCTGACAGCCAGCAACTGCAAGGTGTCTGTCCAGGGCAGACACAACACTTAGGCAGGCAGAGACGAGCAAAGTGTGGCTCCGTGGCTTTGGAGCGCCCTTTTGGACGCAGAGAATTCTCCAAATGTCTCGGTGCTTCCCGAATGCGAGTGTGGCTATCCGCAAAGAGCCTCCGGGTGGCTGGGAGCTGGAAGGACAGAGCTCAGGGCAGGTTCACAGCCTTCTTCACAGCCGTAAGACAGCAGCTATATAAATACAGACCATAAACGAATCTCCCTGACCGCGACATGATGGCTGTTGCAGCACGCTGGGAGTTTAACCATTTCTAAGTTCTTGTTAATCTTTTGCTTAAGGTAATTATTCTTAGGAAGAAAAAGTGGTAACTTGGTAGATTCTTATAGATAACTGTGTTCAGAACATAGCCTAAAATAAAAATTGTTCTCACCTGCCTACTCATCACCAGCCTTTCATCTAGAAGAGTATCCCGCGATTCACAGCACCTGCGAACAGCTCACTACGCATTCACAACGTGAACACATGAGGATACGTACACACAGGTACGTACCTATGCCTATGTTTACAAACCATAATGCTTTCTTAAAGATATTTAGGAAGACTCAGTAGAACACCCACAGAACTGCAGCAGAAAATGAAATCTCATCAAGATATTGATAATGCATTAAAGGAATAGGAAATTATCAATTACTCCTTATGATATCTTCGGAAATTATTTTCTGTAAAGTTCTCTGATAAAGGTGAAAAGCCAGGAAAACTGCTTTGGAAAGAAACACAATACATGGACAGCCAAATTTAAGGTAATCATGGCAGACTCAAATGAATGTGTTTTGGAACTAGTGCAAGATTTAGTATGTGTAATGAACGCAAACATGCTATAAACTTAGATGAAAGGATTAAAAATCTGGCTGAAATAACGCAAACTGTGGTGCAGTAAGTCCAAGAATATTTCATCTATCTGCCTCAGTCTTGCTGAGTTACCAATGCTGAGTAAAAGCCGGAGCATCACTGGGATTTCATGGAGTAGAAGAGAAGGGGTGCTCTACAACATGGAGCAATTTACACCACGGGTCACGCGTAAAACCAGACTACACGATCGTTTCCTGCAGCTCCACAAAGAGCACCCTTTGTCTGCAGAATATAAAACAGTTACAACCATTGTTGCAGGCCCTGTTGATGTATGTTCTGGAGTTGTTTATGTCTTGATTACATACAGCTGAGTATATGAATTCCATCTTTTATTTCTTTGTCAGCTGGATTTCTTCTGCAACTAATTGGAAGCTGGAGAACTCTGCCTATGGGGAAGCCAGCAGCTATTGCAGCCTGCCTTCACTAGGATTTGTCTTTTGAATGTATAACAAGGTCATTTTTAAAAGATGCAAATAAATGGAGGGGGGGGGGAGAGAGGAGGAGAGACCAATGTGCAGTGAGACATTCCAGGTTATTAACTAGCATAAGATGACAGAAAGGAGGCGATACCATTCAAAATCCACACCTTTGCTCATTAGTCATTGCTGTGGCATACAACTAAAACACAATACTGGCAACTGTTTTTTGTCTGGCAAGGTGTGATGCAGGCTAGGTGCAATTTACAGGCTATAAGAAATTGAGTTTTTTTATGCTCCCGTGTTTGTATTACAAGTACAGGTCTACAAGAACACAGTGGTGTTTTTTCCCGTTTCCCCTTTTAGAGCAGATGAGCAATGTGCAGCATTTCCTTCCACTATAAATAAGTGCCTATTGCTTTTACTTGACACTTGCTTTCCATTTTCCCATCAATGGCTACCCAGGGAACTGACTTCTAAGCCTCCTCTCTGAATGTCATGTGGAATACACTGCACAAACGTTTCCATAAAATAAATACAAACAAAAAAGGGAGAGAATACAAGTCAATACTTGTTGAAATAACTTTCCCCCTCCCTTTAGTTTCTGCTGTGCTTGAAATGAAAGCTAAGTCAGGTAGTTCACGGGCATCTGCTGTAAGAGGAATGGTGCAAAGGAGAAACCAAGTAAGAGAACAGCTACGCCACATGCACGTGCAGGGTTTCATCAATACCACGGCTTCCTTGCTCACTCAAGAGTGGGACAACAACACACATTTGTTTATAAACATAAGGATTTCGCTGCTCGCTTTTCTTTGAAAATTTAGGATTGACCCAACAAGCGTACAGCTTGCCAAACTACTGCAGAATCAGATCGATTCTTTGGATCCCTACAATACTAATAAACCGGGGAGACCCGCAGAGGAGGAGCCAAGGCACAAAGATTTAATTTGACTTTCTTGAAGTTCAGTCTAGACCATACCTACCTACTAAGGGAAAGGCAAGCCGTAAGGGTGGTTTAAAGATTCACTCACTGGCTAAGCCTAACAGACAGCACATCTTGATCTGCTCTGATGTGGCTTTTCAGAGTGTTAGGTTACAAGACAGAAAGCTTTTAAGAGCAGCTAAATGGGATTGCAGCTTAAATGCTGATTTCATTATGCGACTAAGCAGATTGTGTATTCTCACAGTAGCATCTCAGTTATCACTTCAAGCATGGGAAGTAGACACAGAGTTAGGGATAGCAACTACTGATTATAAACTCGGGGTTTCTCACTGTAGCAGACACACTAAATTTAACTTCCATGTTCACAATGAGCAGTCTGTAAGAAAGAATATTACAACTGGCGCAGTCATAACGTGGAGTTATTGACTCATCTTACACAAAAGGAAGGGAGTCAAAAGATGCTTTAAAAATGCAATGTGACAATTTCAGCAGACACTACACAGAATAACCAAATGGCAGAACTTGTTGGTCATTTCTACTGCACCCCAGCTTTTCAAACGCAGATGTGTAACCTTGCTGAATTCTCCTTAGGTGTGCAGTTGGGTGTCATACTCCAGCAGCTGGAACACAAGATTGGAGGTTTCCTTACTTTTAATTCATTGTACAACTAGGTGAAGTCCTTTCTACATCACTCATTTTTTTCATCCAAATATGAAACCGGTATTTGGTAGAGCCTGAATTTACCTGAGAGGTACTGACTATGTTTAAGTAATGAAACTTTCATTTCCATCCACCAAGCAGCATGTCTATCGTGTGAAAAACAAACAAGAAGATCAAGAGAAGCGAGACCGTATTGCAAGTAACTGTAAATTAAATTACTTTAATTACATGCCTTGTCTCAAATGTTAGTGATGAAAAGCAAACCTTTTTGGAAGCATCTCAGAAGCAACATACAGCAACTGAAGAATTCCTGAAATATCCCCATATTCTCCTCTGACTGCTAAGGTGAACGTAGGAAACGTAAGCAACTAACATAAGCTCCCTAACAGTGTATCTTTTAACTGCCGATCTGACAGGTCTCTTGTGCTCCAGTCAGTCCCACAAAAACCACACACAAATACACAATGTGTGCCTGCAGGAGCACTAACAGGGCGACCTAACTTTCTGAATTGGTCTTGAAGATCCCTGACATGATAAAATGACATTCTCGTAGTCACCTTGTCACAGTCTTCTCTTTATTAAAACAATTTACTTTGTGGTGTTACTGACAAATCTGTAGTGCCAAATCAGTGTAAGAGGTTACTAAGACAGTAATAACCACTAGAGATTTGCTGATCTCCAGCAGAAATTGTTTAATGACAACCTAGAGGTTAAAATCTATTTTCATAAATGCAGCACATCATCTCAGTACTCTGAACAGGAGCCTGTTCACGGGACAGTCTGGGTCTCTATTGACACTTGCCAGAGATGGGGCTGTTTTACTGGAAAGCCACTCGTAGCCAACATAATTTTCTCACTGAAAAAAAATAAGGCTACGATCCTTTGATCAACCCTATTTACTATACAGTCTTGAGCAAGTTCTTCCACAGGAAATGCACTAAAACAAAACAAATACCCTTGTTTTCAAATGCATTAAAGACTAGCAACATGCACTGCCTATGGACAGCTACGTAGCAGTAAATATTATGAAGTAATCTGAAAAAAAAAAAAAAAAGCTGCAAAGGTGACAGTTTGTAATCTGCTTAACAAAGACATGATGCTATTACCAAGCCAGAAATCACAGATACATCAGAACCAGCAGCAGCAGAACCTAGCTGCCCTGGCCAAACCCCAGCTTGCTCACCAGTGGCTTGTACTTCTCTACAAAAGCAACGCGCTTCTAACACTGCACGTATTCTACATCGGTATTTCAAGGCTGGCTGGGGGGTGACTCAAATACTGCACATAAGTTAACCCCCTTTTTTCAGAATTAAAGGAGACAAAACAAGGGCAAGGAATTCCAACAGAGCCTTCTCCGCTAACACACAACACAGCACGTTGTAACACCTCTTCTGAGGCACACATCACTACCAGGAGCAAACGGAGTAGCTGGGTATTACTGCTGCAAGACTGGTGGCATCAGATGCTCAAACAGAATTTCATGAGTTCTTGTTATTAAACCATTGAGAAAATATTTTAAATAGCCATAAGAGGATTTCTCCTACTGCCTTCCACAGTGGTAGGAGATTTAAAATAAACAGAAGTGCAAGAAGAACAGCTTGGGCTTAAAACAAGTTCTGTTTGTTCCAAGGAAGAGAAACTATTTTATTTAAATAGATTTTATTGCTTCCCTCTTATTTCCTTAACCACTGTCTCTTTTCAAACTCAGATCCAACTTAATCCCACAGAAGCAAAGAAAAAAATCTTGAGCCTAAACCAAGAGGAAATCACTAGAAGACAAGCAAAAAAGCAGCTAACAAATCATGAAACAACGTTTCCACCTGGAGGTTTTCAGATGTCAACCATACCTTGAAAATATTTGGAAATGTCAAAGTCATAGGCGCTGCTAGGAACTCCGTGAAGTTAAGCGTGGTTTGTGAACATGGCACATGTTGCAATAGTTAATTATTTCCCAAAGCTTCATTGAATAAGAAAATATATAGATAATATACATTGAAGTGTTTTGAAAGATAGCATAGCGTTTTCATTTCCCGACAAAATAATACTCACCAACCCAATATAAAGATTTTCAAGAACACACTTTAGAACTACTAAGCTAAAATACTGGTATAAAAATGGCAGCAAACTGCCCCCAGCTATGATAGACCTCAGTGTAATGAATTATTGTTTAGAATTTACAAGTTATTTATTCCACATACATTTGAATCCCCTATATTAAGTGATCCTTTTCTCTCACATCACAACCGCAGAAAATCATCAACTGTGGAAGGATCTGAATAGTCCAACTGGCATTAAAAAGGTACTGGCAATTAATTAAGAGTATTGCAGCCCTCTTTATGGCTTTCAGACATTGCTTCACAGCTGACACTGAACGTGAATTTTAAGTAGCCTGCAGGGTCAGGCTAGCTCATGAGAAGCATCACGAGCCATTACCGTGTATCATCACCAGCTAAGTCTTAATAGAGAGCCTTCAACACAGAGAAATACAGCTTGCTTACACGACCCTGGAGTCTAAATAAGAAAGAACATCGCTATGTTGCTCTACGAACAGCGGTGCTTTTTGCTCTCTCAAACTTTCGGATGTCCTTTCAGGTGCAATGCCTTTTTTTATCCAAGTACCCCTACAAAGATCAGCCCTAGCTAAAGGCAGCAGAAGCCAACTCAGAGCACAGGGGCCCCATTTTTTGACCAAAGCCGGTTCCTACACATCTAATTTGGGATTGTGTCAAATGTCTTTGTTTCCCTTCTGTTTTCTTTCTGCATGATATGGCAAAAAAAAAAAAAAAAAACACTGGGCAGTGAACTGTAGTCCTATGTGTACAAGACAGTGTCCTGTCTGGACGTGCTGCATGTCATTCTGTGACTGTCTGCCTTAAAAATACTCGCAAGAACAACAACAACAAAAAGCAAGAACACTTGGGTTTTTTGTTTGTTTTTATCTCCAGCTGTGAGAGAAACTGTGCATTGAAAAACGAAGCAGTCCCTCTCCCCCACTTCCCCCCATCATATCTTTTGGATTGACGAAGTTTCTTCCTAGCTATACACTATGAAAAATAGCTTAACCCTCCCAGAAAATATTTTCTACCTTTAATAAATAATTTTCAATACAGATGTTTCAAAGGGTTAAAAACCACCTTTGGATGAGCTGTTAGCATTTATTTAATATTTTTTTTTGGAGGGTGCATACTTGCAAAGAAAGCCAGGGTTAAACACATGAACCAGTACCAAGCCAAGTCCCATTTCCCACTAGCAGCTTCCTCTACTCTCCTGTTTAAGTGCTTTAGAGGTGAAGCGTGACAGGCTGGAATGATGGAATATTGCAGGCTGCATGATGGTGCAGCCAAATATAACGGGACCACAGAGTGGTTGTTACTTGTCTCCACCATGAGAGGTGTATCTTCTGTCCCTGCAGGACTGAGGAGACTATAACTATAATTGACAGTCCAATGGCACAAAAACCTCTCAAGAACAGTTCTACCAAGTCCTTAATGGCTACGATTTCATTCATGGGGGCTGTAGGTTGGCTAACTACCACCATAGTGTGCAGCAGCAGGCTCTGAATTTAGCTCCATAACATTTATTCTTCTTTTACCTCTTATATGAGGCGATTCTGTAAGAGAAAGGAGAAGAAACAGCAAATAGTATACACTGCGTTTTCAGACAAGTAATGATGCTTGGTGAGCAGAAAGAAGCTCCCTCACCTTCTGCCTACACTGCCCCTTCACTCACCCAGAAGATGCTGGAGAACATTTATAGAGCATTTCAGTGACAGCACTTTCTATAACGGTGAGGGTAGAGCAGTCAGTTTTCTGTACACCCCCTCTTTCGCTAACATTGCTCCATTGCTCCTGCCCTTTGAACAAATATGAAATCTCTTGAGTGCTTTCATATCTTCAAGGGGTAAGAGTGCTAAAGAGCATGGCTGTATTTCAAACAGAAACGTGCAAATCAGTTCCTGTCGGCTGAAAGTGTTCTGCTGGAAATGGTAAAACCAGCTAGAAATGTCACTTAGTTACACACAGCCTTCTATCAAGGCAGTAAGTGATGAGAACCAAGAACACGGTGGCCACCGTTTGCTTTGTTTTACAAGCCTTCCCCCTCCTACTGCTGGACTTGCGAAGGGGTCTTGCTCCTGTTTGCCACCTTTTCTGTACTTAATGCACTCATGTAAAAAATGATGCTTAGACAGAGCAAACTAGAGAAAGGCACTAAACAATACTGGAGACTGAAAATCCTTTAATTATGCACAGAATTCAAACAGTTCTTGAAGAGCACGGTAGAATTTCGATAGCCATGTAATTCAGTCTGACATCATGAGCTACAGCGCTGCAATGCTAATTTTGGCGATGATTACAGCTCTCAGAGGTTGATGCAGTCTTCATTCACATGTAATCTCTGGTTTGTCTTCTGAAAGGACTAAGGATCTGCTACATTCTGCATGCAACGGGAGCACCAGTCCACCCAGCTTTGGTTAGGATGATCCCACTGATCAAGCAGCAGCAATGCCCCACTACAACTCACACAAACTTTTAACCCTCACACACAACTTAGTGACACATCACGTGTGCTGCAAGGCCTCGCGACAGCCTTTTGGTGAAAGGTTCACGATGTGATTTGAGAGTGGGAATTTATTTGCAGGGACCAATACTGATCATCCCATGGTCTTCTTTTGCTGCAGAACTTCTAATCGTTGAACATCGAGACCTCTGTGAGGGAGTTATTTCAGTTACTATGTCAAATCCTACAGCTTGGGCTCCGTCAGGAATTAGGAAGTTTCTCTGCCTGTGTCCTCTTCCCCCTCCTCCCCACAGAGTTTGTGGAAGATAGGTAGAAGGAAGATACAGTTGTTCCCTTTCTACTTCTTTAAGGCAACGGATGAAGTTATACCCATTTATCTCCAAAAAAACTTGCATCACTGGCAGGCCTAGATAATGTTACATGACTCAGAAGATGAGAATCCCCATCTTCGGTCTTCTCCTTGTACTAGAGTAACTCTACAGGAATGCTGCTACTCATTTTAAGGAGGAGGAGGATATCCATCACAAGGGTATTGCTAACTTTTATTTTTGCCATTCCGACCTCTCACTAATTCCTTAGGAAGGAAGCAAGGGGAGGTTGACATGTAACTTGTTAAATGTACTGTTAAGTCATGTTTGGTACAACTCACACCAGAAAACACGACAATCTCTGTGAAGAATTAAAGACACAAGAATAAGAGCCTGTATTCAAGTGATTGAAGGAAAGTTATCAAGCTCAACACAAACCAGGTAACACATTCCTAACTCCCAGATTCAATCAAAATAGAGCAGGAATATTTAAATTGTAGTCTAAATTAGATCCGTAACAATCTTCATAGAAATAGGCAAGTCAAGTAGCAAAGTTATCTTTGAAAAAAATCTATTAGCAGTAATGGGATGATAATCCTCTCAGATTCATTGATGCTGACAGATTAAATACTTCAAATTCATCTTTTATTTTGTTAGCTCATTTGACACAAAATAAGCCCTACATTTTTTTGTATTATAGTGTGAGTAGAGGGAGTTTTGCTGTTACTGTGGCAAACTCGGTATTAATGGAGTGCCTCTACCTATTCAGAAGAACGACACAGTGTCACGGAATGACAACTGGAAAAGACTAACTCGTTTCCTCTTTTAGTACCACAGTTTACTAGAAACTAAATTAACGTTACTGAATTTTTGCCTATTTAGGAAAAAAACGCATCTAATAAGTGGGAATCGTAAAAGGAAAAATGCATGAATAAATACAATTTCGCTACAGTTTGAGGTTAAACAATATAGGGTTACATAGCTGCCAACCTTCTGCTCCTGGTGCCAGGCTGGCAGATCTCCAATGATGGAGCAGCCTGGAAGCTCCTGCAGGAGGAATCCCTCCTCCTTTCTCCTCCAACAACCCACCACGTGGCAGCAAGAGCAGAACGTCTCACAGCAACGTTTCGCAGCCCCCGAAACAACTGCCAGCCAGACTCACCAAAACCCAAACTTCCGCTCCGACCCTCTGTGTGCTAAGTGAAAATCCTGGCTCCAAGATGACTGATTGTTCTAGTCCCTGATGTTTCATGCATGAAGCCTTTCCAAAGGTTAGTTTCATGCTGAGACCTGGAAACTTTTCGTTACACAAAGTTATTTACTATACAGCCCTTTACAATAGGATGAGATGTTTGCTTTCTCTCAGAAATAAATAATATATGTCAGGCCTTATATCATACATTATTCCAGCTGATTAGGGGTCTCCAAAACCCAACCCAACAAAAATTGGAATGGACACAGCACACAAAAATAAGACAAATCTCCAGCATCTCGCCTCATGTGGCTCCACCTTAGCCTCAGTTACGCCAAGTTATTCAATTTTGGATGTACAGATTTGACCCACTGACTCTAACAAGACTCCATAATTTACGATGGTAAATAAGCAGTTTTGTTTGTTTCCCACTACTGTGTTTATCCCAGAAATATTTTTCAGCTACTTTCCCCTCTTACAAGAAGGAAATTACTGATCATTTGCCTATGAACCATATAGGGAAGCTCATGAGGTCTTTAAAAATGCATAATTATCTAGGAAAAATAATTAAATTTCAGAATTAGAAAGCTCTTTTAATGAGCCTATATTTTTTCAGGATTACTTAGCTCTGAGAATTACATGATGTGCATAACATCCAGGACTTTATCTGGAAGCCTTCAGTTAGGACACAGTGCTAAAGAGGAATGACATGTGTTAAATACACGCACCGCCTAGCGTCTTCCAGTGCGTCCACTGCATTCATTATTGATCTGCAGAATGTGGCTTTGACAGGCAAAGTGCTGCTAACTGCTACCCAGCATTACTATTTTACTCTAAGCAAACAGTCCGTGTTCTCTACAGCCAAAGTAGAAGAAAAAGTTCCAACTCAGTAAATACCTTGCAATACATCAGCAGCAGCAAATACCTCCTGAATTGGAAGTTCAAATTAATATTTCAAAGGGTAATGGCTTACCACAGATCTTTAGCGGTTTTAAATCTGGCCTAGAACACGGCTAACCTGAAGCATTTGTCACCATAAAAGTCACAGACACATCTGTTGAACTGCAAATCAGATCTGGTTTTATATGACAGGTGAATTCAATTAATAGAGCAAATTTGTTTTTCTGTAATGCAATTTATTATTAGGAATGGTGTAAGCATAGAAGCAATTTTGTGAGTAACTGTTCACAATTTATAAGAAATCTCCATGTTTGCTCTTTTTATGTTCATTGTCTGCCAGGACTCGAGCAATTTAATTTCACATGCAGAAATGATCACAGAAAAAAAGTTTCAGATCCACAAAAGCATTTCCTACTGAGAAAAAAGCAACATATCCAACGAGAAGACAAGTAATATCACACTTCTTTTAACCATCTACAGATAAACAACCTGCACGGCATTGCAGTTCGATGTACAGGGAGTGAAACATGCACCGAATGAGATCCAAATTATTTTCTTTCAGCATTCTACAGATAACACTCGAATCAACCAGGAGTAGATGTTTTCAGAAAGATGTTAAAAGTTGACAACAAAAGTTTGACGCCAAAGCATATTAAATATTATTTTAATTCAGCATAAAGCAGGTGTCCTGTGTTTCTTGACAGCTGGGGAGACGGGGCATTTTCAACAGGAATAAAAGTCAGAAAATATTTTTAAAAGTTTTCCTATTGTTATTTGTTTAAAGCAGGCACTGACACGAACAAACAACAAAAACTTGCCTAGCTACACTATTTCCTACCTCATTCATCTTGATTACACTTTTTATTTCCAAACACGTTTAATAAGCTTCATCTACGGATGAATTATGCTCCTTTAATCCTGTACTCCAAGGGTTGACACATCCGTCGGACCCCCACAGCACTGAAGCCAGCTACACGCACACTGAACCGCTGCCGTTGGGTGCTGCACGTAGCATGAGACAAGCTGACCGTACCTCTCACAAGGGAAACACAAAGCCGTGTTTTCAGCCCGATTAGAGGCCAGCTCCAGAGCTGGGAACAAATTCCAGGTACATCCACATCCCAAGCAAACCGCCACGTGCTTCGCAGAGCACAGGACTGGAACAAGGCGGTACAGGCAGTAGGGCCAGCTGGGCTGCTGCACTCACGACTGGATGCTGCCTCTGCCATGCTGCCTCTACTCTGCCTGGCACGCCCGTTCCCTCCACCACATTTCATTTCTGTAACATCAGGCTCTAGAAGACACATCGGGCTTCGGAACTGAGCCACCTCGAGGACATTTTCCCCCTTGGACAGTGACCTCGATCAGCTGGGAGCAAAGCGGTCAGTGAGCGCTGGGCTTCCCCATTTCCCACCGTCTCTTTCTCGCAGCTCTCCAGTCCTGGGCTGCTTCTCCTTTCACTTGTGAGCAATAGGTTTGGGGTTTCTGTCAACTCTTCAGGCCATTGTTATCCACAAGTTAAGGTCATTGACAACTTGTGTTTTTCTCTTTCCGATACACATTAAGCAGGGGTTTCCAATGAGATGTTCACAGTATGAGATACACTTTTCAAGAACACGGCAATGATTTTCTTTTCCTTCTTTTTTAAATAAAGTCAAATATACAAAGACTGGGATAACCATAAACTGAAATTACACTTATGATGTGTGCATGAAATTCCACGTACATATTCTTGTCTGAGGAACCAGGTTAATTTCTCGTTGTCCTACCTCAATACAGACACAGCAGCACACAAAAAATACCCTGTATAAGCAAATTGATTTGATACCTTATGTTCATCCTCTTCAATAATCCAAAAACAAGCTAATTGCTGAATAAATTCAAAGCATGCTAAACTTCCTAAAGGAAATACTTTAACCTAAGTGAAACTAGGTGAACTCATTGCAGCAGGGTTTCACTGAGGTCTGTAACCTGTTAAAAATAATAATATAAAAAAGAAACAGGAAAAAATAGACAAAAAAAGTTAAGTGGACCAGAGTGACCAAGAGCCTGCAATGGCCATTTCTTTATTATCTGCATTTCTGGATGATGTTTAAGAAAGGCCACCAAAAGGAGACTGCAGGGGGTGGAGGTAAATGACAAAGATATTAATCAGAACTATGAAGGTACATTATAAAATTGGGATTACCAAGCCTTGTACATAGCGTCAGCAACTTACAACACCTACTTGCAAGATGAAAGATCTAAAATGTGGTTTATTGAGTTCTAGTAAAACATGATGAAGTATAAAAAAATGCATATTTACAAATATTTGTGCTATAAGGTAAGGCAATGTGATGCAACATGGTAATTAAGGTTCTTTAAAAGTAGAGTGGAAAATGAAACCTTTTTCTATTTCATACAAATGAAGCTGACCATCTGCTTCACTGCAACAGCAGCAGCTTCTAAAAACAACAGAAACAGCAGCCTCTGGTGTTAAAATTCTGCTTTTTCCCAGACTCCACCTTTCACCAGAAAGCAGCACTGAAAATAGAGAAAATATACATCAAGTGGCCCTGAGGGATCCTTTGCACCATAAGTAATTTTCCATCTTAGCTTATATCATACTGCCCGGTGTTTGCATTCTGTAATTCACTGCGCAATGATCATTAGATTAGCGCCTATTCTGCCCTGCTAAAATTCACCTCGATACAAAGTCCTCTTACTCTATGAAGATGGACATTTTCTTTCATAGCATGGAAAGCTCATTTCACCCTTGTAGAGCTCAAGCTTTATTTTCTACATCTGAAGAGATAGGAACTGCACATCTCTTAAGCACATATATGAAGAAGCCAAATGCATACGAGGATAAACCAGGAAAAACAACCACTGCAATACACTGCCTTAGAGGGAAGAATTATTCCATTTTTTCAAAAAATGAAATATTTCACAGAGATGCATGCATTAGAAAGGAAGTGCACAATGGAGACTGTGTGCAGTTCACTTCCAAGACAGGATCATACATGTAACTCTTCAGTTTTTTGTGTAATATAAGGCAAGCTAAGTGCCATTCTGATCGGTAGCATGCCAGAAATTCATTGTATCCTCTCTGTGCAAAGCAGTAATATACTGAAGTACTCTCAGAGTGCAAATTAAGACAATCCTCATAAGGATCAGTGTCCTGTAACAGACAAAATCAGAGCACATTCGTGTCCAAAGTCAGTCCCATACTCAACAGAAGTATTTGCACTACCCCACTCTCTCTCACAAACTACGTTACAACAGACTATGAGTACATCAAGAGATGCAGAAAAAAATCAGGACTAAATAGAAGCCATAACAAGACAATGACTTAAAAAAAAAAAAAACAGATGCAAGCATAGATGCTTTATCAGCTCCAAAATACGACAACAACTGCATTTTATACCCAGTTTTGAAATACTGTTCTTCTGAGCCCCCACATTTCCTATGGCTTTATATAAGCATATTACCTTCTTTAAAACCTTAGTTTCTCTACCTACAAAAACTAAAACCACCACAAACAAACCAAGCTTGTAGCATCATGAAGATCTGAGAGAAACAAACTATTGAGTAAAACCAAACCCATACATAGAAGAAGTTTATTTTCTGAGCAGTTGCAAAGTTAATATCAAATTAGCAGATTAACGTGCATGAGACCTTACACACCGTACGCTGAGTGGAAGGATGGTTCAAAGGAGGGCATGCAGTTTTTTATATTAATGAATGTTTTGTCCTAACAAAGAAAAAATACAACATTTTCTGAACTGTGATTTGAACAAAGTCATACAAGAGGTATAGAACTCTTGTCTTTCCTTTATTTTTTGTACCCCTATATCACTTGTTAATATGCCAAATCTACGGCTAGCTGAGATACTGATGACATGAATACTTTAAGATCAAATAAATCAGTTTGCTGACACAGTGCATATTCAATTGGGGTTGGCATGTGAGAAATATTTCAGACAGTAAACTGTTGAATGCACTTACAAATAATCAAACAGCTTTACTCTCAGCAGGATATCAGGAACAGAGAAAGAGAACTTGAGTCAATCTAATAAAACAACAGAAATAACACACTTCCTTTCAGATGTAGAAATCAGGACACCTGAAAAACCTCCCTACTCTGCTAATGCAGAGTAAACTCTGAAGCAGAGCTGGCTGCAGCGGATCAACAACATTCCTCAAATAAAGCATCAGTGAGGGCTCTTACACAGCTCTAAGCTGGTGACAATGAAGTACTTTGCAAATATGGGTAGCATCTAGATACACAAATGAAATTCCAGCCCATTCATAATGAAACCAACGGAGGCTCATCTAATTTGCACAAGGATGTTATTAAATGCAAGACAAAAGGTACAATCAGGACACAAATACCTTGCCTATCAGTCCTGTCTTTACCACTAGATTTATTTCAGTATCAACAGAATTGGCTGTTTTTATCTTTCTAAAACAAGCGTTATTTCTCCAAGAGCCTTGCTGTCCAGAAACTGGTTTGTCCTCCTGGTTCCTAGATCCAGAATAATGCTTTACATACGCCGCCCTCTAGACTGCATATTATGAGTGCTTTTTATGTGTTTTTTTTTTTTTTTTTAAAAGGGCAAATAAAAAATCCAAAAATTTCAAACTAAAAGGAGACATTTGCTTCAACAGCTTGTTGTCCACAGCCTTACCTGTATTCCATTAGGTGGCTTAGCGGAGCATTTTATCATAATAACATCAGCAGAAAGATGCAGTGGCTACCAAGCAGTACAGTAAATGCACAGATGCTACTGGAATAGAAACAGGAAAATCCCTAAACGATGCTTATTTACAACAAAATGTACTCAGATCTAGGAACACCACGTAACGTAGCTTTAGGCTTTAATATCAAGATGCAGAGGAATACTAACACTCATGCTTCAGAGACATCTTTATGCGGTTACGTGCAACCCAAATTTAGTTTAAACACATCAATGAGATTAAAAAATTAGTGACTTTCTTCTCATTTCCAAATTACCACAGTGCCTGTGCACTGCTTACTGTAAAATAAAAGCCCAAAGCTGCGTATGTATATTCATTCCCACAGACTTAAAATGCAGTGTGAAGGTTATCTGCAATCATTTCATTTTTCTTTAAACCCCATTCAACACAGAATCCTGGAATACAATTTGTTTCAGAGGCAGCTTTTAGACAACTTCATAAACCAAAAGCTTACAGCTCAGTGGGTTGGTAACCGATGTTAACTGCTTCAGCCAAAGCCACAAATAAACACCATGCAACGTCGCAAGGGAGAGCCTACAGCCACCAAACTGATCCGAAACATAACCTGTTCTTCCTCATGATAGTGCCCCAAACCAACTCTGCCTCAATCTAGAACTCGAAATGCCCTGCACAGCAGACCTCAATTAGATGGCTGAAACTTACTCCTTAACAGCAACATGAGAGGTGTGACTCGCAGTGGGACATTTGGGGAGCTTATAGGGCCTGATCCTGACTGCACCTGACACAGCGCAAGACCTGCCGCAGGGTTGTGCCGGATGGGTGAGACAAAAAGCAGCAAGCGCCTCGCTGCACTGATTTACACACACACACATTCCTTTGCCATCACGGATGTTTCTTAACGGGAGTATTTAAAAAATTAAGAAACGCTAGACTTCATCCTACTCTCACGATTTCGGTCGCTGTTCTGCAAAGCAAGACTTTCAGTTCCAGGGGCCCACCAGCAGGCCACCACCTTCTGCCCCCTGCACCTGTCGGAGGGCTGGAGCTGGGGGCACAGCAGACGAGGGGCCAGCGAGGACCCCAGGCCCCCAGCAAGGTGCCACGAGCAGCGAGGTGCCAGCTGGGGGCAACCTGGGGCAACTGAGGCCAGCAAAGGGCACGCAAAAAGCAACGGCAGCGCGGCCACGACAGGGATGCGAGGAGAGACGCCCACAGAGGGGCTAGCGATGAGGATGGCGAGAGGGATCTTTTGGGATCTACCGAGTCTGTTGGGAGATCGCTCCGTCCTGGGGAAAGCAGCTGATGGCGGTGGATGTGCCAGAGGGGTCTCTGGCCGCGAAGGGTGCCTGGGCGGCCCCCAGGTAGCGCAGCCCACCTCGCCCCCATGCAGTGGCGATGGGCGCAGGGTGCCCGACAGCCTCTGCCTCCTTCCCCCAAAATACTATTTCAGCGGCTCACCGGGCTGAAGTCACGCACACAGGGGAGATCCCCAAGCCCTCCGACACCCACCTGGCGCCCAGGTACCACCACACGCGGCTGTGCCCACCACACGCCCCCAGCCTCGGGCGCAGGCGGTGGCCAGGACGCCCCTCGGAGCGACCAGGGGGACCTCCCCCCCCGCCCCGTCCTCCCCCGGTCCCAAAGTTGCCGGCAGCGCCCCGAGGACGAGCCGGGGGCTGGGGGGGGGGGGCCCGCTTACCTCGCAGCGCGGCCGCCCAGCTGCACAGCCCCAGCACCAGCGCCAGCCGCTCCGGGCAGCGCCTCCCCGCAGCCCCGCCGCCCATGCCGCGGGTCTGCGAAGGACAAGGGGAGGCGAAGCCCCGCTCGGTCCCGCGGAGCCGGCTCAATTCACTCCCCCGGATTTATTTTTATTATTATTATTATTATTTTTTTTTTTTGCCTGCACCCCCTCCGCTCGGACGCGGGGCCGGGGCAGCGGCGGCGCAGCGCTGCCTCCCCAACCGCCCCGCTCGGCTCCGCGCTGCCGCTGCCGCTCCGCCCGCCCAGCGCCGGCCGCATCCCTAATGAGCCGCCCCTCCCCCACAGCCAATTAGCCGCGCGGGGCGGGCGCTGACGGGGGGCAGCACCTGGCACCCCTCCCCAGCACCCCCTCACCACCCCCCAGCACCCCCTCACACACCGCTCCCCCCGCCCGACCCCGCCCCAGCCCCCCCGGCTGCACCAGGGGGGACCGGGGTTATTTTTTGGGAGGTAGGGGGGTGCTGCCTTGCCCCCCATCCCCTCAGGATTTGGGCACTTAACCCCCCAAAAAAAGAAATAAAGAACAGTACTTCCATCTCTTAACGAGCCCATGAGGAACTACTCCAGCAGCTACCCCCCAACCCCAAAGCAAACACATTTGGTGCCATCTTTATTAATATTGCATGGGGCTGTGATCAAAAATTCTGTTTCTTGCCAGGAGTGTCACTGTTTCCCTCTCCCTTCCCCCCCCCCCCCCCCCCACCTCCCAACCCTTTTATCCCAAGCTTGCCATGGAGCCACGGCCCCTGCAAGTGACTCCTGTAAGGCCAAAAACCATGGGGGTGGCTGAGCGCTACCGCTCCTGCCCTGGTCATGGCCTCCCAGCTCCTCACACTCCACCCTGACCCCCTCCAGAGCCTGGCACAGGGACAATCCCCCAGTCCCCCATGGGCACTAGCCAAGCACTCGCCGTGGGGCACACTCACGACCCCAAAAGCAATCTTTAGGGAAGGCCAGCAGGGCTTGCAGCTAGCCAACCTACTACAGCATTGCACCAGCACACAACAGAAAACAAGCCAACCCACCCCAAATCTGAAATACCGCACTCGTTCCTCACACCCCGTGCCCTTGGCAGCTGCTACCAACCCAACGTTCGGAAGCCCCTGGCTGGTAAGTTCTAGAAAAGTGTGACGGGATTAGTTACATGGACGTAAAAACAAGGCTTGACAATCGGTCCTGCAGGCTAGCTGTGTACTGTTTTCAGCTGGAAACAAATAATTAAGGAAAAAGGAATTTGTAAACAGAATTTTAAGAAAAAAAAATCAATATCTGAGAACATCACATCAGAAGATCTCTTATTCCCTTTCTGTCATGCATTTACCAGGCTTCAGCTCACAATGGAGAGCAGAGTGGCAAAGGCTGAGAGCAAGTATATGAAAAATACATTTTCTTCAACAGCCTTTTAGGTCATCTCTACAGCCAATGAGTTCCAACAACCACCACCACCAGACCCCAAAACCACACGGCAACAGGGCTGGGAAGGCACCCGGGGAGGCTTTCACATGAGAGCACCCACTGTGCCCCCTTGTCAGCATCACGGCCCTGTTTGCCAGCACAAACACAGCCCCTTCTGCTCACGCTCAGCTAGCCATCTATTTTTGCCTATGCCACTGAGTCAGTGTTTGGTGCTTTAGATAAAAATATCAAGCTCTCCATTTATCAAGCAATCTGAAGGGAAGAAGAGAGCACAAGGAGAAGAGGGCAACAGCTGGTAGCTTCAGTCAGGGCGCCTGGAAATACAAAAAGCAAAATGTTCGACAGCCAGAGTCTCCAGGTGGGGCGGAATGCAGCAAGTTCTGAGCTGGGGAAATGCAGCTACAGGTGAAATCCTACCTTCTTTAGGCACTGATACACACCCCGATAGTACAGCACCTTACAGAAACGAGGCTTAAATGTGCTACGACAGCCCAGTGCGCCACTATTTCTAATGGAGGCCATCCATGCAGTGCTTTTAACAGGGGAGTCACAGGGAAAGCTGTGATCTACCTTCTGATATCAAGGTGTGAGCAAGAATGAAAGATAAGCCAGGAATCCACCACAGAGGATTAATGGCACTACTGGAAGAAAATGGAGAAAAACTAACGGAGAAGCTGAAAATGCTAGAAGGAAGAAGTTTGTTCATCCTTCGCATTTCAAGGGTTAAGCTTTATAGCAAGCAGTGTTTGTTTTCTGACAGAGTCCATGTTTCATAACTGGGTTTTGAGATTTCCTAGAATCTGAAAATCTGAAGTTTGATGCAGCTGCTGACAAAGAAACTAAGCAGAAAGCAAAAAGAAGAAACACAGCGAGCCACAGCAACTCTCCTGAATGCGGCGATCAGAGCAGCCACGCACCCAGCCAGTACAAAAGCGCCTGTGGGAGGGCCGGGCAGAGCCCTAACAGGGAGTCTTGGCTCAAGCCTTCAGCTCTGCCATCACCCTGCTCTTCTGAGCGTGATTCTTCCCCATCTTAGGTTCCATCTCAGGTTGTGCCATTGAGATAGGTGCTAAAGATTTACTTATTAAACAGCACTTTACAACTACAAAGTAATTTTTTCTAGCTAGAATATGTAAACACCCCAATAATTTTCAATAAACCACACAGCTACAGCCTGAAGGAAAAAAAAAATCACCTCCTCTACACTGGAAGCTCAGCAAAATGTTCCAGCTGAGTTTGCAAAGGTGCTTACAGTCCCTCTCTCTTCTGAAGTGCAACACAGAAGCCTGCAGCCAGGTGATTATATTTTGTTCCTTATTTGATGTACAGCCTTGGAGGAGCCCACAGGTGATTTGCAATAAATCAGAATTCACATCACCTGCATGTCAGATAATAGGCTGGGGGAAGGCATTGCTGACATGCTCTCAGGAACAGGTGAAAACAAAGCTCCTTCATTTTGCAGCTCCTGCAACTAAAAACATACCTGAGCTGACTGTTGAATCCGAAAAATTGTACGCACAATGGATATAATGATAAAAGGAGAATAAATGCACCCGACTCATTGATATATATCACAGAACATTACACACGTACCAGTTGGCTCTAATGCAAATATTCACATCTGTACAACAGGTAAATAATTCAGGAGCAGACAAGAACATCCAACTGTAGCAAGTAGTAAGTAATGAAATTACGTGAAGCACTCTGAATGGGCTCCGTCGTAACAGCACACAAGTCAATAAAAAACATCCTTGCTCTTATCATACTTTGGACATTTATCCTTCCCCTCCTCTCACTCACAAGAGCACCCTAAACAAAAGTGGATCTGAAAAACAGTCAAGATAAGAGCATGAAAAGAATGCTCTACTTTGCCTAAGCATCTACTGCTCCTCTCAGAGGCAGGTTGCTGGGCAGATGAACCGCTTCCAGTCTGATCAGCAGAGCCATTCTTATGTGCCAGAACATAGAGGTAACAGCTGAGCAGAGCAAGGCATCACAAATACACAGAAACACCTGAAATTCACCCTGATCTTTTTCCTTTGCCCTCAAGTTTATGATCACCTGTACCTGCCTCTGCTGCTCTGCAGAGCTCCCTCCCAGCAACAGAGAGAGGCATATGCTAGCGAGGAGCTCTGGATCTCCAGATAGTCAAAGAACACCAACCCCTGACCAACCCCATTCAAAGAACACCCTCTGTTAAGCCAGCCACAAAACCAACAGCTGGGTACTTGCTCTGTCCAGCCATTTCTCCTTCTCTGTAGCCAGGTCTGGCTCAGTTGTTCTTCCTAAGCGTGGAACACCCGTTCTGCAACACCCGTTTCCACTGCACACATCACACAGGCAGATGGCTGGGATACCTCACAGCAGAGACAGCAGCTGCAAGATGAGGGTCCAGCATTTCCACTCTTCACAGTACAGAAATTTAAGAACAATTGGATGAAAGTTTTATCATTTTCTTTTCCTCTTGGTGCAACATCTCTCACTCCTCTGCATAAGGTCAGGGTTTCAAAGTTGCATTTGCCCTTAGCAGTGGGTTTGCACTTTCATGAGTTTGTCAAGTCTTATAAAATAACAGGACGGAATACCCAAAATACAATAAAAGTATTTAATAGCAAGATGCAAGATTCAGCCACATGATACTTAGAAACAATCCCTAACAGACGGAGTTGGTATAGCATCCGACATACTAGTATAAAAGCATAGTATCTACGCATGATGGCAATTAACCAGGCAGTCACAGCCTGCGTGCTAGCCTTCTGTGAACAGGTGCATTTTCAGAAGTCACAGCTTCTTCAGCAATATTCTATGGTTTGTGAGTCCATAGGCTAAACGCTCATCGTCTTCGTATTTTGAGTCCCAGCTTTGTAATGCCTGTACACCACCGCTCCTGCTGGATTTGCAGATCTGCATTGTGCATTAGGACATCTAGTGGCTGAATAATTTACTGTACAAATACACGCCTGAAAACATGATTTTGATTCCCCATCAGGAAGCTCGTATCTACTTTTCTAAAGCTAAGACTTATCTGGGAGAATCTCAGGGTTTCTGCATTATTCTGCCCTGTAATATAACCCCAACTCATTGCTTGATAGAGTACTCTGAAGTGCAAGCACAAAGAAAGCGGCAGGCTTACATACCAATTTCTACCTTATCTTTCATCAAGATACCAGAGTAGCATGTTTACCTCTGATCCATAAAGTAGTCTCGCTCTTTACAACGTACCTAACTCTTAGTTTGAATTTTGAAAGATCTTTTCCGTATTCTATATTTTTAGTATTTTAAAATGGTAGTGTCACTTTTTTGTTTCCTTATTAATTAAAAATGATACAAACCTTTTTATTCCAGAGAAAAACCTTCAACATCCTCAGTGGTGGGGAAAAAACATCTTAAAAAGCCTGTGATGCTTCTTTAAACAACTGTGCCCCACATGCTTTAAAGCTAAGTAACCATTTGAGCTGTCATAAGGCATTATTTCTGATGAGTTAAAAAAATCTATATTTTTAATTTGATTAATCTAAGATGAAATACAACTATTTGCATTTTCCTGTGTTTATGCATTCCAAAAATCGACAAACACCACAGAGCAAAGTTAATCTGATAAAAAAAGTAAAATGCTGAAGTGGCTGGCTTTGCATCAGAATACGAAAGCGTGGATTAACATGCCAAGAGGGTGATGAACATTTGAACTTCACTAATCAATTTTAAAATCGTAAGAAATGGGCATTTAGAAAGTGTCATAATCTTAATACTCCAATTCACTCCTTGATTCTTAATTTGGAGAAATCAGCTGCACTCGAAATTTTACCTACAGCACTTCCTTCAGTTGGGCAAAGAAGAATTCCTACTTCAGCATTAATTACCGTTATTTTGTTTCCATACCCTTTCAGATTTCCCCATAGAAATTAACAATCAAATCCCTCCTACATTCACTTGTCACACACCCAGGCATTTTTGTTGTGACTGCTGCTGGATTACAGGCAGACAGCTATTCAGCATGCTCTAACCTCTGTGGAAAGAGCTCAGACTGCAAATAGAAAGCGTCCATCACTGGTACTCCCCATCCTTTACAGTCACTCACTAAATATCTATTCCAGATTTAGCATCCTGGCTCTGATCCTCCTGTCTGAACTTTTACTTGGACTGGGAGGTGCACGACAAGAAATGGATGATGCAAGGATGAGATGTGCATGGATTAGAATGTGTGCTTTGAGAGCAAACAAAAAAAGCAAAAGCAGCAGGACAGCAGACAAGCAATTCAGTAGCCTAGCTATTTGTAATTTGCGGTTAAGAAAAAAGAAAAAAGGTAACGGATTCCAGCAGTAAGGGACTTTAAAGTGCTTCTTCCAAACATCGCTGCACAGAGCACAGTGCAGTTCAGAGCTGGCAGGGATGCTACTGTCTGCGAGCAGGAGTACAGTTCGAGGGCAAGGGACAAGAAACATCGAGCAAGGCTGTTTCTGTTCTGCCTTCACAGAAGAGAAGTGAATGACATGTCTAGCTATTTCAGTCTCAGTCAGAGGTAGCCTGAGTTGTTCTCAAAAGGCTATTACTGAATAAGTTCAGAACCTTCGTATCAAGTGGGAAGTTATTGCCACCTTTTTTCCTCCAAACTTACATGGCACTGAAAAGCTGAATTCACAAAGACCTTCTTGGGGCAATTAGCCAGTGAAGGCTGAGAGACACTCGGTGACTATGTGTGATTGCAGTCCTGTAATGAAATACAGGCAGATAGAATCACAGGTCATAAGATGATGGAAATCCATAAAGGAACTTTATAATTGGCGAATATAGAGGAAGAAAACCAAGAACACACCAAAAAAGGCAGAAAAGCTCAGAAAATATTTATATGAAACCTGACAAAGGAACATCAGCTAACTAGCACGACGAGATGCTAATGCTCTGCACTAGGGTTAATGAGACGGTCGGAGTTTTAGCCTGGCTGTTGCCACATGCTTCCTGTGAAGCCTGAGGTGCTCCAGGAGAGATGCTGAAGCAGGCACCAGTCATTTAAATTGCAAACATGTTTGGCTTGATTGTGGACTCTTCGCCCTGCTTTGATTTACTGAATGCATTGGGCTCATCGTACACGGTTCTTTTCTTCCCATTTTGCTAACCAGTGCACTGAAGCCCCACAGTGAGTCATGAGAAATGAGAGATTATTTCTGACCTAATTAAGTTCAATTTTGACAGGACTAGAAATACACAGGTGTCATGTTATTAAGTTACCTAATTGTACCTGTGAAATGGTCATATAATAATGACTTTTCGGTAACAAGAGGAAAAGGGGGATTGGGATGTGAACTCTTTGCTCAATTATTTTCATCTTAATCTCCATCACTAAAGCAGAGGGCATCCCCCTAGTAAGTACAGCTCTGAATTACTCATAATTACTGACACATCACGAAACTCAACTGTTTGATGATCTTGGGTGTGAATAAAAGACAAGCAGTTGAGCAGTTCCTCAACTATTAGAGCACCATTTCAGCTACGAGGCAGAGGACCAACGCAAGCACACTTGGGTGCAAGCCCAATCATTCTCCGAGAAGTGGCAGTTGACACAAATCAATCAAACACCAAACAACTAGCCCAGCTGTTCCCCCCACTTCTTGTCATTAAGCAGCAGAGAACAGCAGGACATGGCATGTCCTGCTACGGCACTAACTAGGATCTACTGGGATACATAGGTCATGCCAGGAGGATTTTGCTCTGTTCCAATTTAGTCAGGTACACTGCGATGGAGAAGCAGGTTGTATGAATGCAACAGCACGTCCCTAGAAGGGCAGCAGATAATGGCCATCCTCTCACTTCTACAATTGCTCAACTATTTTGAAGAGGAGAGAAACTCAAGAATCTCAAAGGCATTGAGTAAATAAAAAAAACTAAGTATATCAGACAACTGTAATTTAAAGAGCACATCAAAGGATCTGTACAACTCCACCAAGAGATGAACAAGTGTTCTGTGGCAGTGATGAGACAGTGTTGCAACACTGACAAGAGACTTTAAGGAACCTACTACAGCTGAGCAAGTGATGTGATTGCGCAGAGAGATGACAGCTACACAAACATCGCAACCAGTTCCTGAATTAAGAGGAGATTTCTGTGAGAAAAGCTGTTCTGATATTAGCTTTCCCCATTTTGAAAGAAAGCACAGCCTCTGGTAATAGACACACACTGCTCAAACACGTTTCAGCTTCAGCGTGTTCTCATGTATTCATACTTTTTTTCTTCTGTTTGTAAATACACAGCAGAACAAGAAACTAATAAGAGGAAATTACGTTCAGTCCCTTAGACTGAAGGTGAGCTTTGGCACTGACCAGCTGGCTGTCACTGTCAGCACTTTTTGGCCCCTCTGCCCCAGCTTCTCCTTGCCAGTCTCACCACAGGGCAAGGGCTGTGCCAGTAAAGGTACCGGCCAGCCACATTGTGCAGTAGATGGTGAAACAGATCTGAATTAAATATACCACTTAGAAAGTGTTTTCTTCAAGCTGGATTAATTTCTTGATGTGATTCCCCCACGCCTTACAAATGCACAATGCAGGGAGCGGTATGTGGGTAAGAACAAGAGGTCTTGGCTGCAAAACCCTGCTTAATGATGCCGCCTCCGAATATAAGTGCAGCCTTAAAGCCTGCCACCCACAGTCTTCCTCAAACCACCTGCAAAACTCTGATCTCGCTGGCCGGTCTGACTTCCTCTCTCTTCCATAAAGCAGGTTTTTATCTCTACATCAACCATGTGGAACTGATAGGAAAAACAAAACAAAAACAAAAAGCCCACAACAACTTCACTGCAGTGCCTCGCAGACAAGTAATACACTAATGCCATCTATTGCAACGAACGGTAAGCTATTTCCTACAAGGAAACATGCAGTTAAAAAAATCAAAATTTATACAACTGTGGCTAAATTTTCCAGTATGTGAAGCCCAAAAAACACTTCCTTGAGGCTGCAGACCCCTACACAGGGATTTCAAGCTAATCAGTAACTTCATTCTTCAGTTATCTTTTTATGACCTCCCTACAAAACAGTCCACGAACTCAGAAGTACCGTTCAGCAGCGCTCAGCCTGCGTGTTTTGGAAGTGGCAATCGCGGTCCTCTAGCGCTGCAGTTACCAGGTATTCCTACATCAGAAGCACAGCACATCATGGTGGCACTGAAATGCCCACCAACAAAGCAGATTTTGTGACATAAGCTCTCGCTGTAGAGCTGTAGTTCAACTGCCTTTTCATAAAAGTTCCCACAGAATATAAATGGGTCTTCATCGTTCTGTGGATAGTGCCAAATGTTCTGATGTTTTCATAGAGTTTATATCCGGCAGAGAGAGATTTTTTTTTTTTAAACTGTACATTTTCCTAAAAATTCCCCCAGTTACAGATTACACAGTCCCGCAGAACTTGCTTCTATTAAGTTTTACAGGTTTTTATTCTTATAGCTAGTATCCAACAATGCGCCCACTGCCCTGTCAGGCAGCTACCAGTCACAGCAGCTTTGCAGCATTCTGAGCTTTGTAATTCTGGGCTGATGAGTGTTCAGATTCACCCTGTTTATTTTTCCCAGAGACAGAACTGTTGCAAGGTAGTAATAAACAAAGCAGTTGAAGAAAAATACATGGTTAATACTGTCCATGAGATGGGATGACTGCCTCTGTCTCCAAAAATAATTGTTGATGGCATTCAGCCCCCCTTAAGCTGGGCATAAACATCTTTTTCTCCCCACCCTGCAACATACTCAGCATACCATTTGTTGAGAAATCTCTCAGAAATTAAGCTAACATACTCAAACAGTTTACCAAAAAAAAATAAAAGCTCTGCGTATATACAGAAAAAAAAGAAAGTGACATCAATTGGTTTAATGGGCTGTGGTGATAGCGCTCACATTTTCAACTTAACCCAATATTCCTTACCTCTTGTGTCCCATGCTATCAATACCGTTAAGAATAACTGCACTCTGATGCTAAAGCTAGCAAACCTGCCACATGACTTCAGTCTAATTTGTCTTGGGTTCACTTTACTAGATTTGGGCAATTTAGCTAAAGTGCTAAAGTGAAGATGAATCCCACTGTACATCCCCTATCAGCCAGCAGTGTTTAGAGGCTGCTTACTGGGGTGAGCTCTTTCTTTCTATTGTTTTCCACAGGCATGGACAAGTGGAAAACACTGATCTACACTCGCATTTGATAATAAGCAGCACATGTTTAGCATACATTTTGCAGCATCAGAGAAACAGCCTATAGACAGGAATGGAGAAAAGAGCCTCTGTTCAGCATTTCAATAATCTCTTTACCATCAAGAGAAACATTGCTTCTTTTCCAGATAAATTAACCTATTCCACCTGTCAAGAACAAGCCCCACAAATGCTTTACTAAGGTTTGACATACGCATTACAGTGAAAATTGGTAAAAGGAGTTGGCCACACAAAATTAAGTACCCTGTCCTGAAAATGGTACCAAGCTCTAGGCGTTTTTTCACCACCTCCAAGCAGTTCTAGTTGCAAGCAGTAGAGGGAAGCAGCAAGCACTGTAACATTGACTAGCCACTCGACTGTCATGTACTAAAGACTTAATTATGTTCTCAAACAAAATACAATGAACTCTGTCATAAGCAATCACACAAGAGACCACGAAGTCAGTAGCTTAGTGGAAGTGGCCTTCTATGAAAGATGAAGTAGAATTTTCTCTGCCTATAGGGAAAACTTACTGAGCTCTGAAAATAAAAACGTGAAGTGGAATGCAGGGTTTTCAGTCCTTGTTTGTTTGTTTGCTCCCTCCCCCCCCACTTTACTTACCAAGGCCTGGGTTCACACATTAATGTTGTACCAGTAAAAATTATTCAGAATAGTTTTGTCTGATCACCAAGGTATCTTAAGAATTTAATTACATCTGCTTTAGTAAATGAAAATACATCCCCATAAGTCAACTGTTGGCAGATAAGCATAGAAGGAAATACTTTGCTTACGATATGTTTAAAGTATTTCACACACACTTGATGTTTTATTTGGATGCAACATAACTCTGCTCAGGAAGTAGGCATTGCATAAAGCACACCTTCAGTATTACTTGGACACGTTTCTATCATAGCTCAGGTATTTGTCATTGCAAAATAAAATAAACCCAACAAAAGCCAAACAAACAAACCAGAAGAACTGAGCACATTTAATGACACACAATTCCTCTTTCATTTTTATTGCAGGCAGCAGAGCCTACAGAAGTGTTTCTTACAGGTGGATTTACAACTCCCAAACAGGTAAAAGAAAAGACAATTATGACACTAAAAATTGTATTTCAACCTAGATGAAAGAAAACTTTACTCTCCTGGATCCTACGTCACTTCTGGAAGAATTCTTCAAGGTCAAGCATTCCCTCAAAATTCACAGATAAATTATCCAAGGTCATCACTTGTACCTTTTCCTTTTTTAAACTCTCTTATAATCAATTGAAGGAGGAAGAACACGAGGACACTAGCTTGGGCTGCAGGAAACCACTAACATGGATGAAAACCTCAGGACAGGTCAATTCACTCTGAGGAGTTTTATCTCCCCTATCACTTTTGATGCCATGTTATGTATCTAAAGCACAGTGCACAGGCTCCAACTTTTGCTTGTAGAAACTAGGTGAGATTGTAATGCGAGTCCATAGGATGGTAAAATTGGATACGACTTTGCATGACTTCTCATTGCAAAAAAAAAAAACCAACAGAGTATACTCAGAAGTACGTAACTTTGAAGAGTACAGCACTTACCAGGAAGTTTTTCCTTCAGTCTCCAGCCTTCATGCTTCGAGTTTTCATTACGCTGCCGCACTCAAACAGCTGAAGTAGACAATTCCTTGATCGTGCTATAAAGAAAATTTGTGAGGAAGTGAGGCAGAATATGACAAAGCAGGAAACAATAATTATGATGTTATTAGAAGAACACATCACATGACAAAAACTTAAACTGCTTTGAAATACAGATTTTGTCTTCTCTTAATGCTTAGTATAAAATAATATTAAGTTACTGCTGTTTTAAGGTAGAACTAAAGGTTAAAGGATAGTAATTACTGATTATTTAAAGGGTACTTATAATGAACTACAATAAAAAGATGTCACATTTTTAAGCCAGATACTATATTTTTAACTAGGAGTGTGACACTGGACTAACATTACCAGGAGACTGCACTTCAATTAGAAGCAAAGCTGTGACTTGCTATAAAGTTCTTACAGTACAGGAAGTCTCCAGTGCTTCAGCTCACAGCACTATTTGTGCTCTCTGCACCAGAACACAGATTTTTTTTTTTAATAAGAAGTTTATATTTCATATGCAGTTAAATACACATGAACGTTTTAGTAAGTCCAGGAATATTGCAGAACAAGACAAAACCATTTCTTCCAGTGTTGTGAAAATGAAAAGTGTACTGCAAGTGACCATGACCTTGATATGAAAATAATAATAATTGTTTTACGTTATATCCCCAAAGCCAAACATATCAGACATTTAGAACATGACACTCAGCAAGGGAATAAAAACTGTAAGTACAGGAAAAGAATTACATTGAATGATTTTCTTTTCCTCTGGTTTCAACGCCAATGACAGGGTATAAAACACTTCTATTCAGCTTTTCAAAGATACAAAATACATATGAAGGAATAAAACTAAGCAAGAAAAGTACCAAGATTAATAATGAAAAAAACTCCTAAAAGAGAATTTATCAGGGAATTCAACAATTCAAAAATATTAACTTCAGCCTTGCTGAATAAGAGTAATTATTTTTCCTTAAGTCAGCTGATTTCTTTTTCCTTTTCATCCATTGTTATCTCTTGTTATTTAGGACATCACATAACCAGCCTTGATTGTGTTACAGCATTAAGAGAATGAAATTCCAATTTAGAAGGTGCTTAGTACTTCAAAACTTTCAGCATGTTCACTTGCTTAAAGGTAGGTGCCTGCTTTGATGTGCTGCTGTGTCACAGATGCACCTTCAAAGAGAGAAAACTTCTAGAAGATAGAAGTAGTGATGGCAGCAGCTAGCTGCAACTTGGAAAATGAGGCTTAACTTCAAGTCCCACATAAGCACAGTCTCCTCGAACTTCTGCTGCCCCTTGCTCATTAGAAAGCTGGGGTCACGAGGAATCAACCCGTTCTTGGAGGAGAATCATTACCGAGAAGTTTCCTCCTCTTTCCCCAGCTATTGACACGATCACTACCTCCGTAGTTCTGTAACCACAGCACAACCTGGACTCTGACTGATCTTCAATGGAGAGGGTGAGGGAGAACGGGCTGTTGTCAATGCAAAGCTGAGTTGGCGAGCAGGAACAGGGACTGCAGAGAGTTCTCGAGATGGCGGATGCAAAGAGAAGGGAAGGCTCTGCATAATACAGGTCTGGGGGTTTTTTGGTAGCCAGCCTTTGCTACAAATAAAGCAGGACTCACTGTTCCTTCCCTGATTTCTCTATCAGGGAATACTAAGCAGCACATAGATAAGGAACCTTTGCCTGGCTGGTGGCTACTATTGATTCCTGAGTTCTGATATGTGAACTTTAAGGTTGGAGCTCTGCCTCTGCGTGGGGCACAGAAGAGCGTGTTCAGACAGCTGCCAAGAGCTTCTTATCTACATAACGCGCTCAGTGCCAGCACGGGTGTAAGGCACTGAAGAACAGCTTCAAGATATGCATTTCCTCGGGTAGCACTGTATAGCGGCTAGGATATGTTTCCCCATAACGACAGCTGTTTCTCAGAGCCAGGCAACTTCAGGCTTTCATAAACTTTGAATTTCAAAGCTGTTGGATCATGACTAGGGGACATCTGTATTTTCTAAATAAGTCAATTACCTAAAGGCTGCTGCTTACAATACTCAGTTCTTTTGTGATAGCATGCACAGGCCTGAACCAAAATCTCTATTATGTAGCCCAAACACAGAAGGTATCATACCCCTCCTACAAAGCAACCACAGATTTACAGGGAACTCCAATAATCTTGTGTTTCATGCCACAAGACATGAGGTTCCCATCCAGGGATTCCCAAGACTAAAAAGCAAGGTATAACCACTACCACTTCATTTTTAGTCCTTTTGGGGATCTGCTGGCAGAGCCTATAGGAACTGTGCTTCTTTACAGACAGCTTACCCTAGAACTTCCAAATGCAGTCACTCCACCCAACAGATGATTAATGCCAGCAAAATAGTTCTCTACCTTCTCTCTCATACCAGATGAAAGACATTTATTACCTTGTCCCTTTCCAGTTTGATGCTACAGAGATGCCAGACTAAGGAATCTGACCTCTACTCTTCCATATTGTCATTTTAATTAAAGCCATATCCTGTAAAATGGTATATGCTGCTGAAACCCTGATAAGATCCTATTATCAGAAAGGAGCAAATTTGTGATGCTATCTGGGCCAGCCCATGATTATCTGCCAGAACAAAAGGAACATTATTAAACAAACTCTGAGTTGATCGCTGTGGGAGGATAGAATGAAAATCATGCTCCAGAGAAATCCCTTATCTCTCTGGGGTCAAACCTGCAGCACACAGTTGCTGCTCTGTGCTGAAAGCTAGGGCAGAGAAAAGAGAAGGAGCTGCTGATTCCTGTTGTACTGTGGAAAGTTTTGTTCCTTTCCTGCAATTTATTACCCGGAGAGATACCAACATTAATATCAATTAACTCCTGGGAGATGATAGTTTCTTAAATACATTTTCAAAAATCTCATTACAAAGCAAAGTGCCTGTATTTGCTTTTCTAAACACAGCCATTATTTTTAGGACAGACGGAAGAAAGGGTTACAATGTCTCTCTTACCTTTAAGGTTTAATGATCTTCTGTGAAACAAAAGCAGCAGGAGGGAATTGCCACACAGCAGTTTCTTTACCTTGACTTCATTCTTTCACTTCTGAGTCAGCCAAATAACATGTCAGCCCCCTTGAGGTGGATCCTGGTCTTTGTGCAGCCAGAACAAACACTCAGCAATTCTAGACTAGGCAGAGAGCTGTGTCACATCTTTGGATTGTCTCAGGTTTCTTGGTGCTACAGGCACCAAAAGCAACCTTCTATTTTTTCAAATAATTAATTCCACTGCATGCACATGCCTTATTTTTCTGCTTTTCCAAGCAAGCACTGAGCTAATGCAAGAAAACCAGCCAGAATGCCTGTCCCATCTCCAAAAGCCCCACTTAGCTTCTCTAACTTCACCATTACTGACAGACAAGCTCTGAATCAGGGAAGACAAAGTGCAGCCTAACTATCATCCTGATTTTTAATTACTCTGTCTGTTAATGCTTGAGTAGCAAGAACGGCTCTACTACGCTATCCAGTTACTTAACTTTCTCCTCTACCGGGGAACACAAAGAGCTTGCTCTGTGTTGGGAGTGGTGTTATCCAGGGGGTCTGTGCAGATGATCACAAACAGCTGAAGTGCTCTGGCTTCATTAATTACTATTCATCAGATGAGCTGCATTAACTCCCATGTCCATGCTCTTGCCTGCTATGAGAATGCACTGTTTTAACACCACCAGGTGGCTTAGTGCAGACAGCTGGCTGTGCTTAACTGTGGCAATGGGTGGAAAGCATTTTAAAAATGTGGAAAGCCCTTAACACAGCTCAGCTGGAAAAGAAATAGTTCCCTATGTTTGTGGAGTTACTGAATGGCCTATCTCCCCCTAGCCTAAGAAAAAGGAATAACCCCCATTTTTCTGGGAATGCAGCCCTTCTTACTAAAGTCATGGGAACTACAAGCACTAGTAATAGCGGTTCAACTGGTAATAAAGGGTTAGTAAGGTGACTTCAGACACCAAATAAGATTTAAACAGAAGTTGTGAGAGAGAATACAATTTCTGGTCAGATCCTAGATTCAAGGCATCAGTAGCATCTCTAAAATGCATTGTTTTATCTCAAAAAAAATCATGAAACAAAAATCACTAAAGGGACTTGGCAGCTGATAAAAAGGATATTCACAATGAACTAAAGAACAGCAGCAGGTATATTGTATAAATTCCTCAGAACTCAATGAACTGGTCTTCAAAAAAATAATTTTATCTTCCTCATCCATATGTATTTTGATAGGACAACAAACGCGGCTCCAATTTAAAAGGGCTCCGCGTGATTCTGTCTGATGTGTTCGCAGACTTTGTTCGGGCTGCAGCACAAGGCCGCTGCCCGGCGAGGCCTGGCCCCGCGGCACAACAGCTCCGTGTGTCCGTGGAGGGGAGGGAGCTGGGCAAAGCACGCCTACGGTGACCAGACCAGGACTTCCTTGCACCCAAAAGCAAGGTCTTGAGAGACTCCCAGAAAGGAGGTCCTGGGTTTTCTTCACACACTACCTGTGTGTGAGTGAAATGGGGGAACCGCAGCTCCTGCACCTCCTGGCTCCGCGCAGGCCCTCCTGCTAAGGCCCCGATGTTTTCCTGACATTTTGGTATTCGAGGAAGTAGGAAACAGCTTCAAATTAACAAACTCGGAAGCACTGTTGCTGTCCTGCAGCTGGCCTTGTCAGTCCTTGCAGCTGAGGCAGCAAAAGGCTCTTTTTGAATGGATATAACTTGGATCGTGTGAAGTATTCCAAAGGAACTTTCACGTGCCTGGTGCAAAGACATCAGAGTTTCCCTCCTGGAAGTTCAATGATGAACTGGGAAAGATGGCTTTTAAATTTCATCCAGGAATATTTGTCCACATTAGCATTTGTTCTCTACACTCTGTAACAGAAGCAAAGATCTCCTACAATGACACAGTTCTGGTTGCAGAGGTGTGGTCATTACTAAAATGTGCTTGTGAGGGGCTGCAGAAGTTTTGCAGATCTATTTTAGTTAAATCATTTGCCGTCCTTCCTAAAATCGATTTTGATCTAAACGATTTTTTTCAGTCTTAGCTTGTGTCTTTTCATTCACAGATGTATGATGCTACTTGACCATTTAACCTTCTGTGTGATCTAAACAGTACATGCTTTCCAATACCTGTCTTCCAGTCACGAATGTAATCCTATCCTTCCACATGCATATTTTTCCTACGATCTTGGTCCCGTATCCACAACTCTGGTTTACTCATCTTAGCATCCTAGCTCCTGTCACCAGTAGATAAGCATTTTGTTCTCAATGAGCAGGTAGGAAAGACAGAAAAAATCTTCAGACTAAGTTGCAACATTTGTATTTTGCAGACCTTGTTCATTTCCAAATCATCCTGAAATATCTGTATTTGCAGGATCAGGCAGCTGAATTCACAGACCACAAGAAATTTAGTAAGTGCCTGGGCAGAAATCTCCTTGGTAGCATGCTGCTTGACTCTGGCCAGTATCAGCCGCATCAGAGAAATGCTCCAGATTCTGTCTCAATGTTACACATTAATTCTTGCCACCAGAGATTTCTGACAGTAATACTGTTTCTTTTGCCCTCACCCTTAAATTTATATTTTAGGGAAAATATAAACAAACTAAAGTATATTTTCTAATTTTCTTTTAGGCTTAATTTTACTTAATACACATATTGAAACTCAATTTCCAATTCAGAAACACTTCTCCATTTCAACCAGCTTTTGTCACATACTTTTTTCAAAAATCTTCAACAAAATCTTAATAGCTAGCCAAGCATCAAGCGTTTCTGAATATTACACTTCAACTGCTATGGAAAAGCAGGAATTCTGCTTGTGCTCTGCTCTAAACAACAAATCACCTTCAATGTAGAATAAAAAAAAAAAACCTAGCTTACTCAAACAAAAGAAGAGAAAAACACAGACAGGTAAAATGTGACTGCGTACAGTATAATTAGCCAGGATATTCAGAACAATATCCCCTCTTTCAAAAAATACCAGGGGACCTCAGCAACTTAGACCATCTGTTTTTGCTGTTACAGTTGGCATGTGTGCACCTGGCTTAGAAAGCTAAATAAGATACGAATTAACATGTATATCAGTAATAACATCTATGGAGAATTAAGGTTTTGAAAGATGGAAACAAAGAGTTAACAGAGAAGAAAAGGTAGGATGATTTTTCTTCCCTCTAACTCTTTAACTGACTCCAAGAGAGAGATTTGCATGCAGGCAGTTTACTCCTCCCAGCCAACATCTCATGCTGGGGAGAGGGCTGATATTCTCATTGGATGCCTCATCCATGAAGCTGACATTTCCTAACCGTAGAACATTGTGTCACTAGCACAAGACAGCAATAAAACAAGAAGCTCAGAAACAATGACAATCTGCCAGCTCTACTCTGAAAATAACAAGACTTTCTCTCTTCCCCCCGCCAAAGCCAGCAAAGCTGTTCTTCGCTCATACCACGGATTTCCCCAGGTGAAATGCAGATGGACAGAGTACTGTGCAAATCATAGCAAGCCTAACAGATAATTACCTACTGCAAGGACAAGAAGCAGCCCAGATAATTCAAAACTACTTACCAATTCCACTACCAAAAATAAATAAATAAAGCATAAGCTGCTCCAATTCATTACTGTTTATTCATCCTTTGAGTGCACTACACACAGCTGTTAAATGGCCAATAAATTCTTCCCATTGCAGTGAGCACTCCTCAAATTTAGAAGGACTGCCTTGGCATCTTTTTTGGCAACACCTCATGTCAAGCCATTTATGCACAGAGGAACAGGGGAACCACTGCTTTGGACTGAGCTCATGACACAACACATCCTATTTCCTTTTTCCAGGAAAGGTGCATACCAGACATTTTGAAGTGTATTGGGGAGCTACTATGGAATAACGAGAAAACCAGAAAAACCTCCTATTGCCTTGAGAGTTGTTTACACCAAGGAATGTGAAGGCCCATAGGCTTTTAGCATGGTTTTGTGTGACTGTAGGTGCTCTTATTTAAATATAATGACTTTAATACCACCTATAATGATCATTTTAATAATCATCTCCAACACGTCTTTGTGAGCCTGGTTATTGACATTTAAATGCAGTTTTAAGGATATAATTGGTTCTTCTCATGACAACATTTCAGAACGATCAGCGGTTCACTCAGGCATACACAAAGCAACAATAGGAACCTCTACAGAATTTGTCTGAAGGATAAGAAAAACAATTAGTCACCCCCATTGCATCATCAGCTGAGGTAATGCAGTTACTAAAAACAGGAGTGCTGTTAAACTTAGTAAGAAGTCCCTTTGATTTCACATTTCTTCATTTCTTAAACCAGGAATGGAGATCCTCATCCAACACAGCTTAAGGAAGGAAAACTCCTTGGGCATCCTGCAGTACTGCCCTAGCTCCAGTGAGACCGTCCCTTCAACCAAACTTAGCCTTGCACTCTGCTGAATGTTCTAGATCAGAGTCCAGATTTAGAAACAACACTAAAACACTGCTTCTTGGTAAGACCAAAAGTCGCTGCCTTTAAAGCACGATTAAAATTAATGTTGAACTGTGCAAGTGAATAGTCCAGTGTGCTGAGAATCAACCTCCAGATCAGCAGCTGGAAGAAACATGAAGTTGTATCAGTGCTAGTTCTTTCAAGTAGTGCTTGGACATCCACAATCACAGTTGGGGTGTGTGCTTTTTTGTGTGTCAGAGGTCTAATTTAACCATTTTTAGTCTTTACTTCTTTACACAAAAAAAGTACTTCTGGGAGATCACTTTGTAGATAGTATAATTCTGAAAATAGTACTGGGGGAACATGTAAGTAAAATTATTTTAAATATAAACATCGTAGGACCATAAAAAACATACATCACAAAGAATATGACAGATTCATTGGCAGAGAGAAGGATTCTTCCTAAGCAAGAAAACCATTCCTAAAGAACACATTATTTCAAGCAATTGTCAACAGACAAACTACCCAGGTAAAAAATGGGAGAGTTAAGAAAGTACACGGAGCAGGCTTTTTGCATCTACAGGATTAAGGACATACCAGAGTGCCAAGACCCAAGCCAAAACAGGTTGCCAAATCAAGCATACAAATCGATCTCAAGTGCTACAGGTCGGTACAGGCAGAAAGGCCACGGGACAAGCTGCTTTTGGGAGCAGGTACAAACTTCTTTGCTGTTTGTGCAGCGTGCATAGGGAGGAAGGGGCAAAGGAGCAGTTCTGGTCCTGCCTCCCGCACACTCCTATGACCCCAGGAGAGCCTCTGACCTCTGTCACTACGCCCTTACCCGCTGGCATGATTTTAATACAAAGAACTGATTAGTGTCAAAGCTGGAATACAGAAAAACATTAAAAAAGAAAGACAGATCCATGAATACAGTTCTATTTTACACACCGTGAAAAGAAATCCCTCTGATAAACAAACACCTCTGAAGAAAGAAAAGAGGTTGTGAGGAAGCAAAGAATTGAGCATTTTGTTCAGAATTTTTTAGAAGAATCTCTACTAAGTTAAAGCATAATAAATTCCCCACAAACCAAGAGCTCTGGAACAGGCAAGGTTCTTGAAAAAAAGGCCTTACATTCTTTTGATATCAGTGAAGGGGATAAATAAGTGAAGGGGAGAAAAGTGTTCAAAACAATGTACAAAACAAATCAAATCGAAAAAGACTCCAAAAACAAATTTACAAGTCATAACATATCAAAATGTTAATGAATAAAATCCCTATAATTTCTGAGGGGAACACATGTCCACAATTACCGCATCAAAGGATGTTTATTTTCTACCTGATTGCAGCAAGTGTTGTTCTTGAAAAGGAAAAAATAAAGAATGCCCTTTGCTGCTGATTTCCAAACACTTTGTGAGTTCAAGGGACTGAACATGCTTGCAGCAGCATGGATCCGCTGTGTTTATGCACCACAATCACTGCAGCAGACTTGTTTACAAACACTCTAATTTTTCTACTGAAAACACAAACTCAGACCCCAGCTGCTAGAGCACTGGAAACCCCAACCCAGATAACCGGCTAGCTCCTTTCTGTCTGTCTCTGTCACTCCATCAGTTCTGCTCAGTGACGAATCAACGGCCTGAGAAGTGCTGGAGGCCTCCTTCAGCAGGGCTGTCAGTGTTGCTAGTGCTGACGTTGGTGAACTCGTGGATATGGCAGTAGGGCGTTTTTAGAGCGCTCTCATGTCCTGTCTGGCTGAAAAGCCAGCTCTCAAAAAACCAAGGAAATGTTTTTTTTTTTCCAAAATACAATGTGATTTTAGTAATAAAAATATATTACAATTTTGCCTGCACACACACAAATTTTCATGGCAATATTTTTAAAGAGTGGCGTCACTACATCAATATTATAACTCTTTGGACCCTGCTTGGTTGACGAAACACTGTTCATACAGAATTCAACTGACACCCATTTAGGATGCAGCAAGATGGATAGCACTGTCAAATTTCATTATTACCTGTCCTCTACTTATCCAGTAGTAGACATCATTAGGTGTCAAGTTAAAAACTGCAGACTGAAAGTCTCCCACATTTTTTAAAGCTCACGCAATTTAGTGTCACAAAATAACCTTTTAAATGTAGCTTTTTAATTCTTTGAAATATAAATTTCATCAAACTGTCTCTGAGGAGGCTACTCAGAAAGCTAGGAACTTGTGTGAGAGGCACAGCACTGTCATGATTGCAAGATGACTGCAATACAGAAGACAAGGAGTAGGAATGAGTGAGATGCCACCAAGTGCACTTTTTGTTTAGAACTGGAAACAGAAGAGAGAAGTGAAGAGATAAAATACAGGTAAAATGCCAAATTATATATGTGAACCAGGACCACAGGAGATGGATTTGCACACGCAGTCATTCAAAGCACTGGGTGTCCCCATCACCACTGCACGGATAGTAGAACACATTCATATGGGTATAAAGTTTATGATGTTAATAATAGGCTATGATGTTACAAATAAATCTTGTCAGAAAATTGACTACTAAAACATATTAAGAGGTTTTATAGGGATTATTGGTAGGTCTGCAGAAAATCTGAATACCTCAAGTGACTCAATGGACTTCTAAAAATGTAGAATGGTAAATTGCATTAAAAGTAATTATTTTATTTTATTTTATTTTATTTTATTTTATTTCTGTCAGTGACTCAGGAGGCTTCTAATAGGATTCTTTTCATATGTTTTGTTTACCTAGACATGGATAGGGGTTGTCTTTCAATTGCCTTTTATGCTTTTTTTTCCCTTGGTCTGTCTGATATGAGATTGTAACGTCTATTAGAACCCTGCCACAACACAAAGTCTTGAGCTTACCAAAAGGACTGACACAGATGCTTGTAAAATATTTGCTTAAACAAAGTCTCATTACGTCTAAAAAGGCAAGCCTATAAAGCGGAGCAGAAAAGCAGCGAGACCGATTAACATTGCTAAACAATACCAATAGCCAAGATTTAGAAAACAGGGGAGAGAAAAAAATGGATAGTTGCACTTAATATTATTACGACCACAATTAAGAGTCTAGAAGCAGGAACAGATGTTCTGAAAAAGTATCAGTTTTATCCACTAATTTAAATGAAACTCTCTCTGGAGGGAAATCACCAGCTCACTTAGGCTCTCTGCACCAGTTGGCTATTTAGTGAAGGAGATGACATCCAACTTTTATGAAATCCATCTTGTGACTGCTAAGGCAGCTCTTAATATGAATAGCTGAAAAGGGTGTGACAGTTTTAAAGACAAAACAGAAACCCTTCTCCTCATCCCTAGAATAAGTAATATCAAAACCCTGGATTGATTTCTGTCAGAGACCGCATTAATTCTGTCTGGTGCTTCGTCCCAAAATAGCCCGGCATTCTGGCACTCTCACAACGCCGGAGATGGTGTGCCCTGCTCATTCACGCTCCCAGCAAGCACCATGTGTTTCATTTAAGGCTCTTAAATGAAACAGTAAGCCCTTCACAAAATGTAGTTATTCCTGTAAGTTAAGAGGGCACGAAAACTAAGCAGGGTTAAACACCGCCATGTGGTGAGCACTGTCCTGATGTCAGTGCACATCGGAGGAGGCTCCACTGATTTCTGCGGGACTAAACGCTTATTCCTCATTTCAGTGTAAAAGTCCCAAACAAAAACACCAACAAATTCAGACAATGGAAAGCTGCCATCAATACTAGGTTAACACAAGTCAGAAGTAACTCCCCTGATATTCATCAATTCAACCTTCCAAAGCTCTGTGTTTCAGGTAGAATTAGTAGTGATTTTCTTTCCAACTTACAGCCAAAGATTCAAGGGATTGGGTGAACAGGATCTCTGTTATTTTAGTATAAAATCCGAGATCAAGTCAGATTGCATTACGAGTTCACTACAATTCATATTTTTTCCTGGATAAATATAGCTGCAATTTCTGTAAGATCCAATACAGACAGTTTATCTTTTAGGTGCAAACTCAAATACCTAAAACCCAGTGATCATTCCAGCAAAAGTGGTACGAGTCACCTGAAAATGCTTCTGTTATTAATATTTTGCATGGAAGGCAAGTGAACTTTTTGTTTTTAAAGTATTCTCTTAAACTATACTTTTCTAATGACTTAAAGGGGGAAAAAATAAAAAGTAGCAGATAGCCATTTCTAACAGTTTCTGTAAATGCAAACTGAATCTCAGGATTTCCCCTAGTGTCTCTCTTAGTATACATTAATGAATTAGTGTAGTGAGTCCTTAGTTGCTCAGCATCTCTTTTTAATACAGCCCAATCACGCCGTTATGATCATGAGAATAAGAATGGATGCTAATTCTTCACCTACCATTAAACTATATATTTTGTTGTTTGAGAAAGAGATGAACAGCCAAAAGAAAACAAGTATTACCAAGGCCTGGAACTCACAATTCCCTAATAAACTGAAACTTCAGAATTCAAGAATCCAGTTAGCTTGAGTTGAAGGATAAGACAAAGTGAAACAGGTGCATCACTTTTGGTGAGGGACAGGAAATAACCAGAATAGACTAGAGCTTCTGCTATGAGGAATTTCACTTTGTAGTGCCTGCATAAATACTAAATGTGTAATGTAACATATATATAGTTAAAAATTTAATCTTGATGCACCAGCACTCAGTATTTTGCTCATCTAACAAATCATTTTGCACCAGAGCATTTTGTGCAAGAAAGATTTAGATTTTCCAATAAATGCAGATGTGATGCTGCATGAACATATAATAAGAGTCATAAAACCGAAGGAAGGAAACTAGTTTACTCCATACATACCCTAATCCCCCCTCCTATCATTCCCTTTCTCCCAAAACAATTTGATTTCTCTCTGTTCCATGCCACCTAAATTAAAACAAAATAATTAAAAATTATTTTATGCAGTAGTGCATTACCTTGTTGAAATAATTCAATTAAACTTTGATAATGACAGCTTGTTGACATGGTTAGCAACGTAGAGGATCAAGAGCTGCGCTTTGGAGTGAAGATGTGCATTTTGGGTCACTCTTGCTGCAGCAACGAACTGTAACTCTGGGGAATGTTAAGCCCGACCAGAACAAAGGCATGTCAGCCTTTAAAAACATCTGTGCTGGAAAGTAGGACAAATCCAACACAGGAGACCAGGGCTGAAAAGCTGGGGAGGCTCAAAGTAGAACACTTCATAGTGTATTCACCTCCAGGCTTGGACAATGGCTAAGGAAGAGAAATCAGAGTTTCAGTTTGGAATTTAGCTACCTAATTTCTTCCCCAAGTCCAATCATAGGTTCCTAAGTTCATAGTTACACAGGAATGAATCATACAGCCAGCACACTGACAATTACTAAAGATAATATTGGAACATCAAAAGAGAAAGTTTGTTTTTTTTTCCTAACTGCTGTTCTGAAATGAACGTATCACTTTCCTGTTCCATTCCCCTGACCAAAAAACTCCACAGGGGTGAAAATACATTGAAGAAAACAAAAACTAGAAATGATGTCCCCACCTTGCTGAGTCCAACTGATGTCTGCACTTTTCACTCCACTTATTTTATCTGTGATTTCTTGTATGTGCTCACTCCCACCCAGATGTCAATAAATAACCTTGTGTAAACACTAACAGTATGATCAAGAGTTAAAAGTGCTTTTGTTTGACGTCTTCAACTTCAATAAAGTACAATAAAATCAGAGGGACTTCACACAAACTATCCAAACATCCTTCATTAGTAAACTGCAGCTGACTTCTGGCAAAGCTTGCTCTCCAAGTGGAGTGTGCTGTGCAAGGCGATGCACTTAATGACGTGCTGCAGGTAAATTTATTTGTCAGACTCAGTTGACTATAAGCCTACTGTGTTACTTTGCACTGCCTTTTATTTTGGTACATTTGTTTCCCATTTATAAATAATACAGTGAAAACAAATCTTTTGACGGGTTACTGTAAGAACAGCAAGCTCTGAAACCACAGCAAAGCACACCATCATAGCCACGCTGCTATTTGAAGTGTCCGTTAAAAAATTCATGCTGGAAATTCATCCCCATCTAATTTGACACACACCTATGGCACAGATCAGCCCAGCAGTGTGTCCATGAGGCTGCTCTTGGAGACCTCAGGATCTAAGAGCTGTTTCCGTACCAGCTACAGGAAGCTCACCATGTTCACAGTCTCTGCCAGAGCAATGCAATACTCATCACAGGAGGGACAGCCTCATTTCCAGTGCCTGGAAAGCCCTGATCCCCTGATGACTCTGCATCCGTATAAATAACAGCTATGCACTCAGCCCGAGTAGCATCCCCCCTGCTCAAAGCTGAGACGTGTTGGCAGGGTTAATCAGCAACTTTGGATGGAGAGAGAAGACAAGGGATTTGCAGCACTGCTCCTTGCTCTGGGTCCGTAGCAGTGATAAATGCAGCCTATGCTTTTCAGAGCTGCCTATCTGGAGGCATTAACTATGCCTGACATCCTGCAGACACATTCTCCAAAACTAAATGAGATGATACATATTTCCCTATCATGATGAAGTGTCAATACAGTAAAGTTCCATGAGGCAGCTTTTGATAGCAGACAAGCTGATTCATAAATTTTTCAGTAGCTATCAGAATTAAAAACAGTGTAGAATAATTTCAGAAACACATGATAGCTTGGGTTGTTTTTTGTTGTTATTGGTTTTTGTTTGTTCATTTGTTTGTTTTTTTGTTTTTGTTTTTTTCCTGGATAGTATAAAGGGAAAGGCAGGAGATGCTTCTGCCATCAGCAGGCACTTTAATTACCATGAGTGTCTGTGGCATATTAAAAATATTATATGAGCATCAATGCTTAACAGCCTGCAAAAAGACATTTTTTTCCCAGGGTTTTATAACTTTGGATTATAAATTAAAACCATCACAGGAGATAACATGCAATAGACCTATGAAGACATTTACATATTGTATGGAACGGGTGATGGACCAAGGATTTGTTTCTTATATATCATTAATAGTTATATTTAACAAAAGCTAAATCCTTCACAGAAAGCAGGAACGTTGCTTAGCACATTTCCACTTGTTATTTATTAGCTTCTGTCAAATGAATCCCTTCCTAGCAATTACACCGTCGTGATGGGGACATGGTCAGAGGATGCTCCTGCTTTGTTACAGTCCCACCAGCCAGAATCCCTCCTCGCTGGAGCACGGTGCAGAGGCAGGTTTGTATTTTCTCTGTCTACCTACCGGCTGGGTACGGGTCAGGCCAACCAAGCGGCGCTCCTCGGTCCCGCAATCGAGACAGGAACTATGGTCAGAGACCAATACATGGCTGCTGCAAGCTGACTGTGAGCAATACAGCAATAAAGCAACGGGGCCTGGATAGAAGTAGTCAAGGCCAACCACCTTCCTGGCTTCCTTCAGATGGGAGCACATCACAGGCATGAGTGCGGAGGCAAGTTCTGAAGAGCAACCTCATCATATCGCTGATTTAGAAATTTCTGTCTGATTTTAATGTATCAGTACAGAAAGACTTGAAAAATTACAGCGAAAAACATTCAAAAAGATCAAGTACTGAAAATCCCCTAGTGAACACAAGCATTTACTAGGAGAAAACCCAAATATTCAAAATACATAACCCAACAAAGAATCTGTGCCAGGTCAGACATTCCACCTATTACAGAACACAGAAATCTTATAGTTAAATTCCTTTTGGCTTGTACAGCTTTGCCTCTATAACTTTTAAACCCCTGAAAGAACATAAAGTTAAAATTTTAATGGCATTTCAGCAGAACCTCTTTGAATTTTGTATTAGATCTCAATTTAGCCTCTGGTAAAGCCTTTAGAAATAAAAAATTCTGATGCTTAAAAATGTAAGAATCATACAGGAACCTTCCAAAGTCAGCATCAAATAGAATAAAATATATTTTATTAATGATACAATTCACAAAATTACTAGTCCTGCCACTCTCTGCCCACAAGAGATACTTCCTCTGCTGTATTATATTGCATACACATTAGCTACTGGTGTTTGTTCTGTATGATTTACCCTCCTGATTGCTTTGAATGTTTGATGAACTAGCATGCTTTCGCTAATGATTAAAGAGACTCTGGCCATAATAAGGACATTCTAGTCAGGAGTCTCTGCTGTAGAGTCAGTAAGAGATCATTCTTCATGGGGTCGGCTTTAGTTTAGAGTAATGTGGATTCAAAGCCTCAGACCTGGCAATGCACTCCTGATGTCAGCTGAACCTGCTGCTGTGCAGAGGAGGTGACGACACCCGCCGCTGAGCTGCAGTGCCGGCTTGGGCCCAGGCTGGTAAACTCAAACACGAAGTGATTGTCTTTCAGAAAGCAATGTAAGCTTTAAGAGAGTCACAGAAACATTACTGAACCGAGCAGAACATTTTTCAGAGAGCATGCACTCTCCTGAAAGGTTCATAGTGACAACGTTGTTCATACTTGTAAATTCATAGAAATTCAGTACAACTACCAAACAAAATAAAACCAACCAATAGATCAGATTTCATTTCTCAAGTACAAAAATGCAAAAAATACAAAAAATGCAAAAAATAGAATAGAATAGAATAGAATAGAATAGAATAGAATAGAATAGAATAAAATAAAATGAAATGTCTAGGTCAAATCCTGGATCCACTAAAATCCATTGCCAAGTGCTCTGTGTTAGCCCATGGAACATATCAGTGAACATCACGCTGTTGGTAAGGGCCATATGTTCTCATGTTACTGCCTTGTGCTTATTTTCAACACTGGAAGCTGCATGATAATTGAAAAACAGCTACGTAAAACAGTGCAAGATGGCATTCCAGAGTAATACGTTTGTGTCTTTATCTATTCGCTTTCTGTTTTGTTTTGAGCACTGAACAGACTGTTACCCTGCCTTCTTTTCTTAGCTTTCCTCTAAAGTCTTCCCTCTTTAGACTATTTATGTGATTTCTAGATGCGTGAAACACAGCTGAAAGGCTAAAATGCATATAGGCTTCTCGTAATACACACTTCTATTAAAAGTATTCTATAAAGGCTGACTGACTGATATGAAGTGTTTTTTAATGGTGTAGGGAAATCTGTAATGCAACAATTACATCGTAATGCATCTTCACTAATCGACAGCCTCTTAGCGTGGCTTCTCCTTGCAGTAGTAACAACGATAAAGCGCTCTGTAAATAATTCACACCGACGATGAAACATGAAGCCCTCTTATAAATATGTTTCACAGAAAATTGCATACATGTAGAAAATGGCTGAAACTCTCTGCTTGCCAAACAGCTCCTGTGTTACCACGCCGAGATGTCTGCCTGTTGTCTGGCTTCTGCCAGGAGGGCTCAGCCTCCCAAGCTGGATTGTTTTCCTGCGTAAAAAATCTCGTGTCCTGCTGTGCTTCATCACAACTGACTTACTCTGTGTTGGATGCTGTCCATGCCAGGATTTACCATTTAATTACAACTAGGAACACTGACTAAATCCCGGTTGCTTGGGGAAATTACGTAACAGAACTGCTGGATTCTCAATAAAACACTGGGAACTTATTGCTTAAACATTATCTCAAGGGTTTGCCCCTCCCTTCTGAGCTTTCTGTTTTCCCAGCAGAAGACAGGCACTAATTACGTGGAGCAGAGAAACATGCTAGGAACACATAAAAGGGCAAAGGCATTAGAAAGCTTTCTAACATCTTAAGATTATCAGAAATGGGGCTTATTTGCCACACTTCGCCAGCTATTTTTTCTTTATTATGCCAACTATTCCTTCTGTAACTTGTTTTGACCATAGCAAGGCAGGCCTCTGCCACCCAGGACCGCTTGAAATAGCAGCCTGAAATATTTAGAATGCATTTTCCTTTCTTCATGTCTTCTGCGCCACTGCAAAATAATAGTGTCCCTGTCTCAAAGAGGTAGCATTTAATATACTGATTGTTTTAAGGGACAACACAGGATGTTGCAGCGTTAAATGCAAACCACTACAGATGCACTCCATTCGCTTTCAGGCATTCTCTCTTTCACCTGTTGTGAAGGACTGAGAACCTAATTGATTATTGTTTCTACCCTGAAAAACCCAATAGCAAAGGCAGACAATATGGTTTTCCCTTAATTTAGAACACTTGCCAAATTTTGGATGGGAACAAATAACTGTGCCATGTTCCTCAGCGTTTCTAAGGGCAGAATTGAATCAAAGGCAACTTCTGTCTGTGCAACAACAAAAAACTGCAAAAATATAAACTAAGTTTTAAAAAGCATGAAAGCAACCAACTGCTTTGCAGGATGAAATGTTTTAAGTTCTCCTAAAGTTTCACCAAAAGTCAGAAAGACATAGTATTACCATGAGAGTGATTCTGAGCACTTTCTGACTGTTGCACACCCTGGGTATCACATGCAGAACAGCCTGCAAACATTCTCAGTGCACGATTAGGGCAAACAAACCAAACAAAAAAAAAAAATAGAAAAGAAGACAGATTTACAAACATTTATACGCTGAAACTCACATTTGAAAGAATAAGGAAGCCTTTTCTTTCCTCCATGAATACTTACAAAGCAGCAATTACATGCAATTATAGTTTATAATATCTCTTCCATTGTCTAACTTTTCAGGCATCACATCCTATGAGTTTGCAAACAGTGCTACAGAAAAAACGTTTAAGGAGCTATAAAGTATGAGAAAATAATTTATCACAGAAAATAAACCAAAAACACAATTAAGAGAATTTGTTGTTAACTTAAAGCATGACTACAACCAGATCAATACAAGAGATTGCTGTTAAATATTTGTTCCTAGTTTTCTGCGTCTCATAGCTGCAGAGTCAAAGGGCCTGCTACAGTTTTAAAAGCATCACCTGACAGACTAGAGTCATAGTCTGTATCTACCAGAGGCCTCTACTTTGGGAGGCACCTCTGAAGGTGCACTGTTTGACCTCAAGATATAATAGGTTGGAAGAGTTTTATGTCCCTTATTCTTGTAGATTCTAACATCAAAGAAGAAATCAGGGTCCACTGATAAAAGATTTAAATGACTCTTCTGAGAACTGCAGTTACCAAATTTGAGAAACAGCCAAAATTCTCCATCTCTCTGCTCTGACAAGAATATTGGGCTAAGAAAAGGAATGTAAGACAGGGATACAGGGGATAAGGAACTGATTTTAAATCCTTCAAGTAAGCTAGTTCTTCATGGTGCTAGAGTGAAGAGGCATCAAGATACAGAAGAGCCAGTCTCAAATTGGAAAGACCGAGCAGGCTTATTGCACTGTTATTCCACATGTGTGCTCTGCATCCTTCACACTTCATCGATAATGTTTCTGTGAAAGGCAGGGCCACACGTTGGTAAGTCTGAAAGTTTTCTTCTATTAGTTAGGGCTGCAGGAACACTTCAAAGCAACTGGGGTGCTTAATGACTAAGCAGGTTTGGCTGAAGAAATCATGTTCCTTTTAACTTTATTGTGATAATGTAATTTAGCTCAAGAAAGATTACTGTTGAAAGCCTTACAGTAAATAGGAGGCAATTCACAAATACAATTCATTTACCATCAAACACATGCCTCAGTAGGCAATCTTCTTGCTTGTGTGCTTGTTGGAAGTACTCCCTTTTGTAGTTATAGCTTTACTTGTTTTGCTAGCCTTATATAATGAAAAATAAAATGCATTTACTCTTTGGAAAGAGAGAAAAATCAGTGTGTGGAATAAACAGCCCAATCTAACAGCCAGAAGTATATTTACCTTACTGCTTTAGTTGACCAAGAGGCTTTCAGACAAGACGACACATGGAGCGGATGAACGTGCATTCCATTTCTTGCTTTGTCTTACTGAAAAACAAATCAGAAATTCAAATCATATTCAGGAAAAATTTCATTGACTCCAATTACAAATCTGCGATGTTAAACCCTGCTTTCACAAGCTGCCTTGTGTGTGGCAGACCCTAATCCTTCATTCAGAGAAGCTCTGCAAGGTCAAAGGCGTAGATGAGATTACAAGGTCAGGGCTTTTGGAGAGCTCAGTCTGAAAGACAGTCAATCTGAAGCAGATGGTTCTGTGTACAGCCCAAGCAAGGTAAAGGGCACTATTGGAATATAAATGCTTATTATCATTCAACTAAACAGATGGGTAGGTCTTTGCCGGATCAGGGCCACTTGTAAAACATTTTGGAATTTTATAGTTGTAAAACCTGAATTTTGCATGATAGAAAGAAAAACTAAATACCTTTTAGAGTAATAAAACTAAAAGGAAATGTGCTTCTTCATGTTGGTTATAAAATAACAAAGATGGTAGTAATTAGGGTAAAAATAATACTTATCATACTGAAAAGTGTTTTGCAAAAATTACAAGTTCATTTCCATTTTGGTCCTCGAATCCGATGGCCCATGCAGCTTACTATCCAGCACAGCTTTTACAATGCAAACTGTCATGATCCTCATCCAGGCACTTGTCAGAAATGAGTTTGACAATTTCCTTTCCTCTCCAGAATGCTACTCTGATTTTCACACTTAATTCATTGCTCAGAGCATCTACTAGAGAAGATTTAACACACACGAGTCAAATTGTGCTGCTGTTTAAACAGAAAGAAAAAAACTAATGTGGCAATGTAAAGCATTGACTATTTATTAGCTGACATGATCCACCATTAATACAATGTCACTTTAATGGAGTTATCTGTTCTCTTCCCTTAAAGGAGAGGAGAAGTGATCCCAATTTGAATGAACTGAAGCAATTCCATTCTGTGCGAATAACTCCACTCAAGTCTCTGTGCAGCTGAGGAGCTATAGGAGGGAAAAAGACCTCACATGCATTTCCCTTGATACAGTCAGAGCCCATCTTAGATAACTAAGACATGGGCCTTCCTATTTTCTTTTAAAAGATACGGAAGGCAGTGCTACACATTTTAGCTGGAATGAAGTTTAAACTGAAATGTGATGAAAAAATATTGTAGACGGCCAGATCTTAAATGTTGGCTCACATATTCTGAGCCCTGCTTTTCTGAAGATTTTTGAAGATTATTTGCCATCAGTTGTTGAGTAAATAAGCTCTTAAAACTGCATCACAAATTATAACACCGCCACCAAGATTCAACGCGCATCTGAAGACAATGAAGCTTGGATCCAGACCTAAGCTGAAGTAATTAATTATTAACAATATACAGTGGAGTGGCTCAGCACAAAAAATAACCATCTAGTTAGCTATTCTTCTGCATTCCCTTTTTTCCCCACACCTTTCATAGTTTGAGAACCACTGCACTAGTTCAAGTCAGAGCAGCAGCAAAAAGATGATGCAGCCATGCTGATGAGTAGGGGCAAACCCGAATATCACATCAACCACTGCATCTGAAACCTTGCTTTCAGTAAAGGACAAAGCTTTTCACCTATTATTTTCATTTCTGAGCTACAAAATGAAGTCTCTTTTGCTGCTCAGCTGATCCTTACAGAGTCTTGGAGAAGAGATATGTTTTTGTCACTTCCTTGTGCTGATAAGACTTGTATCAAAGTTGTGGGAGAATGAATTGCAATTTTTCAATTTAAGAGACTGCTAATATCAGCCAGTCTTGGTTAAACAAATCCCCTGTGAAACAAGAGATAAGGTGCAACCTATTTGTGTATTAAAAATAAGATTTGTTTCCTGTGCTATATGTACCTAATAAATATGTTAGCATTTCTCCCAGTATTCATTAATAATAGCTTATTAAATAGAGCAATTAACGTGATATCCAAACAATTAGACTGAAAAAAAAATATTTGCTTTGGTCTGCACCTAACAATGATGAGTTGACAAAGACGTTTCAACACTATCTCTAGTGCATTTACTTGATCTTCACACCATAATATGCTGCTGTCAGTATCTGTCAGGTTTGAGTCCTGTCCACATTAATAGAGATGCACAGAACCACTGCACAGCACAGTAGTCACAGTACCTATGTTTTAAAACGGAATTCACATTGCTGTCCCTTTACTAGATTATACTTGTCTTACACCTATTTTTATGCCAGTGTGTTATATTTCTGTACAAGTTTTTCTAGTCTGTTGTAAGCTAGTTTAAAAAAGGACAAATTAATTATGAGTACTGCCGAAAACCTTGGTGTTACTGTTCTCCAAAAAGATTCATCAGACAGGGTCTGTTTCCCCTACCAAGATAAGCAAGGTGTTTGACCTCCTCCTGAGAACAGGATGCCAGGGTTCTGTTCCCAATGCTACTTATTATTTCATGTGATACAGTGGAATTTTACAATTATCGTTAAAAAAAAAAAAAAAAAAGAATGCATTAAACTTAAGGGAATTTAGTTTAGAAAGCGCAAAGTTAAAAGACAATTCTGTGTAACTATCAAATGCTTCCAGTATGCTCTTGTTTCTTCATTGTCAGCAGCAGTCAGGAAGAGAAGTCACTTGTGCAGTGCCAAGTGGTTTACCTGTATGCTTCAGATTGGCTGAAGACAATGAAATTATTATGACTTCTTTATGAAGCATCCAGCATTGTCTGCTGTCAAAGATGAAGCAAAGGGGCACACAAATCATTGTTCTGTTTCATTCTGCTATTTCTCTTTATAGCACATGGTTTCTCAGTAATAGTCTGGCTCTTCCATTCGAGTCTGAAATGAGAGCCTTCAAAACAGTGAAGTATGTCAGGAAATTGTTGAAGAGGATGGAGAGAATCAGTGTGGTAAAAAGGTACAGCTAGGGCATGATGTGCAAGTCCAGGTATCATTCCTTTTGAATGCTATGTGGATAATTTTATTTTAATCCACTGATCAAAGGGTCCGTGCACGTTAGTGGTCTGAGGTTTATGTGATGTTGAGGAAAGCAAAACGTTAGAGCATTGCAGTTAATACTCTACAATGTACAGGAGCTGAATTCAAACCCATAAAATGTACCTCTGGTCTTTCCTGAAATAAATGATGCTACCCCAGCTATTGATAGCTTTGGACCACTGAATTCATAGGCCAGAAGGCTATTTTCAGGATTTACCTTCTCAGAATTTAGTGTTTTAACCAAGAGAAAAGAGAAAAGGAAGAGGGAAGTATTATTCTCTGCTGTATAACTATCTCCCTGGGTGAAATAGGAAATGTAGTGGTAATTTTTAACTCCTTACATAGAAGACTACCAGCAGATTTCATTATCCAGTTGTTCTGAATACTCCCGAATAGTTAGCTGGAGTTGTGATGTTTCAGTCCCTGTCACACTCTAGTTCCAAGCTGGCTGGTCCTCAGCACAGAAGTTTGTCATATAACCTTGTGCACTCATCTGGATAAAAGGACTTTGATGCTTGTGGAGCAGAACTCACAGGCATTCAATTTCACACCTGTGATACAAATACAGAAGAGCAGCAACAGCCAAGCTGCTATCTTCCTTTGGAAAATGTGATTAAGTGTTTCCACCAGGGCTTTTCAGAGGAAAGATGAGCTAAAGAAAAGGAGTTGCAATGATATTAATACTTCATTTGATGAGTTTGTAAACATGCTGAATGAATCTTAGGTAAGAGGGACAAAGGTTTCACTGAACAATTACAGAAGACTAGCTAGAAAAACACCTGTTAAATAAGAGTACAATTCAGCTGCATGCAGAGGTCTGGAGTAAGAATTTAACGCCACTTAACATGCAGCTCAGTCTTCAAAATAAAGCCGGAAAAAGTGCATTGTCCTCCTGTATGCCTTGTATGAAAAACTGAAGTTTAATCTGTAATTTCCAGCAAGTCCCCCAAACACCATCACCTAAACCACACTCAAGGCCCCGAGCAAGTGAATAGGCTGCCCCAGTGCACTACTGTGATGGAAGGGGCATCCAGCAAGCCTTCCCTTTGCACAGCCAGCACCTTAAATTTTGAAGAACTCAAACATGCTTATTCCAGACAAAGTTTAAGCATGTGATGAAATTAAGGCATACAATGAAGCACATGTGTAAACACTTTGTTAATTACTGACCAACAGAAAGATGTTATATGAATTTCTTCAAGTAGCTGAGACTGTACAGAGAAGAAGGTCTACAACAGCTGGAATTTTTGAACTATTTGTTAACGTGGTCAACTAAGAGAAAATTATTCAAAGGAATTCTTGAGGTAAACATCCCATATCTGGTATGAGGAAATCCTACCAGATTTTCTCTGAATTCAAATGACTTAGAGTTTGTAAATTTTACACCAATGTTCATGTTGGCTCATGATAGTTGTCTCAAACTGCCTAAGTCTTATCCACACCAGAGCTCTCCGCATCGTAGAACTTTCTAACAGCAGTGGCTTCTAGGAATCATCACCCTTCCCAGACTTACCACCAGTTACAGGCTCCAGAAGCAGTAGGTCAGCAACCTCAGACTCCAGTGTTACACAGCCCAACTAAGCTCAGATCGAATTGTGACCAGACAGGGCTAGACTAAGAGGTTTTCGGTGGAGGATGTCAGTGGGCATGGTTTAGGAGAAAGCAGAAAGGGAAGATGGAAAAGCAGGGCTTTACAAATCCTCTTTTGTATGCTGACGCTCATTGGACTGACAAGAGTACAACTACCACACAATTCAGATGGTGAGGTACCATGGACCCAAACACCTTCACACTTTGCAAGTCTTCAGATTCAGAACTTTGTTACCTGAACCATCTCCGGAGTTGAATGTAATTGAAGTTAGGTACTAATTAAATTCCTCAGCATTGCACGCAAGTGTAATGTGTTAATAAAAAAGTAATTGCACCTTCATTGTTTCAGCAGGTTTGGTTTAATTACATGGCAGTTATATTTCTCTCTGTAGTTATTCACTCTCAGCGAGGGCTCTCCTTACCATCTGCTGATATTTAATTAATATATGCTAAATGTCCTACTATATTATTAAATCTCATTTAGAAGTGTCCTTAGTATTTCGGTATGGGGCTGCCTATATTGCAGGAGAACGAGCAGGGACATTGCCTTGTATTTAAATAATTTAGATAAAAGAAGGCTCATTAATGGAAGAGAGGTGTTATCTTTCCCTCTAGAAATGAGCAAAAGGGGAGGACAATTACTCCAGAAATGTAATAAAAACCTGGAGATTTCCCACAGGTAAAATTTATCTTAAAATTCCTATGTACTACCAGATCTGCCAATCCTTCTAGCTGATGCAAGGCCACCCCACTATCATAATGTTTGTAATGCTCTACACCACAGGACAAAACAATAGACTCTATTTGGGGTTTGTGAATAAAACTAGAGAAAAGTCTTCTTCTCTTGTAACAAAAGATTTGCACTTGGACATAATATGAAGTAAGGCAGCTAGAATAAAGCTTGTATTTTTCAAGATCAGTTCCCTGACAGCTTTATTTTTTCCCCTTTGCAAAATATCACCAAGGAGATTTTACATATATTATTGCATAACTCAGCATCTCAGTTAAAAATATCACTACATACGAGAAACGGATAAAAAATAGCGAGGTATAAATGTGACAGAATCAGGATAAGATCTTATGCTTCAGAAATAGACACAATGGCCATGATTTTCAAAATTGTCTGTGGCTAAGAAGAAGAAATGGAACTGAGCTTCTAATCATACCTGAAGAGCAATGGAAATACAAAGTCAATTAATTCCACCACTTTCACTATTTCCTCACAAACTAAGGATTCTGAGGCAGAGGTCCAGCTGTCTCCAGCAGAACAAGGATTTCGTATGTCTAAAACCTGTGCAATAATGTCTCGATTTTTTATCATCCAAGCAAGGAGATTAATTATTTGTCATTATCAACTAAGACCATGCCACAATTCTATCCAGCACAGCGCCTCCTTGTCCGGGACGCAGTGCCTGAAGGAAATTGAATGGAGGATGTGGGGACTGGCCAATCATTTCAATTTTCTCTGAAAATAATAAGAATGAACTTTCGCAAAATTAGAATTTAAATCATAAAGAGTTTCAAAAGTCAAAAACAACCCCAATAGCCTATGTACTCCACAGTTTCCCTTTGGGATAGTGTTTTACAAAAGATATTAAAACCTGGAAGAGTTATGAATACAAATACATTAACTTACAATACTATCTGTATTCCAAAATTCATTTTGCATCTTTAAAAATACTGACTATAGCCTTTTTGTAATAACTGCAGGATTGTCCCATATTCTTTTGCCAAAGCTGTTGTGTAGCATATCTCATGCTGAATAGAAAAGGCAAGTACTCATAACCATTAGATACCATCTTGTACATGAACACAATTAAGAGGGGTTGAAACTGCCTCTACTTGCAACTTACAGCTCTGATGCAAAAGTCATTGAGATAAACAGAAAAATTTCCACTGACTTCAGAAGGCTGTAGATCTCTGTATAAGTAAATATAATTCCCAATGCTTCGTTTCCCATTGAATGATTACAATTTTAATAAGTCATACGTTTAAAAAGGAAGGATGTAGAATTTTAATAAGTAACTTTTCTCAGTGCACCTTGTGAAGAATGTAATTAGATAAATCTGTTAATAGCTGAACTGCTGAGTAGCGACAAACTAAATGTCCGTTCAGACCATGATAGTTCCCTACTTAAAGACTATAGAAAGTGAGTGGTCTTCAAATGACCACAGTGGAATAGGATTCAATTTTGTTTGCATTTTAGGCAAACAGCAGTTGCTCTAATAGCTCAACCATGCAAATGCTGCTTAACCTTACATGGATATTTATAGTCTTACCTCTGCAGAATTGTCTCTAAACAGGTTTTGAAGCAGCTTCCACACTCCTGAAGCAAATTACAAATGAAATCCATGAAGAATTGGCAAGCAGCTTCCTACAACTCTGAACAACTAATTGTACTACAATACCTTTCAGATGGCTTACGCAAAATAATCTCTCTGATATCCAAGGAGTCGAGACTTGGTAGAATTTCCCTGAAGAGCTTCGCTTGATATGCTCTGGGAGTCTCCTACATTGCACATTAATGCCGGAAACAGTTGTTGGTTTTTGTAGTGCTTAATTCATTACTTTGTTTTACTTATGCACCTCCTCCTCTCTCGTAATACAGAACTGTTTCATTTACAGATTTAAACCCTGGATATTGCTGGCTGCTACAATCAATAAATGTGCATAAATGCTAGCACAAGAGTGACTTGGTGTACAGAAATATAGGCAAGATTCAAGATTAATTAAAACTTAACTCCTGCTTATATCACAAAGTTCTCTTCAGAAACAGTAGATGTAAATAATTGAGAAGTAGTAGGCCGGTTACTGTCTCAAATCACTGAAAAGGGATTCAGACTGTGATCCTTTGTGTTGCCACAGATGAGTAAATAGCCCGGGACCACATAGTTAAAAGGGAAGAAATTAAAAAGTATCAAAATGATGTAAAAGCCTTTTTCCATTGCTAACAGTGCCTCAGACATTTCATGGACTACATTTTCTTGCTATTTACTGGCTTAGCTCACTGAATACAGAACAAGGTATCAGAGCTTAGTAGCGTTTAACACCCTATGACGTTACAGCATCTGATCCAAGGCAGAGTTGTGCATCACATGCCAATGTCACCTGAAGTTTAAGGATGCGCAAAAACCCAAAAGACAATTTTCATTTCTCAGCACTGTCCATCACGTATACTTGTCCACAGGTCCATGGTCTTCACCTGAAATATCTTAACTGTGATCAGAGCAAATACCATGAACTGGTTTGGGTGACTGCAGAAGCCGTAAGGCAGATTAATCATACAGCAAATATGATTTTATTGGTATTATCTACAGTAACAAAACCTGAGGGAAGAAAAAGTGGAACATAAAAACAATTATATCTAACAAGATTCTTCAGATATGTCTGTGGGGTTTCAATGCATATTTAATTCTGTTTGCATAATTTGTTTATTGCTATTTTTGACAAGCGTCTCCATTTATCAAAAATCTACTTAAAAGCTGTTGGGGTGATCTAATACTGCTAAGAATGCTATTAGATTTATTATTTGTCTTTATGAACATAAATAAGAACATAGAGCTAAAACAGTAACGGGTGAAAATGGACTATCGGAAAACTGCTATTTTCCATTCCTCCAGACTATAGCCAAGAATGCATTTCACTCAAGATATGGAGAACACCACACACATCCATATAACGAAACTCATAACATGCTCCCCCCAGCATATCTTCCAGTCCTCTACAGCAACACAGAATCATCATCTCGGACATGTTGCTCTACTGCTATCTTCTTAAGCAGGTTTCCGTGTTGCTGGTTACATAGCTCGGGTATTCCTCCCAGTTCTCCTTCATATCCTCCTATGTTCTTTGCTGAATGACTTCATCCAGCACATTCAGCCTTATAGCTTTTCTACACCATCCCGATTAGACCCTCCATGTGCTTCTAGCTATCTGCAGATATGAAGGGTTTGGGGCTTTTTCCTTTTAAAGAGCAGTTCCAGCTACTGAACCCTGGTTTTGCTCATCAGCATGAAATTTAATTCAAGGTGCCAAAATATTCTTGGATATTCAGATGGTTGCAACTCTCTCCCTGTTCTCCCTTGTTCCATAGATCTGGTAGCATTATTTGTTTATGTTAAAAAGTTATTTAAAAGTCTGTGTTAAAAAGTGATTCCTCAACTATGCTGTTTCAAAACTGGCCCATTGTGCATCACAAAGAAAGAAGGTATTTCATAAATAGCCTGTTGTGATACAGTAATGTCAAATAAAACACAGAGAACAGTTCCCAAAATAAAAGATCCTGCTTATGACATTTCACAGACTCTCTTACCCAATTTCATCAGGATCACTGGTTTTGAGCGAACACTTTAAAAAACATCTTGATTTAATTATCTAATGTGAAAGAAGAGATGAGGATTAACAGCTGATTAAAATGTTTCCAAAAAACAGTTATGATTAAATGAAGTAATCCTTCAAGAAACCAAAGGGTGCATCAGATAAATTTTGCTACGAAGATTGCACCCAAGCATTCAGCAAAGCTCCTTGTACCACTTTGTTAAGAGCCCAGATTTACTTAGAAATCCAATGGGATCTGACCTGCACTCACACAAAATGATAGGCCACACGACAAAATAAGATCTATTCCCCAGCTCCTTCCTCCACTGCTTAATAACAGAGCATAGACATTCAAGAGATTGTGTAGCTCCATTTGAGATGCAGAATTTTCCATAGGATATTTTATTAATTAATCTTATTTACTGACTCACTGAGCAACGGCCCTCCAGCTTGCCCTATTCCAGCTTTAACTACTACAAATTATGCATTTTCTACAGCTCTTTCCCTGTATTTTCTTCATTACTCTGCAGAGAGACATTCTGTAGAGTGCTCCATGATGGGAATACTTCCCTGCAGCGCAGACACTTTTCTAATTGGGATATTATTTCTGGAAAGTAAACTATAGATGACTATATTTGGAATGCCTTCCAGAAAGGCAGCTTCATTCTTGCTTGAACCGTGGTTACAAACCGACCGGCAGATTACTGTCTGGCACCTGTTCAGCATTCTGTAGCACTATTCTGTTTCCTAGGTCGCAGAGATGTTTATTTTGCAAACATTTAGGATGGCTTAAGGCACTGCTTGTTCTAATCTTCATACCCGAACTGACAGAACAAAATGCGTAAGCCCTCTTCATACACTTCAGGGTCATACAAATGAACTTAAAATGCTGATGAGAGTGGTTTTATCTCATTTGGATTATTTTGTGCACTAGCAGTTTTGTGGGCACTGTTCTGCTGCTGATGTACAGAAGGGAGTCAGAACCCCCTGCCGACAGCAATGAGCCACTGGGCACAGGAATACCTCTGATTACGCTGGGTAGCTCTGCAAGAGAACATGTCCATTCACTCAGAAAAGTACTAAGAAATCCCTTACCAACATATCATTACATTTATTTTGAGGCCCCAAGTAAGACCAAACGCCATGATGCCACACGCTGAATGAAATGAACACCTGATACGGTTCCATATCCGTCTTCAAGGAGTTTGCAAACAGACAAGACAAACAACTGATGAAAGAAAAAATATGTTCATGTACAGATGAGGAAGAAATCCTTAAAGAAAATAACTGACTTGCCCAGTGTCACAGGGACCTCAGATGTCAGGCTGGACACTTGGCTTGCATTTTCCAATTCCTAACCCGCTGCACAGAAAGTATAAAAATAAGACATAAAATACTGACATTCTCACTTGATAAGGGTTTCTGAGGGAAGGATTTGAGAGTGAGGGATATTTACATATACTTTGCACTGGTAAAGATAAAAACAGAAGATACAAGACAATGAACAGTCAGATTCTTTAAATACCACATTGCTGCTGTAACCTGCAGAGAGACAGACAACCAAAGTATCAAAACAACTCTCATGGTAAAATTCCTATATAGTTTGGTGGGATTGAAGCTGACATGTGACTATGGAAACCAGTCACGGAAAAAAATGCTTTCTTCTAACTCTAAAGTAACCATATTGTGATAAGGAAACCGGATTTTCTCCATGAAACAACTCTTCCATTTCACTGTAGTGTTTCAGCCTTTAAAATTCCCCAGCCTGAACTAAGCTATGGTTTTTTTTGTCTGAACAAACTGATTTTGTTTAGAGAAAGGAGGAAATTCAATAGTATTTCACCATCTTTTGATGCTTTTTCCAATCACTACTATTCTTCCCTTCCCTCCCTTCTGCTGCCTCACTTCCTATTAAAATAATGTTCTCATAAAATCCCATAATGAGGTTTTCACTTTAAGAAACCTGGGACTTCAGGAGATTTCATCCTCCTGAAGAATCTGTTAAAAGGTGTTATGAATGCAGGCAGAAAAAATTATTCCTAGTAAATAACTCTCTAGTTCTTTATATTTCCTCACAGAATATTCGTTCTCAGTTGAGTTTTATGTACCTCTTACACAGGAGAGGGTTTAGTTTTAATTTGGCATCTACAACACCAGCCTCGCTGCCTAAGATGCCAGTTCAAATCCATCGTCTTTTATTAAGCCTAGCCAAAGCCCTAAAGAGCTTGTAAGTGCACCGATGGGTCCCTCGAGAAACGGGACAATGTTATTTGAATATAATTCAAAGAGTCAGACAATCAGCCTCTCTGTCACTGGGCACACAGTTTAGCTGTGAGTGATGCTCATGAACAGCAATAATTTAATTGCATGCTGAAATCCACGCTTTCAATGTTCCAGTCCTCCTGATTTCATCTACTACAAAGTGGGGCTGCAGCCAAAGCAAAAGCCATGCTGGGCTTCTTTGTATGGCTGGATGTCAGAATAACTCAGAACAAAGAAGACACTGTAGGCAATGCTCCGGGTAGAAGTTCAGTCCAAACAGATGAATGTTTCTACAGGGATGTCTTGCAGTTCGTGCAGTAAGTGGTCAGCCTAATTCAGGGCTCTCCTGGTAATAACCCCTTCACTTTCAGCACCAGAACTGACTGAAGCAAACCCTAAAGATTCACACAACAGTGGGCAAACCCTAAAGATTCACACAACAGTGGTATCAGAACTCCTTTTTTTTTTTTTTTTTTTTTTTTTTAACAACGAGCCTTCCTAGTCAAGGACTAGTGGGAGTAGTATAGCAACTAGTGCTGTAACAATGAGCAGAGAAAGGAACATGTCTCAAAATCCAAATGGTGAAAATACTACTAGAAATGCTTCTGGGATCACAGTTTATAGACGTCGGTACACCACTCCAAGAGAAACCACACAAAAGAATCTTGGATGTCATCAGAACTGAGTGTCTGTGCTTATTTCAGAAGAACATCGAGACCAACCCCCACAAATGTCTGAACATAGAAAATAACTTACATTGGAAGCGATCATCTGTGTGCTAACACTAAACATCAACCTCCAGAAAAACAAAACTGCTGCGAGCATTACGAAAAGTGACATTATGAGACCTACAGTCACCATTTCAAGCTGAATTTGAAGACCAGATGTCAGGTACTTCAAGACTTCAGACTACAAGTTACACCACAATAGTCATCATCAACATGACACGGCCTTTCATGTCTGACAGTATAATAGAGGCCACAATAACAGGTGTCCAGGCAAGGAAATCAAAGTTCAAGATAACTGAGAATGTGGAATCATATGAAAGAAATAAAATAGGTCGAAACGAGCAAATCCTCAATAATGGAAAAGTAGCATGGTAAAATGGAAGAGAAAGTTCTTCATCAGAAAAGGCTGAAGAGGTGCTGTAAGAAGAGAGATGAAAAGACACGTGAACTCAATGCCACCTTAACTGATAAGCTGAAATGAGCAAGAGGTGCTGGCCAATATAAACAAAGACTTCAACAGAAATAGTGCACAAATGGGCAGAAAGCTGCAACATCTCATGTTGCAAACAAAGAAATGCAAGATGTAATTAGAGGATGAAAAGGCAAGAAAGCTACCAGCAAAGAAAGCTGTTGCAAAATGCAAAAAAAATGCAATAGAAAGACTGCTGATATTTTGGAATTTTTCAAGGTGCAAGACCAGAAAAAGACCACAGAAAAGTGGAAGAAATGAAATCACCACTGCAGCACCGAACGCGTAGTTAATTAAATAAGTTCAGATACTAGTGCAAGTATTGGTGTCAAAGAAGGGGAAAAAAAAAAAAAAAAGAAACCTCATGGAAATGTCTGAGTTGCAGAGCTGTGCCATCAAAGGAAGTTTACTTCAACTCAAGCATAGTTTTAGGAGGTAAGGAAAAGGAACAATGGGCATACTTAGTTCTAAGTAATTTTCAGAAGACAAGAATGCACAAGAAGAAAATAAATTCACACAAATTAGTGATTAAAAATCTGAAGATTTTAAGATCACTTCTAATATTGCACGCGCTTTAGCACAGGGGCTCACAGAAGCTGGAAACAAAAAAAATACGAGCACACGGGTTTTTTTTGAAAATACTGTGTAGTAAATGGAATGTGCTTATCATAAGTAAAAAGTTTGAGAACAAAATTTAATAAAATTGATACTGCATTATCTAGAAAAGCTGTAAAGTGAATACAACTAGCACATTGGCCTTGGAAGGCACCACATCATGAGAGGACACATTGTTCAGATAATCCTTTCACTGAACACTCTATCTTCTGGCATGCAGGTTGAAAACCACTTGTTTTCTGCCTACCGTTTATCATCCCCGCATGTCCAGGTGAACAGGCTGTACAGTCGGGATTACTGAGTCCAGTCTGGAGATTGAAAGTGCCCTTACAGATCTTATCCTAAGTGCACTGATATCAATTGAACCTTTTGCAATTGATTTTAATGCACTTTGGAGGATGCTTTTAACATCAAACTTATTGAACTGTGCTTAATATCTTCACTCAGTTGCATTACAAGGCAGCAGTGTACCCATCTGTGCTGAATCCCAGGATCAAGGCCCCAGTTTATATGATACCTCCAGTCCTTGCTACCCCATGTAGAACCAACAGCATTCAGAAAGCTGGCATGGCACTTATCCCTTTTTATGTTGCAAATTAAATAGACATGCTTCACTGCTGTAGCTCAGCAAACTGAAGTGAAAATTCACCCTTGAATGTACAAATCAATTTTGGTTTATATTTTGCTCCTGGATGCTGGGCTATGACACTGACAAACACAGTGTTGCCTGACAAGTATCTTATAGAAAAGGGGAAGGATAAAATATGGAGGAGGGGGAAGAGGGGAAAAGTAGATGCAATTCCTCTGTGTTTTCATTTACAAGCTGTTTACTAAAACATCTAACATCTCCAACATGCTCTGGTGATTGGCATTATCTGCAATATGTTCACAGCAGCTGGGCAGAGATGGTGCCTTCCCTTCAACCCCTCCCCATTTCCATTTTGTTTTGGATGGCAAGAAAATGTCTTCCTTTTCAAAGAGTATTAAAAATCAGTAATGTAAGGGGGCAGAAAGACTAGCAGGCTGGCCATTCATTCCCTATGAATCACCCTGCAATTTCTTAGTTTGACAATTGCGCCTCATATATTTTAATATCAGTTTTGAAAGAAGAAAGCAAGTCAATTCATTCCTTAACAGCTCCCTGTAATTTCAGCTCACTCTTTACTTATGTATGAAACTGACTTGGGTGGAAAAGGTTAGAGGCAGATGAATTTCAAGTTTCAGAGCTCAGGAAAGGCCAATAAAACGTGCAATAATCTTAATGTTTGGGCTTCACTGAGCTGCAAACACCTTTTATATTAACTGATAAAACACCACTAATGTTGCTTTGAGTTTTAAGGAGATTTCCTGAACTCCTTTGCAAACTTGGCCTTACCCAGCATTATTCTGTTCTGACAAGTGGACTGGCAATCTGTTCCCATTAGGTGATCACATTCATATTCCTGCAGCATTCAAAATAAGCAATTGACATTCAACATTATTATTCTGTATATATAAAAGCAGTTAGTACAATCTGTATGCTGAAAGACATATATTTTGAGTTTTAAACAAAGAATAAGAGGTAGGAATAAGCTGGAAGTTCTTTGGGCCAAATCTCTTTCCCTATTTTACATTTTTTTCTGCTTGTAGGTACTCATATACAGCGTTTTTCATTTTCAAATGAATCTTTAAAACAAACAAGAGCTATTGTGAAATAAAATCTTCTTTACAGGGTGAAAACCAAACAGGTGAGACATCTGAGCAACCTTCTGCCTTCCCTCCCCAGCCTCCATCTAAACTACACAACTTCCAATAAGCTTTGGGAAAGTACCAGCACTGTAAGGCGTCACTGCAGGTGCTGTACCTGTCAAGAGTAAGATGCCTGTTGGTCTTCCAGCTGTAAGAGGGCAAATGAATTACAACAAATGATAAGAACAAAAAAGTTTCTACAGCTTTTCTTGATTCAGACCAGCTCCTGGCCATGATAGGTTCTATTTCTCGTGAAATGTCTCTCTTTCCCATCCAGAAAAAAAACAGCCGATTCTACCACAGAGCAAAAAAAGTGGTTTGGCTGGACTAGCATGCTGACGTTTCCGTAACATATAAGATTTTTTAATGTCCTTTCACTAAACACCCAAAAGCATAACTCCCTTGAAAGGCCTGGTATAAAAAGCCTGCTCCAAACAAGTCCAACACCCTGTCATAACACTGAGGTCAGAACAAAGTAGAATAAAAGATGGTTCTAAAGACTGGGAATTAATTACTTTGTCAGATTTTTCCATGAGTTAGTTGGATACATATTTTGGACCAGATCTCCTGCTGCTGTAAGTCAGCATAATGCAACTAAACTCAACACAATTAGATCTGTCTACTCTTGGAGAATACCTGAGGCTAAATTTCCCAGGCACTGAGCTAGCAATATCTGCATTTGCCCAGTTAATGGCAGAGTTTCTCCTGATTATCATTTCTGAATTTTATTTAAGTCATAATGAATTTGGCACAATATTTTGTTATTTTTCTCTCTGAAAGTTCAAACAAAAGCTTTCAGACACTGTGTGGCTGAGCACACAATTGTGAGGAATAAAGGAAGAGGTTTTGCTGATTTCACTGCTCTCCAAAGCAGACTAATGCTATTTGGATTAAATGAGCCAGAAGCTTTGTTTCTCCTACTTGCCTGCACTTGTGCCATTATCCTGCGCTCTTCATGTTCCCGTGCCATTCTGAGTCTCCCAATTCCATTGTACCAGCTTAAGTAATATTTATCATCTGCAAGGTCATTCCTCAGTTTGAATTTTTATGCACATGCGCAGATAAAAATATCTAATGCAGGGTTCAGATACACCCCTCCTTTCCTCTCCTTCCCACCCATCACCTCCCACTGTTACTTTACATGCCACAAACAGCAGCAATGGGTCTGAAGAACAGCACTGCCAATCTGAGCACCATGAGGCTTTTCAATGGATCATAAAGAATGCTATAAAAACAAGAAAAATAGCTTCCAGGAAGAGAGAGGGAGAGATATGGAGGTGGTGGAGATACAGAGATTCTCTCTCCTGTAATCTGCCAGCCACACCGCCCTGCCCATAAAGCAGGACATAACAAAAATATCAAACACGAAAGAATGGACAGTCTATTTTGATTGCCTACTTATATAATCAATTAAAAAAACTAGAAAACATGAGTTGCTCCTCACACTGCAGGATTTCTGCAAACAGTTTGGAAGCGGAAAATTAGCAATATTAAATGCTACCTCCTAAGTAGCCTGAGGTCATTCATTGCTAAACTACTAGCAATTCAGTTCAGTGCCTGCAAGAGAGGTATCAATCACAAAAACACTTGCTTTTGTATCTGTGCTAAAATCCATATACTTCCACTCTATTTTCTGTTTTATTATATCTGAAGCCATACGTCCATAGATCATCTGGATGTCTTTAATGCAGCCATCATCATTTCATGAGATGAAATTACATATATAAAATCTCTACTCAGACTGCATGTCTACTATGGTTATCTTACACACAGATTTACCTGGTCGGGCAAAACTGAGGAGTTCCACCAGGCTAAAACTCTCTTCTTCCCCTTTTTCATCTTTTTTTCCCCACTAGCACCAGCTGGCACTGTGTCCTTCCTATCACATCATATGGTCAAACAACGTCAGAGCACGTTATCATATTATCTCTTCCCACTTCAAACCTGAGATGGAGCCATTTATATCAACTGTTGTTTGGGTGCATCTGGCAAAGTCTGATGGAGAGATTTTGTGTCCCCAGCTCCCGGACAGAACATGCATTTCAGGTTTTCCTCAGTGAGGAATGTATTTCTAGTCCTTATGACTTCAGATAAGCATTTGAAAACACTGGCTGAGCACTACTGAAGAGTCCGCAAGCTAGAAAAAAAAGCAAAAACTTGGCACTTTAAACAATCTCATATGAAGTTTATAACCCATGACTTTAAAATATCAGGGCTTAGTTAATACTGCAAGCCTTTTTACTTCAAATTTAGGGCTACCATTCAAATGCTATTTAGTGCAGGTCAGCCCATTTAATAAACAACAAGTCATTGACACAGTCACTCCCTCCTGTGAGTTTTAAGCAGAGTTTGTATGGAAAGTTCCGTATGGCAGTTCTTTCATTCTTCTTGGGGTATACTCATGAGGGGGGAGAAGTTCAGGAGGATTATGTAGTGCCTGAAGAGATTGCTAATACCTGTATTTTAGGGAAATGGAACCTTCAAACAATACATCAATTTGGAACTGTCCACAGGCAGCCACAACTTTAATCCATCATTTACTTTCTCAGGAAGAAAGAGTTTTCAGGAAAGACAATTATGGATGAGCACAAGTTGTTGGTAATTGGGGTTAAAGATTGTGCAGGTAATTTGTTACCTTCAAGTCTCTCTCTGTAGCTGATTATAATTGGAGGTGTGTGAAATACTCTTGTTCCCTGAATTTATTGTATCTTTATTCTGGATTCAAAAGAGAAGGTCTCATCTAGGATGTACATATATACATGAAAGTGTAATAGGATTCTATCTTAAACGACTCTGCATTTTAAAAAACGTATCTTGTCAAACTAAGATTCACAACAAACTACAGAAAACAACTATTTTAAAACTATTTCAAAAGCTTGTGCCACCTCTGATATAAAAGTTGCAAAAGCAACAGCATTTCTGTAACCCGTATCTTCTTGATTACTTAATAATGAAGGATCACTGTCATTGTTCCCATTTATAGAGAAGTACTTTGGGGCAGAAACAGAACTGTGACTCTCAGTACGGGAATTTCAGCAAAAAGGCACAGTGCCTTCTTAAATCTCATCTACTGAGCAAGGCTACAGTGAGTTGTCCCTTTAATTTTACTATCTTTCCTGTGCTACATTTTGCATGAATGTGCATTTTCTGAGTTTAATGCATTTTGGCAAAGCTCATTTCTCCCAGCGATGACAACGCTGCGCATCAGGAATGAGCACCACTGATAAAATACTCTTTCTGCTCCAGCATATTGTTGGGATGCTGCATCTGGCCTGTGTAAATGGCATTCTTTGTAGCTGGTACACCAAGATAATCATATGCTGCAGCCAATTATGTCATTCACTTGCTCTCTTGCCAATTAGCTCTCCCTGCCCCTGTCTAGCTGGTTCCAGTAAGGACTGTTGCCAAGACTGAGCAGAAAAAGTCTTTAGCCTTTGAGAATATGCATAACGCACTTTTAGTCAATTTTCAGCCACCTTCAGGAATCTAAAGGTATAGACAGATGATCACAAGCAACAAGACCAAACTTTTTTTTTTCTTTTTGAAAATACCAGATGAAGTGCATTTTATTTAAAATAATTAGTGTTTTTAAAAGTAATTCGGTCCTATACTGTAAAGCAACAGATTCAAGTTTACATTAAGGCTCCTTTATTTTTTCATGCCTACATCCTCAAAATGGACACACATTTATGGTCAAAGTATGTTCTAGACACGTTGTTAATGACAAATCCTTACTATGATCATTTATAGCTCCTACAATGGCAGTTGAGATCCAAGGCTCGGTTCCAGTGTTTACACCTGCAGCGCAAACAAGAATTTAGGAAATATCACATACACATCTACAACTGTACCATCACAGGGAAATAAAATACACATTTTCTTCATAATAAACTCAGAATGAGTTTACTACTGCAGGCAGGCATAATCAGATGTCAGTTGTTTTAAGTAAAAGTCCAACTGTAGGGGACGAAAGGGAATCTCACTCACTACTGCCCCAGTTACCATAGTACACTACTTACGTAGGGGAAAAAAAGATTCTGTGGCTACTGCTTCAAATCGAAGTTAAGAATATGTTCAAAATTAAGCAAGCATTCATGCACTTAAGATAAATTTGAAGAATTCATTATCTTCTTCATCTGAACACTTTGCATTTTGCTCATCTTTCCAATGGGGACTACAACACCTTTCTCTTACTGCCTTCTGGAAAATTCACTGCTCTTACAAACTGTTCGACATGAGAACTTTTGCATAATATATACTTGACTGTATTAGAAGCATTGAGCTGTAAGCCTCACAGGAGTACAAATAATGAAATTATGGTATGGAAAATAGAGACTTCTGTCTTAGTTTGAATCATTTTTAGAGGACGGATAAAACAATGACATGACAATTCAGATATTCCTCTTAGGACAGCAAAAAACTGGTTGTAGACATACTCAAAAGGCTTAGCTGTGGTCAAATAATTTCCAGATCAATAAGCCTAATGCAATATTTATGCAGGCTCTATACTTTAATTATGCCAAGATTGTAAGATTAATTTAATATTATTCCTGCTGCGGGTATTCAGAGGTGGGCAGTTAAAAGAATGCATGTCCCTTTCAATCAGAGCTTGTAGAAACAGGACTCAATTTACTGCTGCACAGCATAGTAGCTGGGACATAAAAGGGATATGACATAAGGTTACTCTAAAGGGTCAGTAAAATTTCAAGACAGTGTCTGGGAATATCTATATTTCAGTAGCATTTTTTGAAATCTAACTTCGTTTCTAGTGTATCTGGTTTTTTGTCTCTTTTTTCTTCCTTACAGAAAATATTATGGTTACATAAGCTTATTTTTTTCCTTTCCTCTACATCTATACGTTTGTAACACCCTTCTTTTCCACTGAAATTTTCTGAAATCTACCCATATCCTTGAGAGCTATACAAAACATAAGCAGTGCTTGACATCCTCTAGACAGCTGTTAACTAGAATGTTAATAGTTCACAGCACTACATTTCACAAACTTGAATTTCTTGAAGTTACCAAGCAAGCAGCCACTTTCTAATAATTTTTTTTTTTTTGGATAGCAGTGTTACAATCCCTTTCCTTACCATTTCGATGAAATTCTATGATGGGTCTAGATGGACCAATGAAAGGTACCTGTGAAGGGATGGCTGAAGACTGAAGGAACATGGAGAAGAGAAGAGAAAAAGAGGATATATGGCAAAGGTGGGCTAAAGGTGAGGCCAAACCTAAAGATAACTGTAGTGAAAATGTACCCTATGAGGCTCAGCCTAACTCTAATAAGCACCTCAAATTCCATTAACAGCGGAGCAGCAGTGAATATACATGACTCAGTGCTTTGCATATTGAACTGAAAACATCATGCATGTCTGTCACAGACAGACTGAATGCCTTCTACCAGATTTAACCTTATGGTCCAGGGAAAGAACATGAGAGAAACATGAGAGACCATGTGCTTTGTGATCATTTGTGAGGAAAGAGGAAGAAGGAGAATAAAAGGGTGGAGAGAAGTGCTATGGCTAGACGTGAATAGGCACGATGGATAGAGAAAGAAACTTAGGCGGAAGAATAAACCCTACACTTACAGTGATCATAGTGTGAAAAATGGAAATTATAACACACACAGCTCCAGAATGGTCTTTCACAACCTTAACCTCAGCACGTTATCGTGTGTATTTACTGAGCTCCCATTGTCATTGAAAACCTTAGTGCCCAGAAGCAAAACCCAGCTAGGCATCATTTCACAGCCCTGTCTCATCTGCTACTGTACAAAAGTCGCAATAACAATGTACGTACAGAGAAAAAAGAGAGATGAGTAATTGTGGTGGATGGAAAATTACAGACAGATTAGCAAGATCACAGCAAGAGCAATCATTTCTGTCACTAATACAGAGAATTTTCTTGGCAAAAGGATTAACAGGAGTTGCTAGCTCTCCTGTCAATGTTATCTTCAGCAGGATACTGCAACCTGTCTTAAAAAAGCACCAGAAAAATCTCCCAGCATTTGAAAGTTATGTGCAATACATCTTTTTAAACTAATCAAAACTTCACTGCTCTAGCAATACGTTAAACCACTTAAAGTCTGCCTAGAGTCAATAGCAATTACAGAAATTTATCATGGTTGCCAATCACGCAGCTCCAACCCAGGGTGCTTGTTATTGCTAAACTACAGTTTGCCAGCCTTGATTTATTTCTATAGGACACCAACCCCTTGACAGCTGGAAGTGGGACTGCTTACAAGATTGGACAATAGGTGTTCATGTGCTAGGACATGCTTCAGTCAGGTGCTCTGCTTTGGCTTTCTGCACAGGCACAGGGACCATTTTCAGATTCGGATTTTCTGCAACACAGGGAGGATGCTAACAGGTTCTCTTAACCAAATATAGCGCACAGAATAACCTTCAACACATCTTTGCTACATAGCAGATGTTAAATGAATGCCTCAAGTTACAGGAATTTCATTAAATGTGAGAATCGCACCTCTCTCTTATCAATACAAGCTGTGCCAAAGAAAAGACAAGTCTCCCCGAGGGAAAATTCAGTCCCTGCTTGGCTGGGACGTTATTCCTCTCTCGACTCTCCCCTAAAGTCTTTAGACCACATACAGCAAGAACAGATACTGTGAATCAAGCTTTTGAGCACCCATAAGGAAGGAAGGATGGAAACGAGAGATGAAGATGTGGGAAAGCCACTTGAAATAAATTAGAGCACCTCCCTAGAAACTTTTCTTTCCTATTTCTGAAGGCAGTGCCCTTGAGCTTTTGTTTCTGTAGCACCTTCATTTCCACACAGGGCTCAGTAACCTTAACTTTATCCGCTGATTTATAAACCACGTACCTGGTTCTGAGCCTGTGCCAGCTTTACACTTCTGTACGCTGACGTGTGGTGTGAATGTCCTGTGCTTAACGCTGACAGCAAAAACACAGGGGCATGAGTACTGAAAGCCAAAACTAAGGGAGCTGAAGGGTACCGGGTATTTTGAAACTCAGGCTAATATTACGTGAAAAATAGGATGACCCAGGCAATTCAAAAGGAATAACTCTCCTTCAACTTCTGTGTCAGGAGTTGGAAAACAAACCAAATGCTTCAGAACTGATTTGTATGAATATTTCCATTAAACAGTGTAAACATAAAAACGTTTTTTTCAGCAGATGATTATTAAGATGCTCAAGCATATTTCATTGGGATATTTTTGATGTACAAGCAGCTTCTTAACCAAGCAACATCTTGTGAAAAAAAATTCTATTTTTTTTTCAGAATTTTAAATATTAAGATGAAGAAATGGGAACAAAATTAAGACATTATTCAGCCTTCGAACAAGTGGGAATTCAAGTCCCCTATACTGCTGAAAATACCCTTTTATTAAGATTCATGGACTCATAAACTCTGAGGTTGAAAGGCAGCAGCAGGATCATCTGGATGGACGTGAGGAATAACAAAGGTCATAAAATCTTCATTCATTCATTTCTGTTTCTAGCTCAAACGCACAGTATGAGCTAAACTATTTCTTAGAAAGATATGAAGTCTTCATTTAAAAACTAAAAATACTGGATAGTTGACCTTGGCCCTAAATAAAACTCTGAGGGAAGTTTTATCAGACTTTATTCCAGCAAAGAGCTGTGTAACTTCCAGGGTCCTGCTGCAATTAGCTGTAAATGGCTGTGAATGAGACACACCGAGGAACATGCATAATGACTAACCTTCCACAGGCTCATAAAATATTTAGCAACTCAGTATTGCTTCAGGTAGTTATATTAATCTAAGTATGTGCATCTGTGTGTGCGCACGCGCTCACAACAAACAGCAGATTGGGAAAAGAACCAAGCAAAAAGCTTATTCCCTACAATTTATGCAACTGTTTCTTTCTAATCTTCAAAATGTGTTTGCGAATAGAGTGATGTAGGGTGTAGATTTCCACTGACTTTTTAGTCTTCCAGTTTCCTGAAGCCTGCATGTATTTGCAGTTAATGCAGCTAAAGCAAGACTGGGGCTGAGACACCTTTAAAGAATACAATCATTTCCAGGGGGCACTTCCATGCCGTAGGATATCCTCCACGTGTACACTAAAACCAGCTATTTTACAACAGAACAACGATCAATTTGTATAAAATGTGTATAGAATGGTACAAATGGCAGTAATCACACCTTTTTATATAAAAGAAAAAATATATATAAAGAAAAATTTTTTTTATATATAAAGAAAAAAAACACAACTTGTCTAGTCCTATCTTGTGTTGTCTTATTCTGCCTTGTTTTTGTGGTATCTGAATACTTTCCAAGTATTCAGAAAATGCATGAATAACAGAATAATGCAGAACAGATGTATGTGGGGTAACAATGCCATTGTGTCTATCGTAGAAGGGTCAATTCTTTATTTCATTCTCTGTCCTGAAGGAAAATTATGTTTGTAAAACAGAAATTTATTTTGTTGACGTGTTTACTTCCACAGCCACCCATTAACATAAACTTGTATTTTATGCCCATTGTGCTCTGAGCTTATTTCAATAAGGTCATTTCATCAGGTCATAAACCTTGGAATTTGTGTTGGAGTTGTGGGTTAGTTTATGGTGTTTTTCTACAGCTTTTCCTTAAAATTATGGAGAGAATTTTAAAGTTCAGTGGATCTATGAGCAGAGAATAAGAGTAACATCCAAGAAAGACCAGTTGTGCTTTAGGAAGAGGGACCAGCATGAAAGAAGTTGGAAAAAAAAAAAAACAGTTATGGGAAAGATGCAAAGGATGAAGAAGGAAACATGAAAGGTCTGCAGGCCTAAAGGTGTAAGCAGGGGTGCTGCATAAAGCTCAACATAAAAAGAGGTGATAATTTGTGACTATTATACTTAGTTGATCAGAATTTATGAGCTTATTCAATACAATTTGTATAAATTCATATATGATATTGATTGGACATGAATAGGAAAGGGATTTATCTTTATTTATTAATATTATTGCACAAATTCAGGATACAGATTTTGTCCAAAGTCCTTTCCTGAGTGAAATTCTGCCTAGGAGTCATCTCTTCTGTTCTTGTTTGGTTGCTGCCTCTGCTATAGAACAGGCTGGCATGATTAATCCAAACAAGAGGGATTAATTGGACAACCTTCTGTGTCCTGCAAGCAGCTCAGGGAATTGGTAAACTATTATCTGCTCAGATCCTCTATTTCATCACATGAATCACCCTGCCTTGAGCATCACTCTATATAAAGCAAAAACGGAGAGGCTGCAAAGTGTCTCTCCTTTTTATTTATTGTGAGCACTTCTCAAAATATGTATCCACTTTATTATTTTTCCCCTTCCAGTCCAATTAGTCCATGTTCTCGCAGCTGATTTTTCTTTGTAATTCACTTATTTTTAATTGGTGTAGAGTTCTGAGCTGCACCAGTTTTACAGAAATGAAATATCTGAAGAGCAGTTGTACTGTGTCTCTTTACGCCTCTATTATTTCTCTTACTTCAGGAAAAAGAAGTGCTTACTGCCATGTATCAGTGGATGTGGAATTCCTTGAAATTGCTGGCACAAAAACAAATGCCATTTATTACCCATTCTGTTAAGCCAAGAGGTTAAATTCTGGTGTACATTATCTAAATTTGGAAGAACTCCAGTTCCAACATTTTGCCTGTAAGTTTTCCAAATTGTGCATGTGTGTGGGCACTATTTGTACACAGTTACTAAAGAACAAAAGCTTTCTAATGTTAAAACTATTCTTTTTTGTTTGTTTATGGTGCCTTGGCAAGGATTCAGTGGTCCGAATCTTATCAATGACCGCTGCTAGAAAGACCTCGTACAGTATTTCAGCTTTACTCTGCTATAACTACCATGTGAAGTTTACCCCTTTCGTCCCTTCAGTTTTGCTGCTACTAAAATTTACTGTTTGAGGTTTGAGTTCCAGTCCAAAAAGGCTTTGCTTCAATGTCCAATGGAATTAGCCAGAATCATTCTGCTCACTTTAGCGGGCATTAGATCAGGCAGTTAATCACATTCCTCCCAGTCACCAGAAATCCCATTTACCCTCCTGGATTCCCTTCCCTCAATACATGAAGATGTAGTCAATAGCATTATCTGCAAAGTGCATATTGCGTACATTAATCCAACTGCCAATGTTGCAAAAGGGTCAACTGCTTTGGAGAGAGCAAAGAATAAAGTAGTACACCATGGGCACAATTCTTTGGATTGCCAACTCTATGCAATAGATCACAGGGGATTTTCTGTAACTACCTTGAAAAAGATACTGAACAGGAGGCAAGAGTCCATTACTGACAGAAGAAAGGGCCTGTCAGAAAACTCCAGGCAGCAAGGATGTAGCTAAGATCAGTACAAGAGAAAGTTTCTGCAATCCATCAAGAGAACTGTGTGCAGGTGACCCCCGAATCACCTCACACCATTGTATTTTGCAGCAGGCAGTCCTTGTTGGAATTGCCCCTCTGGGCGATGAAAGCACTCTATGTGACACCTGCGAATTTGCCCTTTACTGCTGCAAACCCAAGCTGTTAAATATCACGCTCTTTTGGCTGTGATTTACTCTATTTATGGCCCTCCCTCCACCCAACCTTTCCTCATCACAAGGGATCAATTCTGGACATACAACAAAAGGCAACAATGGTTTTAATAAAAAACAGAAGGACAGGAAAGATTGATTTAGCCAATGAAGACATGCTGTAGCAATGGAGAAAAAGAAAGCAGGCAGACAAGAACGAATAATAACAATAAAAAAAGCACATTGGTGGCTATACCAACCCACAGGCACATTTACAGTAGATGAAACCAACTGTTTTCTTAATATCCCTTGTTTCTACTGTCTTCAACAACTCTTCTAATTTAAAGGTGTATACCTAAAAACGTTCCTGAGGTTCTTCTATTTGACAAGAAACTACTTCAAGGAAGAAGTATAGTCCTGTAAGACCTATAAGTCTTGATGCAGAAAAGCTAATTTCTCTTGTGACCTTGTGAAAGTCTTCTTTAACTTTTGTGTTATTCTGCTTTAGATAAAATGAGGACAGTACATGATTCCAGGCTTGCCAAAGCACTATCAAAATAAGGTCCACTCAGAACTCTGAATTTTTTAGACCACACATTAATAAAAGAGCATGCAAAAGAGCATGTGTGTAATTCCAAAAATAAATTAAAAAAAAAAAAATACTTTGCACTAGAATTCCTAAGATATCTGTATAAGAGAAGCCAAAGAAAATTATCAATCTCTTTTCTCTTGTGACCAGAAATATGCTTAATAATTTCAGGTATTTAATGTCTTTTTCTGGACAATAAGTAAGTAGAAAAGGAATTCTGTTCTGATGAAAATATTCTCCATGAAGAGTTTTGCAACATCTGTGAAAGAGATGTACTATTGTGTTTAATGAGAAGTGCTAAATATGGAAAAAAGCTGACCTGCTGAATACATAACCCAGCAATGAGAAGACAATGATCATCTGTAAAGTGCATGTCAGCTTGACCCAGGAGAAAAGGTTGCTAGCTGGTGTTTTAAGCTGCATGGAAATAGGTCAATCAGCTATATCAGTGATAAAGCAATCAGACTGGGACCATTCAAGTTCCTAAAGTGTTTTTCTAATTGTATTGAATACATTCAGATTAGCAAGGCAGCATCAGCAACTGTGAAAAGCAGAAGAGCAGCTCTTACTGAAAATTCTTGAATAATCAAGCACTGAGTACAATGACTGACAGGTTATTTTTCTACATATGCATATATGGAACTTAGTGTAAAACTTAGCAGAGATGTACAAAGATGTAGACTGAGTCACAAATGAAAACAGGAATCAGTATATATTCCCCTTATTTCTGGATAGTTTAATTCAAACTGCTTAAATGTATTTCCTGTTTTTATTGTTCCACAAAGGACGCTTACCCTGGTCATAAACCTGCTGCAAAGCAATACCCCACCATGTTCACTGTGATTTCCAATCTCTGTTCAATAATCTGGTATTACCAGCATGGGCTACATCAGTGATGAGCATCATTATAAGAATGCCTGTGGAAGATGTGACTCAGTCCTTCAGGCACCAGACTTTTGTTGAGTCTAGCCTGCTCAGCCCCCCACTATACTGAGTATCAAAATAATAAACAGTGTGGAAAAGAGATCTAGTCACCACCTGTTTGACATGAAATTTCTAGGAACTGTTCTGATATATTTTATACCTGCAACAATTTTTCTCTATTTTTGTGCATTTCAGTTCTCTAATCTGTAAAATGGTGAGCATATCACCTCAGAAAAAAATTGTAAGGACTTAATGAAATGTTTATCAAAATTGACTTATATTTGCAAATCAAACCGGTTTACAAAACTGTTTAATTATTGCTTTTTAAGCTAAACAATACTATTTCAGTAGTACTTAATGATTCCAGCATAAATCATTGGAGTAGGTCTTGTGTATTTAATATTTTAGAACATAGATTCTGCCCCCAAATAATTTACAACCAGAACAAGCGAGACAAAAGGACATTTTACTGACCCTATTTCAAAGGTATGTTTGATGACGAGTCAGAGTAATATGCCCAAGACTACAGGAAACTGTTGCCCTAGAGGCCCACTTCTGCATCTTTACAATAAAACCTGCCTCTTTTCTGCTATTAGGAATGTGGTATTCTTGACTTAATGAGGTCCATAAAGTTAAAATCTTTTGAGGATATTTTGGAAATATAACCATTGAAATCTTCTTTAACAAGGAGAAAAATGTGCTACACCTGAATTTATAGCCATTACCAGTGCACCGTACTTTAAATATTTCCAAACCCTTTTCTCTTAGAACTTTACAACTCAGTTTTCATAATGGTTCAGTAAATATAAACTATATATACATATATATGTCTACAAGAGCCCCACTACCAGAATCCCACTAGCAAAACTAATATTACATTGCAAATATGGTCAGTAGGAGAGGGCAGTAAAACAGATTACCATATATAACTGTCTCTCAGAAACCAATTTGACTTTTATTATGCTCCTGAATGAAATGATTACATGATCTATAGAATATTGAGCCTTGTGATGATTCAGGACAGAAAGGCATTATGCTGTATCATTTATATGTTTATCTAGTTATTGTCTCCTTACTAAGTATTACACTTTAGGAGTACAGAAGACTGCAATGCTCAGCTATACTGCTGTGATTAAATAATTGCTTACTGGGCTGCAGACATGGTCTAAAACGTTTGCTTATTCTCAAGGTGTGAGTTTCTAACAGACAGCGAAGACACACCTCTTTATTATGGTGAACTGGGTGCTGCACTTTATATATTTCCTATATAAATAGGAAATGATTTTGATTACCAGAACTGCAAACTCTTGCAGAAAATCATGTAGCCAGAGGTCTGTGTTTGTATCTGCCCAGAGGCATAACATCCAACAGAACTGTACACTGATAGATCATCTATGGTGAAGATCAGATCCACCACTGTCTTTTTGCCCTCACCCAAGAAATGAAGTACCCAGAAGCTCTAACATCCAGTTCCAGCCTTGAAAAACAGTACAAGTGCTTTATCTTCTTGGTTAAGCTAACATATTCAAGCACTGATGCATGCGTGGAGTTGAATGAATCCTGAACTAGATATTTCAACATATAAAATGACTTTAGGGTGATCAGACAAACTTCACGTTGACTTTCATTTCAAAAGATGTGAACATCACAAGACTTAAGTTACGGTAAATAAACTGATAAGAATTACCTGTGAAATGCAGTTTTAGTTCAGCCACTGCTTGCTCAGAAGGCCTGCAATAACATGCATGCAGAAATCAAGGCTGTTTTTACTTTGTCTTCACTATCAGGTACCTCATCAGGATCACACGGTACTATCTGTTGTGCCAGCATTCAGCCTCCTTGCCATTTGAAATCATCTGCAAAACCAAAACATGTTCTCAAGCCAAATAAATCTTTAATAGCTGGAGTCAGCAATGTCGTCTCAATGTGCACATAACAATGTCTGGCTCTCTCAGAAACCAATGCTAGAAAACCATAGAGAAGCGCATAAGTCAGTCTTGGAATTTGCCACCATTCAAGTGAAACAAATGTGTTGCTCTGCACCCTCAACAGCAACGTACTTTTCAAAATAGCCCATGGCAAAATTTTCAAGAAAAAGTAAAGCAGCTACCACACAAAGCTGCCTTTGGCAGGAGGCTTTTGATTTCATGTCTTTGAAAAAAAACATTATACTCCATGAAAGAGAAAGATGTAATACCTGCTGAAAGAAAGTATTCTTGTTCCTTCCTCACAAATCCCATACATATGTGCAAATTCATCAAAGTATACATCTTAGTAACACAATTTCATCAGCTCTTAAGAGGCCATTTTTCAATAAATAAAAACAGATTTGATTTTTTTTTTCTTCACAGAAGCAGAAGGGTCAAAGTATTTCAGCAGCAAAATCTTAAACAACCCTCCAACCCAAGCCATTCTATGATTCTGATTCTTTTAGACACGTCTTGTAGACAGAATTTCTCCTGAAAAGGAAGGTGGAACACTAATTTCTCAGGCTGTATAAATGGCATACATTTTTGTGGCAGAGAGGAAGTAAAGCAAAGATGAGCTTTAACTGGTACAAAAGAATGGTGTTTGCTCCCCTAACAAATACAGATTTCATCCAGTAGGAATGCAGGCTCTTAGGAGCAAGGATATAGGATGCATATTTCTGCATAAACCACTGATATTGCCACCTTCAAGTTTCTGAAATATATTAATTAACATCATTTGAAACATAAAAATAACAATAGCACAGAAAAGATAAAAAATATTTCAAAGAAACTAAACTGACTTGGATCTTATTTTTCTGTACAAATCCAATAGCTTATCCTAAATGAAATGCTAACTTGGAAAATCATATAGTTCTTAAGTTTTATGACAAAATTGCATCCTTTATTTCAGTTATTGACTGGTAAATTCTATATAAAAATGAATTTAATGTAAGGCACGACATTTAATATATTAGAGTGGTATGTAGTACTGCAAATAGTGACATCACATTTTTCCCATCCATCTTTGCAGTGAGGGTCAAGTTTCTTTGTACCGCTAAAATCTACATTAGTTCCAGTGGAAATAATAGACTATTCCAGGTTCCTATCACTGAGTTTAAAAAGGAATGTGGGGCCCCTTCTGACTTGAGTATATATCAATCTAGTTTAGAAATTATTTTTTTAATGAAATACAATACATTGTAATGTCATATGTTGTGCAATATAGAACCTCAGAATGGGAAAGCAGTTTTAACAAGTGAAATTTAGAATTAGTATTGTAATTGGGGAATATAAATGAAGTGTCATTCAGTCACTAGAGAACTGTTATTTTGGTAGATATTGTATAACAATCTATATCTCTTTTTTTACCCAGCTACGAAGTACAAACTCTGAAGGACTCAAAGCCCTTTTAGAAATCCAATTTGTGTAAAGCAAGGTAGAAAAGCTTAAAAAAAAAAAATCAACCCACAAACCTTGCTATTCAAAGCATGAATGCCCCCTTCAACCTAGTATTTCTATTGAATTTATAGACTCTTCTTATGAATACATGTCGGGCACTCTGGCATGCTGCTAGGTTAAGGGTTCTCCCATCTATTGATCTCAGTACAATAAGGAGTAATCAGAGCCACTGAAATTTGATTTCTATGTGATGGAAATGTGCTGAATCATAGCTTATTGTTACACCCGTGTGTTTCAGAAACATTTATAAAACGGGTAAAAGAAGGGCTAAATCAAATCATATTCAATGCATGCAGGAAATGTCTTTAGAAGGCACTGAAGGGTCACCAAAAACAAACCCTGTATGGAGAAAGAAACCCTAAAATAAAAATTAGAAACAGTGGGAGTAGCAGAAGTATACAGAAAAAAAAATCTCAGAAAAAAAAGGGCTAAATTCTAATTAAATAAAGTTTTTAAGATCAGAGTTATAAATATATATGTGAACTATATCATCTCAGGCAGACGCAATTACCTGTTTTAGAGTTGCAGTTAGTTACACTGATGAATTTGGTTTACTTCAAGTCCTATACCAGAAATGGGCTGTGAACTTAGTTCTCACTGCTGCAAATAAGAGCTGAAGGTGTTTGGCAATTTGCAAATTCAGTCCAAAGACAGAGAGCACAGTTGACAGCACCTTCTGATACAAAAAACTTATTGGTGCAAGACTGGGATGGCAGCTAGTGGAATGAATGCCGCTGCACAATGAGGAAGACAAATTCCAACCCAAATGAGTGTGATGAAAGCTATCGAAACATTTCATATCTGTTCCCACCATGATAAATACTACATACATGCCAGTAAATTATGTACATATTAGATTAGTTATTAGATTAGAAAACAGCAAAGAGTTTTCATTGATATTGGGACTACACAAAATCTATCCAAAACCACCTGTAGAAAGGTTTCAGATGCTGAATACACGTCACTGAAACTGAAACAGCAGAGGCCAGGTGACATCACCACAATGAGGAGGTGAGGAATTAGTAAGGTACACGATGTATTTAGTGACATAGCTAGAGAAATTAGCAAGTGACTAACCTGCTATATGAGTATGTGTTTATGAATACAAATACAGACATCTATAAGAAGTATGCACCTATATAGGAGAGGGATATAAGACAGCTTGTCTCTTATATAGAGCTAGCTGCGGGTATAAATCTAGTACGAATTATTTCAAATCTACAAAACCAGATCACTGTGAAAAAAGAGTTAACAAATGCAGCATCTCCCCCACACTGAATGAGTCTCATTTTAATGCAAAATCTAAGCTTTACTTTTCATTTAAAAATTCAAGCAGGTTTAAAAACACAGTCTGTTCTTAAGACGTAAAAGCACAAATAGTATCTCCATTACTTACCCATTACTTCTGTTTCTTCCTCTGAGCTCGGTTAGGGTGTATAAATACTTCATGAGAATTTTATTTATAGAGTCTCAAATAAAGTGAAGCTTTGAAACCAAAAATACTAACTCCGGGCTCCCCTGGTATAATAATTGGTTGCCTGTAAGTATAAGAGTTAGTTGAAAAGTACATATTTGTATCATAAAACACAATTTAGGTTAAAATGAAAAATCTGGATTTTAAAAGTTGAAGGCAATCATTTAAAAACAAACAAACAATAAGCTCAGCTGCATCTAAGAATAACAAAAATAACATTGGTTTCTTTTGTGCCAGACTGACAAATCTGATCATCTACAGAATGATTTGAGAAACATCCTGGGTGACAAAGAGGATTAATATTTTTGTTAATAATGTTGTTGCAATTATGTATTAGTGGGGGTATCACAATGACACTGTAAATTAAATACTATTAATTAGCTGCTATGTTCCACCCTGGAGATGGCATCATTTCAGAACTGCTGACAAGAAAACTAATGAATGTCAGCTTAGCTTAGTTGATAGCTTCTGTGGTCTAGATATCTGCCCAACAGGGGCTAGATTTGGATCAGCTGGGTCAGTTTGCAAAAGCCACGCATTCATTTAGGTCTTAAAATTCAAGGGGTATGGGGCAATGCATCAAGGCCTGTTTCTCACAGAGCTCCCCACTGCCCTTACATACCGTCGATTAACAAACAGCCCCAGACTCCTGGCACGATCAGCAGCGCCACACATCTGCCTTGGCATGAGTGCTCCTCGTGGTCAGCCAGCTCCTTGGATCCAAGTACTCAGGGAAAGAGGGAAGGTGATTTAGGGAAGCCAAAGTCAGTGGGCAGCAAAATCCCTAGGCAGGGAAAGAAGGGAAGGAAATTCATAGGCCTGGCCAGGAAGGCAGAACCCCAGCCTTCCAAGAGCATCCCATTTTAACCTTGATAATTAGCATAACAACTCATTTCTCTAAGTCCATTACTAGCAGTGAGGAAGACCAACAAAGCACGCTATCAGCACGCTGCCTTGCCTTTGGCTGCATTTCCAGTGAGTAGTAAAACCGCCGAGTGGCTGAGATAAACACAACAGACATCCTGAGCTCACCAGCAGGGATTCAAACCTGCAGCTCGGGCTGGCGGCACATCCAGATGCTCTCCTCGCTCCTCAACCCAAAGCACACTCGGGCAGGTCAGCTCCTCTGGCTCCTCTAGAAAAGGGTAGCCAAAGTCTGCGAGCCAGCCGGAGTGTGTCCTGTAATTAACTCTTCCATGAACAAGTACTCCTTGCTATTTGTTGAGAGTATTTGCTATACATTTGTGAGATTACAAACACAACAAAAAAAAAAACCACATCAGTCTATTTCATTTTGTGGCGTGAAATAACAAACACAGCTCTATTTAACTATAAAACAGCTTAAAATAAAGAGAGGTGGGTGTTGGCATTTTTGCCTCTTGCAAAATGATTATGAAATTAACCTTTTATTTGATAACATACAGAGAATAGATTGGAAAGTGAATGTGCATATGACTCAGAGTAAAGATTCCAACCTGTCTGTGGATTTGAGCAAGAAAATACTAAAGGGACCAGGGAGCGGCAGAGGAGGGAGCAGCCTGAGGGGAAGTCCACACCTTACCCTGAGGGATGAACAAAGCCTGGAGAGTCACATCCAAACCAAAACTATCACATTCTGTTAGCAAGAATGCTATCAGCACCGAACAAATCATAGCATCTCTGCTCTCTTACCCCCCAAAGAGAAATCCATTGTAATGTTGAGCTCCTGGGGCCTGGCTGGCGAGCTTTAGGCCTGCTGTTGTCTGAGGCCTCCTCTTCCCAGTCAGCAGAGCCCAGGTAGAGCCTGGAGCACCCAACTCTGAGGGGAAAAAATACAAAACAGTGGAATCTGTGGCCTATGGGGCATAGAATCACAGCATCATAGAATGGCCTGGGTTGAAAAGGCCCTTAAAGATCATCTAGTTTCAACCCCCCTGCTCTGGCAGGGTTGCCAACCACTAGAGCAGGCTGCCCGCAGCCACATCCAGCCTGGCCTTGAATGCATCCTGGGGACTCTGCTCATGCACAGGAGGTGAGGCCTGGCAGGGCAGCCTCCATCTCCAGTCCTTAACAGCAACAACATCATGTGCAATGCATATCACAGACTGTGTAACCACCCGCATGTTTAATGTTCTGCTCCCTTTGAAAGGCCACTGTCAGCTTTTAAAAACAGGCTGCCGTTTTTATAATCACTGCTGTATTTTCTCGCCATACTTTGCACGAGACATCATTGTGCTGCCCAGAACCAGCGATGGCACTGCATGCTGCCTGCGCTTGGTCCTGTACTTTGTTTTCATGAGATTAGATAATTGATTGTGCTCTTCCTGGGAGTGAGTCAGAGCCCATCAAGACAATTGCTCGAGCTTCAAAGGGCTTTGTAGAAAGAAATCCCATGTATTGATCTGCTCAGCAAAACAGGGCTTTCAGCATTGAGAACTGCAGATTTCCCAAACAGTTTTTCAAAGGGACAAGAGAACAGAGCAACTTTGAAGGCATTTGTGGAAAGGCTGCTATTCCAGAAGTCCAAGTTTTTAGTCAGCTCTGCAACATTTTGTTTTCAGTTTATTCTTTTGGGAAAGCAAGAAACTCTCCTATTTTCCTTTTGGAAGTAGCAGTTATTAAATAGTTTATAAATGTATTTATAAATAGCTAATGAAAATGAAAACTCTACGTGTCATTATTCTGTTGACTTTGGAAAACAAAACCAAAAGATTTGTGTTTCTCCAACATGGTGGAACTAGCACTGTAATGGGAGAGGGAAAAGTTGTACCACTCCTTTGCAGAGGTTAAGCAGGCAGACAAGGAAGACTTTGGTAAATATATCAGAATGTCCTTAAGTCTCAATTTTGCCACTATATTTATTCATAGAGCTGTACCAATGGAAAAGCAACAGAAGTTTCTCAGAGACATGAGGGTTTGAAAGACAGACATCACATTAGATACCTTGTCCTTTTTTAGGCACTATGATACATATCTCTTCAGATGCAAGAACACATCTTCTCTTCACTTTTTTACTAAGGTGATGTGATCTTCATTCATTGGATTGTTTTCAAACAGTCTTCTGCGTATTCTCTTTCTTGAGAGCGTACAAAGTGATCTCTTTAGCATACTGCATGCACCAGGAGAGAACATAGGTGTTCTGTGCTTCTTGGAAAAAACTGGAAACACTTAATTCAATTTTCTCTAGTATAACTGTTTTCCTTTAAAAATTAAGTTGGATATATGCAGTAAGTAGATGTAAATTATTTAATTCCTATTTTATTCTGTTTCTTAATTTTGTAGTGTTCTCTTCCCCTCAACACCTCCTTAAAAAAAAGAAAAAAGCAACAACAACAAAATAACAAGTAGGTATCAGGACTGTTAATAATTGATGAAGCATTTGTAAACCCTTAGCAAATGAACAGTCAAGTGACACATGAATAAAACATTTGAAAAAAGTCTAACAGCATTCTGAAGCTGAGCGTATTATTCTAAAGCAGCCTGCATGTAGTATGAAAAGAAAGGCTGGGGAAAGTGCTGGACCTCTGCTTTATTTGCATATGTTCGGTAGGGAAGGTTGTGTGGAAGGGGTCTTTAATAGTTATTTGGTTCAAAATACTTTCCACAGGTTTCACAACAGCTGGTATCTCATTCTTTCAGTAACGGTTCCTTTGTATAGTTTCTGCATTGCTCTATTTCTTAATAGTTACTGTGAGATTAATACACTCCCTAGCATTGATGTTATACTGATACAAAGGCTCTTTTATTGGCATTACTTACTTCTCACAATTTATTGAAGCAATATTATGTTAGTACTATTTCACTGTTATTTCACCATAATGCTTTTGCATTGTTCTATACACACAAATCTCTGTCTGCTGCTTCATACATACCACAGTAAGTGAAAAAGACACAATGGAAATAATGCATGCATGAAATACAGAATGCAGTGACTAATAAAAAGGTCTGAAATCGACATGACCTGGATTTCACTTGAGTGGTGGTAGCCGACAAAGTACCCACTGTTCTCCTTTGCAGAGAGCACCTTCCTCATTCCTGTCATCAAATAAACAGGATGTTTCACTGCATCAGATTCTGAACAAAGGGATAAGAGGATGCATCAGCTTTCAAACAATAGCAGTAGGATTTCATCATAGTGTCAATGAAAGAAGATTTAATTAATTTGCTTTACCTGTCTCGGCTTGCACTAGACAAACAGAAGAGGACTTTTAGTGAAGAATATTAAATGTGAAGTTTTAAGAAGAAATTGCTGCATATTGTCAAGCTTGTTAGTTGCTATGGATGGGAGTGAATCAAAAATCCAGCTTCTAAACTCCTCCATTCTTGACTTCAGAGAACTGATGGATATTGAAATACATCTTTAAGGCAGAAAACCAGTGGATTTATACTGGGAAAAACCATCACACAGGAATTCTGATGCTATGTTACTGTTTGGCTGATTATTTTTTTTTTCCAAATGGACAATCATATTTAGATGTAGCCTGCAGAGTTTAAAAAAAGTGTTCTGAGATTCACACTCACACATTTCTGTCGAAAAGCTTTGCAGCCATACAGCACATAATTATCATTGCTGTTTCCTCTAAAAGGTCATCAGAAGCTCACAAGGTGGTGCTTCCATTCTGCACTAGTTACACTCCTTTCCTTTTGTGTTTCCATTTGCAAGTTATAGATTTCCTATACATTTCAATTACAGTCTTCCCCCACCTCATTTAAATACGTTGCTGGAGTAACAAAGGTTTAACAGAGAGACTGCAGAAATAATTATGTGATAACTAGTCTTTCAGTGGGGGCATTAAATATGACTTTCACAGGGTAGGCATTGGCAAAGGATGGGGAGATGGAGGAAGAACTGACTGAGCTCATGCAGTTTTGATTAGAAGTCAGAAACCATGTTTAGCTGTCAAAGATACTGTTAGGGAAAGTTACCACAAAGGAATAAAAGGATGGAAGAAGAAAAGAATCTCCCTTTCTCAGGAATGTTTGTACATTTTAAATGACAGTTTGAACTGCAGAAAACGCTTGACTGAATCTTGCATTATTATCTTTTTACTTCAGCTCTAATACAAAAAGGGTGGTGAGGAGAATGTCCTGATGATCCTGTCATTAGAGTCACTAGATCACAAACTGGTAATTCTAATAAAAGCAGCTAGAGAGAGGATAATAAATATATGACTCCAAGTTCTGCTTTTTAAAGCACTTAAATAAAATTTTCATGTCGAATTTATTGTCTAATATCAAGTTAGGGGGAAGGGTTTATGCACCATTAAACAAGCAGATCCTCACTTTTTTCTTTCCCTTTTTTTTTTTTTTTTTAAATCAAGTAGACTGAAATCAGATTCCAGTTGTGATAAATTAACTGGTTTACGTAGCCAGTTAATAGCAGGTCCACGTTAACATGAAGTAACTGACAGTCCACAAAGTAATTGCAAGCTGTTTTTTTTTTTTTTTTTTTTTTTACCACCTTCTTTACTGTAGTTACAGGTCTTGCCAACCTTTGTTGTATTGCATAGCATCTCAGAAAACATAAATAGAATGAGAGGCAATGTTAATATGTTGTTCGGATATTTTTCTAGTTGTTTGATGGAAGCCCAAGGAAATGCTTTGCTATGATAAATGCCACACGCTACTGTAATGCAAATGAATGCTCTAATAATGGCAAGGAACTGCCTTATGAAAGGAGTGTGTTACAGGTTAAATTAACTCATTACAGTAACATAATTTCCTCAAGAATCTTTAAACCCTTATGGTTAGGTTTTCAAACTGACTAGGAATTTCAGTATTTTAGCCAGCACTCACAGCCTTGAGCCCTTCAACGTACAGCTGTCATGGAATTTCTTACAGGACCTTTGCAGGAAGGTGAATTTCCCTCAGTGTGTACTGTATGACCCAAATCACACAGCATATTCATTGCTCTTGATTTTATTTTTTTTAGTTCTCCCTTCACGGGTCTGGAATGCTACTGGCTTTTCGGTTAGCATCTTAGTTCAGATGAGGAGTGTGCTTTAGAAGTTAATTGCCTGATCATCTTTATTTCCTATGCTTTGGTTCACACATGGAGTGGTCTCAGAGTGTGTAAACTAAAGAGGTTACAAAGCCTTCCTCTTGTATCTGGGGAGACTGGAGATAAGACACAGTTCATAGATTTAGAAAGGCCATAACAGCCATTACGATCCAGACAGCCTGACCTCTACAGAACAGGCCAGAGAACGCTGCGAGACGATTTCCCTGTAAACCAGATGAAAATGCCTGAGAGACACACAGCATTTCTATTTAAAGAACACAGGTGCCAATTAACCACACCAGCTCTACATAAATTATTCAAGTCACTCATTATCCTCACTGTTAAAAAAAAAAAAAAAAGACAGTTGATCCCCCAGATTATTATTTTTACAGGATCAGAAGTAAGAGAGTTCCACAATGCCTGAAACGTAGCCCTACACACAAAGTCTGTTGCCATCTCCATCTGGGTGGACCTAGCACGGTCCCACAGATGCTCCTGAGGTTCCTCTGCACTCACCCTGTGTAAGTGAGCAAACTACAGCCCCAAACCAGATTTTGTCTCCAGCACCACTGAAAGCATTATTCTCTCTCCAGGCAGTTTCTCAATGAACATTTACTAACACAATATTTTACAATTAGCAGTTGTTCCATTACATATTCAGGAAAGATAGTAAGCAGGTATAAATCTTTGGTTTCACCTCCATCAGTATTTCTGTCCCTGTCTGTCTCTTTAATTGCTATTGACTACAGAAGGTATTTTTTCATTGAGGCATGAGGTAAAGTGATATTGATTACAGTAAATGAACTTTTCTGTAGTTAGAGTCAATTGAGAAGGTACGGAGAAGAAACTGCAAGCATGTTTATGTTCTACATGAGTAAAATTCCTCTTTAGAAACTCTCTGACCTAGTTCCTCGTGCTTGACTAAAAGATTGTTTGACATAAACCCACATTTCTCCTGTTTAATGCAAAAAAAATCTAAGGCTGGAGTTTAGACAGAATGAAAATCAGCTGCGTTTACTTGATGTATTGAAATAGAAGAGAAGGAAATTAGAAACAAAGCAACTTTAACTTTTAATCTCTCACATAAGGAGCTTTTGCCTTTTTTTTTTTTTAAATCACAACTGCATATTTCATTCTGGAGAAATAGTGGTGTGAAAACAAAGAAATCCCTATCAGCAATATACTTGATTTTATGTATCTCCTGGTACATAGTGCCACATTCAACTTGGTTTGTGATTGAAAAAGTGCAAGGATGTAGGCACCTGCCACAATTCATCGGTGTGTTTGAAATATTCAGGAGGCAGAGAATGTTGCTCCCCATTTCAGTGCACTTAACAGGTGTGACCAAGTCACTTTCATCACAGCTCTGCGTAAGCCTTATTAATTTAAGCACTTTATAAACTAAAAAATACCATTCCTTGGATCAAAAGTAGCATAAAATACTAATTTACTTATTCAACAGCACCATGTAAACATCCTACCTGATGGCTTACACATAAACAGACAGAAAGACAACTGGTAGTAGAAAGAAAAGTGTCTTTTTTTTTTTCATATTAGCTAAAGCGCATAGGATAAATGACATAACTCAGCATCCATGCTTAAATTATATACTTTGTTTGGGTTGTGTGCCTAGATCTGTGAATTCAGAAGAATTCCGTGGCTATGCCAGAGGTTTCTGGGGGTACACGATCCTCTTACCTTCCAAGGCTTGATCCAGGGAAGGCATTGCAGTTCGCTCTTACATTTAATTAAGCCTCATCTTTCTAGAACTGTGCCAATACACTCGATAAACACTCCTCACAGTTTTGCCTTAATGCCTTTGAAGCTATTTGCTAAAACAGTGACTTAACTCACGTTTTTCTATTTTATTTTTCTCAGGGAATGTTTTTAATAGCACCTGTTTGCTTACTGATTAAACATTGCCTTTCATTGCAGAGTCTATAGTACAGATGTAGGAATAGGAAAAATACATCATGACAAAACCTACTTGCTAAACTAATTTACAGTAAAACAATAATTCAGGCAATGAGATTTATCCCTTTTTATTATTTTATTAAATCTGTCATTGTACTTCCTTTGCTATTTTTATTATTTTATATTTATTGTCCTCATGGTTCTATTTACTTCAACAGTATTCTCTCCGTTACATCATTTATGCTGTATTTTCAAAATTTGATTATATTATATATTTTAACATGTCATTTTACTTAACTGTTTTTCAACATTGACCTACTTATGGCAATTTTACTATGTTTCTTGCTTCCCTCCTCCTATTTCTTCTCTTTATTACTTTACCATGTTTATGCGTGTGTTTCTCTGCATTACAGCTTTATGTAGATTTTTTGGTCTGTTTTTTTTTTTTTTTCATATGGCAAAGCAAATTTTCCTCCTTTATTGTGATCAAGGTATTATTACTCACCCTTTACCTAACTCTAGCCTCAGCCAGCAACTAAATTACTGCAGTTAAACGTTAGTGCTTCTGATTGTCTTTCTACCATTTGCCTTTCTTTTCAGTTCAATTTTAACTTTTACAGGCAGGACACCAGGAGCTGAACCAGGGACCCTAAGAAGCCATTTAGTTTTATCTACCTGGTAATATTTAAAAAAAAAAAAAAAAAAAAAAAAAAAAAGGGAAAGTTAAGAACATACTAGCATTTCAGTTCTTATAATGTACATGGGGGTAATATACTTCTAAAAAATCATCAGCAATTCTTAAATCTTTGCAGCTTCGCCTCCCACCTGTCATCCTGTTGACACTGGACTGGGACGTGTTGGTTTTCACGTAGATCACTGTGGAGGAGTGGAAGTCTTCAAACCTCTTAACTGCTCAATTCATAAAATTTGTAGGGAGCAAAAACAATGAGAAAAAAGGGGTAACTCTCTCATTTTATAAGTGATGACAGCTGGTGGGAATTGGTCTCCTGAGCTTCACTTTTAAATTAGCAGGAATCAAAAGCACTTCCTTTCCCTAATAGATTACAGTCCTCCTTGATCAGGTTCCTGTATTTACATTCAATAACATATTCTCCTTTCAGAGGCTCTGTGGAGATTTTTTTATGGAAACATCAATAGTTTCTACCTCTCTCTGGACTCATTTAGTCTGTTTACAAAACACTATCAAATGTCGGTATCTCATCTGTGATTCATTTCCTGACATTTAATTATTGTTCTGTAAATCACTTACCCAAAGAAAAGAAAAAGTGTAACAAGATTTTTAAAATATTGGTGATGTTATAATTATTTTCCACTTAATTTTATGAAACCCCTTGGTGCTGTTAAAGGAAACCTGAATGGAAAACACTACAAATATGTCTCTTAAATGTTAGCTACAGCCAGAGGAATGGAAGATTTATAACCAGGCTTAGAAGTGTATTTATATGGAATGTAGTAATCATAACATTACATTTTATAATGTTTTTCATCCAAGTAGATCGTAACACACTCTTTGCTCATAAGGAACAAAGGTACTTAAGGTACTTTTTATCCCATTGCAGAATGAATAGCAATTGTGTGGCAAGACACTTTCAGATACATGGAAGGGAGTAAAATGACACCCAGAGTTGGACATAGGGGCAATCAAAGGCTTTCCAACAAGAAACAGCTGTTACTATTGGTTCTCCTAAGTCACTTGAAAATGGTGTTGGAATTTTCAATGATGGAAAAATAAGTCAGGTTGAAGCTCAGTATTTCATAGTGGCTCAGAAATTCATACTGGGTTTAAATATTAATAAAGCTTAATAATTAGTACTTACAGACCCATTTTAAAATGTATTGTTATTTTTCTCAGTTTCATACATTCACTTCTAAGTGCTTTTGCTTTCTTGTAAACATGTAGATGTAGATAGTAGACAAACTATGCAAGGATGAAAGGGACATGGCAATTCAGCAGAAATTACTTTGGTCCTGATTACTTGGAAGGATAAGAAAATTGCTTGATAGGGGACATTCGAAGTGGTAAAGCTGCCTGTCTCCAGCCCCAGGACCTTACTGAAACAACTACAAAACCACCAGAAGAACTGTCAGTGTAAGGGACATGGCTACATGAAGATAACATACATGATTTGCCTTTTGGAAATCAAAGCCCAGGATAAAGTATTAGATATTTTCTTCCCCTCTGTCCTTTCTCTGTTTATCAAGGGCTGTAGACTGAGTATAAAGAGCTGGCCTTTAGGGCATCTTTATGCAAAGAAAATCCAACACTAGGAAAAATAGTTTGCAGGATTTTTTTATTATTATTATTTGACTATCATTAAGTGAAGTGAGAGTGAAAGATGTAAATAACTTGACTAATTTATAATCACTGCGAAAATTCAGCACTGGAAGGAAAATTCCTTTGTAAGTGTATTTTAGTATTATGTCAAATTATGTTTTGAGTCCATACTAGGCTTCTCAATTATTTCTAGAAGGGCAGAGAGACAAGATAGCTTCTAAACATGCAAACCACACCATCACATCAATATAACCACAAACATCTGTAGGGAATACATCTGTCCTCACCTAGCATAAGTTGAATACTCAAGCTACAAGTAAACTTCCATCAGTCCTCCAAGTTTTTTCTTCAAAATATTTCACTTATAATGCTATTTGCTCTTCTGTGATACCTTTCATCTAAAATCTTAAAGTGCTTTGCAGACATTAATTAATTAAGCCTCAAACTGCACCTGGGAATCAGGAAAGCCTTTATAATCATTTCATGGCACAGCTAAATGGTTTGTACAAAGTCGCACAAAATCATTCCGACCATGGCTCCATGGTCGTTAGCGCTGAATGAATTCTCTGTCAGATTAACCCAATGCTGCTATTATTTGGATCAGTTGTGGCTCATTTTCAAAATACCAGAGTACATGATATGGAGCTTATGCCAGCTATATACTTTTTAGGACAGCTTTATGCCATTTGCAGGATCACTGACTATATTTGATCCAGCATGAAGTTATTTGGGGAACAGAAGGAAAACCACATTCGCTCCCACAGCAGGAGGTTTCTTCAGTTCACAACCAGTGTGCAGTGCACATAAAGGGCATCGTTTCTTTTTCCTGTGCTGAGCTTTGCAAGGCTAGGAGACAGAAAGCTGCAATGAAATGACTGCCTGGATCCGTAGTCCCTGAAGTCCATGAAAACACAGTCGTTAAGTTGATTTTAAAAGATACAGTGCACAGACATCCCAGATTCACATGTGGGCACCTCACAGGACTTGTTATGAGAAAAGGTTACTGGAGCTTACATCCTTATTCTTTTATCACACGGCATAAGGATGTGTGAGGAACACAGGAAAAGTACAGAACAGAGGTAGGCATCTTCCTTCCAATTTTCAACCTGAAATCGAATTGTTTTCAAGTACTTTATGCTATTTCTAGAAAAGCATAACTTGGAAACAGGAATGACAGTTCATTCTGACATGGCATAAAGCAAAGCATTTGGCTTCATCACCTTCACAAGTGATAGTTAAACAGAGGCGCCTAACTTATATACCCTGATCGAACTTTAAGCACCTGTGACAGTGCTCAGACTGAAGGTGATGGGGGAAACTGTGATAACTCAAATTATCAAGCTTGTCGCAGCTTGGGTATCCAGTTATTTGAATGAATATACAGACAAGCTGCAAAACCAAGCCAGGATAGATTGGCTGCTAAAAATACACAAAATCTTTACAGGAGCAGTCGGCTTCTCCCTTCTTTCTTAGGTCTTGTATATACATATCTGTTAGTGTGGGTACTACCATTTGCTAAAAACCTAACCTGCAAAAAAACATACAACCAAATTAAGATAGAATATGAGCCTAGCAAGCTTTACACTACTAGATTTCCCAATATTGTAGCAGAGATCAGATTTTCCCCCTATAATTCACTAAGTCTTTTTTTCCAAGCTCTGCAATGTGACTCTAAATGTACTAACAATTTCCAAGTCATCTGCTGGAACTAGCGCAACATGTTGTACATGCAAATCTGGCTTTCAAAGGTTTACTTTTGCTTTAATCACCAGCACTAAAAGGACCTAGTGTTTCCCTTTCATCTGGCAGCAAATTAATTATAAAAGCTATATGGTAATATTAATATTGTCTTACTGTAGATCAATGGTTTTACTACCTTTGATTCTAGTATTATGCATTTGATGGCAAAAACAAGATATATAAATCTAAAAATTTCAAGGTGATAATTCAGGTAAAGATTTAAATAGAAATGTTTTATCTTTTAATCTGTTGACTCATTTTAAAGTTCAAAAATGCAGTCTCCTTCAGCTCACCATTATGAAAATAATTTAAACTAAATGTATGTTTGTGGTTTTTTTCTCACTTTCAGCTGAGGACAAAACTTCTGTGGTTTAGATATCTGCGCAGCAGGGGCTAGATTTGGATCCTCTAGGTCAGTTTGTAAAGGCCACGTATTCACTTAGGTCTTGATATTCAAGGGCTATCCAGCAATGCATAATTTCTCTACGTCTGTTATTAACGGTGAGGAAGACCAACAAAGCATGCTGTCAGCACGCTGCCTTGCCTTTGGCTGCATTTCTAGCATTTTCTGCAGTGACAAAATGAGCGTGATCTTACTTCTAAAACGACTACCTCAAGTGAATTGCTTCTCCCAGGCAACAGTGATGGAGCCATTCCACTACATGCACAGACACATACAGATATATACCCACACCTAGTGCGAGTCCCCCTATCCGGAGCCTTCTTTTTCACACCTTGACTTTAATTCTGCTGTATCCTGCTGTTCACACATTATCTCTGAATACACACTCATTTCTGAGCACATCTGTTGCTCTCGGTGCTTAATTCTAGTTGTTTTTGTTGTGTTGTTTTTTTTTCATTTTTGTTTTTTTTTTCCCCGTTGGGGGAGGGTCAGACTAGAAGAGGAATGATGAAATCTTTTATTGTTGCTTTCTTGTAATGCAACTTTAATGAGAGGGTTTTTGTACAGCAGTGCAATAACAAAGCCAGGCTGCGGACTGTGCAGCTCCTGATCTCGCTGTGGGAGCTTTTGCCTTTGATGTGACTGTTGGAAATACCTTGAGTTGGTAGCGACAGTTTTAATGCTAAAGCTCTGTAGTGCTCTGTTTGGATACGCCTGATGAAAGTTAGTCATCTTGCAGCGATGAAGGGAAACCACTGTATTTAGGGCACCCTAATTACTCATCTGGATGCAGGATATGGCCTTGTGCACTGAGCCCCCTCCCCTTCTTCTTTAATTATGGTTTTGTTCTTAACAAGATGGAGATCAAATTGAATGCTCCAGATCAACGCAGAGAAAATGACTGCTTTGGTATACCTTGAGCCGTGGTTTCAGTACAACATGATTGTGGGAGCGCTTCATCTTCCACACCAAGGGAAATCAGCTGGGGAGTGAATTGTTTCACGTGGCTTAAGGAAGCCTATGTCTATTTTGTGGCTTTCAGATCGCTTTCCTAACCACCACCTCTCTAACAGCAGCCAGAAAGGATGACAGTAGTATGAACAATGATAAAAATTACCTCCTGTCCTTTCAGTGTTCGTGCTACCCAGCTCTCTGCATCCCTCCTGTCTGTGCTGGGATTTCCACACGGTGCAGCCACCTCTCCACCCCATGCAGATTTCCACCCGATGACTGTGGCCTCACACGAATAGCTGTTAGGCACTGTATAAAAACACGAGGTGAAAAAATTATCCTTGAGCTGAAGAGCTGGTAGAATAAATAGAGGATAAAAGACCCTGGCTAGATGCTGCACATAATTGAGGGGAACAAAAGATCAGAATCAGAGAGCTGTGTTTATAAGCAATAGTCTTAACGTACAGGTAATCTAAATTGCAATGAAAGTGTTTTGAAGGTATTATAAGAGAGAGAATTTTTATGTGGGATGTGATCTGAAAGTATAGTGGCTTCACAGACTTTTAAGGAGAGCTCTCGTCATACACAAATGTTATGGGGGAAAAAAAGAAAGTATTCCTAAGAAAATGTGGCCATGTTATGGCACAAACTCAGATAATAAAGGATATGTATTATAAGTATGTGCCAATGGCCCAACAACTCCTATCCATTCATTTGATTGCAGTCTAATTTCCAGTTTTCTCTAATATTATTGATGTGACTCTTCCTTTATCAGGTCTCTTGACATCCTCCTCCTCTTTTCAGCTCATTTGAAAAATCTTTGTCTTCTTTGATTTTTTCTGTTGAAGAATTTGCACTCTCTCTGATAATTCACCTTGTCTGATATTCTCGGTGGCTTGACTGGTTTTACTTTCCCAGCAGTAATCTGGTACAAAGCCCTTCCTAAAAGCTAATCAAGAATATTGGTAGGAAATCATTGTTCTTTAAATCTTTCTGTATGATGTTCCACTTCCCTCCCTTCATTCCTGACTCAGATCAGTTCAAGGAAAGTACAACTACTTGAGAAACTAAAGGAGGATTATCTCCTTCTCGAATGCCACAGAAGTGTGCCTGGACACCATGGTGATGAATGTAATAGAAATGAGAAATTATTGTTCTTATTATATTCCCTCAGCTATTAAGCATGCTATTCTTTTCCAACATCTGCACCCCAGAATAAACAAAGTTTGGGATATCACAAGCCTTGTATGCTTTTGCTATTACACACAGTACAAGTCTTGGCAATCTGTTTTCTGGATCATAATTTTACCCAGTATTTAAAACTTATTGAAAAGGTACCAGAAAAGCTTTAGAAATCAACTCAAAAGAATTCTTGAGAGTCTGAGTTATGTATACATGGCATGTGTCTGGACTGTCATATATCAAAAAATAGACGCTAAAGATGAGCTGAAGTCTTTCAGTTTTTTTTAACCTGACTGAAGAGCTTTTTTCTTTTGCAAGAGATGACTGCATTAACGCTTAGAAGAAGACAGGAAGATGATTATTTATTTATTTATTTATTTATTTATTTTACTCTGGTTTAGATGAAAGTGGAGTCACCAGCTATTGTTGGAGAGCTGTAAATCACCCACAGACTCAACCTTCAGTTCAAAGGCTCGGATAATTTACTTAAATAATTATCTTCCCTGGGACGTGTGGATTCGGATTCTGTTATAAAGCAGCACTTTAACATACTTTGTAAAGGCTCCAGTTCTGTTATAATAGTCTATCCTGTAAATTTCCATTTTATAGGCTGTCATATAAATGCTGTTCAACGTGGAGATTTTGACTGCCATTCCCCAGGGGTCTTCTATGGCGATCTTCCTTTTCCATATGTTATCCCCATTATCAGTCTATTCTGTACCACTGGTGGCTTTAGGATGGATAGAAATGTCTCCTAATGGCCACACCCTGGACTTTAAGAAGAAAGGGAAAAAGGCAAGCAGGGAATATGTCACGACATCTCCATAAAGACAGCACTGAGGAAGGCATATCGGGGTTCATTCCCATCCTGCTGATCTTCCGAGCTCATTCCTGGCCGAACTGCCGGCCACTGGCATGCAGAAACTGCACCCCAGCACACCACGTGCCCCTGTCAACTCTCATTGCTCCTTTGCTTTTCCACTTAACTTAAAAAGCTTTTCTCTAAAATAAACGTGGACCTTCACTATTGTTTCCAGCCCACAGAAACTTGTACCTGGGTTTACTTGTACCTCTTCAGTTTACAATAATCTTTGCAGATGACATTTGGGACATGTATGCTGAATATCGTTCTGTGCGAAATCTCGTTATTTGTATATAATTTTTAAAAACTGCTGCAAAATGTGATTGTGTCCAAGCCTTCTGGGCCATGTGGCAAAGATTAATTTTATTTTTTTTCCACCCCACAGGTCTAAGGAACTGCCTGTGCTCCACTGGCAAAATTCCGCGGCATGAAATGAGCCAGATGTTGGCGACACATTAGAAGTGCACGACCTGTCATGTCAGGGCTGCTTGGCATCTGCACGAGGATGCTGATGTAAAATCTCTGAAATACGAGGAAAGACTCCTGTTAACTCAGTAGCCTTTCGCTCAGGTCCTTTGAAAATATTTGCCTAATGTAAGCTGAGGGGCAGCACAGAAACTCGTCTCCACTGACTTGGTGCAACGCCCATTTGTGCCCTCTGGGCAGGCACGGCCTCAGGACTGGAGGCAGCTGATCTGGGAGTTTACTAAAACTTTAGAATCTCATCAATTTCTATCCCACCCACTTCTTATAGGCTGAGACAGATGTTATTATCAGGTGAGATTTCAACTGGGAGTTTGGAGAAAGTTGTGCATTGTTTTTGTTCGGTTGGTTTGGTTTTAAACATAAGCTTCTTGGTTGGAATTGTTATTTCTATGGATCCTGCAGGTTGCTATATTAATCCTAATGAAAATATTCAGAGGAAATCACCTCTTTCTTTCTCTTCTGGGAAGTAGTGTATTTGTTTTTCCATGCCTTTATTTGTGTGTGCACTGGAGGCATGAATGAGATGCAGATTTGCTATTTGACAGTATTAGTCCAACCACACCACGTCATTTCCAAATGAAATACACCTGAGCTGAAGCAAGGGACACAAAATCCTGCAGCTGGCTCCTTCATTCTAACAAGCTTCTTTGTTCCTCGGGCTGGAAATCTCACTGACTTACTGGTGCTGTCTCGCATCTTTTTCAGAGACTGGCAGGCGAGTCTGGGTACGGTATGCGTTTCCCTTTCGACCAGAGGATTTCCGTATAAGCCCGCAGAGGGATTTGATGTAACATACTTTATTTCTGGGTGAGATCATTTGTATAGGAAAATGTTGTGAAAGATGCAGTAAACAGCTCAGAGTGTGCTAGGCTTAGGTAACCTGAGCAATACCTGTGCATCCAGTAAGCCAAGGGAAATCAAAGGAGATCAAGGACACACAGCAGGGACAAACTGAGAACTACGTTGCTCAACAACTGGCACTTGGAAGCCGTAGATTTTAATTGATAAATTTGAAGAGCTTTCCTTTCCCCCAGTTTCCTGTATTCTTTTCTTTCCCAACATTAACTGAAACCGGGTATGTTCTGTGGCTAACAGACAAAACTTTTTAAATACCTACACAACTTAGGACCGTAAAATCCCCGCAGATTCAGAGTTACTTCCAGTTGTCATCTGAACTATTCTGTTATACCCTTAACAGAATACACAAAGAGCTGATGCAGCTGGCTCCATGCTTCCTTCCTTCCTTCTTTCTTTCATCATTTCAGCTTGTGGATACTTTAATAGTTTCTTTCCATCAACTTTAACTGCTGTTTTAATGGCTAAAGTACTATTTTGCTTTTTTACCTCAGGCTTTTCCTATTTCTCTCAATGATTTCCATTAATAGTCTTCTAAGTGAGTTTTGCTAGAAATGTTCCATTTTCATTCTGAAGGGAAACAGCGTTTCATGTCCCTGTGGTGGCAGAGAGAATCCTGAAAACCTGACCCAAGCATAACATTCCAGGCTCCAAGGGGGAAAACCATACAAAAAATGAAAATGTTTTACCATCTTTTTTAAGAAAACCTTTAAAATACTTTGATACAGACATGGTACTTTGGGGACACAAGTCAAGACCTTTAATTGTTGTGGTTAGCAAACCGATAGAAGCTGAATGCTACAGCAAAGATTTCTGCCTGACTTATAGAAAAAAAAAAAAAAGAAAAAAAAAGAAAAAAAAGGAAAAAAAACAAAATAACAAAAAAAAAGCAAAAAAGAAAAAAAAATAAAAAAAAAAAAGAAAAAAAAAGAAAAAAAAAAAAGACGTCCTCACAACGTGCTATAAATCCTCAGCCAGATCTCTCATCCAAACAGTCTCCTCCTGGCTAAGCCTACCAGGGAAAAAGCAAAACCAAAACCGAACAATCAAACCACCAAACCTAAACCTACCAGGGTTTCCAATATTCCCTCTTGCAGACACTGGTGAATGAAAGAGGAACCAGCCACAGCTCCAGAGGAGGGAAGTAATGAGATTTATTTTGTTTTATTTGTGCACAGGCTCCCCGAGTTGGTTCCTCATCATGTTTTCTTTCTGGATTGGCCTGCCCTGAAAATCTCAATGATAGGGAATATAATGTTACTGAACTGTCTCAAGGAGATACAGGGACACAATTATCTTTTCTTCTTTCCCTGGGATGTGGTTCTATAACAACAATAATATTCATTCCTTTGTAGCATAATTAAAATAAACTGCAGTGCTGTGGCATTTAGTCAATCGCAGCAGTCATTTATTGCCTCATACGCAACAAATTCCCGGAGATTACAACTTAAAGCACATATCATTTTTTGCTTTCATTCTCTCACTTCGAAGGAAAATATAAAGGTGTAACAGCAACTAAACTGCATACTCCAGACATGCATTAAAAAGACTAGCTTCAGTGGAATGAAAGTAACCTAATTAATTCAGTGGCGTTACACGTGCTTAAAATTTATAGAAAGAAAGAAAGATAATGCTTGTAATCTTAGAGTACCGGGGCAAATCAAATTTGCTGGTAACACGTGCGCTTTGTGTGCCAAACTCGGGGGTGGAACTTTCCATTTGCGTAGCTGTGCTTCAGGGAAATGACTGACACATAGCAGATGAGTGAAAAAACCATACAACAACATTCATCTTCTTGATAAATGTATCATTAGAAAGCAGTCAGATAGCCCAAATCAGAAGTTTAAATGGGATACCCCAACAGCAAGAGGGTGATTTTGAGATTTCTTGACCTTCACCTGTTGAGCAGGGTTCTGTTTTAGGACTGGGTGAGAATCTCCTTGGTTCATCTGGGCCACGTGTCAGCCTCAAAGGTTTTACAGAAGTGGAACCACGATGACATCCAGCACAGCGACACCCTTTGTGGCAGTGCTGCTTGCCCAGCTGTGCTGGCAGCGCTCACGGTCGGGTCTGGCCAGGCACGGGGACGAGAGCCGTGGCTCTGCAGAGCCCACTGCAGACATCGCTTCCCCGGAGAGGTCCCCCCGTCCCCTTCCTGATGCTCAGTGACAGGGTTTGCAGCAGTTGGTTCTTGACAGAACACGGGACACCTCTGCACGTAGGGTATGAATAACTGGTCACTGCCAGTGGGGGGAAAAAAAAAGAAAAAGGGCAATAAATTTGTAAATTTATAGTGTAATTTTGCCCTAGTTACAGCAGTGTACACCAATGACAAGCAAGGCTGCTTTCCGCAAAGAAATTTATCACCACTGGTTGTTCTTCTATTGCTTTCAATAAGAAATGCCAAAATAAGTATGATTTAAAAATGCTATCAGCTGACTGGAATACTCAACAGATTCGGTGCATTACAATAAAATTGGTCTCTAAGTGCTGTTCCAAAATAAATAAATAAATAAAAAGGGAGGAATATGGACCTAAATCTGCCACTTAATGCTCCACAGTTATGCCTCAATATTTACCGTAAACCAGTAGATTGTCTCCGGCTCCTGATTTGCATATTCATAAGGTTGTCATACAGCTTGAAAGTATTTTCTTTCTACTTTGTTGTAGCACTTTAAATATTAGGGTTTTTTTAGTGCACAGTTTATGCAAATCCCACTCGGAGCAATACGGCTTTCACTGATGCAGCCTTTACAATTCCGCTGCAGTCTGGCCTGTTGATTTAGGGGAAGTGCCTTGGGTGAAATCTCTGTTAGAAAATTCAGCAGCCAGAGCACAGAGCCAGGTATGGAAGGCGCATGTAAACACGGCAGAAGAGGCAGGACTCGGGCTGCACAGAAGTTCTGGGCTCCTTCACCCAGCTTCTGTCTCCCAAAGTAACCGGAATATGCTGATGCTTCTTTGAGCCTTCTCCCAGCCCACCTACAGTTTGTGGTGTTAGCACTTGGCATGATTATATTTCCAGCTACGCTGCTCTTCCAACCAAACACAATACATGTATTCCTTTTTTATTAATTGTTTACCCTGGGAAGGTTTGAGTTATTGATGGGGATGTAACAATAGGAAGTAGGATGCTCTAACGCCGTGGGCTTCTGCTTCCTGAGCTGAAGGAGTGCTCCATGTCTCAGCAGTAAATTCTATTCTATTTATTTCACGACTAATGCATCCATGCGTACCGTAATATCCCATGTTATACCTTAATCACCTCTTTTCTTACAAACCCCGTTTATGAAGTTACTCTCCCAATTTACACAAAGAGAAATTCATGCTGGTCTGTGCTTCCTGATGAGCACTGTCCCGTCCCCACAAGGGGACACAAGATACCTGTGGGGACAGCAGTGCCAGAGACACTGTCCAATTTCACATCTACCCACAGAACAGAGCAGAATACAGCGCTTAACTTTTAGTTCCTGTAAACAGTTTGGGCAAACGTGACCTTACACAACCGCCGTGTTACTCTCTAATGAGACGGATGCTGCAATCCAGCTGTCTGCTTCCTTCGTCTGTGGGCGCAGAGAGAACCAGACATCTGGAGCACGCACACATCACAGCTCCATTTTCCAGATCGTACTCAGGAGCACACAGCACACGATAGCTTTCCTCCAGTGCAGCGAGGAACCAGATGGCTTCAAAAAGACCCACTTTGCCTCCAAGGTGGCATATGGAACATTAATTAATAATAGATTAATAGACCTTTCCCCACTTAAAAAATTAATCTGGTTGTTAGCTCATCTGCTGGTGCCAGGGAAGTGCTACAAAACGAGGGTTGCATTGGACCAGCCATGCCATCCCTCTGGGGACATCCTTCACGGCCCTCCTGGAGACCACATCCGAAGGCGCTGGCAGACAGAAGAACCACAACGGCGGTTTTCCTGCCTTTAAAAGCAGTACCCACTTGGAAACTTCAGAGAAGTGCAGTGCAAAGAGGATATCATAAAAGGGGAAAAGCTGTTAGCCTTCAACTTAACCACAAGCAACAAGGGCAACAAGGAAAGCAAGTTGTCAGGGAAAAACCATGTGCAGAATGGGTCCGCGCTGTCCTACCATGACCTGAGCGGTCCCCAGCGAGCAGTGGCCAACAAGTCAGCACCGAGCCACCGCTCCAACTTCTTGCACCGAAACTTCAGGTACTGAGGGAGAGCAAACGCACTGAAGTTGAATAGTTTGAAGTGGATTTTTCAAATCTTATTAAATGGCATTTTTTCCTCCGCCAGGGTTTCTAATCCTCTGGTTTTGTCGACTGATGCGTGGTTGGGTGTGCGTTCCCATCACCCTCCCTCTCTTTCCTGAGATCTCACCTCCTCACTGCGAACCTGCATAAGCAGCTTTAATTCAGTGTCAGCCTCATCTACCGAATTAAAGCGGGGCCAGAAAAATCCTATTACTGTTGTGAGGGAAGGTGAATAAATGTGTATCTTGACTGATCGTGTATTAATCCTGGTATCCACTTAGGGCTGGGAAGGAAATGTCTGCTCTGTTGCCTAGCAATACCATTGAATATGAGTCTTAGCATGTTAAAAAAGGGTCAATTGCTAAGTAAGCCCCCCAGAACCTTGTTTTCATGCTTTTTTCCCCTGGATTCATATTTACTAATTATGATACAAATAAAAGATGAGATTACGAAATAAGACAATGGTGAGCGCACATCTTTTATAGGCTGAGCGTCGCAGTCATCAGATGCAGAGCTCACGCCAAGGAAGATTTCACAGAAAAGAAAAATAAGAAAAGAAAGAGGAAAGGTTGCCGATGTGTAGTAAAGAATACCATTTCGTTTCATAAAGTGACAGATACCGGTGTTCACTGGGTCACATCCATTTTCTGCAGCAGACCCCTGCCTACCTGCAACCCACCGAGGAGCTGGCCCGCGTAACCTGGACACCTGGATCCAGTCCCTGGCTTTCCGCTAAATTATCATGGTGACTTTGTGCAAATTGCTTAAAGCCAAGTGAGGCTTTTCCACGAAAACATTCTCCTTTCTGAAAAACTGCAGCTAAAGAGATAGCAATTAGAAGGTCTTTAGATATGTATTTATAATCATTTAAGATTGTTTGTTCAGAGAACTTCCCCAGGAGAGGATTTGACTTGGGCCTAGAGAGTGCATCTGGCAAGAGAACACCAAGTGAAAGGTGCCTCGTGGGCAGTTGCTAGGAAGAAGCAATAATTCCATTTTCTATCGAGAATCAAGTGCATTCTGCTAAATGTCAAGTGTTTTCTTTAACAGCTGGAGAGATGAAGCCATGGAAATTCTTGTTTATAACCCTGCAGACTCTTATCCTGTATTGGGATGTAATTTGGTTCAGCCATGTGGCTCAGCATATTAATCGCATTTGTAGATTGGTTTAGACCATTTTGCTATACCCTTTTTCTGCAGCAAATACAGGAGAGAAAACCCTTGAGATCTATTCTTTGAGGTTTTTCCACTTGATGCGTGTCACTCTTCCCTGAGAGCTTCTAAGGAGTTCATCCAAATATGATAAATATCAGGATGCACAAGCCATTCACAATCTCATTGCCCGATGTCCTTTGGAAAAACAAACGCCCCTCAGAGCAGAGATTTCTATGGGAAGCAATGCCATGAAAACCTTTAGGATCCAGGCTATCACCAAACTAATTGCTATCAAAGGTGTTCATCGGGTTTGATTGTGGGTTGCAATAGAAAATGGACTGCCAGGCTGATGTGCCATTACCTGTCAGCTACAATCCCTTTCACATCATGGTCATTTCTCCCTTCATCAGTACCTGGATGCAGTCTGAAAATCTGAGAAAAATTAATGGAAAAGCAAATAATAAAATGCTATTGCGTGTTGCATTCCTGCACTTTTGGGTTCAGGTTTCTAGCTCATTAGAGGCGAGCTGGATTTCTAAGAAAATGAGATCTGTTTCATCTGGATGCACCTGCCATCGAGGAACGTCATCGTTCTTCTAACCCAGCCTAGCGTGCCACTGGCCCCACCTCTGGCTCTTCCCTTTCAGAGCACTGCTGATCCAGCTGGCTGGGTCTGCTTTTCTGGAACATTTATAGCATCTAGAAAATCTGGTGTGCGGAAGTGTGAGTGACTGTCAACATTTCCAAGTCATGGAAAAACAATGACCGCAGAGATCTCTAAGGCCATCTGAAAACATCCGTACATTTGGAAAATCTCAAATGTTTATTTTGCTCACTAAAAAAAGAAGTGTTTAGAGTTTTTGGATGATGGTGTAAGCGCATTTGGAGTGACAGTAGGAAGGTTTTTCCCTCTCAGATAAAGGCACGACTACTCTTGACTAATACAGCTGAAAGATTCAAACAGGAACTAAGGTGCCACTTCTTTATGGGTAATTTAACATTGAAGGAGTAGGTGCGTTCATCATCCCTAGGTATCTCACAGCTGAGATCAGATGCCTTCTTAAATCACAAAATGAATCCAGAAATAACTGCGTGAAATTCTCTACCAAACAGAACAGCTAATATGACGTTCATCACAAGCTCTCGTAAAACCCAAGAATTTAAGATGCACAAATTCAAAATCCATGAATTCTTTCAGCCTCACACTTCCAACAGGCGCTGCACTGCAGCCTGCCTTGCTGTTGTACCAGCAGAGTTCCAAGAAACAAACTCAACCACTTATTCTCTTAAGATTACAAATTAGTCAAAGAGAGGTTATGGATTTTTATAAAGGTTCACCAGTTTTTACAGAAGCAAATACCATCGCAGTCCTGCCAATATTTCTGACAGTTAAAGTAATTGCAATACTTTGTGGATCTCGATTTCTAATCTGCTTTTTATTGCAGTAAAGATCACATCTGATTATATCTTTGTATACGCTACACTCTGATATTCTAAACATTTTTTTCTTGATAAACTTTTTCCCCCCAAATTACTATTGAATCAGAGTTGTATCTTATCCAAAATGGAAACCTCTATTATGCCAGGTGCTGTACCTACACCAGGTAGGATAATCTCCTCCTCATATAATTTATAGTCAAAAAAGAAAGGAGATTCACTTAATAAGTAAGAATATAGGAATGCTGATGCTATGAAATACACAAAGGCCAAACTGGGACCTGCAGGGACCTGGAGGAACCTGGAAAATGAAATCCTGACCCCTAGACTTCAATGCTTTAAGCACAAACCCAGCCTTCTTTTTTGTGCCTTGTGCTTGAAATAATATAATTCTCTGATTCCTCTAAATAGATCTCTTGACACCTCTGATACCAATAATAACTTTGGATAAAGTATAGTGCTAATTCCAAATGTACACGCACTGCCATGTACTAGTGCTCCCAGACAGTGCAGAATACCACGTCCTATGTTTCATTACAAATAAATGTTCATTTGTCTTATTTACTTTTGATTTTATGTACATATGCACAAAAAGCAGCTTAACATCAGACGTTTAAGAATGGATTGTGCAACTATTCTGGATCCTAGCCAACAAATTGCTGATTGATCTGTGCTGGGAATGTTTTATTACTTAAATAAAAATGAGGAACAAAATTGTTAAAACCTGACACTGAGATTACTTCCCTTTCTTTTATGCCCTGAGACAATCAGGCAAAAGGCCTGCCTGGAGGGAAAGGGAAGAGGGGAGAATATAGCTCTATTTTATACCAAAACTTCATCACTGCCATCTTTTTCCTTTTTTTTTTCTTCATTCTTTCATGATCAGAAATTCATGAGAAAAACAATGACCAAGGTTTCAATATTTCTGTAAAATGTGAAAGCATCGTATAATCCTTCATCTCTATAGCACATTGAATAAACAGACCTTAATCTCTGTGCAAATTCAGTAATGTTCTCATGCCCTCTTTTGGGGGGAGGGAGTTATTTTCTATGTAGCCTTCAAACTGCAAGTGACAAGTCTCAGTGCTGAAATATTGCAATTTGCTAATGTGAAGTCTCATTGGAGAGATGAGCTAAACCTCAGTTTCTCCTCCACCCACACTTTCTTCCCCGTAGATACACCCAGTGTGCAACTTCCAAGTGATTGTAGTGAAGGACTGTCATCTGGCTTCCCAGCGGAAGAATTTCTTCTGCATCTTACAGTCATCATTAGTTAGCGCTGCTTGCATTGCAACAATACCAAAGACAGACATAAGGTAGGTAGCACGATTTGTATTACAATAGCATGTATGAACTTTGGCTAAGATTGAGCAAATACTCCCCTTCTGAAACAGCACTGGTAGTAGGTGTTATGCACATCAGGAGTTCAACAACAAAAAGCTTTACAAAACAAACAGTGGGAGAAAAAAGTATTATCGCCATTTTATAGATGTGGAATTCATGCACATAACTCTTCCCTTTTGCAGCCCTTCAGGGCTCATGTAAGTGTTCCCTGCAGCTAGATTTCTCCAATGGCTAGGTACACTTCAAGTAAAATCCATCCATGTTCACATTGCTTTCACAAAGCATTGCAGTCCTGAGAGAGACGTGAGTGATGTAAAATAGCAACTTACTGGCTGGCTGCACAAGGGTAACATTCACCCTTGAAGGACATACTCTCCATGTACAGATTCAATCAAATCTACTGGTGGAATTTTCTGAATGACTTCTTGGACATTAGCATTCCCAGCAGTGCTTCTAAAATTTAAAAAAGATGATAAATGAAATTCTCCAGCTCTTGGAAACACAGCTAATATATGTGGTGCTTCAGGAATGTCTCACTAATGCATTATGATTTCCCTAAATATGATATGAAAGGTGCATATGTAGTAGAATTCATCGTGCAATTTGCATATATCATGCCGTATTAACAGCTTTTTGCAAATATGTTTCAGCCACCCAAATGCAACTCTCCTTTTTAATTAAAAAGTGTGACTAAACTTCATCCAGAAGATGGGGACTATTTCACTGCCAATAGTACTAACCAGCTCCATTAAGGACTACACCTTAAGCACCAGGTAGCTGGAGTCTAGGAATGGGAGCTCCCTTGGGTGGGGTAATACAAAGTCTCTCCCCAGGCAGAGCAGCCTTGATGGCCAAACTAAATAAGGAGGATAATGGTATTGACCCACCATCTGTCTTGACCTCATCAAAGCCTATGGAAAGGCTCCCATAATCTTAAATAAGCATTTTGTTAATGCAAAGCTCTGCAAAGTTGCATTTGTTCGCCCTCCCCTGCCCACCCCAAAGTGATCTGAGATCCTTGCATGAATGTTTGTAAAGGGAAAATGCCTTGTGCATGTGTATTCAAGAACCTCTTTATCAGCCCAGCTCACCTCTTTCTCCTTACTTATCCGTGGATCAATATTTAACTTTTCTTCCTTTCATTTTAAAATAGGTCCAGAAGAAAAAAAGAGCCAGTGAGGTTGTCCTCGCAGGAAATGCAATTAGCTAAAAATAGAATCTTGAATGTTGAAGTGGTGCAGGCAATAGCCCTCCTCCAAATGTAATCAAACTGCAGCATTAGTAGGATTTTATGCAATCTTTTCCCTTCTAATGTGTTATTGTCCTTATTGTACAAACTTTAGAGAAAAAAAAATCTAAAATATAATGAGGGAATTTTCTTTTTGCTTCTTCTACTTTGATTGCTATTGCTTGTAGTTACCTGGGCAGGAAACATCTGCTTTTGCCCCATTAAAGAGCAAAGATTACCAGGTTTTAGTTAAACCTGGCATTCTGTGGTTATTTACTAGGACTTGAGGAAAAAAAAAAAAAAAAGAAAAAAAAAAGAAGAAGAAGAAGAAGTTGGAACCTAATTACATAGCAGATGCTGAGAGTGGTATTTATTCACCAAAACCACACAGGTCATTCATTAAAATCTCAGTTTTAATTAGCAAACACCTGTTTTGTGTTTGATTTTACACTGATACGTACTGTCTGCAATTTGCTTTCTTCAGTACAAGCAATTAGATAGCCCTGACAGTAACAGTTAATCTAATTAGAAGAGGGGTACCTTGGGAGCCCAGCTCTGACTTCAGAAATTACACACACATGATCACAGCTCCATCCCGTCATGGCTGCGGTGGTTATTGTTGAAGGGACAGTGTTTTTCCCCTTCTGAATGACACAAAGATATTTCCATTGTTTCTGGTATTTTCTGTTTTAAAGAAAAAATTCTTTGTAGAAAATAAAGGATCCGAGCTACAGAAGGACACGTGATGCTATTGCTGCTTTCAGACATGACCTCTAGTCAAGAATTCACATTAAGAGTGATGCATTGCAACAGGCTCATTCAATACAGGCCATTCACTCTCAGCACTTCTCCTCTTGTTGCCCTGAATCATACTTCATCAGCTTCCTACAACCCTTTCAAGTCCTTAATGCAGAATTGAAAAGCAACTCTTCTTCTTTCTCTGTGGTCTTTGCTAGCAAAGAGGAAAGTCTGAAAGGTTTGCAGGAATTATTTCAAAAGGTCTCCTCTGTACAGAAGTGAAAAGTACCTGCTGGCACCCTGCACTGCCTTCCGTGGTATGATCCCAAATTAGTTTCAGGTCAGAAACTGGATCCTCGTAATGAATATTCATTTTGAAAACAGCCTTACTGTATATTCTAGTTGCTGACATACGTAACTAAAAGATTTTGAGGTTGCAGTTTTTACAGACAGTTATATTCTTATATTCTCCAACTGAGGTGTTTCACTGAGTACTGTGCCACTCTGAGTTTCCAGGAGTCCCTAAGTGTTTCTCTGTAACTTGCCTGCAGTCTAATCATAAAGAAGGAAAATAAAGGTAGCCAAAAGAGATCGCAGGTTACATTGGAATATGAAGGGAAGAACACAGAACACCTGCTGGGACCTAACCAGCCTCATGTTTTTAGGTTTTACCCAGAAAATAGTACTTAAAAACTGCATTTAAACACTCAAAACGAAAATGCATTGATTACAATGCTGAGTCAAACTATATTTTGGTGCATGTAGACTTTATAATGAAGCCTTGTTTGAAACAGCTTGTTGTTTGAAGCTTGTGTTCTACATCACCGTCACATTTTCCCCAAAGGGCCTTATTCTGAAGATTTTGGCTCCCATATAGTCACAGTGCTGAACTTTTCTCCAAGTTCCTTAATCAATACTTGCCTCATCCTTTACATAAGGGTAAAGTAATTCTCTAATTCTGAGAGATGAAGTCACAATAAACGAGACAGCTACAATAATGGAAGTGTTATTACGATTTATATTTTCTTCTGAAAACATTCCATGCCCTACATTTGTACCGTTGCTTTTTTTTCCTTTTTTCCTTAAGCACAGTAGATTGGCCTCCCCATCCATCACAGAAATCCACTGCAAAAGGGAAAAAAAAAAAAACAACTTGCTGGGGTCGATGAAGAGATTTTGAAATAAAAGAATAAGCTAATTAAATTTAACTGTGTCATCCTGAATACTATAATTAATTAATCCAGCCCTCTGCTTGTCCTGGAGGGGAATGCTGTTCCTAAATGCACAGGGTGAAATCTGTTTAAGGAGATGCGGGGCAGATTCAGCCCTCTCTGATGAAGGGAGATGCGAGTCTCTCAGCAGGAGAGTGTGTAGGAACATTGAGAACTCATTAATAACTGAAAGCAGGGCATGTTGCAGAAAAGCTGGGGAGAGACGGGGGGGAGGCTACTCCACCAAACATGCAAATATGCCAGTGCTGAGTGCGACTTGTGAGATTGGAAAGCATATTTCTGCACAGTGTGAAAGCACAAACCTGGGAAATAATGAAAAAGTTACATTTCAGAGCAATTTCCTGCTGTAGTTTATCCCAGTGAAGCATATCTGGCCTGTTAAACTGTTGTAAAGTTACATCATGGAAAATAGCACATAATCTGATGATGGATGTGCTGTGCAAGTCACATCACTGGAAACAACTTAAGGGACTTGTGTGGAATTCTTCCTGCCTAATTTTTAATATCATCACAATGGAGCAGAGATCGTGCCAGCCTTTCTTTTTGCCTTCTTGGTTCTGTTCTGTGACCTGGACACATCTTGGGATAAAACACCATGCTTGTGGCTTTCATACCCTGGGCATAATTTATACCACGCCTGAAGCTACCCTGCCATTACACCATCACCTCTCCATTACCCCACAGCCTTAGCTTGTGATACTGCACAAGGGTGCTTTACCCCTAGCTTTGCCTGATTCCTTGCATTTCACTTAGCCTCTAACTAGCATAGCTGTGAGCTGGGACCACAGTCCTTATTTTAATCCCTGGGTCCTATTGTCTTAGGTGAAGTTCCTGTCCCTCCACTTACCAGTTTTATTAACACATGCTTTTGGATGACCTTTAAAATATGCACGAAACCAAAACAGTCTGATTCGGATGATAGAAAGGTGCCTGTGATTCTGCCCTGACCCTTCACAGGGTAGCTGGGACGTGCTGCTATTGCATATTCACACCTCACCCGTTTCCCTGTGCTGGGCCAAAATCCTCCCTGAAGGTGGAGGCGCAACGAGACATGCGCGGTGCCCCGAGCGGTGGCGCAGCGTGAAGCAAGCCGAGGCAACATGACCCCCCTTAAACAGGAAGCCTGATTTTAGGGTTCTGCTCACAAACTATTGGCCTTCTAGAACCAGACTCTTAGATTTAACATCCCCTCAGTCTGGGCTTTTAAGTTACCATATCAATATAAACAAATGTTGGAATTGCAACGTAGAGCTCTGGTCATATTTTAGACCGAATTCCTGCTGTTGTATAAATCTCACGGTGTAATAACGCACGCTGAAGCAATGATGTCTCACTGTGTAGGCCTGACACCCTCAGAGAAATGATGGCATAAATCCACCAAGCCAACATAGCTGCAGTGCTCCACACCAGCTGCGGAGCTGGTGTTTTAGATGGAAATCACACAGAGAGAAATAAAGTTTGCAAGAGCTTAAGGAACAGCTTTCCACCTGCAGCAAAACAGCTTTGCATCTTAAAATCTTTTCCATCAGTCAATGAGCCAACTTCTAATTAGTGGGGACAGGATCTAACAAAGTTACCGGCTGCAAGATCCTACACTGAGACACGCTATCCAAGACTGCAAAGTTTCAGCTCTCGAGGGATTCACTTTTGGGTCAGAAAGAAGAAATAGCTCTAGGTTACACGGAGTAATTGGAACTGAGCAACCCAAAAGCATCTCTCCAGAGAATCACAAGATCTGGGCTGCTTTCAGTAAATCCTTTCCAGACCTGGTTCAGAATTTTTTTGAGAAGGTCAAAACACACAAACAAACAACAGACCCCTTCCTAGCTTTTTATTCTGACATTCTTCTACCTCTTCTGAGGAGGATAAAATGAAATAAAGAACTGCACAAAAATCTTCACAGGTGAGTTATTTAGGGAATGCTCTTCTTCAGTCAGAACTCAATACTTCTGTCAGCTCAACGCTTGCTTTGGGTCCCTACAATTCCTCCCCCCAAGAATAACTCAGGTTCTTAAGAAGGTGTGAACTACTGAAAGACAGGTCTTCTATAAATCAGCTTTAATATCAGAGTATCAGCAGCAAGCCCTATGCTTAGGCCACAAATGACAGGTTTATTATCCTTCCTTTTGAAACTGATAAATTGGCTCAGACTTCAGGATGGCTTTTTAGCTGCCACCAAAAAAAATGGAATGGGAGGAAAAAAAAAAAAAAAGGAAAGAATAAAGGAAGTGGAAGTGGCTATCCTGGGAGGTATCTAATGCTTTGTGTAAAATCCAGATGGACAGAGACAAGTCACATAGCTGCTACCTTGACTCTACCAAACTTGGGAAAATTTCGAAAGCCAGTAGTTTTTTGAACTCTACACCAGTCTGCTAAGTCTGCTACTCTGGTAGATTTGTCCAGCCAGGTTTGGTTTTGAGTATTAAATGAGGGGCTCTTCTTTAGTATTTAATGAACAAAGAGGCTGGTGAAACCAGCAAGGAGAAGGAAAAGAAAAAGAAGAAGAAAAGCAGCAGTGGCTGGCCATGAGTATGAATAAGAAAGGTGAAACTTAAATGATCGCAATAAGAAAAGTTCCTGTTTGTATCAAAATGGGACAAGCCAAAGTCCCCTGCAGTAAATCCAGAGATTCCTTCTCAGCGTTGAAGATGTGCAGAAAACCCTACAGAACATAAACTGCAACACACAAAGCCTTTGATTAATTGTATAACTCTTAGGGCCAAATTCTTATTTGTTGATGATTTGTACCAACTGGGAAGGGTTTCAGGAGCTGGTGCTGACGCCTGCCAGGCTAAGAGCAGCTTCTGGTCATCTGTTATGAATCCAAGAAACGAGGCTGCTTTCAGACAGACAGGGCAATTAAAAGGGCCCGGCATGAAAAGATATTTAAAAGCAGTGACAAATTGCTTTTCTGAAATAACTTTAAGCCTCACATTAGTCCCACTAAAGGCAGCAGGATTATTCAAATGCTGATTTTTTCAGCTGATAAACTGTTTAATTAGATTGAGATCTATTGGATAAATACCTACATGGACATCTCTGAGAAAATACAAAGGAAAATAAATCAGTAATGGAAGCAGTTTCTTTTCAGAAGACTTCACCACAGATGTTTATGAATTATCCCTCCCTTGGTTTAAATGATGGGGGAACACGGTTAATCAAAGTAATAACAATTAATAAGCTGGCACTGTTAGGGTGTCATGAAGGCATATTATTGCACACTATGCTTGTAGAGAGCAATGTACCCTTCTGAGTCCACAGCACGATTTCCTTATGAGCCCTTAGGGTCCATTTTCCAAGGAATGGCCTAAGCCAGCCCTGCGGAGACAAGGTGGGGTGAGCTGTGTTAACAAAGGAGCACCACTGAGCGGCAGAAAGCCACATTCACTCATTTACCACCTTTTGTGGACAACACAAAACCATTCTGTTTTGTGTTGTTTTCCCAGAAATAATCTTAGCCTTTTAACATTGGTTTGTATGGGGTAACTCCCATGGGATCAGTCTCTATAGAGGGGCAAGACTGGAGGGGAGGTGGCATCTTCGGACAAACAAGTATTTGCCTAGTGGGACACCGTAATCATCTGGTGGTCTTTAACACTGCAAATGAGAAATCAAGAACTGCAGCACTGTTTAATCAACACGTCTGAGTGCAAGCAGGGAACGCAATTCTACACAAACCTGACAGAACTAAATAAAGTTTATGGACATAACCCTAATTAATTTAGTGTATTTGGATTCCTGTCCTCCAGTCTCTGTTGTGTAAACTGCAGCAGCTGCAGCTGTCTTGCAATGAGGATCAAGTCATGCCAAACATTATGTGAATTTCAGTTTGCAAATATTTGAGGCTTCTGCGTGGGACAGTTGACATAGCATTGCAATCAATTAAACAAACAAGCTACAAGGGTACTATTGACTGGGAGCATAACGCTCCAACAAATCTGGCCATTGATGTGAATGTGTACAAAAATATGTAATTTTTTTTTTAATCCTTTTGCCATCAAGGAATCCATCATCATATTCCACTTCGGCATACAAAGATCTAAGGTCTTGATTTATTCATGGCAAAATCCACCATGCATGGCAAATGGTAAAGAAATTAAAGGACATGCTGATTTAGAAATTGCTCAAGCAGTGCTGAGAGCTGGTAGGGCCAGCTGGAGATAAGCTGTGGTGAGGACATGCCAAAATTTCCTTGTGTTCCAGAATCAGTATCTGGATGACTAAATGCCAAATAAGTTTCAGTCAAATTATCCAAATAGCATTCAGGTTGTGCTGGCCCTATGTACTTGGCTGAATTTCATCTCTGCTCATTAATGAAAAAACAGGGCTTGTTATTTTATTTTATTTTAATACAATGTATGGTTTGTGCATGTTACTTCGAGAAAACACCTAGTATCTAGACACAGCCACGAATACTTATTTTGTATATAAGACAATTCTGCATATAAGACAAATCCACAGTGACCTCCAGCATGGCCATGAGGCCCTGCCCAATGACACCCAGGGAAAGCAACGAAGAAGGGAGAGACATCATTTCTTTTTGGCTAGCATTGGAGATGGGGCAGTTTGCTCTTCAAGAGACTTAAAGTGAGGAACAGGAACGGTACCCTAAGTCAGAAGAAAACCTCAAGACTACGTTTTGATGGGAACTGTGCTTGGAGCAGAACTGCCTGAGAACCATCCAAGACCCGAGGATGCTACCAGCACCCAGAAGCTGAGGCTGCCAGAGGAGCAGACCTTGCAGGCCCGACTCTCCTCATGACGTGCCTGTCCGGGCTTCCACATTTCCAAGCAGCAGCAGTCAGCGGCCCCCGAAACATATTTAAATACACAGCGATCAACTTCTCCTTCCTCCTCTCACCAGCCCTGTCACAATCAGAATGCACTCCTGACAAACTGTGCAGGGACAGGCCCCGGGCCGTGCTGTCCGGTCACGTTACACTCGGGCGGTGAGCAGCGGCGCTGCTGTTAGGCCCGGTCCTCCTCAGCCGCCTGGGCTGAAAGCAGGCGCACACTTCATCGCCTTGCTCGCGGGCTTGTAGACAGCCGAGGGCCCACAGAATATTTAAGGCCTGTAAACACTCCCTGTTGACATGTGAATATGCTGCTTGCTTGAAATGCTCGCGGGGACAGCTCCCAGAGAGAGTGGAGAGAGGCAAAGGGGAAATGAAGTGACAAGCACCCGACAAAGTGCTGGTGACAGTGAAACTGTGTTGCTTGAGCTACTGCGCTGATGCCCAAGGACACCTGCAGGTTCTGTGGGCTGAGGTGCCCACTGGGAATGAAAAGGGCGTAGGAAATGAGGGCTGCCCGGAGACTGCAGTGGCAGACATGGACATGGGGAGGGAAGCCACTGCTGTATCCTCAGCAAAAGCTGAGGCAGTCCTAAGTGCCAAGAGCCAAACCTTCACGTCAGGAAAGGCAGCTGTAGCTCCTCCACTGGCAGCAGATGGGCAAGCTGACTGGGCCGGGGATGCATTCTTCCAAATGCACCAACAGGGCCGATCCTTTGAAATCAGATCAATAACTCGCTGAACCCATCCTTTCACATGTATATATCACATCTGACACACTGTGGCTTTGCTACCACTTCTACAAAATTAATAACGCTGGTGATTTCAGTGGCTCCTAATGAACACAAAAAAATGTTATCATATCCAATTATGGGAAATAATGTTTTAGAACAAGAAGTTTGAGCCTCATTACCCACAGTCTCTCTCTCGCTTTAACCTGTGCTTTTTTTTACTATTATTCTTGCTGAAGTTTGTAACATGCCTTTAAGCTAACACAAGTGAAAAGAGGTGGTAATATAAAACATCTTAAGAATCATTTTCTGATATGCAGTCCGTACGAATACCCTATAGGTATATATCACCATCAGTAAAATGTTCTTATCATTTGTGATTTCTTTTGAATTATCCAAGAAAGGTGAAGATCTTCTTTAACCATTCTTTTAGAGTGGTTTTATCAAGTTTTGTCATATCAAACGTCTCCTGCACTCAAACCTGCTTCCTGGGTCTGAACAGCAGATTCCAGCACCCACCCAGAAGAGAGGCTGTTTACTATGCTTCAAAGCCTTACTGAAGGTAAGAATTCTGGGTGCTGAAAATTTGGTTATGATTGCTCATAGAAGCTTAATAAACCTGCTGCTTAGGTTTCAAAGCTTTTCCTCAGCATCAAGGTGGTTTAAGAACAATTACTGAGTCAAGCCAGAATACTACCTACCTACACTCTGCACCAGAAGCCAAGGCAGAACATAAGAAATATTCATCACTTTCCTTTTCTTTTTTTTGTCATTCCGTTTTGTGCTGTGTATCTGCATTTATGTGATTTGTGCAGCAAAGTATGTTTGTATTTGTATTTACATGAATCTGATTAGAAATAGCTGCCAGTTTGACAATGCGTTTACCTTACTAGCACTCTCAGAACTTTCTTACTCATTTTTTCTTTTTTTCATTTTCTTTTCATCCTGACTGAGAATGTGTCCTACTTTCTTGTTTAGAAGATGAGATTCTTGATTCTTGCATTATACATTCTAAATATAGATTTATTTTTTTTAAAGCAGGTTGACATGGTCGTCAAAAGAAATGTATTCAGAGTTAGTTTCCCACCCTGAGGGAGTTGCGCTTAAGGAATTTGATTTCAGGGTAGGATTAAAACATGATGCAGTTTATGTGCAGAATGACCATGTACTGTACATTTAATTTTCCAGCTGAAGCTACAAGACATGTTTTTGTCCCCACTCAGGATTGTCAGAGCCTTTTTTGGAGAGAGAGAGAGACAGCAGCAGGGGCTATTGACAGAATCTATCAGTGGAGGAACACACTTTCAAAAAGCTCACAAGGAATCCGAGCACACAGCATGTAGTAAGTGGCCTTTTAAAATCTCCTTTCCAAGACACCCATGTTCATCACAACAGCATCTTTAGATCAGAGTCATACAGAAACAGGCATGGAAGGGCCTTGAAATATCATCTCGTCCAACCCTGTGCCTGAAGGCAGGATCAATGCTACCTATGTAATTGCCGATAGAGTATTGCCTTGTTCTTGAAGAATTGCAATGATTAAAATTACACAACCTCTGCAGCCAATCTACTCCAGTGCTTTACCAGTCTTTACTATACAAAGTGCTTCCTGATGCCCAACCATGACACTTCCTTGCTGCAATGTTAATGAAGTTTCGTAATAATTCCACCACCAAAGCAGCTGAGAAGAAAAAGAAAGATGTTACTGGCCCTGAGTCCACAAGTATTTTGTAGCACAGCTTGAAGAAGACTCCAAATATCCTGAGTTACAGTCCTGCCTTTGAAACAAAATTATCTTTTGCTTTAAAAAAAAAAAAAAAAGAGAATATAGTACACAAATACAAAAGAATAGAGTGCTTACACCAGAAAGCTTCATAAAACATAAAACACCCCTTTTAAAAGAAGAACACTCTATTTGCCACCCCTGGAAGGAAGTAACAGTACGGTTACTCATTGCCTATGAAATCTTGACAGATATTCTTCAGTTCAATCTTATGGAAAATTCTAATTTCATATGAGAGGCCTGGCTACTTCTCATTCAAAGGATTTGCTTTTGTGGTTGTTTCTGTGTAAAATTCTACAGCCAAATGTATCTGTAGTATAACACCATTGATTTCAATGGACTTACAGCAGGGATAAAGATGCTAAAGCTCACTTATCATATCCCCCCCTGTAATTTTTCCTCCATCAGGTGAAGCTCTGCTTAGCAGACTCGATACAGGGAATTGTTCCAGCTGGTGTCCTTGTGACATTTCATTAAGCTAGTCTTTTAAAGCTTATCATTAGAGGTACTGAAGCCTTGTTGGAAGAACTTAATTGCATCCTATTTTCCCTGACTGAAGATGCATTTTAAAAGTCAACTTGCATTTTTGATTTTTCTTCAGTTTTCCAAGGTCTTTGTGCTGCATAGAATTTTAAATTCCGCCATCTGCTTCACTCATTCTTCACCTGGGTTTTGCATACCCCTGCTATTTGTAACTGTTAACGTTCCCACCCCTTCCCAGTGTCTCCAAGTCAGACTCTAAAGGGAAAGCAGAGTACTGCCACTGGAGCTTACCTGGAAAAGACCACATATATACCTTCACATAGGTGCAAAGATGATAGAAAGGTCATAGCAATAATAGAAAATGGAGAATGATTCTCTTTGCTGCAAGCAAAAACTGCTGCCCCTTCCTTTAAAAAACAACAACAACAAAAAAAAACAAACACCAAGGAACATACAAACCTCCAAACACTTCTTTCTAAATCATGTGGTGCTCCTTCCTCCACATTATTCCAAATGATGGTAAAATACAGAAAGATCCAAGTATTTCTATTTACGTATAGATGTGTATAGAAAGCTAACAGGAGGTCTGTGAATAATCATCCATCTGGAAATTTGATTTTAAAGGCTATAAAGCAAGTTTTGTTTTGAGCTTCACCACACTAGAGTATTAAAGTTGAAGTGAAATTTCTGATCTTAGAGTCACAAAAAATAGTCACCTAATATAAATAACATTTTTGCTCTTTTTTTTTTTTTTTTTTGGAAGGGTATTTCATCTTTGCCAGCAGAATCTAAATAATAAGATTGCTAAGCTGGGGTAATTAAATTTGTCTTTCTTGGGAACTAGTAGTTCCGAGGGCCTTTTCTCACATGCTGAATTGGGGCAGCTCTGAGGAGGTCAACGGAGTTTCAAACAAGAGCCTGTAAGAGGAGAATCAGGCCCCTTGTTTGTTGTTTTGTTGTTGTTATTTTTGTTTTGTTTTTATATAACCTCTGCTCTCTGGAATCCAATTCCCTAATCCTGCCTGTGAACAACAAAGGTGTTGTTTAAGGCCTGGCCTCCTAGCTGAGCTCTGCACTCCGACCCAAACACTGCCTATTTATTCACAGACATTACTGTATTGTAGCCGCAGAGAGACGTTTGCCAGCACATGCAATAGGAAGTGTCTGTGCAATCCATGCTGGAACAGCGAAGTCAATATTTCAACAGAAATCTTTACTTTCAAGCTTATTATGGCTGTCTTTTAGCAAACAGTGCTTTAGCTCTCAGAGTTTCCAATCAGGAACGATCATTAGCACACTGCTGTTTTTGAAGAGGATGGTCCTTAGTGACAATTTAGCATTCAAAGCAAGCAGAAGTGGGTTTGGGCTGGTTTTTCTTTTGTTTGTTATTCTGCTTTTAAGTTATTTAGATAACTGTGTCTGAAAATCAGATACGCTGGTGCTAATTTAACCAGCCTTGTAGTCGTGTTCAGAGCTATACACGGTGCGAGCATTCAGGAGATGCGCCTTGCAGTTACCCGCCTCCAGCAGCCCCTGCTCTTCCCGTCCCATCGGACCACTGCAAATTCTGCCAGTCCCCACACAATCCTCGAAGTCCGTTCATCCGTTCCACTGGTACCCAGTGCATCCATAAGATGCCAGCTTACACACCACTGCATTAAAAAAGGGTCACAGTTTCGAGTGGCAAGACAGACCTATTTGTCATCCCCTCCAGTAGGGGTACCCATACAACTTTGCCAAAATATCTGTCTTGCCCTGGAGGAGCCCCTGCATCACTTTCTCTTTCATTGTGCTGTAATGTAAAAATCTATCTATGTATCTATATACTTCTAAAGGTTTCTGTAAGCTATTCTTCCAGAAGGTGAACTGGTGCCTGAGGCTATTTTGGAATTAGAAAAGCAAAGGGCAAATCTAGTTATTTTGTACAGAAAAGCTGCTAGCACTCGCACACAGTACACTGAGTAAGAGAACAACTTATCAGGACTATAAATCCTGGACTCTTATGGCTGGATTCTGCTTCTAGCACAAAAGATGTAGGCCCAGACAAATCCCATAGAGGTCATTTGATTTGCACGTGGTGAGAACAGCAATCAGCCCCTTATTCATCTGTCTTTTTCTGACTATATTAATGGTCCACAATTAGCTCTAGCTTGTGCATATTCTTGACAGAACAGATTGCATTATGGCAGACTCAGATAAAAATTAACTTGTCCAACTACGAAGTTACACAAATAACCCTAGAATATCAAAAACCCAAGGGGTCTGAACAGATACAGCCAGTACTGAAGTTTGTGCTGTTTAAAAATTCTGCACAGAGTAAATGGAAATTCTGGTCGAGCCCTGCAGGAAGAGTTTTGCTCAGAAACAGCTCCTGCATGGATCCCCTTAGAACACAGCAGACTTGCATTTTGTAGGTGCCTGACCAGAGTCAATTTTGATTGAATGGCTGTGCCGCCACTAATAATAGAAATAATTATTGCACCTTCTTTACCCCTAGCCTGCGTATGGTCATAAAGTGCTTCAGCTATTATAGGGAGACAGTCATGCAGGCCATCAGGTAGATTCCATCAAGTAAGCGTGGAGGCATTGCTGCTAGAGAGATTCAGCATAGAAGAAATCGGGTGGAGGGAAGGGCACAAACACTGCTGTGAGTGCAGCACACAAGCCCTGTGACTCAGGCTACCTCAGCTCTAAAGCACCTGGGTGTACCTGGAGGGTGGGAAGCTTGCTGCAGCTTTCCCTTCCATGCGCCTGCAGTGAATCTAATTGTTCCCACAGCACAAAGGCCTGCCACATCACACCTTCCACCCCAATATCCAATTTAGAGCGCCAACGACATTTAAAAGACACCTTGGTACCTGAAGTACTCAAGCTGCAAGACAAGCTCCGCGTGTAGGTGTACAGGAAAAAAAATCATTCTGAAAGGTGCAAATGAGTCAGGAAGAAAGAAAAGCTGACGTTATCTTAAGAGTACACATGCGTGCACGTGTGCCTGTGGTCTTGTCTCTAGGACTGAGAGAGTGTACAGCTTTGCTGAGACAATGGAGACACCAAGTAAAATTCTGAAACTGTTTAAAAATAACAAACAAAATGTTCTTATGCCTTAGATTCTGCTAGTTTGTACATTCAATTCGAAGCACAGTACGAAGATGCTTCCAGCCCTGAGCCATAGAGAACAGCACTCTGAATGCTTCTCAGTACAATTTCATGTAGTTTGATGTTTACCTCGGGCACACTTAGCTTTATACAATTTTAATTAATCCTTTATGATCTGCAGCAAGAGATAAGCCAAAGAGTAGAATTCCTGCTAGTTGTTTCCAGCCGTGACTGTGTGCAGAAAACAATCTGTCTACCCCAATAGGAAATGGACCTGGGTAAGTAAATGGGACCTAAGCAGATGCTAACTTGATCGCTCTGAGAGGTAAAAGCCAACTGCAGGACTGGTCTGTGGAAGTTACATTTAACGCCCTGAAGAGTGAGAGTCTCAATGAGTGGCATTTTCTTCCTCATTACAGAAGGGAAGTATCCGTGGTTGAGGATCACTGGGGATTTCTTGACTCTAACTAAGCCACAGAAAACCATTGGTGGGAGCCTGTAGTGAGGTTACTACTAACACAGCAATAAATAAAGGTCTTTATTGGAAAGCAAAGTGAACGTGGAACCTGAGAGAATTCTCTATGTATAAGACTGATAATCAGACAGACTGCTCACAAGAACTGCTTCTGCGATCTCACTAGAGTAGCTTTCTAAGAAAAATTACAAGAGAAAAATTCTAAGTGAATTGAGAGAACAGAGAACATGAAGGAAGATAGCTCGTGCTTCTATTTTTGTTTCTCCTGTTGACGAAGTACAACCTTGAGGGGACTGTTACTCTGAGATTCGCTTGCTCTGTTCATAAGCGAATCTGGTAAAAATTATCATAATGTAACTCATTTAGCTCATATTGCTTCCATAATTTGTGCGACGTACTTTGAAATGCTCAGATGAAATCTGTTAGGTGCCAATTATTGTTTGTAGAAATGCAACAAACCAGGAGAGGAGCTAGCTGCTAGGACCTTCACTAGCACAGAAGTTCTAGCTCTAATAATTTAATGGGATGGACTACGGCTGAGTTGTATATCGGCTAGGCAAATTCAGATGCCAACTGAGGATCTGCTCTTTTTAATATTTTTTTTAATATTTGAACTTCAGAGCACAGTTTGCACCAGTAGTCAAGATAGGTTGAACAATAGTTCACAGGCAGAAAGATAAGAGGACTAATAGAGCAAAAAATAACAGCATTCATTGTTATGTGAAGGTCAAGAAGAAATAAATTGCGTTCACCTGGGTAAAAGGACAAGCACTTTAAAATAAAAAGGCAAATCCTTAAAATAAGAACAAAGTTTAAGCATGGCTAATTTTTATAATAATGAAAGGTTCATAATTGTGTCGGCTTATTATGGTCTATTACAATCAAACTGGAAAACTACTTCACATTTTCCATGTTAAATTAAGCCAAGGCAAGCACATGTTCCTACTCTTTCCCCATGCTTACAAACTCAAAACTGTCGTGTTAGTAGTGCCAGTTGGGATTCACTGGACAGCAGGTAACAAATAGAACATATTTCACAAATGAGTGGGGTTCGATGGGGGCATTTTTATTTCATTTGCACTTTCCCAGGAAGAAACTGGATTAGCACAGCTACATGCATACTTTTCAAACAACCCAGTAGCTGTTCTGCATCAAGCTTGGCTGAAAGTTACCCAAATCAGTTAACTGAAACAATAAGATTGACCAGACATTTTTCCTTGCTTCAAGACAAATACGTGTCCCAATTCTTGCTTGTTTTCTAACACTACTCTGGATTTTTCCATACTTTCATCACTCAGACCATAGGTTAGCTACTTCTGGGAGCTGATAGTACCTGGGCATAGCAAGCAACCAAGTGCCAAGATTCACAGCGATTACAACCAAGTTTACCCGGGCTGTGCAGGTTCAGCAGCTCCTTTTGAAGCATTCATTTCAGCTGTTAAATTCAATGGCAACAGATCCCTACACAACGACAATTTCTAACCATCTTAGGCATTTTTCTGTTTGTGTTGAACACAAAGAACCAGATTCCTCCCCTCTGCTTTGCAAACAGTCCCATTAGGTAACAGAGTGAAGCACAGTGAATAAGGAGCTGACTGCTGGTGGTGTATATTTCCTATATATTTCCTCTTTGCAGGAAATGTACGGTGAGATTTGCCACGCTGAATCAGATGGCTGATCCGTCAAGTTCTCTAGCTGGCCTCTGGCAGTGCTCCATACCTGCTGGACATCTTCCAACACGCCTAATTTCACTCCTCCAGTTAGGATATCTTTCCCTTGCAGTCTTGCCCAGATTATTATTCTCCCATTGTTCACTTCATGACCCACACTATTACCTGTATCGCTTGCTTATCTACAGGTAAGAGATTCACAGATAAGAGAGAAATATGCTTCTTATGAGTCTAGGTGATGTTTTAACATTCAGGTAAGATAACAATCATAATTTTTTTAATGCTACATTTTGTTATCTCCTAAAACCAGATTTCATCTTTGACTTTTCAACGGTTATAACGTGCAGCAATTATTTTTTGCATAAAACAGTGCATGGTTTCAGAAATAAAGTACCCCCTGCAAACCATAAACAGATGCTACAGCTGATGATGCAGAGAAAACAGAAGGGAATTCCTGATTAATTACAAATTGAGCTGCTTTGGTCAGCTACAAGTATCCAGTGAAAATCACAGGCTGCTTAAATAACCCTCAGCATGTCTCTCAAAATGCTGGGGCTGCAGGTTCTAAGCCACTCTGAGCTCAGGTTTCTTGAAAGCAGCCTCCAGCTGCAAACGCAGCTACAGTAGACAGAAAATCTTCTACCACCTGTTCATGTGAGAGTTATCTAGCCTACACAAAGCAAACAAATCAAATGAGTCCTCTACAAGTTCACCTTCACGCAAGGCTCTTCAGCTGCTCCTGACACTTGGGGGCTAGGTGTGCCCACAGACAAAGGAAGGGTTACTGAGAAGGCAGAAAAAGTGCTGCTATTCAGACTTTCTCAGAACACGGGAACTGGGGGGTTCAAGGATACCGAAAGGCAAGAACATTTTTAACGGGGGAAAGGGAATACTTTTTGTACAAACCTTACAGCTCCTTTCTGGAACTGCTACAGGATATCACGGTAGCCCCCCAAACAGATCCGCCACTTGAACTTTTATTTTAATGACCAGAACTAAGAGTTACAGCAGGAAAAACTAACAATAAAACTAAGAAATGTGTTAACAGCTATATATCGGTCTTTTGCACAGCACAAATGACTCACTACTTAGACACAGGAAGCTTTCTCTTGGGCTCACGGCATCCTGTTGCTCCTTATTATAAACTTCCACACCTGCCTGTGAAGTAACTGGTACTAGCAAGTAGCACAGACTGGAGACTGGTTTAGTTGAAGCTCAGGTCTGGCTTAGAATGAATGATCTCTTATGTCCTATCCTTTCATTTTCTTCTTGGTTTTTGGGCAAGAGGCACTTAGAAATCTACTCTGATACATGCTAACCTCTACCACTCCAGACAGTTCCATCTACCCAGCTCCCTTCTTACTTCAGCTGGGGAAGAAACGAATCTAATCAGAATAACAACTTCGGAAACCAGGAAAATATCACGGTGCAATAGAAAAAGTACAAATTTCCAATTTATTTCTTCGACTACTAGTGAGGAGGAGTGACTTTTCTGTTTGGGCTGAGCATTACAATGCAACTGAATGAACTTGAAAACATCTGTAGCTCTAATGATTCAGGTAATATGGAGACAGAAGAATATGATTAATGTCAGGGAATTGCTTGGCCACTTACAAGTCTATTAACCAAGTGCCCTAAAGGGGAAGGCCAGGTAAATGGGAAGCTAGGTATCTGCAATTCTCAGATAGAGGTTTAACAAACACACAAATATATATACATGTGTGTGTAATCTATATATATAGTGGAATTATTGTGAAATAATATTAGGGATAGTTGAAAATGCGGTGCTGTGTTTCCCAGTGCTGCAGCCCAGTGACAGAAGCAGCAGAAGCAGCTCAGAGCTGCCTGCCGTTTATCAGGTTGGGAAGCTGTGAGTACCTCCGTGCCCTCGGCAGAAATTGAAGCCGGTAGGAGCTGCCGAGCTTCCAGGGAGCCTCTGCTGCTCCAGGAGAGGTGGCAGACAGCTTGACAGCCAAGGTCGGCTCCGAATCTCCGCAGAAGAGCTGAACACCAGCACTTCTGCCCTCTGCGCTCACTCGGTGCCAAGTGGGTTTCAGCAGAAGAGGCTGCACATGTGCTAACGTGCACCTATCCCAGGGACATTCTTTCCCACCCAGCTGAGAGGCGAGCATGGCCACCTTATATCACAGTAACAGACAAAAAGGGAACAATCCTTTCCCTCAGAATAGAGCACTCTTTGGTGACTCTTCCTACTGCAATGAACGGTCACCTCAGCAGAGAGGAACTTGCACTTTTTCCGGTGTAGCTAAGATAGCTGTGATCTGGCTGTTTCTGAGCAACACAAGCCATGTGACTTTTCTCCAAGAATAATAGTTTTATTTTTTCACAAAAAGCAAAATCATTAGCTTGGATTAAGGACACTTTTTCCCTGTACGGAATATTCCCATTTGAGGAGATGCCGGAGCGGCCCTGCCTCCTCTTGCCCACGCCGACAATTGCCGAAAGCCCAGAGCCGGCCACCTGTAACCCTCGGGAGGCACAGGGAGGCTACGTACATCTTCTGTGACATTTGAGATCAATGAGCGCTTCAGACCATCTGCTACTTTTAATCCTGGCTCAGAGGAGACCCGCGAGGCCTGTACACGGACCCGGGGCTTTGCAGGCCCAGCAGACGGACCAGAAAAAGGCCCCGGGCCACCCCCACCGCACATCCCAGGGCTGTGAGCAGAGCAGGCGGGGGGGACACTGGCCAGACCCAGTATTTCTGAAGTTGCAGGGGGCCTTGAAAAACCTTTCGATCCGCTGTTCTGCTTCATAATCCCATCCTTTGAAAAGAAATACCAGCAAGGAAGGGGAAGGGGTTGTTTGGAGAAGCGATAGCTCAGCAGCAGCCCGACAGCCTGCCAACAACAAAGGCTGCGCTACCAACCTCTAAGATGTGTGACAAAGATGCTGGGAGGGGGCATTATTCGTAATTCCTTGAGTGTTTTTTTTTCCTGCGGTTTATAAAACAAGCATTTGGAAGTTTGGAACTGAAATCTGTTTCTTTTCTCAGGGCACGACCGCTTGCTGAAGTCAGCTCAAGTTTTGCCCCTGCTTTCGGTGTGAGGAAGATCAGCCCCCCCGCTCATCCCACAGCTTTCAGTCCTCGGGTGGCTTCGTCACCAGGGTGGACGCCACACTGCACTGTTTAGAAGGAGTGATGGTAAAGCTTTGTACCAAGGAAAATGGAAACAGCAAGGACAGAAATTCAATGTTTCTTTTCGGAATCACTAACGTGAGTGAAATTAAAGATGGGATTACAATAGAGCAGAGCAATCAGATCTAAGAGTTCCACTTCATTTTCATGTTCAAAGCTTCCCTATTCGCATTGTTTAGATTCCTTTCATGCACTCGTAATTACATGGTCCCCACTGCACAAACAGCATCAAATAAAGATACAAACTCCCAGCTCTGTTCAGTTCATTCTCCTCAGCACAAAGAAAAACGAAGTTCCTCTACTCTGACATTGCACAGCGCAACGCAAAACTGAGGGGCACTTATTTTTCTTCCAATTCCACCAGAGAACATCCCCTCTTGATGTGCAGCTCATGGAGCTAGGCATAAACAGGAGCAGCCCCTTCCCACAAATACAGAAGCAGAGGAAAATTATACACCCCCTGTGGACCTCCATCCCATCATTGGTATTTCCTCCATAGAAAAGGAATAAATAATCATGCTGCTCAGTCCATCTATTTGCTGACCTGAGAACTGGTTCTGCACCTGGCAGAAGTGCCTGTCCTGCAAAACTAGCTCCCACCTCCCATACAGGAGCGTCTGTGGACAGAAAGAGCTCAGCTTCGATGAGGAATTATGATAGAGACAGAGAGTGACTGGGCTGTATGCTGGAGCCTGCGATATGCGCAGAGCTACTTAATGAAACGACAGCCCTTGTTCTGCAAAGGAGCTAATGGCCTTGACAAGAATCATGGTTTCTATTCAAGAGGCCCAAGTAACGAGTCTGTAATTCACTCGCCAGGACTGTCATATTCACAAAATGCATTTGTTAGAAGCTGCATTGGGCCAAATGTTTAATAAATTCAATAATCTCCCCACTAAATGCATTAGCATTGCCAAGCTATGATCTTGATAGATCGTGGTAGTTGCCCTTAAGCAATTAGTACTAGGACAATTGCTCAGATTGAGCTGGAACAAAGCACTGGCACTTGGTAATTGGTTTACTCTAATGAGAGAAAGTATTTCCGAAGAGGATACAGGCAATAAAAGCTGAAAAATACAATTTATGGTGCAATTACAAAACAAACAGACCTTGCAAAATCAGAGTTCTCCAGCACACGAGCACAGGTCCCATTTGCTGTGGTTTTGAGGCCTTGTGACAGAAAACCACACTTAGACATGTGCAAGAGATGTGTCACTACAGCACTATTAAAAATAGAATTATTATTCTGCCTTTCCATGAATAATTGAACCAAGTGCTCTGACTTCCATTTTTAGCTTCATTAAATAATGAGTCATGATGAAAATGGATGTTTAAAAGCAAACTGAGCTCCGTGGCTAAAGACCTACCAAGCAAATGAGATGCTACGAACAAGCGGAAGCTGTGTGATGACCAAGAGCAGCCCCAGGAAGGGACCCCTGCAACAGAGTACTCCAGGTGGACAAAGAGGCGGTTGGTCAAGTTAAGATTTCATCTCTCTAAATGCAGAGGCAAAAAAAAAAAAATTATTGCTCCCCGTCCACGTCATAATTTCCTTTGTCTCTGCTAAGCAGTATAGAACACTACCTGCTCACAGTTCTCGCTGTAACGGCGGTTCCTTAGACCTCTGTTCCCAGACAGAAACAAACCCCAGACTGGGTCATTGCTGGCTATTAATAAAGCAGAGGAGACTGCAGCAAGGAGAAGGTTATTCCTACACGCACAAATGCTTGCTTTTGCCCAACACGTATAATTGAATTATACATCTGATTAAATCAGAAAATAGAAAAATCTTTGGATGTGCAACACTCCATGCTCGGTACCTGAACTCAAGTTCAGCACTCACCTCACTGCCAGCTATAATACAGCAATTAGTTCCAGCAAAACTATATTTGCTTATAGAACTAATTAGAGATCAAGAAAGTGGCTCACTTTTGATAATTACATGGTTGTGTCCCATCTATCAGCCACTGTTAAATTGTTGTTATATTAATGTAAAGCTTATAATCATGGCTGTTCCAAATTGAATGAGTGTTCTTGCCAATTCTCCAATGCTATTAATTTACATAAAAGCCTCTGGAACAAAAATTAAAATGATATACATCTTTCCAAGGGTTTCATTTAAAACAAAGCTAAATAATAAGGAAATTATATATCCTTTTTTCTTTTCCTTTCACATTCTTATATTTACTAAAGTTAATGGCCAAACAATCATCGAAATGTGCCTGAAACAGATTTATTCAGAAGTGTTATACCAATAGCTCATTTACATGTACAGTGATTCATTATTCAAGACATTAATAATATAAACAGCCTGTTCGCAAACCGGTCGAGATTCCAGATGATGCTGCAGGAGGTCAGAGGGATTTCTATTCCCTCAGTCATCTGCACATAAATTGAGCTCCTTGTTCTATTTTAGGCATTTGCATTTTCGTATAAAGCACTGATGCTGCTGATACAAATCTGACCAAGTCTTCCCTGCTAAAGAAAGGAAATCTACATCCTACCAATCTATAAACCTGCCACAGATCAAATTTAAGCTGGTTGCACTATGTTTTTTTCAAAAAATAATACCATGAATCACAGAAACAGGCTAAAAATACACATGCCTACAAAATCATGATGGTTATTAACGAGGAACTCCCTTAAAGCTGAGGCAACCGCTCCCCAGACTGCCTGGTAAAAGGCAGATGCAGACCAAGTGTAGCTGCTCAGCTAACTGCGGCTCGGGGCCTGGGCTCCACAAGGTGTGCTGTGTTCCCACTTCAAATAATCAGGCCTATACATCTTTCTGGATGGGAAGACAGCGAGTTCACATGGTGTCCGAGCACAAATTCATGTTTCTGTTCATGCTTGACAAAGCCCACGTGTGCTGCCGGTCCATCCAGCAGCGCTCGCCCTGAGCTCCGGCCTGCCTCCCGTCCCAGCAGAGGATGGATGCAGCCAACGGCACGGCTCAGAAGGGTGAGAATCACAGAAGCTGTCACATCGGTGTGCTCTCCTGGTTATGTTTCACATCACTGGATTGATGTAACCGTTACAGTGGGGTCTGTCCTTTCATTTCCAGGCTGTGTGAGTGCTAAGGCAGAGGAGCTGCTTTACATCCCGCTGCTGTTAAAGCTGACAGAGGAACAGGGCCATCTCCTTCGCTGATGTTTACACTGGATTTACACGAGGGTATAAATAAATCTGTTTTAATGCTTTAGTGCTTCTCTGTGCCTCCACAGGGCCAAAGTTAAGAACAGGGTCAGAAGTGATGTGCCTCATAGTGTGTCCGAGCAAAAGAATTAGTCAGAGTGGGACCAGTAGGCAATTACTGACCCAGTCCCCTCTCATGCTGAAATCTACTTAATACACAGCCCATTTTACTCTACAATTCTTTCTACTTCTCTGCTCTGATATTTGTGACTTCATCTTATTCCAGCTGAGCTTAAATACTCACTAGAGTGGAAGTTGTTTTCACTTGATTGTCTCAGAGCAAAGCTCCCCCACCGCACCTGCCTTATTGCAGGGAACCGAGGGCACGAGGGGAGGGAGGAGTGACCTCAGCTAATGATTCAGAGGACCTCCTAAAGCTCACTCATTTCCTTCCACTGTCTCTAAATTATTATTCCCTGCAACCTTTGGAATTTCTGCTCTTTCTCCTGTAATAGCCTTACCCAAGGAGACGGCGGCTGTGCACACGCGGAGCGCAGGGGTGGCGGTTCAATACCACGGATCAGCTTGCATTAGGCTCCCATCTGTGCCAGCCCCATGCACGGTAACGAACACACCTGCAGCTCGCTCCACTTCCCCTTCAGAAACATTCACGCCTGACCTTCTGGGTTTTTGCCACGGATGGACACTTATTAAAGGTCTAATGAAAAAGAAATACTTATACATACATTACCACGCTTAGACATTCACCATTTACATCAGTGTTATGGTCACAAACAAATGACTTTTTTTGTGGGAACAGCAGCTCTGGACAGGCAGCACTTTTAGTATTCTGTCCATTATTCCTACAGCTTTTCTCTTACGTGTGTTTAAGTGAGTACAACCCCACTGAACAAAAAGCATGGGACTGAAAGCTTGATGGCGAACCACAGGTGCCACCTCCTGCGTTTTTAGGCAGCACAGACATACTCAAGGCAAGGCAAAAAAAAGAAGAGAATCGCAGAGAGGTGAGGGCACGGAGCCACTGCAACCTCCTCCAGCTGCAGTTTAGAGCTCCAGCATCAGCAGGGGCAGACCCACATAGCACAACATTAAGAAGTGAAAAACAACCTGGGGCTTTACCCTTTCTCCCCCCCCCCCCCCCCCCCCCCCCCCCCCCCACCCCCCCCCCCCCCCCCCGAAGTATTTGCCTACTTTAAGAAAACTCACAACAAAGTTCTACACAAGAAACTCGGTGTTAGCAAACACAGAGCTTCCTCTGCGCTGTAGAGATAATTCAGTTTCCGTGAACGAGCTGTCATTTGGACAAATGCTGAGATATGGGACTCCATAATATATGTATTTACACAGGAGAAATAGGATCTTAGTGCAGACAGGAGTATTCACTTTTCATTATTTGCAGTTTGTAATCTGTTATTCATTAAAATTCCAGCCAGCCAAGCACACAGTGGAAATGCAAAAGCATGTGACTTAGGTGAGCAATCACACACTCTAAACAGCCTGAGTAAACAGCTCAAAACCCACCAAGTTCTCAGCACAAACTCCTCCGCAAAGGTAGGAGAATTAAGCGCTAAGCGTGGATTCACAGGTCACCAGCAGGAAGGTACTGCAGCATGCGGCACTTCTTTCACAACTTGAATTCCTGCAGTCTGTCCGATCACAGCCCTGTGTGCTTCACCAGAGGTTCGGAAGATTGCTTAAACACAGCCCAAAAGTTTGAATTTCAGAGGAGGTCCCGGGTTCCCCAGCAGCGAGGCCCTCGGTGTTAACCACTAGCGGTTATTTTATGATTGGCCTGAGACTTGATTTAATGTTACCGCATTGGATTGAGCGCCTGGTGAGCTTTGGGGGCTGCAGGGGTTACATCCATTACTGAGTTAATCACTGCTGATATTACTTAAATCTGGGATTGGTAAAGACCACTGTTCAAGAGCATTTCCTTCACCTTCCTCATTCTTGTGTCCTCCAGTCTCCTTCGTGCTCAGATACTTCTCCACTACATGACACGCATTTATGCTATTATAACATAGTTCATCGTGTGCATGTTTGCACTAAGTATGCTTTCTACTGAACGCGTTGTACTATGAGCCTTCTCTCCATGCTATTTACATGCACGCTTTTGACATGACCCACTGTCTACCATTCTCCCTTACGTTAATCAATCTGGATACTGAATGATGCAGAGAGAAGCAGAAGACGTTGCAGGGACCGAGTTTCTTCCAGTGTTGCCGTAAATCAGGAGCGAAGTCTACAGAGCTACACTGGTGTAACACTGACCAGAGTGAGTCTACACATTTTTATTTAAACCACCTCTCTCCACACCCTCTTCAAACCATCCTTGTCTCATACCTTTGTGTCCAGCTCCCTAGCAGCCCTGCTTTGCTCAGCTCCAAAAAGATGTTAGCATAGGGGTGGCCGTGGCTTGGATCTAGCACGTATTCCACACACATGTAATGAAGAAAACAAATCTTTTGGTGTAATTCCTGACCTCCAACTCTTCAGACACACACACAAACTAATTTATCTTAATGGCAGAGTGCATGACAGAAAGTATACTAAATTGATGACTGTGACCCTCAACGTCACACAGGAAAAAAAAAAAAAAAAAAGCGTTCTGTGAGACCATACATCGTGTTTACAGCCAACGTAATCCCATCAGACCCTCTCTCGGTTCCCCAGACCTAAGAGAGTACAAGCAGAGCATGACCAGTAGTAACTGGGCATCCATTATTTCTTAAACATTCATCCCCCAGGGACGATGCTAAACAACACACATATACCAAATATCATGTGAGCTGCTTGACTAACTCAAAAGAATCTCCTACCGCATGTTTTCTGTCTGGAGTTACAGAGGGTTTCTTTGTCTTGCTCATTTTTTCAGTGGTGAGAATTTTACCCAGCCTGTGCTGCCAGCAACCTTCCCCATGAGAAGGCGGGAACCAGTCTCCTCAGCCAGCAGGACTGGTTTGTGTCTGTGGGGAACTGAATGAAACCAGTGCCAACCTCGCTAGCGATCTGCCCCAAGCTGGTGCTTTAAAATAACGCCCTTTCTGCCACCCCAGCTACACAGGCGCTCCCTTCCTGAGCATCGCCACCGACTGCTAACAGGCACTAAGATGCTGGGTGACATTTATATCTTCTTCACGGTCTAGCACAGTTGTTCAAGGAGAGGAGTTGACTCAGGAGACAGAGGGCAAATAGATCCGAGTATAACTTCTTTGAATTTCCTTGTATTTATTACCTTCCCATTCAATACGGGAACGGTCAGTGGATAATTTATGGTTTCATACTCAGAAATAAGTTCATACTAATGCAATAAAAGGCTTGGAGCACCAGCAGTTCTAATAAAGTGAGAATTAACAGTGGAACAGAATAAAGAGGGGAAGGAGAAGAAGAGAGTCATTAAATCAATAACTCCAAGGCCTGGCTGAGATGTGCTCAAGTCAATAATATCATAAAGTTTTATACTGACTGTAGGGTGGGAAAATGTTATCATCTGGGGAACGTGATGACAGAACCATTTAGATTTAATATATTCACTAGTAATGGGAGCAGGAGAAATTGTTCTGGGATCTAGAACTCGGCTGGGAGAGTTGACACAATGGCAGCTACTGTCTGCTGGAAGAGGATCCTCCCCCAGTATGAGGAAAAGGGTCATTGCGCAGAAAAGCTCAAAAAGCACCCGTTTAGGGTGATGCCTTGGCTTTCCCTGATGTATTCCTGTGACTGGAAAGAACTGGAAGTGGGAAGGATAGAGAAGAAATTAGCTCTAATGTGTTCACACGAGAACGCAGAGGCTGTAACAACTCACATATTACAGAAGCGTGATACGTATTGACAAAATATTAATTTTTAAAGCAGAACATTAAGCCTGCTCTTACATAGGATCAGAGAGAACAGTTGCACGTTAATCATAAAGCAGTAGGTATCGACACCACCAAAAACACCTTATTAAAGGTGCAAATAACTGAAAATGACAGAAATCCCCTGAAGTCAGTCCACGTACCTGGCTACCCACCACCGCTCTCCTTTCAACAACCAGGTGCTTGTGCCGGTTCACCCGCTCTCCCTGCCTAAGCGGCCACAGGAGCACAGCAAGGTCACTGCTTTGCTCAGCGAAACGTGGGGCTAAAGAGTACGGCAGTGCAGCAAAGCCTACTTGGACTTTCCCAGGGATATGGAAGACAGGAAAAATCAGATATTAAGCAATTATAAAAAGGAATTAAAAATTTGGAGCACATTTTACTCTTCTACATTCCAAAGAAATTAAAAATAACACAGTAGGAAAGGTATATTGAATCTCAGTGATGCAAGAAACCACAGAATGACAGCAGAATACAGAACAGAGGTACTAACCACGGCACAGCAGTGAGCTCCGCGAGGGATAATCTAGGGCCAGCTGCCTGCCAGGGGGAGCAACCCCTGGAGCAGAGCAACGTGCCTATGCCCTCACCCCTCAGCACAGTACCTTGCCTTCCCCAGGTGAAGGGGAGCTATACCCAGAGCTCCTGCCCACATAAAGGCCTTAAATAGAGCTCCAAGACAGCCTGGTTTAATTGTTGTAAATAGGGAACAGCTTTCTGCAGTTACAAATGAACCTACTGGTTTCTCTTCCCCTCTTGACTTCAGGTGCCCACGTGTCCGAGCAAATCAGGCAGGAAACGTTTTCCAAACAGGCTTGGAGTCACTTACAGGTATTTCACTTTCTGTGTCTGTGTTTCAGCATTTGGTCTTAAAGCACTCAGGAAAATTTAACTCCTTAAACTCACCCCTTTTTTTTTTCCCCACGCCCATGCAATTGATGTAATTGCAGTGCTTTAGTTTGACCTGTTAGCTTGAACCAAAAGGGCCTCGTGCACGAACCAAATCAGACGCCATGTTATTCCAGTCGTGGCAAAGGCGTCTACCCACTTCTAGAATAGCAATGATGTTGATAGTAATAGCTATCGCGTCATAAAGTACTGAAAGGAAGGAGCATTTTACCTGCTGCTATATTCTATCTCAGTCACTGAGGTGTTGAAAGTAGAAGTGGTAATTGTTTTAACCACGTATTACAGCTATTGCTTCCCTGCAAACAGCACGCACAAGGAAATGTGGAAGAGGAAGAGCCTACTGTGTGTTATTTTTATATACCTCAGAAAATTATTGCACAGCTAACAAAATGAGGGTGTCCTACACAAGCTCCAATATTGTATAAATCATGAATAATACATCAGGCAAAAATGAGAAACTGCAATGGAATCAAACCTATACGGAAATAAATAAAACATAGCAGCAGAGCTGCAATCATGTTAGCTCTGTTGATAAAATGTATGTTTGTTTTTGCGAGGGGAGGCGGGAGGAGATTTCTCTCGTAAACTACTGTAAAAGCATTAATAACAATAACAACGAGACCTACGTGGCAAGCCAAGAAAAGGGGTAATTAACAAATAAGCACCCAGTTCAAAGCCATTTGGTGGGGAAAGCAGAAAGATGGAAAACGCAATGAAACAATAACATTAAAGAGGTGCCACAAATGAATCTTTGGGATGGATGGGAATAAACACCCTGCCTCGCAGAGCACATCCGAATTGCACATTGCGCTGTCTCCCTCATTTTAATTTTGTGTGTGCAATTGTTCTGTCTGAGGAAATCAGAGGGAAGTTGGAGACAGAAATTGGGTGCAATCTCAGTTCTTATTGCTGGGTAAGCCCAAGGTTAAATCCCAGCCTTGCTTCCCCCAGAGGGATTCTCCCTAGGCCCTGCTGGGACTGCCGGCACCCTGCTGCAGGAGAAGGCGCCTGCCTGGGGACAATCCTTTACTTCCCTTGCAGGTAAAGAGGAGAAATCAAAAGGGACGGAGCTGGATGCACGCTTATGGCACTGTACAGGAATCTGCCACAGAGTCCCTGCGAGGTCCCCGGGAAACGGCTCAGTCGCCCTGTTCCTCATTTTCCAGCTCACTGAGGTTGGAGCGATGCTAACGCCGCACTCCTGTTGTTTGTCTGTAGCGCCCGCTTCAATTACAAAGGGTTTGGGGCAGAAGCTGTCTGATGCCATATGCACTGTGTCGGGTACGCTTTCGCCTGGGCAGAGCTCCAGGCACTGTGTAAAAATGGGGACAACTGCCTTCAGAGCACCCACTGCCCCAGGATCCGAGGAAGAGACTGAACTCCATGCTGGAAAAAGACTTGAGTTTTATTTTATTTTATTTACCAGGCTGATTGCCAGGGAGCAGATTCAGGGCAGTCCATTTCAGTGGTTGTAACCGATGGGTCGCAGCATGGCTGAAGCAATGAAGGGGGCACATACCCAGGTGGGAATTAAAAAAAGAAAATACAAAATCACGGTCTAAGTTTGAGGTCACACTTTGCAGACAGATGGAAACCTAACATGTACAGATTTGACTGTAAGTCAATTCATAAAGCTTGCAGACAGCCATCTACTGTTTAAAAGACCATGTGAAATCTTGATGGACACTAATGACTAGTGATGGCCCTTTATGCCTTTACTGATGAGATCCACAATCAGAAGTAAACTAAAAACCGTGAAAGTGAGTAACGTCCTGCATGTAAAGCGGGTTAGAATTGTGGAATAACGCTCCACAACAAAGACCAACTGGAACAAACACTGCAGAGACATTTCTCATTATATGTATTGTTTTAGAGGTTTAGCAAATCACGATATTTATATATTTTTTTCTTCTACATATTTTTCCACACCTCCTTCTATCCCTGCTCATTTTTTCCTATCTTAACGGAATAAAGTTCCACCCAAAAAGGGAGCTTCGGTGGGGTTTGGTAACGTACACATAAGCTAAGCTTGGCAGAACCAAAGCACAAAGGTGTCACCATGCACATTTAATGGGACTCCAAAGAAAACCTTCAGGGACAGACTCCGCTTTAACAATTCCCTGTAACAATCCCTACGTTTCAAAGTAAATCTCTTACCCCTAAAATTACTATTAACATTTTATGCAAATTGGATGCATCCCTCTTTAAGGTTCAAAGTAATCTATGCATATCTTTATATTACTTCTCAGAGCCATTAGCCAAGATGAGTTCATATTTTTATTCCCTTTGCATGCTGAATGTACTTTATTTCTTTGGGGTGGCAGCTTTTATTATTAAAGTCAGCAAGACTTGATGAATCCTATTACCTAGCGTTCTCTGTTTTCTCTGTTCCAACTGCACATGATTTATGAGCTAAAATCAAAGTTTGGATTTCTAATAGTGGCATGTTTTTCTCTCATCTTCTTTGCATTTTCCTCTGAATGGGAACAGAGCTCAAAATAACTGATCAAAATAACTGATTATTAAAACAACAACAAATAAGTTACAGTGATTTTCAGAATCTTTTGACCAAAATACGCTCCTATATTTTCTTTAAAGTTTGAGCTCATCAAAGAGAAGGTTTAGCTTCTTGCAAAGCAGTTAAGGGATGACTCGATAGCAATCGTGAAGCACCAACAGGGAGCACAGAAATACGATAGCAGCTGACAAAGACAGCCATAAAAGCTGAATGCTGAGGTTACATAAATTCAGACAGAAAAGATGCTTCCACTCCTCCTTTTTTTTAAATGCAGATATCTAATCTTTGGCACACTATACCAGTACTACTTGTAAATTTTGAGCACAGATCCTGTATGTAAAGCAGGAACTGATTTAGAGAAGTCCTGTAGGTTAGGAGGTACTTGCTGGCTTTAAAAATAAATGGGCTTGTTTTCTCATAAACATATTAAATCTGCATGTCCAGTCTCCCACTCCATCTCGCAGATATGATACAAATTCCCTGACAGTGTGGGATGGGGTTTGTCCCCAAACCAACACACTGCAATAAAGGGCAGTTATGTGCCTGTTTCCCCTCCTGAGAGAAAGCTGGCATTTCCCTCAACCATTCTGCAATGTTTTACTGATCAGGACGCCCTCACTGAATGCACATATTCCAGCCACCAGGGTTCTGGTCCTGTTGCACATGTGCAGGTACCACCAGGGTAGAAACAACCACAGTATCAATGACTACAAAGACTGGGTAGGTTTTCTGTGCTTATGGCCCCTGCAACGGTCAGTAAAGAACCTGATTTTTCACTTCACCTGTGTACAAAGAGCTGCAAACTTCATTAGAGAAGGATGTGAAACCATACAGTGTTAATCAAGCTCAAGGAAAAGATACCAAGGTGGGACTCTGAGGTCAGAGCCACACCACAGTAGTGTCAGCTGCGTACCAGCAGGTGCATTTATGCTGTGGCTGCCCTTCAGTGGACGTCTGCCCTCTGGAAGCCTTACAGAATCCCCTATAAATATTCACAAGTTGAATGCTGCAGCAGGCAAGAGCCTTTAATTTAATTTTGAAGGCTGCAACAGACCGAGCTTTCCAAATATGATGGAAGGGAATGGCTCTCCTGCCAAAGCAGCATTGCTGCTGGGTTCTAAATCCCAGCTGCAAGACCACAGTTTAGGGAGCATCAGCGAAGCTGAATCCTCTCAAGCAGCACAGGCCATGCACCTCCCCTCTGCTGGGCCCTCGCTTATCTCATTCAGGATAATGGGTACTCAAGAGGTTTGGCGCCTTGAGATTTAAACATTTGCTATTTATATTCTGGCAGCACACGGGATCCTGAACTTTGCTGAGGTTTTTATCCTGTGAAGAGCTGTATGAACACATAATATGAGTTCTTCCCTACCCCAAAAGCCGCAGATGCAAATATACAATAGATAAAAGGCAAAGACAAAAGCACTAGGAAGTGAGGACATTTGCCTGTGGCCAAAAGTAGATTTGGGGGATATGTAGGAAGTGAACTCCTGTGTTTCTCACCAGCTCAGGCAGGCTGCCTCCCCAGCTGCTGCTAACACGCGGCTGCTTCAAAGACTTCAGCTTCGTTCTGCTGCTGCTAGCACTGGTGAGAAGCCGTGTTCAGCAAGTTAGGCTAATATAAGATCAATGTGAAATGCAGAGCAAGAGGAAGAAAAATACACTAGCAACAATAAAAAGGGGGTATTAACCTGGAATATTTAAAATAAAATATATGTATTTTTAAAAATCATCTTATTTACCTTCTTCTATTCAGTGAAGTTTAATGGTCAGCCCTCTAACTACCCCAAATGAACTATCCGGGACAGAAGTGGATCGAAGAGAAACTGCTGATAGTACTTTTCCCTTTATAGGAAACACAGAATGCATTTGGGTTAGAAGAAATACCAGACGGGCTAAGATCAAGAAGCATCCCATATCCAGCCTTCGCCAGAAGATAATGCCTGTAGACGGGTCATGGAAAGGAACTAGGTCTGACCGAAGCTTTTAAAGAGGATCGAGCCTGAGAAAAATCTTGTACAGCCTTAGGACAGTGAACCCTGGCAATGGCCTAATAGATCTTCGGCTAATATTTATGGGCTGTTGCTCTCAGTGGGGAGATCTGTGGCACAGTATGGGCTTACAGCTCTGAGCGGTAGTCCTGTGCCAGCGCGTACAGAAAGCTGAAGTGCAGATTAAGATGATGGATGGCAGAGCACAGTGGCCACGTGGAGACACACAGAATGTAAAACAGATCCAAAATAGAAGTAGGTGGGTGGTTTACTAGCAAAGGAATGTGTACTTTGAGTTATAGTCACCTACAGAACAATTTCTTAGACCAAAGACAACACAGATGGAAACCATAAGCTCGTAACACTCCTGCAGCTAGAGCAGGAAGCAAAACAATTTAAGCAATGCCACATCCCTTTTGGTCCCCTCGGATTTCTGCCTAGATTCACGCGGTCAGCGCAGGCTTGCTAAGCCTTTGCAGACAGCAGAGCCCTGCACCCTGTCACAAAGATTTCTTTGGCCGCTTCCTTCCAGCGTGTCATCCGGGCAAGATATGCCTGGATATGCTATGGCCAGGCAAGAGATGTTTACCCATCTTCCCGTAAATTCAGGCTGTAACTCTGAAATCCACATCCAAGTCAGGGGAAAACATGCTGATAGAAAATAAGAGGTTAAGAAGAAAGGAGAAACATCTCCATGTGGTGCAATTTCTTATGTTCTCTATTTAATGATTCAGATGCTGTGGCGTGATTTAGTATGAGTTGTGACTTCTCACATTTAATGAAGTGAAACCCTCTTGGCCCACTGTGAGATGTATGCAAGGATGAGAACCCAGTAATTTACAGCATTTGTGACCTTATTACAATGTACTTTTTGCTTGACTGCTCCTCAGGCCTAACAGGAGCTGTTATCAAGGGCTCTATGGAATATCGGTTGTTATTTGTAATTGGATATAAAAGAGCTTTATCCTTAAAAAATGTATTTTAAAGCGTAATTTTCAATAATTCTATGTTAACTTAAAATAAAGAACAGCAAGATGCTCTTTAAGACTCTAATGTTCATTTCAATGATGCTGATGAATGCTGCTCTTCACAGTGATAAACAAATAGTACAAGCTTTGGTAGACTGCCTTCTAAAGAGAAGCTAATTGTTCAGGCAGCCAGCATAACAATAAACACCCTCCAGGGGACTGTTGACTTGTTCCTCACTTGAAATTCGTAGCCTGAAATGACGCTTCCAAGTTCCTAATATTGCAATCCATACCTTGGTACCAATCAGGCGGATGTATCCCACAGTAAATATCAGCTTCTGAAACCTCATTAGAAAATACGTTAATTCTGCCAATTCATTTATGGCATAATCTTATGAACATATTACCAGTTATCATGCTTCCTACCTGCATTTGGTTTTCCTCTGGGGTCCACTTTAGGCTATTAGTCCTTCGAAACACGGACCATCCCTCTGCTGTATGTATGTACAGATCCCAACACTGGGGGGCTCTAAGCCCTACAGTGCTGGATGCCCTAACAGTTCCAGAAGCTAGAACATTTGCAGTGAAATAAATTTCTTCAAACCTGAAACATTTCATGCGTTTGTTTCAGCTAAAATTTTGCTGAAAGCTTTTTTAGCTTTATCGTCACATTAAGAGGCAGGAAGTCAAAAGGAAAAAGGGACAGATGATTTTGCTATAGGCAAGACAACATGTGAACATGCATTAGTGTTTGGAGTTCTTCCTCTCAGAATCACTTGGCATGACATTTATCTGAACTGACTCTGAATCATCTCTAAATCAGTCAGAACACAAAATTCTGAACGGAATCGCTAGTCTCCATCAGGAGAGAGACCCTGAGAGGGCACATATGCCTTCATGAATTTCTAAGCCCAGTAAAGGAATTTAGTTTGAATTGAATTAGAAACCTATCACCACTAAACAATGTTAGACAGCCTTAGCTGAGAATTTCTACCAAATCCAGCATTCACACCGGTGCTAACTGCTTTCCTGGCAGTTTCAGATGGTGCTTATGCAGCCTAATATACAGAGTTTTACTTCTGAAGTCCTACTACCTGGATCTCAACCTTGCTGTTAGGAAAATAAATTTACATTGATCTAACTTAAAACACTTTAAGTAAAGGCCGATACATTTAAGTTTAAGAGACACTATGCCAGAATCAGGTGACACAAGCTACTCAAACAGAAAAAATACCTGCATTAAGCTTCACAGTGCTTAAATGGAATGAGTTTAGTGCATTCCTGAAATGGGTTCATCATCTTTGTGGATTGAAGCAAGAAATAAGTACAGAAGTCATGCAAGAATAATGACCATGATCAATGAAATAAGATAAATTCTATACCGATTAGCAGGGAGAATTGACCAAGGTTTTTATCTGACACTTCCCCAGTTTATTATGGAGGTTGGCATCTTCAGACCAGACTAATGTCACTTCACAAGAGATAGTAACAGCTGCACTTGATCTTAAGAGGTGAAAAAAGATGGTATCAGACAGTTTCAGGATCTGTTCCTGAGCTTCACCATTATCACTACACAGATAACAATGCTTCTCATGCATTGTAAAACACTTACAAAGTTTCATAGGGGTGTATGAAACATTGTTACCCATAATATTTTTTTTCAGAATAGACTGCAGTGAGGCAGCAAAAGGCTCTTTTAACAAGCACTGTTTTTCATATTTAGGCCCAGATTACACCATCTGCATCACAAAAGAGTCTGTATCTGCTGTTTCATTTTAGTCTTCGTAGCTTATCATGACAAAACAACAAAAGAGTTCAATTTAAAAAACATATTCTTTGAACTTTTCTAATCCTTGCAACAACAATTTAACAAACGCTTTCATGTTTGCATCTATTGAGTTGTTGTGAGTTGTGGTTTTTTTTTTCCATTTTTTAATATCAGGTCACTCAGAGCTTTCACTTGATTGCTCTAGGAAGCCAAACTGTTGCCACTCAATCTCTTTGCGGTGTTCCCTATAGCGCAGCCACTCAGAGAGCTATCAAAGCTCCAGTGGAGGGCTGATAAAATCAATCTGTTAAAATCGCCTATACAATTTATTCTTCCTCTTTTTTTCTCTCTCCCTCTTTTTTAAATAACAATGCCTGTTTGTTATCCAGCCACCCAAACAAAACAAAACAAAATCCCCACCTGTACTGTATTACCACTTCGATAATGCAAGCCCTATTGCTATATAGAATGTTTGCTTTTAGAGATTGAAAATTCATCTGTTGTGCTTGAAGTGTTCAAGCTGTGGAGCATATTGCAAAGGCAGCTCACAAATAGCTGCAACTTTTTTTTTTTTTTTCCCCCCCTCAGAAAAGCTTTCAGGGAGAAAGACTACTCAGATCATGTAAATCCAGCTCCCTGTTATGGCAGCTAACTGGAACAGGAAAAAACAAATAAGAAAAAGAAAGGTCTCTCAGTAACACGTTGGCCAGCCTCACTTTAATAACCACAACAACACACTCAAGAGATCTGCCCCATTCCTTTCCTGGACACCCGCAGATCCCTTGCAGGGTTTGGAGGCAGCCCAGTGCCTCCAGGCCCAGCCTCCCCACCACTCCCAGCCTCTGCTCCAGGCCTGCACCTACTGGGCCTGAGGGCCTGCAGGCCAGCAGCCGGGCCTTTCGCTTCCCTTACTCACCCTGTTCCACCAGATCTCATCTAGCTGCTCAATTAACCGTGCCTTTTGTCTCAGAGCCTCTGCAACCGCAGCTTGAACACTTCACTTGCCAATTTTCGAGCCATCAGTCAACACAAGGCTAGGTTCTGCACCAGGTGTGTGGTGTGCCCTCGCTCTGTTAAATGCGTGAGGTGATTGCAGGAGCTACACCCACAAATACCCATGAAGCAACAGCCTTCCAAAAGGAGAATTTAGGACCATGAACCTACCTTTGATCAGCTTATATTCGCTGTCACCTGCAGAACATTTAATTCTCTGCTTAGTTTTTGCCTCAATCCACAACTTGCTAAGGACTTTGACAGCAGACAAAAGTGTAAACAAAACAAATAAACAAAAAACCCTGAAGTCATTACAATTAAAATAAAAACAAAATTCAACTTCAGCATTAAGTAATGAATGGAACAGATAAGTGGTAAATTGTGTGATTTTGAGATCTTTAAATCAAGTTTATGTTTCTAAGGCATCCATTACAATCCTACCACAAGCTGCTGAATAATAGACAGGGACCTGAGATGATAGTTACTGGTTTATATTTTGCACAAGAACAGCATAAGTGATAAGCTTCTGGGCTTAGGATCTTTAAATTTATTCAGAATGAGAAATCTGCAGGACCGTCTAGACAAAGGCAGACTGTTGTTCATTTTATCTCTAATGCTTGCGATTCCATAGGTCCCTCATATAAAAGCATATTTATCGGGGGAAAAGAAGTAAAATGTTCTACTCTGCTTTTCATTCTTGAAATAAAAAAATATAACAGATTTATAATATACCAAACTGTGAAATGTCCTTCAGAATTCCAGAGAGCAGAGAACGATACCGTGCTCCAGACTAGAAGTGCCAACACTCCAGCACATGCCGAAGCATCTGATACCACTGAATTTCGGCCTGAAAGCCAGAGTCCAAGTGCAACACGCCAGCTTTCTGCTTCTGCTGGACAAGCAGCTGGTGAGCATAAGATTTAACCCCTAATAATTCATGAAGAAAGGAAAATAAATCAGGTGATATATTGGAAAACACGCTTCTGAACCTTGCTTGTGAGGTACCTTACCTCATTTTTGCATCCCAGAAATGTATTATTTCTAAGCAGTATGGAAATGGGGACATAATAGCTCATCTCCTGATAGTATACGAGGCAGGTTGGCTCTATGAGAATATTGAAGCAAGATATCCCTTGTGTAAAGTAATCATTGAACTTTCATGGAACTACAGTTGCTTCCAGCAGCCCTGAATACAAGATTAGTGAAAGACAGGCCTCCAAAGACTGAAGTTGTGTGCATGAATACAACACTACCACAAAACTCCACACTGAAATGCCACAGTTTATGAGTAATCTTTTCCCCCTAATAGTCAGACTTAAATTGGCTTAATTGTATGGGATATAGCCTTAGCAATTTCCTTTTGTGATTTATAGGATTAAAATTTGTTTTCCCACTGGTAGCCAATGCTGCCTCTCATCCCCAGCTCCCATTTTGTTTAGGCAGAGTGATCTGGAATTATTAAAATTGGATTGTTCCCTTATTCCCATTAAACAAAAGGTGATTTGATACCAAGTGTTAAAATATTATTGCTTTATGATTCTCTCTGTCCATCAAAACTGCAGCCTGCACTGTAGCACAGCAGGAGCTAATCATATGTTAAGATTCAGTGCTGATATAAACAAAAAGGACATTCAGCCTTGCACTGGTTTGTCTTTAAATATTAAGATTTTTCTTTCCAATATGTGCTCTTTCTAAACAATACAGGTCAGCAGAGAGGTTGACTGAATGTCCTGTCCCGAGACTTCTACCTGCAAGGAAAGTGATAACTGAACCACTCTATCCTCGCCATCACAGAACAAATAGGTCAGACAGACAGCACCGGGGACATGACAGAGCCTTGTTTGTGTGATATTAAAAGGAGACAAGTCATAATCAAAAGACATGCATGCAAGGCATGGTGAGACAAGGAAGCAAACTCCACAACAGCCTGACGGCCAGCACAGAGAGAAGTGGCATGGCAGTCCAGGAGGAAAGGAAAAATCAATCTTCTGGTGTGACATGATATTCCTTTGATCAAACTAATCTTTTCATACTTCTCTTTCCTTTTGTTGTTGCTGTGAACATCTTTTGCCTTTGGGGAGAAAAATGAACAGAGTCAAATAGATAAAAATTCTGGCATTTAAAATCAACCAAAGCACGAACTGGCTTAGGTGGAAATGGAAATAAGCAAGCCTGAGCTTAACTCTGTATTGATTTGACACTCAGTCCTGAAGCCTGTACTTCTGAAGCCATTTTGTGGAACTATGAGAAGAGGAACTTCCTATTTTAGGAGGGACGAAGGAAGCTGTGGATAGTAGACTCTTTGGACTCATCCTCATTTCCTTCCCTCACATCATATGAATAATTTCCAGGGAGGACAAATCTGAGTCAGAATCTCCTGATGAACACAGACAACTGCTTCATTTTTTTTTCCAGAGAGAACCATAGGTCAGTTTTGAGGGAAACAAATTACATTTCTAAGGGTCTGACAAGATACGTCCACTTGCTTACCTTCACTAAATCAGGTGATGGCTCCTCGAAGTCCTTAGAAGTAATGCAACACAAATTCCCAAACTCCTAAAATCTCATCTTCAAAGATTAAGTACTTATAAGCCTAAATCTAACTGTACCCATACTTAGTTGATATCATATGCTCAAATCCTACTGAATGCATTCATAAATAAGGAACAATTATTAAGATTTGTATGAATATAACATACAAGCTATAACAGTAAGAAGACATTTCTAGATGGGAAGATCTCTACAGGGTGAATTCATTATGTTAGTGGAATACTCTCCCATGGGAAGGTGCTGAGGTTCCTTCACTAGGTGCACTCAAGAGAAAATTCAATTTAAAGGTGAACTACAAAGGTTTTGCTGAAAATTAAAAACTCACTCATAAGATCCCAAGAGGCAGAAACCAGGCTGCAGATGATACTTAACTATGTCATTATGGATGGATTTTATTGTCTAAAAGACAGCTATCCATTTAAGATTTCAAAGAATATAGTCCAATTTTCTTTCTTCCACCACTGAAATGGCATCAGATGTTAACAAGCGGGATGCTACTAATTTTTACCCTCTCAGAAGCATCAGACCCCCCAAAAAACATGTGGAGAACAGCTTTACCATTTCTCATCTGTGACATTCTGTTTAAGTACCGTGACACAGAACAATACAGGTGCTATTTCTCCTTTTTTGTCAGTCTTATCACAAAAAAATGCACTAATACTTCAAGTGTTGTATATTCCATGAGCTCTAGCATGGGAGATAGGGCTACTATGACCTTTTCAGTATTCTGTATTGTGACTTGCTGTAGTCCTTCTACTCATTTCACCGTTTTACAGCTCCAATGAGACACATAGCAGGGTGGAATGGCCATCCCAATCAAAATATGAAATGATGAAAGGTCAGAATAGTAAAGCACCTGAGAGTATTTCAGGGAATTCATCTGGGCATTAAAATTCAGATGCATTCCCTGTGTCAAGGTCTAATGAGAAAAGAAAATGGTAGCCTATAGATTCGCCTTTTGTAGGAGCCAGAAGTGAATTTTTGTGCATAGACATACACATCTAAACAAAAGCACAGACATGACACAAACCTGTATATGTGCCTGCACAAAACATGTAAGTGTCTCTTCTCAAGTAAATCACAAAACAATTAAGTTTATGAAGCTAAAAACAACATGATTTTTTTTCTTCTCAATGCTCTGCCAGCTGCAATGAAGATGGTAATTCCCCCAGCTCGTCACTGTAAGCATTGCCAACCCAAATTCAATGAAGGTACACTGATTTGTGCCAACTGAAGATTTGGCTTCCAGTAACTGCATAAATTTACTTCAGCCTTATTTGACATAAACCTCGAACCTGTCCTAAACCCTTGAAATTCCTGCAGACCTCTTCCCCTAACCATAACAGCACACATTGCCTGCATAGGAATCAGCAAAGTAACTCACAGCAATATAATGCTGTTGACTTAAACAGCAATACTCCTGATTTACATCAATATCATTGAAAATGAAGTTCATAGGCTGCATGGTTTTTTGTTTGTTTGGTTGGTTGCTGTCGTTTGTATAAGCTACAGTTGTAGAGTCGACTGATCAGTAGTGCAATAAAGAATAATGACAAAAACTATTAGGAAACAAATGAGTGAGGATGGAGACTGGCTTCACATTTAGGGCACGGCACCTGTAACTATAGGTGCCTGTATCTATGGTGCCAATAACCATACTGTTTTCCTGCCACCACTTTTTTGCCACTGTTATTTTAACTGCTGTTTTTTCAGGCTAGGAGAGCTGCATATCACCTTTACGTATAGTGCCACGACTCAGTTTGGGCTTCCCAGGTTTTTCAAATTAATAATAAAAGAACTGGTATTTACCAGAAATGTTCTTCAAAAACTGAAGGAAGCTAATATCAGAGCTCAAGATGAGCTCGTGAACTGATGCATAAAAATAATCTAATCTTGGCAAATTAAGACAATAAAGAGCAATGTTAACTACGCTTTAGATATTCTGTTTGATAATCTGCATTAAGAACAACATTTTTATTCTGATATACCTGCAGTTCTTCTTACAAACTTCCTTGTTAAAACAAACACAAGTGAGAGTAAATAAGAAGGTAACTAACAGAATTTTCTTGATTTACTTTTCATTTCTCTGAAGCTGTTGTTTATTCAAGTACTTATATGTAAGGCTAATTTTTGAAACCTTTCTGCTGAGCAGTTTTAAAGCAGTTCTAAATTTCTTATAATTCTTGTAAATTTAATTTCAGAATTGGGGATGTTGTTAATACCAGAATATCTTATTAGCAATAAAAGTATATTACCTATAATTGAATAGCTCCTCAATTAACAAGTTGGAGAGCCAGCAAAAACAACCAATTCTGTCTGATGCATCCACAGCAGGAGGCATTTGAATTACCAGCAAGTCAATTAGCATACATCTATCCAAATGATAAATAAGTATATAAAATGTGCAAGAATGAAATAAGCAAATATTAGCTCCATGCAAAATGAACGCAGGAAAGTAAGAAAATGGAGAAAAGTCCTTTTCAATATATAATCTCTATTTGAAGGTAGATTGTAGACAAAAATGGAAAAGGCACAGGTATTAGTGTGCAATACTTTGAAGCCTAATTGCGTTAGGAGCATACAAAGGATGCAGAGCGCAGCAGTCAGCAGCAAAGGATCAGATCTTCTCGCCCTGAGTTAACCAACCACCTTGTCTTTATCTTTCAACAGACCTTCACCCAAGGAAATGCTGCCCCAGAGAATTTGCACTGAAATTAATAACATTATAGAGTTACTTAAGTACAGGGAGTGAGAATAAATCCTGAAATATTTGTGATTTTTTTGTACAGAATGCTTTCACAATATTAACTCCTGTTTATTATGTGAAGAAATATCTCTCTGGCATTTAAAAAGTCAGCTTTCATCTGTTGGAACTAAATATGCATGGTGTTTTCATGAGTGGTGTGTAATTGGGTAATTCTAATTGCAAATAAGAATCTTTTCCGTCTTGGAAAACAGGTTTAAGTTTGTGTAAGGTAATGAAGCAGGGGTCTGAAGATCAGTCATGGAACAAATTGCATTAAGTGAAATCAAGCAGTTGTCTGTTCTGATTTCTTTCCTTGAAAAAGCTTTATAACACCCAGTCCCCATCGCTGATGGACTGTTATTATCTTTCTTGTTCTATGAAGAGACAAAAATTAAGCGATTAAGAAAAAATATTACAATCAACTTCCATTCATTCATCTAAAAAACCGATGATACTTCATCCCAATTTTTAAGTCCCTTTCAATAAATAACATGGAAACAGAAACGGGAAGGTTGTTGCTATGTAACTTGCAGTATTTAAATGTATGAGGCACAGTGACCTTAGCCTCTGGAGATGATGTGCAAACCATTTATATGCACAGCTGTACAAATTGCCAGAGTTTAATGTTAAATTCCATGGAAAATCATCTCTGCTGTTCTGCTTTTGAGGAAAGGACAGGGTTTAAATATTTAATAGGCTTTCTTACCATGCAAGCATATTTGGCATTATATAAGCAAGCAGCACTGAGAGCTCTTTCAGGGCTTTGGCTTCTAGCATTTGACAAGCTCACCTATAACAAGAGTACCAACGACAGAGGTTCATCAAATCAGAAGCAGCAAAGGTAAAAAAAAACATTTGCGAGGTCCAGAAAAATCCCCTTCTGTCATGTGCTTGTTGCAGGACAGCTTGCAGCAGCGTGCTCTCCTCCTGCTGCCTGCTTCAAATACCTGCTGAATCCCTGGTAGAGTTTATCCTCCCCTCTATAATGTACAATTAAGTAGTAATTAGATTTTTCATTTTACAGAAAAGCTTCCAGAACTTCCTTGTGATATTTCGGTATGCTGACAGGCTGAAGTTCCCTTCTCACTGCAGTGTGACAAATATCAGTGCAGGCCTGCTCACAGCCTGCCAGTGCAAACACACGACAAACGTGGTGCTCGTGAGTACCCTCACAGAACAACATGAGATTTTGACTTTGTGCTGCGGTTGAGTTAAAGTCTTTCCAACTCAGCGTAAGGGCAGAATAAGGGAAGTTAGAACACACAGTCCTTTAGAGCTCAAGGTGTTTTACGGCAGAGTTAAATGCCTTTTTAAGCCATCTGACAGGCAGAGCAGAGGAATGCAGAGGCAAAGCAAGCTGCACAACATAACAATGACGGAGTTAGGAACTGGATACAGAATGTAGGCTTTTTTCATTGATTTCATGTCTCTCCCATCATAACACTCTCTACCAAGCAGAATACAGAGGCAGGATTCAGCAATAGTCAAGTTTTTACTCCTAGGAAAGGCGCTCTGACTGAAAGACCAAAGACATCCAAGAAGGTCCCCCTGTCTCCAGGAATCCAGTCCTGCCTGAGCCAGTAAAATTAAACACCCAGACACTTCACCTTTTGATTTCTCGACTCTATGGAAACTTCAGCAACAATTGGGACTATCAGAACCTCTAAGTGCTCGTTGCAGTGACCATACTGGAGTTACGCGTAAACACACATTTAATTCCGTTCCTTTGGGGCCTTTTGATGTATATCACAAATATTAATATGTAGAACGTACTACTTCATTCTCGTCCACAGTGCCAGCAGAACACAAGCTGAGCCACTAGTCAGTAAACAAAGATAATGGATTTTGCTCAAGACTTAAGACATGAACATGGAAAAAATGAGAAAACTAGCTACGGGGTTAATGAGCATGCTTCCTGCAGGCGGTACAGCTCCAGTGTTTCTGTACTAAGCAGGGTATGTATGAGTGCAATAAAAACTGGCAGATGGATAATAAGTTCTGTGCCTTTTTGTTTTGTCTTCAAAGACAGTGTTATAGAGGTTAGAAAATGTTAGAATCGTGTACGCGTTGTGTGTGGAAATATGCATTGCATCTCAGTGCCCAAGCCAAAGTTATATGAAAGTCTGGGGAAGGATGGTGGGTTTTTTTGAGGATGCACATCTTTTGTTTATTTGTTGTTGTTGTTTCTATTTTAAATTTTAGAAGCATTTCTGACTATTCAGAAATAAAACAAAACCACGTTTAAATCAGATTTTAAAATATTGCAGGTTTTTGTGGCTTGAGAATTCTATTCCCTTTTGTTTTGGGATGAAAGAAATAGCTTATTGCAGTAGTGCAAGCAGGCAGCGGTCAGGCTGAATTATCGCTATTTGGTTGTGGACTCAGAGCCCCCAGGAGTACTGTGTGAGGCTGAAATCTTTGAGGTACAGCTATTCCTTTCTCTGTGAAGCAAAACAGTAAATTCTTTGGGGGGTACCTTCAGGACTAGAGATGAAAACACAATATGCCTTTTTTCACTCTCGCATCTTACAATCCAAGAGAAACTGTATGAGACCAGCACTACTTCCCAGCAAGCCGGAGGCTGTAGGAAGCAGCATGGGTGAACCTGTTGGTGGCAGTTCGACTTCTGAGTCAGTGCTGTATCAATTACCAGTGTGATTTTATGGTTTGATGAACCATAAAGCTTCAGGCAACATCATCTGGTGTACGCTCTTGATCACATGAGGTCATTAAAGATCCCAGGGCTCTACTCGTTTGCATCAGTCTATTCATCTTGTTGTCTTGGATTAATTTTGGATCAGCTCTCTCAAGGTAAATCCTTTCTGGCATAGTATTTGTCACCTCCTCTATTCAGCTGTTGTGCCAGAGCACTGTATGTTGCTAAACCAGTGCAACATCACCCCAAAGTTATCTTTTCTCCAGGTATTTAATCTCCATGATAAAGGGATATTTACCTAGAAAACTAGTTACTTGTTTTTATGTTGTGAGAGAAACAAATAAAGTTGTACTTTGGGAAACTTTGATGGAAAAAATGAATTTAATTTTAAAGAGCTCCTTTCCTGCATGAGTTTCCATTTAAGTGACAAAGCCACTTCCTGCAAAGTTCTGAATAAAAGCTTCAAGCAGCTAAAATTAAATGCACAAAACCACTAAAGCCTTCTACAAGATTTGAAAATAGGACATAAGTTATACATAATGCTTTGTGTTGGTCCTTGGAATTTAACATTTATTCATACCAGCAGAAAATATGACTTATGATGATGTTTTTGAATAACTTTTTTAATGCTCAAGTCAGCAAGAATGCCACAAAACCTAAGATAGTTGCTTCTTTTGAGGCTCATCTAAATAAGCATAACAACCAAACACACCTTCAAGAGAAACAGGGAAAGGCAACAGTCGAAAACTTGCTTTTAATTTACATATCCAGAGATGCTCCATGAATTAGACAACTAATTCAGAGCTATAGGCACTGAGCAGAGTCCTTCATAAAAAAGGATATACATTAGCAGTGCTGAAAGATATCAATTTACTCTTTTTTTCAGGCAATAGAGATTTATATATATTGCTTGTTTATTCTCATAGCCTGGAAAGATGAATCATTCTTGTGGAAAAAATTTAAATGGCTCAATATTAGTGGTTCAAATAACAGTGAAAAGGAGTTGGGAGATTTCACCCAACACTGTTAGAAATGGATGGGAATACAATGGGTAGCAAAGTGTTTACATTTTTTTTGTAATCATATATATTTGCTGGCTGTTATACCTTAGGATTTGATAAGCTACATTTTTTTTAAGAATACTGGTTGCATTATGAGCAATAAGTTCAATTTTCAAAAGCCGATAGACATTTAAGACTATGTGTCCTGCTGATTTTTAGCAGGGCTTAAACTTTCAGATCACATAAGCACTTTTGAAATTCCTATGCTTAAACTCTTGAGCAAGTATATTACAACTTAAGCATTCATGAGCCACTTGTGGTTTTTTTTTTAAACTGTATTTAGACATCTAGAGAGACAGACTCTCACTAATGGAATTTTCAAAAGTTTTAAAGTACTTTGTTATGTCTTGAATCAACAGAAACTGAATTTGAGAATGCATTGAAAATACTGTAGATGCTCAGATGCCTTTTTTTTTTTTTAAACATAGAGGTGACTTTCATCATACCTTATTTTAGCAAACTGTGGCAACCTCAAATTTAAGCAAGTAGTGCAGGGGAGCTACCTCAGATGACATGATATTTATGGCCTTTTTAAAAAGTAGCATCTAAATTTGCATATGCTGTGTGTTTTCTGCATCTGATAGCTTACAAAAATGGGCAAAGTTAGTCCTATCATTGTTATTGCCTTATCTGAAGCATTTGATCTCAGGTATTAATATATCAGTGGACTTCGGTCAGATAAACCAAGAGTTGGTGGTGTGGAGAAGTGAAGGTGTCAACAAATTAATACAACATGACAAAATCTAGTCAACGGCCCATTATGGATCCAATTTTGAGCTAGCCAAAGGAAGTTTCAGTGTGGAGAATTTCCTAGTGAGCTCCCCACCCACTTAATCACATTTCTTCTCATAACCGACTTACAATGGCAACTCACCTTATACCGAACATAACTTAATGCTATTATATTCTGCGGATCAAGTGCAGCCCAAGCACTAACTTTATTAGTTCTGCGACTGTCGGGCACACTGGCTGCAGCCTGACATAAGGCAGCCACGTGTGAAGAAACAAGGTTAAAAACAAAGCACAGCATGGAGGGAAACTGCAGAAGCCAGAAGTAATTCTGTATACATAAAGATAAAAACAGGCACTGCTAGTCTGTGTGTCAGGTTTTATATCAGCTTTTCCACTTTAGACAGATATAAAAACACTACAAAAAAAATAAAAAATAAAAAAATGACAGTGTATGTTGTGATGCCTGAGTGGAAATTGCATTCCTAGCACGAAAACAAGAGCAGAAGGGAGCAGACCTTCCTGACCCTGACAACAAAGATCCAGAGCTAATAACATTTTTGCAACGTTTTGACAAGTTGATCAGAAATCTTGTGTTTACAAAAAGGTTATAAAGAGGTCTGCTGGGCCCAAAGCAATCACATAATGCCAGGCCCTAATCAGATTAATCTTGCTATAAGGCATCAGCCTTGTGGGTCTGCTTCCCCTCTCATCTCTGGTTTGCACGAACACCTCACAGCACAGTTACTCCTGGTTTTATGGAATATTAGACTTAAACCTGACCTATTCAAAGAACTCTGTCCAGATTAAATCTTCTCTTCATGACTGCTAGATCCCTTGCTGATCACGGCTACACATTATTGTTCTGAATACAGCAGAACTCTTCACGTGCTGGTTGAAAGAGATGAACAGGTGTAAGATGGCAATGTGCTTCTGCCCGGTTTGTCGGAGGCGTTGCTCAGCTGCAACTCCTGCATGTCATAAGGAAGATTTTCTTCTTCCTTTCACAATTTCAAAAGTTGATGAGGTTGGGGGTTTGAATGAAAGCAGTACAACTTCTGAGGAAGTTCTGTATCTCAAACTCTAACCATGGAGAAAGGAATTAAGTAGAAATACTCTGATAATCAGTTAAGTAAACCCATACTTTCCTTGGAGTAGCTTCATTGTTTTCACCAGTTTGTAATAATTTAAAGAACCAAAGAACATCATTGCTTGGAAAATGTTAGATGAGGGCTACCAGCTGACTGGTAGACTTTACACTGAGATGTTCCATTTTCAGCCCTTCTCCTTTTTGCTTCCCATTAACCTGCAGTCCTTAATTCACATTGAATATTACTAGTCTTACTGGTGGGGAAAAAAAAAAGCAAAAGGGAAAAAAAAAAAGCAAAGAAACAATCTAATTCAAGTCAATTCACGGTCATATTTTATCTCAGCTACATTCCTGGAACATAACAGCCCCATCTGTGAAAAATACAGGCAGTGCAAATGATTACAAGCTGTGATCCTACAGTACTTTGGGTTCTGTCTCTACAAAACTATTGCAGCACAGGGAAACGAGATCTACAATAAAACTGTATATGCAAATAAGAGCTTAAAAATGGACATCAGGGTCCCAAAACAGAAAAAAATCCTTGTGTGTGTGAGTGTTCTCAATTTAAGTGACACGTGTATATTATGTAAGTAAACCACAAGATTTGCAGCATTTTTTTTTTTTTTTGTGGGGGGGGTGTTTTTTTTTTTTTTTTTTTTTTTTTATGACAGCATCATTTTTTCCTTTCCAGCTTCCAAGTATTGGGCAAAGTTAGTCTCATTATACAAATCTTCTTACTTTTTCCATCAGAACTTGTTTGATTCTTTTTGGCTCCGGTCCAGCAAACATGCCAGATGTTATAATTTGCACCTGTTTGGTTAGTGTTTGAAAAGCCCAGTTATTTTTAGGTTAACAGAAGGAAACATGTCTTTAGCGCTTTTGATGAATTTCATGAACTTTTCCCACCTATTAACTCTTCCAAGCTGGTTGCTACCAAGAAACCGCAATCCATCAATGACATGGGGTAGGTCAGAGCAAAAGCAGTAATTTCTGCAACAAAATGGTGTTTGGCCAGTTTACACCAGCTGAGTATTTGTATAGTTTGAACCCCTCATCTTCATGTTTATAAGAACCCTAACATGTGCTGTCACCCATCTGAACTGGACTAGAAAACACAAAATTACACATAGCCTTCATTAAACAATTTTGGGTTTTTTTTTTTGGTCTCTCTCCTCGATGCACAAATGAAGTCCCTTCCTCAAGCAACAGAGGAAGAGCAGCCAGAGGTGAGAAATCAGGTCTTTTTCTTTTGACTACAGCACCAGAGAGATGGAAATAACCCTTTTACTGAGGGAGGAGCTTCTCACAATTGCTTCCCTGTTTTGGAAGGTGGAATGGTACAGATAAACTGATATAATTACTCCCTTTCCTCAAAGCAGAGAAGATACTTTGAGCAGGTGATTTAGAAGATTTATCGCACCTCCGCCCAGGTTAGCAGCTAACAATCTTGCCTCCTTTGCTCTGCTGCCTTGCTGAACTAATGAAAAAATCCTATGAGGTATTTTTAAAAGTCACAAAGTGGAAATAGAAGAGAAATGTAAAAGCTGGACTATTTATTGGAAACAAATAGCTAAAGGACCTCGGACTCGAGCCCTGACAGGTGTAACACCCTATGACATTACTTCTTTTCTCCCAGGGCACAGCTCCCTGAGCTTTTAAATTCTGCCACACACAAACGTACTTTCAAGTTGTCTTTCCGTCTTTTTGTACCAGCAAGAATGAACTGGAGCAAGTTATCGAATGGCCACGGTGAAATCAACAAAATGCTAGCAAGTTCTTAAAACAGAAGATGAGAATATGGGAGCTATCTCATGAGGAGAAAGCAAAGTAAGAGGCTGTCTTTGGCTTACAGAAATGCTGATCGAAGCCTTTCTTCAAATCTACCCAGGTTTCTAATGATCTGCACTGTTGATTCATCCTACAGGGCTCACATCCATATTCGGCTGCCTGCAGTTGTTTGTTCTCAGGGATGTGTCCTTGCCCTTTCTGGGACTCAGCACTGGCTTTTTAAATGCACAAAGATGGTTGCTTTTCAGGAGGTGGGAGTGTTGCTCCGGTGGCATTTGCCTACATAGATAGTAAAGCGATTAACAGGAGAAATAGAAAACCAAATTTGCTGCTGGGTTCTGAATAGGAAATGATCTGTGAGTAAATTGAACAAGCTCGGATGCAGTAAATAGGCAATTAACATTCATTTTGGCAAATCTGCACCTGTCTGAGCTGAAATGCTATAACAGGAAACAAAGGGGAAACATTTCTTAAATGAGGTCAGAGACAAAGAGGACCCACTGTATGCTCCTCTCACCAACTCTGTCAGCCTCCTGGCTGCATCCCACCAGCAAGAATTACTTATTATTTATGGGGGCCTGCAGATGCACCTGCTATTCAGAACCTGCAGAAAAGATTGACAGAGGAAACACACCTGATATCCATATACTGCGACCGCACTCTTGTGAGTTCTTCCTGAGGTTGTACTAGCTGACACCTGACCAAAGCAGCAGCACATGGAGAATCTGGCAGTTCTGCTTTCCCTGTTATTCCAAGGGCTGATTGACAGAACATCTGAACTGCTGCAAATTCGCCTGACCTCTCTCACAGCAGAGATGAACATGAAAGCTTTCCTCGCAGCCTGTACACATTAGAAATGCAAAACCTAATTATGACTGAAAGACTGCTGCCACCAGTTCCTATACACTTTGTATCAGGTCTAACTGTCAACAAGGAAAGTATTAACATAAATGCCTTGTAGGGAGAACTACTTGACAGGAATTCTCTAAGCTCCTCATCAGTAAAAAAAAAAAAAAAAAAAAACTTAATATTTATTTTTTTTTCTGCCCAGCTTCTTTAATAATAAATACATCTCAAGACGGAGCAAAAAGGGGGCAAGGGTGGTAGAACTATGAATGGTTTTATCAATTTTCCAGCTTTTCCTTCAAAATGCAAAAAAAAAAAAATATCTTTAGAGCAGAATCTGCTCTATTTTAAGATGTATTCCTACAGTGTACACGTTTAATAACATATAGTGAGCCTGTCTGAGTCAGGCTTTTACCTTTCTTCTGTAGAATTTAAGAGTAAGGGGAAAAACTTAAAGTCACATGAAATGCACAGTTTCTTGGATGCAAGCAATGGCGTTAAGTTTGATCCTGCGTCTATACAGCAAAAAATTCTAAGTAGGAAAGAAAAAGGATTTGGTTTGTCTTGAAATTTCTGGAAAAGCAAAGAATTTGAGAGCAAGCTTGTTTACTTGCTTGGCCTATCTTTTTTGAGGCATAAGGCTGACAGTACAGCACGTGGATATACGGATATACCGTCAGAGCCTTCATCACTTCCAAGTCTGTGTCGTTTGTTAAGCTAACCAGCTCTGTCAGAGCCGAACGTGTTCTGTGCATCTCCTGGGCTGGGCTGAGGGAAAAGATGAGCAATAAGACTGCTAAGAGGCAACAAGGTGGAGAGGGAAAAAAGTGCCAGGGAGTCTAGTGGGAATGAAACAAGGATGCACTGATCACGACCTCTTTTCATTCAGTGTTTTCAGATTAAAGCAATTTTTCTTAGAAAGCCTTTGTGGAAAACATTCGTTTCTTCTCAGTATTCTGTGAAGGAAAATCAAAACCCTGCATGGTAAAATTTTACCTCATGGTAAAACTACAACCAATTTTTTCACACAGTAACAAAAAAGTTGTTCACAGGTTTTCAGGTTGATATTCCTTTCACTTTTACTGAGATAAGTGGCAAGTTCTCATGATCTGAGAACCACCCTCCATACACACACGGGATTTTTCCTTACAAGCTCTTCTCTGAACACTCATAAAATTCCTGCTTTGCAGCAGTGAGAATCAAACCCTTTATGCAAGTGTCCATGAGCTATCAGATGCAACAAATGAACTCATTTAGAGCTCAAATCCCGCTTCAAGGCCATGCTCCATGCAGTTCATCCAGGTTCCCCTGCAGGAGGGTGAAGTTTCCCCTTGCCGTGTAGGTACGCAGTCTCAAGATCAGCAGTTCCACAAGCACAAAGGAACAAGTTAAAGCAGGGAGAAGACTGGTGCCTTTACAGGACAGCATCTTGCCTTGTCACAGCTAGTTACCTCCTCTTCCCCCGTGCTTGGGCATTCAGGCTGGTAACAGTGAAAAGTTTTTTTCTTGAATCAGTGTGAATCAATCTGTCAGAGACTGGTATAACTACCAGTAATTTTCAGATCAATTTACATGACATTCCACTTTATTTTATGCAGTGCCATGTTGCTGTTCCACTTGACTGCATCCATTACATGTGTCCTTAAAATTGGAAGTTTTCATCTCTGAGGCTTGTGTTTCCTGTGGCGATATATTGCGGTATCTCCGTATCAGCTGCTTTCACTGGTCATGCACATCCACTTCTCAACTACCAAAGGCTTTTCTTAAAAAAAGATCTCATAGCTCTAGAAGGCAGCCTTAATTTGTCAGTAGCAGTTCGTAGATGGCTTTCCAGGCATTATCAGGGCTCTTACAATCACAACATATGAATCATAACATACGAATCATAACATACGTATATTTTCCAGTCACAATTATGATGATTAAGGTCAGAAAGAAAAGACAGAAAAATGAAATCCCAATTTCTTGCATTCCAGCCCATTTTCTTAGCCATAAGCACACCTTTGTCAATCCTTCTGCTGCAACGTTCTCCCACCCCTTGCAGATAAATTAATGTTTTCGAGGTACAGAGCAAGTCAAAGACTGAAATGAAATTAGAGCCTGTGACCACTGGTTTGTACTTGAAAGTCTTAGTTTCTAGACCATGCAAATGGTTTGCGACTGGAAATTTAATACCATGTAGAAACTTAATTAACTGACAGGATCCATTTATTGGCCAGACATTCTAGTGGCAGTATTTCTGCTGGTAAATCATTGGAGGTGTAAAAATCCAGCTGGTAAACTTTAAAGGGAGAGATTAAAGCTGCGAAAAGCCTCTGCCATGAAAATGTTTGTCAACTTACACTTCACTCTTGACTGCATTCAGGGATGTCAGTCCAGTTAATCTATGCGCTCAATTAAATAGCCTTTCCACCCCACACAATTAATGGGTGCCAGCAAATGTAACTGCCGTGGGAACTCCAGTTTAACTTAACTCTTGCTTCTCTTCTTAACCTGGCTTTAGCACTGCTGCATACTGCTTACCAGCTATGCTGTTCTCTCCAAAAGGCAGCTGCACTTAAAAGGTGCAGCACTGAATACTACAGCTTATAAGCCTATATTTAATACTAATGGGAATTACAAGTAATCAGAAACCAGCAGTAAAAACTCTTTTCAGGGTCATGCCTGAGGCTAACTCCTGCACGCTAAGTTGAAAATGCAGCCACCAGTAGCTGCCAGCTTGCATGTGCCCAGCCTCTCCTCACTGTGAAGTAAAGTTCATTTGCTTGAAACCACTTTCAGTTTTGAATTGAATTTCATTATATTATGGCACGAAGATGACTCAACAGCATGCAGCTGTAGACCAGCTAGTCCATAAACCAAGGCGGTATAAATCTGACCATGCCAGATACTGTATTTGAGCTGGCTGCAGAAGAATCAAGAAGCTGTTCAGGCAGCAGTCTGTGTGAGCAGATGTCTCCTTCCTCCTCCAAGGAAAAGGTGGGCGATGAGACACATAAATGAGATGCCACCGCGTTGAGCCAACTGGACACATGAGCTTTGTCTAATGACTTTTGCACTTGGAATGCATTCCTGCATTTCTCCAGCCCCCTACAGGCAGAGCAAATGCACTTTGTCTTGACTGCAAAAAATCTCTTTACTAGCACAAGCCGACATAAATAAGTCCAAAAAACACTTATCACAGTGAGATTTGAATCCAACCTAAAGAGCTTTACATAAATTTAATTTCATAGTAGGATACGAGGCAGGGCAGCATTATAGTTCACATCTCCCAAGCAGATACAGAAGTAAGGAGCCTAATGGACTTGTTTGTGTTCAAACTTACATGCAGTCTCAGTGGTGTTTCTGAGAATATCAGCTAGATCTCCTGATCCAACACCACAAGGTATAGACAAGAGCGTAGGAAGAACATTTACTCTTCTATCATGCTTTTGAGTAGTATAAACTTTGCTGAGTGAAATGGAGTTCCTCTCGGTTTCAGTTACTATAAGAGGGAAAAGATTAAAGCTTGATTCATACACGTTGAAGCATAAATAAAGTAGTTTTCTATTAAAAATTGAAGTTAACTATTAAAGGCACTGGAGAATTCTCCATCTCTTGATGTTTTTAGTCTAGATCAAATACCTTCCTGGGAGCCATTAAGTCAACCACAAGCTAGTGTGACTTGGTAGCTGCATAAGTGTGTGAAACATTCTTGAAACTGACCTCAAGACCAAGGACTGAATATATGCCCTTCTCGCAGTGCTATTAAGGAGCACAGAAGGAAGAAATTATCCTCGCTCATTGTTCCCAAGTGACTCATTCGTCCAGAAAATCTAAATGCATTCTGCCAAATCTGAAGGCTTTTTCCTGGTAGGAAGCATAATGCACAAGTCACCCTGCATCTCCCACTCCCCAAGCCTGCAGACAAGGTACAAGGCACACCGAGGATGTCAGCAAGAGAGAACAAAATTAGCACACAAAAAAAAATACAGGAGCTACTCATTATGAATTGTTAATGGCCTGTTTACTGCTGAACCAGTCACAGAAAACAAGAGTGAGTCTGTTAAGTCAATAATTTATTTCAGGTCATAGAATTAATTAGAAAGATAGTTAAATAATAGTAGGGAAATGAAAACGTTTGAATATGATGCCAGTGGCAGTTCGTACAGGGAGCTCTGCAACAAAGAGCAAGAAACAAAAACAATCTACACAATCTCGGAGCAGCAAGTAGACAAAGACTTTGGGCAAGTTGTCCTTTAGTAGGGGGTGAGAGAACAGCGTTATCTAGCATGCACTTGGAACAGACCAGGGCTTGACTTGGTTTGCCAAAGGAGCTCAAAGCTGGCAGCCTGTCAGGGCAGGTGTCTGGGGGAGATGGATCACTGCCATCGACCACAACAGCTGGGGTGTCAAAACCTTACGTGAAGCTCATTCTGGTTCCCCTTTGAGTCCCATTAGGACTTCCATCTCATTCCTAAACCTGACGGTCTGTACGGGCCCTCAAGCTCCAGTTCTGTCCAGTGCTGACATACCTGGTGATCGCGTACAGAGCTGTGCGCATCCACCCCTATGCTGCAGGGAACTACCACTGGACTTCCATTGCTTTCAAATCCTTATGTTAAGAGGTGGCAGCTGAAATCTTGTTCAGCTTTATCAAATGTACAATAGGTCAAGAAAAATGAGACTGAAGTCCCACAGATGAGGCTTCTGCTCGATGGCAACCAGAGCTCTTAAACCCTCCCTGCCCAGCCACCCGCGTGCTGTCGCTGCTGTCTCAGAGCAAAGGCCGACGTCTGTTGTTGGGAAGAGCCAGAGCAAGATCTTTCTTCTGCAGCACAGGGTCAGCCTGAACAAGGGCTTTTAACCTTTCAGACATTTATCATAATTGCCGGGTTATTTGTTACCCTGCGATACTGTTACTTCTTCAGACAGAAATTCTATCTTGATCCCCGGATCCAGTCTGACAAAATCGCTACGTTTTCCTGAAAAGTATTTGTCTCTATACACAGAGCATTTTCCAGGGGAAAAAAAATGTGCTGCCAAAAAATTCCTGGCTAGAGCTATGTCATTCAATCAAGTCAATCAAATAAGCTTCTAAGTATCACTTAGGTCCTAAGTTACAGACTTCATAACTCAGTTTATTTTTAGTAACATATTTTCAGAGGTACAAATAAACCCGCAGTGTTTGGATAGTTGAAGAGGGAATTTATCTTAGAAACTGTCAAAATCTATCCCTTCACCTTTACCTCAACTTAGAAAGCAAATATTTGCTTGGAAGTGATCAGCCTCAGAGAGACAAGAGTTGCTTTCCGACTTGTTTCCTGTCAGTGAATTTCCAGGAGACAAGGAGCAGGGCCGAAGGCTTACACGGAGCCAGCTAAGTGGCAGGCTGAGAGAGGAGCCCTGCAAAAGAGACTGACGACTCCAGCAGACACCAGAAACCCCAGTTTCACCTGTAATTGGATCCCTGTCAAACTTAAACTTCATATTGACAATGTTCGTAAGCAAAATATGCACCTGGGGTTCACTCTCCGTATGCAGCCTGAGCCATCTGTGCCTTCTCCTTGTGAAAGCCCAGCAAGAGCAGGACTCTGTCCCACGGGGAGCCAGGTTCGGCCGTGCTGCCCTTCTGACGAGTTTCTGAAGGCAAATCTCAGCTAAGCGCTTGGTTTGAGCTTGGACCTTCGGATATAAACTACCCTTGCACCACCCCTTCAGCATACATTTCAAGTGATGTCAGAAAATACTTTAAGCATTGCAAGTGTGGGCATTCATGCAAAGCTTTCAGTATATCACTGTTTATCTACCTGTCACTCGTGTGTGTATTTACATACTGCTCTTTGAGCTAGCTGCATGGATAAAGTGTGCATATTTTATACTTGATCAAGAGATTAGCCTGTCCATATACTTAGCGTAGGGTATTTTATGTCAGATACATAATTCCCTTTCACATGAAGCTTTCAGCTGCTTGCAATATGTGGCATTCAAAGCTTCAGCCCCTGAATGTCAGGATGATTAACAACAGGTATTTGAAAAGAAAACAGTAGGTAGTTAAGATCCATTCTTGGAATATGATTTATGGAGGTTATTTTTTTTTTTTATGACAACCATGAATTTGAGACAAACCAGCATACATTCAGAAATCTGAAACAAGTGGGTGTTCCACCAAGCAGATTGATTTTTACTACAAGAGTCTGTCCTTTTTATTTTGCAAAGTTGGTTACAATCAATAAAGAAGCATAAAGAATGCTGTCCTCCTAAACACGAGGAACATTACAGGAGACCCCCCCCCAAAGGCAGCCTATGTCTCCTGAAGCACAATAAATGATGATTTGTGGCATTGGGTGGTGATCTGTATCCAGGCATACTAGGACATTCACACTGAAAAGGAATTAGGGAACCACTTCTGGAAAGGACATTCAACTCCACCTCCCCTATCCCATTTCTGAGCTGCTACAAGTCATGCAAGACATGGTAGACATCTACAAGCCTGGAGTCTTCCAGATTTCAGGTCTCTAAAATCTCCTCTACAGGTGACAAACAGGTCAAAAATGTTTGTAACATCTTTGATACGCTTATTAGCGAGAGAAGCTCATCAAGATATGGTTGGTGTACTTGTCAAAAGAGTTCTGTTATTTACTGTTCAGAAAGCAGGGGAACACAGTTTGTGGGGAGAGCCCTAGCGAGGAGTCAGACACTGCCAGGGATGTAATACAAATATACCCTTATGCGTGGGCTATTTTAAGAGAAGCCAAGTACAGAAGTGGATGTACTTTTACTTGTCAGCTCAGTGAGGTTTCTATTTCTCAGCTATTTTTTTCCTTAAGTTGCAGCAAACCTTTCACTCTTAGCCAAACAAAAGTTTTTTTTAAATGACAAATAGGAGGCCTAAACTGACTATTTCATCCTCCCATTAAGTTCAGTTAGTCTCATTGGGCTAATATGACTATGGTGGAACTACCAAATTAGGACATTTTCCTTCCAAGAATGTCTCTTCAAGTCACAGCCAAATTAAGTGTTCTATTCCTTCTGCATCCGTGCAGGAAAAATCTCAAAATTTGAGCCATCAGACATTACAGAAAAGTTGTGTCTGACTCCACAGGTAAGGCTAACCTCACATTGCACGCAGGCTCTACATGTCCATGTGAAGTCCTCCTGGACATAACGCCTTCACTGAAGAAACATCACCGCACAAGGAGTGATTCTCAGCACACGTCTCCTTTACACAGCACCTAGAGGCTCCAGCAGGACAGGCCCCTGTACCTGCCTCGGTCCTTCTAAAAGTACAATTTCTATTGATCGCCACAGAACAGTTAAGACATCCGACTGATGCAGTGAACATTGCAAGATGTTTCCGGATCTAGCTTTATTTCTTAACCATTATCTTTTTTATTACACACTTCCACTTTTGCTTCTACTTGTCAAAGCACTGGGATATCTGGCATGTCATTTGCACCCTAATGTGAGGTGCAAGGGAAGCAATAATAACGGGCTGCATTGCTTGCAAATGCTGTTGCCAAACTGAGAATAACTCCTCTGCGGTAGTCGGTGGCCACATATGTTGAACAGAACACAACAGTTGTTTGTGAACTTCTAGTTTTTATTTAGCTCAACATTTAAAAAGAAATGAATGAAAAGAAGAAACCTCTGTGCTTAAAACCCCAGGAGATTTAAGGAAATGGTCTGATGCAATTGTTTAAAACAGCTGTGAAAACATTACCCTTATTCACACTTACGGTCTCTTAATTCCTTGTTCTTTGTAGCTTTTGTCCCAACATACCATTGTGAAGGTTTTTTTGTGGTTGTGATCTAGCAAGTGAGCCCAATTTACTCGTCTTAAATTGCTCTTTAAATGCAACATTTGTGAGCAGGTTTCTAAACAGTTCAAGTATCTGTTCATTCTAGAAAAGAAATCTGTTACATTTAGTGGGCAAATATTATCAGTGCAGAACAACAGGTGGCAAATTACTATATTGGGGTGTGAAACAACTTGCTCAAAGTCACAAAGTGGCTGAAGAGGGAACAGCAACTGCCTTTCCTATTGCCTAAACATTTTCACCTCGTCAACGTGCTAATATCTTTTTGGGCACATCTACATTGCAGAGGTACTTCAAACAGCATTTCAGCCAGATCTACCTAAACAGCACTGTGCCTAACCTAACATTCACAGCATCCCAACTAATGCCTCTGCACAGCACCCTCGCGGAAAGCAGGGGGTCTTTTGCAACACATTTGGTTGACTTGTAGAGATGTTACTTTGGCCTCATTTGGGAGGTCTTCAGTTTGCTGAACATTTTTGCTTTTGTAGGCAGAGACCAAAGCACATCATGTTTCAGGGATTTGCTCCAGCTCATACAAGAAGTCACTAAGGATTCCCTCCTCGTTCCATTCTCCTCCATATTTTTTGCTTAATGTGCTAGATGCTGCTACCACCTTTTAGCCTAGGCGGTTTTGACCCCAGTTCTTTGCTCTGCAGCTCTCTATTTCATACCTCTCTCCATCCTTTATTGCTTAATGCTGAAATATACTGCACATCGTATGGTGTGCTTTCTCTTTTTCCCTCTCCTGCTTTCCATTCTCCTGCCCTCTCCCCACCATCCTTTTCTTCCCGAATCTGTCATGTCCACATCAAGAGTGCAATTGGAAAGGGGATCTCGGAGGAGCTACCTGTCAGATCTGTCTACTTGGAGATCAGCTCTGCTGCTTAAATGTGGAAAAGAATGATTCCTGGGAGGAAATATTGCTATATTGCTGTTAAGCATAGGAACTTTATCCAGCTGGTGAATATGACAGAGATCTATCAAAATAAATAGGAAATAAATATTAAGCCATCAAACCTTACTAGACCACTTGGATAGCAAGGAAAAAATAAGGCTCGGAACATAAACGAGATTTATTTTGGAACAGGCAGAGCATCTATGGGCAAAAAAAGCTCAGAGGAATTTTCACTGATTGGTCCTGAAATACCTACATGTTCTTAGAGCATCTCCAGGTAAAATGCCTGTAGAAACTAATACACATCTTAGCTACACCCCAAATACAAATACAGTTTTAGGTCATTAACTGATACAGATGGGTATCAATATCACACCTTGGAGCATTCAGAAAAATAGTCTGCAGTTGCTGTCATTTAAATGCACAATCTTGATGAGTGATTGTTTACTGCCTTGTTTATACATGCTAGCCTAGCCATCTCTCTGCAATTACTATATGCTTTAATTCCCATTAGAGAGATCAGCTTTCCTGTGGGCTCATTTTTATCCACAACTCTGGAAAGATACCTACTGGTAGCTCTAGAGAATCAGAAAATCCATTAGCTAGCACAGCATTTTACAAGGGAATCTTAAAGGGGAACTTACAAATGAACACTAGCAACTCTTCAACAACTTGCCTATAGTACTACATAAAATTTAGTCACTGATATCTTGGTTTTCTTTCTGTGTTACAAAATACAGTCTAGTCCATATGCCTTTGTCTTTTGTAGACCTACGCAAGAGAGGTAGTGATGCAGTAGAGGTTCATCTGCAGCGTATCTGACTTCAGAAGCTAGCCAAGCATCCAGCCAGATGCACACAGGATGGAAAAGAAACAAGCATTTGATCCTTCAAGTGAATAAAGTGTCGCTTCCTGCACCAAGAATGTAAAAAAAAAAAGGAACTACCAATAAGACAAAAACATGCTGTAGAGTAGGCAGAACAGGAAAAAAAAATCTTTCTTTGGTCAGTAAACAAACCTAGAGAGAATAGGTTTTCAGTGTGTTGACAATGTTCTGGCAGTTCATTAATCCCAGCAAAATCTCTCCAAAGTTACTGATGCATGGATTCCATTTTCAAATTTCTCATTAGTTCCTCTTTATGGATTAAATGCTGATGTTCACGAATGAATGCACACAGCTTCAGCTGATAGATGTAATTGGGTTGTAATGGATTTTAGCTGCTGTTCCTTCTGATCTAGCCAATTTGAAATGCAGTATCAATGTATTCTCCCCATCTCTCTGTAGGGAATGAGAAATTGAAACCTACAAGATGAAATTTATCAACTTCCATAAAGTCCGCTTCAACCATCATAGAACTGTTAAACTTCTCATTATCATTCTACCACAGTTATTTCCCAAACTCTGGTCAGGCAGTCAAAATATTAAAGTGCATTTGAAATAAGTAGAGTTGATCCTGCAATATTCTGTGTGTCCTCAACATTGATTTAGGTGCTGTAAATATTACCAACCCAGGATGACATTAACATAGCAAAAGCTTAACAGCAGGAACATAAAGTGACATGAAAGGATTTAAAGGTTGCAGAACCTCCTTCCAGTTTTTAATATATCTGTATCTCAATAGATAAATACATGATTTGCTATCACTACAGGGCCAATTGCCACACAGCTTTACACACACACACAGCGTCTGCCTTGCTCTCAGTGTGATTTAACCCAGCCTTGGGTAACCAGAGGAACATGGAACACTAAGACTAAACGTGTACTCTGTAAGTGAAAGAGAAACACTAAGGTCATAGAAAAATACCCACAGGGCTGTGTGAAAACATAGATTTTTACAAAAACTCAAAGGAATTGACATTTTAAGGTGGAAGGGGAAAAAAGTGTCATGGTTTGATGTTTTGTTGTTGAGGTTTGTGGGTTTTTTTGTTAAGATCTAATGTAAAAATTGCCTACAGTGATGCTTTGAGAAGTCTCATTCCAACTCACCAGGACACTGATATGGATAAAATACAAATCCTGAGTCAGATTCCTACAGTCACATAGTTACTATAGGTCAAAGAACTGGCAACAAACCCTGTTCTAAGACAACAGTAATTAAAATTCTTCTATTGCTTTTTAACCATTAGCAGTTTAATAAAAGTGCTGAAGAGAAAACATGCCACAGGGAAACGGTTCTTTCCTCCTGAAGGTAGTCTCTGCAATACTTGACACAAAGCACACTGGCAGACTGGAAGGTAATTTCTCTGATATTTCTGAGGATTTTAAAAGATTCTGAACTCGCTGGCATGAATTTTCAGGAATCTGAAAGCCACAACACCAGGCATGAAGAAGCTCTGTAAAGCTGGAAACTGGGATGTCAATCCTCAGTGCAACAAATCATTTAACAAAATGCATAACTTCGTAATTATTTGCTTGGCAGAAGGGAACAAGGAAAAATAACTTTTTTCTTTTTTTTTTTTTAGTTTGGCACTGGTCAGTGAATAGTACTGAGTATCAGCCAACTAACTCGGGATTTTTAAATCTCATTTCTCAGAGTGTTTTTTCTTACTAGTTCTCTTGCACGTTCATCTACCCAGGGAGACAAATCTTGAATACTGTCAGCCACTGCCATTTGCCCTATCCTGTGACAGGGGGCTGCAGGGAAACCAAAGACCAAGGCCAAAGCTGCTAAGAGGATTTAGCAAGTTGTCCCTCCCAAAAAAAGTTTTTCCTAATAAGCTCCACAGAGCTGACAAATAATTTGCTGTAATAAAACTTCTGTAAAAACTGAAGGTGTATGGTTGTTTAAAATCAGGTTCAGATTTTGGCTTCCAGAAACCCCACAGCTATGGGCATCCAGTTTCAAAGACACCACGTTAGCTGTGCACGGAAGTACACAGTTCCACGCTGGGAACACTTCCAAGTTTGGCCAGCAGCATGGTCTGACCTGTCTTGAAAATCTGATCCCTGTACCAAGTCATAAACCTCTGAATATACAGCCAGGTCTGCACAACACCTGCATGCTCTTTAAATTTGACATTAGTAACAGAACGTGTAAGATCAAGCCTGACATCATCCCCCACAAAGCACCAAAGCTGCCTCATTTTTATTGACTTCGATTGCCTTTGGCTCAGGCCCTATCAGCCAAACTCACGACAGCTTCCCGACTTGCCAGCCACCTTCCCCATCAGCTGCCACTAAGGCTGAATCCATCCTGTCTGCATCATTCGCTCCTTTTCAGATTCCAGGCCAAATTCAATAACGGTTGTAAGTGAAAACATAATTATTGACTTCAGTGGAGTTGCCCATGCTTAGAGCAGGGATGAATTTAACCTGCTTCATCTATTACTACCCACTAAATCCCAAACTAATTATAAAAGCCCAGCACAACAGACTCTAAATTTCTTAGTTTTACTATTATTAGACTAGCCATTTCCATTTTACACGGTATTTAAGACTGGCATCTCTGACATCTAGGGCATGTTAGAATAAACTCTCTTACACTGCCAGCTAATACTCATCTGTCCCTTTTAGTGTGTAGAGGTACTATACCTGCTGTGTGCTCAGCGCAAATGAACATCTTAACCGAGTCAAACGTATTATGTGACCATTTATTTAAAAAAGCTCAGAAATAATATTTCTACAAAATTTCAGAATTCCTGTGCACTTGCTCTTGTTAGACAACCATCTCTCCCAGAAGATGATACAAATTAACTCCATCCCTAAGCAGTACGCTATACAAAGCAGAAGCGTCAAGTTTGGAATTTATCTAAAGCAATAAAATCTCACCGGCAATGGAAGGTCCTGCAGTACTAAAACTGAAGCTGCAGAAGAAACCATCTGCTTCCCTGACTGCTATTCGAACACACAAAGGCCTTTTTTCATTTATCACTACTAATACTTACTCTCTTTCAAAGACTGCTATATATACTCTTAATTAAATGATTGCAGTCCTTTTGTAGATTATGCATAAATCTTCATTTGTTTTCTTTATTAGCATTCAATCTGGTTTTGTTAATTGCGTAAGTGTTCCCCTCAGGCAGAAAAGCAATATACTTCAAATGAAGCAGGGCTTTTTGTTAAGGATAGTCAATTTGATTAACATCACTGTCAATATGATGAATGAAAATTCTCTCAAATGAGTTGCCCAATACCTTGAAATTGTCACTGGAATATTCATGTCATTAGGACACAAATGATAAATTCAATTTGGAATCATGTCAGCCTGCCCAAGATTTCCCTTAATTCAGGGAAATATAGATGCTCTGTCTTTCGTGCTTTTTAATCAAGATCTTAGACCTTCCTATTTCCCTGTCTGATACACAGGTCTTAATTTTCTTCTTTCAGATTTGCCAAATTACCTTGCCTCAGTTTCTAATTGCTGTCATGACCAAAGAGCTCAGAAGCACTGAATCTTAAGGCTTCCATGCTGCTGCTCCTGCTCAAACCAGTACCGTGTGATATGGGTAGGAATAACACAGTTCTGCTATCCAAAATGCACACCTAAACCATTAACCTACAGTCAATCCTTACCCCTCCCTTTTGACTCTTCCACTTTGGATCTATTTCACTACCTTTCTCCCCATTAAACACTGTTTTTTCTTCCACATGAATCGTTCCAAATGAGGCCTTCCTACAGTTTGGTAAAGAAGCATCAAAAAGAAGGTAGAACAGGCCAAGTTCAGAACAGAAAATGGCTCCCAGAAGCTTGAGAAAGTTCATCTAAGTGTTCAACTATTGCCACTTTGTAAGAGCTCGGACAGAAGGAATGAGACAAAAGAAAGTAGGTGTGGGCAAAAGGTGGCGATTCTTGCACTTTCCCAGAGTAATGGTGCATTACTTTCAATGAGGCTACATATAATTAACAATCCAGTAAAGAGATCTTCCTCCCTTTTTTCTCCTCTTTTGTCTTTTTAATTATCCCCCAGCCAGTGATACTGCCATTATTTTACACAATGTGTGTTCATTAGAAATGCATTTACACTTATATCTTGATTTATCAGCTCTGCCCCTCATTTCCACCCCCCGGATTAATATGCCTTCTTATTGAGTGCATTGGACAAGTTCAGAAGAGCCTGAGAGATAGGACAATATTAATAATATCAAACAGAGGCTCTCAAAAAGTATGCGTGCATGTGTACATATATCAAAATCAGATATATGGACCCCAAGGCCTTTTCTGTTTCTTTCCACCAGGCCCCACAAAGCCATCTCCTACTGCAGTCATTTTGCATGGACTTCACCCTTGGTCGGAGAACTTTGCCAGCTCAGGGAATCAGTAACCAGTCACACAAGAGCACACCAGGTAGAAACGTGATATTGCTAAAAATGTAATTACATTTAAGTTGCACAACCTCTTTTGTACAACTTTACTAGAGCTAAGAATTTAATAGTTGTTGGGCTAGTTCTACTAAGCTGCAGTCTGACATCACATTGCAGTGTAGGCAGTGAATCTGTTTCTATCACAAATTAGATGTTTTAATTCCCCGAATCCATGAAAATTTAAGTAGAATTTTAATTGGGTTGGGTAGGGTGGGATTTTCCTTTCCACAGGATAATCTGCAAGACTTTTTTCCATTCTAAAATGAAAAACACCTGTCATACTATAACCACAAGTGAATCTTCTAACACCACAAATGTTTCCAACCCCCAGAGGTAGATTCAGACAACTGAAACTCTCACCTCACATCTGGAGGAGTTTAACGTGTATCTAATGCTTTCTGGCTATGAACTTAGCTTTGGTGCAGGTGAATTCCATTTTAGACCTGTGCATCCATCAGATTCAGCCATCTCGTCCTGTACCAAGACCTCTGCATGGAGGGTGCTCTGCAGACAGCTTCACGTGAGCTTGACTCTCCAAACATAGCAATGGTTCAGTGGGGAATGGACAGAGGACTTCAACTGCCTTCCAGCCTGCCCATAAACAGAGGGGATGACAAACCTTTAAGAGATAAATACCAGGGCAACGGAGTGGGGAAGATGAACAACAGCTGAGAAATGAGTGTTATGTGGAACTGCCAGGATCTCTACAAAACCTCTGCACAGGCTGGCTCCCCACACCTTGCACTATGCATTTAGTCTGACAAGGGTATGCAGCCTTGAAATCAATTGACAGAGCAGGGAAGAACATTATTAGGCATCTGCAACCTCCAGACGCTCTGCAGCGACAAGATTTGTTGGAGGGCAGAAATGACAGCTATGTAACAACAGTATCTTATTGATATGGGCTTCCTGAGCAGTGATGGAAGAAAGGGTGAATGCTTCTGACAGCAAGTGACTGCAGCGTATGTTAGAGGCTTGACGGAGCAAGCAAGGCTACAAATGAAGTAGTACAGGAAGAGAAATGGACAAGACACGCTGCAGATAAAGATGTAAGTAGGTCAAGCATCACAATCTCGGAATGGCAGTGACATTTTGGCCCACACAAAGCATGAGTCATTTGTTAATGTTTTGTTTAAGCCCATTAAGCACACTGGCTGGATACTAGCAAAGCCATTTGTATTAAAATCATGCAGCATTCAGCAATGGAATCATCAGTATTTGCTGTATGTGGGAATTAATTGTCTTCATAAGGTTGGTTGCATAATAGCATTCACCTGGCTGGAAGGGTGTCAGAAGACGGTACTAAGCTACAGCTGCTTATGTTAGAAAGATAAAGAACACTGTCTGTTTGTTTTAAATAGATGAACAGTAGGCATATAAAACCCAAACACAATAGTGAATAGCATTGAAAAAAAAAAGGTAGTACACTTCTAGGCACCTTCCCACAAAATACAAAAGCAAAGGATGTTAATAAGCCAATCAAGAAATGCAATTAATGCGTGAAATCATTATTACAGCATATTAAGATATACAGGCGTTAAGTCAAGGTGACTATGTTCATGCAGCCAGTGAAAACTTACAGCAATAATTGCAGCATGTTAGATAAAACCAGAATGTTTAGAGTATAAGTATTTTCAAAAACATACCTGCCTAACAAGCTCAGTTCTGATTTTCCATCTTTGCTTGAGGTCAGAACATTAGTGATAAATACAAATCTGTCTCATTGCAGTCACTGAGAAAGAATGCCTTAAAGGAAGCATGGCTGTAACAGACTGGAAAAACTATTTGCTTTTAAAAAGAAGCCCTGTATTACAACTCTTCTATTGCTATTAGCATCACTAAAGCTATTGATAAATGAAGCGGAATTCAAAAATACATCAACAAATGTTGTTATTTCATTGCTTCTACACCAAGAGCCTCTTTTCAGTAGTGCTAAATTCTTTTGGAGACAAAAGTTTATACAACTTGAGGTACTGATGTAATTCTGAAGAGATCCAAGACCTTTCTAGGCAGCAATGCTGAGAAAAGTAGAATGAATCAACCAAGAATATTTTTTTCTGCGCGTCATAGAATGGTTTTGCATTCCATACAGTCCCAGAGTGTTTTTTTTTTCCAAATGCATTATTTTACCCATTACAGCCTTCTACAGCCAAACCAGCTGATTATTTTTCCCAAGTAAAATACTTAAAATAACCAATGGTAGAAGTGTTAATTCAGAGCCTATTGTCTTCACTAATTGGCAAATTAAAGGGAATCAGCTGGAAGATAATCAGAGTAAGAACAAAGAAACTCACATGTTAGTTGGTATTAAATATTTCAGGTGTGAAGTATGCAGAAGCCTGAATGACCTGAAAACATTTGCTTTCATAGAATCATAGCATAGAATGGCTCGGGTTGGAAGGGACCTTAAAGATCACCTACTTCCAACCCCCCTGCCATGGGCGGGGATGCCACCCACTAGATCAGGTTGTCCAGGGCCTTGTCCAACCTGAGACAAAAAGGAACTTGTAAACTTACCCTTCCAGTTGTCTTCTGTCCCAGCACTGTCTTTTCCATAAGCATACGCTAGACTTGTGTAGCAAAAGCCATTCTTTGTCCTGTAGTTCTTTGATCCAGTCTGCTGATGACGACAGAGAACTGCAATTAATAAAATGAGTTGGTCTGAATTCCCAGAAGCACAACGGTAGTCATGTCGGACATTGTGTTCAATGTTATTCAGTGGTCAGTGACATACATACCCATACTCAAAGGCTGTTTGGAAAGTGCAGAGAATGTAGAATTTTTCCATGCTTTTTTGAAATATTATATCCAGAAAATAAAAGCCACATAATCTCTATGTTTTCTCTACATTTTCTGTTAATATCAGAAGGGAAATTCTAAGCAGCTGTCTTGTAGCTGAGTGAAGTTAGACCACGAGGCAAGATCCTCAGCTACTGTACGTCTGCAGGCTTCACATCAGTGAAGTTTTGCTTATTTACACAGCAAGTAATGATGTGGCCTTGGGTTTCTTCTCAAAATTATATACGCACCATTGCAAGCCATTCAGACTGATCTGCAGAGGTCTCGATGGCAAATGTAACGATGAATCAGACCTCATTAAATAGAAGAGCCTAAGTGCTTTGAAGGTCAGGTTAACTTTGCTCTTTAACAAGGTTATTTTGACATTACCATATGCAAGTGTCACAAAACACTGGAAAGGACCATAGGATTAACAGTGGCATCAGCAGCGTTAACAAATTCTGTTTGCTAGCCATACTTCTCTCAGACCTTCATTATGTGCTCAGGGCAATGCAACTAGAACATTACTGACTTGAACCAACCATACTATTTAAAGCAGATCCATTTAATCAATGGATATATTTTCAAACAGCGTTTTGTTTTGTAATGAATGCATATGACATGCACACAATTAAGCCTCCTCCCTACCAAAGCCTCAATCATCAGGTTTGGGAAATCTAATTTATACAAAACATCCTCCTTCAAAGGATTCCTTTTGCCACTGCCCCACATGCATAATAGATTGTCCTTTAGCTAACAAAAATAACTGTAGAAAGGAACTGGAACTCTGACAATAAAGCTTTTATCAGCTGAAGTTTAAATAGTGACTGAAATCATTCCAAAAGCAGATTGCTCAAAATTTAGAGGACATGGGCAACATTTGCCCATTAAAAATGCAGGCACTGTTATCAGTGAGGAGTAATTATGTGTACAAGAAATAATGTCAGGAAAGACATCTTTCTGCTATGATCTAAGGTGTCATTACAACCACCACAGTTGAGTAGTTTAATAAAAGCAACCATTTTACCTTTCTATTCAAATGGTGCAAGTTACAGTTCAGAAATGGAACTTTTCTCTATTTTTAACAGTTAAAGCAGTTTTATTTAATGTTGATTATTCCATTGAAGTTCATTTCACAGTGATCTCATTGTAGTCGGAGAAGATTTACAGTGGAGCTGTGCACAGTCACTGGGGAATTGATGACTTCATAGAACTAAGGACATCAATTTTCCCATGCTCAAAGAACTTCTCCAAAATCCCTTCCTCCTCCTGTCTAAACAGGACCCTGGCTTTTAGAAAAAAATGTGCATAATTGCTGTAGATACAGAAAAGAAAAGAAAAAAAAAGATTAATATAGGATTCTATTACCGTTGTGTAAAGAAAAAAAAAAATGAATTAACAGATTTACCCCAATGTCAGTAAAATCAAAATCTGTCTTCATGATATTTCATCAGTGTTTCTTTTCTAACATGACAGAGACAGATGGGATTTTTGGACAAGGATTTTTACAGAAAGAAAAAGGCATTTAGCCCAAGTTTTAAGACAAGATGTCTAGTAAAGATTGGGGAAAGAGAAAGCTAAATACGTAGTACTAAAAGGAATCTTTTCTTAGCCTAGGAAGCCTCTGCAAGGCTACTGGTCAGATGAAGGGCTTCAACTTACAGGTCTCAGCAGGAGCTCCAAGCCCACACTCAGCTGGTGTAAGCATTCAGGAAAAATGCCAATGCTTTGGCTAGAAGTTCTACTAATACATTTGTGGATAAAGATGTGGTTTATGTCTGAAGACGACAGCATGTTGCCAGTATCTGTTACTTGATAAAAACACAGTTGATCCGCAACAGGATTTTTGCTCCTATTTGGAGCTGCTAGAGCTGCCACTAAACTGCGAGCTCCCCTGCATGCCAAGACAGCATTTCCATCATTTCAGACCGCAGACGGGCAGCTGCCCACCCTGCAACATCTGAGCACCAGGCTACGGTCTGCCAGCTCCGTGCTGGTCAGTTTACATGGCAATCCTTCCCTACTGCTAAACCCCTCGCCTCCTGAGCCCCCTCGGGAGCATCGATATGATCATCACCAATTATGTAAGATAAAAGAAGAGATTCATAATCCAGGCTTCAGATATCATCAAGATTTATCAGCGTGTACGTACTGTCTCCAGACAGCATTGGGAAGCTGTCACAGGTAGACATTAAGAGGTGAAAACTGGAGCTTTATATTGATTACAAAACATTTCTCCTTTATCAACTTAAACTAACTTATGCTTGCAAACACACCTGGGTGTTTAACCATCGCTAACACAGCAGCCTCCATGGCCCAGAAACAAAGCATTTGGGCTGGCTGTCGGGCTCCTAGAAGCTGCTTCCTAGGATAAAGAATGACTTTTGATCTCTTGGTCCTTTTTAAGAGCCCATGTACCTCAAGGATCATTGTTTTATTCCTGCAGGAAACAATTTTGAAGAGGAATGTGTATTTGGTGCATCGTAGGTACCCCACACTAGACAAACTAACAACCAAGGCCCCCTAAATTACAGCTGCACTTTTTACACACTATCACCTCTCTTGCATTCAGCTACCAATAAACCCATGAAAAGTAAACAGCACATTTCTGTATATTTTTCTTGCAATGCCAATAAAATTATTTAATTCACAACCCATAGATTCTCTACCGCTTGTATGTCTGAAAGATTCTCCTCTTCTACAGCCCTGAAAGCAAACCCTTTCCAGTTGTAATGCAAGACTTAAGAAAACACATTCAGCATTACAAGTCAGATGCTATTTAAGGGTTTTTTATAGATGGTGGCTTCAAGAAAACAGCTTTGATTAGTTGTCAAGACACTTGCTTGGGAAAAATTTCTATTTCACATTCCACTCAGTGCATGTTGCTTTGAAGGAAATGAGCTAACGCTGCATCTCTGATTCAGGCAGGAGGTGAGATTAAGAACAAGATTCCTCAAAGACGAATGGGATTCTGTTTACCAGCTAAGGACTTTGGATCAAGCTCCTTATTGCCTACGGCATCCAGAATGGGGGATTTTTTGCAGTCTCACTTGTTTGAAAAACCCTGCCTTGTGCAGTGAAACTTTTCACTTCTAATCCTCTGGCCAGCCTGCCGGGCTCTATGACAAGCCTTATTTTCTAGTCTCTGCCTTCCCAGCCTCCACTATTTTTTTTCTATCATTGCACCATTTGCTGATGGGAGGGAGGAACAACTGAGCCAGAAGTAGCCTGTGACAGCACAGGAAACAACTGGCACAAACTGAAATACAAGGGATTCCCCTTCAATATAAGACTGTTTATTTCACCCCCTGTGAGCACTGAGCAGATTGCCCAGGGAAGCTACAGAGTCTCCACCGCTGGAGATGCTCAAAGCTGCGCTGGACATGGCCCTGCCCAAGCTGACCCTGTTTGGAGCACCAGGCTGGACCGGATCTCCACTAGATCTCCAGAGACCCCTCCAAATTTAACCACTGACTGCAAGCTGTGATCAACAGGAGCTACCTGAGCAGGTACACCACTTCTGTCTGCAGAGGCAGGCAGAAGACCTCAGTGCCACCTTTCAGATACAATGAAAAATTAATCCAGTTTCACCTGGGAGGTGTTTGTGCACAGGGCTCTCCTCTTAAAACTCCTCTAAAACTCCTCTAAAAACAAAATATTTAGGCCTGACCAAACTACTCTACCTTTTCATTACAGCTCTCAAATGAGAAGCTAAACCTTGAGGAGCAGCAGTTTCTCAGTGGCTTGACTTCTTGGGAATAAAAAATTGATCCAAAATAACATCTCTAGGGGATGAATTAATTTGACAATCACTTTCTTTTAAGTCTGATTAAAGGTTGGATGAATTACTGAAGGATGAGTTCATGTCCAGGGTGACACTGGCTGAATATTTCATTAATCTTACCTTGAATAAATGCGGACCATAAAGAAAAAGACAGCTTGCTTCAAAAATCATTATTTTTATCTATATAAAATAACTTTCTCCCCTTTCTTTACAGTTGTGGCTTTAACATGTTAAGAATCAAATTACAGAGAGATTACTGTGACCATTTTAAGGCCATTTCAGCTCACTGACACACCAGGGTCCATTCAATAGCATTGTGCTGCCAGACCACTTAACACATGTAGCTGCTTCAGACTCCCACAGCCTGGCTAAATGGAAGGGGCCAGATCCTGGGTTAGGTGGAGTCAATGTGCCCATGCTGATTTAAAGGTGTGGATTTTATGCACAGCAAGACTTCCGTGGAAACTGAAAGGAATTTAACTCTTAGGTGTAGTCTTGCTTCATAAATAAGTATCACTGTTTACGCTGAAATAAGGATTTTTTTTTCCATGTAAAAGAAATGGAAAGGTTAATAAGAAGTCATGACCCCTTTACACACTAATCTTGACTGCTCTGTCCTTTCCCACAGCAGTTTAAAGAGTAGCATCCCGACCATGTGGAAGCTGCTCTTCTGCCAGTAATTAGAGAAAACAATGAATCCAAACACCACAAAGAGCCCAAATTTATCAGTTTGTCTGTTTCCAATTTGTACCACACACCCTGTTCTCAAAGACACTAAAGACAAAACTGCATAATTAGGAAGAGGTTAGCTTTCTGCAACGAGTTTATAGAAAGCAATGGTTCACACCTGACAGCGACCCCCTGCTCCTGCCACCTTATTTTTCCAGCCTGACACAGAGCAGAGCTCAGTCCAAAGGCCCTGACTCGTGATCCCCGGACTGCGGCTCCTTGATGTCCACCTGCCCTCTCCGCTGCAGGTTACTGCCAGCCTAACAGGGAATGCTGCAAGGAACACACATCCCCTCCTTTGTTACTGTGGTTTACAACCCAGCATATTAATGCAAAGCACCTCTGACCGAGGTGAGGTTCAGTACCTGGGGCTGCGATCGGCAGCAGACGGAATCGCGCTGCTCATCTGAACAAGAAGGAAGCTCAGGAAGGCCTCAGCTCCGCACCTCCCACACAGCACCGTCTCTTTAATGGACCACCTTAGGGTGTCTAAAGCAGCTGGGTCCACAAAAGGGACCAGACTCTGCAAAACGGGGAGCTTTCAGTCCTTTTTAAGGAAAACACTCAGGAACATGCTACAAGGTCAAACTGATTATGTACCCCCTTCAAGTTACCTCTGGCATTCAGCACGTTGCTGAGTGCCCAGCACTCTGTCTGAGGGCTACAACGAATAGGAAATAAATGGTACAAGCAATACGAACACTGCTTGTGACCCTCTGCACAGAACTGATGCAAGGAATGGCTGAGGGAGGCGTGAGGCAGCACGTTGATAAAAATGAGTTTGTTTTTTATGTCCTGCTAGCGCTCGGTGTGCATCATGAAAGCAAAATGAACCCCTTCAGCCAGCCAAATCCCGCCTAGGAAGGGTTACGTGATCTTCCTGCCGATGCTGTATTCTCAGAATGAACTCCTATGGTGCCAAGCCAGCCCAGCTAACTGCATTCTCTACCAGCAACCACTGACAGATGCTTAGGAAGGATGCAAGAAACATGACAAGCGCAGCACATGCCATCTCCTAATGCACCTTCTCTGCTCCTGTTAGCAAGGAAGCCTGACATTCACTCTGGTAAACATCTACTAAATAACTTTTAAGATCTTTTTAAAAAAGTTTTTCAAGCTCACTAGTAAAAAAAAGATGTCAAGTGAGGAGGAAAGCTGCTGAAGCAATATTCTAGTTGCAAGGGAAAGCTTTTTGCCAGTCTGGAAGCCCTACACTGGAAAGAGAAGGGATGTATTTTGGTGTCAGAGGAATGGAACGAGCATGTTTTTTCCCAAGATTTTATGTCAAAGGGATGTTTAATTTACAGTTTGGTTTAATTATTCACTGGGTCTAATACATTTAACATTTCAATAATTAACTTCTACAGCAACTGGGGGAAAACCTGATTTATCTATTTACTTCCATCTTTAGCTGTTTAATTAGCCGTAGTGTCCTCTGCTCTATAATCTCTTTGCATGGACAAAAATATTGAGACAATTACAGGAACAAATGATTTCCTTTAGTGAGTGCATGGGCCTGGGAGAAAAATTGCTGTAAGGGCAGAGACAAGGTAATTTTTTCTTATGACAGTTTTACCTGTTTTCCAGGGAAGCATCCCATACAGCCAACTGCTTAAAACAGAACGCTCTTCTGTGGAGTTTGTTGAATGCCACAGGAAAGATCTGAACGGTGTTCCAAATATTTGAGCAGTTCCTCTCACAGAAATCAGCTCACTAACAGCATCATGCAATCTGGACTTATTATACAGCTCTTCCTATCACCCAACCCCGTTCTTTAATTCTCCAGAGGTGTAATTTTTTTTTTCAGAATCAGAGCAAATCCATAGCATTTTATATAGCCAAAGTCTCTGTCAGTAAACAAGCTGGGGAGTTTTGTTCTTTCAGCTTTTATAAGATATAGGTGCAGAGGGTATGCACAGGTCATGAATTCCTGCTAATATTACACTCGTGACAACTCATTTGCAGCAGCTTCGTTTTGTCACCCGCTCACCACATGTGAAGTCATCATCTCCCCATGAATCCCATTGTCACAGTATACACGGCAATGAATACAATAGCTGCATGTTATTAAAATCCCATATTGGGAAAATAATCTATTCATAGCTCATTCCTCCCCTCCTCCTCTACCATTCTCTTAGAAACAGCGCTTCTCTACAGTAAATAAAGAAAGCCTTATCATTAATTCTATTTAGGCCTAATATGTCATAAAGCAAGGAAAGCAGGCCATTTTCCTCTCTGCTGGGGCACAAAACATGTATTAACTATTCCAACCAGTGCTGTGAATGATTTATTAATTCAATTTTGGAATGTGTGACTGTCAGATCATATAAGTTCATTATAAAAAGAGTCTCTCTGAGGACTCTTTTACTCTTTTTAAACCAACTGACTGACATTTCACATGCTTCATAACTGCACCCATCTATCTCCTTGCTGCTTGTTCTCTGTGTCACACAGCGGTTATAATTTGTCTTGCCCACATTATTTATTTTATTTTTTAATCTGATGACCGAGAAGTGGTCCCTGGCAGTAACGTTCCAACCCACACACCCACCTCTGTGCTCGAATCTCAGGACTACCCAGTGTATAATCGTCTCTCTTGATTCCCAGCCTGGCTGAGGTTGGCAGGGAGCTGGAGGCCATTTTGTCCATGCCCACACAGGGCCAGCCAGAGCAGGGTGCCCAGGACCATGGCCAGATGGCTCATCCATACCTCCAAGGAGGGAGACTCCACGACTTCTCTGGGCAAACTGTTTCCAAACAGAATTCTGAACTGCTCTCCTTTGCCAGGGGACTGTGAAAATCTCATTCAAAGCCCTCCAAGCTGGTTCAGAAATTCCCAACTGGGGGGGACATCACATCAATGTTAGCATCTGAAAGTTGCTTCAAAGTGCTGCCAGCCGAGCTGCTAATACTGCCTCCCACGAAGAGGAGGGCAAAGGTTCCTCCTAATAGGTTCCTCTGGCCTAATACTGGTACTGGTTCTGCCTTCACCTTTGCAAACCTCCCTGTGGGAAACAGGATGAGAAAAAAACTTCCTCCTGAGAAAGGAGAACTGCTCCCGGGAACCACTCTGCCGTGCTCGCACAGCACAGCTCCCGTTCTGCGTCAGCAACCCAAGTCTAGCAACTTCGCTCTATCTGATGGTTCCCACTAAGAGCGATCATGAGTTCTAACACCTCCTTCGTGTCTTCCTGTCTTTATATAAAACTTGTCCCTGTGAAGAGACAAAGCAAAAAAGCAACATGAAAACATTTATTCATTGCCCACACCAGGACTTTTTTGCCAACGCTGTCTAAACACTAAACTTACACCGCTCCGTTTTTATTTCTGCTGGTTACTAACAAGGTCAAGTTTTAACAGACTCTTTTAATGGCTGCTTCAAGTTTTCATTTTGACATTTCAGCTTTTAAAGGATACATTAACAACTAAGTAAAAATGCCATTTGGGCATTTATGTTAACTGAGTATGAGTACAATATAAAACAATTTAGTAAAAATGCTTTCTGCAAGGTCCTCTTTACATAAGAAGACTTCAGATCTAGCACACATGTTTATCTAACTGAGGACTGACAACTTGTAATCAGAAAAACAAGAAACATCCTTAGAGATTGTAGTACCAGGGAGAAACAAACAGTTTAGTTTGATCTCCCACATTTAACAGAAGCTGTTGCATTTTATTCATTTACTCCTGGAACAAACCCAATTTTGACTAAAATAAAGCTTCCAAAAGGAGTCTTGTTTCAGTCTGAAGATATCACTTCCCCTGGTAGTTTGTTCCACTGGCAAACCACACCGTTGCACCTAATTTGCATCTATCTTACTTTAGCTTATTCCACTGGTTCTTGTTATGCTTTTCTTTACTAGATTAAGGAAACCTTTCATCCCCTCTGTGAAGCAAAAACAGGAGCCTACTCTCAATTTCCCCCAAAACCATATGGTGTTTCATTTTTAGATCTAAGAACACCGGCCCATTTCAAAATAAAAATAAATAAAAATCATTCTAAAAGATAGGAACATGAATAGTAAAGTAAATGCTCTCTCTCATTTGCAGTAATAACCGTGAAATGCTACTTTGGGACTGGAAAGCATCTCAATTCTGCAATTATACGTTCATCATCTCTGTTCCATTTTCAGTCCCTTAGGCAGTATTTTACAGCTAGAGCCCTCCAAGGCAGCCATACTTTTGTAATCGGTCATATATTTTCAACACAGACGACAGGGTCAGCTCTTTTATAGGGCTCTGGCTCCAGCCAGACTGACACTTCACTGGATTACAGTTGTATAAAGGTCCAGGAAGAAAAGCATTGGGGATATGAATCACCTCAACTCATTTGTAGGGGCTGGCTAGAAAGGAGTCTCTGCATGGTGTCTGTCGCTGATTTACCATTCAGAACCTCCTGGGCAACAGAAAAATGAGGCCTGGAGGACATGGGAGCAAGGTGAAGACATACTTCTAGTCTTCTCTAGGTGTTCGGGATGCTGAAAGCCGCCTCCTCTTCAGATCTTCAGAGTTGCTAGGCTGGGGGCTAGGTGGGCAGATGTTAGGCTGTATGGTATGAATTCTTCGTGGTCTGGGCCTTCACTTCCAAAACACCCAGCCAAAAAAAAAAAAAAAAGAGACAGTGAAACGCATCCTGCAATGTTAGCCACAAAAATAAAGATTAGCTTTCACTTCACTTATGCAGCAGCACTCTACAATAACGGAGGCAAAAAGCACAGGTTCCCTGCTGCAATCTCTACCACTGCTGAAAGGGGAGGATGTCAGATGGGGAGCAATGACAAAATCCTGCTAGAGCTCTCCTGTCAAAGCATTTATTCTGCCATAACAGGCAAGTCTTAACACACTTATTTTTTCCTTTATAATTTCACTATGATTCAGAGTGGTCCCAGTAATCAACACAGGAGATATTCCTTTCCATCCTGCAGATGAAAACTAGATAATTAAATGGATGTTTCTAATACCCCACTATTTATACGAGGTTGTATATGGTGAATTAATTCAGTAGGTCCATGTATTTCCCTCTGAATGAAGAAATGGCAAAAAAATTGATTTCTGCTTGGTTCTATTGTATGTGGATCTAGGTTACAGTGTTTATCTCTGCATTATACAATATCACACTAGAAATAGTTACATAGCTTAGAAAATCAAAATTATGGCAGTTTACTCTTACTTTTTAAAGGCATAAATGATTACAGAAGGCTTTTAAAAGAGATTTTTAAACTATTTCTATGAACCTGATGAACAGGAGGGCATTTTTACAACACTTTGGCAAAGTAAAGGGACCTTAAAAGTGTGAACAAGCTGCTGTCATATCGCAAGGATATCAAAGTGATTGAATGTTAAAAAAAGCAGCCTTAGCCTTGACCATGCAATACTTTTTATAGCAACTGAGCTATGGCAACAGCCTCTGTGGTCACTTCTGGTCCACATGAAAGAAAAGTACCATAGCTTCCCGACACGCTGTCTTGGGGAACTTCCATCTTATGCTTGTCATAGGCTAAAAGCAAACGCTTACTGCAGACTGATATCCACTCACTAATATTCCATGCATCTTCCTGTGTCATTGCAACTTGATCACATGCTTGAGCTTTAAAGGCCTTACCAAAGCAGAAAAGCCCGCCTTTCAGTACAGCATAATATCAAATGCTATTTCCCCCCAGCAAAATCACAAATGGGTAATTAGTGCTTATGCAAGGCATTAATGATGCTATAGGAATAAGCAGATAGGCAGGTACACTGCATGTCTTACCACTGCCCTCAAGGAAGCACTGCCAGATGGCTGCAGGCCAGTACTTCGACATGCTCTGGTACACGGATCACCATTAACCTTTGCAGAACAAGAAGCTGCAAAATCACAGAAACCAATTTCCAAAGTTAGGAATAAAAATTGTCACCTGGCAAACTAAGACATGAAATCAACTCCACCCTCCCAAGATGAGCATTGTCAGCTTGCATGTCAGCTTTTCTCCTGGATCTTCTTCAGTTTAAAGCCTTTCCCATTGTCTTGAATTTAATGTTCTCATTTAGGTGAGGTAAAATTCAGAGGCCATACAGTACAGGAGGAAGTTCTCTTGTCTACCTCATCCTGCTTTCCCAGGAACATGGTCTGCATTGGCATTAATATCCAGCTCCGCAGGCAGGCAGAGTCATCAGGACTGACTGCTAAGGACTCAGAAGTGGATTTGTCAGTGCAAGCCACCAATTACCTGTCAAAAGACCTTCCAGGAGCAGATGAGCAAGACAGTTATTTGGTATGATTCTCTCCTTGAAAGAAAAATTGAACTTACTTTAAATGGTCATAGGGTAGAGGGGGAAAGTGATACTCTTGTCGCACACAAATTATTCCTACTGTTATGCATCTCACAATTAAGCTGCCTCTCCAGAAAGTTTCGTGCATCTGGCCATATGGTGCCCTGGGGCTGCTGGTTCCCCCTAGGCTGAGAGCAGGAGGAGGAGAACTTCCTTTCCACTGCAGGCTTTCCCTCCCCTCCTCCATTTGTTTCAGATTGCTAAAGACGAACGTGTTTGTATTTGTAGGGTATGTTTCTGTTGATGATCCACATAAAACACACAGCACACAAGTCCCACTGAGACCCCGCTTTTCGTCCTTAACCAGCATCCTAGGCTCGTGCAGCTTGTTCAGACAGCTGGGCTCCACTTGCTGCTAGCACACAGAACTGAATAGCTCGTCACTGCATACTGCTTCTGTGCTTAAATACTAGCGATTTTACAGTTGAGATAATACATCCTCCCTAATGTTACTTCCAAGAGACTATTTGCATATGCAACCAGTCACGAGGTAACCATGACAAGCAGCAGTTCTCAGTAAGGTTTTCAACTTAAGTATTCATCACGCAGGGTTACTTCCCAGCAACTTCACAGCAACAGGAGCCGAGGCCCTCTCAGGTTCAACAGCACGGGAACGCGGGAGAGCAGGAGGAAGAGGAAAGAGCCAGAAGGAAGAAAGGTACAAAAATGATAACGGCTTATTTGTTTCTCACATTTATTCCCTGGGAATCAAAATACAGTAAGATAAGTATCAAGAGTGCCAAAACATGAGAAGTTGTGAAAGACGAGCTAATTATAGCCATCATTTAACAGATGGGAAAGCTGAGACCACGACAGGCCAGCAAGTATAAGACAGGGCTCTATAAAGACCAAGGAAAAGTTAAATCAGTGGACCTCCTCAATCTTCCATCTCATCATTTAGTTCTAAAGCCCAACTGATTCATGATTTCAAACTTTTCCCTACCAGTATTTTAGTCTGAAAAAAATAATGGAAAAATAGTAAGTAACGGAAGTCTAAATTATCTCATGTTCAGACTGAGAACCCTGGCTTTAGCAAATCCTCCCAGCTACAGTGCATTGTTCCAGAAGGCTTGCAGACCAGGCTGTTTTCAGACTGGAAGAAAAAAAAAAAAAAAAACCTTTACCTTATAAAATACTAAAAATGAAGAGGAGCTTTAATGAAACAAGATGTTTCCCCAAAAAGTCTCCAAACTTGTTTGCTATAGAAATATTAATGCAAATTTATAAGGTTGGTCCAAAATTCCTAAGCACTTTACTTTGCTTTTTTAATTTGGAAGGACTGATCACAAAGGACACACCTGAAAAGTCTCCAGCAATTGGATTGTGTCATGTCTGAGAACAAACGTCAGGCCTTCGCTTGCTAAACATGCTTTGGGGTGGGCAGTTGAGACACCTCATTCTGTTTTTAATGTAGAATGAGCCAGGCACACTGACAGCTGAAGGATTCAGTTTGCGGGGTGTCTATACGACCTCAGTGCTAGAGGTAATTGTGTTAGAGATCCAGCTCCCTGATGATTCAAATTCTGTAATGCTGATACCAAGAGTCAAAACAGTTCACACCAGAAAAAGGGCAGACCCCTAATACAGCTTAGATCAGTAATATATACAAAAATGAGCAGAAAAGCCTCCTTTTTTTTCTGCTTTATAGTAGGGTAAATAAGCAGGCAAACAGGCAAGAACCACCAGATGCTCCAATGTCCATGTTTCTTACTGGAAAGGGGCAAAAGCAGTATTTTGAAGTTATTTGGAAGGTCATGTTAAGGGGAAGGATGGGAAAGTTTTCCAAAACGTTTGGCCTTGATTAATGAGTATGCTGAGCACAAACCCACATGCACTTCAGGAACAGATGGCCTTGTTTTGGCTTTGTTGTCACCAAGCAGCTTCTTTATTATTTTTAACCCAAAACATTACTTATTCCTACCAAGTACCTAATTCTGCGTGAAGAGAAGGGGTAAGTGGAGGAGACAGAGGAAGACATCTCCTGATTTCAGGAAGACGAGCACGTAAGAGGCAGCAGCAGGCGGAGGTAGGCTGCCACGGGCAGGGCTCTGCTCCATGCACGCAGAGGCAACATCCATCGTGCTCCAGCAGAGAGGACGTTTAACTGGAAATGCCCCCCTGAAGATGTCGTCTGAGGAACCCAGCGAGAGGTTTTTGTAGCTGTGTGTGCCCCATGTCCCTGCATGAGAACAAAGCCAGGGAAAACCTAGGGACAGCGCACCTTACTGGGAGAATGATTTCCCCACAGAGCTAATAATTTCCTACTGATATTTCACAGGCAGTGTTTTAATGTTTATCCCTGGCCCAAATAACAGGTGGCATTTGAAAAGCCAGGCAGCAGCCCCCAAAATCCTTCACAGAAATAAAATCTTGAAGGGATTTTGGAAGTCATATTCATCTCAGGATAAAATTATCTGCCGTTTGACTAAATTGTTTCATTAGGACTCAGAAGCTTCTGGAGAGACTTGTGTTGTTTTTCACAGCAATGACTGGATTACAGGGATAGTCAGGAACGCCGGATCCTCAGAAGCCAGCGATAAGGAATTATGCTTCGCCAACATGATGCTCTTTAATCAGCTAAGTCCCACAGGAAGGGATAACTCTGCTTTCCACAGCTGTGCCTGGTGTGCAGACACAGCCTCCCTGGCTTAATCCACAACATTCAGATACTCAAGTAAACCTTTGTCTGCCTCAGTCAGCCTGCCCATGCTTTACTAGCCCATGATAACAAGGGCTGTATGATACTGAATCAGTACACAGCTCAGTATTGAATAATTATAGGAATTTATTTTTTCCCCATTGTTTACTAATTAGTTTCCCTACTTAGCTAACAGAATAGCAGACTATGCTAAAAGCAGCAGCAAATAAATCCCTCTCCTTAGTTAACCAACACACAAACCCCAGCTTGAATTTGCCAAGGAAGAGCAGCTTCTTTTCCTGCTTTTAAAACAGCAAAATATACACTGTACTGCCAAGGTGCCAAATCAGTTATCCACAGGTGGACAAGGCAAGCTGGAAAAAAGAACAGACACAGCTCAGTTTTAGATTTGGCTTGCTCTGTGCTCCTGACCTTGCTGTCAGGATGGTATGAGGTGTACCCAAAAAGCAAACTGGAACCTAGCTCAAGTCAGCTGCCAGCACCGAGCCAGGATGCATCTGAAGAGCAAGAATATCCTGTTCTCGCGGTTGGCGTTTTTTGGATGAAGCCTTATTGCGCCTCACTTCTTTTGTAACGCAAGCATTGTATCTCCCTCCTCTCGCAGGGTTATTGAAAAAGGATGCACGGAACACAGAAAGCAGCTCTGGCTGCTGTACAGCTGCATTATGAAAATGACTAAAGACCCCAGCTGAGACCAGGGAAAGCCACAGGAAGAACGTGGGCCTTGAAGTGAAACCGGAATGGCAGCAAATTGGTCCTGTAGATAACGAGTGCTGCTAGGCACCGCACAAAGCCAGAGCAGCAGCCCCAGCCGCGTCCCAGCCCCAAGCCCCCCCAGCTGCCAGAAGCTCTGGGGCAGCGGCGGGCAGGGAACACGGAGGGCTCCGGGCTCTCCTTGCCACGTGCTTTGCAAATATCTCACGGGTAGGGACCAGCCTACCTCCGCACCGAGGGCTAACAGCAGCGCTGTGCATCCTGCAGCTGGCTTGGAGGATCGCTGAGGAGCCGTATGCACGTAGCAGATCAGCTTTCTGGAACCTGGGGGGGAAAAAAAAGAAAAAAGAAAGACTCAGCCTTGACAAAGTCATTGTACATTTCATTTGATGACGGATATGGGTGAAATTTTAAAACCTGCACATCAAAAATGCAGTATGTGACGCTCGGGTCTTTCACAGAAACTGAAAATGGAAAAGTGTCAAGAAATCGATTTCAAATACCTCGTTTCATTTCACTAATTAAAATGAATAGATCATGCATATTTACATATACTATATTTAATATCTTTCGTGATGCTTCAGAAGTATAAAAATAATCATTGATGGCTCAGTACCTTTTTATATCAACTCAGACTCTGGCAAAAGAATTCAAATTTCCATTTTGTATTCTATTTCAAGAAAGTGCATTTCCAAAAGGCCAGGATTTCCCGCATGTTGAAAATACCATTTTCCTACACAGGCCTATTTAAAATCTGTTCAGAGACAGGTATTGCAGCTCTTACAGCAACCTTGCAGAGCAGGCAGCTCTGAGCCTTTCTGTATACATCTTCCATGCGTCGCACTTGTGGCAGCTTGCTAAAAGCAACATCAAGAAAAATAAAGATCTTTTCTTGATAGAGGACATTCAAGGTGAGGTTTTCTTTAAGCAAAGAAGGTTTGCACATGAAGTAACTTAGGCAAAAAAATCCCTTCTTTAAATGAAATATTCTGGTGCAGGGTACCTTCTCTGCCAAGGGAGGAAGAAAGCTTTAATACTCACTTGAAAAGGGAGTTTAGCCTAGGTCATAATGCAAGTTTTGTTTTCAACTCTGAGGATGGAAGCGACAGCTCACAGCCACCCCGAGGTGTCCGCAGCAGCCAGCGCGAGGCTTTCTGTCCCCTCCCGACCCTTGTGGTCTCTCTGGTGGCAGCTCTGAAGGGGGCTGCTCCTCAGACCGGAGGCTGAGGGTGGAATTCAGTAACTGCTTTCCAAGGACACACACACACAGCAGCTCCTGTGCTCTTCACACCCCGAGAGATGCTGAAGGCCGGTCTGGACCCCAGTGCTTTTACAGACTTTCTGGGCCCCAGTTCAGAAAAGCTTTTAAGCAAGTGCCTAAATCCCTCTTCATGAGAGTCAGTCCTTAAAGCTGAACACATACCTGCTATGTTGAACTGAGGACAGCAAGAAAATGCAGGAGGTAAGGTACAAAAAGGGTGTTCAGACTGTACCACTTATTTTAAGAGATTTAATATCAGTAACGTTCCTTATTTTATAGGGGTGCCTCCTTTTCTCTTAAGGCTTTCTTCCATTATGCAGTAGTACAGTATATTTAACCACAAGCTGAGAAAACCCTTTCCTTTTTTCCCCTTGCTCCTTGAATCTCGGGCTTTTAAAATCTCATTTGAGATGCCACGGATTCATGTTTAGCTGCCATCCCTGAAGATGAAGTACAGGCAATAGAAGACACCCAGCCCATCAGGCAACATGGTACTTAGCTCCCTGAAGACTGTGCTCAAAAAAAGAAAAGGAAAAAAAAAAACAGACTTTTAAGACTAATTGGTTCCAAAATATACTCCCATTCGCTCCCATTATAGCCCCTCTAGGGATAACTTCAGTAAAATAACTAGTGATATTTAGGTAGCTGACGCTAAGCAGGCTACGCAGTGAGACTGCGGAAGATAGTCCCCAGGCATTTTTGTCACCCAGCTGTTCAAATGTTTAAGCTTCTTAAAAATGCACCTCCCTGATAGCCTCTCAGTTTGTCTTTGTCCTCTCAAGCTCCATAACAAACCATTTTCTGGACCTGTGCTCACCTCTAGCACAGAAGGCTCCCTGACAAGCCATTCCCTCTCACATTTGTTAATCTACCAGCTGACATTCACGAAACCCCAGCTTGGCATTTTCTGTTCTCTCGTTCAGAAATTCCCATTACCCACTGCACAAGGCTCCAGCTCCTTAACTGACGCTGAATTGAAAAATCAATACTATTTTGAGGAAGAAGCTTTGATAAATAAACAGAGTATTTTAAACCAGGTAGGATTCTAAGCCAGAGAGAACTTACCCCAAGCACCAGCAGCAGCCAGCACGGCCCTGGAAAACTGTTCCTAGTGCAGTGCTGTCAAATTTACAAAAGGTGGGAAAATTGAAGTTCTGCTTGTGGTCCAAACTCAGTTTGTGGCATCAGATTTTTTGTACAAGCACAAGTTCCTGAAACCCGGGGATTTCAGATAAAAATCAAGCTTTCCTGACAATGGAGAATAGCTTGAAAGTAGACAACCACATGGCAAAAAATCTACACCCTCAGGACTTATCTACAAAAAATCTGTGTTTTCCAGTAATAACATGGCTGTTTTGAGACGATTGATCTTAAAAATCTTGGGCCAGACAACATTTTCTGTACCACAGCTTGTTAGTTTGACAGTCTTGCTCTCCTTGTCTGAAAAAAAAAGGGTCTGACCACCCTTGCTTTTGCTGCTTTAATCTGTTAAACCACCTGAGATGCTCCAAGCAAGCTATTACCACTATTCCAGCTGTGCATTTTACTACGGCAGAGAGGAAGAGAGGAGCATTTTATGGAGACGTGGTGTTTTAAAACTTCTGTTTGCACATGTTAATTGGGATTAGTCTAACATCTATTATACGCACGGCTCAAAGCCTATTGTTAAGGAACACAAGCAAAGTTGTTCTGGAAAAAAAACCTAGGCTAGGAATTGAATTGCTTGCACGTTTTGCCTAAAAAGCTTCTGTTTGGAAGCCAAAACTCTTACGCTACCCAGAGCTTGTGGTGTTCATTATCCTAAAAGAAAACAGAATTTAAAAACTGATGATGGGGACCAGACCTTTAAGATGACAGAGTGATGAAAGGACAACGTGCTGTTGTAACAGCGCGACAGGGGGAAGCAGCAGGTCAGATAAACGCTCCCTCTGAAAGCAGGGGGATGTAGTGGATCAGCAGATAAAAACATACAGGTAAAAAGAATACCTGCTCTTTAACTTAATTCAGTGATGAATATCCTGGTAGTGCTTGCTAAATTCTTTAAGCAAAAAATTACCCAGGCCTGTATTTTACTGGGCCCTCCACGCTGTATGCCTAGCAAGTACAGTTCGCTGGCACCACACCTCCCAACTCCTCTGTTGGTTTCCTTCCACGTCTAACGAGACACCTGACACTCCTAAGTGCTTTGCTCCTGAAAAAATACAGCTCTCAGTCCTCTAATTAGCTACACCACATCTATTAGCCTGAAAACTGCCTCACTTAACATCTCCAGTCCCACTAACGTGGCTCTAAACACAGTTTTCCCAGCTTCGATACCTGTGACAAGGCTAATTGCTACTCTTACTGTTTGTCACATTTCAGATGGTGTTGACAGCGCTTTATTGAAAAATAAAGAAAAAATGGCCGGAGCTCCAAAGAAGTAAACCTATATGGAAAAATGGGGAGCTAATAACTGGCGAGTGTAAGCACCGATATATCCTAATATAGTTCTGGGGCCCTTATACAATGAGGCTAGTAAAATTCCATTCCTACCAGAAGTCCCACCCTAAACTTCAACTTTCCAAGCACGAGGCGATGCCGAGCTGAGCAATGCAGTGCCCTCCTGTGCCTTAGCAGGGGGCTCCTCTAAAAGGCCAGGTGCTGGCCTAAGGCTGTTTCTATTATAACAAACACTGTGCCCTCCAAGGAAAAAACCCGGAGTTCCAGGTTAGAAACAAGAGCGTTTGGCAACGTGAGAACACACGTCTGTCCAAGCCACTTCCAAAAGAAAATTAAGGCAGGCGTGCAGAGCTGCCACGTCCAAAGGTCTGTATCGCTCTACCAATACACGAACAAAAAAGCTCTTTCTGGTGGCCATCCTGCTCGAGATACCTTTTGCAATGCCCTATCTAAGCTGCATTAGAAATGCCAGCTCCAACTCTTCACAGCTCACTGATGAACCGTGGGCTTCCCGGGGACAGACCGTGCAGACCCCTCCGTCACGCTCCTGCCCAACCAACATTTCTTGCAGCAACGGCCCCTCCGTGCCGCGCCGCCTGCTCGCTGTAGGCTCAGGATGCTACCCCTGGCCACTGGGCCTTGCCATTTAAAAATGTAATCAATGCTGACATTATCAGGAGCATGAAGCCTAAGCGCCATTAATTGTTAATGAGGGAAGTTTCGCTTTTGGGTGTTGTAGCTAGCAAGCAAAAAGATGTCATTGAGCAGCTATTTGCTGCATGAGGCAAATTCTGTGTTATTGGAAAAAAAACAGCACTGCTACTGGTTTGAGCCCTACCCCCCACCCCATGTCCTAATTTATTTTAAAATAATGAAGGGAAAAGGGAAAAAGTCCTCCAGCTTTTAGAAAACAGTGAAGGAAAACACTGTTAGGGAAAAATCAAAGAGAAAGCTCAAGTTAGTCTGAAAATCCTGCAAGAGCAGCACTGCACTCCCCCAGCTGGCTGACTTGCAGTAGCTAACCAGCAAAGAGGCACAAATATATATATATATAATTTTCTTTTTTAACCTGACTGCTTAAACTCTTCAGTGAGGCTGAAATAAACACAGCTTACCTGCTGATTCCTTTTAGAAATCCATTCTTGTTAACATCACCCTTGTTTTGAAAACGTAGCAGTATCTACTCGTAGCACATCAACATACGAAGTACTGGAGGGACCAACCCTTCCCCAAAAATCTTACAGTTCACACATGCAAACAACACGCACAACCAACAATAAACCATAAGGCCCAGTTACACGGCCTGCAAAGCTGAAACGGTTCAGCTCAAGTTTTCACGAAGCACCTAAATAGGGAATCCTCACTTCTAATGCCCCAAAGCCAGCAGCTGAGTGGCAGAGCTCAGCAGGGCTGGTTTGTTTTGTGTTTTTTTTTTTTCTATCCCTTGTGTCCAAGAAGCAGCAAGCAAAGACTGAGCTCGATGACCGAAGTCACAGCTCCTGCTCCTTTCCATTGGTGGTTTCCAGGAGCAGTAACGTTAATTTAATGCTCAAACCCTCCCTGAGGGTCACTGCAGATTAACAGAAGAAACAGCAGCTATTTTCATTACATTCTCCTCTGGGGCTTGACATGAACAATGCGGTTGATGCCACCGTGATAACGTGCTCACCTCTGTCTGACATGCTGCCGTAGCACATCCTGCTCTATGAACGAGGGCCCCCGGAGAAGACATGCTAGGCTGCTTTCTCATCCTTTGAGAGGCAGTCACAGCACGGTAACTTTGCTGTTTCCCAGCTTTGTGCGGGTCTAAAGACGTGCTCCCTCACCTCCCGCTCCCATCCCAGGGAACACCTTGTGCAGGGCAACAGAACAGAACCAGGATGCCACAGGTGACAGCAGGGCGCATTTGTACAGCAGCACAGCAAACACCTCCAGTGCCCACGCTTCACCCAGCTGTATGCCGAGCTATCCCGTACAGGGGGAACTCCTAGTGAGGTTAAACGGCACAGCGTTTCCATCACAGTTTGACACTATCCCAGAGCCCATAAGCTAGAAAAAGTTTCGTTTCACTTCTTCCTTCAGCTTCAACATCTCCGCAAGGCTTTGATTTTCCAGGCTCCAGCCTGAGTCCCCAGACAACTACTGCCAGCGAAGGGAGATGAAACATGTTTTTGGTTTTTGTTTGTCTCAAAGCAGCAGATGATTATGAATCACAGTCACATTTTGCAAAGCTAATGAGCATAACCGATACGTGCCGGTCCTCTTTCAGATGGCAGGAATTGTGGGAGGAGAAAGAGCGTTCGGTGCGAGGTACAGAGCAAATTATCACGCCAGATGAATCCAGACAGACTGAATACAGCAGGACTTAAATCACTTGCCTGTATGTCAGATGCTCGTGTTCATCTGGTTAACGCTTTGGAGCGGGCACGCTATTTTTAAACCACAAAGACATCACGTGTGCCGTGCATCACATCTGCCAGATATTCCCACCTAGTACCAGTGTGAGCTCGTTTAACCTGGCAGGTGAAAGATGAACTGTGCAGGAATAACTAACTCTGAGCAGGAAAGGCCTCCTCTCCTAACAAGTCACGCCTCCTTATCTGACCTTTCGTCTGTTCTTCTGCTCGCCATCCCTGCAGAAAGCACCTGTAGCAGACCAGTCTGGAGTTTATTTAGACAACTTCTTTGATTGATCTAATTAAAAAAAAAAGGCACTGAAAGAAAGGGAGAGGAGATGAGGAAGACAGCTCTCATGGGTTTTATCCACCAGCACGGTGGACGGCTGCTGCGTGCACTAACCGAGAAGCTGGGAAGGTCTGCTGTGTTTCTCAGCAATTCCCTGCACAGATTCGCCATATCTATGTTTTAATGCTTTCCTGGTGGTTTAGATACTTAACTGTGCCCTTGGTCAATCAGCCTAGGATCACAATATTAATGTCTGAAGACATCAGATAGCCAGATAAATTATAGCTGTGTCAGATGAGACAAGCGCACGGCGAGAGTTGGGTATTAAAAAATGTTTAGACAAAGGTGACATTCTGGAAGCGAGGCAGTTATTTTCCAAGCATTTTGAGCAGATCAAGAAAGGGTAAAAGTGGGTTGATAATTACCAAAGTCATGCTGTCTAGCGTGTTCGGCTCTAACACCTTTCAAGATTGATGATAGTTTATTGGTAAGAACGGGCACATTAAACATGTCATCGGCAAATTTAGTAACAATCAGGGCTACCTCAGGGGGCTGAGGCTTCACGCTGCGGGTTTCAGTGCTTCTGCCCGCAGTCCCCAGCCCAGCCCAGCGCTGCCCTGCACACACAGCCACGCACGGCACCTCCTTGCTCGCAGAGACGGATGCTGCCACACACCCCTCTCTGGAGAGGCACCAAAACCAAACGCCAAAGTGTCTTGCATGAACAGTTTGTCTACAGAGCTTTCAAATTCCTTTTCTGCTTGGGTCATCTGCTAAGGACAGACCCCTCCGCAGACAGTTTTCTAATCTGTCCTCAGACACAGAGGATGCAGCTTCTAAACAGCGCACCTTCGCTGCTTTGATCTGAATGTTCCCACGTAAATATGAAGTGGCCGAACCTGAGCTCCCATCAATCTTACATCTCCAGTTTGTTCCTACAGTCTTGTTTTCTATCTCAGCACAGCATTATGTTATGTTGCTACCCTGGAGCTGTGGCGTAATCCTTGTTATTTACTTTCTAGTTTCCTACTCAAATCCAGACTTATTTTCCCCTTACAAGTTGCTTGCTTTTTTTAATTTTGCAATTCATTTTCAACAGCTGCAAAAGATTGCCCTGAATATAAAATGACTGTCTCTAAAGTTATCCACAAATCCATAAACATCTTGGCTAAGATGCAAATAACGTAAGCTTCCTAGCTGCATCTTGTTCAGAGACAAATGTCGGAGGCTGAGGTTGCAAAGCATCCAGCCCATTTTTCCTCTGACAGGATGCGTGCGTTTGGGTGCCATGGCAGGAGAAAGACTGCCTGGGACAAAATCCAGCTACATGGCAGTAGATTTGCAAAGCCTGACGTGTGGTTTTTTTGTTCTGTACCAGACACTTGACCTAGTGTCCTCTGGAGCAACCTCTGCTGACTTCAGCAGGTGCTGGCTTGGGTCCCAGGAGCACCGGTGCCAGGAACCTTAGGAGAATAAACCCTGTTCTTGCAAATTTGAAGGCTGATTTTGCAAGCTTCTGAGGTGTGGCTACGTTGGATTGGCTTTAGAAGAGGAATTAAGCATTATCTGAACAAAACCTGAGCTAAGTAACTACAGCATTAAGCAGGATTAGAAGTACAGGCCTTTGGAGTTGCAAGTTTAAAGGCAAGTTCAAACCACCTGAATACAGACTGGCCTGCGGCACAAGCCCTGAACATGAGCAGGGGAGTCGGGCACCAAGAGAGATTCGCTTTCTAACCAGCAAAAGAAGACAACCCTTCCCCCCAGCCTGTCCCTGAATGCTCTGAGATTGAAAAACATGCCTTTTATGCTCCGTTTCCACACCCTTCAGATACGCTTGGTTCTCTTAGCACCGAGGATGCTGGAGGGTTAACACGGTGATGCTCTCAGCAGGGGGAGGGAGGGGAGACCCCAGGCTTCAAAAATAGCTGCGGGGTATGAGCACTTTTCATAAAAGGCCCAAATTTCCAGAGACACTGGCTTTGAAACGCATTAACATGTGGGTCATACGATTTGAAACAGCCACGTAGCCTTAAAAATGCGAGCTGTCGGCTGATGATCCCTTTTGCAAGCCTCCCCTGAAGTTCTGCCCCGTCCACACACACCTGCTCCAGCACCAAGCTCGAGTGGGGCGTCCCTCGGTGCCCCATTTCCAGGCTGCACTGTCCCAGCAGGATCTGCGTGCATGTGTGAGCACCGTGATATATGGGGCTGAGGCATATAATCGGAGCAACAGTTCAGTCTGTTGATATATTAGCGTAATACTCGGGATGATGCAGGAGTATCAGAACAGGCCCATCTGATAACATGTACGAGTAATTCATCACCAGAATGAGTTGCTTCAATGATGTATTACACGGGAAAAAAAGAATCCACCATCTAAGGGGGGAAACAGGTCCAGCAGAAGAGGAAGCTGTTTATTTTCAGGGTGAGATATTCACAGAACCTAAAGGGCTTCTTTGTCACCAAGGCACTGGCGCTGCGCAAAAACACATGATGTGCATCCACCCTCTTCATTCCCACCCTCCAGTACAAATCTAGTTAGCTGACCACTGGGAACAAAAGAAACTTCATTTCATATGCACTAGAACCACAAACCTGAGCGCTGCATTCAAAATTCATATCGAGAATCCCCTCGGATTTCTTCAGAGTGTGGGATCTGCAGTTTAAGCACTTTACAACTTTGCAGATTAAAATAAATTCAATGAAGTGATTTTTAATTTCTTATTCTATATTGATTTGCTTCTTTCTTTTGGCTTTTTGAGCCTATTTAATTTAGTCCAAACTAATCCAGTTGGCTAGTGGGAGGAACAGAAGGGAGGGGAGAAGAGCCTCTTCCCTTATAAATCCAGAGTGGCTTGTGTTCTTTAATATCTGCAGTATATAAGTTCTTTGTATCTATAGAGATGACAGAACACTGTAATGAGAAATGATTTTGAAGTAGTAATTTAAACCCTATACAATAATGACAGCAAGAGATAAATAATTAATGTTGCACATTTTTCCAGTGCTTTTCATCTCAGGGAGTCTCCAGACTCCTGGCAGTCTTTATAATTGACAAGAATCAATTCACTCAGTGTTCACACATCCATCCAAACAGAACACAGGCCCTGCAAAAGAACATGCGGAGAGAGCACTGCAGACAAGGCTGGGACTGGAAGTAACAAACATTTCACAGCAGAAGCGGCTTCAGGGGCACAGGAGGCTATTGGCCTAACCGGAATTTGGCTGGAACTCACGGGTTGTCACCTGTGTATTTGCCAAAGGTGTCACTGGGTGGTTTGGAAAACCCTCAGGTTTGTCTTACTGCTCACCTGGTGGAGGTGAGCTGATAAAGGAAATAGATGCAGCACTGAACTGCCAGGCAGAAGGCCAGCCCAGGTGAATCCAACATCACTTGCTGGCACCCAGTTAAAACAGACAGTGCTCAAAGTCTCCTCTAAGAGCTGAGCACTTGCTGCTCTCAAGCTATAAGCTGGCACCAGTCACCCCATGACACGTTGTGATTTTATTTGTCTTCTTCCTGAGCTACCCTTCCGGTTCAGAATTGCAATTCCCTTTCCTGAAGAGCCCACCTTCCCCAGCACCCCCCCAGCCAACTGCTACCCGAAGTGCAGCCTGCTGATTCTGGAAGCCTGACGGGAATACGGCTGCAGAACAGCAGCAGCATTAGCAATTACTCTCCCCATGAACCAGTGTACAAGAAAGGAACACGCTAAATCCTACATGCTACAAAAGCAGAACCAGCCTTGTTTTTGAAGAGACTCACACAAAACATTTTATGCTTCCCCACCACCACCACCACCTTTTTCATGCCTGGAGAGGCAATAATTTCATTAAGTGATTAAGTGCTTTTATTCCTCTGACTCATAGTTCATAAGACATACGAGCATGAATATCAATTAGAGTTTCTTACAGAGAAAATGGGACGGAAAGAAAACATTCCCGAGCAGTGTAGCAAGCATGAGCTCAACTGTCCTTAGCACCCTGGTGTAAATCAGCAGCAGCTCTGTCGAAGCAGCTGGAATACATGGGGGTAGAACTAGTCCCACACTGGAAGGCACCCCAGCAAGCCCAACTTCAAACTGCTCGAGCAGCTCCTCTAACAGCTAATGGAGCTAAGTCAGGACTAAAACCTTTCCTTCAGGTGAGTTTTAATGCTGGAGTGCAACTACTTACTTCCCCAAAGCACTGGAACCAACTGGTTAGCTTCCCCTCAAAGCACTCAGACAGATGAAGGAAAGCTTGACAGAGATGTTTGAAGAATGACACAGAGCAATGATTGTTTCATCGGTGGGCGAGAGATCCCTGTGCAACTAATCATTTCCAAAATACCTTGAAAAATGGTACATACCATCTTGTAGAATTACTGCTATTGGGATGTTTCCCCACACACACGCCCTGGTGGAAAAGAACAGAGCTGAAGCTTAGCTAAAGCGAGGGCTTCAGAAAAAGATGGATTTTGTTTACGATGCCCACCAGCGAGCTGGAGCAGGGCGAGCACGGGCTCCATTCTGCCTGCTCCACTCTGAGAATAGCAACCTCCAGCCTCCAGAAATAGCATTTCATTGCCACGAGAAGCAGAAGTTTGCACTTCTTTTATTTTAATTAAACCAGCCTGACTGGAAAACATCCATTTATAAAGGAAGTCTCAATGAGAAGAAATTTGCATTTATTGATACCTAAGCATTTTAATTCAGTGCTCTTTGCTCATTTTCAGCTAAAAGCTGCATCATTAGTGCCGCCCTCCCAAGATTTCAATGGCTGAGGCTGTAGCCATCAAGAAACATCCATTAACCATTCCTCACCCACTACTGTCCACTTCGTTTGAGATTCATTTGAGATTACTTTTCTTAATCGTCCTGGATTTCTTTCCTGGACTTCAGAACATTAAGAATTGCAGTAATTAGGTACCTAAAGAGAAGGTAGTGAGAAATGGTGTGGCTGATACATTTCAGATTGTTTACGTACATCATCGTTTCATGATTGGAAAAATGCTTTATTTAAATGTATTTAGAGGAGTTTAACTGTTTAAATTCAATTTAATAAGATAGTAACTTTAGACTTAAAACCTTCCACTAATGGAACACTACTCAGCGCAGTTTCTGGAAGTTTGATGAATAATACGGGGGTTTGTCTTAAGGCATTCACATTCCACTCAGCCTGATTTAAGTAACACTTGAATACAGTTTGCTACTGCTGTTAAATTCCCCTTTGCTAGACCAGAGCTACTCAATTTCACTAGACTAGAGCTGGTTAATTTTAAAGGAAATCAGAATGGAATTTATTTTGAATACAGGTGATTTTAACTAGCCTTATATCAACCCAGGATAGCACAGTTAAACTGCTATAAAACTTGAAGTTGCTCTTAGAAATAATTTAACTTCAGCTGGTGATTTTTCTAGTGTGGAAAACCCCGGATTTTCCATGCAGCCATGTGTAATAGTTTGGAAATTTCATGTTTCTGTTGCTTCTGCTTCTAGAAAACTAATTGCAAAAAGGGAACAGCTGAAGAGATAGGAGTTTGATTTTTCTATTAGGGATCCTACAAGGAAAGGACTAAAATAGATCCTCAGGAGATGCAGGTTTCTCTGAGCCCTGGAAGTATTGCCCTGGTCTGTACTAAATCCTCACTGTTTTCTCTCCCTAGGAAGTAATTTCAATTTCAACAACTGTCAATCAATTACTAAATGGCAAGTTTTAATTACCACCTCATTTTATGTTTTCGTTGCTAGATTTATATGCCAACAACAGCTACTGGACATGAACTTTCATGGAAGTGCACAGTACTTTTCTCCTGGGCTTAATATTTATCATCTAGATCAAACAGTTGCAGAAGGTTAAAGGAGGCAGGGTGCCCAGAGACATCAGCTGGACCATATTCTGTAGTTGTGATGCCTTGCTTGCCTCCAAGTTACGGCCTTCGGGGACGTAGCTGTAATAAATAATAAGCAACATCTATTTCATTCTTTAAAATGCCTGTCCAATTTCTGGAAGAAACATTCCCTCAGTGGAGCTGGTTTTTCTACCAGGCACAAATGAATACGCCCTGAGTCGACTTTGGCTGCCAGAGCCCCGCAGGAGCCAGAGGAAATATTCCACTTACGCTTCTGAAGTTCTGGCTCCAGATGACAAAGAGATGTCGGAGTTGCAGTAGTTTCATTCAAGCCCACAAGTAAGTGAAAATCAGCTTCTAACTACACGGGCCCTTATACTACACCAAGCAAGCACTGCCTGTCGATTCCCCTGTCACAGCACCACGCTGCAGACTTCACCATAAGGGCATCCTCCAACGAAAGGTCATGCAACTGCAAGAAGAGAAAAACACTTTCAGAGAACAGATGCTGTAGCAGAAAGCATTCAGAGGACACTTGTGTCAGAGGAGAGCCAAAACCGAGGCCACCCCGCTACAGTACCGTTTACTCAACGTGTAAACTCAGGAGAACACCTATTTCTTTTGTAACTATGAGCAGGAAAAGCTGCAGAGATTGAAAAATAATTCCATAAAACCCATCACTCTATTAGTTTTTCAAGCCTATTGTGGATGGAATCAGACAAGCTTCCGGAGTGGCAGCAGGGAAGGTAAGTTTTGGCTTGTAATTCAGTATTTATCAGAGGGTTTAAAGCGGCTTTGGTAACCACTGAACATATGGAACCGTCAATAAGTTGCATCCAGCGAGATGCATGTTTTTGCCTCCTTGCTGTTTTCTCAGCACTGAGGTCTCGTCTCAAAGGTCAGACCGGTAGGAAACCCGAGCCTAGTCAAGAGCTCCTTCAAATCGAGTTAACTTTTTGCTGTGTTTCAGTGCGCTTTGAGTTAGGAACCAGGAAACATGGATAGTATTAAACCTGCTCAAAACAGATAGCCACGGGCAGCTGGGGCCGAGCTGCTCTCACACGCGCAGTAGAGGAGAAGCATACGGCCAGCTGCAGCATCAAGTCAGGAATCAGAGCCTCTTGACCATCAGCAGCAATCTCCAGCACAGCCTTTGACAAAAGGTTTTACGTGACATAAATAAAAGATGAGCTTTGCTAAAATCCAAAGGGGCAGATGGCAGCCTCTCAGCACTAAGACTTGCCTTGTTGCAGATGTACACGATTATAACTTCCAGAGAGGCTCAGCTTCGAGGTCCTCTGGGACACGGGACCAAGCCAGTCGATGATTGTGTCTCCAGCAGGGATCATCCACTCCTCAGTTTGATCTGTTGTCTGCTCACTTTTCCTTTTAGCGCTTGTGAATGAGAACAGCATGGGTGATGGCCACTGCTATCGAGTGCCACTGATTCGTTTTCAGCCCTGTGTTGATTTCATATTGATCAGTGAACTGAAAGACTTAGTCAAATTCTGTCTCGGCAGAACTGTCCGTGATGCTTCTGTTCTGATGTTTTCAAAGAATGCAGAGCTCTTCCCTTCTCTCACGGTTTCTGTGCAGTGCGTGGTGAAGCTATTTATCACGTAACACCGAGCCAGGCTCTTTTCCAAGGGCCCCGTTGTGCCACCGTACAAAAGCAGTAGCAGCAAGGAAGCTCAGAATCAAGGCTGCAGTCTAACAAGAAATATTAATGCAAGAGTCAGATTTAGGAACACTATCTTTGTCTTGCACATGCAGGATTTCAGGATGGAAAGATGAAGGCTCTTAGCCTTTTTGCACTGATAGAGATATATAAAATTCTAGAATTAAACCCTATCCCCCAGTCCAGTGTCTTAAATGCAAGACAATTTCCATTGACATAGATGCACAGCATACACAGTATCTCAAAGACTGCCTGCAAAAATTGTTATGGTGGTCTGACATCAACAGCTGTGGGTAAAGAAACAGCTTCCCCATCCCTCCTTCCCAAGGCAAAACCAGCGTGAGCTACATTTTGGGTTTTCATCTGCCAGGAGAACCGATTCTTGTCTCCCAGGGCACTGAGCAGACAGTCAGCTGCTTCCTGACCAGGTCAGCCGTTTAACGTGCCCTAATAAATATCCCTCTGTTGTCCAGAGTATTTGTGATAAAGGCTAAATACATGATTTTGGCAGAAACGTTCTTACAAGTTTGTGGCCTGTAAAACTGTCAAGACAAATGCCTTTTTACATTTTCTTTCTTCAAGTTGAGCTAACAAGTAGTTATCAAGGGAAGTAGCTTAGATAACTATTGACTATGACTGATCACTGGATGGACCTTCCTCTGTGCCCAGCACTAACTTTTTTTTTTTATTTATTATAGTTTCTCCCCTGAATGTGAAGGCAGAGTTAACTCTAGGAGCTGCAGTAAACACAGGAGGTGAGCTCAGCACCTCTACTGCTACAGAGAAGGCGCATTAGGAAAATAAAGCACAGGAGCTTTTGAACACTGATCCTGTGAAAGCAGCAGACTGCCAGCAGTGGCCTTGGTTTACGCTCAGAGCTGACAGCACATGCTCTGGCAACAAATCCTCCTGGCTCCCCGCACTTCTTCCTCCATCTGAAGATACACACCACCAGCAAACCGCTGGCGTGGATGCCCTAGGTGTAGCTGAAAGGAAGCAGACAGCGCAGTGGTTTGTTGGTATGCAGATGTGTTTGGTTATACTGGTGGTTTTGGCAACATGGACACCATTCAAGTCAGAGGATGTCTTTAGGTACCAAAATTATTTGCATCAGTCACAAAACGGTTGTCAAAAGGAAACCACTCAGTCCTTACTGACCTGCGCTAAGCTGCCAACAGTGCCAAACCCAGTCCCTTCCGCAGCAGCCCAGCTTGAGCCAAGAATAGCAGGAGGGAAAAATAACATTTCTGACTCTAGAAAGAGGTGAACGCAATATACCTGTGCCTGTTATTACCTACAGTCTGTTATAGCAGCAATAATTCCAGGTAATATAGACAGGGCTTTTTATTATACAGTCTGAGCAGCCAACAGTTCAGGGTTAACAGGTTATGTACCTGTACCTGTTTATTATGCAGTCTGTTGTATTGCAGATTAAATTGCTTTTTCTCTCTGTGTACAAAAGGACTGAGATTTTACATCTTCAAGCCAAACACCATGTCTTTCACGAGAAATTCATTTCTTCTTGGGCTATCCCCTGCTTTTCCAGCACTTACTTCTTACACCAGACACGCCTGCTAACTGCTGCTTCTGAAGAAGGAGCTTCGTGTAGCTGTGGTCTCCTTTCTGACAGCTCTGCGATTTTGCTGGCTTAAAGCAACATCATGTCTTCTTGTATCACGCTATCTCAATCAAAATGCAGACACGGAATGAATATTTGATGTTGTGAGGCAGCAAAGGACCAGTAACACAAAGCTCGCTGTTTCAAAGGAAGCATCTTTGTGCAAAGTGTGGTTTAGCTACAGCTCCTTTCCTCCTGCTCTTCATTACAGGTATACCACAACTTTGTCTTAAAAGTTTGCTGTAGTAGAGAATGAACTAAACATATGAGAACAATGCATTGCAAAGAAAGCTGAGGACCTGGCCTATCCCAGCAAGAACAAGCAGTGAGCTTGCTGCAAGCCTGTCTTCACATTTACCTGCTGAATTTGATATGTTTGGAGACCTATCTGGAATGTAAGTTTCACATCACAAGTGCTCTGCAGGGCTACCTGTCAGAAAGGGACACGCTCACGTGTAATACCCAGCACCAAATGCAACACATACAGCACGGTTGTCTCCTACTGTGCCACTGCTGCAACCTCAGGAATGCACTCGGGGACTGCAACTGCCATTTTTCTATACATTTGGACGTACAGAATTGAAAGGCAATACAACATCAGCAATGTCAGTTGTTGTCCCCTATGCAAAAAGATATGAAGCAAGTTCCCTGGGTCCACTTTGAGGGATTGAGTAAGACTTCAACAGTAGGTGAGCACAGTACTAGCTCAGCAGGATAAGCTTTGCTCCTCGAGACAAGATGGGAGCATCAGCGCTCACCAATCTGTACCCTAAAAATCTGCCAGCTGAATCCCACCTTTGGGCTGCAGGGGTATCTTTGACATTAACTTCCATTCAAAGCCAGCTCATTCCAGCAACATCAAATAGGTACAAAATTAGTACAAGAGGTAAGGCGAAAAATCAATTTGGAGTAATTCTGCTCTTACATGATTGTACTCAGTCTTTTTCTACCTGTTATTGCATATTCAATTCCAAGTTTTCATGGCCTTAAAAAAAAAAACTGGTGCTGGAAGGAATTAACTTCCCCTTGTTCTGCTAATAGAGCAATTTTCCACTTGTCACTAAAAATATCAAGGTAGGAGGTGTTTGTAGCAAGGGTTACATGTGAAGAAAGGGAATTTGGCACAGGCTGCAGGACACCATTTGTCTGCAAATGTCAAAATTTCATGAAAGATTTCATCCTTTTTCACAGACAAAAGACCCTACGGTAAAGCAATTCACCTCCAGGTCTCTCCCTATGCTAGGGACGGAAAGAAAACATGGGAAATCCCACTTACACCACCCGGGAGCTGCAACCTGCGGGAGGATTAGAGGAATAGCTTCGCTGGGCAGGGCTAATCCCGAAGTTCATCCCTTCTGTTCCTGCTGCTCACCTCCACCAGCCCCAAGCTCAGCTGATTTCTCTGTAGGAATTCATTTCACTAGTGCCAGAACACAGCCCACGGAAGAAAATGGGGGAAAAAAATCAGCACTTTACAGGTCTGAAGGAAAACGACATCATCTCTGCCTAAGTTTCTTCTCCCCGAAACAGGGTGGCAGCATCCTTTCTTCCACATCTCTTTATTCATCAGAAGATAGGACTCAGTGTAACAGCACTGATTTCAGACAGCGACTACAGTCATTAGTCTAACAAAATAAAACTCCATGCAATTACAGACCTATGTCTGGTGGACTGATTCCAGGTAACACGTCCCCTCCTAATGCCTCACCTCCACATTCTCCGTGGCCTGTGTTGCAGCGAGTCCTTTAAAAGCAATCAGCCCTGGTGAACTCCTCTGCCTCCTCAGGAATGCAGCAGGGTTCTGAGAGCAGTTCTATCTATATGGAAATGCAGATTTCAAATATATCCGTCCTAGTAATCAAATCCAGAGGAAACAATCCCCTAATATGGAGCTAATAAAAGTTGATTTTAAGTCAGCCTGAAGCTATAAGCGATAAGGAACAGATTTATAATGGTGGCTTTCATTATTGCTGTTTTTGTTCTTTACAGTCTACACCAGCATAAACCCATCGGTCAGCTTGCTACTGAATTTACCTGTATTCCCTAACCTCCCTTAGCTCAAACCATGCTTCTTCTTCCATTCAAATGGCTCTAAATCTGCCTGCCTAAACAGAGAGGTTAGGTAAATCACGGTAGCTTTACTTATTCAACGAGCAGGCTGAGAGGCGAGGCAGGCAGCCTTTCCCCACATCCCTCCGGCCTCACGCTTGCAAACACAAGCCCTGTGCCATTAGAAGGCAGCGCTGCCCCCAGAATTATTGAGCAGTCATCGAAATCCTTTTTCAGGTACCAACAAGGCTATTAACTTCAGAATGAAAAACAGTCACTGTAACTGGAAGAGATGAAAACATGAGAAGTCCTGGGCCTTAATATGGCCAAGTGAATTTTTCCTGTTTCCTCCCGCCCTCCTTGCCCCCGGGGATCTTTCGCTATAAAAAGCAGCGATCGTCTTGTATTGAAAACAGAGTCAATCCCTTCTCAGTGGTGCAATGAGGTGCTTCCACAAAACCCAGTGGAAGATGTTTGGCAAGGCCAAGCAGTTTACCAAGTGACAAGCAGAAGCCAGTTGAGAGAAACAGAACACGTTTTAAAAGATGTGGATAAATCAATCCAGATCAACCCCAGTGGAATCCATCTGTCAGTATATCTAAGAAATAAGCATCCTTCCATCTCAGTAAACTCCAGAGGATTATGTCACCTTTATTAAATCCTTTTTGGGCCAGCTTTATCCATGGTAAACACCATTTTAAACAAAAGTCACGCCACAAATTATTTTGACCTTTTGATGAAAGGACACTGGCACCACAGTGACTGCTGTATGATTACAGTCCAGTATCTGCACTGACCATCCATTCAGATGAGCATTATCCATAAAATTCACTACATTACTGAAAACAATTAGTGTCAATCATTAGCACGCTTGGATTTCAAGATCTTTATCAAGACCAAAGAGAGCACAAGCCAGTTTGTCAGCTCAGCTCCTATCTATACACATTAGCAATATTTTCCTGCAGCAAAACAGAACTACAAACACAAATAAAAGCTTATTTTAATCAAGACATAGCCCCTCCTGAGACATTAACTATCAAACCAGTCCGTGCAGGGCCTCATTTCAATCAGCCAGTCGAGGAGTGAAGCCTTTCCACAGAGCTCACACAGACTGACGTAGGACACGCAAGCCTCAATCTCCAGGCCTTGTCTGCTGCAGCTTTGTGTGGCCAAGGTTAAAAACAGATCCTTCCATTTAAATCCTCCATCACACCGTCACCTGGGACTGCAGAGGACCAGGTGTTTTGTCTAAACTTATCTGGGCTGCTCAGCTCCACTTACAGAGGGCTGGCAAGGATCTGCCAGGCAGGAAGGGAAGTGTACTGGAGCTGCACCTCAAGAAAAGTAGAACCACGTCAGGAGTATTAGGGTTGTACTCATTACAGGAACAGCAGGACAATCAGACCCTCTGTCTCCGAGACTGTCAATCTTCTTTCACTGCCATTAAATTCACTTGAAGGGAGCTCTCTGAAGATGTTAGACCATGCAAAGTTTCAGCCTGCTTTAACATAAAGGCAGACACGCTTCTCAACAAAATACCCCTCCTCTTCAAAACAAAACACTGCTTTTGCACAAAGCTGAGGCATAAAACCCCCAAAAATTTGGAACATGTCATTCATAATTATGGAATAGAGCAGCAGCTAGCAATCAATATGTTACTGCATGAACACGGAGATACAAAACTAAAGCTGTAGTGAAACCTCCCTTTTTAAAATCAAAACCTGCTCTTCTGTTTGTCAGCTGCGGCTGAGGAGATCTTTGCTGATATTACAAAATGTCAAAAGAGAAGAGGCCATATCCTGCATTGCGATTCACAATTTAAGAAAAATAGATTTATGATCTCAAGGCTTACGTTGCAGTGTTAGTGATTAGAGGAGGTGAACAGGAACCCCAGGCTCCAGCAGCAGCGAGTGAGAAAACTCACTTGATTTCCAGGAACAACTCAAAATGCAAATTCGGAATGTAAGAAGGCAGGAGCCTGGCCTAGCCTACCCGTCCAATTAGGACAGCTTCAGGAAAGGCTTCCTTTTTTTCTCATTTAGATTTGATCATGAGCTGGGAATAAATCAGGGCTACAATGAAGGGAAATAATTTGGTGGAATTCAAAAAGACTTCCAAGAGTTATTTAGAGGCAGAATAAAGAGGACTTTATTGGTTCGCAGCTGTGTCAAGGGGCTGAATGAATGCCAGAACTCCCACATAGACCTGTTAAGGTATTCTGTTCAAAATGACCATTTTTCCAGTGGCTACTTCTATCAAAAAGGTTCACTGACATGATTTTAAAAAGGTCCTTTGGGGAGGAAAAAAGGAAAATCAAGTTTTAAGTGTCATTATTCCACTTTAGCACAGGCAGAAGGGTTTCAGGACTAAGACCTGAAGTAGTTTTAGATCTGTTTCGCCTTTTTCTTCCCCAAAATTACTTTGCAAATAAAACAAGACAGTCGGCTGCTTCAGAAGGAGCGAACAACGAGTGTGGCTAGTTTCCTGGTGCTCGGCACAGCACTTTCCTGAAGAACTGTGGGCATCATACAGGCCTTGGTGGTATATTCTCCCAAGTTTGTTTTAAATAGAAGCATACTGGATGTATTTCCAATATTTCTGGATGCTGTACAACTCTTTACAGGATTTCCCTCAAGGGACAGAGCAGCTAGAAACACATCAGAAACAGACTCCCCAGGGGAGCAGCATTTCTCTGGCATACACTAAACAGTATTTTCTTTTGGCAACGCAACAGGTTTATCTGCAGTATGAACAGGTGAGCCTTGGCGCATGACTCCTATGTGATGTTGTAGAACCGATGCAAAACAAGAAGTTCCTGTGGTTACTGAGCTTAAAAACACCGACTGATTTTTCAGAGGGATGAGGCAAACAGAATTATGACAGCCATTTATTTTTTAAGTGGAGGACAGTTGCCAGAAGTCCTCGGTACAGCTATTTCAGAGTAAGAGTTTACTATTTAGACAAGGGAACGGTAGATTAAACTTCCAGCAAACATCTTTTATTGAACATTCACTCAAGATACCTGCTGGGAATGTTCTTAATCTTGCCCCCTCCCTGTAAGGACTACTTACTCCCCAGAAACATACACACATTATTAGAAGCCCAGGTTAGGCAGCAGTACAAACAGACCCATACTTTTTTTTTGTTTACAGAGGTCTGGTCTCCAGTGCTTGAAAGGACTAAATTGCCTGTAATAATAACTATCAAGAAAGCTCTTTGGGTAATTAACAAAGCTGACATGACAAACAAACCCAAAGAAGTAATTCCCCCAGCTCTAACATGAAATTAATGCATTATTTCTGCCCTTTCAACACTGTAGTCAGAAAAATCCTGTAAGTCAAGGCAGTAAGGTCGACTCCATGACTTCATCGCAGGCAGATCATCAATAAACTATTTGCTGCACAAGGTATGTTTATTTTGTCAATGTGCTGGCTCCTTTTTCGCCAAGGAGTTTCGAATCAATACCCAGCCATTGAGACTTCCAACCTTCTTCGATTTCATAGATATTTCTGTCCAGTGGAAAAAAAATATCAGTGGAATTAAACTGCGAGAGCATCCTCCATTCTGTCTTAACTCAGAGTAAACAGAAAAGAGGTGAAAGAAGTTTCCATTAGAAAATCTAGCACAGCCAGGCACACTCTGATATCTCCACCTCTCAACACAAACTCCTTCCGTAGCTGTACCTTCAGCATCCTATGTTCTCAGAGCTGCCCACAACCCGGGAAATCTTGGGCTTTTTGCATGCAAGAGAACAAGACACGTTCTAGTAGCAGCTTGCCCCAGAAGTAAATGTAGGCTGCATAAAGAAAGGATGTGGCAATTTAAACCACATCTCAGCATTAACTTCTGCCAGAGCTCGCAGAAAGCAAATGAAGCCCACTTATTCATACAAGCACACACATTTTTGATAGTACAATGAAGTGCATTGAATTGTCCCAGTGTACGGAAGAGCCACTTCCACCAGAACTCAGAAGTTCAGACTCCAGGACAGAAGAGGCGTCCCTTTCCCTGTCCTCTTCAATATTTAAGTCACCGTTTTTCAGGATGGCAATGATGCTTAGCCTGTTTTCTTCTCTAGGCTGTTTTTGTTCACTGCTGAACAGGACTCTGCTGTGCCTAGTGCAGCTGCCTTTGTAGTCCCTTACTGTGCTCCTTCAAAGCACCTGAGACAGGCAAAACTTTGGGTACAGACACTGCAAGCAGAGTCGTATTCTGTTACTGCCAGTTTAAGATGGAGTAATAAAAGCTTGTTGACTTAGAGCAAGGCAAGCTGCACTTCACTTTATTGTTCTTCATTAGAAATACAAGTTTTAAAAAACCCTAAAGCTTCCAGTCAAAGAGGCTGGCAGGATTAATAAATAAGGGACGCATTTTAATGGGGGTATTGTCAGCATCACCCCTTCTTTTACAAAATAGATGTGACAAAAGACAACATTCGCCCCACCCCTTACTGCATTTCCAATACATTTCAGAAGAGGAATGACTTTCCTAAATCCTAAACTGACATGGCTTCATATAAATCAATCTCCTATCACAGCCAGGAGAGAGGAGGAATAAGACAAAATCTCCTCAGCATCACTTTAATATCAGCATCTAGCCTGATTGCTTGTACATTCATTTAAGATAAGGTTTCCTAGCAACCCCAAGGATTTGTAATTAACATTGGGCTTTGACAAAGACAGGTTTTTACATCCCCCCATTTTACCTCTAGCTATAAACTGCATATAGTTACAAAACTGAGTTCAGTTTAAATAAAATATCTTGGAAGCAATTTAACATTTAAATAGTAGAGACACTATTTCAGGTGGCAAACCTGACTTAAAAATGATATTCTAAAATAGCTCTTTTTGGTCCCACATCGTAGTAATACCTTGCTGGGCTATTTCAAGTACACCAGTGTGATTTAGGTAAGCCAGGGAGATTTGAAGAGCATAAATCTGAGATACCAATGCAGTTCCAGCACTGTAATAGTCAAAATTAGATCCTTTGTTCTATGACAACTAGAACAGCTAAGACTAGACATCCCTCTTTTCCTAGACTCAAGTATTACAGCCTTTTCTGTTTACTGTTATTCGCTACCAATAACAATGAAGTAAAATATCCATGTACTATCATTATTGTAATGCCTACAAGGATAGGAGATGCAGTTACTAGCCATCATGCTGCTTGAAGGAGCCAAAAGTTATCAGTGCCATTACTCAGCTTAGTTTTACGATTATTGACGTTGGTAGCATTAAATCCTAACTAGTCAGCTACAAAGCCTATGGTGAAAAGCATGAAACACCCATAAGCGTCATCCTAGAGGTGAATCTATGTTACATGCACAGAGCTAAAGCCTTACTAAATAAGACAAATGGCCCCACCAGCATCTGAACAGCTAACTGCATTAAGGAAATATAAAACTGTCTCTAACAATGACAAATTCCTCACGCAGCTTCAGCAGCACAGCTGGAGCCCCCACCTTCCTCACTCCCTTTCCTGGCCAACACTGAAAGGAGCAAGCCAGCTGTAATGCCAGGAGAAGTCAAAGCTGATAACAGAAGACAAGAGCGAGTGATATATTGGCTAGGAGAAAACAGGAAAAATCTCAGCTTAACAGTGTGTTACTTAAAAGCAATTGAAGACAACACTTCTCTTAACAAGCCAACAGGAGACCCCCGGTGTAACAGCATTGTTCCCCCTGAACAGAGGGTCACAGCCTTGTGTTAGGGGACAGGCAGCTTAGGCTCATGGCAGAGTGGAGAGAACAGAGTCCAGATGGGAGGCACCCACAGCTGACAGACACAGGAGAGATGCCCATGACAAGCAGGAAGGTATGTTTTCTGCATCATGTCTTGAAGCAATAACGTGCTTCTAACAGAAGTTATACAATCGGATGAAAGAAAATAGTAAAGGTAGCAGCACTAGGTAAACTTGTATAAACTAACATTACTGAAGTTGCAGAAATGAGATTTTTGATATTGCTAAAATCTGCACAGAGGAAAATCTGAACCTCAGCAGCCTGACCCTTTGTTCCTGCACACTGAGCACATCGCCTCCCTTTATCCCTTTGCATGTGTTCCTACAGAAATAGTGACTGAGACAGTGCTCAAACCCAAACAAGGCCATTACTTGCCATCTTCTTTTCTTCTAAAAGAGATTCACAACTGATCCATCCTCCCTGATGTACAGGCTTCCTCTGGTTCATTGGAGACCCATCTGCTCTGAGCAAGACACAAGCCTACTCAGTGCACATAAACAAGAACCATGCTCTGTAGGAGTCACACATCAATGTGAAGCTAAGGAGCCACTGTGAGCCACGGCTCTCTATTTATTCCCATCCACTACATAGGCAGTGCTGTGGTGACGAGTGTTAACTGGAAACAGCTGAAAATGTTTTACGCCAACACATTTCTACTGTCTGAAGAGGGGCTTGGACAGAGCTATATGCTAAAGGAATGGCTTACTTTGCCTTAACAAAACATTCACATTGGACATTGTTTATGTTCTGAAACACTGCCTGTGAACAGTTTTGGAACATTACGCTAATATTGACATACCAGCTATACTTCTAGATGAAATACTTTTATTGAAGTCATAATATTGCCATTTACCCACAGAAACACATTGGTTTTTCTTATGAGAGCTTTGAATTTCACTTTTACTTTCAAGTGAACTAAGAACCAGCCAAAAGGAAACCACTATGTACATATATTTTTATCAGCAGTTACATTTGAGTCCTCGGTGGCTTTTCAAGTATTTTGGGGTTCTCATTTCTGAGTTCCTCCTGCCCCATTAAACTAGGGGATTTCCACAATGATAGAAGTCTTTCCCCAGCCACTTCTATTGCAGATTGTCCTGCTTTAAATCACTTCTCCATAGGCTGAAGTGGCAAAACCCAGCAAAAATCAAACACTTTTTTTTCCCTTTCAAGCACTGTCATAGACTCTGGGTCAATTAGGGCTAGCAAAACAAAAAGGACAGGTAAAATCAGAGTGACAAAGTCAAGCTTGGAGCTATATTAAAGCATGAGATAAAGCTCAGATGTGACAGGATTTTTAGACTAAATAACCTGCTCATCTGAGAGCTCTTCCACGTCTTTAGCTTGATCTTTTCTGTTCATATAGAGTAGGCTGCAAAGGTCAGGAAATATCAGATAGAGAAATGAGCTCTTACAATCTTTACTATTCCCAGGACACCAGGAAAAGGTAGCATCTTTCTGCAGTCTTTGGCACAACAAGCTTTTCAATAGTCAGCTTAGACATTTGAGTAACTCAAAATCCCTGTTGCATAGCCTTTGAGTTGTATAACCTTTGTATTGACAGTAGATTTTCAAGGTTGTTTTGAGGGGTTTTCTTCCCTCTCCCCTCCACACAAGCCACCTGCATAGCTCTGCTGCTAAAAGGTTGCCAACAGTACTCAGCTTTAGAAATTGATACAGCAAAGCCTCCTACTTCTTTCAGAATATAAGCAGAAAAAGATTATTCCCTTCCTCGGAAGGAAGAAAGTAAGAAATTTGAATAAGACTTATCTCTCAAGCAGAGCCTCCTTGGCCTCATTTAGCACCCTGAGAACTTCAGGATTAAAGATGCCCTGGAGCCACACTACACAGTACCTCAGCCATAACACACCGCATCCATAAATTCTATTTTAATAGTATCCAGACACTCTACTTTTTAAGCAGGAGCCAGTTTTCCAGCCAGCTGAGATCCCACAGCTCCTGAGCCCATTATTTTTGTTGCTACTTATCAAACCACCTCGAAGAATGAGAAGAAACACAACCGGGCACTACCGCTGCAGACCCTTACCGAGGCACACCACAAACCCATCCCTCCACCCTGAGCTGCTTCAGGACCCTCCGTTGATCAGAGAAACCCCCTTTGCAAGATGCCCTTTGACTCACACAAGAAGTGGCAGCTTTTCTCCTTACCCCTTCCCTCATTTCTGAGTGCTTGAATTACTCCCCCTTTTCTGAAGCACACAACTTAAATAACAATGAGGATACTTAAGACATTAATTATCAGGGGCTGCAGGCCCAGCACAGGTCTCAGGCCCCTTACTCAACCAGCCGCCATTTCCCTGTTGGACAGTGGCAGCTCCTATGCAGCTCCAACACTACATTGATGCCATACACTAGATTATTTCACCTTAAAAATAAAACATAAGCCTGCTCAGTTAGGCACATTTTCCCTCAGAAACCCCTTCCTTCAGCGCCCAGAAGCCCTCAAACCCACAAAGCTGTCCCTCACCCTAAGCAGCCATGTCCAAGCACTGCTCTCCGCCCTGGGGCGGGGGTTTATTGTTGTGGCCATTTTTTCTTGGGTTATTCAGTGTGCTTTGGACGACGCTGTGGAGAAGCAGTGTGGGCAGAGTGTGTGCTGGTGCCTCTCCTCTCGTGTGGAAGAAGGAAAAAGGGGTTTTAAGCACAAGCTCTGAGTCCCACCTCAATGTGATCCCAATGGACACAGTGTCTCCGGATTCTTGCCCTTAGGGGTTTGGTCCTTGGCTGCCTTGAGCTGCCCCTGCCTGCCACATGGAGCTGGGGGATGCCCACATCCCAAAGAGCGGCCAAATGGTGCTGTTAGGGCTGGTCCTGAGGCGTGTGCTCGGGCTTCTGTCAAGCACCAAGAGGGTGCAGAGAAAGGGGGAAAAAACCCCAGGCTTTAAAAAGTGTCTTTGTTTGCCCTTTGGATCGTTCTGATGTATTATTTTATTTTATTTGTTGTTTTTATCATACTCCAACATGGCATACTTCTCAGCATCAAAGAACATTGCTTTATTGTGACATTTTCAAATGAAAACTACATGGCAGTAATAGCTTTCTAAAGAGCATTCATTTAGCCTGGCAACATTTATATGTGGCAGAGAAAAGAAGAAGGGGAGAAAGCCCAACTCTGTGTAAAAACTGGTGCTTTGAGCAAAACTCTATGATGATTATTTAGCAAACAAGCTCCCCTATTAGAATGGCAGAGAGGAAGATTGCATATCTAGACTAAATTACACTTTACAGGGAGATGGCACAGAATGGCTTTCTGCTGAGGTTACACTTAAATTATAGCTGTTGCTAAAGCAAACAGCTCACAGTTTATATGTGAATTTGAATTATGTATCCGGCAGGCAGTATGTTTATGGAAAAAATAAAGTCAAGTCAATAGATTACTAAATTGCTACCACATTCGTAAAGGACAAAAATAGCTATAGTAGTAGGACATCAAAAACAAGCCACAAACAGGCATTATTCACCATTGTCCACAATTCTTGAGAAGAACAGCTTGGCTCTTGTACACCCCTGGAATCATTGCCGATGACTGATTGAACTGTAAGGTAACTAGAGAAGTTTCTGACTGTTGGGAGTGCTTAATGTTTCATCTGTGACCCTTCACACCCTAAAAACAGTTGTCCAATGCTTTGGGGAAATATGTTCTTAGGTGTTTGGAGCGTGGTGGTGAATGGTTCTAGTAGGAAGCTCCTCTCCACTTTCGTACTCCATCTGTATGGGTTCCATTCTCAAGAAAGGTGGATTTTTACTCCTGTTCCAAGGAAATTGTTATTTTTTTTTCCATTGTTATTAATGTGAGTGGAGCATATAGAGTCTCTAATAAAGATCCAGGTGGTATTGTTTTATCATTAGAAAGGGAGAGGTGTACAAGTCAACACCTCTCTCTGTTGGAGTCTGAATTATCCTGAGTAGTCCCAGAAAAGACTGAGCATTCATGTACTGTGTATTTACTATGTCCTGTCTAATTGTTTTTAATTAGAACTACAAGCCTTAAATTCATGATCTGGTAACTAATGCTAGGGTCATTGGGATGTTCCACTCACCAGCCTTTCTATTAGAACCAAAATAAAAAGATAATGCAAGATTCAGTCAAGCATCTTCTGTGTAACATTTCAAACTGTCACTTAATATACAAAACATTTCTGAGCAAGGGAGATTTTTTGTACTCCCACCCTTTTATTCCTTTGTGATCACTTCTCTAACAAGGCCTTTGACAGCAGAACATGGCTTCTGACTTGTGATCAAAACTGCAACTCAGTTCCTCCCCTCATCTCCCCCTTCATTCCCCTTCCTTGTACAATGGAAGCCATCAGGTCATACTTAATGTCCCCACTAAAAGACACTGGTTATCAAATAATTATTTCTGCTACCATTTTGTTAACCCTTTAGTACACCAGCAACAGACTTAACCTAGGGGTTAAAAAAAGAAGGGATGGGGGGGAGAATGTGTTCAAAATGTGTAGGAAAACTATATTATAAAGCCAGGAATTGGAAGAGATGAGAATATGACTGGTGTGAAAAGGAAGAACCACCTTGGGAACTGATGATCTTTTAGTAAAAGCAGCAGTAGCACATACTGTAAGGCTGCAGAGCTTCTGAAGAGCTAGAAATGTGTGCATGTGCATCTTGGAATACTTTTTAAGAGTTTTTTTGTTTTTGTTTGTTTTTTGCAAAGCTAATAATGAACTTTCAAAACAAATCTTGGAAATGGAGTATTAAGCCTTGAGATGATTAAAAAGCTCTTAAGTCTTGAACATGAAGCTATCAATGCTAAATCCTTGAAAGTAAGGAGTAAGGGCAAGAAATGGAAGATGGAGGCTGTCCTAAATATTTTCCTTTACTGAAATGTAATGGGGCACCCTTGAACTCTGAGGGAGACATGTAAAATGATGCACTAGATATTTTTTCCTGTCCATAAGTACCAGCTTCATATAAAGTGCTTCTGAGAGTGAGGAATTGCAGCTGCTGAGCAAATGGAGAGCCACGAACCAGAGGCAGGAGTAAGAAAATGGAAACCTGAAAGCATATGTGGAATGCAAAGGATGATGCTGTGTAGGTGGTGTAATGGTAGAAAATGAGGTGCTTCAGGTATTTCAAGCATGTGGATGTGTAAGATACTTCCACAGACTTTGGAATAGTAAGTTATTCTTCAATAAGTGATGAAGAGAGGATAAGTAAAAAGAAGAAAAACAGGGAAAAAAATGGATGAGTAATAACTACTGCTGTTGTGCCTGAAAGAAGTCTTTTCCCTTAAATACCCATCATGTATGTGTTTATGAAGCCAAAAGGTCCTTTTGATTTGTTCTAATACAATTCCACGTGATATGAATGAAGCTTGTGGAATGTCTCCCAGTAGTTGTGGCATCTTGTGTGCCGAAGTGACCTGTTATACACTGACTTTCTAATGTGGAGGTAGAAATACAGGGAGCTCGTACACAGCTTCACTAAGGCTCCTCTGAAGAAGTGGAGTGTGAGACCATTTGCCTATGAGCTGCACCAGTGCGAGCTTTCTTGAGATCTTACATCTTAATTGGCTTAGGATATAACACCAGGGAATAGGTCAGAGGGACAGAGCTATTTGTCAGACTTATTACTAACACCGGGCAGGTTTAGTGCGTAGTCCTCCCGGGGAGGAAACGCGTTCTGTGTATTGAGTGTGGGAGAGAGAGTGAGTAGATGGAGTTGGGCAGTAAATCTAGAGATAAATGACTCATGAAGATGGAAGCAACCCATAACTTGTTCATGCATAACAGAGAAAGGTTGAGATAAATAAGGGATTTTTTTTTTTTTCCTGGGAAATGTAGGAATTGAGAGAAATAGGTGGGGGAGATGGCGTCTCAGCAGACTGTGACAAGAGTAGCTTATGCAACGAAGCATTAACGATGGCCAAAAAGTGAAAATTAATCCTTTGTCTTGGCATTTGCTTGTGTGTTGAGATATAGCCAGCAGGAGTCCATGTGTGGACTTAAGCTTAAATTCACAGCACATTTATTTTGTGGAAATGACTCCTGACTGGCATCCAGAAGGGCTGGGTGCAGTCCCTGGTTCTTCCCCAGATCTGGATCAGCTGGAGAGAATGACAGGAGCAGCACCGCCAAGCTCCCCACCTGCAGTTTTCTGGTCTTAGGCCGGTTTCCTGAAAGAACAAAAATTCAGCAATAGCGCATGTGTGTGTGTCAGTGTGCCTTCAGGCCTGGGAGAGTTTCTTACTGTGTTCAGATATTGCATCTAGAGCAATGGGCTCAGACTCTTTGGGGAGATGCTAGCTCTTAATGAAACATAAATAAGAATAAAGATGGATTGGTCTGGATTTGGGGCAGAATGTAAGCAATAACCTTATAAAGAAGCACTTGGGATTGTGGCAGTAATTCCTGAAGAATTAAATTCACACCTCCTTAACTTTCTTGTTTTTGTTGAGAACTTACCTGTCGTTGTATTACCAGTGAAGAATTAACTCAAGGTGCTTATTGTATAAGCCAATATGATGTTTCAGGGTGCAGTTGTGTTGTGATTCATAATGCCTTGGTCCCAGATGTTGTAGAATAACTGATATGCTGTCATGAAACAAAATACAGGTATATATCTTACTGAAAAAGCTATGAGCAAGTGCAGTCATCTTTTTATATATGCATGAACAGAAGTGCTGTTGGAAACTGCCAAATGATGTTGCATTGAAATACAATTTTTTTTACTAGAAGTCTCTCAGAAAACTTTCATTAAAATACTAAGAAATGAGTTTAGAATGGTAATCGACCAGCTTTAATGTGCAGCACCAAACACAAGGAGGCCAAAAACCTTTTCAACCTTTCTAGATTCTACTATAATACAAATAATAAAAACCAATAATCTAATTATTCATTTCTTCCCTTTTATTTTTGAGGTATAAAAATACCAACATGAAGGGGGGGAGAAAAGAAGGACCCATAATTGTTTTACAGAGGCTATTAAAATGGGCTATTAAAATAAACTTAATGAATAGATATTAATATCTGGTTAAGGCTGCTCTGACCTCCTGTCTTACAGGTCCCATTTATGTCTTGTTTGATGAAAGTTCTCTGAGACTGCGAAGCAAAAGGGCAAACTGATTTATGAACAAGACTTATTGTTGCACTGGCAGATTTGTATAATGAGAAATATATTAAATCTAATGAAGGGAAAGCGTGCCTTTCCAAAGCAGTAAGTTTCTGCCATGATTAAGTGATTCAATATCCCTCAGTGGATTAATTTAGACAATGCAGGAGGGCATGCAGCCACTGTTGCAGCCTCTTGCTCTAATGACAAACGTTAAGCAATGTTAAGTATTTGTTTTCTGTTTCAAGTTGTAGTGATAAAGGGAGAAGACTTCCACTAACTGATGAGACAAGTCCCCCTGATGCCAGCATACCCAGTGACTGTGGTAGAAGATGCACCAGAGCCTCTGTTGCTTTACGTTGCAGAGTGTCAGGGGTTGTTCCATTTGACAAAAACTGGCTGTAAACCTTATTTTTCATCCACCAGCCTCTATAGATTAAAACCAGGCCTTCAGCTCATTAGTCTAGCGTTCATAATCTTTAGTGTTTAGGTTTAGGGTGGGAGGGCAGGGTTAGAGTTGTTGCTGGCAGTATGTAGCTTTATTAGCTGCAGTTCAAATCTGCCGGTGCATTGGCCTGACGTCCCTGCGGTCTGGGCTTGCTTGGCTTGTGGCAGATCAATGTGCATGAAAACACAAAGCAGCAGGTCCTTCAAGTGCTAGACTGAGAAGATAGTCAGGAAAGATCAAGATGGCTTAATGTACGTGGGCAACATCAAAAGTACCTGCCTTCATTCAGGGTTTGGTCTTCGCAGTGTCTATGTTCTGGGCTGGGCAGATGTGTTAGAATGGGCTGTGCCTGAACTAATGTGTCTGGTTTTGAGGTGCTCCTAGAAATGGTCATGGTCAGTGTAGGTATGCCCTTAGAATTTGATGCTTGAAGTCTTGATGTCCTCTCAGTGAATCAGCAATGCACTATTTGGGCAGCAGAGGCTGCAAGTAGATCCTTGATTTCTCTGCTTTGACGTATGAAAGGACAGACTTGGTTTTTTACTACAGTTTTTCTCCTGACACAACAACAACTTTCCCCTCCCACCACACTAAAAATATTGATTAAAGACAGGAATGCCTGTGGAGATGGTGGAAAACAAGGCCAAAGAAGCCAAACATTGATAAACTTAATTAAATTTCTAATGAAAACAGAGGCAGCCTGTGGTGATTACTCTGTGTAACTGAGACTAATACACCAATTAGGCTAATTCATCCCCCGGTGCTCTAAACACAGTTATAAACTTAATCCATATTTCTTCTCATATGTCAACAATTGATTTCCTTAGTTTGGGGTGCTCCTGGTTTGGACACAGAAAGCAGCAGATACTTGTTCACTAGGGAGATGCTATGTAGGAACAGATAATGTCCTCCTGGCTGGCTATTGTCCTCTAGGGAATCCCTTTTCTTTCTTTTCCAGTCTTTCAAAGGAACCCTAGTGTACACTGAACACATAATGAGCCTAGTTCAGGATATTAATTAGTGAATTCAGCAGTTGGAAACATTATCTGTGTTGGCACAAATGCATGATGGATGGAGAAATTCCATACGTCTTTGGGATGAGTGAAACCTGCACGAGGTGGAGCTCAAACCATTCGCTGGTCTTGCATTTCTGGGCCTGGTGACCAAAATATCCGGATTCTTTTTCAGTTTTGGTGCAAATTGCTTTGTACGTTCTTCCAAATGTACCGGGGGAATAAGAATGCAGTATTGAAATAGCCTGACTCCTGTTTTATTTATAAAATGTCTTTGGATAGCAATTATTGAATCCCAGCTCTCTAAAAAAATAGATGTGGTTTAGAGCTGCACAGGACCGGTTTGTGATGAGCGTGTGAGCAGCTCTCCATCAGAACCCAGGCCTGAGCACCAGATTAATGCCTTTTGGTGAACTTGCAAAAGTTTTAGGACGTTTAAGCCTTTGACATCTCTGCACACAGGAGTTTTTCTGTTGCGTATGGGAATTGCAGAAAGGTCAGAGAGCACCTTATGCCTGCTTGGTGTATCCAGGGAACAAATGGTGGGCAAAAGGAGGAAACATTTAGCAACTTTGGCTCAGTTGCATGTCAGTAATGTAAAGTTAGATCAGCTAGTTAGATACAGAGGCTGTACCAAATAAATACTGTCTCTGGCAATTAGCAACACTTAATTTTAAAAATGAGATAATATAATCAATTATGTCTTTTAATTTGCCAGACAGTATTTTACAGGGTTTAATTTTCTGCTACTACACCTTTCAAATTATCTTCAGGTGCTGTTTTGAATGTAATCATTGATGCTTATTCTGAACCTATTAGCACTGAAGGTGCCCCCCACATACAGCCTCTTCCAACCACCCACAAAATGCTGGTGATCATAGGCAGAGAAGGCGGCAGAAGACGTCTTGGTCCATTCAACCTTTCTCTGTCATCAAAACTTTTCGGTTTCCGGATCAGTGGGTGTGAATCTGTTCTGCTGCTCTATGAAACGCGTGTCTGGCATGTCTTATTTTTATCTCATCCTGCTGAAGGATAACACAAATTCAGGAGTTTTTACATGAGTAGATTAGAATTATTACCAGCAGGAGGATATGCTGTATGCAGATTGTGAATGGCATAAAGAGTGTGTGTGTGCATGTATTTCCTTCCCTCCCTCTCTCTGAATCAGATAAGCTGTGCTGAGCTGCCTTGGGTTTGCACAGAATTTGGAATCAAGAGTTTAAAGAGTTTAAATTAAGGAGCTGCTTTTAAGATAGGAATTGCGTATTTGAATAAACTATTAACCTAGTAGTCTAATATTTTATTCATGTTTGTGGCTAGGAATAGATGGTAAATGCTAGTCATAGCATCCCCTTTTGTATTTCATTCCCTCAAGCAAATGTAATTTTCCTAGTAATCCAGCAGAAGGGAGGGATGGAGAATGGCTGAGTTTAATGGTGGCCCAGCTGGGGAGAGGTGCTGTGTGTCCAGGCTCTGCATCTTTGGTGGCAGCTGACGAATCTTAATGGAGTGGAGAGACTCCAAGCTTGTACCATCTGCATGCTCAGGTTTGAAGTGATCACTGGATAGGGGGAAAGAATGGTTTCCTAAAATCTTGGGGGGGGGAAGGGGGGGGGCGGAAATGGGGCAGTTCTCTAGCATAGGGTACAGTCAATTTCTTAGGAGCATCCCCACTACTTTTTCTTGACAAATTCCCTACTCTTGCAGATCTGAAGGGCACAGGAGCAGACCACAGCCCAGTGCCTTCATATATTGTATACGGTATCTGATCTCTCTGTACGTTTCTTTACCAAGTTGCCAGGTGTTTGAGGATGACATGAAACAATAAAGCAGTCTTTTTCTCATTCGTATGCAGTTGGGGCTTGAGAAATGCATAGCGCTTTCTTTGGCTGCACTTGTCTCACCAGAAGGCTTTGTTCATGCCTGACCTAGGCAGAAAAAAATGCATTTTAATCATCAAAGCAATTATATTTATGCAAATAAAGTGAAAAGCACGTTCAGTATCTTGGTAATGAGCGCTGTGATTGCATAAAAGCTATGGTTGAATGAAGGGCCAGTAGGCATCGCTGGCATTTGACCGATTTGCTTAGTGTGGAAGGAAAGCATGCTTTAAAGCAATGTGGTAAAGTTAGGAGCCATATATGTGGAGTCGTTTCACTGAGAATCTTCATTTCCTCGTTAAATTGGCTCTGCTCAGCAGGAGACCAAGCGTAAATCCACAGGGTCAACCGCCAGCTTGCTCCATGTTTCCAAGCTTCTTGTGTTGCACAACAGCACAAGCCAGGCTGAGCAGTCGGCGGTACCTCGGAATTTTTCTCCTAGCATGTAACACTTCAGAAGCTTCTAAAACACAAATAAGGCAGCAGCAATTCAAATATTCCCATCCCAACTATGAACCACTTCACAGGCAGCCACCAAGGTCAGGAGCCTAGACTTGAATGTAATAATAATTTTATTCAATTTGCAGGAATAATTTGATTTCCTAAAACGTGGGAATTAGCAAGTCCAGCCCAGAGAATTAAAATTGCCCAGAGTCTCAGATGCTCTGAAAGAACCCAGTAAAACTCCATCTAAAGTCAGTAAGAAGCAGAACATAGCATCTATTTTTCTTATGACGTCCTTAAGGTCAGACCAGCAATGGGGAGGGGAAGAAATTAAAAGGTAGTTTCTCTGAAGACACTATTTTACAACACTTTCTTTGCTTGTAGCTTGTTAATTTTCACAGCAGAGTTGCCTTGGGATGTGAATTAAAGAAACAGATGAAAAAGTCTTGTGCCTCTAACTGTACTGAAGGCCTTATGCATACTCCTGTGCCTTTGATGAGAAACATTAAACATTTTTAATTTAGCACATCAATTTGAAAATCTAATTTTTTTTAATGCTTTGTAGCAGCAGACGCTTTTCACGGTGCTGTCACTACCATAGAAGAATTATGAGAAACTTGAACCGCGAAAAGTAAATTAGAAAAATCTCATTTCAGTTACTCTAAAAAGAGGGGAAATTAGATTTTGATTAAAATCACTCACACATACAATTTTAGGTAAACTAATTTAGCAAGACTGACTATATAATTTTTTTGCTTGCCTCTGCGTCCTTTAATAGTCGCTGCGTGGGCCTTGTACGAGCATCTTCTCTAACAGCCAGTGAGGAGGAGAGCTGTTAAGTGTGGCCTTTCCTTGACCAGGTGTTGTGAGGCTAGGGAAAAGAGTTGCTTGTTTGACAGTGAAGAGTCAAAAATTGAAGAAAATAGTTAGAATTTATCCTTGGGATGTGCCACATTGGATATATTTTTTCTTATCTATTTAACTGTAGGCACAATCACAGGAAATTTGAGCTGTTAAATTTCTGATAACATTGAAAGGAGTTTAGTGCTTTGACTTTGGGGACAAGTGAGTGATTTGCAGCAAGCACTCTGTTTTACTTCTAGTTCCTGTTGCTTTGTGAATTCTCTGTGAATTTGGTATGACTTTTCTGAAATCTATTTGTCACTTTAAACTGTTGACTGTATAATGGCAGCATCTAACTTATGACCTGCCACGAGAGCTGCATTTGATTTTTAAATGCGTTATGTTCGTTGATTGTGATTTTGCTATCAAGTATATAGCCTCATTTTTTTCTTTTCCCTTGCTTGCCGTGTCATTAAGAGCCAGGTTTACAGTGCAAATATTCATGTCTGTAAAATTTTCATTGTTTTGTTTAGAGCTGTACAGTTCCCGTCCTTCTTAGTGGTTAATCTTCATAAGCACTTTAGATAACCAGGTGCTGTAAACAGATGGGAAACTAGAGGAAGGGAGATATTAAGGCTCTGAAACCATACCACGAATCTTTGGTGCAGCAGAGCAGCACTGGAATCCCAGCTCTTGTGCTTTTGCAAAGTCTGCCATTGCATGTTTAAGGAGATGCTGGTCTGATGCTGTGGTTTTACTTGCAGAAAAGAAGGTGAGGAAGGAAGAATCCTCGCTGGCCTGAGGTAGAGTGGTTATGGAATAGCTCGTAGTAACTCCAGCTACTTTGGAGAGAAGTGGTGCTTCATTGCAGACAACCTGATGTGGTGACGTGACCCTGAGCACTTTGGCATTTCAGGCAGGTAGGACCAGTAAGAGTTCAGATGACAATAACTGATGCAGTACATCACACTGCTTGCATTTTTCGCTGTTTGCATTTGGCAACATCTTGTGCATGGTGAGAGTAGTTCCCCGAGGCGTTATCCTCATCAAGTACACAGGTCTTAGGTGAGACCAGAGTGATGTGTGTGTTGCCTTGGACTATTGCACAGGGATGAATTACAACCATGTAGTCCTGCAGAGCCTTCTTCTACTTTGTGTTCTCTCTTCCTTCATCAGTAACCCAGATGCAGTAATATGTACTTTTTCCCTGGACGGTTGGATCAACTAAAGTCAGCTAGCTTTTATCTCTTTTTTGCTTTGATTTAATTTGAATACCCTTATAGCAGAAATACCATGATCAAAGATGAAATGCATAAAATGCTAAATGAATTGATTTGGTCCTAATATTCATGAGCTGCTTGTATGTTTTTTAACTCCAGACCAGAACATTTGCAAGGATATATCAATGGCAATATTTTGTTTTAAGGCTCTGTGAGGAGACTGAAGAATGAGACATCTGTCACTGAGGGGAATTTGGGCTGAAGTATTGTCTCCCTCAGTACGTGGGGAACTGAACTGCATACACAGCTACAGGGAGTGAAGAGAGGGCAGCTCACAGCAGTAAGATTACGTGCCCTCTGAACTGCCTTGCACAATTGCACCAAGCAGGAGAGCTGTGCCAGGACCTAGCAATAGCACAAGGCGTCACAGGAGGGAGGAGAGATTGATAAGTGACTGACATGCTAAAAGATACCATAAAGGTGAGCAGGGCAATGCTGCACAAAACATAACTGTAGAGATGGCAAGGTTAGTCAATTCCATGTATTCAAGCCATTTTCTTCCATCACCCCCAGCTTCTGATCTGGACAGAAATATCAGTCAAACTATTTTTTTTAATCTTTTATGAAATCTGCTGTTGTTAATTTGCATCTGTGGGAACAACAGAATCGCCCTATGGGTAAATTTGCATCTGGTTCAACTCAGTTTAGCACTAGGATCTCCAATAGAGGTGTGTAATTTGTACCCATGGTGAACCTGTCCCATAAATGTGATGCTTAAGCCTTTTTACTACTCTAGCTTTTAAACTGCAGATTGCTGGCATTGTTTTTTTCCCATCTATCACAATATGCTTCCTTTTTATTAGCTTGTTCTAGCCCTTTAAGTATATGATTAAGCTATTTGGTAGTTTTATTGTAAGATCCATAAAATAAGAAATTTAGAAAAAAAACTTAAAATCAGTTTTATTTCAGTAATAACTATTTCCAGTGTAACGATTCTGACATAATTGTGAGTCAACCGAGAGAACTGACCTCTGACTCTCTCTGGAGGTGCTTGAGCCAGCTCTTGCTATGACTAGATGGATGACCTGAGCATGGTGACAATGGAAGGAGCTTTAACGGGTGTTTTTTGCAGGGTGACCACACAAAATCCCTGCGGAGGTAGTATTTAAGGTTTCATCTCCTGTCCTATTTCGTTGTGAAAGATATGCACAAGTCCTTCAGCCCTTGTGAGGCAAAAGCCAATCCCTTAGCTTTAAGCTGGTGTTCTAGTCCAACCATACATGTCCAGAGTTTGACCCCACATTTACAGGCGAGCACTGCTCATATATTGCTGACTTAGGCCCAGAATCTCTTAAGTACTGTCAAGGCCCTCAAAACAGAGCAGGAAGATGAAGTGGATTGTGGATGCCCCATCCCTGGAGGTGTTCAACACCAGGCTGAACCAGGCCCTGGGCAACCTGATCTAGTGGGTGGCATCCCCACCCATGGAAGGGGGGTGGAGCAGGGTGGTCTTTAAAGGTCCCTTCCGACCCGTTCTGTGACTCTATTCCGGGCTTTGTGCAGGTCTTCTTCCACCCTGGGACAAGGAACCTGCTCCGGCCTGACTGCCGTGCTGCCACTCCCCGGCCTGCGGCTGGGCGCGAGCTCCGCTGCCTTGCTGGAGGGAGCAGCTGATTGCCAAGCGATCAAATGAGATAAAGAGACAGCGGAGGTGGCAGGCGCATCCGTCTGTAATGAAAACTAAGTGATGGAGCGCAGAGCTGAGCGCAGGAGGCTCTCCTGCTGTTAGCAATGGGCTCGAGGCCTGCGCACGCCTGCCCTCGTGGTGCTGAGGGCCGTGGCACTGCGAGCAGGCCCCTGAAGACGGGCACCTCTTCCCTGCAGAAGGGAAGAATTGTCTGCCTGAAAGCTTGCAGGGGGAATGGAGGCTGGGAGGTGCTTGTGCGTGAGCCAGCGAAAGGCGGAACATCCAGCCTGTGTGATGGGTAAATAAACGATGGCTCTGCGTGGCCCTACAGCTGCCGCAAGAGCTGGAGCCAGAAGGAAAACCATGATTTAGTGGCAAGGCCAAAGTTTGGAGATCTGGTGTACTTCGTTCAGCGTATTGCTGCTGCTTTTCTGTGTGTTCCCAGGGAGAAATTGCCACGTCCTAGCAAATGGTGTTCGCTGGAGAATGTCGGAAGAGTTACAGCGGCTATGTGGGAAATAAAGGGAATAACTAGGTTTCTGTTTTTCCTATGGGAATTTTCTCTGTAAGCAAAAATACTTTCTTTTCCACCTTTCATTTTTCATCTTTTCTTTTTATAAATGAAAAGGGAAGGGGACAGTTGACTCAAAGTGGAAAACAGGAAGCTCTGCTTTTCTCTAGAAACTGGGGGAAAAATAGGTGACAACAAGTTAAAATTGGAGAGGGGAGGATATTATCCAAAAAGGCTTTATTTTCCTGGAAAAAGTATTCCTGTTGGGTTTGCCAGTTATTTGTGTGAAGTGCTTTAGGTGACAGCTGTAGAAGTGTAAAGCATCCTTAGCAAGTGGGCATTTTCATGTGGAAACATCCAATGGCCTCTTGCCTGATAAATCACCTCCTCTAGGCTTTGGTAAACCTTGAAAAAATATTTCTTTAATTCTTGTACATTGAAATGATTTCTCCAGTAGTTTCCTAACTAATCTCGAAGAGAGCTTTTTCCAAAGCATGACCCAACGTGCCAGTGGTAAGTACATACCCTGCTGCAGGGTTTTGGGTGAGTGGTGTGGCTGTTCCCTCGCTGCGGAGGAGCAGGAGCTGGACCGGCAGTACCTTGTGCCCCGGGTGCTGACCCGAGATTCTCGGTCTGTCTTTAAACTGGGTCTCAGTAGGGGTTTTCTTTCGCTGAGATGTCCTAAGGGTGTAAATTATGAATTTATCTGAATACCGTACGCACTGAATCGCTCTCCCTAAGCAAATGTGGTTAGCAGTTGGAGACCATCAGCATCCCGTTATTACGAGTATGATCGGAGCTATCTGTGGCTCTGCCAAGGCTGGTGTTTATTTCCTCTTCTGTGGGTTTCTGTGGCAGGAGCCCATAGGAGCCAGTGCCCTTTTCTTTCCGCCCTGTAGCCACTTTCCAGAGCCGTGAGTCATGCTTGCATGGAGGTGCAGCCAAGCACACGGCCAGAAGTCGTGTGTTTGGCAGCAGCTCGTTTGCAGGCAGGAGCTTATTAATGCCAGCTGAATCCATGGTGATAGGAAGGGAGCGTGGCGATGCTACCCATGGAAACCAGAGCTGCCGACTGTCACTGCATCCTGCTCACAGGTGCTCGAGAAGTCACTGGAAATGTAAGGAGAGAATCTGCCTCCCCTCCGATTTTTCATTTACATGTAGGTCCTAAACATGGAATGAGAATTTTAATTGGTGGAAAGAAAATTGAACTGCCAAATTCCTTTACTGTATAGCTGACTGATAGGAGATAGGAGGCTTTAATATGTTGTCACTCATCTTAGCTTTGTTCCTACTTACACCATTCTAAATCTGGAGTACTATTTGTTTGTCAGGGAGATCCAGAAAGCATTACAAGGAACTGGAGCCAGCGGTCTGTTGCCCTCTCAAGGAATGACCAGCACAGCGCATCTTTTTGATGCATGGGAACATTAGCGTTGCTTCCTGCCGGTAATTGCAAGCAGACTGTCTGCTCTCGGGAGATCCAAAGAAGGGACGATTTCTGCTGTGTCCCTGCTGAGGAAAAGAAGAGTACTTAAATGATACAGCTGGGAGTAAGGCAGCCACCCAGCAAACAGATCTGTGCAGCCAGATCCCAGTTGCTGCACGGGGATGGGGGCCAAGGCAACACAGCCCCAAATGAGTCAGTGAGATTTTTTGTTCAAATCTGTCTTCTGCGCTCCAGATCGGATACCATAGGGACCCAGCCACAGTAACAGCACAGCATCAGTTGGCCTTTTTGGTTGGCTTCTGTTATTTATAAAGAAATGTTCGTGACCTCACTGTCTTGTGTTTGTGATGCTCAGCAGACTACACCAAACCAAATGGTTCTCACTCACAAGTCAGTGTTAAATGTGAAAGTGATTAGGGAAGTAGCAAGGACCATCAGATTAATAACGTTTCCAAGTGTCTTCTCTTTAACAGGGACTTGTCAGCATTTGCTCTGAACAGATGTGAAGGATTAGGCATTGAACACAGTTCAACTTGACTTGCATGCATCGTCCAGTTTAAATAAAAAGGTGGGTTGCAGTTTGTGCACCATTATTTGCTAGGGACTAGAAGAGCAAAGATAAAGTTTGATAGATGATACTGTGTCTTACTGTCACATTTTCTTTTCCCACTTATCTGCTGTCTGTTTTTCTTTAGACAGAAAACTCCAAGGTAGGGAGGAAGGTGTGTTGCTTAATAGCCTTGTCTTAGGACAGGATCTAGACCAACCTCCTTTTGCTGGTGGTCTTGCTGAAATGGGCACAAAAGGCCCATGTAGCAAATCTGGCTGTCAGTTACCTGTAGGAAAAGATCATTCTGTTCAGCCCTGCTTGGTTTTATTTGAAACAAGTGTTTAACTACCGCTGTGGGCCAAAATATGCCCCATAACATGTGTATGTGTGTTTTTTTCAGTCTCTGAGCTGAACTATTCCAGGCTGAGATGCCTCTTGCTTTCCTTCAGATGATGTTCAAAGTATAACACAAGGAGCAACAGCTGGATCCTGCAGCCAGCTGTGGGAGCAGCGAGTCAGCGAGCTGGCTGTGATTAGCGTGATAAACAGCAATCGCAGCACACCAGCTGCCTCGCCACTCGCAGGATTCTGCAACGTGGGGACTTTTCTGGGCAGAGACATTGCAGAACCTCCACCAACGCTTGTGCTGCTGCACGACAGTTGTCGTCTGCCAGCCTCAGCTTCTTATTTCTCCCCTTGTGAGGCGGATGGAGTCCACGGCTCTGTTAGCATTCATGGGATTGTGAGATGCCTTCGCAGTCCCAGGCAACCTATTTCTGCATTGTGCTTTCTGACCTGTATGGTGAGGCATCATTTCCATCTAAAGGCAGATGCCATTTTTCACTGATTGCCAGATTCCTGATGGAATGTGACCCAGAAAGTGTCAGCAGAATGCATCCATCTGGCCTTAGTTGGCTTGATGATAAATGGAGTAGTAATGGACTGAGATCCAGGTTAGGTGCAGAAAACATGAACGCACAAGTGGGCACACTCTGCACGCATGCATTGTGCTTGGAAAACATTTGATCAGTATCTTTATCCATGGGGTGAGGCATGCAAAGGACCCATGTCCTGGAAGTAGCCTATCTTCAAGGTCTTGGTAGAAAATCACAGGTTTTCTTAGGGCTTCATGAAGAATTGGCAGCTTGTTTAACTGTGGCTGTGCCCCTGCTGCGAACAAGACAGTATCAACAGACACTGAGGGCTCAGACTGTGAGTAGGTTCAGTTGCTCCTCTGACCAGAGCATTTTGCTTCATCTGCTCCCAAGGGCTGAAGGGCCAAGTGTGCTGCTGCTGCCGTTGGGTACCCTTTATCCCCTGCATATGCTTATGCCTGCTGTTGCAGAGGTTCCCAGAACGCCTCACATTTCAGACACTGAACGGTGCCAAATGCTCGGTAAACAAGAGTAGGACCATGAAATGTTCATTGCCAAAATGGCAAAATCTGCTTAAAATGTCACTGCCTTGCCTTGATTACCACCAGCCTACTGGTGTAACGATGTAGGAACGCTCCAAAGCAGCACGAGTCTGGTGACTTAGCCCTAAGCGCCTCCTGCAGCAGCTGGGACTAAGCCAAATTTTGTATTAAATCCTGTGGAGAGTTCACGTGTCCTGTTCTCCCAGCGGAGGTTTTAAGGACAGCAACTTTTGGTGAGAGGAATAATTTAAACCATTGCTGCTATTCTGACACTGAATCTTTCCCGTAACCTGAGAGCTGGTTTCGAGCCTGATGCAGTGACATGCTAAAAGCATAAGGCAACGTGGGGGAAAAAGGCAGGGCTATTATCTGCCTCTTACGGGTGGGAAGTCTGAAATGGGAGGGAGATTAGGCGATTTTCCCCAAACTACCTGGGCACTGATTAAGAAAGAAACACCAGACTTGAATGGAGATGCGACCATTTTATAGTTATTATGGGAGGCAAGTGCAGCTTGTGGCTGGAACTGCGAGGCAATGTGCGGTTTTCATATTTTCTTCACTGTTGGGTGGAGGGAACTGGACAAAGGCAGCGAAGCTGCAGAGGAGAGCTGTGTTAAATGCAGGTACTGGAAAGGGGATGGTTGAGAGCATGTAGTCTCTCAAGGTACTTAATAAAGATCTTTCCTGCAGCATCGGCTAGGGCTAACAAGTGTCTGCATACACTTGATGATTAACCTGAGACCCTCGTGTCTGCCACTGGGTTGTGTGTGCTCGCTGGGGGTCGGAGCATTGCAGAGCGGGTCAGCCCGCAGCTTCTCTCCGAGAGCAGATCCTCGCCTTGTGCTCTCCTTGGTCTGCTCTGAATGCCAGCTGGACGGGTAGAAACACACGGGGGTTTTGCATATGGGAAAATACATCAGGAGAGGAAGGGGGCTGTGAAACCTCCCTGCAGAGTGGCATAAATTATCTGATGAAGAGCTAGGCTGTGGCCATCACCATTACCTGAATTATAGGTCTTTAGTCTGAATGGCTTCAAAGCAAGCTCTGTTTTTTGTGTATTACCCCTTCATCCTTTAATATTCAGAAGATGAAAGGAAGGATTTCAAGCACCGGTGGGGAATTTAGGCAGGAACAGAACATTCTGTTACTTATTGTGTTGACAAAGGATGTCGCTCTTAATTAAAGTAGAAACTACGAGCAAAACTATATAGGAACACTCCTTTCTAATGGCTTATGGATGTGCCTGAGAGCAGGCTACCTACGTGTGTTCTGACCAATTCAGGCTGATAGCAGGCCTGTGCTCCTAATTCTTCAGCTCAGTTTTTGTTGAGCTGCCAGACACGTTGCAAGTCAAAGCTGCTGAAAGCTAAGTTAAAACAACAGGTGAAGTTAGATAATAATTTCGTTAATAATTAGAAACCGTACGAGTTGATTTTTCAGAAGAAATTACCCAGTAACAATAGCAACTGATGCTTATTTTGGGGGCTTTCTGGTAGACCAGAAAGCAGCTCTTGTGAGGCATAACTGTGTACAATGCCAAGGAGAAATGAGAGCTAATAAAATGGAGAATATACATCACCCGTTTACATTTATTGCACATTAAACCTTGGCACACACAAAAGATAATGACAGATGCAAATTGAGAGCACTTGAACAGTCTGTCTGTCAATGGGGAGTGGGCACGGAGCCAAAGACCCGTATTTTCAGCAACCACGTGCTTTGAGGGGAGGGTCAGGGATGAACCAAGCTACAATGCAGGGTCTGTTAGATTGCAGATAAACCTCACCAGGGAAGTCTGCTAGCACCTCTCCTTCTGTTTTGCATCCGGATTGCAAATCTGGACCGATGGCAATGGGTTATTTGCAGAGGCAGAACTGAAGCCAGTGCCCCAGTACCACGTTTGCACACTTGGATTTGTGATTCAGAAAGCTTATCTTGGGCTCATATGGCCCTTATTTTTAGGGGAGCAGCTGGGAACCCCAGCTAGGATCAAATCCCCACTGTGCAAATGTATAAAAGACAGTCCTAGCCTGAAGAATTTGATATAAGTGGATGAATCAGACAAAGGAGTAGCATCCCTCTCACTCAGGTGGGGTGACGTTGAACTTCAATGACACACACGAGATCCCCCATCAAGCGTGTGATAGAGCTGGAAATTGCCTTCTGATGTGCTATCCTATTAATTGCAAGGCTGGCACATTTGCTGTAGGAAGAAGATATCTAGTTCTTTCTTCCTTCCTATTCTTTGTATTCAAACTCTTTACTCTTTTTAGATCACTTTGCTTTATTAAGTCAGCACAAGTCTGCTCCTCTAATGAAGAAACTTCATTTTAGATGGAAAGCAAGAGCAAGATGCACGTTTGCACGCAGCTGGAGCACAGCTACAGTGCTGGAGAAACATCTGGGTGGAAGACAAAGCACTTAGGATGACAAGCAAGCGAGTCAACAGGTCTCTATCAAAATAGCTGCCTGGACAATTGCCTAGAGATTTCATCCTTGCTCAAGTATTTATTTTCAGGAAAGAGTGCTGGCACCCAAGACTGAATGTTTGTCTTCAGCCTCTCTGTCTCTCCCCCTCCTCCTGCGAGTGAGTTGCTGCGAGAACATTTTGCTGCTTCCTTTGCTTCTGCTGTGCCAAAGATAAACAGCCCGTCAGCGCAATGCTGAAAAGGAACAGAGAAAGGGGGCTGGAAGTAGTTTAATTACTGAGAGTGCTTGTTTTGTGTACGGTGTGATTGCTTCCTATGATACAGTAACTTCTTCTCTTTCCCTGTGCAAGCATGGTGTTTCTATTTATCAGGATGAAACTGAAGCAGCAAATTAGAGAGGGAGAGGGAGCAACTGTATAGCTCTATTTGTAAGCAAATCTGGCAGTGTGTATGAAGGAGCAACAGTTCCTCTTGAAAGCGTGGTATGGATTTTCTCCCTGCAGAATTCCAGCTTCTCGGGCCCTTCGTTTTTCCTTCCTGTTCTTAATTAGCTTTTAAAAGTTTGCCAGGTTCGGAAGAGTTGGATGCAATTATTCCTGTTTTACAGGGGGAATACAAGATGTGGGGAAGCTTTTACCTGTGAATGTTGGTTGATGCCATTTTTTTTCCAGGACTGAAAATGTGCTGGGGAGGAAAATCGGGTGTAGTGGGCAGTGGGGGTGGCTCTGTTCTTGCTCCTGTGGCAAGGAGCTGCCTCTGCTAGACCAGAGAGGATCAGGGCCCGTCCATTTGGGATCTGCTGGCTGTGCACTGGGACATCTGTCTCGGTGCAGCAATGCCACCGAGCGCCGGGAAGGTGCAGCTTGGGCAGGTTCCCGTGCAGCACTGGGGCCTCTGGTGGTGGTGGGAAGGGTTCTGTTTACATTAGGTAGCATTTCTTTAATCACCTTTTCTGTTTAATTTTCTGTGCTTTGTGCTGCCTGCTAGGGATCGTTAAGCAATACTCTAGTTATCGCTGCATATCACTTAGTGTGCTTTGCTCTAATAAGCTTTTGTAAATAAAACCCGGAGAGATGAAAAGGCCAACGCCTGATTACGAGCTACCAATTTTGTCTCATTAAGTTCTTATAAGGGGAAAAAAGTAAATAGAATCTTTATCAATCTCATACACTTAGAGGGCTGAAGAGAGAGCTTTCCACATTCATTAAGGAGGATGCTGAGAATAGAGATGTGTTTCCAGGCGCTTTTGGCTTATGAAGCTGTTAAGGGATGTTTTACTGATGACCAGCCTTTATTTCAATCTAAAGATGAGAAGGCAAAGACAGAACCAAAGGAATCATGAAATATTTATATGCAGTGGTTGGAAGGGGCCAATACACAACGGTATGCCGTATTCGCTCTTCAGATGTTTACATTGACAGTCTTCGTGTATGCTAAGAGAAGAATAACTTTCCTGCTGGAACCTATTGCAGTTCTATTTCGGTAGCTGTTGCACAAAATTAGCAGTAAATGTGGGAAAATGTGAGTTGTATGGAATAGGAGTTGTATGGAATTAGGTTGAGCTGACATTGGTCTGCTGATCAACAGGAACATACCTGTCATTTTATATTTCTTGATATTTTTATAAAAAAGATGAAATAGGTATTGACCTCTGTCCATCTTTTATCATCCATACTTTCTAGAATTCTGCTCCTAGAATCATCGGTTTAAAGGACAGCATTACTATTGTGGCTCATTGTAATTATTTTGAGATGTCCATAAGATTTCACCAGGTAAAACTTGAGCCGAACGTGAGTTCTTAGTAGACGAATACCTTTATACGGAAAGCCTTCCTGTTGCAGGTATTTCCCTAAAATTTATGGTAATATTTGTCCCCAAATTTGCAGTTAGCAAATGTTGACCAACTCTGACAGACCCTGGAATTATCATCAGCAATTTGAAATCCAGAAAATCTTTGTGGATTCTCATCAGGTTAAGGCTAGTAGCCTGCATGTGAGTGCTTGCTTTGTTAGTTACACATTATATGTCTTTTAAGTACATAACATCCATCAGTTTTCTCCATTTTCCATTATACAGTCCCCTTTTATCTTGTACTTCCGTGCTCCGGCTTCAGTCTTCTTTTTCCTTCCTTCACAAAGACAAGCAATTCATTCATCAGGCGAATTTATGAACTAGATGAGTAGAGATGGCTTAGTCAACTAATTTCTCGTGGGCGTCACAGCACAAGTGGATGGTTTTAAAAAATAATAGCATTTTCTTTTGGAGGAGATACCGTATGGATTTTTTTCTTTGCTTTTCATATTTCTCAAGTTTTATTTAGTCTTTTCTTACCTAGTCTTCAAAGCTTTGACCCCTATCATTTCTGATCATCCTCCTTTTCATCCTGTTCAGGAACAAGAACAATCTTCCCCATGGGGTACGATGGCAAGGAGCTTAACCTTTGCCTGTTCTTTTAAATACCGAACAGAAATCATCCATTAACATTAGCCGAATGAAACCTGCGCTCCCTAAAACTGCTTGGCATTATTATATTGACATTTCTGACCTCTGCTGATATTTGAAATCTGACCATTTTTCCGGCGTGCTGCTCCCTGAGAAGCGCTCTGACGCCCGGCGTGCGAGGCGAGCGTTGGTCCCACGCTGCTGAGGAGCTACTCCCGGCTTTGAAAAAGGAGGTTGTGGTGCTGGTTCAGCTGGGTCTCCTGCAGCCTGGTCGCAGCCCGTGCCTTTGCCGCAGCTGCAGTCTCTCCTCCAAGCCGTGTGGCCTGCACGGTGCCATTTTCCTTCTGCTCGGAGGCTTGGATGGTGCCAGGATGTGCTCAGCCGGCGCAGACAGTCTCTGTGCTGTGAAGCTGATGCTACAGCAGCATGGCAGAGGGTTTGCAAAGCGGTGCGGTTCTAGGGTCTGCTGGGACTGGTGGGTACACAGGGTCTGGAGGGCCTGTCCTTCTGCTCCGACTCCAGCAGCCGCAGCAGGACTTGGCGGCAGGGACACCACACACCGCTGAGCACCCCTGGCTAGCAGCGAGCGCAGCGGCGGCAGGAATACAGATGCAGCAGACATGCTAATGGCAAAGGCATACATGCAGGTGTCAGACTTAAATATGGCTTGTGAAGTTAAACAATACACAATTTTAATCTACAGGCAACTTGATTTAAGGTTTTTCTTCTTTAATAAAGAGTGTTTGCCAAAGTGTGGTGCCCTTAACAGTAAATGCAACAGCACCACCTTTGGGTCCTGCAACAAAATGCACTTTGAGCCACAACTTTTCTCCCTTTTTCCTGCGTAGCTGACTTATCTGCTGCATTGATGAAGATTTAATATGAATAGTAAAAGTGGGGAGGGGGGGAGGAACTGCTGCAGTACTGGAGTAGCCTATCACAGGCTAGAAGCAATGGCAGGTCCATAGCTATCATATACATGATGTCTGGATGCTGGTAGTCGGATGGTAAGCACCGAATGCAGAGACAAATTCAGACTCTGTAGGCAATATCAGGACCCAGAGTTAGGCTAGGGTGGGTTTTCCCACCTCTAATTCTTATTTTTGCATCTGGTAATAATTCATGCTAATATTATGCATTTGGGGAGAAGCATTGTAATTAGAGAGATTAGCTCCATGAATGTAAGCCAGGTTTTCTCCTATGGAAAGAGGGTTTTGGACCTTTTATTTGCAGAATGTGCGTGTCTGAGGCTGCATCAGGTGTGTGCACGTGGCTGTGCAAATACACAGGCGTTGCGTGTGTGATGGCTGTGCTGACAGGCGTGGATGAGCACATGCACCAAGTACTGTATGTGCCCGTGTGGGCGGTCAGGTGTGTGCAGGCCAGTGGCCATTGCAACGTCTGTGCAGCTTTCATCCCAGCGGTGTATGTGCCTCTGTGCTCCCACTGCTGTGCTGATTGATGTCTGGCTGTGCTTATACTGCTGCAGCTAGAGATGGTGCTTGTGTGTGCAAACATATTTATTGTAATTGTGTACGTGAGGGTGTTTGCACAAATACTAGTGAAGAAATAATCAGGTACACATACTGTCAGTGCATTTGGGAAATGAGATTCCTGAGCAGAGCAACCTCTCCCCCTGGAAAAACAAAACCAAAAAGAGCTCCAAACAGCCAAGTGAATGTAGTAAAAATGCTCTTGCTTTCGTATGTGGAAGGTGAAATCTAAACCTTGTTAGCTCCGGCTCTTTCATGTGGTCTAGGAGACTGGGAACTCTCTAATCACAGGGAGGTGAACCAGAGGAGTGCTGTGAACAAAGCTTCAAACTGACAGCGGGTTTGCAGGGCTGCTGTGCTGCTGTGCGGAAGGTCTTCAAGGTTTCAGGGCCATTATCCTCTGACCCTGGGGGAAAAAAACCCTACCAGATATGGTGCTGGCTGCAAAGGTCTCACTTAATTGGAGGTACAAGTGTGCTGAGGAGCACCTGACGCTGCTTGATGGACTGGCTGTGCTGTTTTCACACGTTGTCTCTGCTTTGATGCATGTTTATGACCAAGGGAGCAGCTTGTGCTTGTGCCCATCCCTGAGGTGGCTGTCCACCTCGCCTCATGCTGAAGGCCAGCCAGAAATCTCCCCTGGACTCCAGCAGGCTCTAAAGCTGGCAGAATCCTCTGCTTGTAGGTATTTGTGAGTGTAAATATTGCCCTGACCTTGATCCTCTGCATCATGGGGTCTGCAGATGAGCAAGCTGCAAATCACCCCGTTGCATTTCTTGTTCACACCCGTTCTCATGAACTGATCCCTTTGCACCGAGGCTCAGTGCGCCCGGGAGTGCAGCCCTGCAGAGCTGTTACCGTTCAGTCTGCTTAGCTCTCAGCAAGGTCATTGCCTCACCTTTCCTATGTCCTCTGTCATCCCCTCTTCCCATGCTTGCTTTGATGCAATTGATTTTATTGCTGTTGCTCAAGTCCCCAAAGGGTTTTTCTCAGATCCTGCCAAACATGCTGTAGTCAGGCACCTCTTAATGCCTTCCAGCTAGGCTCGTGTTACGACCCTTCAATTGAAAAGGGGCTCCGAAGATGTAGCACTGTATGCAAGTATAATTTGAAGTATCTTTTTTTTTTTTCCCTTCATAGTTCACTTGCATTACATGCAAGTGAAATGAAATCAGTGAAGTGGGTTTTGGCCTATTCATTCTCTCCCAGAGCCAATGGCAGAAAAGTGAGGATGTTCCTCTCCCCAGCCACAAAAGGAGATCAGCTCCCTGGGGTGAAAAGGACAAAGCCCAGATTTGTACGGCTTCATCTCATGCTACCACTACTCCGTACGCATCCCGTGGGTTCTGACACTGGAAGACTGAGCACAGCACCGATTCCACAAAAACGTGTCTGATCTGCACTGTGGTCTCACCCACATGTTGTCAGACCCCTCTGAGCCTTTCTGAGGCACACGGAGAGCTTTCAACCACAAGCAGCTCTCCCTGGAACCAGCCGCAGATGCGGGGCGGCGTTTGGATCACCCCGGGGCAGCTTGCTGCATGCCCCTTCTCCTTGGAAGGTCCCTGGGGCTGCGTGGTCTGAGGGGCAGGGGGAAGCCACGCATTTCCATACGTGAGTGGAAAGCTCCGAGCAGACTTACAGCACCGCAAGGATAATTCGAGTCCCTGTGGAAAATAATTGGCAGCAGCGCTGAGCCGTGACACAGGTCCTGCAGGGTGCCGTGACATCCCTGGGCACAGGATGCTGCCGGCCCTCTGCCCGGGGAGCCTGGGCCCTCGGGGAGGCATGTAGGTAATTCCTGCAGATCAGGCCCTTCATTAGTGGGACTTTGAGGTCACGTACGTTAGAACCAATTATTGGCGGAGTTATCAGGGAAGGGCAGCCCGGTGACAGCGATGGGCGACCACTTGAACTAACAAGCAGACACCTTGAGAGAGTTCCCTCGGAGAGAGGGAGGGAGGAAGGAGCAAGGAAATGCTGCTGCTTCCATAAGCTTTCTGTCGGGGAAAAAGAAAGCAAATGAAGTGGAATAAAAGCTGCAAAATGGAACACCCCTGACAGTCAGCTGCTGAATAGAGTTTTTCATTTAGAACCAAGAGGGTGGTTCCTAACAGGAGCAGGATGGGGGGCACACGAGTGTCGGTGCCATTCCAGGGAGACTTCAAAGAATGTCTTCAATTGAAGAATTTGTGCGATTAGCTGGAATTATACAAAGATGCACAAACAACCTTGCAAAATGGCACAGAGCAAAAAGGAGAAAAAAAAAAACATCTAGTGCTTCAGTGTCTGATGCTATTTTGTGTTTTGATGTTTGTTTTCTACACAGTGCCAGCAATTTCTGTCGTCTCTGGTGCATGTTGCCAAGTCTATTATTTGGGATGATTCCTGCTTTAAATATTTTTAGCTGTAGCAGATCTTTAATCACGGGGAGATTGTTTTCAAGAATGATCCTTTTATGTGCATCCAAAAGCAAATCTGAAGGCCTGATCCAAAAGTATTTGTGATCGTTTTGTAGCCAAAGGGCAGAGTAGGAAGGATGGGGCAAACTCAAAGGCCAGAGAGGAGAAGGGTGTTTCATCTGAATGAAACAACGAATGTCTGCCCTCTGCTGAATCCTTAGGGTGCCTTTGATTAGTAGTGATAAATTCAATCTGTGACCAGAGGAAGAGGTTCGGCCTACGGTAGTGGCAATTAAGTATTTATCTGCAGCATGTTTGTGATGGGCTAAGTAAATCATAAACATAGAAAAGACTAATTAATACTTCAGTGTATCTGTTGCTCTTACAAGAAGCAATGATTTTTGATGTTTGAGAGTTGGATACCTCGCTGGTGACGTCTCTATAGTTCCACTAACTTCACAAAGGAAATGGCAAGCTGGAGAGCAGAAAGGTGAAATCAAGCTTTTTTCCTATTTCATTCCTATGTCCTGAAGTAAAATAGTCCTATTTTGAAAAGTCCCATTAAGAATTTAAGAGCTGTGACTTTGGAGCTAAGTGAGACGTTGACCTTGAATTTGTTCCCAGTATGAGGTAAATCTCACCCAGAATACATTGGTATTTCAGTACAAAGCTTCCATGAATTTTACTGCTGTGTTTGTGTGCGTGCTAAATACCTTTAACAATGCTACCTCGGTATGAGAGGCTTGAAGTTTCTGATGATAAGCACATAAAATCTCAGGTGATTATCTGAATCAATTTCAGAATGTAAAATTAATATGAAAGCTTAACAAGAGCACGGATTTTCTAACCGCCACTCTCCATGACACCTATTGATTACTATTTGTATTAAGGAAGCACCTGTAGCTGCCTACCGAAATTAAAGCCAGGCATTTTTCAAACTCATGCTTAAAATCCATAGCCAGGATTTAGAAACTCAAATGCGTACACAACATGCATTCACAGGGGTTTCTGCTACTGATGAAGCAACAAAGAGCTTAAGAGTTTGTACCAGTAGACATCAAAAACCTTGACCAAATAAAGTTTCAAAGCAGATTAACGACATGACATTAACAATACAGCATTAAATTGTGGTGTGGATGACCTCAGCTAGAGCTGAAGGAGGTGTTCAGGCGTGGAAGCATGAGCCACATCCGAGACAACATTTTCCCTGCCGTTAGGAACGGCTCTAAGCACGCCAGTAGCTCCTGCCTGGTGCAAAGCGAGTGAAGGCAAGGTAACTCGATTGCTCTCTCCAGGTGGAATTGAAATCACTTCAGCTATGAATGTGTGTGGCCCCATGAGGCTAAATGGGGTTTAACTAAGTCATTCTGAATTCACATCGTTAGTTACTGTGGAAAGTTGATCCTAATTATCTGTGCTACTCAGGAGGAAACCCTGGGCAGGCACACTCTAACCAGCTCACTTACTAGCCAAGAACATCTACCACTGAAACTAGACGTTCTTCCATGGTATATTTTAGTATTTTGCTGTCTGAGCCTGTTACCAACAGAACATAAAATAAGAAAATAAGAAAACAACCCCATTGAATACTTCAGGTCTTCCACACAGCAAGCTGTGGCTTGAGGCCTGCTCTGGACCCTGCATAGACACAGCAACTGGTTCTTACTGTAGCCCAGGGTAAGTGGCCCATCCCTGGGTTCTGGTACTTACTTTTGGCCATGCCACTGAGCACAGCTGTGCTTGTGACTTTCCCAGAGCCATCACCTTTGTGAGCACAGCTGTGCTTGTGACTTTCCCGGAGCTGAGCACTGCTACTCAGCCCCAAGCTGTTTGGCACTGGGATGCTGCCAGCCCCATATACACTACGTGTGTGGAGCTCTCTCAGTAATGGTAATTTAGGCGTCGCTGTGATCCCACTGCTATGACAATCCGGGAGTAGTCTCAGGGCTGCCCCTGTCTAACAGGAGCTAATCTTCCCCAGCTAGAACACTGCCTGCTCGTTGCTGGCTGGTTTACCTCAACAGAGAACTCCACATACTGACAGGGCCGCGTTAGTTACAGCAAATTAGCTCTGGTAGCACTCGTAGACAGACAGGCAAACAGGTTCTGAAGGAGTTTAGCTGCTGCTTGCTGACTAAACCCAGGTGGGACGGCGGTGGATCTCGTACCTCGGTGCGGTACCTGAGCAGTTTCAGCTCCGGGCAGCAGCCGGCACCGCAGGGCCCAGGCTGGCCTGGTGAGGGGCATTGCTCAGAACGGAGATGCACAGTGCAACGGACTGGGTAATTTCTAAAGAAAAGGAATTGCAAGCCAGAAGAGTAATTCTTTGTCTCTTTTGCAAAAATACGTAGGAGCCGTTTCATTCTGAGTTATTACAGTGTGTGCCAGTCAAAGGGAGTGTGCGAAACAGGCTAATGCGAGGCATATCGCATTGCTGTTAATGCTGGTGTTGCAACTGGCTTTCATTAAGCAATTCCTCAATGGCTTTGCTACCTACCTGCCACAGGAAATTAATAAGTGTGAGTGAGACAATCTTCTGGGTAATGTGGGTTCCCATCAACTAAAAAATTAAGTGTATTAGGGAGAGTTTAAACTTCATAAATCTTACATACTGGATGGTTCCAAACATGCTTTGCCTTGCTTAGAAGGTAGCTTAGAACTGAGATAACCTTTACAGAAGTGGATTTGGTTGATCTTATAAGCATACGGGGGCAAGAACTGTTGTTTTCCTTTGTCTTCATAGCATAATCTTCTTGTTTCATCTGTAGACACTGCCAAAATAAACACAACAGTATCTAGACGTGCAGAGCCTGGAGTGCAGGGGCTGCCCTGGGTCAACTCTGAGGTGCAGCAGAAGAGCTAGGAAGAAAAACAACTTTCCTTGCTTGAATAACCATCTGATGCGTATTTGTTACTCAGCCCTGCAGAGAAACAGTATGTGGAATATCATTGGTATCGCTGGGCCAAAGGGAGTATTTTTCAAGCTGCACGTTAAATCCCGAACATAATCACACACTTATAATTGAAGGTGCTGTGTACGTGTCAAAAAGATGACTCTAATGAAATTGGCCCCAAGAGCATAATTCATAATTCAGTGTTCATTAGCCTCCTTGCTTTCATGATTATACTAATCTCAGGAAGGAGACAGAGAGAGATGGCTGAGGTAATCCTGCAAGTGATCTTTATTTAAAAAAGCAAAAACAAACAAAAAAACTTTACAATCTCTTTTATAATTTAGGGCTAACATGAAACACAAGTGTTAAATACAACAAACAACCTCAAAGGAAACCTGAAATGAATCAAAGCATTTTGTTTTCAGTTCCTTCTCTAGGAAAGCCACACTATTTGCTTTCACTCTTCCCTTATTTAAATCACTTTAGGCTTCTAGGTAGGAAACAGACCTGTAAGGCTTACAGCAACCATCTCCCACCACCACCAGCAGATAGCTATGCAAAATTTACTGAGGGAATACTTCTTGGATTGCAAGCTTTTAAGGATAGGCAGAAGATATTCAAAGTCTCCAAAGGGATTTATAATGTTGCCAGTTTTTGTGATTCCGTCAGTACAAGTCTCTCAAATATTTACTGTTTGTTCTTAAGGCTGCATTTGTTGCGGAGATGTGATTACATGTGAATCTCAGCATTACGCGTTTGTTTCTTTATAAAAAGGAATGTTTCTAACATTGTAGATTTAGAGGGGAAAAATGGAAAATATGCCTTGCTTATACCCTGGGGCAAATAGAAAGAAATCCAAACTCCAAGTCTAAAGATATTCCATAAATTTAATCAAACTGCATTTTGAATTATGCCTTTGGCGCATGATAGCCGTAGTCGAGCTGTGTGCTGCCTCTGGATCTCAGTTTCCCTATCTTCATCGTGCCCTAGGCAGATTGCTGGCTTGATAGCGCTGTGACCACTCAAGAGGAGAAGTCCTGTTGGTTATTAAAAGTCACTCAGATGTAAATTCTTAATTCCTAATGGTTTATGTATGTTTATAAATCTGCACCAGGAGAATAAGGTTCTGAATCTCCAGGACTCTTTGTTTGCTTCTGAGCCGCGACGGGATGGGGATGCAGCAGGGCGGTCTCAGCCATTTTTGCTCCTTCCATGCCAGAAGTGCTGCTGTGTGGAGGCTTCTTCAGAGATGTGCTCCCCAGTCCATATTTTTTACTGCCACATGGCCAAGGCAGGTCCGCTCCTGGCTGCCAGTACCCAGCCCAGTAGTATACCAAGCCACAGAGCTTTTTACCCTCTGGCATTCCAACTATCTTCTCTAATGTAATTAAAACGATAATTATTCCTTATCCAGAACATTTTTGCTGACTTATAGTCTGTGGAAATATTAAAGTTGATTAAACACATATGCTGCTGGTAGATAGCTCCTCCAGTCACATATGGAGTGATAAAAGGTTAGCTAAGGGAGGACAAAATATAGACAATACTCTGATACTCTGCTAATGCAAAGGGAAGGGCAACTGGAAAATGCTGAGTCTGTAGCAGTGGGAAGACCACCTACATTGAGGGGAAGGACCCCTGCAAAAAGTAGGGCTAAGGTGGGGGGAGAACAAGCCTACAAAGCTCTGAGGCAGCTGGGAGAGAATTTCTTTCGTCTTTGGTAGGGGCCACGTGTTTGCACAGCCAAAGCTTGTCATCCATCCAGGAGGCAGTCCTGAGGCTCTGCCCTCCCCAGGTCCCGGTGCAGGTACTTTGCTTGGTTTCAGGCTGCCCATCAGGTGCGCGTTCTCAGTTTTGAATGAAGTGCAGATGCAGGGAGATGTCAGAGCCAGGAGGATGCCAGATAGATCTGATCTGTCCATCTGTCTGTGTGTATCCATATGTCTAGCCAGTCGTTTATTCCTGTATTTATTTGCTCATCTTACATATGTCTTCTCTCAATCCTGATGGAACAAATGGACTCAGAGAGGTGATATTACTAACGAGACAGCTTCCCTGCACGCTGGGGTCATTAAGCAAGGCCTGGGTGTGCACACAACCACCACCCTGGCTGACGAAGCTGGTTTGGGGCTGAAAGCAGTTCAGTGCTGGCACCAAAGTGCCCTGCTGCTGTGATTTTTTCACTCAAGAGCGTCTGCGTGGGCACTGACAGCGGCCCTGCATCCACTTCAGGTGCTGCGGTGTCCCAAGCACCCATGTATTGCAAATAACTGGGAGTAGAAGTTTGTTGTAGCTTTGGGCCTGGAGAGAATCATGGCGAAAAGTTTGTGGGCTTTTGTGGATTAAAAAAAAAGAACTTCAGCCTCCTAGGCTTTCACAGAATTTTATTTAACTAGTATGGAAACTAATACAAAGCAAGGCTATTTCCTCGTTCTCTGATCTCATAAACTGGATGCAAACTGCTGAAGGTGGCCACCTTCCTTACCACAAATATATCTGTATGCATCTTAAAAGCATTAGTAAGGCTCCGAGGTGAAAGGGACAAAAATAGCACTAGCTTTCACAGTGTAATTGCCTGTATTCTATCTGGGGGAGAAGTGTGCTTTTTCTAATTTGCAGAAGTCACAATCTAAAACGCTTTAAAATGTACTTTTCTCCCCTTTTCCTCCCATGGAAAAAGTGCTGAGGTAGACTTTTCTTCCCCCATAAACAGGATGCGTTTTATCATTGTGGTGGGTATGCTGCAAGCCTGAGCAAAGAGAAGAGTGCAAGTCAGAGAATGACAAAAGCTTCACAGATTGAATTTGCTCCTCTGTATACTGGAGGGAAAGAATAGGAGCATGTTGGTATGGAATGAGGTTTTTGATCGTGTGAAAAAACGGAGGAAGCTGCAGAGGTAGGGGCAAATTTTGAATAACTAGCAAAAATAAAAGTTCTATGGTACATGCTCTTTGCTCAGAGTTTATTCCCTTCTAATCACCACCTCCGACTACTTGTTTGTCTTCTGCTGCTGTCAGCAGAGTTTCGCAGGAGACCCAGGTTCCCCTTCCTGCCTTTTCAGGCACATGGACAAGTTATTGGACTGCATTTTGTAAGACGATGAGCTGCTGAAGCATGAGTTTGTTTGCCCACCGTCTTGGCCCGTGTTTTCTGCCCAGATAGACCAATGTTAGCCTGGTTGTCCCTCAGGGCTGTTTAGTTTTTATCATATGCCTGCATGGTGCCTAGTACAAGAGTTAGGTCCACGGCCTACAGCTGTAACTAACAAATCTCTAGCTCTTACAGCCTACCCTGAGGATTCCCCTCTGCAAGATTTACTTTGACTTTCTAGGAAAAGCCATGGAGGATTTTTCCCCCTACAGAAGGCCACGGATATCCATGAGAAGCTCAAATGTGGGTGTCCAGCCTGTAGGCTGGTTGTATATCCAACATCTCCAGGCCTGAGCCAGCTCTGCCCTCCCCGGTGCTGTGCCCATCAGTGGCCACAGATGAGTTTCCCCCTTTCCCACAGATGGGCCCTTGCAGGACCCATGATTTGGCTTTGTGACTCAGCCTGTGGTTAAATTGAAAACTCCTCCCGACCATCTATCATGCTCTGGTGCACGAATGGATGATGAGTAGGTCCTATTCTGGTTCATCCTCTGCCCATCCATCATCCGCTCTGCCACCTGCTGTTCCCGTAACGAGGGGAACAGAGACAGATGGGAGAGCTGTCCCCACTAATGGACAACGACTGACAGACAGATAGACCCCTGGGTTTCACTGCCTCTCAGCACCATTTGAATAAGGGATACATGGAGGTAATTGAGCTGGCTACGAGTCGGAGGGCCTTGTAGCTCCATGTCACTAACGTATTTACAAGGAGCCCATGATTGAAATCTGGGCAAGGCTGCGGTGGCCTTTGGATCGAGCTGGTATTCACAGGATGACATCTGCAGCATTAATTGTGCTCAGAGCTTGTATGGCAAGTGAGATCTTAGAGCAGTTTGCAAAAGCAGGTCCTCTGGTATGCTGTTCCTCGTGCCACCTTGGTCTGTCACCCTGTGCACGCCAGCCATGCAGCGGAGCTGATCAAAAATCTCTGGGGACTTCTTGTTTGTGATCTCGGATCAGCGCTGCCAACAACAGGGAGAAGCTCTGCCCTGATCCGACTGTTGTCAGAGAAACTGCGACAGCACTGCTTTCCTGACAGCCGTACCTCTCCCAGAGAAACCACTGCTGAGTTTCTTATAACCCAAAGGCTTGCTCATGTGCCAAGAGAAGATGTAGGAGGAAGTGTAAGGGCACCACCTGGAGCCTGCTGCAGCAGTGTTGGCAGTGCTGTCCAACCGAAGTGACTTGCTATGCAAGCACCATTTGGTTTTAGGAGGAACAGTGGAAATCCATTGTCGTGCTGGAGAGGGAGGTGACACTCACAAATCTTTGTCCCAGATGCCAGCTCCAGCAAGCAGTGGCACCGAGAACAGAAGTTCCCAACCATTTGGGTGGATTCAGAAAGTTGCAGCAGGAAATTCGGCTGGTCCCCGTCCTGCCGTGTCCGGCTTTCTCCTCCGGTGGCATTACTTCAGGTCAGCTCACGCTGAGAGCTCCCTGCTAAAGCTCCCGTCAGTGCTAATGCATATTGACAGCCGAGAGAATCTCCGCCCTGTTTTAACCTGACAGAAAACATCGCACTGTTGTAAGCACCGGTGAGGCAATAAGTCGTGTTTATCAGCTCATCTGTCACCTTCCAAGGGATGGGGATGCAGAGCCTCTGAAGTCTTTTTGCTCAGTGCATTTTGGAATGAGGCAGAATGGTTTTTTGTTTGTTTGCTTTAAAGCTGTTTCAGTTGTAGAAAGCACAAGAACGGGTGCTTAGCTTTTTGGAGCATCCCAGTTTCCTGGAAGTTCCTTGGAATCAAAAACCATTGCCCCACCCTCAGCCAGGGCTTTGTTGCATCTCCCCCCAGCCTGAAGAAACGCTCTGCCAGCTGCATGCAGGACTGCCCTGCCTTTATCCTGTGCTTCTTACCAAGAGGACTCAGTAACCAGCATGGATGCTGAGGGATTTGAGAACAACCTGGTGAGAGGGCAGCTGGCATCCCTGTGTGCGCACAGCTCGGCTGCACGTCGCCAGTGCTCCTCTTCCAGGCGAGCTCTGCCCAGTGCTGCTGGCAGCTTGCTCCGTGGGATGGATGTATGGTCAAGGCAGAACAGAAAAGCAGTAAAAATCCGTTGCAACCTGCTGAGCCACCTGCAGATCGCAAAGTGTGCCTGATTATATATAAAACCAGGCCTGATGAGAAGCTATGGCGTTCAAGCTGTGTCGGGTCCATTAGAGACATGTAACCGACTCCCCAGGTGGGAGCAAATACCTGATTAGCTCTGGCATGCTGTTTGGGAGAGCTGCAGAGCCCTGGGAAACAAGGGAAAGACAAAGAAAGGGATCCATGGTCAATAATTAATTGCCATCCTCGGTGTTTTATTGCGATGTGATTACACTGTTCCAAAGCTGCCTCTTTTTCTCTTCTTGTTCAAGCTTTTTCAGACTCTGTCCATCAAATCCTTTTTCAAGCAAGCGTCTCGGCGATGGCTGTTTTCAGTCCTGACTGAGTACCCAATGCTGTAATAAACACAAATATCTTCCAGCCTTCTGATCGCATCCACTATGAAAGCCCCATGAACACTAATTGTCTCCCTGTGTACTACTTCTGGATGCTTTACACAGGCTGCGCTGAACTTACCAGCTTGTTTGGCACCAGCCAGATGAAGCAAGCACACTGCCAGTTGTGCCTCTGTACATCTTTTGCCAGCAGATAATTAGACCTGTGCAAGATGGTCCTGGCAAATAATGATGCTCACCTGATTTAGCAGGAGACGCAGGTTATTTTCGTCGCAAGATTCATGAACTTTTCAACCTATGCAGATTCTCCCCCAGCCTAGCTGAGGATAACATCCGAACCTCTCAGCAACGTGAGTGCTTTATTCCACCTATGCTGCCGCTAACCAACGGAGGATTGTTCCCATTTTATAGGAAGATGTAAATCATACAGAGATCAAATGACTTAACACGGAGTAGGTGGTGGGACCAGGAAGTGAATCTAATTCTTGTGATACCTATCAACTGTTTTTATTAACTTCTCTGAATCTGGATGTACACGGCTATTGGTAACCTTTTAGGGGCTTTGCCTCAAAATCAAGCGAAACTGGCAAACTGTCAGGGTTTCAGGCTAAAATCAGGTGCAGTTTGTCATTGGGTCCCATTGTTTAGTCACACAATAGGACTTTATTATCATTTAAGGACAGTAAATTCCTTACACATAATGTCCCATAATCACAGAGAATGGAAAGAGGCAAATTTCCCATTGCTGTGACATGAATCTCTCCCAGCCCATCTTGCCGTACCAGGGTATTTGAAGAGCTGAAAGCTTGTTCAGATCAATGGGAACCAAGGACAGACCTTGCAGGGAAGGCTGCAGTTGGTTTAATATTGTGTTATGAATAAGGGAGGAGAAAGGTGCCTTTCTGCCTCAGCCAAAGGGAGGATGGGAAGAGACAGCTCTCTCCTTCCCTAAACGAACCCATCTGCAACACTTCCAATTTGAATCCAAATAATATCTGAGGTTTGGGATTCGGCAGCAAACTAGCTTTGAGTCCTTAATCCCAGCGCCTGATGTTTGGGGGTGTTGGGATTTGGAGCTAATTAATTCAGCCACCTGTAATTTTTGCTCAGATGTTCTGTCTGCCTCTTCCTTAGATATATCATATGGTTTGGAAGGCTGCAGGCAATGCTGGCCTGAATCCTAATCCCTAATACTGCTTTTTTGCAATCTTTCCCCTTTTTACTGATTTTTCTTGTTTCTTCCATCTTTTCCTACAGCTATCTCGTCTTCTGGGTGCCTACTCAGTGGACAAAAAAATCTGATATTTAGTAAGTGGTTCGGCTCTGCCCATATGGAAGCACTGTGTTCCCTTCAGGGCTGTCTGCAGAACGATGCTCCCAGTGCCTGTCCCGGTCTCCCCGGCTGGTTTCATTTAAGCACAAAAGATTCAGTGCTGCCTGTTCCTGTTGGGAACAAGGCTTCAGGTGATAAATATTGCAAGATCTAGAAAGCCCAGGAGTGCTGTCCTGATTTCTTTCCCTTGGCAGTGAAAGGATGGAAGAAGAATGAAAAGATAATTAGTTTGGAGTTTGCAGAAATGAAACAGAAAAGGTTAGTTCATTGCCTTCTAACGCCAAGTGAAAGCTTGGGCTCACGCTGCCCAGGCTGCAAGCTGCTGCAGCCAGGGAACGTCGTCGTACTTGTTCACAAAATGCTCCCCGCTCTTTTGTTCCTGTAAAAATAATGCCTTGCGATAACCAAAGCTGGAGTCGGTTTTCCCACATCTGTAGAGCCTGGAGCTGTTATTTTTTATGACTGCTTTTCATATTGCATTAGTGCCAAGCGAGCCCAGGAGCCCGGCTCTGCCGGGTGCTGCAGGCGCGGGCAGCGGGAGGCAGCTGCAGCCCGGAGCCGCCGGCCAGGAGCGAGCTCCGGGAGCTCGTGCAGGGGCTTAATGGCTTCAGCAGCAGCTGAAGAAGGAGTCTGTCCCTCCAGATCTTATCCAGGACCCTAATGGGTACACGAAAAAAATGAAGAGGGATGGAAGATGTCAGAGCAACAGGAACACGATAGCGTTATCGGATGGGTTACCTTCATGTCTAGCTTTTAGGTACCTAATGGAGATGCACTAAACCAATCAACGGCACAAGGCTCATCTCATCCCCTGCCCAGCCGCTATCAGCAGCCGTGTGAGCTTCCGTGCTAGTCTGTCTGAATGCCCAAATCCCTCCTGCTTTTACCTGGGTTTTGTAAGGACAAAGGATTAGGCTTTGTGGGGTTTCCTAGTTCAATCCATATTCTCCCATGCTGTTAAAGATGATAAAACGTCCCCTGACCTGCGTTTGTCATCTCACTTTATATAATTTTTTATCAAACATAAAATCGTACAGCTGCAAGCCCTCCACATGGGTTGGAAGTCTCTCTTGCAAATATGTCCTATTGCTCTTCCCTGATTTTAGGTGTGCCTGGTGGATTCAGGTGTATTAAAAATCTCTTTGTCTCCTGCAATCTTAGCGAACGTAAGCTTATATTCTTGTCTCATGCAATCAGGCAGCAGAGCCATGGTTCCTGGTGCTGGCAGCTGTTCATTAATATTGTCATCCATGCTTGGATCTGTCTTGAGGACTCAGGTGGAGCACTTCAGTTCTGGTCTAGTCAGACTGCTAATGAACGTCGCCCGCTCTCCGTGCAGAAATCTTCCCTTTGAAGGTATGTAGAGGCCACCCGCGTCGTCCCGACTGAAGGTCGAGGGACATCTGCAGTGGTGGCAGCAAATAGGCCAAAAGGACCCTGGAGCTCCTGGGCCATGGCTGTTCTGAATGAGATAAAGTTATAACTATTTAACATTCTTAGGTGGGAAATTAGAATGATCACATAATCTCCTTAGTCTCTGATTACAGGTCCAGCATGGGAATATGGATCTTAATTGGCATTTTCTTATCAATAAACTCAAGTTGAGGGATTAAGCATAAGGCTCTTAATACAACCTGAATTTTTGGAAGATGTTTCTGATCTCTGCGTGGTCTAAGAAGCATCGCTGGTGTAGAGAGCGCCTGGGGAAGAGGAATTTAGGAACATGAACACCAGTTCTCAAGGTTCAAGTTCTCTGGGCAAACAATCGCATCCGTGCTGTTCTGTGCCTGCACACCTAATGTTCAGGCTGTGCAAAATGCCTCAAAGAATCAGTGGCACAGCCAGGTAGGAAATGCAAATGCAGTGTTGCTTCATCTCTAGGTAGTTTTTAGGCATTTTATTGGTATGACAGCGCTTTAAATGATGTTCCATAAAAAGATCTGTGACCGTGTGTATAAATACACAAAGGACTCCTGCTGATGGCTCTATTTTTATTTGCTATTTAAAGTTAAGGGTATGGTTAAAAACTTTGCTGAACAGTGATGATAAGATGAATCCCCTTAATGCATACCAAAGATGCGTTACTACCGTGCACTGCATCTCCTCTGTCTTCTCCTGAACACAGCCTCATGAATTACCGTGCTAATGCAAAACTCTTGCCATCCTAACAAATGAAGAGTGGCAGCTATAATACACCAGCAGCCCGGTCCCAGAGCCCCAGCTGCTGGCTTCGTCAGGGTGACCTGAAGCAACAGCAGGATATGTGGATTGGTGTATTTTTCCTCCGATTAAGCACAAACTCAGGGTTCCTTGGAGTACATTAGTGTGCAGGAATGTCCTCTGTGCAAGCCTGCCTGCCAGCACACATCCGCGTCCATCTTCATTTGCGGTGAAAGGCAGAGGTTTGTACCTTCCGTAGTAGTAAATTGGCAAAGACGAGTACAATAACCAAATCTGCAATTCTCTTCTGTTGTGGGAGCCCTGCCTATTTGTTCCCTCCCTGTCAGCTCCAAGTTGCTTTTCTCTCCCCGTTATGTCAGCTATAACTATGCATCTCAGCTTTCCTTCCCTGCTGCCCCCTGCTCCCTTGAGCTTTTCCTGTGAAATTTTTGTATTTCATCCTTTCTCAGCTGCAGTTATGTCCTCTGCCTGACCATCAACCTTAGAAGCTGAACGGATGCAAGGAAACACAGCTGCAGAGGGGGGCATTGCCATCGCTTTCCTCTCCCACCTTTTTAAAATGTCTGGGTCCTGAGCACGACTCCAGTGACACCTCTTGGAGCCCCGAGATGATTCCTCTGTGAGCGCTGCAGAGCCAGAGCAGCATGGGACTGACTGTGTCTGTTTAATGATCATCGCTTTGCAAACGAGAGCAGTGCAGACAACCCTGAGAGCAGGGGTGATAAGCCAAGCACCCCCACTTGTTTTCATTTTTCATTGCTGTTGAGCAGGAAGATGACAAGATTTAGCTATTGTATTGGAGCATATTTGCACGCTGGGCTGTGTCTTCTCCTTAAAACATTCAGTGGTGGAGGCAGCTGGGGACTGATGGAGCCACAGAGTTGTGCTTTCTTTTCTTAGCTTCAGTGGCTGGAAGATAAGATGGTGAGGAGGTAAATTTTATGCCTAGAACTCGGAGCACTTGCCATTATCCTTGCTATACAGGTAGAAATGGGGACACATGGACAGGCATGCTTATGTAGATTGATGTTATTTATTAAGTCAGTGGCAAACCAGCAAAAACTCTCCTAACTCCCAAGACCAAGTGGTATTAAACCTGGTGGCTTGCAAGGGCTTCTGCTGGGTTTATGAAAAATAGATATATAATTGAGCTAGGAGATGACATGCTTAAAAAGAAAAAAGTGACCTTTTTTTCCCCATACCCTTGCGATTGCTCCAGAGCTCGCTAGTTATAGCTGCTATTTCAGTGTCCCCCAAATTAGTCTTTCAGGTTGCATGAGCTCCCCAGGCTGTTCTGTGGTCAGGCTGCTTTAAATGAGCTTTTCTTCTCTGTGTGCCATAGCGTCAAACTCCTGACCTTGAGAGCCTGGCAGCACCAGATGTCTGGGCTTCAGAGCACCGCTAGCGCCGGAGGAACATGCGACTGGTGAGACCTACACCTGTATGGGGAAACAACCCCACTTCTGCATGGTGCAGAGCATCGGGGGATGGCAGCAGATTTAAGAGTGCTTTACCTGTGCTCCAGGCCAGCTGGAGGTGGAAGCCGTGGGGAGGAAGGAGTGCCGTGCCAGCACCAGCCGCCAAACTCTCCTGGGAGGCTGCACCCAGCATTGCTCCAGCGCTGCGCCACGTCCTCTGGCCTGGAGCTGACCCTGTAGTCATTCCTTTAAACCCATCCCTTGGTGCCAGCTGTCTGCTAAGGACGCATCTCTCCCACTCTCATTACCAGGCACCCCAGCCCCTACGGCCACGAGCTTGGCCCAAGCAGGTGGAAGCGGGTCTGGAGGGCTCGGGGTGCTCTGCTCTGCTCTGGTCCTGGAGCAGTTCAGTTTGGGAGGCTGCACTTCATTAGAGCTGTGAAACGGAACAATTAGCTGAGGCTGACAATTTCCTACAGCCTCAGCTGAGTGTAACGGGCGTTTTCTAATCTCTCTATTTATCTTACTGTTAATCTGGCTATCAAATAAAACAATTTTCCAAACTTCGATGGGTTCATTTAGAAACTACTCGGGTAACAATAGAATCATTTAACTTTTCTCTTGTGAAGCTTAATTCTCCTGCAGCTTCTTATCAACGCTTGCCATTATCAAAGGGAGTTTGTGTTGTGTTCTCGGAGCTGGTGAGCTCCAGATCTGAGCGGGGGAGCCGTCGCGGGCAGGAGGGGCAGAGCATTGTTTGTGGTGGTCTGCAGATGCTGCCGGAGCTCCCGGCTGTGCCGCTCGTTTGTCAGATGAGGAAAAACATGCGGCAGAGTCCGAGGCCAGGAAAAAGCAGCTGAGGTACGGAGCCTTCTGAAAATTGCTTTTCTTCAAAAGGAAAACAAAGCTTCCCGTCAGCTTACAGCTACACTCCCGGGCGGCGGTGCCTTTCTCCTGCGGTCACAGTTCAAACCCAGCCTCAGAGTTAAAGACTAAATAGCGTGTAATGCTCACTCAGTCACGAGGCATTACTTCAGGTCCATTTTGTGCTGCTCAGGCAAGGGGCTTCTAATTGAATTGGCACCGCTGAGGAGCTGCACGGCCAGTTCAGGTGTCACAAACTTCTGCTGATGCAAGGAGGTGCCCGCGGTGACTGAGTGCCAGCCGCGCCGCTCCTGCTGCGCGGACAAGGTGCAAGTGGTGGCAGCCGGACCCGCGTCGCTCTGTCTGCCTCGTAACAAGGCTGGCAGCTCTGGTGCACGTGCGTCGGGCTTTTTTTCAGCCCGATGTGGACCTTATTCCTCCCGGCCATTTCGCACAAGCTGCTGGGCAGGCAGAAATAACCTGCAGCGTCTGCTGGCCTCAGGCAGCGCCCGGAGCTGCAGCGCGGGGACAAGAGCTCTGCGCAGCCTCCGCTTCCCCCTTAGCATTTGATTCAATAACCATGAATAAACTGTGGGAAGAGCTGACCTTTGCAGTGACCCATCCCGCACAAAGCTCAGGTTCTAGCTGAGAGCTGCATTTTTGTTTTTAGCATGAGTTTTAAGCACTCTAATTAAATCAGGGAGCTGGTTTAATAATCCTGGTTGGCTCAGGCAGCAGAGACAATTCGTTCACAGTTGCTTTATTAATGCAGCAGTAATCTCCAGGTTGGGAGTTCACCTCCTTATTCATTCATCCGAGTCTTCGGGAATGGGGAATAGGTTTTAAAGCAGCAGCTCAGCTCCTGTGCTGGGCACGCTCTGGCTGGGAAGAGCCAGCCTGCAGCACAGTGCACAGGATTAAGGCACTTGCCCAGAGAGGACAGAGGAGGATGGAGCAAGGAAACCACGCTGACAGTTTTCCATCAGGTTTTGTACTATGCCATTTTGTATTTCCACCCGGCATCGTCCAGGTCCATTAAGTCATGAATCTGAGCTCCTGGGCACCCTCTGCAATTAAAGCTCTATTTTCACCTGTCAGTGCTTTAGAGCAAGCCTAGCAAAACCCTGACCAGGCTGTGAGCTGGAAATCATATTCTGTAAGTCATGTTCTGCAAGTATGTGGCTTTGGCTACCAAGCTTCCTGTATGTGGCCTGGATTAGAATTTATCCTATTATCCTCCCTGTAAAACTGATATATTCATCTGATGCTGTTTACACTCACTGGGGTGTAAACCAGGAGCCATCCGATTCAAATTGACAACTACACCGCATTAAAGTTGGCATGAGCAAGAGGGGAATCAGTCCCCTGGGTATTTTCAAGGTGTTTCGAGATGCTGCATAATGTGCAAGCGAGCAGGTATACAGGATGGTTAGATTTTTCTTAGTTCCCTAAAATATATAAAGGGATAGAGATATAAAAAGAAAAAATATGCATTGCTCAATATGTGCAAACTATATAAAAAACGACTCTCAGGCACATATATTTTCTTAGGTGACACTGGTTTCTTAGTAAAATATCTGACACCTCAACTGCTGCAAATCACCATTGCCGTGCTGACACAAGTGAAGCTGCGTTGATTTACACCAGCAATGATCTGCCCTTTATTATGGCCTCAAATTAATCCCCGCGGAGAAAAACTGAAGTTTAGGAAGCTGGGCTAGTTTGTTGTGCATCTATAGCCAGTCAAGACAACTTCCAAAAACTCGGATAAAGAAAAATGTTGAAACGAGGCAAAGATGAGTGAGTAATTGACGATCGTAACTGTGATTATAAGGTATAATTACAATTAGCTGCACAAGAGTGTTAATCATGAAAATAATTGCGTGTCAGCTTTTTCCAAAAGAAAAGGGAGTGTAATTATGTGGCCCAAATGGGTGACAAAAACACATCAGAGGAGTGCAGAGAAGATGTTGGCAGAAGGGGGACGGGAACGTGCTTAGAGAAAAAGTCCCCTGGATGTTAGCTATTGCCTCTCAGCCCTTCTGGAGTAAGAAAAGTGGGGAGCCAGGCTCTTAGCTCTAATAATGGGCTGTTTAGGCTGATTGAAGCAATTTTAACACCACTAGAAAACAGGGAGAAAAGGAATCTCTGGGATACTGCAACTGGATCTTCGTTAGGTTAGGGCTGTCTTTATTTCCCTTGTGAATGGCACTGAGATCAGACCAGCCCTCAAGCTGCCTCTCCTCTTCTGGGCTCCACTACCAGAAGATGCTTCTTGTTTTGCATCGCAGCGTAAGGCTTGAGGCAGCCACCCAGTGTTTGGAAGACATTTATGTAGCTCGTCTCTCGTTTCTTAAGGCTTTGTTTGAGCTGGGTGTACTGGGAGCTCTCCTGTGGTCCGTTCCCCCTCTTGCTGAGACTTGTTGCTCCAGCTGGCGTTGGGTGAATCAAATATCGCAGCTCCAGAGCAGGTCATTGTGCCACAAGGTATCTGTCAGCAAACCCGGCCGCCCATTCCCTTACACACACGTGAATTATAAAAAGCTCTCTTCGGGGAGTGAGGGTGGCAGGGTCCTGTAATTTATCTTGCATGAAATGAGCTTGTTTGAATGGACTGGAAAAGCCAAGCCATTAATTTAGAATAGCTTCTGGACTCTGCAGAGCTGCAATTCCATTCTGCATACCCACTGCAGTAAAAATTATGGGATTTTAATACCGTTTCCTTTATTTTTTTTTTCGTTTTGTCCTGCTGCAGAATCAGTCCTGGCTGCTCCAATTGCACGCTCCTGACTGCTTCTTCACCTCACCAGTCGTGTGTGAACGATTGAATAAGTTTGTTCAGTGTAAATCCTCTTCTTTAAACTCATTAAAGTGTGCCAAGCCTCTCTAAGAGCCATTTGACAAACTCCCGAGTGGCAAAGTAGTGTTTATTACGATTATTATTACTATTATTATTTTTCTCTCAGCTCCATCTGTAATGTAAACACCATTATGTTTTAATTATCTGTTTGAAAAGGAGATTTAAAAGTGAATCCCGCAGGAACCTGGCCAGCATACACAATAGAAATCCCCTCGAGAGCCGCCCTGGTCGGTGAATTCTGACATGGGAGGCATCGAGGGTGTCTGGCAGGAGCAGAGCTCAGTGGGCACGGCCGTCCCGTACCCCTGGTCTTTTGTCCCATGGAATTGGGACAGAGAGCTGATGGCTCACCCCCTCCAGAAGGCTGCTTTTCTAGGGCTGTTCCAGCTAGATGTTAGGGGAAGGTGCTGGAAAAAAAGGTGTTTCTCCACCTTAGCTAACGGGATCATCACCCATTCGGCAGAGAAGGGGCTCAGGAACTAAAGGAGCATCACCGAAAGAGGAGGGAGGGAGATCGCCGTGGTTGCCATGGCTCCTCGGCTCCGCACGATGATAATGAGCAGGGATCGAGCAGGCAGCGCGCCTCTGCGGATGCCATACAGATCACCAGCTGGAGACCTGCTGGTCGTGGCCAGCTTTCCAGATCCCTTTTTCTTCCCTCTCCCCTAAACCAGCTCTGCGCTGTCCTGCCCTACACAGGCAACTGGGAGCCTCTCTGCTGGTTTTCCTCCCCTGTGTTTTAATGAGCAGGATTTGGAGGGGGACGCTTGGACTCACCCCAATAAAGGAAATGGGAAGGATAAGTTATTAGGACAGGTGACCGAAGGGCACGCACATGCATTCATAAATTAAAGCTGCTGCCAAAAGGAAAGGCACGCTCGGGGAATGAAGTCATATCGAAAACAAGATGGGAATGAATTGTTGCAAAACCCGAAAAACATTTCTCTCACTTCTTAATCCTGAAGTAAACTCAGCTTTGTGACCCCTTTTTCACACCCTTGCATTGGGACAAATCTATTTGCCAGTCCTCCTCCGCAGTGCAATCACTCCGGTGTTTAATGTTCTGCATTTTCCATTACCGCTAATCTCCTGAAATGAGAGGCAGGAGCCCCGGCTGCCTCTGCCTGTGCCAGAGCCTCTCCCTGCCCTTCCCCTGTGCTAAATGCAGTGAAAAGCCCTGTAAGGAGGATGGACAGCAATGTGCTACGGTCTTCTGCACTGCAAAGCCCTTTTTTCCCTTCCTGCACTCCAGAGACATCGGCAGTCCCCCAGGAGAAGCCCTGGAAGGTGACTTAGGTGGGACCTTAACACCTCAACACCAAAGGGCTCCTGCAGACTTGGCAGAGAGGCCCTCCTGTGCCTTGCAAATCCACAAAGCTCAGAGTTGCTCTGGGAGGAATGACACTGGGAAGATGTGAGATGAGAATATTAACACCCCAGGGTTACCAAATAAAAAAAAATTGATTTTTAATAACTCTAACCATCTCTTCAGCTTTCATTAGTCTCCTCTTTGGCTTTATAGTGCTGGGCATGAAGAATATGAGGATTTGAAGAATTAACTGAGTTAATGAGGGCTGATTATTAATGTTCAGAGCTCAATAAAAAAGGGAGAGAGAAATAAAACACAAAAAAATGAGCTGAAAATAAGGGTAATCTTTCATTCCCCCCAAATGAGATACATTGAATTATTGCTATACTTAAAACTGAAGCACCCAAGGAATGGAAATAAATACCTTCTATTAGCTATCGAAGGACCTGTGAAATTTGCTGCAAACAAATGGCCAAGTCGGGGGAGGAAGATGACCATCAGGAAACAGAGCTGAAGACTGAGGAGGTTGCCCAGGGCCAGGCTGCCAAACAACCCCTGCGGGGAGGTCCCCAAGAAACTCACGTCCCAAGGTCACCAGGAACCCAGCATCCTGCCCAAGGTTTGTAGGGGATCCTGGAATCGGGAGAACCTGGGCCATCATCAGAAACTGTCAGGAGCTCGGTTCCTCTGAAGGTTTTAGCATTTGTTGCTGTAAAAGACCTGTTCTCCTGCACCGTTGTGTGTGTGACCATTAATTCCTCATCTCTAACGAGAACTGTGCGGGCAGGACCATTGGTTCTCCCGTGTGTTTAGGTTGCAAAATCTTCCGGGGAGGCATTGTGTGTGGGAATATGAACTCAGTCCAGGCCTAGCATCGCACCCGAGCACAGATATTAGTGATGGTAACCCCTTCCTCACCTCCATCCCTGGCTCCTAACCAGCTTCACCCTTCTGAGAAAGCAAAGCACTCAATTATCTGCATAGAAGGAAAGAAATACAGAATTGACTGTCATTGCTCCTTCTCCATGGGTGGGATCGTCCAGCATTGTCAGGGCTAATGGTAATTGATGTTTCCTTTCACACCTGCTCTCTTTCCTGCTTTATTAAGCCTCTGCAAACACTGCTGTCCCTGGGGGAACAGTGGGAGTGGAGGAGGAAGCCTGTGGAAGAGAACAATTCCGGTTGTTCAGCACGGCGCTTCGGTAAATTGCATTCGGCCTCTTTTGCAGAGTAATAAAGTGTTGTCTGAAAGGCAGCATGGAGTTTTAATTTTCCCATTGTCAATGGATGCTGTAATCACGTAATTAACAAAGTGCGGGAGATAGTCATTTAAAGCGAGCCGAGAAAGCCAGCACATGAAGCAGATGCTTGGGGGAGTGGAACAACTTCTATTTGTGCTCTTCTAGCACTGGAGACCTTTTTATTACTTAGAAGATGGAGGAATCACGTTTGGATAGCAGGAGTAGTTAGGCGGAGGAGCGTGCTGTGTTCTGCTGGTTTGCTTGGCTCTGCAGATGCTGAGCATGGACCAGGCCTTGGTGCTGGGACAAGAGCAGCTCTGTCACGGCGCCCCTCCTGGGGCTGGGATCGGAGAGCATCAGACCCTGATGTGCCCAGCAGCCCCCATACAGCCTCCTCCTCTTACCCTCCCTCTTTCTGTTCACGTGTAGGTATTTTAGGGTGAGGAAATGTAATCTATCTGCAGGGAAAACTTTCTTCCCCAGTGGGTATTGACCAAAAAAAGAGACAGTCTGGAGGAAGAAGAGAAAGCATATTTTTAATGCGGGAAATGCCTCCCTAAGCCTGGGAACCCAGTAAACAATTACAGCAATGGAAGGATTGCGGAGATTTAGAGATGCAAGAGTGCTGATAAAGGCTGAGCTTGCCCCATTTATCTCTCAGCCCCTCTCAGCATATTTAGCAGGAGCTAAGAAGCACCTTGCAGAACTGGAACAGGTGAATTTAAATGATGGCCTCTTCTGTTCTGGCTTTTTAATTTCACATCCCGTGGATACTCCCCTCCCTCCTCAGAACCGTGGAGTCCTCTTCATCTCCAGAGATATATTACCTGCCTGTCCCCACCTCCACGCTGCTGAACTTGAAATTTTGTACTTAAAGGACATCACGGCTTTGCTAACTTTAATTAGGAAGAGCTACAACCCTACAGGTTGCAGGCAGGGAGTGCAGATGCTGGGAGGAGCTGGGGCCTGGGGAGCTGGTTTGTGGACCAAAGCGAGCTCAAGGCAACATTGCAGATCATCCTCCAGATGTTTGCTGCTGTGAAGCTCCTTTGACTATCAGGCCCCTTTTAAAAGTACTTGTTTGCTTTATACCTCATTAACCAAGAAAGAAATTGCCCAGCAGAGGCCATAATTTTGTGCTCCTGACCTCTGGATGCTCTGTACTTCTGTGGCTTTGAAGAAACCATCAAGGTTTGTAGTAGTATTTATGGTATGGCAGCGTTTACAGCCCCCAGCAAAGAATAAGACCTACAGTACTAGGTCTTATCCATCCATTGTGAGCGACTGTGAGGCACAAGTTTTGGGGCTTAAAAGAGGAGGGAACAAACAGGCTGCGGCGCTGCACAGGAAGGCAGTGCGGATGTGTGACCCCCTGCTGCGGGCACCCTGGTGCCTGGCCACAGGAGAAGTGAATGGAGCTGTGCTTGAAATTAAGTCCTTTATCAGGCTTCGATATATACTGGGATTTAATAAGAACAGCATTTGGATTATGTAAAGGTTTGAGACAGATCGTCAGTGGGACTGCCCCTACAGTCAGTGAAGGGAAGTAGCTGCGGTTCTTGCATAAATCATCCCTAGCAGGCAATGCTGATACTTGATGTTACGCTCCTGAATAGTATGTGATGTGTGTCCCCCACCGAGCTGGTAGTTTGGCTGTGCCTCTCAGTGCCTCATTTAGTGTTTCTGGTGTAGGGCCAGGAACCAAAGACCTCCAGCATCTTGGTTTCACCCATAAGATCACATCTGTGCAAAACTGATGCCAGATTTACATACTAGCACAAATGCACAAGCTCACTGGAGCGAATCCCAGTTTGCATGGGTGTAAATAAAAGGAATGTTATTTCTGTGTGCTGCACATCGTCCCTGTTAAGATTTTTTTCCAGGACTGTCACTGTCTGCAGTTGCCCTTCCAGATGGGGGAAGAGGAAACCTCACTGGCAGCTACAGTGCTAGCAGCAGCGCAGAGCTTGTTTCATCTGCAAGTCACTGCTCGCACAGCCCGCAGCCACCCACAACAGTAATTATTCACAGCTCTTTAAATTCCTTTTGTACTTCTCCACTGCAATTTTAAATCACTCCATCAGTTGTGACAGTTTATGAGGGCTGATGTGGCTCATCCTCTGGAACAGACAAGTGTGGATTGGAGTGATTTTTCCATAAATTCCATTTTATTTTTCACCCTGTGTTTTCCCTGATCCTTAAGCCATTATATATCAACTGCTTGCTTTCATTGTCTTTCTTTCTCTTTCTTTCTTTCTTTCTTTCTTTCTTTCTTTCTTTCTTTCTTTCTTTCTTTCTTTTTCTTTCTTTCTTTCTTTCCTTTCTTTCTTTCCTTTCTTTCCTTTCTTTCCTTTCTTTCCTTTCTTTCTTTCTCTTTCCTTTCTTTCTTTCTTTCTTTCTTTCTTTCTTTCTTTCTTTCTTTCTTTCTTTCTCTATTTCTCTATTTCTCTGTTTCTTTTTCTCTCTCTCTCTTTCTCTCTTTCTCCGTCTTTCTGTCTTTCTTAACCTTGAGGAACTTTTGTCAGCAGGGCTGGAGCCCAAGTTATTTTCTCATATCACCCAGTGTGTTCGCAGCTCCACTACTCCCCCACAAATGACAGGCTCCATATTGTGCCAGGGAAAGGTAAATTGTTAAGTGCACAGACTTCTGTTAACACAATAGCTGACAGAGCGCAGTCTCTTTGAGCTGCCAGGCATCCATATGATTTTTAAACAGCTGTCACTTAGGTGCCTTGGAAGGATGAACAGCACTCTGAAAGCGCTTAAGATGCAGGGTAAGATACTTGCTTATGTAGCTCCTGTAAAATGATGAGCCCTATTAATTAATCACTCCCCTTCCAGGGTAGGTGTCGGAATCAGACAAAAGCCAGTCAGTAGAAACAGGAGCACGAGTGTTGTGCAAGAGAGGAGCTGGCGGCGGCAGGAAACAGGAGGAGGTGAAGGAGCAGTGCTGGGGATGGAGGCATCACCCCATGGGCTAAACTATGCCAGAGCTGACCGAGCTCTTACAGTTAACCTGTGACGACTCTCCTTAGCTTACCCACAGCAATGCAGAACAGGAAAAGCCCTACTGGAGGTTACCAGGCTATGCCAGTGTGAAAATCACCAAGGCTTAGAATTTTAAAATTTGTTGAGGTGCTAACAGCTGTTGGAATCAATGGCAGCCAGATAGCTGAGATCCTTTAAAAACAGCAGATCTTGCTGAAAGCCAGTGAAGTCAGTGGATTGCAACAGAAATTCGTCTCGAATGGAAACGTAGGACAGGATCAGGGAACAGTTTGCTGTGGCTCTGTTGGTTTTTTGTACTGTTACCCTACAGGTGGTCCCGCTCTCACTGCACGTCTGCATAAGCAAATGCAGGACAGGGTTCTTCTTCAAAGGGTCATGTTCAGATGTAAAACTCAAGTAATAAATTGTTTCCAGATGCACAGCTAGGTCAAGGGAAGGAGTCAGCAATCCCTGGGCAGTTTTATGATCTAATTTAATTTCTCAAGTGTGTCAGTCTGTGGTTCGTATAGTCCCTGACATATGTGCTTGGCTAAAACCTAGAAATAGGAGTATGTGGGTGGCAGAATAACTCTAGTTGATACAGGAATATAGACTTCATCAGCAGAATGAAATCATCAGCCTCTTATTGGTTTGAATTACTTAACCTGTCCTGTCCTACCAAGTCGGATCTCAGGCTGATATATATCAGCAGAGGATCTTCCTCACGGCAGCATTATCAGCAGAGAAGGAACTCCTGACAAATGTGCATTAATTATCTTGGAGGAAGTGTTTGCAGCTACACGCACAGTTGAATTTTGCCTTCAGGTGTGTCTGCTTGATCTCCATTTAAAATGGGAGCTGCATCAGCACAGCTGAAGGCAGAATTTGTGCCAGTGTGGTTTGGAGCAGCAAACCAGATCAAGCTATAAATACGGCCAGGGCCTTCTCTCCTCAAATTCATTTACAAAAATGTCTAAGCTGAGCCTGCATTTTGTTCAATATCCTCCCTATCTTCAGGTGCATAGAGAAGTATTTCAGGCTTTGTGTTGAGGGTTTTTGTCCTCTTTTATCCTAAAAAACAGCTGTATGAGGCCACACAAGTGCCTGAGGAGGGAAATTATGCTGTGTGATGGCTGGTGAGGTCACATAACACCACAAAAGCTCTCATTTTTCTGCAATTGATTTCCTAAAGATAACTTGTGGTCTGTGTGCTGTGAAAGCTAATTTAAAATAGAAAGACGAGTCTTTCCAACACACCTTGATTGGCAATTGTGATAAATTCCTATAATTACTATTGACTCCACAGAGGGTTTTCATTTGTTAAAGATGTTGCTGAAATGACAGCCCAGAAATGGAATAAAACAAGCGAAGGAGAAAGTTGCAGAAAATGCCTGTCTTTGCAGAGTTCCCTGAGTAAATCTACGGTGAGCCACCAGCCTTCCTTCTCTCTCCCACCAGCATCTCACTTGTCATAGTCAGATAATGCACAGTGAGGTTTTTTTGTTGTTTTCTAGCCAGGTAGTTTCTAACATGGCCGTTTATTATTCAGTCCTTGTACTAGAACATGGAGCAATGTGCACTGAAATCACATGAGTTTTAGTCATAGGAATGAAATATTTACAAATGTGAACTATTTCGCAAGTTCCTATGGTCTCTACCAAGCATTGAGAAATTATGAGCGTCACCCAGAAATATTTTAATCTTTTTTTAAAAAAAAAGTCACAGGTTTAGCAATGCTATAATACATCTTCATCTTCTGATTTCTGATTTTTCTAGTTGCTCTTGCTTCACGTTTTCAAGCTTTTGTCATTCCCTCTCTTCCTTTTTAAGAAAAATCAAAATTAAGATGTTATGGTCCTGGCTCTGGTGCATTGACTTCAGTGAGAGTTGGAAGGAACCCAGGAGGGAGAGATCTCCAGAGCTGTTTTGCTCCCATTAAGGGACCAAAATATGAGGCCAGGTCACTCAAAGAGCTCGTGCTGGATACCGAGTTCCTTTAACAAGCAGACCACACCTCTGTTAACTTGATTATTCCCTTCCCTGCTCTTTGGAGGCACCCTCAGAGCCCACACTGCTTTTTAACCCCTCGCTGGTTAAACAACACAGGCCTGGAGCTGCAAAGAATGCCAGTAAGCAGGAGCAAACCAAAGGGGCTGGCTAATTTCCTTCTGAAAAGAAAACTATGTGTTTACGTCCGCTATTTGTTTCCAAAAGAAAAACAGTTCATAAGCGACAGACAGAGGCCGTATCTTCTGTGTGAAATGCTCAAAAGCAAGCAGGGATTGTATTGGCCACACACAAAACAGCACCTCTGCGTTATAAATTTCCCTTCCCTAAATTTGGCCAATTGTGTGGGTGTTGAAAACTCAGCCAGAAGCCGTGTTTCTTGGAGTTGAGAAGGGAGTGAACACAAAGCAACAGAAAGGGAAAAGAACAGCAGGTGAAATGAGCACCTTGTAGGAGTCCTCCTCTCATTACCGCAACAATGATTTGGCTTGTGCAGTTCTGCTTTTGGGCCTTTTCCCTCCTTGGAGACAGAACACTTAATGATAAAATACCCCCTTTGTTAAAGCAGAACTAATATTTAACAGCTGCAAAGCAACCCGTTCGCACTGGAGTTAGCTTCCTCAGCCGGGAAGGAAGGGGGAAAATGTCAAGGGCACAGCAGGTGCTGCGGGTGCCTCCCAGCCTGCGCGTGATTGCGGCTGAGGGGAGGTTTATCGGTCGCTTGTGCCCAGGTCTGTGGGCAGACTGCACATCCAGCACTACACGTGTGTGCATGGCTCTATGGCACGTACAAATCATGGTACATGGCACGTACAAGTCATGGCTAGGAGCACACGCGCTCCCGAGAGGTAAGGCCTAAGCCCTCTCCTCACTGAGCAGTCCTGGAGCTGGGGCAGGTGTGTCCCCATGGCCTGCTATACATAAGTGGTACATATACTAACATAGACGCACATTATTACCCACTTTAATATGTCGTTACATGAACTCACAAGTGGCTGCAGTCACCCCAGGAGTACACGGCTCTGCTCACAGCCACAGAAGACTCCATGCTTTGCTTCCCATTGTGAAGAAGCTGGGAGTTGTCAGTGGCTAAAACCGTGCCAGCTGCAGTCTGCCCAGCCTTCTGACGCCTTGGTAGACAGACCACTCACAGGCAAACCTCTCTGCACGGAGTGAACATCCTGGGGTCCCAGCTCAGCCCCGTGTGCAAGTTGCAGGCCTTGGGATGCGTGCCCTGCAGGAGGACAGAGCAAGCAGCATAGAGCATAGATTGATGAGCCAACAGAGGAAAGGAAAATTCAAGCACTTCCTACAGAAATATGACAAAACATGGAAAAAAATCAAGCAGAAAAGCCACTATAGTTCTGCGTTCTGTAAGAATTCTGTGGGCAGAGAAAGTGAACTTCTGGCACTAATGGACATTTCTGAATCGACTCTGGTGGGCCTGTGCTGGAGCGCTCAGCACAGGGATTTCACAGACTGAGGCTCTTTGGAGGCTGGGTTACTGTTCTCAGTAAGGGTCTGCATTCAGTGCTAAAACCTCTGTGCTGACGAGGAGAGGAAAACTTCCTTTACCTCCCCAGACTTGTGCATGCAGGCCCAACTGTCTCCTTCAGATTCTCGCTGTTTTTGGTGGTTTCGGGTACCTGCATCAACTGAGATCAGCCCCTTTCCACTTCTTTCTTAACCACCTCCCAGCCAGCACAGCCCTGTGCGTCCCAGCAGAGCTACTGTGCTGTCTGCTGGTGTAGGGAATGGCAGAATTTGGCCTGTCTGGTTGCTGACGATACTTTCCTGTCATTCCCAGTTCCTAAGTAATTACAATAGCTCTGCATTGCTGTCAGACGTAATATTGGCCCAGTTCTCCTCCTCTGGGATTCCAGGAGCATATCCACAGGTTCCAGATCCATTCTGCATTCCGGCCAAAGCCTGGCGAGTGCAGTGTGTGTATCACACCGATTACCGCTATAGCATGAGTAATTTGGGGAGGAGGGAGGTGAGGGAGCAGAAAAAGAAAGCTTCTCCAAATCCTTCAGCTCTTCACTTGGACACCGTGAATGAGATATTTAAATACGTTGCCGTGGAAACAATCAAAGAAGGGGGTCTTTGTGTGTGTGTGTGTGTGTGTTTTAGTAATCCCAAAGGGGGTGTTTAATTGGAATCAACCACAGCTTTTTAACTGTGTTTTAAATTGGAGAGAAATAAAAAGAAGAAGCTGCCAGAAAAGGAACATTAAATAAAGGGGGGGGGGGGGGGGGGGGGAAAGCCCACATGAAACAAAATGGGGGGAGAAATGGAAATCAAAAGAATAAATTTACTGTAACTGGCAAAGGATTCATTACGGTTACAACAAAGCTCAGTTCAATTTCCCTCCTATTGACATCAACGAGTTTGATGTAGGTCTAGCCTGAAAGGCAGCAAGAACATCTTTCTCTCTCTCCCCCTCTGCCTGGTCCCAGGGGACTGAGCAGCTGTCTGTAAATTGCTCCACACAGGGGAATAAGGTTTCTTTTCTCCCCTCCTCGCATTTTTCTTTGTCCGATCACACCCACTCGGAGCGGCGCCCTAGGAGCCTGCCTCGCCTCACTTGCACTCGTTGCAGTATCTCCTCCCTCCTGGACTCTGACATGGATGTGCCATTTTACTGCTGATGGATCCGAGAGGTTATTTATTGCTATCCCCCAGCTTGAATGCATTGGGCTATTACCATGGTTATTTTTGGTTCCAGCAACAGCCCCTCTGGGCTTGTAATTAACTATTATTATTGTTAGTACTGGGGTTACTATTTCAGCTAAAGGATATTGTTAGTACAAGAGCAACCTCACTGTGAGCAAACTTATGCTCAAAATTTGGGAGATTTTTACGCGTTGAAAAGGCTGATCCTGAACTAAGGGCAGTGGCAGAGGAAGCCTAACAGTTTCAAGAGAAAATGTGATAGGGTATGAATGAGATCTTATCTCAGAGAGCTGAACTTCATGGTCCAGAAGGTCTTTTCCAATCTCTGGCTCCTATGTTTTATGCTTTTTGTATTAAAACAAGATGTCAGAGGGTCAGAATTACAATGCACTGTGTATTCACTCATTCACACACACAATAGGAGCCAGTTCCTGACCCTTGTGTAAAAAGACAAGATTACATTTGAGATGAATTCTGCATGGCTGGAGGTGCCGGTACTTGCACGCCGAGGAAGGGGCACTGATTCCAGGTGCCAGGATCAGGCTCTGCTGCCCTGCTGCAGAGAGGCAGCACAAAATTAGCACAGGAGACAGTCACCGGGAGGAGCCCAGAGGCACAGCGCGAGGAAGGAACTTATTCAAGGTCCAGTTTTACTGTTATTTTTAGATAGAGCATATTTTGCCACTCTCTAGAGAGGAAATGGGAGACTGCTGCTTGGTCCTGCTGCCTTTTAGAAGGACTTGGAGCTGACGTGACAGAAGAAGTTACACGTTTTTGTCATTATTAATAATCACCTACTGCGCTCATCAGCGCGGTTGTTGGAAACTGGGAATGCCCAGGGAGGTGAGGAAATCAGAGCCTGGGCAGGACCAAACTAGCTCAGCCTCAGCCGTGCATAACCTCGCTGTTACTCCAAGAGGTCTGTGTGAAGAGGCCATGGCTGAGATGGAGCACCCGGTGCTCGGTGCCATCCCAAAAAAAGCCGTCTGCTTGGAGACCCTGGCACACTGTCAGGAGCAGCTTTACCTCACAGACTAGAAATCAGGGCATGCTGAGCTGCCATCAGCTGAAATAATTCTGTTTTGGCAATATTCTCCCTTCCAGCTTGGCCATTCCTTGGCTAGATCTTCCAATTTTCAACCACGGCAGCCCCAAACCCTAGCTCAGGTGCAGAAACCTCCACTCGCTTCTCCTTCCTTTTTGCCATAAACCAAACTCCTTCTGCCAGCTTTCCCCCTCTCTCCCCGACTCTTTGCAACTGGCACCTTCCTTGAAGAAGAACAGCAAGAACGAAAATGTATAGCCGTAATAGATTTTCCCCACCGGAGTGTACGTTAAATTTAAGGCTTTGCTCTGGACACTGAATGGTTGGTCATTAACGCACTTCGAATCAGCAGCATAAAACAATCCTCATAAGTGCTCCCGTGAAAAATGGTGGCAGAGATCAGAAGTGATCAGAATGCAGACGGGAGCTGCAGCTCTGGGCGTAAAAATGATTAATGAAAAATCCCCGGCATCCTTTCTTCTCTTTGCAAGGGAGGAAGCGAGCGAGCTTGACAAGAACAACGGCTCCTCGTGTGAGGAGGATAATAGCAGGAATGATATGTCTCCAGGAGATTCCCAAGGCCTTGCGCACACATAATAAATTGCCCTTGTCACTTTTGGGAAACTTATGAAGAAAGATCGCCAAAGCCAGCGGAGGCAATGAGGGAAAAGAACAAAAGACTCAACCCCAAAGAGCCCAGCCTTGCCTGGGAGGCGCACCGGCTCTGCTCACCCCTTGCCTCCGTTTGCTCAGCAAAGTGTTTCTGAAGTGAACAGAAGGAGTTGGGTCCCTGGGCTCATAAAGTATCTGTCAGCGTGTGACAGCAGTAAAGCCAAGGCAGGGGCTGCGGGATGCAAAGCTGTGCATCTTAAACCCTGTTTGAGAGAGCAGGGGAGCTGCGGGCAGGCCCCCGGTGCTGCCGGGTGGGCGCTTGCAGCCAGGGGTCCAGGAGACTGCCTGGGATGTCCTGGTAGGTGAGGGCTCTGGCTTCAGAGAGCTTCCTTTCTTCCCAATTCCTGTCATATTCCTTACATGAATGGTGTAAATCACTTATTCTCTTCATGCCTCAGTTCCCTTCAAACAGAAGTGCTCCTTTCCTGCTCTCTCCTGGCTACTTACGCTGAAATTCTGCGGGGCAGGCACCGTGTCCCACCGCCCACATGTACTACACAAGAGCCCCTTGTCATATATACGCAGCCAGGCCCTTTGATACCAAGCTGGTCTCCCTGTCAGGCACACGGTATCATGCCACAGAGCCGTGCAGACGGAGCTTTGTTCCTGTGAGTTTGCATAAACCCGCTGGTGAGGCGCAGGGGGATTCAAAGGCGGGGGTCACACCGGGAAATCTGCTTTAATTTCCTGCTCTGCCTCCAGCTTCCGTGTGCCATCATAAATCACTGAAAGCAAGAAACATGAAGATAGATCGACTTTGCAATGCTCGACTGGTGCTGCCCAAAGCACACGGGGACTATCTAACAGAGTGCAATCAACATATCTCCAGGCTGCTATTTGGGCATATGCAGGAAAGGCAATTTAGCAGAGCAGGGGTCCTTTAGGCAGTGGCTCAGAAGTGAGATAGTTTCCCCTTGTGAGTCATCTGGCAAGACTTAGGACCCTGCAAGTGATCTTTGTGGATTTTTCCCGTAGTGGCTCAGTGTCATGATCTCTGTATTTTAATAACGGGGATGGCAGCACTTGCTGTTAGCCCTCTTTCCCGTGGGCATTCATTTGAACACCTGCTGCAGGTGGCTCGTCCTCCCTTGCTACAGCACCACCGGCCTCAGCTGTGAGGATATTTCCATCAGTGCCTGCCAGGTGCGTGGAGAAGATAAAGGCAGGTCCTGCATTAATGGCTGCTCTTGGGATTTCTGTTGTAGCTCCAGGACTGGCTGTGAACGGAGGGCTGGATGGCAGCAGGTAAAAGCACCCCTTGGCAGAGCAGGATGGCTGCGGTCAAACAGATGCCCCCAATTCTACTTTGTTGTTCCTCTGAGAAAAATGGAGGGGAGTGGTTTTTGCTCGAGCACCAGGTCTGTGTGGGGAGATAACAGCCTGCTGAGGCCAGGTTAGCACTGTTGTTAGTGAAAAGCATGTTGTGGAGGTGGAGGAAGAGCTTTGTTGCACCCCCTACCCCTGGGTAGCATAAACCAGGCAGGAGGCACTGCACAGCGCTGACTGCCCTCGCCAGGACGGCTTCACCTGGCCACGCTTGTTTACCTGCTGTCATATCCTATTCATCCCGGCACTTTACGGGGGGCAGGCTCTGCCCTCTGCTCCCAGGCTCAGCCAAGTTCTTTCAAGGTATTTGCCTTCCTGTGAGCATGCAGGAATATAGGCGGCCAGGAGCAGGGTCATTTATTTGGCCTTTCATACTTCAGCATGATGGATGAGGATGCTGATAAATAGCTGCCTCCATGAGGAGGACTATTTTTGGTCCTTAGTTCTCATATGTGGCCGTGTAAATTGTCTTCCTGCTCACCTGCCTCATGAACAACTGTTAAAGACCTCTGGATCTCTGAATGCCGAGCCCAGGGTTAAAGCTGTGCCTTAGGATGGGAGCTGAGGGTTTTCTGCTCCCTTACTGTAAATAAAAGCGAGTTTTTTCCCTGCCTACAGTCAGCTCCTTCCCATGGGGCAGGGACTCGGGGGAGCACCACAAATGCCCTTGGGGGAGCGTCAGGGCTTCATATTCTGTCTGCATCAAATCCTCGGGGATTTCATAGCCTGTTAAGTGCCTGATCCCTTGGCACTTCCCAGCTCCCGAGGCACCCTGTTCCTGAGGGACCCAGAGCTGTGGAAGCACCAGGCCCAGGGATCACAGCTGCGTATCCCCCAGGAGAAAGGCAGAGGGGGAAAAAAAAAAAAAAAAAAAAACAGGGAAAAATCAGTTAGAGAAAAAATTGGAAAAGGAAAGCTCCGGCATAGGAGTGCTGTGCAGGAGGCTTAGTTTCAGGGCTGATTTTCCTTCAGCTCCCTGCATGACTTTGCAGCAGTCAATGTACAGAAATATGTGCTTTAATTTTCTCTCCTGTTTCTAAGCATATTTTCCATTATTTTCTGCCTCATCTAAGCAAGACAGAACTCAGGATAGATCTAGATACCTGCATTCTGTGACTGTACGTTTCCTAGTGCCATGGGACGCTGATTTCATTTGGATTTCTAATTTGTTTCACAATACTGTGGAATAATTAGAATTATTAAAGCTAAAATGTTCTTTGCTGCCTGTTTCCACTAGACAAAGCAGCTCAGACTGTCACGTCTTTGGGGAGGGGAGAGGAGGAGGTTTGTTTTTTTTACTGCCTCACAATCTTTTGTCCTTCATGACCTTTACTTCTTTTGCTAAAATTAACATTTCTGCTAAAGACAGAGGTGGGAAATTGGTCCCTCTTCCCACTGCACCAAACATTCCTGCCGAGGAAATGTTATTCCTTTCATAGCCGTGCTACGTGGCATATCGGTTGATGTGATCTGCCCTTTCTCAGGCTAAATCATCGTCTCTAATGTTTTTCTTCTTTCATTATTACTCTCCTCTCCTTGAAACACGAGTACTTTCTGTGTTGACTGTAGCATTACTGTCTCTGCTGGTAGCAGATGGAAAGCCGAGCTGGAGGTACAAGTCATCTTACCATAAGAGCCAGCAGCAAAATGTAATGGTTTCTAATGTAACCCTTCAAGTCATTGACAGAGCAGTTTCTCATTTTTTTAAGAAAAAAAACAACAACCCTGAGGCACAACTAAGTGTGCTGGTAAAATCCTGTCTTTAGTTGTTGGGAGTTTTACAACTGGCATTGATGGAACTGGGAATTTTTAGCACTTTTATTGGAGTAAATCAATCACACGAGAGCTTTCCTGGGGATAGGCAGGAAAGGATTTCCATACTACAAAATCAAGCAGCAATGTTTTCAAAAGGAAGACTACTTCTGATAATCTAATTTGAAACATCAGTTTGTTGTCTAATCAGCTGAAGGAAATCAGGCCCAAGTCATCTTGAGTGCATGCAATGAAAATAAGAATTTCCGTTTATTGGGCAGACCCCCTGTGCCTGTGTTTGTTCCAAGAAAACAACTAAGAAATGACAAAACATCTTTTTTGCAGTTTGTTAATTTCAAATGTTCATTTTGGGTTGACCCAATGTATTTCCCTCCCCCCCCCCCCCCCTCCCCCCCCGCTGATGTTTTTCATTTGACAATGAGCTGAAGTTCCTGGGTGGGTATGAAGCTCTCTTGGGCTACAGTGGCATCCCGCATGGTAACTTGGGTGAGGCTTCTGCAAGCTTTCCAGAGCGGAACACCACCGCTGGGGCTGTTCTTCCCCAGCTCAGAGATCTTCCCTCCCTCGCTTCCCAGTCCTGTACCGCCAGCTACTGTTAGAGCAAACCCCGAACTCAGGAGGCAAGAGAGGAGCTGACTTTAAATCCTTTCATTTGCAAATTCAGTGCCGTGTCATTGGTACATCTTTCGGAGCCCTATAGCCAGCATGGGATTTGGAAAGCTCTCTGTATTAGCTCGTCCCGCTCCCTGAGCCTCCTCATTCCCTATTCAGAGCTGCGGTGAGCCTTTGTGCTCCCAACGCCCAGCAGCCGCCGTTGCATCTCCGTTCATCGACAAAGAGAAACCTTATCTTCTGATGGACACATACAGCACGGTCTGTGTGACATTTAAATCTCCCTTTGTCGCCAACTCAGATATTTGTGCTGTTAAAAGAAGACCGTACAGCCGGGTGATTTCATTACTGCAAATGTTATTACAGTGAAAGCCTGTTTGAGACGTAATGTCACTGAAGGGAAAATATGATCTAGCAGCGAGTGTGGCCTGCTAACGGGTGCTGGGAGGATTCATCAGAGGCTGAAAGAAACCTCTCCAACATCAGACCTGTTAATGGAACAGCCTTTTTCTTCATCAAATCAAACCAGCCACTTCCTCAAAGCCCTAAGGCTAGGAATTAAAAAGAAGATTGAAAGGAATTAGGCACCCAACTCTCGCTGACTTTCTATTTGAGCTCCTAAGCTCTTCTCCCTGCTTTAGAAATCGTCGCTGGGCTGTTGGGGTGCTTAGTGCCACAGACACAGTGAATAGAAACTCATTGTGTTAACAGTAGCTGCAGACCTCAAAAAGACACCGCTGCTGCATGTCGCGCTCACAGCGATTAGTTCTTGCTCCAAGAACACTGAAGGGGGGAAATAATCACAGATGGGTCCTGGCCTCCCTGAAGTCACTGTGAATTTGCCAGGGACCTGCCCCCAGTTTCTACCCCAATGCAGGTATAATTCCTTTTTTTTCCTCCAGAGCAGATTTCCCAAAGGCTTTGGGATTTGCAAGAGCAAGATTGGAGCTCCTGGAGGCAGAGGTGGCGCAGTCAGGTCTGCAGCTCTGGGAGCGCACAGCTCGAGGCACACGGTGCAGAGGTGATGTTGGTTACAGAGCGCGGCCGTCCCAGCCCACCGTGCTCTGCTCCCAGCACAGCGCCTTCGAGGTGCAGGTTTCCAGTGCCGATTGGCTCTATTTTGAAGATCTCTTTGCTATGCAAGATAGATGTGACCTTCATCTTGAAAGATTAGCCTTTAGAAAGTGCGAATAGCTCATGCTCTTTGCTAATGGGGATCGTGGCTGTCTCAGCTGTGGGTAGTTCTCTCCCATCTGACATCTTTCCGAGCATTTAAACACAACGAGGATCAGGTCAACAGCAAACCTCCCACCAGCTTTAAGAAGGTTTGGACTATGCCCCAGCCTGCTCTCCTAACAAGATGTGACAAGCTGAAGTGAGCAGTTAGACAGAAAGCATCAGGATTTCACAGCAGACTTTGCCAGCAACTTGCTGGGCTTTTCAGCTGTTTTTTTCTTAGTGATTTTTTTCCTCTGTATGCTATAGCAACTCAAATCTATCCCAGGCTGCTTCTGACATTAACAAGACAGTGGATGACAGGCAAAATGCGTCCACGAGCAATTCAGAGTCTCCCTGCTAAGTAATCATAGACACTGCAAGTTTGCAACAAAGCCAGCAGCTGTCTCTCTCCCTCTGGACAAGCGCTGCTTCCTTGCAAATTGAGGCTCTGCAGGTTTTACAGCTGTTGGACAATGAGTCTGGTGCTGTTATTTCCTCTTCCTTTTTTTTCTTCCCCTCTTCCTTTTTCTTTCTTTTAATGGAAAATATCTCAGAGTTGCCAGAACTCAAGTGGCCCCCTCCAGCAGTGAATTGATACAGCCGAGTGACGAGGCTTTAACTCCTGTTCTCGCTGGCGCTACCGAAATGGGCACCAAGGAGTTGTGTTACCTGCACATCCTCCGTTGCAAGGGTTTATTGCCTTTGATCACATTTCTTACAGGGAAGCAGACGTCTGTTTCAGGGCTGGGAGAGGATTTTACAGTGCTCAAATGGTGTCCAAAAGGTTCTGAGACTGGAGATGCTGGGGAGAGCCCCTGGGAGGGCTGTAACCTCAAGCTTCGCAATTTGCTTCCAGACTGCTGGAGCCCCAAAAGAAACCTTTACCCCTGCCCTAAATGCAGGCAAGAAGAGAGTGAAGGTTATTACTTTATTGCTTTGATCGAGAGTTGGTACTGCTTTGGATTGACTGGCCACATGATCTTAGAAGCCTTTTGTGGATAAATTTTCGGCGATTTTTTTGAGGCGGCCTGCAGCAGCCCGCACCTTTGCAGTGCTGCATCCATGCAGCTAGGGAAGAGCATGGTGGATTTACCTCCCCCCGTTGGTAGTCACTGGTCCTGAGCTGAGCACGCAGTCCCTCCAGGGCCATTTCAGTGCCAGGTGAATCACATTTGTCCAAATTCAGTATGGTGCTGTAATGCAGCTCTGCCATCCTGCAGGACCCCTTTCAATAACGCCACCTTCCTACCCTGACCATTACTGTGAAGAGGCTTAATTTTCTGTGGTTATTCTGCAGCTCTCTCTGCCCTCTGTGCTCCCTCCGTCTGCCACCCTCCTCTGCAGCGGGTCTATCAAATGGCACACGTTGGATGAAATACATATTCTTTCTGTTTATGATTGAGTATAATAAACTCTGGCTCCTCTGCCTTCCAGGTGGCTTTTGGACATGCAGCATTTAGTGCGTGAAGTGATTGATCTCTGATCTTTAAAATAGAGCTGTGAAGACCGTGGTGAATTTGCATGCATGTGGAGTATAAAGCCAGGAAATAGCAGCTCTGAAACTCTCTAACCCCTGCCCTTTATTTCCTTGGGCTGAGTTTTCCATGTTTGACAATGCGCGTGGTGGTGATTTATGTATAACCAGAGCAGCCTCCAGTGGTTGGAGCTGCGAACTTTTCCAAGCTGCCCTTTATTGTAGCTCGCTTGCGGGTTTTGCAGAACCCCAACCCCGATTCCTCCCTGCTCTGAGCTCCGGCTTGGTGAGAAGGGGACAGCTGGGAGCAGCGGGTGCCCTGCTTGTTCTGCTGGGAGCCGATTCCACTCCTAATGGAGCTGAAAACAGCTGCTCTGTCCTCGCTGCTGCAGGCCTGCTGCACGCAGCAGTTTTTGATGCTAGCTGAGACACGGGGATGTGGTGGCTGCCTGTGCCAGCATCCCACCCCTGTAGTAACAGCAGCACCCCACAGCAAGCAAGTTTGCCAGCTAGGGGATGTAGGAAATCCATGCTGGTGCTATCCTTAAACTGTCCAGCCCTACAGCAGTCTGTGGTGGTGCCCGTGGCTGGGGAGAGCTGGCCCTCACCTCTCCTGGGTGCCCACAGCTGTGCTTTAGCTGCCCAGGACCAATGGCCCTGCTCAGTCAGGGGGCTCAGCATCACGGGGTGATAAAGCTCAGAGGAAAGCGGGGTTTCAGGACATCTTTGGGGCTGGTCCTGCAGCTGGATACTTCCCGGGGGAGCAGCTTTGAGAGTCACCGCTGGTGGGAGAGAGGTTTCAACCCCCCAGCGGTGTTTGTGCCCCCTCCGAGCCTGCGGACCCGTTGCAGTGCTTTGGGTCGCCTCCTGCCTTCAAGGACAGGTGCTTCAGAAGGGACACACTGAGCTGATAAATGCTGTCAGGGAGCAAGGAGTGAGTCAGTCTCTGCTACAACACCGATGTTTATGGAAAACAAGGAGAGGAGGCGAGTCAGGGAGGTCAGTTGTGTGTCTGAGAAACTTCCCTTATAAAAAGACAGATTGCTGACACTTTTCCTTGCTGCAGCTGCCCAGGCATTCCAAAGCGTCTGAGATTTCATTATCTAAGAAGCAGTCACTGGCTTTGCTGGGGACTTCTGGCTGCTTTACAAAGCAATTCCAGTATTATTATTGGAGTAAAAACATACCAACTACTAATCCTCTGTTTAAATGGCCAGTAAGTTCCCTGCGGGCAACTCTCTGCCAAAACATTTATCCGTCTAATTTTATTTCATGTTGGTTTTTTCTTACTCAGATTTAACCTTTTGTGATGAGGGTTGTAGGCACTTCCGTGTAGAAGCATGTTTTTCAGACTACTGGGACTGCAATTCCTTGGTGTGTGGCTGAGGGACGAGGAGCCAGTCCCCCTGGGGCGCTCGTGCAGCGCAGCCACTTGGTAGGGGGCGTTTGGGACGGAGGCAGCTGGAGCCTGGGTTCCCTGAGGATCGGGTGAGTGTGGTGGGCAGGAGGGGTGTGGGGGCTGCCTGGACCTGCCGCTCTCACAGGTCTGTTCGCCTTGTGTGCGGGGCTCTCTTGGGACTTGTTAGCACTGGGTGAATATTTCGGAAGGTGCAAAAGGACTGGAACAGACCGAGTCCCTCATGCCTGGTACCCTGCTCCTACAGCAGCCGGCAGTTACTGTTTGGGAAAAGAGCAGGGCGCATCCCAAATGCCTTCCCTGGGCACGTCCTCCAGCTTCTGGGCTGTTGTGGATTCCTAGGGTAAAGCTATATCCAAAACTTCACAGTGAAGGCTGAAATCAGTCCTCCAGGTGTGTCCAAAGTCCTTACAAGCCTGCACATGCTGTTAGCTCACTGCACTGCTCTAACACTGTCCTTTCATTTAGCACCATGGGGAAAAAATGCCCAGGTCTGTGATGTGCCCGAAGTCATGAGCCCCTTTGAGGCTGCAATCCCAGGACCTGCGCAGTCCGTGCTGGCTGTGGAAATGCCCAGCTAAACCTCCCCATGTCTGTACCCGGTATACGGGACAGGACAGGTTGGTGGTGATGCTGAGTTCGTGCCCAAAGCTTCTGAGGTTGCATCCTGAGACGATTACAAGTTCAGCTGAAAACAAAACAGAAAATGTTCCTGTTTAATTGAATAGGTGGGAGGCAGGGAACACCATAAACCTTAGAATGTGTTGTTTGGCCTGGAACAGCGTGTTTCGACTCTTCCTCAGATTGTTTTTCCCACCACACTCCTACTTTCTGATTTGAGTCAAACTTTTAAATTGAACGCCAGCACTTCTAAGGGGATGGAGAATATTCTGCCTGGAAAATGCTTAAGTGAAATATTGCAGCACTTCTGAAATGAATGGTGTCATTTAGAAAATGTCAAAACAAAAAGCTTCAATTTTTTGAATTTTTTTTTCCAGGAAAAAAAAAAGGTATTCCCTGACTTTGCCATGAATTTGTAAATAGATACCACACATCTCCACCCCCAGGCTTATTTTCTTAGCAAACGAAGAAAATGTCACCAAGCCCTGGCTCTGCCAAACTGACCCTAAGCGAGGGGGTTGGACAGGGTCAATTATAAAAAAGAAATGAAAGAGCATCCTCTAGAGACAGCTACAGAGTTACGATGTAGGTAACCATGTCATCAGCACCACTTTATCAGCTTTTTCTTCTCTCCTTCTCTGCATGCCTGTGGCTTTTGGTTTGCTGGAGGAGGAGTGAAAGCAAAGCTGGCAGCGGTATTTTGGTGGTGGTGTTGTTGCTGCTGTTTTCGTCTGCATAGTAATGGGCATCTGCGTGTGTGCCTGTGCATGCCTGCATGCGATCTCTGACTCTGTGCCCGTCTCCCTCGTTCCTCCCTTAGCCATCCATGCACAGCATGATATAAACAAACCTGCCTCTGGACATGTCATGGCTTAAAATAGATGTTCATACATCAGCCTTTCTACAGCGGCGGCGGCAGCAGCAGGAAGACATGGCCGACTGGATCTGCCTGCCACCCTCGCTCTGAGCAGGGAAGCCTCAGCCCTCGCAAAGGTAGAGTACGGGGGGGCGTCTCCTTCCTCCCCGTGTCTGTCTGTCTGTCTCCGTGAGCGTGCGGGGCTGAGCAGCCTGCGCTCGCTCGGCGATGCCTCTTCGGAGCTTGCTCTGCGCCCAGGCTGCCTCTGGCTGGTTCTCCCCTCCCTCTGAGCACTGCACGGCTGCCAGAGGGGCTCCGGGGACAGCCAGGAGCCTGCTTGGGAGAGTGGGGAGCCAGCCCCCCCCTCCCCCCCCCGGGCTTGGCACCCGCAGGGGGGATGCAGGTGGTGCTTGGGAGGGGTTGGGGTGCCAGGAGTGCTGGGGGGTCTGTTCGGAGGACATGGACGGGGGCAGTTTCTCTTCCCCTGCAGCACCTGGGGGGGCTGGCGTGGTGGTGTGCTGGGGGGGGGCGGAATGCTGGAGGCCAGCTTTGGGCCTGAGGTTTCATGAGCTACCTCCCGTGATAGGTGCGGGCTGCTGTTTTACCAGCCAGCTGTAGCAATACGAGGGTCTGTCTGGCTCTTTACAGTCTCGTACTGGGGATGTGGTGGTTTTTCAGACCCCTCTGCTGCTTGTTCCCTAATGCTGCCCGGGGCTGGTGGCGTGTGGCTGTGCTGCAGCCAAGGTCACCCAAGGTTTAAGGGCCCGGCACATGGCCGTGCCAAATGCCTTGTCCAGGTGGGTTTTGCCAAGTCGGAATGCCCAGTGAGAAGGAGTCCAAAATTCGTCAGGCAGGGGAAGTGGCCCCTGCTCTGTGCTGGGGGCGAGCAGCCTGGGCAGCACCCCAGGGTGCCAGGCAGGGCCTGAGCTGCTCCCCCCGCAGAACAGGGGAGAGAGGGAGACGTGCAGTGTCTCTGGTCTCCCCCTGAGCTGCCTCATGCCCTTGCAATGTTTTCCTCCTTCGTGCATTGCCAAGAACTGGCCGGAGGCTTCTTCCTTCTGCGCCGTTGGCTGCTGGCCGGCGCCTTGGGCGAGATGGCAGAGCAGGCAGGCTGAGCTGAGCCAGCCCGGCCGGCCCAAGGGTGCCAGCGCTGGGTGGCTGCGGTGGGATGCGTTTTGGACACCTCCCAGCCCCTCCAGGGCAGGAAGGGAAACGATCTGCTTGTGTAGGGGTCTCTTCAAGCCGGTGGGGCAGCAGCCAGTGAGCAAAACCGGGGGCTCTGCCTACTGCCTGGCCGCAGGGACTGTCACTGCTCCGAGGCTGGGCAGGGAGGTTTCCTGACAAGTATCGGCATCATCTAAAGGGCTGAGAGCAGAGCTGTGTCCCAGAGGATGGGCTCTGTAAAACGGGCTTTCACATCCCCTGAAATTAACTCTTTCCCACCCCAAATCTGTCCTGGGTGTTCAAATGCAGCAGCAGGACTGCTGTGCTCAGAGGGGTTAACGCTGCCTCTCCCTCCCCGCAGGCTTTTGTGCCTGGTCCACAGGAGTCTGGGCCCCAGCCAGACTCTGCGTGGTGCCATATGGAATCCTCCACCTGTTTGGGGTTTTTCCTCCCCGATCCTGGTGGCTTGCCCAGAGCTGGCCGCCTTTCACTGCTTCTGATCACAGGTTGGCAGCATCAGTTCTCGAGCTGGCATCGTCCCGCTGGCAGGCAAAGCCCCCGAGCCAGCTCAGAAGGAAGGTGGTCCTGTACAGAGCACCTCTTGCCAATATGGCCTCAACCCAACTCATGGGGCTGGAGCAAAACCTCAGCCCGTGGAGACTCAGCAATCTGGCTGCCTCTCCAGCTTCCCTCACCAGCCCTGGCACCGTAAGCTGCTCCCCAGCAGCATTGCTTCTTGGAAGGGAGCGCAGGTGAGCGTGTCTCACAGCGGGAGCCGCTGGGAAGCTGGCTCGACACAGCCCTCTCGCCAGGAAGGTCAGGCTTGGCTGCTTCGGGCCAGCATTTCTACAAAAGGGCTGGAGCGAGAGGTCCCCGGCTCTTCTAACGGCATCTCCTCTGCTTCTGTAACAGGACCGTGGGTGGCAGCAGCAGAAGAGACCTCCCGGCCCCCCTCCGGCCTTCGCGAACCCACAGGTATGCCTTGTGGGTCTCGGCAGCTCCCATGGCTTTCCTGTCCAGGTTCTCCAGGAACGGCACCAGGTCGCCGAGCCGGGGCTCCCGGGAGGAGCGTAACAACCACCCCATCCTCAGCGTCTTCGAGCTGGAAAGGCTGCTGTACACGGGGAAGACAGCCTGCAACCACGCCGATGAGGTCTGGCCAGGCCTCTACCTGGGCGATCAGTATGTATCGGAGGGGGACAGGAATGGGGGGCTGAGGGGTATTTGAAATGCAGAGGTCTGGGAGAGGAAAGCTGGAAATGTGAGGGAGAGGAGGACACGATGGGTCGGAGGAGGAGGAAGGATGTGAGCACAGCTGTGCTGAGAGATTGGAGAGCTGCTTGGGGGGGGGCGGGCGGAGGTGGTGTGCCCAAGGAGTCTGTGACACTGACTTAAAATTCTGGAGTCTGAGTCTGGCATCTTTCCTTTCCCTCTGATGAAAATGTTTGACCAGGACAGCCCTTACACCGTCCTTGGGAAATTTTCTTTAATGTTGAACTTTTCTAAACTTGCACATCTCTGCTCTGTTCCTCCCTCCCTGCAGAGATATAGCAGCCAACCGCCGCGAGCTGGCCCACCTGCGCATCACCCACATCCTCAATGCCTCGCACAGCAAGTGGAGGGGGGGCGCTGAGTACTACGAGGGCACGGGCATCCGCTACCTGGGCATCGAGGCCCACGACTCTCCTTCCTTTGACATGAGCCCCTACTTCTACCCTGCAGCTGACTTCATCCACCAGGCGCTGAATGAAGGTCAGTGGTAAAGACTGGTGGGACGAAGCGGGGAGGGGAGAAGCTCCCTTTGGTGGGTGGAAAGCTGGATCAACATCCTATTGCTCAGCATCCTAGAAAACATCTTTCTAGACTGGTATGGTGTCTTCTGCTCTGGACCACCTGCTCCAAATAGGAGGTGGGCTAAATTAGATTACTGGCCCCATAAATCTCAGCATCAGCCTGTGACCAGCTCCTGTTCAGACTGTTTTGGGAGATCCTGATGCACTAGCACCCTTTGCCAAGAGGAGGACCTCAGTGCATCACACTCCTATTAAACTTGGGGCCCTACATCTAACCCTGGAGGCTGCACACCTGACTGCAGTGCCAGGACACACCATGACAAACTGTTGGGTCCTCTTCTATTTTTTAATTGGGATATTTGGTCTGCTGTGACACAGCCCCTGTGTTTTGCCCCCAGGAAGGATCCTTGTGCACTGTGCTGTTGGGGTGAGCAGGTCGGCCACCTTGGTCCTCGCCTACCTCATGATCCGCCACCACATGCCCCTTGTAGAAGCCATAAAGACGGTGAAGGACCACCGTGGTATCATCCCCAACCGGGGGTTCTTGCGCCAGCTGGTCGCCCTGGACAATGCCCTGAGGCTGAAGAGGAGTTCGTGATGGAGGACGAGCCGGGTTGTGCGGTGGGAGCAGCGTGTGTGTGGCGCCCACCTGCCCCCGGTGCCTGCTGTGTGGTAGGGGTAGGCCTTTCCTCCCAGTGCAGATGCTTGGCAGCTAATGGGTCCTGTGCAACCAGCCCTGCCCCCCCCCCTCAGCTGAGGGGGTCCCCAGACATGCGAGCTCTTCCTAGTGGTAAAGTCTAGGCCCTCAACCTGCAATCTCGGCACTTAGGTAGGCCTAACGTATCGCCTCCTTCCCAGCCTGCTCGCTCAGAGATGCCTCTGGAGGGACTCAGCCCCATGTTTCAGGTTACTCCATTCCCGATTTGGCTCCAGGAAGCCTTCAAGGGTTGGCTCTCCCACGTGGCAGACGCATTTGCCAAGCCGGTCCCGTCCCTCCCTCCCAGGAGACTGAAGCTGTGTGTGTTCCTCGTCTTGTTTCCCATTTGTTTTTGGTCTGTGTAGCAATGTGAATTAGGTCTGGTGTGTGGGCTCTGGCAAACAGGCCTTTTGTCATAGTGTTTGGATGTCCTCCGTGCCTAGTGTTAACCTGTGAAAATAAAGACAGCGCTAAGGAAGAAGTTTGGCCACCCCTTGTGTGCTTTGGGACAGACTTTTTGTTCAAGCTGGGATCTGAGTTGGTGGAAAAGACTTGCCCTGGGTGTTCTGGGCTGAGATGAGCCCAAATCCTCCCAGATCCTCGGGCCAGGACTTGTCAGCCCCGCTGGTGGCCAGTGCCCCTGCTGAGCCCCCCCCCCCCCTCCTTTTTTCCAGCTGCGGGAACAGAAAGAGGAAGGGTGGGCTCTTGCTGGGAAGCAGAGCTGGGCTGGCGGTCACCAGGTCAGCATCCATCAGGAGGTGGCGATATTGGTCTCCCGAAGGCAGGCAGACACGGAGCTACCCACCAGGGCCTGCAAAAACTGCCTTTGCACTTGCAGAAGGGCTGGATGGGCAAGCGAGAGCGGCCGGGGCAACCATCTGTGGTGGCATCCTGTGTGTGTGGTGCCCCCGCTCCTGGGCTGCAGGCCGTGCAATGTCCTGGGGGCTGCAGATCGCCTCCTGCCTGATTTTTGCAGTTCTCCTTTGTGCTCCTTGCTGCCGTGCAGCTCCCTTTGTGCAGCCTGCTGCCAGTCAGACCCAAATGCAGAGCGCGGCTGTTGGCTGACAAAGCTGGGATCAGGGAGGCTCTGGATGCAAAGAGTTTGTTTGGGGGTTCAGCAAACTGAGCCAGAGAGTAAAATCACAGGCGTGCTGTGCCCTACCCCGTGCTGGCAGTGGCCGGGCACCTCTGTTGGGAGATCGGGGTGTAGTGTGGGAAGCACCCAGACCTCCGGGGGGTCAGCACAGCCCCAGCCCCTGGTGGCACCAAGCTGCCTGATCCCATCCCCTGGGTGGCTGTTGAGGAGGGCGCACAGAGCCCACCCTATGGCTGTCCCTGGCACAGGCACTGTCAGTCCTGCTGCCCTCATGGTCACCTGCAGGCTTCCTGGCTTGGCTGGGGGTGCTGATGGTGTCCAAAACCTCCTGCACCAGGCTGAGAGACACTGGGAGCTCAGCGCCTTCAGCAAGGCTCCCAAAAGGGCTGCTGCACAGAATCACAGGATGGTTTGGGTTGGAAGAGACCTTAAAGATAATCTCATTCCAACCCCCTGCCCCCAGCCCAGGTTGCCCAAAGCCCACCCAGCCAGGCCTTGGGCACTGCCAGGGATGGGGCACCCCCAGCTCCTCCAGGCAGCCTGTGCCACCACCTCACCACCCTCAGAGTGAAGAATTTCTTCCTTACATCTAACCTAAATCCCCGCTCTTTTAGTAGAAAGCCATTACCCCCGTCCCATCCCTGCGCTTCCCAACAGAGAGACCCCCCCCAGCTTCCCCGGAGCCCTCCTGCCCGGAGCTTTCCCTTCTGGGGGCCGCACGCCCCCAGCCCTCAGCCTGCCCCCAGGGGAAGCTGCTTGGGGCCGGGGGGGAGCTCCGTGGGGCCGGACTCCCCACGCCCCAGGGGTCCCCGCGCTCCGTGTGGGCCCCAGCCCGGTGCTGCTGACAGCGGCCTCCCCATGCCCGGGGGGGGGTCCCGGAGCCCCTCGCCGGTTTCCCCCCGCAGCTCGGGGGCGGCCCCGGGAACTGGGGGCCCGGCCCGGGGCGGGGTTTGCGGCCCGGCCCCGTTCCCCGGCGCCCGGCCCGGCCCCGCTCCCGGCCATGGCCCCGAGCCGCGCACGGCGGAGCCGGCCCGGCCCCGCGGAGCGGCTCCCGGATGCCCCCGTTCCAGTGGTGCCACGGTGAGAGCGGGGCCGGGGGCTGGGGGGGGACGGGAAGGGGCTTGGGGGTGTCCTGGGGGGGGGGCAGGAGAGGTTTGGGAGGGCTGGGAGGGGAACAGGAGGGGTTTAGGGGGGCCAGGAGGGGTCGGGGGGGGGCAGGAGGGGTTGAGGGGGCAGGAGGGGTTTGGGGGGTCGGGGGGGTTTGGGGGGTCGGGGGGGGTTTTTGGGGTCGGGGGGCTGCTGCCCCTCCTGGGAGCTGGAGGGAAACCAATGCTGGGGAGCGGGCAGCCTCCAAGAAGCACCCCAATAAGTTTCGCCCCCCAGGCAAGGGGTGCTGTGCTCCGTGAGGTCCCCCCCGGTGTCACCCCCCCCACCCCCCCCAGGGCCAGGGGAAGCCGCCCAGCCCCCCAGCAGCGAGCCCCAGCCAGGGGGCGGCTGGGCTGGTTGTGGTGGTGGGAGCGAAGCCCCCCACGCGTGTGTCCATGTCGGTGGTGTGGGCATCGCTCCGAGGGCCCCAAGGCAGGGCCCTGGCCCCCCGCTCTCCTGCCAGCCCCCCAAAATCCCTGGGAACGTGGCGCTGAGCTTGCCCGTGGCGGGGGGGGGTGGCTGAGCACGAAGTGGTTCTCTTTCTGAGTAAGGAGCTGGGAAGCTGCGCTGGGAATTCCACCATCAAAGCCCTGCCTCAGCAACAAAGGCCGGGTTGTTTTAATTTGCGAAAGGTTTGCAGCCTTTGAAGCTAAACGTGCAACCGGTGGCTTCCCCTCCTGCAACGCGCACCTCGGGTGCTCTCATGCGGCTTGGGGGGTGAGCAGCAGTTAGCCTGGCCTCGTGGGGAGGGCAGGGAGTTCCTTCGGTGCTCTAAATGCTCCTCAGCAGAAAATGCAAACCTGGCAGCGTAAAGGAAACATCCCCGGTAAGAGCTGGGGGCTTTTAGAGGCTCCGAGCGGCCGCAGCTCTCCCCGGCTCCCCAGGGCTCGGAGGACAGAGCCCGCCCTTGTGCGGAGGCCAAGGCGTGGGTTTGGGAGGCTGCCCGTGGGCATCTGGCTCGGGCGTCTTGGCTTCGAGCCCTGACCCCGCAAGTATTCACATCAGCAGAGTGCCGCAAAATTGCTGAGCTGCGTGCTGCTGAGGACCCTTGCAAGAACCAGGGGCCGGTGGCGTGAGTAAGTCCGATGCCCAGTAAAGAAATGAAATTTTCGCCATTAATAGGCATATTCCAAACGTCTGAACAGAAGGAACGCGCTGTGCTGGCTTGGAATTGCAGCTCCTCTTTCGCATCGCAGCTCCTCCTGTTGCTCAGCTTTGGTTTGGGGCACTTTGCAGTCGCCAGGCACTTTGCAGGTAACTTGGTCTGGCGGGGACCTGGCTATCCCCCTCTGCGAGCCGCTTGGCGCAGGGGAGGCTTCTGCAGGAAGCCCATTCCTGCATCACAGCAAAAATTACATGGAAGCTGCATTCAATTTCGTGATGCAAAGCCCACGGCTTTTGTGTGGGAGTGGAAAGAATGGTTTTATTTAATGACCTGCTGAGTTTTCCATTTGTTGTATTGAACAAGAATTGGGGTGAGGGAGAAGCTCTGCTCAGCAAAAACCCCGTGCCCGCGCAGAGCTTGTGTCTGTCCTGGTTTCAAATCCTGCACGCTGCTGTGTCACGGTGGTGGAAGGTGTGCTGGTCGACCCCGGATGCCGCAGGGCCTCCTGACTTCAGCCTGGCGCTTTGCAGGGCATAGACCTGGATGTGGGGGGGCATTTTTTGGACCGTGCGTCCGTTCTTTGGTTGTTTGGTGGCAGAAATTATCCCTGGGGCTCTCGGGCGCGTTCCCGGTGGTGTTGCAGCATCAGGGCTGTAATCGGACGGGGACGCAGTTAGGCGTCTGGTTTTCCCCTGTAGTTTTTCTCCAGGCCAGTGAGACGGATCGCTCGGACCTTGAGAAGCGTCCCTGCTCCCGACTGCGTGTCCCAGAGGAGTTAATCCTGGCCGGGGGAGCAGGATGGGGTCAGCACTGCGTGCGCTGTTATTTGGGCCAGCTCAGCGCCTAAATCCGCCGGGCGGCCTAAATCTGCCGGCATCTGCCGGGGTTGGAGGAGGAGGTGGCGCAACCCCAGTGCCCCGACAGGTCGGACTGCACCTTTCCTGCTTACACAGGGGAGCTTTTGCTGTTGGCATGAGAAAACACTCCGCTGGCAGGGCGCACCGCCTTCCTGAGCGTCCTTCTCGCAGGGAGAAGGGTGGAGAAAGTCAGCGTGTGTCTGTAGCCCTTCTGCAGATGTCCAGCGACCCCCCTTTTCTCCTTTTTCACCTAAATAATTGTTTGAGCACGCCGCTTTCGAGGCTCCTGGCTTCAGGTGTAAAACTGGTCCCGGGTGGACTTACGCTGGTGACACGGGTTGCTTCGGTTTGGGGTTGGTGCCCCTCAGGCCTTCATTGTATTAAAACCGGCTTCGCTCTGTTCCTCTCGAGCTAAAAACATGAAAGCCTTTGTCAGGCGAAGGGGGGTTGTGCTAATTAAAACCACAGCCGAGTCAGCGCCCACCCTGCTGCTGAACTCTCGCTGGGGGGAGCTGGAAGGGGCCGGCCAGGGTCGGGAGGACCCAGGTTTGGGGAGGGGGTCGCATCTCCCCCCCTGGGACCCGCTGCTCGAGGGCTTCCCCTGGCAGCAGCTTCGCCTCCCAACTGCCCCGGGGCCGCGCTGCCCGGAGCAGTGAGGGCTGGAAAGGCTCCGTAGCAGGAATGAGCCTTGCTGAGCTGGTGAGCCTAAAATTAGCCTTGCCAGCTGTGCTGCGGCTGGCGGGGACGTGTTAGACCAGCTCCTCTTCGGTACAGGGCCGGGACTTGTGGCTTCTCTTCTTCCACCTCGCCTTTTCCCCCCGCTGCTGCTTTTGCTGCCCCTCGGGTGCCCGTGCAGGGGGCTTTTAGGCACAGCTACGGCCACCCGTGGGGAACGTGGGCACGAAACACAGAGCGGTCCCTGCACAGCTGGGCAGGGAGCGGGGACCGTGGGCTTTGGGTGGGACCGTGGGTTTGGGTGTACACGAGGGGCACGGGGTCCGGGGCCGGTGCTCAGGGGTTGCCACCTCCGTCCGTCGACAGCTGCTGAGTGGTGCCCCACCACGCACACCAGCACTACCTCATTGACTTGTGGTGTGGGTGTTTGTTTTTTTTTTTTCTAATTCCGTTTTCCGGGCATTTCTCAATCATTTCCAGTAGGGAAATGGGGAAAAAAAAAAAAAAAAAAAAAAAACGCAACCAAAACTTATTGTCCTCCTCTGCACCTGGTGGTCTCGAGAGCAGAAGGCAGGGAGAGCAGGACCCGACAAACAAATCCTCCCTTTCCCACTGTGTGGGTGAGGAGGCAGATGCAGCGTGTCCAGCGATGACAGGAGGCCAGCGAGCGGCTCCCTGCAGGAAAACCCCATTTCCTACAGCCCAGGCGCTTTGCCCGGTGCTACACAGCAACAAAGCACAGATCCCAGAGCCGGGTGCCTCTCTCCAGCCACGCAGGGTTTGGCCAGCACACCACGTGTAAATTCAGAGTGAATTCAACGTGCACGAGGAAGCAGACAGCCGGCAGAAGTCCCAGCCGGGAGCACGACGTTGCGCGGGGGCATGGGTGTGCACCACCGGCCCCTGCCGCTCCCCGGGGACCTCGCCGCTCGTGCAGAGCTTTCTTGCGCCGTGCCGGGCTCCCTTCCTGTCTCTGCTGTCCTGGTGGAAAGCAATTTTCATCCTCTCGTGAGAAACAGGCGGAGGATTTTAGCGGGCTGTAATTAAACCCAGAAGTGTTTCTGTAGGAGCTTTTTGATGAGCTCGCCCGGCGCCCTCTGTTCCCGCGCTGCGCATCAAGGGCAGATGCTCCGCAGAGCACAGACGGGGCCTCCGCTCTCCTTTGAAGTCCCGTGTGAGCCAGATCTGATGGGAAATCAAAGCTCCGGCTTTTGTGGGGTCAGCACCATTCCGAAACAAGCAGCAGCGCTCTCTCGGTGCCAGACTCCGACTTTGCCTCAGCTGCCGGGAGCGGCAGGGGCAGTGGGCTTGGTGCTTCCCCGTGCCCCTGTCCCACTTCGCTGGGCGGGCACCCCGCCGCTCTCCCCGTGCTGCCACCACCCCTGTGTGATGCCCTCCTGCCCGATTTGGTCTCCGTGCCACCCAGCACCAGCCCCGGTGCTTCTCCCGGCGCTGCTCCTGGCTCCCCCCAGGCACTGACAGGCGCCGGCTGCTCTGGTTTTGCAAGCTCCATCCCTCCCTGAATCCCCTCCTGGCTCCCCTGTATTTGTGTGGAGATGGAGGCCTGGGGCCGGGGCCTCCTTTCCTTCCAGACACCGGGATTCTGCCTCACGTTCGTGCTGCTGGAAAAGGGTTTTGTGACCGCGGAAGCGCAGGGGTGACCGCAGCCAGCGCTGGCGCTGCTGCCAGGGGCTCTTCTCCTCCTCTTCCATTCTAAGCGCTGACTTCTCTTTCCTCCCCCAAGGGTGCTCCTGCAGTCTGGGCCTGATTTATACCAGTAAACCCTGCACGATGCCCCCCGTCACGTTCCAGGACCTGCCACTCAACATCTACATGGTCATTTTCGGCACCGGCATCTTCGTCTTTGTGCTCAGCCTCATCTTCTGCTGCTACTTCATCAGGTGAGCCGGGCACCCTCCGCGGGGCCGTGGCAGCGGGTTGGCGTCCCCCGGGGCCATCCCAGTCCCGTAGGTGCCTCCACCTTGCCCTTCCCCGCGCCCCGTTGTTGCGTCCCACGCCGCAGGAGCCTCTCGCCACGAGGATCTGACCCCGGAGCGGGGCCAGGCGCGATCGCAGCCCCCGTGGTCCCCGCGGCGGAGCAGGGCAGGAAGCGCAGGAAGGGGCTCCTGCTTTCCAGGGGCCCGTGCGTGAGGGACGCATTGTGTCGGGCAGGGGGAGGAGCGGCGCCGCGCGGCGGAGGATGTCTTCGCGTTGCCCTCCCTGCTCAGGCAGGGCTATTTTTAAACTCGGAGGCAGCAGCTGGCGTTTCTGTGGGCCTCGAGCCCTTCGCTGCGGGACGCCCCAGCTCTCTGCTGCCATCCCCGGCATCTCTCAGCCGTTCTGGGGGGCTGCAGAAGGACGTCTCGGTGCCTGGCATGGAGGAGAAGCAAAGGCAACAAGCGAGCGGTCCCCTGCCCCCCCCCCCCCCCCAACGGTGCCTTGCCGGGTTTCTCTCCGAGGCGGCTTTCCCCAGCGCCCTCGCCTCGGCCAAGGTCGCGGCGGGGCTGGGAGCTGCCGGCGGGCGAGCGCTGGAAACGGAGCGCTTCCTGCGCCACCAACGACTTCCTAAGGCAAACAATCGGGGCTGCCGGCCGTTATCGCTCCCTGCTGCCGATTCCTGCCGGCTCCGCAGGCGCTGCGGGACCGGGTCCTGCCCCAGCACAGCTCATCCCCAAATCCCGTCCCTGGGCCGAGCAGGCTGGGCAGGGCTGCGCTGCCCTGGTGCCTCCTGAAACTTCGGGGTTGTGCTGCTCAGAGGTGGCTCTTGAGGGTGCCGTAAAGCTCACGGTGCTTTTTTTCTCTCCCTCTTTAGCAAACTGCGGCACCAGGCTCAGAGCGAGAGATTCGGGTACAAGGAGGTAAAGTCATGGCTGTTTCCTACACACACACACACATCGATCTGGGGCCGAGCGGGAGGTGGGCGCAGGCAGGTGGGGAAGCAGCAGGGACTGATGCTCCTCGTCCCCAGCTGACCTGAGATATTCAAAGGCAGCGTGATGGGACACGCTGCTGCTATGCCCGAGCTCGACCTGCCCTTGCCTGGCTCATTTTGGCTCCCATTGGCAAAATCCCGATGGGATCCAGGAGCCCTGCTCGGGGTGGTTGGTGAGCAGCCTGGACACGCGGTCGCTGCCCGTCCAGCCCGGACTTTTGCCAGCTCAGTGCTTGCTGCAGTGAAACCCACTGCCCAGATCAGTCCCGGCTGCTCCTGATCCTCATCTGTCTCCTTTTCTCCCGCAGGTGGTTTTGAAAGGCGATGCCCGGAGGCTGAACGTGCACGGGGTGAGCGCAGAACCACCTCTGGGGCTGAGCTGGGGCTCACGGGGATGGTGCTTTGGGTCCCCTCTGCTCCCCGAGGCGGGACAGGGACGTGCCAGCACCGCGTGGCTGGCAGCAACAGCATGGGTTGGAAATCGGGAGGGAAACTCCCTGCCAGAAATACCTGGGAAGAGGCCCCACCGCCCTGGGCTTTCCCTGGCCACAGCATCCCCGCAGGAGTGGGGCCGTGCGTGAGTATTGTATAGGGTCCTGCGCGTTCTCACCCTCCCTCGCCCCCCATCTCGTCTCCCGCAGCAGACCTGTGCCGTCTGCCTGGAGGATTTCAAGGTGAAGGAGGAGCTGGGGGTGCTGCCGTGCCAGCACGCCTTCCACCGAAAGTGAGTACAGCGGCAGAGGGCAGCGGGGATTTCCTCCCCACGGGGTTTTTCATCCTCACGTTTCCCCCCCGCAGGTGCCTGGTGAAGTGGCTGGAGGTGCGCTGCGTGTGCCCCATGTGCAACAAGCCCATGGCGGGTCCAGCACAGCCCCGCGCCGGCATCGGCACGCTCCTGGACGAGCTGGTGTGAGCGGCCCCGCTCCCCGCCGGCCGGATCCTGCACGCGCCATCGCCCGGCCCCACGTCCCGGGGGAACGAACGCTTCGTCTCGAAGGATTCGGGATTTCGGAGCTGGGGTTTTTATCTCGCGGGGCGTTGCGTTGGTCTTGGGGGGTGGTCGGTTTTTATGCCGCCCCCGGACGTGCTCCACCGGCACCGCCTGGGCTTGCCCACGGAAGGCAGAGCCCACGGCACGGGCAGGGCTGCGCCCCCCCCTGCTCCCCCCTCGCTGCGCGGAGTATTTTTGTACCTGACCCCCTCCGGACTCTGAGGCTCCCCGTTTTTGGGAGGGAGCGCACAGCTTTGTGTAAAGCAGTGATTAAACCGATGGTTTCTCGGCCGGCGTGGGCGTTGGGGGCGTGTTTTAGGAGAGGCTGCGGCAGCTCAGGGCTGGGGGTACAGACCACCAGAACAAGGCGGTAGGCTGGGAAGCAGGACGGGTGAATCCAATATTATCCGATTTCACCCCAAAATCCGTGAACGCCCCAATTGGCGTCATCAATGACGGCAGCGACCCCCCGGCGCTCAGAAGGGACTGTGCCACGTCGTAACGCAGGGCGCACACGTCACGCAGCCGCGTGCCGCTCCCATTCATCATGCGCTATGAACCGGAAGGATCGGAGTTTTTCTTCCGCGCCCGAACCCAACGCCGTGCCACTGATCCCCCGGTCAGGGCGATCTGCGACCGTCCCAACGCTTCCGCCCTTTTCGGACTCAAACCGGTGCCCACCACAGCTCTGCGCTCGCCGCTCCTCGTTTTGAGCCATTTCGGGGCCAAAAAGCCCCTCGGCAGCGCCACCCGGTGCCTCATTACCCATGCTGATTTATTCACGCAGCGCCACGCCCACTCGCTCCCGCTTTTACGGCAGTTGGGTTTTTGCGACAGCTGCGTGCCTGGCGGCGCGCTTTACGGCGGCGGGTTGTGTATGAGGAGAGTGCTGGGGAGCGTCGCGGCTTCTCCCTGCCGGGGGGCACGGGGGGGGGCCTTAAAGGGCTTGGGGGGCCCTTAAAGGGCTTGGGGAGCGCTTAAAGGGCTTAGGAAGCCGGAGGAGGGGTCATGGAGCTCCCCGGCTTCGTGCAGCCCCCGCAGCTGCCCGGGGAGCGGCCTCCCCCCGCCCCGCCGCCGGCCGAGCGGGTGCAGCGCCAGCTCCCCCCCGAGGGTCCCGGGGCGCTCGGCGAGCTGGGGGCGCTCCTGGAGGCCGCGGGCAGCCGCCGGCTCTTCGGGGACGTGAGCCCCGCCGCGCTGGGCGAGCTGGTGGCCTCGCTGAGCCGCTTCGCGGCGCCTCCCGAGCAGCAGCAGGAGGCTGCCGAGCTGCCCGGCAAGGACGGCGCGTACGAGGCCGTCGCTGAGCGGGCGGCGGAGGTGGGCGCCGTGCTCCTGCGCCTCCTCGCCGAGCTGGAGGCTGCCAGGACCGAGGAGACTCCGGGTGACCCCGCGGTGGGTCCTGTCCTGCGCCGCGTGGCAGCACCCGTCTATGTCTTCGCGGTAACGCACGTCGTGGACGGGCCCTGGACGAGCGCGAGGTCTCGGTCGGTGGCCAGGGAGCTGCTGGAGTCGCTGGTTCGGGCTGCGGACTGCGGGTCGGTGGCGGAATTTCTGCGGGGGAAGAAGGAGGACGAGGAGGGGAGGTTCGCGGCGGTGATGGGGCTGCTGAAACAGGAGTTGACCAAGTGAGTAGGAAGGGGAGGGCAGCAGCGGAGAGGGTGGCGTGTTTGGCCGGTCTCCACGTAGGAAATACTGGAAGCTTTCGGGAAGCGTGCTGGTGCAGCTGTGAGCGCCCGTGTTACAAGCAGTAGTTGATAAACATGGGACCAAGAACTTTGCAAGCACCCCGATAATGGGGCGGGAGGAAGGGAAATCAGAGCTCACCGTCAGCCTGGAGGTACAAGTTATAGGAAATGAGAGTTCCTCGGTTCCAGCATTCACTGAGCTTCTGTTTGTGTTTCCAGAGACACTTGGAAGCGTAACCCTGCCATGAAGCACGTCTTCTCCTGGACGCTGCCTCACGTCACGCGTCCCTGGCTCAGCCACTACCTGGAGAGCGTCCTCCCCCCGTCGCTGCTCATCTCGGACGATTACCGTGAGGAGAACAAAATCCTGGGTGTGCGCTGCCTGCATCACATCGTTCTCAATGTGGTGAGGGGCTGGGAAGTCAGATCCCTCTGTGGGCGTCGTTCGAAGGAAGGGGGGGGGGGGGCGGTTGGGCGCCTGTTGGATTTCCTAACTTCTGTTCCTGGTTCTTCCATTAACCTCGCAATTTTGCCCCGTGCTCAGTCGCACGAGGCGAGTGGGCAGCGGAGGCGGTGCACGGGAATAACGTTGCTCTCTCTTGTGGCAGCCAGGTGCTGATCTGTGCCAGTTCAACAGGGCTCAGGTCGTGTACCACGCCCTCTACAACCACCTCTACTCGCGAGAGGCCCCTCTCATCCAGGTAGGGCAGCGGAACCTAATTCTTCGGTGCCTCGCGGTGTCGTGTAGCAATCCCACAAGGGACAGGCAGCTGAAGGCCCGAGGAGGAGTGCTCACGGGCACTCCAGGCGTAGCTTCAGGCCGTTAACGGCCGATGCTTGTGGCCAGGAGTAACGCAGCAGATTTCAGGGACTACTCAAAGGAGGTGGCAGCCTTGCTGAAGGGGGCCAGCCTCGGGGGACGCAGGCAGGGGCAGTCTGCCAGGTGAACTTGGGGGGGGGGGGGGGCTGGAAGCTGCTGGTACGGTGAGGGGGGGGACTGCTGGGCGACCACCCCGGTGTCCTGTCCCGCCCCAGGCAGCGCTGCTGTGCCTGCTGGACTTGCTGCCGGTCCTGGAGAGAGGGCAGCAGCAGCCCAGAGCTCCCACCCGCTGCGACGAGGTGCTGCGCCTGCTCCTGACCCACATGGAGGCAGAGCATCGCCTGGCGCTGCGGCGCGTGTACGCCAGGACCCTGCCCGCCTTCGTGCGGAGGTGAGAGCAGCACCCGCGCCCCGCAGGGACGCGCTTCATCCCTGGTGCGCGTCCCCCCCCCCCCCCCCCAACGCGTGCTGTGTGGCGGCAGGCTTGGCATCCTGGTGGCGCGGCACCTGAAGAGGCTGGAGCGAGTGATCGTGGGCTACCTGGAGGTCTGCGATGGCCCCGAGGAGGAAGCCAGGCTGGGAATCCTGGAGACACTGAGGTGCACCATAGGAGCACGCTTGGCCAGGTACTGGGGTGAAAGGCGCTTTAGGAAGCGCGTCCTAAACGGATGCGGCTCTTCTAGAGCCGAAGTTACTCTTATTTGAGGAAGAGGCCCCAAAACCTTGAGGGGAAGCTCTCCGACGGGGAGCAATCGTTAGCATTGCTGCTCTCCTGGGAAAAAAAAACCTTGCCCGAAAGTTACGCTGGGCCCTCGTGCTTCTAGAGCAGGAGAAAGTCGGGTGAAAATAACGTTGGCTAAAAGCTGAATCTACCTTCTCTGCACGGCAGAGCTGTGGAATAAGCCCTGTGCTGCTAACCAGGCTGCCTGTGCTGGCAGGCGTTTGTGTTACGCCTTCGCCGTTTCCCTCCCAGCCCAGCTGCAGTTTTGCTTCACACGTCAGTGGCCGGAACTGCCGAGCAGGGCTGCGCTTCACCCGGCTCACAAAGAGGATTTACGGCAAGCTGCGCGTGCCCGTTCCCTTTTCAGGATCCCATGCAGGCTCCCTGTGCTCCTCAAGGCCCTGCTGAGGATGATGTGGGATGTCCACGCTGACCGAGGCCCAACGCCGGAGCCAGTGACAGCTGCCCTGCTCCGGGGGGCCACCGAGTGCCTCATCCTGCTGGATCGGTGCTCTGGAGGACAGGTGAAGGTGAGCTGGGGACCCGGCGCTGCTTCAGCTCTGCTCTCGTCCCCCTTAAAAGGAAGCGGCAGCACGCTGCGGGCAAGAGCCCGCTTCAGTAAAACAACGTCTGCAAAGCACCGGCTTCCACCCGCTCCACACTTGGTGTCTGACCTAACTGACGGGGGGCTTTACGCGCAACGAGAGAGGGACAGGATTTGCGTCGCTCCCTTCCAGCAGACCGCTGGGCGGGGCTGGTAACGCTGTAAGCCTCGGCGTGCCAGGGCGCTGCAAAGCAACGCGGGGCTTTCTGTTCCAGATCCTGCTGGAGGGCGTGGACCGGCTGCTGCGAGGAGAGCTGCGTGCGGGACTGCCTCAGGGAAGTGCGAGAGAACACGTGAGGAGGCGCGGCTGATCGCTCACCGGCTTTGTACAGTAAAATATTTTATTTATTTTAAGTCGCCTTTCTCATCTCTGCCCCGTTAGCCTCATACCTGCCCCGAACGAGGTTCGCTTGTGTCTCTGCGAGCCGCCTGCGGGCGCTCCAGCTTTAGAACGCAGCAGCAGCAGCGTTCTGAGTCCAGGTTCTTCCCTGGAGCAGCCTGAGCTGAGCCTCACGTGGTTGTGGGGAGGCTTCTTCCTTAAAACTGCGCTTTGTGCAGAGCTGTACGAAGCTAGCGCAACTGCCTGGGGTCAGGACAGAAACCCTGACGTCTGGAACCCTTATTTCCTTTTTTTTTTTTAAAAAAAAAAAGAGTTATTACTCTAGAATATTGGAGAAGTAACTTCTGATGGCTGCGCTCAGAGCGGTGAAGCTGGGGGAGTTCTGGAGGACAGACGTGTGCTGCCAGTCAGTAAAACAATGCCAGTCCGGGAGGGAGTCAGGAGGCTTTAGTCTTGGCGGCTGGCTCTGTTTCTTTTTCATACTCGATTTCAAGGTGGGGACGTTTTCTTCTGCTTGGTCCTTTCAGGGGGGTTTTTCCCTGGATGTGGAGTGCGCTTTCTTCTCTGTTTCTTCCTCGTCTTCCTGCTCCTCTTCGCTACTCGCCTCCAACTTGTCCATGTCCTGAGAGAGGGAGAGGCGTGTGTAGTATCACAGCAGGCTAACTGAACCTCCGCTTTCTGCAAAATTATCCTGTGTATCCAATCCCACTTCCTAAGTCCTGGTCCCAGCTGGCCGGCCAGAGCAGCTGGGGTGCAGCGGAGCAGCCTGGCTCTGTCTCGTGTTCCACAAACCCCCTTTCACCGGCTCTTATCCCGACCCCGGGCTGTCACTTCCAAACAGCTTCGCCTGACAGCTTACACCTGGTGCTGCGCCTACCTCAAAGTCACTGATGTCGCTGTCATCTGCTTCCACAAACTCCCTCTCATCTCTTTCCTGTAAGAAATAAAGTCGGGAGCTAGGACGTGCGCGCTGAGCACGATAACATCACAGCTCGCACCGCAACAGCCCTCGAACCTGCGCGCGCGCACACGGTTTTCCCGAGTTCCCCTCTCCTGCTCTGTTCTCACCCTGGTGACGTTCACACCGCGGTGCTCAGTGGTGCACGGGGGCAGGGAAGGATTAAGCGTGGCGCTGCGGGGGGAAGCGTTACCGTTACCTCCTCGTCGTCTTCCTCTTCCTTTTCCACGTCGGACTCGCTCTCGCTTTCTGCATCTTGCTGCTGCAGAGCTTTGTCGAAGGCGTGAATGGGGAAGTTGTAAATGTCTCCGTACTGAAAAGGAAAGTAACGTTCTGTAAGGTGCTGAGGGGAAACAGCCGGCGGTGGTAGGGCCGGCTCAGGCCTGCACAGAGGTGGCATCGAGCCAGGCTCCACTGGAGGTTCACCCCTTCCTAATTCCGAGGCAGGCGCCTCACAGAAAAGAGAATTTTCTATTCCAAAAAACATTCGCGCTTCAGGGAGATCGAGGGGCTCTGCGTTTTGGGGAGCAACTTCTCCAGCCTGCTCCAAACCCACTCGGCAGTCAGCCCCTGCCCTCCTCCGCAGGCGCTGCCTCCCCTTCGTACCAACACGCGCCCCCCCCCACCCCCTTCCCCGGAGAAGCAGCGGGACGCAGGGCAGGGGGAGCGGTTTTACTGCTGCGCTCTGACGGGGGTGATCCTCACCGTGTCCTGCTTCAGTCTCTCCAGCAATTCCTTCTCGATGGCGTTGTCCAGCTGAGCGGCGACCAGGGCTTTCTCCTGCCGGAGCAAAGAGGCCTTGCGTCAGCGCGCTCAGAGAACAGAAGCAACAGACGGGAGAGCGCACGAAACGGTCACGTTACCTCTCTTCTTTTCTCGCGCCTTTCAATCTTTCTGCTTAAGGGAACGATTTTCCTCCTGCAGGGAACAAGAACAACTTAGGGAATCTTTCAGCCTCCTCTGCAGCAGATGAGCAAATGGCTCACTCGGGGCAAAAACCAGTGGCCGCAGCCTTGGAAATGGGGCTGCAACTGGCTCCGGTGCACCTATAAAAGCACGTTTACGCCGCGGGTACGTCGATTTTAGCTGGGTTTGTTTACGAGCCTGCCAAAACCCGCATCCTGCAGGAAAACACCAACTGCCTGGAGGTGCACCGGAGCCAGGTAAAGGGCTCTGCGTGCAGAAACCCAAGGCGATCGCTCGCTCGTAGCGCCGCTTACTGTCGCTTCAGCGTCAGCTTCCGGATGCGGATGAGGTACTGCGTTATCTTGGTGAAGCGCTGCTTGCATTTGTGCCGGATGAAGCGGGGCCAGTAGATGAGATTCTCGTCTATCTCCTCCAGTGCTTTCTCATAGTTCTTGCTCAGCAGGACCTGGGGGGGGGGGCGGAAAAAGGGCCGGGGTTGAAATCCAAAGCAGCAACGCCCCGGGGACGCTTCTGTGCTTGGGGGGGGGAAGTCTGATCCCCTCTGTCCTTCGGTGCAGGAGGTCAGAGCGCACGCGGGCAGCAGCCTGCTCCCGACTCACCCGCTCCCACAGTCGGCTGGAAAAGGCGCCCGCTCGATCGTCTTCATGTAGAGGTAACAGCGGCCTGGAAGGGGAAGAGGAGAGGAGGAAGGTGACCCCCCCTGAGGCACCGAACCCTCGGCTTGCGCTGGGGGACAGAGCCGGGCGCTCGCGCCAGGTCATTCCCCCCCCCCACCGGGCGGGAGCGGAGGCGGGTGCCCGGCGCTCACCTTTTCTCCTCCCTGACGGTGGCGTACGGCTGTTGGCCAGCGGGCAGGAGGAGCGGTTGCAGAGCCCGGTCAGGTTGTACTCATTGCGGCAGAAGCTCTGCGTCTTCGTCCTGCAAGCGAGAGCCGCGAGGCGACCTGAAGCACTGCCCTGCGCTTCCTCGCCCGCTGGGTTACGCAGAGCCGTCGCGCCTCGTGGTGGCGCGCGGGGGCGAGGGAAAGGCGGCTCGCAGGGAGCGCGCTGGCACCTCGGGGCACCCAAATTCCCAAATTTCCTCCACCTCCCCCCCCCCCCCCCCCCAGACATCAGCCCCCGAGGCCGGCGCTGGGCTCTGCTGCCCGTCCAGCACGCGCTCACCTGATCTTGTAGGAGCAGAACTGCTTGTTCCCCAGCGTGTCCCACACAACCTGCGGGGACGAAACCCCAATCAGGGCCACCCCCGGCACCCTGCGCCACCCCGACCCCATTAACGACCCCCCCAATCCCCCACCCCACCCCGCCCCCCCCAGCCAGGCTGTAAACAGATCGCCCCCCGACCTAATGGGGGCAGGGAGAGGACACGCAGGGCCACCCCCTGGCTGCCCCCAAATTCCCCTTCCCCCCCCAGTCCCTGCCCTATTCCCGTTATTCCCTTCCCCCCCCCCCCCCCAAATCTGCCCCCAGCCGCCCCCACGTGGCTCCCCCCCCCAAGGGGAGGGTGGGGGGGCGCTGCCCCGGCCGGACGCAGCCGACCCAACGGCGGGGCGGGCGCTGATTGGCTGCGGCGCGGCTGCCTGGCGGCGGCGGACGGGACCGAAGCAAGCGGCGGACTCACGTCGTCCGAGTGCATGGTGCGGCGGCGGCGGCGGCCGCGCGGCCATCACCGGACGGGGCGGGGCGAGCGGCGTCTCGCGAGAGCGGCGGGTGGTTGCCATGGCAACGAGGGGGGCGGGTTGTCACGGCGGCGGCGGGAGGGGGGTGTCATGGCGGCGGGTTGCCGTGGCGACGGGGGCCGGGGTGACACAAAATGGCGGCTGCCGCTGCTGCCGGCGAGCGCTTTCCTTTTATTCTTGGCGAGGCAGGAAAGCAGGTGGAAGATAAAAATAGCCGTTTTTTATTTAGCGCAGGCTTAGCCTTAGTCATTTCCAGTCAGCCTAAGAAATACAATTTCATTCTGTACGTGCAAGGCGAGGGTTTCACACCGGGAACGTGCGGTTCCCTGACAATAGCCCTGTGACCTTTGGGAATGAGTCATGAGGTGTCAAATGATGATTAATTGTTATTATCCCGTTTCCCCTGGCAAGAGCATTGTGCTGCTGGGGCTCCAGAGCAGAGTTAACTGTTCTTTCTGGCAAGTGGAGTCACCTTCCATACACACCTGCTCGTTCAATGCAGAAATGAGTTCATAAACTGCCAACTGTGGAGCCAGGGAGGTGCAAGTTTGTGGTTTCCCTGGCAAAAAAAAAGATCATGTGAATTCCTTTGACAGTTATATAATTATTTGGCAACTTTTATTACCTAACTCTCTCTACATCACTTCCGTACTTTTAAAGATTATTATACTTCGTTATTGTAAACAGTACAGCTGTTCTCTTTCTAAACTCAGGGCCAGGAAATTGAAAAATGGCAATTAAATCAACCTACTGTACTGCTCGTTGCAATGGGTCTGGGTCACAAACAGCCTGTTGCCCCATGTCACCCATACAAGTGAGCGAAGTAGCTTTGTTGAATCTTTGTCTGATTTTAAAACTGCTTTCAGCCTTATTTCTACCTGAATCTCTTAAAGAGATCTTAAATTTCATGAATGGTAGAAGGAACACACAAGAAGCCATAACAGCACATAAATGGCAAAACACATCAAGCTATACCGAGACAACAATGAACTTCTTTTTAGCTGTCTTCAGATGAGCACGGAGCACATTAACAGTACGAAGATATCTTTATTGGCAGACTGGCAGTGACACAGGTGAAGAGGGCCCTGTTGTTACAGAAAGGTTTCACGACGGGAATTACAGTGGCATTCTGGAGAAATAAATGTTGCTGCTGATTTCATTTCAGTTTTCCCTGGTGCTTTTCTTTCAAGAGCAGTAAGCGCTACAAAGACATTAGCAAATGCCACTGGACTCATCTGGGAGAGGTGTTATCTTCCTACGCTACGTGGGCAGACCGTGCCCAGGACAGCGTCGTTTTGCAGGACAGGATGATACAGTTCATTCCATCTTCATAAGTTCTTTACAGATGAGATGTAATTTGGGTGACTTGCCTGGAAGTCACATAGCAAAGGCAGCACAGCTAAACAGACAGAGCCGCCAAATCCTGGGTCCCTTGTCCCTGATGGGGGTTGCATGGCCTGGAGAACAGGAGAACAACACAGCCCACGTTCATCCTGTGTCACGAGTCTTGGGGAGTCGGAGTTATTCTTGGGTGCAATCACATCCATGGCTGTAAACTTAAGCTTCAAACAGGACACGCATCCTTGCACTTCCTATTCCTCATTTTCTGCCTCCACGTCACTGTCATCTGTGAGAGGGAAGTCTCGCAGGGGCTTCTGAGTGGTATAGCTTTTGGTCTGCATGGGGCATTCCTGGCTTAAGATGGCCTGGATGAGAAAGAAGTCAAACTTCAGTAAAAATGGTGATTAATAATGAATAGGAGCATTACCACTTCCAGAGAAAGCCAAAGCAGCCAACAACTTTTGCCCAGAGAACACAAGCTGTGAGTTAGGAGAAGGACCGTAGCTCCAAACTTTTCTGGTTTTGTTGTCTGAGTGTTCTGTCCCTTTGTTGAGGGCGCAGTAGAACCCAAAAGGGAGGACACAGTCCCTGACAAATTTTTCTGATCTGCCACAAGCCTCTGGATTATCAAGCCCTATACTTTAAGGGAATAAAATAAACTTAAACTCACGATCTTCTCCTCCCTAGCAGGAGGGCTGCGCAAGTACCAACAGAGAGGGGCGTAGGCAATGTTGATAACGCCGATGATGACCATCAGCCAGGGAAACCCGACAGCTCGCACAATCGCACCGCCTGTGGATGGACCTGCATGTTTAAAAAGTGAAAAAGGTCAGATGACAGAAAAAGAACAAAATTTGCCTTTCCAGTTTGGAGGGGATCTATAACTGCGGCAGCTGGGCTGCAGACTCAGTTGCTGCCAGTGAACAGGGGGTGGAGAGGGGGTGACAAACGGGGTGAAGATGCACTCCGAGTGCGTCGCCGCGTGGGTTAGAGTTGGGCCATACCAATCGCAAAGCCCATGCAGAAGGCGACATCGGCTATGGCGTAGACATTGCCGTAGATGGAGGTGTGGCGAAGGTCCACGAGGTAGCCCATGATAGGCATCATGGAGGAGTCCACCATTCCTGCCCAAAGCAAGGACAGCCTCGTCAGTCATCGCCTTCTCCGAGCTGCCTTTGCAGACCGAGCGCTGGCAGCTTACCTATGGCAAAGCCCAGCCCGCCGTTTGGGCCGATCAGCCCGTAAATGCTTTTGGCCAGAGGCACCTTTGAGAAGAAAGAAGAACGTGTGAATGGGGCCAGAAGGGCTCTGAGGGGAAGGGGGCATAACCTGGACTTGTGAAACAGACCCACGGTGCACGCTCTGAATGTCTGGTTGCAGATTCTGGGGCTTTGCTGTCCCCTCCCTCCCTGCGGAGGGGATCGTCCATACTCTCACCCCCGCACCCCTGCTGATTCTTCTACAGAACGCTCTCGGAATTGTCTTGTGCTACTCACACAAAGAGACTGATTCCCACCACGGCCATGCCGATCAGGGAGCACAGCCACCTGCAACGAGGCCGCAGTTAGCACAGGGCGACGCTCTCGGTGTCGCAGCACCACGAACAGAGTCCGTGCCAAAGCAGGGCCGGGCCCCTTCCACTTACCGGCCCATTTTGTTAGCCAGGACCCCAAAGAGGTTGGTGCCGATGAGGTAGGATATGCTGGCAGGAGGAACGCCATCCCTAGGAGATAGAAAGAATAAAAAGTGTGTGTAATCCTCCAGGAAATGCAGGGAATCGGCAAGAATTTGCAAAAGTGTTCCCTTCACTGACTGCCTCTCTCATTTGTGGAATATGATGGGAGCCAGGCATGGCAAAATAGTGCCCGGCACGCGTGCTGTGGTGCTCTCCTCATCCTCCATTGCCATCACCCTTTGTCCCAGCCTCTCTGGTGCCCCTGTGAAGCCAGAGGGAGGCACGGCTGCACCCCAGGGTGCTGTAAGTCACCCAGGAGACCTGAGACAACCAGCAGCAAAATCAGGACTGTTCGGCCCCACTGCTTTCGGCTTCCTCTCCTGTCAGATCTTCTTCCTCTTCCACCTCTCTCCCCTTGCTTCTGCTTTTGGCTCACCAAATACAGAGGAATAAAAGAACTGCTTTAAGTGTAAAGCTCAGTGATCATTATGTAGTCAAAAGTAAATATTTGAACTGCGTGCTGATTTACCAGTTGTTTATTTTTAATATACTCTCCTGCCGACTAGAAATAAAACCAACCACCTGTATTTCACTAACAACTTCCTTATTGAAACACACAGACAAGTTTAATTTTCTTTCCCCTCTTTCACAGCTGCAGAACACAGTTAAACCTGTCACCCCAAAGATTCCCCTTGAGCTCAGCGGTGACGGGAGCAGCTCTGAGTGCGGTTCTCAGCCGGTGCCTCGTGCAGTTACCAGCAGCGAGGCTGCAGCCGGCAGCCCTGGGACGCTGCTTTGCCCTCGCCCACCCTTGCCCCCTCACTTGCTCAGGCGAAGCATCACGAGCTCTTATAGGGATGGATGCTCCTGCCTGAGCGGAGATAACTCGATTAGGGGCTTTCTCGGCCCTGCTGCTCCCAGGCTGCAATTCAATTTGGGATCTAAGTGTAGCCTGGGGCATCCCCCAGGTCGTTCCCCAGTCAATCGGGTTTTATAACAATTAGTTTTTATTTTGTAGCAAAGACAGACAATGCTATCTCCATATCACATTTTCGAGGCAGCTGGTAATTAGCATGTACCACCCTGCCCTCTGTGGGACTCTCAAAATGGCCTTGTTTTACTCAGAGCTGCCTCTGCAAAACCCATCTGGCTGCCATGATTCCAGCCCAGCACAACACAATTATCTGCCCGGCAGAACAGAGGATTCGACAGGCTTCATGTGCACGAAACTGCCTTCCTTCCGCCGTTATTGCTGTTGTGGGGAGCCTGATTCTATACAATTTTTTCAATAATAGGGAAAACACATTGTATAGCCACCACTAAGGACATTTCCAGCTGAAATTGGAGCAGCGCACAGCCTGGGATCGCTCACTCTGTGCAGCTGAGGGTATATGTTTTCTTCTTTTAAAGTGATATAAGAGATTATTCAAGCCATCTCGCAGTGCAAAATGATACACGAGATTATTCAAGCCATCTCGCAGTGCCAAAGCCAGACCTGCTCTAGCTGAACTCTACCAAGCACCAGTTGAGGAGCGAGGACTGCAAAGCGAGGCGCCTACCGAGCTGCCATTTCGGGGAGCACATGGTTTGCATCATCCAGATGGGCAAGGTGGGTTCGAGCATGGCCACCCCATGTTGGAGAAGCAGAGGGCTCCTGGTGGGGAGAAAAGGGAGAAACGCTCTGCTTCGGGCTGCTCCTGCTGCCGTTCGGAGCAGGCAGGAGCGGATCGGCAGACGCGGGTGCGGAGAGGCGCGCGGTGCCGTCGCCCTTACCCGCAGCCACCAGGATGTAGGGGTCCCGCAGCAGGGTGAACACCGGCGTGCCCCGGGTGCTCTGTGGAGACGGGGGGGGTCACAGGTGCCGTGGGCAGGGGGGGCACGAGCTGCCCTCCCACCCGCGTTGCTCACAGTGCCTGCCGCGGGATCAGGCACACGCACACACGTCTGTACTCACCTCGGGGGAGATCTTGGAGGGCTGCAGAATGCAAAGCTGCAAAGCTGGGAAGGAAACGCTGCTGTTAGCCTAATTCTGGGGTGGCAGCATTTCAGGCCATGTCTCCCTCTGGCTTTTCCTTCAGTGGGGTGCTGACCGTCGGCAGAGCCCCCGGGGAAGTGGGAGCTGCGCCCGTGGGACACCGTGGGGGAGCTGGGTGCCAGCCCTGCCCCTGCGGGAGCTCCCATCGGCTGAAGTGGGAGCGGGAGCCAGCGAGTGTGCTACAAGTGGTTTATCCGTGCACGAAACAGATCTGGAAATGCTCGCTGTCGGGCTCTGAGCTGCCCACCATCGAGCCACAAATGGAGCATGGCAGAAATTAGATGTGGAAAAGAACAGGATGAAAAAAAAAAAAGTTTAAAGTGTGGGGAACCTATATTTCATTTTCCAAAGGCTCTTACACGCTTCATTAAGCATGTCTTACATTACATCTAGGCAAAGATGGTAACTGTGACTGTAATTTAATTAGCTTAATGCTCTCCACTAAAAATGCACATTTCTGCTATCTCTAACTTTGCTGTTGCGCTCTGAATGCTGTCACGGCCTGGATTTGTAGTACCTCTGTCTGAGAAAGAGCACGGATCCCCATTCACACCGGCAAAGTCCGATCCCTTTGGTACGGTGAAGAGGCTGCAGACAGCACCACGTGTGCCTTCTACAGAGAACACTCTGTTCGGGGAGCTTTACTGAGTGTGCTATTCAAGCCATTAAAGCAATCAACGGGTTTATTAAGTAATGAGGGACTAATTCTTACTGTATTGCTGTGTCATGCATCTGGCGGTAGAAAACATATGATTTAGCAATAACAGAATAACCGGTGCTGATGATAGCACCCATGCTGCATTAATCTGCCTCTGCCTTCACACGAGCCCTCTGAGATCCTTCCCGAGATGGCAGCGTTTGTGTCTGCCACGGGCTTTGGGTTTTCGGTTGGATTAAACCACTCGGCTCCTCACCTCCATCCAGCAGGGCTAAGAATGCCAGGACCAGGAAGGGAGAGGCTTTCCCCATGAATTCGTACATCACGCTTCCGAAGGGGGCCCCGACTGCAAGGGAAAGGCTGCGTCACGCAGCAGCAGGCATCCAGCCCCTGAAGCGCAGGGGCCGGGGACGCCTGCGGGGCTGAGCTGGGGATGCTCAGCCCAACAAAAGCAGCGTGTGATGGAGATGCTGTTGGTGAAAAGCCCACAAAGTGTCCTTACTCAGCACACCCAAGGCCAAGCCTCCAAGAGCGATGCCCATGGCGTTGCCCCTCTCAAAGTCATCCGTGTAGATGCTGGCCAGCATGCCCAAGCCTGGGGGCAGAGGGAATTCAAGTTGATCACTGACCTAACGCAGACACTGCGGTGTAGGGCAGGAGCCAAGGCCGGGTGTAGCAGCATGCAGTGAGCTAAAACGTTCACCTGCGACCGATGAGAACGAGGAACCGACGCCTTGGAGAGCTCGGGCAACGAACAGCAAGGTGTAGGTGCCGGAGAAGGCAAACACTGTGGAGGAAGGAGAAACAGAGCGTCAGGCAGAGCTGCAGATCTAAAACCCTGCCAAGGGTCAGAGCAGCCTCTGCTTGAGCCCAGCTTGGGTGCTGCTGGGTGCAGGGTGCTGCTCATCCGTTCCTGTCTCCAGTTTCTGAGGCAGCTGCTCTGCTCTCTCTCGTTTCTCATGCATGGGCACACAGCCGGTGCATTTTCTCCCGTGCTGCTTTTATTTCAGGTCAGTGGCTGGGGCAAGGGCCCAGCATCCTGCTGCATGCGAAGGGCAGACCGGAGGGCAGTACTCACTGACTGTGGAGAGGAACATGATGATGAAGCCGATGAACATGGGGATGTGGTATCCTATCCTGGAATGGGAGAAAAGAGGCAGGATCTCACCGAGGATTGCTCTTTTCCTGGCGGAGACCTGGCCTTGCTGCCCAGCCTTGCCACGCACATCTCTGAGGGTCTGTAAATATCTCCTGAACGTGTGAATGGGGAAATATGCCGTCCCCAAAGGGCTGTGCTGGGCAGATCTCAGACGTACCTGTTGGTCAGGAGACCCACAAAGGGGTTGACCATGAGCTGGACGAGAGCCTTGGAGGCAAAGAGCAGCCCCACGCGGACGTTTTCGTTGGCGAGGAACTCCTCGCCCTCCAGGCAGCCGCTCGGTGGTGGTGGGGGGCTTGTGGGGGGCTGCAGCGTGTGCCCGCTCATGGTCCCATTCAGCGGCTCTGTGGTGCTGGTGGAGCCCGAGACGGTCACGGTGCTGTTGTCAAAATAGGAGAACACGGAGGAGAAAGGAGAAGCGTCCTCGGCTGAAGGAGCCGACTCAGGCTGGCGAGGGGCAGCAGAGCTGTTAGCACCTTTGTACTCTGTTGTATAAAGGAAGGTGGGGATGATCGGTACTAGAAAAAAAAAAAAGGGAGGGTTTTAGTGGTTTTAGTTGTTTTTGTGGCAGCTGAACTGGATGCTGGCTCGACGCCGGTGCCCTGGCAGCCCCCTCACCCATCCCTCCCCGTGGCTGCCCCTTCCAGCACGGGCTGGAGGCCAACCGCAGCCGTCGCCGCGTGCAGGACCCCCCCGAGGCGGCACGGAGCCCTACCCACGACCGTCAGCAGCATGTTGTCCAGCAGCAGCGCCACGAACACCACCGCCAGCGCCAGCCTCCGCGACGCCCTGCCCTCCGCCAGCCAGCGCCGGGGCGCGGGACGGCATCCGGGGCATCGCCGGGGTCTCGGTCCTCTGGCTCCCTCCCGGTGCTCAGGGCTGGGGGTGTCCCGCCACCTTTGCAGGAGACACAGTGGGTTAGCACCTCCTGAGAGTTCAAGGCTTCTCCCTCCTGCCTGCGAGCGCCGGTTTTGCTATCAAAAACCATATTTTCATCAATCTCACATTTAAAGTCGAGGCCAAGAGACGCAGCGCTCTACAGTCCCTTTCCACTCTCCCGAGACATCTCGTCTCTGCTTCAAGGCATCACTTAAGTCATCTTTCAAAGACTCAAAGCACAAATCAGGCCAGTAGCTTATCTGTGGTAATCTCTACATCTTTTCTTCCCTGTTTGTTCTTTGGAGATTAAATTAGGTCTCAAAGAAAATTCATTTACCTTGTGTGTCTTTTCATTTGACCTAATTGAAATGTCATGGCAAGATACAGGACTTGAAAGCCTAACATATGTGATTAAGATCAGGGCTTCAGAAGGGGCTGAGAGAAGATCACTTGCTCGGTCCACTGAAACATCAGACAGAATTTGTGCTAAACCAACCAACCAATTAGCCCTTTTGTTTTTATAGCTGGTAGCAACTTGCGCGACTGAGCAGCAAAATGAACAGAGCTGAGCCTGAACTATCATTCTTTCCGATACTCCTGTGGTTTCCTGAAATCCCAGGCAATTTTTATCAATTTTCAATTAAAAAACAGAGCAAAACCTCCAGACCCTCTATCATCTGATCTGAGTGCCACACGAGTCACTAAGCTGGTAAGAGCAAAGACAAAATAATAAATGAATGTAAGAGAATAGATATATATATGTATAAAGTAACAGGGAGAGAGGAGGAGTAAGAAGTACGGAAAATAAAGACAAGCAGAGTAAAGAAGCCCCAGATCGCAAGGCACAAGCCCTGGCCCCCCTCAGTGCAATCCTGTTGCACGGAGAAGGGCGAAACAACCCCTTACCCCTGGGTGCATCCCGGAGCGAGGAGCTGGTGGCGGCGGGCAGCAGTGTGCTCTGGAGCCGCTGCTCCCGGAGGATTTATCGCTGCCTTTTATCAGAAGAGGATATGAGTGTCCCTCTTCCATGGAGATGTAATTAGGACCTCAAACAAGTTTCCTTCAGCCCTGCAGCTCCCCCTGCGTCAGAGCAGGACCGGAGGGACAGGGAGAGAGGCGGGAGAGTTTATCTCAGAAGCATTTAGCCAGGCTCTCAGTGATGCTCATCTCCCTGCCAGCCTGGGTCTGAGCACACCGAGCCCGCTGCCTGGGGACCCTCTGTTCTTTGAGGCAAGCCTGCTCTGCCCCCGTGGAATAACAGCGTGTGGATTCATGGCTGGGAGGAAAGGATAACGTTGTTAAATGGCCACAGGAAATAAATTTTTAAAACAGGTCATAATCTAGGTCTTGGACTACCTTCCCGTGGCTGCTGGCCATTTTCTCACTGCCCAAAGCTGCTTGGCCCTGGTGCATCTCTCCTCTCTCCAGCTTTGGCTCTGTGTTGTACATCCTGGAATAAATGCAGGCAGGTGTCAGCAGCAAGACCTGATGCACCCCGGGGATGTTGGGTTAACTGTCATCAGTCACTCGGGGAGCCCGATGTGAAGAAAGATGGGGGTTGTATCCCCTCTCCCCAGCAGGCGTGTGGTGAAGGAGCCACACCAGCAGTGGGGTGGGGAGGGACTCCCTGTGCGGGTGGGAGATGCTTCTGCAGGATACCCGGCTGGAAAGGCAGCAGCTGTGGGTTTTGTGGAGGCTTTGCAGTGAGCTCTGCTTTGCTTTACAACCTACAAAGGGAGGGAAAAGAGCCATGTGTCGAGCAATCCCCACAGCTGCTTGTACAAGAGCTTCTCCCGTGGGAGGTGGTACAAGCAGCTCCCTCCAAGGAATCGCTTCTCAGCTTGTTTTTTCCCTTTTTGTGCTGAATGTTTTTAACATCAGAAGGAGAATAAACTGAGTGAAAGCTCTTTCTCAGAAGGAATATAGAAATATCTGGTTCCCTGGCCCTCAGGCTGTGGCTGGTCCACAAGGCACTGCCAAGCTGCCTTTACCCAGTCCACAATGCAAATCATCACAGGATTTCCAAAACTAAAAGTGTGATGATAAGTGTTCATAGTGGACGGAAGTACTTTTAAGGCCAAAATCCACTGATCCAGGCCACGATCCCTGAGCAGCTGTGGTCCAAGCGTTGTGGTCCCTCTGCATCTGATGTTCGGTTGCCTGTATCCGGAAGGACGCTGGCAGCGTCGAGCTTCGAGCACAGCCTTCCCCTGCACTTTTACCCTGCCTGCTTCATCTCCAGGGACAGGAGCCAGCTTTCTCACACTAACAAGGCTGGTTTCCCGTAAGCAAAGCCGGATGGAAAATTATATCCATGCATGATTGAGGTACTGCAAATATTATTTAAAATGTGATCTCTTTTCTTCCATCATTTCTATCTTCTTAAACTTTTGACATAAAGCTCCTTCATTTCTTTTTTAAACCCAAACTGATACCATCATTCATTCAGGATACAAAGATTTACTGCAGTAAAAGAAATAAATCCCAAACATATTCACCTTTTCTCTGTTGACATGTAAATCTGCCACTGAAGCTATTTGTCTGGCTTCTGCACGGCCCAAAACTATTGCCAATAATGTGAGAATAGCGCATCCCACCAAGGAATTCCCTGGTTGTGCATTACAGCAGAAGCTGAAGCCTTTGAATACATTTTGTGAGCTGAGAATTGAACGTCTAGGCCTGGAAATTACTTTCTAAGTATCTGCAGAGTAGACAGCGGATGAGCAGTGCACCACTACCATCTACTGAGGGAGCTCAGAATTGCTCAGCTGTACTTGGGCTTTGTGCAGAAATACTTCAGATTCTCCTTCAGGTGAAGGAGGCTTGTGGAGACATTATTGTTGTTATCTCATTCTCTTGTGGGCCCAAGGTCAGGCACCATCTCGTTTGGCCGAAGGAGACCGCAATGTCATGTCGCTTGCTCTGCAGAGCTGATGGGAAACCTTGCTCAGACGTGCTTTGGAAGCATTTCCACGTGCCCATGAGGTTTTTCCAGGCAGTTCTCTTTGAGTATTTTTTTTTAACCATGATAAATGTTTTCCATGATTTTTTTCTTTCAAAAACTGTACGGAAACAAAATGAGTGTGGCCTGAGGTAGTCAGGGCGGCCCAAGGCAGGGCAGCAGAGCAAACGTTCTGATGACAGGGAGCAGGACACGAGGACTGATGGGCTGCCTCTAGCCCCCAGAGGATGTGGACCTGAGAGTAGTGGGTGACCACAGGCCTCCTGCCGGCTCCACGGGCCAAATTCATTCCCCGTGAACATTACAGGCCACTGTAGGCTACTCTGCTCAGCACCAGGCAGCATTTTACAAGCTGAATTTCCTCAGCCTGTGGGACCGGTCAGAAGGGAATAAAAGCATTTAGAATACAAAATGATTGGTTTTGAGCAATTGGAGTTTGAGCTCTGGGATCCCAGGGGCCTTGCGAGCAGGCAGAGGCAGCTGTGGCTTGCAGCGCCCGTCAGGCCCGGGCTTCGTTAGGCCCTGTCGGCTGTTAACGAGCAGGAGCACGAAGTAATGTGCATTAGGAGAGCTGAAACCTGGCCAAAACCTCCCAGTTTTACACTCAATCCACTCCACTGCGTTGTCCCTTTGTCTGTTTTTTTTTATGGTGTTCTCTCCCCCGTTAGCTAAAGAATTTCTTGTGCCATTGTTTAGTTTTTTCCGTCAGCCTCGCCAGTCCCTGGTACTTCGTTTCTCCTCCAGACCAGCACAGAATTGCCAATGTCTCTTTGAATATTTCCCCCAAATATTTCTAGTGTTAGCACAGAAAGAGATGGAATGTTTTGTAACATCACATAGTTCTGTCATGGGGAGGAGAACAAACACCAACAATTAACATTTAACACGTATGAAGAGCAAATAATCCATAAGGAAATAGAAGGTTGACAGACTAATGGTTTCCTGGGGGGGGGGGGGGGGGGGGGGAAGCTTGCAAATAATCCACTATCTTTTTTATTAAAGCAAAGGTCTAGGAGCAAGACTTTCCTTTTTTAATTTTTCTTTATTCTTTCCCTAATTCTCCTTTTCCTTTCTTTTTTTTCCCTTTATTTCCTTTTCTCTTCCCTTTTTCCTTTTATTTTTTCCTTTTCCTCTTCCTTTTTTCCTTTTTTTATTTTTTTTTTCCTTTTTCTTTCCTTTTATTTTTCCTTTTTCCTTTTCTTTTTCTTTTTATTCCTTTTTTTTCCTTTTCCTTTTCCTTTTATTTTTCCTTTCCTTTTCCTTTTTTTTTATTTCCTTTTTTTTCCTTTATTTCCTTCTCTTTTTTCCTTTTTTTTTTTCTTTTTCCTTTTATTTTTTTTTTTCCTTTTCCTTTTTTTTTTTTTTTTTTTCCTTTATTTCCTTTCCTTTATTTTCCTTTTTTCCTTTTTCCTTTTCTTTTTTTATTTCCTTTTATTTTTTTTTTTTCCTTTTTCTTTTTTTTCTTTTTTTTTTTTTTTCCTTCCTTTTATTTTTTTTCCTTTTCCTTTTCCTCTTTTTTATTTCCTTTTTTTTTTTTATTTCCTTTTATTTTTCCTTTTTCCTTTTCCTCTTTTATTTCCTTTTTTTTTTCCTTTTTCCTTTTCCTTTTTTTCCTTTTTCCTTTTCCTTTTCCTCTTTTTATTTCCTTTTATTTTTTCCTTTATTTCCTTTCCTTTATTTTTCCTTTTTCCTTTTTCCTTTTCCTCTTTTTATTTCCTTTTATTTTTCCTTTTTCCTTTCCTTTTATTTTCCTTTTTTCCTTTTCCTCTTTTATTTCCTTTATTTTTTTCCTTTATTTCCTTTTCCTTTTATTTTTCCTTTTTTCCTTTTCCTCTTTTTATTTACTTTTATTTTTTTCCTTTATTCCTTTTCTTTTATTTTTCCTTTTTTCCTTTTCCTCTTTTTATTTACTTTTATTTTTTTCCTTTATTCCTTTTTCTTTTTTTCCTTTTTTCCTTTTTTCCTTTTCCTCTTTTTATTTCCTTTTATTTTCCTTTATTTCCTTTTCCTTTATTTTTCCTTTTTCCTTTTCCTCTTTTTTATTTCCTTTTTTTTTTTCCTTTATTTCCTTTTATTTTTTTTTTCCTTTTTTCCTTTTCCTCTTTTTTATTTCCTTTTCCCCCCTTATTTCCTTTTCCTTTTTTTCCCTTTTCCTTTACCCCCCCCCCGCAGCACCCTGGCCAGCTCTCCCCCCGCCGGCCTCCCTCCCCTATATGGCCGCATGCGCAGCGCGCCGGGCCCGGGCGGCGCAGGACGCACAAGATGGCGGCGGTGCGGGCGGCGGCGGCGGGCCGGGGGCTGCCCAACGGCGCCGGGCCCGGCGGGGCCCGCGAGCAGGCGGCGGTCCTGGTGCGGGACTTCGTGAGCCAGCCGCCTCAGTGAGTGGGCACGGCCTTTCAGAGGGGGCCGGGGATCGGGTGGAAGGAAGGAAGGAGGGGAGCCGCGAGGCGCTGTAATGTCGCGGGGTGCTGCGGGAGGCGGCTGGGTGCGGGGCGAGCCGGGCCCAGAAGCGCTGCGAGCGCTCGCTAGGCCGTGCTGTTTATTTCCCGAACGCTTCCATCTGGTGTAAAATCCAAACCGATCCGTAAAAGTCCCCACCACAAGCCTGCTGCTCGGCTCGTCCCTGGAGCGAAGGTTTCAGTCAGGGGGAGCCGCCGTGGCTTCCTGCACAATTCGCATTTTGTGCTGCAGGTTTGGCTTTTGCCCAAACTGCCATTGCTGTCGTCTGCATGGGAAATGTGGTATTTCGGTTCCTTTTGGGGTTGTCATGGTGCGGGTTGGTCTGCCTGGGGATGGGGGTTTGGAGTCAGCGGCGAGCTGCCCGGGGGGCTCGGTGCTTTTGGTGTCAGGGAAGTTTTCTGGTGGTCAAGGCAGAGGGAAATGAGAAGAAGTGCTCACAAGGCTGTCATGGGATGAGATGTGTTGCTCAAGATGGTGTTTTCCACTTCTTGCTGTGCTGCCAGCCTTCGCAGGCCATGCAGAGGCCTCTCCTCAGGTTGAAGCCCGTGTAATTCTCCTTGCCCAGGTGAAAGGAGCAGCCCGTTGTGTTTGATTAAGGCCGATTTTGTAATATCAAAATCCTGCCGAACAATGTCAGACAAGCGCTAAAACTGAGACGGGGGAGTTCCAGCCTTAGGCCTCCTTGTGTGCCCCATCACCCACAGACCTTATCTAATGCAGCTTTGATTGTCGCAGTTAAGGGATTATATTGCAACAGTTCAAACAGTTTGCTTAGGTGTAAACATCGCTCTGTTGATGGTCAATACAACGCAAGGAGTGTGCGCCAAACCTGGGCGACGCTGCAGAGTGCCTAAGGCAGGTAATTCCCTGCAGCTTGGCCTCGGTGGATTTGTGACCTTTCTGTGGCGTCCGTTTCCTCTGCCTTGCAGCATGACCAGGGACGGGTGCCGCGTCTTTCGTGTGCTGTGAATGGCTCCACTTGCTCATTTTTTCCCCCCAGGGACAAGTGATTAACAATCGCTCTGGGTCACTGCTCCCTTGTGACCCTGATAAAGCTCTGACTCGGCGTTACTTCTGCCTGGATCAAGTGATGCCGGGATGCTCGCGTGTCCTTGGAGCACAGCAGGGTTTATCACTGTTTCCACAGCTTTTCTGCGGTGCTGATAGCGGAGTAATGAATTCTAACTTCTGGGCACACTGGTACCTTGGAAAGATGTATATAGTGCTGAGCTGCTAATGTTTAAGGCGTGAGCCTAGTGGTGCACCGGTGAGCTGTGGCCTTGTATCCGGTGTCAATGCTTAAGCCAACATGGGATAGGTTAAAAGTAAGAGGAGCTTGGCTAAAGCAGAGTTCAGTTTTTTTATAGTATAATCCATTGGTCCTTCCTGGGAGACAGAAAAGGTATGAAAAGGTTTCATCTCAGCAGTAATGTTTTCAGTGTGCCAAAAAAAGTGCAACTTACAATAGAAGTTCCGCTGGCAGCATTTAAACGCAAGACCTGCTTGCTTGGCTACTCGCAGGCTTTCGTCTGGGTAATTTCAGCGTCACGGGGCAGGACTCTTCTGTGGTTAAAAAAAAATGTTTCTCTTTGTTTTAAAATGACATCTTTACATTGTAGTGGTGTTTCTGGTGGCAGGGTGAACTTCAACAGCGTTCTGGTTATCCCCAGATACAGGCTTGCATCAATGAATTTGTGACAGACAAGAAAATGGCAAAATCGTGTATCTTAATGTTACCTCCGCTGCTTTGTGAGTAGTGGCAAAATGCTGGCAACACAGCTCAGCACCGAATCCTTCTTGCGGAGCTCATAACGAACAGAGAAGCAATGCAGAGCTGAGCCCATAATCTGCAAAACTGAGGCTGGTGATAGGAGTGAGACTTTGAGAACGTGATGTGGGATATTTCCGATGTTTTGAGGAAGTACCTGACTTGTGGCTTTTTCTTCCAGCTTATAAAACTGTTTCGGGTGTGAATGGTCCCCTGGTTATCTTGGATCAAGTTAAGGTAAAGACAAAGATTCTTAATGAAGTTGTTGAGGGATATTTTCCAGGGTAAGCTGTAAGAGTTAAATGCAGACTGTTGTGAAATTTGCGGGTTGCCTGAGTAATTTAAATGCTAGATATGCTTTTGACTGCTGAAATAAAAGAAAATAAGCACATTGGTATTCAAGCTAAAGAGTTGTCCAAGTGCCAGAAGAAGGGGATGAGTAGCTGAAGCTGTTGAGGAGAAGGAAAGGAAACATTCCAGTTCTACCAAACTCCCCCAAATGTTGTCAAACTTAAATGAAGAAACATATAATCACTTTGTTCTTGATCTTTTTGTTATTATAATAGTGCCATTAAAAAGGGAACTATAAACAGTTTTAATGGATCTTTCTTGCTCATTTTCAGTTTCCTCGATATGCAGAGATTGTCCACTTGACTCTTCCTGATGGCACAAGAAGAAGTGGACAGGTTTTGGAAGTCAGTGGCTCCAAAGCTGTTGTTCAGGTAAGACTAGGGACTGTATTGTCTCTGGATGCAACAGAAAAATGTTTTATTAATCAGTGTGTGTTTGAACTTTGTCAGATGTCTTGTGATGCATTTTTTGTACTGTAAGAAAAAAAAAAACCACTTATTCCAAGTGCAAATGGTATGAATTTCAGAAGATTGAAGACTAGAGTGGAGAATGACATCTTTTTCTATTTGCACTCTCTCAACACCCTGATTCCCTTGCAGCTAGATTAAGGGAATCATACTGTGTTTGTACAGCGTTAGGTTCAGGATCAGCTCCTCTGATGTAGATGCAGGTGTGTCTTCTAGGCAGCTGTTTCTTGTTAATAACAGTTCTTCTTATCTGAAGAACTTTACCCCGTTGGCAAAGGAAAATACTTGAGATCAAAAAATGGCACTGGGTTTGTTGGTTGCTGATGATATACCTCATGAATTTTGTTTAAAGTAGGTTTTTATGTCATGTTTTGTACTAGTGAGCTGCTTCTGAAATCCTCTGCTAGCAGGGGACTGCCTTGCTTTTCTTCCCTCCGGCTGATCAAATTCTCAAGCTGTGAAGCAGCATTCTCGTGCATTATTTTGTAAAGCACAATACTACTTTTTCTTGTGCTTCTTTTTTTTTTCCCTGGTATTTTTACAGGTATTTGAGGGAACTTCAGGTATTGATGCTAAGAAAACATCTTGTGAATTTACTGGGGATATTCTTCGAACCCCTGTCTCTGAAGATATGCTTGGTAAGTACTTGTGTCTTGCTTTGAAGAGTGAACAGACTTACTACCCACTAACTTACTTTCGCAGTAACTTACACGTCTATTTTATTGCTGCTTCTTGTAGGCAGAGTATTTAATGGATCAGGAAAACCTATAGACAGAGGCCCCATTGTTTTGGCTGAAGATTTCCTTGACATAATGGGTATGTTAATCCATTTCTGGTATGGAGTTGCATCTGTTGTTTCTGTTTTCTGAATGTTACAATAGATTTGTTTTTGAACATAGGATCTAAACATTAGAAGGAGTTTAATCTTTATTTTTATTTTTCTGTGCAGCATCAAACTCGAATCAAATTCATATAAGTGCAGGTGGTTAGGGTAGAAGAAGGTAACTGTCTTTAGTGATGCTTGAAACCTGTTCAGAGAAGTATGTGTAGACTCTTAACTGTATAGCCTCCAGAGATAAAAAGGTAATAACCTGACAGACTTTTCTTGAAAGCACTCTTACCATTCGCATGAAAGTAGAATGCCAGAGTCTTGAGATCAACAAAAGGCTCAGACTTAACCAGATGTATCTAAAGATTTGTGGGCCTAAAGGTGCGGTTTCTAGCTTCTGAGCCTTAGATCAGTACTGAAAATCAGTGATAGTTCGATCAAGGTTCAAACATGTATGTGGAATAACGTGTTCTCTAAAAACGTAACAGGTCAGCCAATTAACCCCCAGTGTCGAATCTATCCAGAAGAAATGATCCAGACTGGCATTTCTGCTATAGATGGTATGAATAGCATTGCCAGGGGGCAGAAAATCCCAATATTCTCAGCTGCTGGCTTGCCCCACAATGAGGTGGGTATTCAGTGCTGTTCTTAAAACTGCTAAAGCAATTTGCATTTCACTGGGGTTAAAAAGCAAGCAAGTTAAATTCTGCATCAAATATGCAGATGGACTAACAAGCTTTCTCCTTTAGATTGCAGCTCAGATATGTCGCCAAGCTGGCTTGGTGAAGAAATCCAAAGATGTGATGGACTACAGTGAAGAAAACTTTGCCATCGTGTTTGCTGCTATGGGTGTAAGTCAATATTATTGGAGGAAAATGATGCTCAAGTAATAAGACAGTGCTGCAAGTAGCTGAACATTGCTTTTTTGAAAGTGTTCTGGGTAGGTCGCGTGTGTAACTAAACGATACTAAATTGGCTGAACGGCTGGAAATCTCAAATAGATGGTGGTAGTGTAACTGAGTGATTCTCTGGTCAGGATAAAATATTAAACTTTGTCCCTTGGGTGGACTTCTGTAGAAATATTCATTCAGTTGGGATTGCAGGGGAGTCTTCGTGGTATAAAGAGCTTTGCTTATGGATTAGTAATAAGGTGTTTAGATCTGAAGGATGCTAAAATCTGGTCTGGAACTGATGCTTTAATATTATGATTCAGGTGAACATGGAAACTGCTCGGTTCTTCAAATCGGACTTTGAGGAAAACGGGTCCATGGACAACGTGTGCCTGTTCTTGAATTTGGCCAACGATCCAACGTAAGTTGCCTGTGTTGGCTGGGAAAAGGCTGAGAAGAACAAATGAACTGGAAGCCAGAGCCTCACTGTTGACCTGCCAGGTGTCACTTAGGTTGACGTTTTGCAGCGAAGCGTAATTTGCAGTGCTGGTGCTCCAGTCAGTGCATGCAGTAGACTTTTCAGAGGGTTTTAATGTATGTAACTTCAAGCTGTTACTTTGCGGCCTTAAAGTACCTGTCATAAATAGGCCGTGCTGTTCTGTTTCAGCATTGAACGCATTATCACGCCTCGTCTAGCTCTAACAACAGCAGAGTTCTTGGCATATCAGTGTGAGAAGCATGTGCTGGTCATTCTGACAGATATGAGCTCCTATGCTGAAGCTCTGCGAGAGGTACGCATTTATTAACTCGTATGCTGGGTGTTGGCAGAAAGGGTTCATAGTATAAAGTGAGTATGAATTTGTGCTCAAGCTGTTACAATTAATATTCCTTACAATGTTCTTAAATTAGCCAGTGAGGCTTTTAGTTATTCATTTATTGCCTAGAATTATATTCAGCAGCCAAAAAGCTATTGCTTTTTCATAGCTAAACTTCTTTGACTAGTGGCATTCAGCAGCTCAATAGTTTCTGATTTGCCTTGGCATCTTGTCTTGTCATACACAGCTGGGGTGACATTTCTCTTACTAGTGGTTTATGTGGCTGTATTTCAGTATCACCTGTGGGAACAGGTCCTTTGAGTGACTAGTATGGATTAATTAGGGGAGATGGCAGGTGTGTGCGAGTGCTCTGGTTTCCTCAAATGCTTCTCTTGACTCTCAGGTTTCAGCGGCTAGAGAGGAAGTCCCTGGCCGTCGTGGCTTCCCAGGTTACATGTACACGGACTTGGCCACCATATACGAGCGTGCTGGGCGTGTGGAAGGCAGAAATGGTTCCATTACTCAGATTCCTATTCTTACCATGCCCAATGATGGTGAGTTATTTTCAAATGTTTTTTAATAACTAGCACTTTAAGGACTCCTTTAGACCAGGCTGCCCTATTTCTGATGCACAGCAAGACTGGTCCTGTGGCCTTTAGGTTTTCATTTGGGTAGTGCAGTTGTTGGCTGTCTTCTCTGTATGGTTAGGAGAAATACTTTGCCCATTTAAGACTTCAGGACTGTTCTCCAGCTCTGTCAGGAGTGCTTACAGCTCTTGCATAAAGTCACTTAGTGATATATGGGGGTACTAACTGATGGCATTTTACTTTAGAAGTTATTTAAGTGTTTGAAAAAGCTGGCACATCACTGCTAGAATGAATCTAAAAGGTCTGAAAACTGTCAAACCATTTTTTTTCCCAAAGATATTACTCATCCTATCCCTGACTTGACTGGATACATCACTGAGGGACAAATCTATGTGGACAGGCAGCTGCACAACAGACAGGTGTGTACCACAGTGGTTGGGACCTGTTTAAGATCGTTTCTGTGCTTTTTGAAGTATTATGTTGACTTTTTTTTTTGATGTCCTTTTCTTTCTTCAGATTTACCCACCTATTAATGTCTTGCCCTCCTTGTCTCGACTGATGAAGTCAGCTATTGGAGAGGGCATGACAAGGAAGGATCATGCAGATGTATCCAACCAGCTGGTATGTAAAAGCCCCTTCAGAGAAGCAGAAGCATATTTCAAATACACCTCTCTCACTATGCAGCCAAACACTTGGGGCCCAGAACACTCCTGAGGCTGCTTTAAAGCACTGAGTGCTTAGGGGGACCCTTGTCTGGGTTTTGAGCAGAAATGTTTGCATGGGTGCCGTGGAGCCATGTGAGTCACCTGCACGAGATTCTCTGCAGCACGAAATGTGTGTGCTGTATGGTATGCAGTAAGCGCTGAGAATGTTCGATGTTGTATAAATTGCTCTTTTCTGTATTAAATGTAGGTAGATTCAGTCTTAGTGTATTGGTCACTGTGCAATACGGTAACAATGCTGTGATGGCAGACACAGGAGACTCAGCTATCTGAAGGACCCCAAATGTCATCCTTCCAAACGAGCGCCTCTTTTGCTGTTAAACTAAGGATGTAGTTTAGTTACCAAAGTAAAAGCACTAATTTTGTCCCTTTTTAGTACGCCTGCTATGCTATTGGGAAGGATGTACAGGCTATGAAGGCTGTAGTTGGCGAGGAAGCTCTTACCTCAGATGATCTTCTTTATCTGGAGTTTCTGCAGAAATTTGAGAAGAACTTCATTGCTCAGGGTAAGTATCTGTTTCAAGAACATCATGGTCTGCATTAACACCTGGGAGGTCTTGTTTGCAGACCTCCCTGTTAGCGAGATACTTTCCTGCCACATGTTTCAGTCTGTGGTTAATTTCTGTAGGTCCTTACGAAAATCGCACTGTTTACGAGACCTTGGACATTGGATGGCAGCTTTTGCGAATCTTCCCCAAGGAGATGTTGAAGAGAATTCCTCAGACAACGCTGGCTGAATTCTCCTCGAGATTCAACTGCAAAACACTAGCCACAGCTTCATCTCTAGCTCCTTGCTCTGTGAAATGCTGTTTGTTTTCTTTTTTTCATGTGTTGGTGTTTACTTGTTGCCCTTATAATTAAAACCAAGAGTAGGTGACATTTGTGCCAGTGTTCCAACGTACACTGATACCAGTTTTTAAAATATCCCTTCTTCCAAAGCCTGGGTCTTCAGGAAAACCTTTAGGCCAGCTCTTACAAATGTGCAATAGCTATCACGAAGCATTTTTTTTTTTTTGAACTGGACCTTTTCTAGACATTTCAAGGGAATGTCTTGAGGATTACCAGAAACTGCAGATCTTTGCTTTCAAACCAGGAGCACATGGTTTAGAAAACATGAAAGAGCAAATGCGACTTCCTTTGTCCAAAGCATCTGCTCTGTCTGATCATATGCAGTTGCCTTGCTGCTGGTAGAGCAGATGGTACGCTGCTGTCCTGCTGTTGTGCCTGAAGACCAGGGTAATATGTGGAAAGTGTGGTGCGCAACAGTGTACCTCTCTGAAAAGTGCAAGTCACTGTTTTTTAACTGTGGCGTAAGATTTGTAGAGGTATGCATGAACTAAGGACACTAGTGAGCACACCAGGCGCTTTTCTACTAACAAAGGGTCTTTTTCAGAGGTCACAGGCCAGTGGGTTGCTACCTGAAGGCAGTATGCTGAGTCAGTTGCTGAATTAAAGGTTTTTAAATTGATGTTTGCAGAGTAAATTTCCTACTTAACTTTTCTTTTTTTCGAATTCTGGAAATGCCAGAGATGTATAAGAGCAGCTAAAGCATTCTGAAATCAGTAGTGTCCCAGTGGGCAAGTCTGTAGGTAATTCAAGGCTTCATGCTGCTACCGAAGGGGATTGTGTGATGTGAAAACTCTTACACCTGACACAGTTGTACTGGTGGGAGGTCAGCTTTTAAAACGTTCATACTAAACAACGCAACAGGAGAAAGCAACCTAACGTACGAACGGATATTTTGAATTCTGCTATAAAGCATGCTCTAGGTGGCACTGGGTCCTGAGTCGTGTTTGAAACCGTTGTGGTTTGCACTCCAGGCACAGATTTGGCTAGTCAGGAGAGCTCAGCATTCCCAAACACAGCAAGCTTGGCTAGTCACTTCGTGTGTGATTTTTATTTTATTTTAAAGTGGTTCAGATGAGGCTCAGAGCCCCGTGCTGGCAGGCTTTCGTGCTTTTTTCCAGGCATAATGTAGTCTAAGCGCTGGTCTAGCTAACCAAAGCATGTTGCACCTCTCTAAATGCCTTCGGTGCTTGTCTGGGAAGGTGCTAACATGACTTGAATGATAGTGTGCTAATTCCAGCTTTCCCTGTTGTTTCCTATGTGCAGTTCTTCCTATGATTTGTTCAGTGTTCTCTGTAACTTGGACGCAATAGCAACTTTATTCCAGTGCATTCCACTCTAAAGCTGTGTCAAGTCTATTTTTCTTGAGGTAGGGATGGGAGGTTGGAAGTGTTGGCATGAGAATACTTTAATGTAGAGAATATCTAAATAAATTAAATATGAAAGGTGTTGAACAAAACACAAGTTTTTGTGGTTCTGTGATTAAAAACAACCTGGGGTCTTTCTGCAGTGGCTAAGATGTCCTTTGTCGCTGAGGTTCCTGTTTACACAAACGAAAATAGATAATCTGCTGAAACCCAACATTTTTCAATTCTGTCTGCAGCGAAGGCCGCTTGAGCCACGTGCCATGTTATTACTGGAGCTGGTGGCTTCTGGTGAGCAGGATTTGGCCTTCAGCTTCGCGACTGAATGCGTTGTGCTGGCTGAGTGGGTGGCTGTTGCAATCACAACGTGATCCCGGAGTTTCCACACGAATCTCAATTGGCAGTTTGTGCTGCGGGAGGCTGGGAAACCTTAAAAGAAACCTTAAAAGGCTTCTTGGAAGTGATCTTAGGGGGCGTGTTGACTTTAAGGGTGAGGGGGAGCTGTGGCCTGGGTAGTTTTGTTCTGGCATTGTGCACAGACGGCTTGGGGCATGACTACGTAAATCCCTGGTGCAAAAATCCCTGTTGCAGGTCCCTTTACACGAATTAACCGCCCTAAGTATTTCCCTGCTGGAGGCTGGCGAAGGTGAGAGGTGTTGAGAGCGGTGTGAAACGGGAGATCTGGGATTCTTCCTGCTGTAACCCAGAGAGCTGGGGTTAACCCAAGCATCCCTCCTTTGCTGAACACACGCACATCAGAAACGGTCTGCATCTGGTCGCTTAAGAATGAGGCAGGAGTGCCTTTCCTTCTCTGATGTTGCCGTTCATCTTTCAAGAGTTGTGCCCCGGCTTCCTGAGCTGTTCTGAAACTGGCTCTGGTAAACAGAGTTTGTTCTGACTGATAAAAGCCTGAGGCTGTCTTGGTCCTTCGCTTATTAACTATTCTGCTATGCTACAGCTCAAGCTGTTGCGTGTGTGGCAGTAACAAGAAGTCCTTGGGGGTAGATGAGACGTTACCCATCTTTTTTTAAAAATTCATTTAAATGTCCAAGCTGGTTCTGGCAGTAGGTTTTTCACCAAGAGTGATGCTAAGTTACAAAGTCCCATGTCCCTCACATCAATAATGGCCTTGTGATCGTCCCGCAGCTTGAAAGATGGTGTTTGTTTAAAGCTGTTGAGGAAGAGGAAGGAGGATGTAGTATACTAAGCGCATGTGATGGCTTCCAAAAAAAAAATCAGGACAAAGCCTTGATGCTTTCTACCCACTCACCACTCACGTACGCCCTCTCTTTAGGAGACCTGTGGTTGAGGCATGTGAGTAACTTCATGAGCAGGGGCAGCACTCTGAGCGCTTAGCCCAGGGTTTGAGAACAGGAGGAAGAGAGAAATTCCAAAGTCCAGGGATTCCTGAAGTCCTTCGTGGGGGCGGCGTGTGCGGGGGACAAAGGTTGCGCAGGCATTCCCGAGGGCGGGTAAGCGCGGCGCAGCAGGCAGCTGCCTCTCACAAGATACCTGCAAGTACAAGTTAACGGGCTCCTGTCCCTCGCAGCATTCAGAGCGAAATGAAAGGAATTTTGCCGTTATGTTAATATCCCCTGCGATTACGCCCTGCTACTCCGCAGCCGGTGGGGAGCACGGGGTAAGAAGGGAAGCAAAAGGCTCAGCCACGCGGGCGAGCCTGCCCTGCCCGTGCTCCTGTGGGCCGAGACGAAGGTTTGGGTTGGATGTAAACGCCAGGAGGCTCTGTGCTGGGGATGAAGTAGCCCGTGCCTGCAGCATGCGGGAGCACTCTGCTTGCTGGGAGAGGCTGCGGTGTAGCGCGGCAGCCACGCAGCGTGCACTGCCTCCCTGCCTGGGTGAGTGGAGAGGGGACAGAGGCCAGCTGCTGCCTGCAGCTCCTGCACCAGCCCTGTTACTGCACTTCCCAAGGCAGGGCTGCTTTGGGTCCTGCACACCTGGAAATGATGCTTTTTTTTTTTTTCTATTAAATATTTAGCAGTGCAAGAAGTGCTTCAGAAATACAAGGCCTGCTGGAAGCAGCGCTGAAGCGGTGATGCTTCTTGGCCAGCCACTGATTGTAAATGCAGAGCTTCTGACAGGGCATGCGTGTATCAGGGCTGGTTCCGGTTTTGTAAGGTCGAGGGGTTGTGCTTTCAGACACAAAACCAGCCTGCTGGGGCTCTCCAGCTCCTACCTGGGGGAGCCTAATTCAGGTTCGTTTGCTGTTCGAACCGCTACGAACTCTGGTTTAACGAGGCCACGTTTGGTGGCAGCGTCCAGCTCTGATCTGCCCCAGATTCGTGCAGGTGAGCACCCAGGTTGTGCTGCTCCTGGCCAAGCACGCCTGAGCTAGCTCTGGAGGCACGAATCCAGGCAGAGGAGACTCTGTCTTCCTCCCGACTCCCGCTGCTAGAGGAAATGGCAGCTGCCAGCGCGGGGCACAGCATCGCTGCGACCTGTGCTCACCGACGCAGGTCCCCTGGCTTACGACAGCCTGTCCTGCAGGTAGCGAACAGCCCGAGCCTGGCGCGGGGCCCTGCGAGAGGGGAAGGACAAAAATAGCTTCAGCTAGCATCAGCCAGAGGCCCCGGGAGCAGGCTGGGGCTTGCAGCTCAGCTATTTTAACACGGCGCTGGGAACGTGGCCCTTCCTCCAGCTCAAAGGGAAGGGAAAGCCAAGGGCATTTGGATGGGGCGTCCCTCTGCGAGCCGGCAGCGGGCCTCCTGTCTGAGTGTGGGCAAAGCCTCTCTGGGCACCCTGACCCCAAGACAATGGGGACGAGGGGCTGCAGTTGGTGGCACCAGCCACAGAAATGTGCATAGAAATGGGGGTGTCCCCCAGCCTGGCGGCCCTGGAGCTTCGCTCGTCCCCAAAGCGATGCTCTCTGCCAGCTCTCCTCCTGCTCGCCCCACCAAGGGCCAGGCAGCCAAAGGAGACCCGGGCACGATGTGATTGTCTAGGATCAACACATCCCCAGGGGGGTGAGAGCTGTAGAAACCCCACAGAGGGAACACGGTTTGGGCCGGTCTGCAGGCGAGGGACGCTCTGCCGTGAGGCCACATCCCCCGACACGGGCGCTTAGCCGGGTGCTGAGGCAAACAGCAATATTTCACCGCACGGGAGACAGCAGGTACCGTGCTAAATGGGACGTGCTGAATCTCACAGCGTGCCGCCCTAGTGCGTTTACACAGTGTTTTTCTTTTTTTTTTCTTTTTTTTTTGTTTGTTTTCTGAGTAATGACTATGAGGACTGCCTGGGGGTCTTATCCCCCCTTCAACCGCCTGATTTCAGCCAGTTGGGTCCCTCGGAGAAGCACACGACAGCTCGAGCAGCACACGACAGCTGTCGTCTGGTTCAGGAAGGGAGGAGAGCAAATATTGGACGCGTTTCCCCCCACCCTGGCCCTCGGGTTTTCAGCCCGCCTGGCAGATGCAAGGCAGGGGCTGGTGGGGAGAGCTGCTGCAGGTTATTTGCACATCAAAAGCAGCTTTGCCTCCGACCCTCCATCGCCCTGCCTGCGCAAGGTGGCTCGCTTTAATTGCTCTTTCAAAGGCAGCTCTGGTCCTGTCCCTGCTGAGATTTTGGGACTGACTCAGCCCTCCCCCCCCATAGCCAGAAACTGGTGCAGTGGCAACCGGGGTGTTAAGAGAAGATGCAAATCAGCTTCCTCTGTCTCCAAGCTTATTTGCATCCGCTGATTAGTCCAACAGCTAATTCAAACTCCTTCTGTTGATGGTTAGGCTGGGGCAGCTGGAGCAGCGCTAACGTAGAGCAGGGAACCCGAGCGCCTGTGGGGCGATACAGGAGCTATTGGTGCTTCTCTCCCTATGCCCCCATCTCCTGAGCCAGCTGCACCCCGTGCTTGGTGCTCGACACCCCGATGCTGCCCCGCTCATGTCCAGCAGAAAGGGTTTGGGAAATGGCTTTACCCATATCGCCGGGGCTTTGTGCTCCTTCCTGCACTCCTCCTGGGCGTGCAGCAACAGCGGTGTCCTGGCCGTGGCTCTTTCTGGTATTTGGCTCTCCCTGCAGTCCCACAGCACCCTAACACAACCCCACGGGGTCCTGGTGGGTGCCGCTGCCCTGCTGCTGCTGCCACCTGAGGCAGGGGATGCTCCCAGCCCTCCCGCGGGGTTGGCACAGCTTTTTTTCTCACCAGCAGCTTCCTTAGGGCTGCCCTGGACATTTGAGATCTCCGCTCCCTCCATCTCTCTCCCATTCCCCTCTCCCTGCCCTGGCTGCTGGGCTGTCACCACAGCGGGGACACAGCACTGCTTTGGGACAAAGGTGGCCACCGTTAAGTCCCCGCTGTGCTGCCCTGTTGTTGTGTCCTCCGTGGGCTGGGGACGTTCCCTGGGATAACTTGGGACGAGATGGGACAGCAGCCGGCCCGGGGGCTCCTCCCTGCTGCTGCCCTAAACCCAAACACGGGATAAGCCCGGCTGAGCTGGCGGCACCCGGAGGTGTTTTGCAACAGAAGGTGCCGCTCGGGGAAGAGCGGGCTCGCACGCACGGCTTTCTATCTCCTTTCTCCTCAGCAGTTTTCAAAGGCTCTAAAAATAAACCTGCCTCGTGCCCCAGGCAGCGCCGGCGATGCCAAGGTTTCCCTGGAAAGCGGGGCTGGGGCTGGTACCGACCAAGGTTTTGGGGCACGGAGCAGCCCGTGCGTGGCTCGGGCCCCGTGGGAGCAGCCTGGCGGGTTGGGACGAGTGGTGCTGTCTGCAGTTGGAGTGCTCCCCTTGTTTTGTGCTCCCAGTTTTGGGGGAAAACAGCGTTAAATAGTCAAAACATGTGCCGGCTTTTGCCAAGGTGTTTCCCTGTATCTCTCTGTAATTGTTTTCTCTGGCTCCATCGCTGGGGAGGGACAAAAATCGACCCGTCTGCAGCGCTGGGAGGGCAGGGACGGCGGCACGTGGGGGGATTATCTCCTCCTTTCCAGCACCCCCGCGCTCGCTCGCTGTTTTGCCATGCATGGGTTATCCCAGCTGCAAAGCAGAGATAACGCCGCTTGCCCATGCGGGAAAGCACTGGCAGGGCTGGAAAGGAGCAGGGCCAGGTGGAAGGATGTCCCCAAAGGGGACCGTGGTGCCTGCCGTGATAGATGGTGCATTGATCGGGGGGTGATGTGCCCTGGAGAGGGGCAGGGAGAAATTCGGGGTGCTCACCGGTGGCAGAAGCGCTCTGACCGCCGCCGAAGCAGGCACTCGGAGAGCACGAGGTAAGTTTTAAAAAATTTATTTATAAATAAAACCATAAAATTACCAGTAGTTTACATCAGTCACCAGAAATAACATCCAAAAAAAAAAAAAAAAAGAAAAAAAAACCTGCAGAAAAATAATTATATGTACAGGCTGCGGCCGTGGGGCAGGGCAGCCGCTACTCACACCGGGGAGCGACACATCTGCGATGCATACGGTCACACACAGCGTTGTGCAAAGGCAGCACGGCGACGCCTCCGGGCGATCACATCGTACAGCGTTGGCTGCTGAGGACGCGGGGATGGGGTGACGGGGACGGGGACGGGCAGGAACGGGGCTGGGCGGCTGGGCAGGGCTCTCCGCTCCCGCCTGCGCGTGTTTGGCACGGAAAAAGCTCGTGGGAGAGGGGCTCCGGCTCGGATGTGGGGTGTGTGGGGGGGACAGACCCGCTCGGGGCAAGGATATGGCTTGGGTGATGCAGAAAATCCCAGCTGGAGAGGGGCTGGGTGCGGAGCCGGTGCATTAGGCATTGGGAGCCATCCCTTGTCCCCTGCTCTTTTGGCTCTCCAAAACTGGGCACAGGGTGGCTGTCCCGATGCGGTGGCCATCCCAACACGGTGGCCATCCCTGCCCTGCATCTCGAGGGCCAGATTTGGAGTCTGGGGTTTGCTCTTCTCCAGCAAGCCGTGGCTTGGGCTCAGCAGGGATGTGCCGGGGTGCTGGGGTGGTACAGAAGGCACAGACTGGTTTCTGTGTGTTGTGTGTGCCGGCTGGCTGGAGCAGGGCGAGGGGCACTGAGCTGTGTTGTGGGCATGCCAGAGGGTCCCTGCGCTCCACAGCAGGGACTGGGGGGCTTAGGGTGAGGATATGGGGACAAGGGACGTGCGGGGGTACGGTGGTCATGGGTGGGAGGTGATGCCGATGTGGGTGTTGGGTGTAAGGGGCTTGGTGCTGGGTGCTGGCTCAGCATGGGGCAGGAGTGACTGCTGTGATGGGAGAATAGGGGGAAAAATCTGCATTTTTGGTTGCTACAACTCTAAAAAGATACAGAGAAGGCGGGAAGCATTTAACTCTGGATTTTCTTTAAAAATAGAAATCCCTGCTGATTTCTGGCTACTTCCACCTTCTGCTCCCTGAAGCTGGAAGGCGTTTTGCTTCCCGAGAGGCACCTCTGGAGACCGGGCACCTCTTGGCAGGTGCCTCGGGCGAGCTGACGGCCGTGAGTCCCTCCGGGAGCTGGTGCTTCCCCCTGTGCATGGGGCACACCGAGGGTTGCTCCCGTCCATGGGTGCAAATCATTGTGTGTGTGTGTGTGTGCAGGGTCCTTCCCGAGGCACTGCAGGAGCTGGAGGACAGGAGGAGGGGGTCGGGGCTTCCAGCCTGAGCTGGGGCACACGGGCTGGCTCCGTGGCTCCTGGTGTGCCCAACATCAGCTGGTAAAAGATAAATAACACAAGAGCAGCTCCGTGCTTTCCCCAGGCTGTGGCAGCGATGTGCTGGGGGCTTTCTCCTCTTGAAGCTGGTGATGTCCCCGTCCCCAGAGCCGTGCCACCACGGGGGTCCTGGGAATTTTGCATCATTCCGTTACCCGAGCGTTTGCTGCCCTGCCCGCCCCCGTCACCAGCTTCTCGGTCCTACCGGGGGGCAGGGGGGAGGCGAGGGGGGCTGCTGGCACGTCACCATTGGCACGAGTGGCTTCTTCACCTCTGCAACACGACAGGCAGCGACGGGCACGCCGCGGGGTGACGCGGGGAGGGAGAGGAGCTGGCCAGGCCGCCAGCTCCGCTAATAAATACATGGCTCATCTCAACTGTACAAGGAGGAGAAGGCAGACCTGGGTCAGATCTCGGTGGCAATGATGTCCTCGTAGGGGACGTCGGCGCCGGGTATGTCCAGCTCGATGGGCTCCTTGCCGTCTTCCCCTGCAGCGAGCTGCTGGAGCATCTTCTCCAGGTTCTGGTTCCTCTTGTACATGTGCAGGTAGCTCTGCTGCAGCTGCTTCTGGTAGTGAATCACCTTCTCCTTCTCCTCCTTCCACGTCTGCCGCTCGTGCTGGAAGCCGGAGGTCATCTGCTCGTTGTTGTCCCGCTCGGCCTTCAGCTCGGCCCTCAGCCTCTCCACCTCTCCCTGCAGGGCCTGCGCATCGTCCGCCATGGCCTGGCAGGGCCTGGCCCCGTCCCGGGCCTCGTTCAGCTGCTCCTTGAGGACGGCCAGCTCTGTCCGCAGATCCACGATCTCCTGCTCCAGCAGGTTCACCTTCTCCCTCAGCAGCTCGGACTCGTTCTTCTTGCGCTGGAGCTCGTTCTCGCACACCTCCAGCTCCATGGCTTTGGTGCGCAGGGAGCCCTCCAGGTCCTGGGTCTTCATCTCCAGCCCGTCCATCTTGGCCCTCACCTCCTTCAGCTGAGCCTTCAGGCTGAGGATCTCGGAGGTCTTGGTGTTGAGCTCAGTCTGGGACTCCTTCAGCTGCTGCTTCAGCAGGGAGATCTCCCCCGACTTCTGGCACACCTGCGGGCAGGGAGGCAGCACCCGGGTTAGGGTGCTCGGGGAGCACCCACGGTGGGGCTGAACCCCATGGGATTGGGGCACCCATGGGAGCAGGGCAGGGAAATCCCACTGAGCTCCCCCCCTCTGCCCCATCAGGGCTGGGACTGATGATCCCAGGGATGGCTTTTGGGTATCAGCATCAGCTACTCTTGGTGGGACCCTGTGGGTGGGACAGCGGCGGGGCTTACGGGGAGGGGATGGTGATCATATCCTATAACTTGTGGTGTCTTTGCAAGCTGTACGGTAAACCCTTGCCTGAAAGGGAGCCAAGGAGAACACCAAGCTCCTGGAAGCACAGCGGGCAAGAGCTGCACGCCTCCCTGCGCAGTCACAGGGAGCGTGTATTGGTGAATTTTATTCAATGGGTGATCTGACTTTTCAGCTGTTTAACAGTCTTTGCTCAGCGACACCCAATCAGTAAGACAATTAAGCTTTGGCATGGGGTGAGAGGTTTTACTGCTTTTCAATAAATGACCACAGCAAGGCCAAGACTCCATGGGAAGGCAGCCCCTTACTGCTCCCTTGGGGCAGGCAGCCTGGAAGTCCCTGCGCTGGAGGTTGGAAGCACTGAGTTATTTTAATGACTGAGTTTATTATTTAATTATTTTAATATTATTTTAAATATTATTTTTTTAAAATTATTTAAATATTTTAAAATTTAAATAATTTAAATTGTTTTAAGTATTATTTTAATATTATTTAATTATTATTTAATGTGGAAGTTTTTTCCTCATACGATGTGAAGTGCTGAGGGGTTAAAGGGTCAGTGAGCCACAGCTTAGAGCCGCCAGGTGACAGACTGGGGCTCCCCTTGGCTTAAATATCTACCTCCTGGGTATGGAGGGTGCATGGGCTGGGTGCATGCCCCCCCTGCACTGCTCAGCCCCCCCGTGCTGCTAAAGGTGTGGTTATAAAATGGGGAAGAGCTGCTGGTTTGCTGCCGGTGCTGGAGCCATCTCCTCCCCCGTGCAGCCTTTGCTTTCGGCCCTGTCCCACTGCCACTTACCTCCCATTGAGTCTCCTCCAGCGCCGGGGCGAAGCTGGTCTTCTCCTTCTCGTAGGACCTCAGCTTGGTCTCCAGCAGGTTTTGCTCTTTCATCAGGTTCTCCAGCTCCTCCCGGAGCTGCTTCTTCTCCTGCTGCAGCTGGAACACCTGGAGGTGGAGGACCTGCTGCGTCCGCTGGGTTTTCTGCGAGGTTTGCTTGAGCTTGCTGTTGCATTTCTGCTTGAGGCCCTCCAGCTCCTCCTTGCAGCGCCGCTGCTTCTCCTCGTAGGCCTGGCAGGAGCTGATTTCCTTCTCCTCGAAGCTCAGCTGCAGCTCCTGCAGCTCTCCCTCCCTCTCCAGCAGCTTCTGCTCCAGCTCCTGGATGGTGGACTCGTCCGTGGAGATGGGCGATCGGATGCAAGTGGTCTTCTCGGCGGCATGGTGGTGGGGGGCTTTGCTGGGGTTGATGATCTTGTTGCCCCCGTCGGAGAAGGACATGGCCTTGAGGCTCATCATGTTGCTGTCCTGGATGACGGCGCACTGCATGATGTTGTGCGCTGAGCCCCCGAAACGGCTGATGGGCCCCAGGGGGGCGACGAGGGGGTCGAGCTGGTAGCTGCTGCTGGTGCTGTGCGTCGGGAGGCTGGACATGGAGTTCCTGCCTGAGTCGGACAGCCCCCCCGAGCACGGCACCGGCTTCAGCTCCTGCTCCTTGCCTTTGTCCGGGGGGTGCAGCTGCTGGGGAAGGTGCCCCCCATTCTCCGGGGAGGAGTGGAGGATGGCGCCGGAGCGGGGCAGCACCGGCTTGAAGGCGGTGGGTCGCGCAGCGGGCTTCTCTGCGCCCTGTGGGAAGAGCAGATCCCGTCAGCACAAACCCACACCACGTAAGCATCTTTCCCTCATCCCTTCTGCCTCCCCCCAAAGCACAGAAACCCCCCCAGCTGCAGCCTTGTGATAAAACCCATCAGCAACCAGCCCCACACACTTCCCCACCCCGTAATTGCTGCCGCCATGGGACAGGGACCCACACATCTGGGGCACCCTGTCCCCTACTGACCACGTCCAGCTGACCGGGGAAGGGCATCAGCTTCTGCGGCGTGGGCGTCCCGAAGTCCACGCCGCTGGTGCCGGCTTGGCCGCCCAGCTCCCCGCCGGCGAGCGAGGTGTAGTCCGGGCGGTGGGAGCCGTGCGCCTTCTGGCTGACCTTGATGTAAAAGAAGTCCTCATTCTTGCTGCTTTTGGAGCCGGATTTGTGGCTGGAGTCCTGCGAGAAGCCGAAGCGGAGCAGCCCGTCCGAGTACCTGTTGAGCTTCTTCAGGTGGGACGACTTGCGGAGCTTGTACTGGGAGGCTCGGCAGTGCTTGCTGTGGAAGCTGTGGCCGGAGATGAGGCTACTGACGCTGCCCATGCTGCTCCCGGGCGGGGGGCACGCGGAGGGGGGAGCGGGGCCCGGCGGGGCGGCGCGCTGGGGGGGCGTCCGAGCGGCAGGCAGAGCCGGCCGCTGCTGCAATCATAGCAAAGATCTCGCTGCGCCCCGGAGCTGAGGTCCTGCGGGGGTAAAGAGAGGGGTGAGCAAGGCGGGGGGGGGGGGGAAGACGGGTGGGATTCTGCACCCCCAGGCCAATCCTGCACCCATGGGCCGAGCTGGATTGGTGCCGACGCGAGTGCGTGTGTGTTTGGGTGCAAGCTGGCACGGGCAGCTGGAAAGGCTCGTGCAACAGGCATGTGTGCTCCTTGGGTGTGTGCAGAGGGATAGGGATGCTCACAGTGGGGCTAAGGGAGGAGCGAGGCTTTCCCCAGCACATGGGGACAGCTCCAGAAGCCTCTCTGCCTCCCCGAGGCCGGCTGGCACCCACCACGGCACGGCTGGGTGCCTCCTGCCCCATGCCTGGGTGCTGGAAGGGGGCTGCCAGGTGCAGGGGCACACCAGGAGCCTCATGGGGCTGCATGGCAAGCTCTGAAAATAAGGATTTAGAGAGATCTTCAGTGCCTGTTAGGCCCCGATTTCAACACTCGCTTGTGCCCTGCAGGATGGATCTGGTCTCCCGACAGCCACGCTCAGCGCCACTCCTGCAGCAGCCTCTGGCTCCCGGATTTCTCTCCAATTTCCAGTGCTCCTCTTAACCTGCCTGAAAAGGGATGCTGTGAGGCTTAATTACGCTTAATGCCAGTGCAGCACTTAAGACGGCGAGAGGCGTTGTGTGTGTGTGCTGAGCGCTGTGATTACGGTTCGGAGGTATGCAGGGCTCTGCATTAATTCTCTTTGTTAGCGGGGGGAGAGAAAAAATCCCAGCTCCTGGTGGCCTGTGCAGTGCTTGGCTCCCCGTGTCAGGAAGATAATGGAGATGCACCTTCCAGCTGGGTAATTAAAGGGTGAGGTGGGGAGAAGGGGGATGAGCTGCTGGTAGGCAGAAATTAGAGCACAATCAAAGTGAGCTAAATCCAGGTTGCATAGGAAGCCAGGAGAGAAAAGGGGAATTGTTTGGTGGCTGAGTCACTTGGGGAGCGTGAACAATCGGAAACCTCCCCGCTGCCTGCAAACGGCTCAATGCTGCTGGGCTCTGCGCCGGGGTGCTCAGCACCCACAGGATGGGGTCAATGGCATGGGTTGGGTGCTGCCTGCTTGTACCATGCAGCCACATCCTGACAGCCCTAGGGAGCTGCTCCCACGTTTCCCCCAGTTTCCTCCTGTCCTGACTTTCCACCGGGATCCTGTGCTGGCTCCTCTGCACCCTGGGCAGGACAACTGCAACCTGTGCTCTTCCCTCAGCTTTATTTGTTTTCTTTTCCCCCGTGCCCCGAGGACCCAGATTGATTAAGTATCAACCAAAAGTCCCAGAAAGACAGAACATCCGCTTTAATCCCTAAATCCATTTTCGAGAGATTAAGAGAAGTAAGCGAGGAGCGGGGTCTGAGCTGCTGCCTGGCTGCTGCTATGTTAAAAGTGATCGATGACTTCGGATTCATTCATTTTTACAGGGTAAGGGGCATAATGTGCGCGGAGGGGGAAGAAGCGCTGCAGGGAACAGGATAATTGGCACAGAAGGCTGCTCCGCCGGCGTGTTCCCGACACGGCACCTGTGTGTATCTGCCTGCCGAAGAAAAAAGGCAGTGTCACAGCACAAAAGCTGCCAGCTCTCGCTGTGGCATCTCGGAGACAGCGTTCAACATGTGTGAGCCAGCGAGGGGAAGGCAGCGGTCTATTCACGCACACCGATGGCAGAGGTGTCGGGGAGCTTTGGTGCCCTACGGAGCAGGTCCGCAGCTCCTGAGCACCTCGTGGGTGTCCCTCGGGCTGCTGCCGCCTTGATTTTTTTATTATTATTATTATTTATTTTTTTTGAGTGCCTGCAGAAGATGGGAGAAACGCTGGGGAGGGAGAGCTGGGACTTTCCAGCCTCTTGGCAGGAGGCGTTTCAATCAATCCCAGCCCTCCTACGCATGCCTGGGAGGGCCGGGCACGTCTTTTTCTTCTCCTTCCCTCTTTCGATTTAAAAATGAGCACTTTGAAAGCCGTGGAGGAGTTGGCATTCAACCATACAGCGTTAGCAGAAAGCAAAAGGTGCTGGAGGCAGCGGGGCTGGGAGCACAGCAGCGTGCCGGGCGAGCAGAGGGCACGGGCTGGTGCTCCCAGAGGGGACTGGATTTGTCCCCTGCCTTGCTCAGCCTCCCTGTGTGCTTGTGGCTTCCCCTGCGTCAAATCTAGTGACCGTGTGACGCTACAGGGAGCCAGATTGGTTTGCTGAGCCGACCGAAAACTACTCGTTATATACGTATAAACATATATATATGCATGTGTGTGTATGCATATGCATAGAAAGAGCGAGATATCAAGGGGGGGTTTGCGTGCTTGCCAGCAGCCCCACGGTTCAGCGAGGTCAGGCATACTGCAAAGTGTAAAATGGGGGTGGAAAAACAAAAATAGGAGTGATGCAAGCGCCCCAGCAGCGGTGGGTGCCCTGCCTTGTGCACCCCTGGGTGCAAGCGTGCAGCTGTGGGCAGGGGGCTGGAGGCAGCACAGCACCACGCAGCCCCCCGGGCACAGGCTGCTGACAAAAGCAGGTCCAGGCTGTCTGGGCAGGGGGAATCGGGGCTGGCCCCACTCTTGGCTTTTTCAGCAAGAGGAGAAAAAACGAGCGGCGTCCCACATTCCTTCCCAAATCCGATCATGCCTGCCCTGCAATCATGCGCAGGAGAACAACTCTCCCGTTGCTGCCCTTGTTGCAGGAATTTAATCTTATCTCCTCGCAGCACAGCTTCTTTGAACCCTTTCCCTTTTCCTCGCGAAGTTTTCACAGGCAGTTCCTCTCTCTCTGCTCTCCCCAGCCAGGTCACCTTAGTGGGAGCCTTCATTTCTCTACGGGCTTTGCAGCCTAACTCCCTCCCTGCTGATCCTGTTCTTCTCCCCCTGGCATGGGAGAGCTTCCTTCTCCCCTGCACCCTCTCGCCTACTCCTTTTCCCTCTTGCATTATTATTCATCGTTTCTGTGCAGATGCACCCACACATTTGGGTGTTTGTTGGGAGATGCACAGATAACACAGAAGCAGCAGCAGCTGCCAAGAGCTGGATCCAGGAGCAGTCTCCTTCCTCTTTCCCTCGATCGCTGCCAGGTGATGTGCCCTTGTTTTGCTCAACGATTTGGGTCTTTGAGACGCTAAGAATGTGGCCCCAGGGGAAAAATGTGGGCATTTCCATGGTGAAAAGCCATGCACGTGCTACCTGGAGCATCTGACTAAATGATTTTATGAAGAGGCGGCTTAATCCAAAACTTGGAGAGCAGCAGTCCCACTGAGCCGGGTTTGGGATCTGGAATCAAAACCGGGATTTGCTGGATTAAACAGGACCCCGCGTCCTCGATGCTGGCGAACACCAGGCTGGTGACAGAGAGGCTGCCCCGGGCTGTGCGAGCATCCCTCTGCCTCTGCTCCTTTGCTCGGGCTCTCCCGCTCAGCCCTCTCTCCCAGTGCCCTCCTCCAGCCCTGCTCAGTTCAGTCTCCAAAGAAATGGAAGCAATGAGGTTTGGAGAGCCCCACCGGCGGCACCGACCTTGCCCCCACCCCGTAATCTTCGCCCTAATGGCGCTAATGGGAACGCATTCGAACGCCGCCCAGGCAGCCGCCGTCCTTGCGGTGCTCAATTGTGGCTCGGTGCCGGCGCAGGGCCCCATTACAAGGCTTTCATTCACTCCGATTCATTGTCCCCCGCTCATTCACTGACATTCATTGGGATCATTTTGATCGGAGGCAGCGGGTGAATTGAATTGGGGCTCACAAAGCACGCACCATGTGTTCTGCCCTGATTTGCCATTAGCGGAGGGGGACACTCCAGATGAAGAATAACCAGCCTCAATTACATGTTACATCCACTCTAATAGCCCGGGAGTCCATCACACTTAATGTTATTTCAATGAACACTGAGAGAATTCACACCCCCTGGCTGGGGCTTGTTAGAGGAGCCAGCAGAGGGTTTGGCAGAGGTTTGGGTGGGCTCGGTGCCAGTGCAGCAGTCGGAGGCTGTGCCGTGCCTGCCAGTGTCCCCTGGCAGGTGGGCTCTTACCGGGAGCCCGCTCGGGCCCTGGAGGTGAAGGTTCAATTGCTCAACGGGGAGAAAAGCAACAAAAGGGAATCCGTACCCGTCTTGAAACCCAGCAGCAGCACCAAGCGTCGCCTCCTCGCACCCAGCTCCTGCAGGAGAACGGCTCGGGTGTCACTTATTCCCCACCACTTGCTCCTGCCAGCCTTGCTGGGAAAGCCAAAATATCATTGCTGAACTCTTCATCTGCTTTGAGAAGAGCTCAAAGGAGCTTCATGCACCCGTGTCCCATCTGGGCAAGGCATCTGGAGAGGGAGAGCCCGGTCCTGAGCTGGGGCGAGCCGACAAGTGGCCTTCGTGGGTGAGCAGGGCAAAGCGGCGCTGTGAGGTTGTAGGCGCCTGGCTTAAGCTACGTTTGGGGAAACCAGTGCTAGGATAAGAGGAATTTCTCAAATCGACAATGAATCATATTGGCAGAGCGAGCTTTAGAGGATATTGACTCAACGCCCGCTGTGCAGAGCTTCCTTTCACGCTGCGCGGGGAAACCGCCGCGTTTCCCTGAGCGGGAGCCCCGGCCAGGCAGGGAGGCTCCTGGCCCTGCCCGGGGACGATTGCACAACCTGCAGAAATTCGGGGCGAGTCAGCAAAGCCCCGCGACTTCAAGTGTCCGCATTCCTGCAGAGCCTTGTGCTTCCCTCGCAGCAAATGCTTACCGGACGGTTGGCCCGAGCACAAAGTAACAGCACAAGCAAACACGCGGGCTGCAAAAAGCGGTGCGTTATTCTTGCTGCCTCCCTAGCCCGAGAGGGACTGAGAAGTGAGACAAACCAGGCATGGGGACATCGGGGCACGGGGACATCGGGACATCAGGGCACGGGGACAGCAGGACATCGGGGCACGGGGACAGCAGGACATCGGGGTATTGGGACATTGGGACGTCCCCATGCCGCTCCAGGATCCTGATCCTCTGCTGGCCCTGCTCTTGCCACCCAGGGCTGGTCTGTCGCTCTTCTCTGAGCTCCTTGTGCCACCTATTTCTGCCGGTGACCTCAGGTCCGCCCCAACGTCCCCATCCCTCAGCTCAGACCGGCGCCCGAACGTTTCTCAGCCTGGTTTAGGTTAAACCCAGAGCCCTCCGGCTCAGGGCTGCGCTGCCTTTCTACATGAGCTTATGGCAGGGAACCAGTTCCCAACCTTCGCCTGCCTCCATGCGAAGGAAAACCACCTGTGGCCCCGGAGCTCCTCGCGGCTCCATCCCGCTCCTGCCAGCAGCCTCGCGCAGATTTCGGCACCCGTCAGTGATTCAGCAGCACCCACGCAAGTCAGCTCAGTCATGCTCCCGGTACAAAGGGAACACTTGTACGAGACGCGGTTAAATATTCCCGGGCTGGGGAGAAAGATCTTTTCAGCTTACTTCAGAGCATCTGGCTTTTCCCATTAATGAGCAACTAATACTGCAATTAAAGCCCTGCTAATTGGAAACTCGGAAAAGCTCGGGGGGTTGCCTCCTGCAGGTTTGCTGCTCGCTGGGGCACACCTGGGCACGGCCACCTCCTGCAGCCCGGGGATCAGCACCCTGCCCGCGACAGGACCAGCTCCGCACCGAGGCTCCTGGCAGCACCCTTCTGCTAACGGGGCAACTTTTTGGGAAGGGTTTTTGCGTCCCCGGGAGCTCGCAGTCCCGGGAGGACCGTGCAGGCGATCGCATCCCTCGCCGCCCGTCCCCGCCAGGCTGGCAGGTGGGAAGCGGCCGCTCCGTGCCTCGGGGGGGGGGGGGCCCTCGCCTCCCCGCCACGGTGCTGCTTATTTTGGGAACCGTCTGGGGCTGGCAGCTGGTGCCGGGGTGGGTGACAGCTGAGCCCGGCTTTCACTTGGGATCTGCGAGGCCCCTTCTCGCGCATCTATTTCCGACCCTGTAAAACACAATCTGCCAGGGTGTGAAGATTTGGGGGGGGGGCGGGGGGGCAGCCAAAAAGGATGGTTGTGAGGGGCTGGCGTGCCCGAGGCAGCTTCAGTGGCTCCGTGCATCGTGCAGGTGCCTCCGAGCGGGGCTGGGAGCTGCAGGCACCGTCCCCTAATGCCTGCGGGACGCCCGAGCTCGTCGAGGGGCTGCAGCCCCCGGTGCCCTACACGTCTCCCACGCGCTTTCGTCGGGGTCTAGTCGATGCAAAGGGTCCAGCCCAAAATAGCAAGAACTTCACGTAACTCGAGATGTGCCCTAGATACTTCTCCTCCCAGCTTTCTGCTTCCACGGGCTTTGCACGTCCCTCCCTCTGTCCCCGAATTATGGATAGGGCAGTAACGAGGGATGGGGAGCCTGTTCCCCCCAGGTGATGACAAGGTGGTGATGCCACAGGTTTCTTCCACGAGCCAGTCCCTCCCCGGCTGCCAGAAAACACCCCAAGTGAGGCTCTTTCTGCCGCAGCCCCCCCGGAGCACACGGAGGAGAAGCATCCTCTCCGTGCACAGGGGAAAATTTAGAAGTGGAGCTGCGGGCTGCCATGGAGACGGGGCTCCGCTGGCAATCTTCTCGCCTCTTACTGCCTCCCCCCCTCTCCCAGGCGGCTGAGAAGCAGCCAGGAGCAAGGCCCTCGTTGCTCCTGTCCTCGAGGTAGGACCTCGATCGAGATCTGCCACCGAGCTGAACCTCTCCGGGTCAGGTCCGTGCCCGGCTTCACAGCGCCCGAGCTCCAGAAGGGAGCCACGCAATATTTCGGCGCTGTCCTTCCCTGTTTGAGGTACCAGTTGTGCTGTGATGTGCCTAAATGCCAGGTATTTTTGTACCCTGCGTGATGCTCAGCCAAGAGGGAGCTGAGAAAAGGCAACTTCTGCCTGTTGATGAAAAGCCAGGCTCGGTCCCTGCCGTGCAAAGCATCTGCTGTGCTGCCGCTGCCTTCTCCTCCTCCCTCACCTCCTTCTCTTGCTCTCCAGAGTGTTACAAGTCCTCAGCCCTGCTCTGCTCAGCCAGGCTTCAGCGCAGCAACCACAGAAGGGGGAAGAAAACAAAAAGGCAAATTCAGTTCTCGCTTCCTATTTCCCTCCTCCTCTTTTTTTCAGCCTTGGCCCATTGTGAACACCACCCCTTTAATGCCTGGCTGCCAAACGGAGCGAGTCTCTCCAAAGAGAAATGCGCTTCAAAGTTGCGAGGAATACTCAATTAACCTTTAAACGAGATCGCCCATAACTGGCTTATGGAGATGTCGTTTAATTGTTTAAAAAAATAAACACAGGTGCTGGCATTTCAGGGCAGCTTCTCTGTTGGCGCGGTTCTGGCTTTTGCTGCCGTTACCACTGGAGTCTCGCTAAAAGGCGATTAAAAACCGAAACGCTCCTTCCAACTTCTGAGCTCCAACCTCTGACATCCTTTTCTTTGCTTGTGCAATATGGCCAGTGGCCACGTTTATCCCTTCTGCATGTAGGAAAACTCAATAAACGCCTCAGAAAACAGCGGTGGGGGAGAGGAACTCCACTTGTCCAGGGCGAGAGGTTCAGCAGGGGAGGATAAATAATTACGAAGCCCCTTTTGCAAGGAGGGGAGCAGGCACACGCATTGCTACCCTCTGCTGGAAGGAGCCGGCTTGCTCGGAGGCCTGAGGAGGTGAACGAGATCCCCGTCCAGCCCAGGAGGAGAACTCGGCGTGTGAGGAAGAGGAAGAGGAAGGTCCGAACCACGGCGCTGCTGCTGCCCTGAGGCCCCCCCCCAAGCTGCACAGCGGAGCAGGGATGGGGCTCGCTGCCACAGCTCTGGTGTAATCCCAGCCCTACTAGTGCCACGGGGTGCCCCCCGCCCTGGATTTTGCTCTCCAAAACCAGGCAGCGGCCACGCGTGCGCACGTCCGGCACTCCCCAGCACCAGCCCGCTGAGCATCGTGCCCGAGGGGGGGCTTCTCTTAACGTCAGCGCGCGCAAAAACCCACCGCCGGCGAACAATCCGTGCAGGAAAGCCTCGGTGACCCACGTGCCAAATCTTTGTGCATTCCCTGCTATTTTTAACTAATCCCTAATGGCAACCATCCACGCAGGTCCTGCCCACTCCTGCCGCACCGCTGCTCGCCGTGCCCCGCTCCGTGCGCCCTGCTGCAGCTGCTGCCAGCCCACCACGCACCCAGGGCAGCCCCGTGAGCACACACCGGGAGGTAAATCAGGCAAGGAGAGGCTTGGCCACCTCCAGGAAAAATATTTATAAGCACACACGGTGCTCAGGAGGTTGGGAAGCGGCGGTAGCAGCAGCTTGGAGCAGTGCTACTATCACTTCACACTTGGCCACGCAGCTCCTCGCACCGCGGGGTGTCTGGGGGTGACCGAACGTCCTGCGGAGCGTGCCTGGAGCTGGGCTCTCGCTGCCGCAGGCGGGGACGGGTTTCTGAATGGTCTCGAGGAAGGTGGGAACGCGATCCAGCTCTCGGCTGGGTTCTGCTCCCGGTGGCGCTGGGAGCTGCCCACCTCGCCGCGTGCCGCGGATGCCTCACCTGAGCGGGCGCTGAGCAGGACTGTACCTGCCCGCGGCAAGAGAAAGGCTTCCAAAGAGGGGAAAACGATGATTTAGGGCTAACAATATCATCAGAGAGAGGCACGGGACAGGAGAGCAGCAGCGGCTGGCTGGGGCAGCATCCCTGCCTCTGCCCCGCACCTGCACGGGCTGGGCTCCCCCTTTTCCTTCCTCGTGCGCCCGATGTGACCCCCACCGGGGTCTGTCCCCTGCACCCTCAGCACGGGACGCCTGTCCTGGAAGTCCCTGCACCCGCACGGCTCTGCTTGAAGCCTCCTTTCCCTGCCCGAGTCTCGCATTCGTTTGCCTCCCACCGCTCCGCAGCGCTGCCTGCCTGGGAGGAGTGACTAAGGGGTGGGTGGCAAGGAACGACTCGGGACCAATTTAGCAGCCCGCGGTGCCAGGAGGAGGGGGTCACCGGGGAGCAGGAGGGGCACGGGCACAGCTGGGGGCACGGCAGGGGCTGCCAACCCCCCCAGCACACGGTTTTTCTCCCGAGTGCACTCTTGCAGCTGCCATTTATTGCCCCCACTCTGATGATTTCGCGCTTACAAGCCGTTGTCCCACCGATTAACGGCCCTGGTGATTAATTGCACGGGGGATACTGCAAAATGGGTACTGGGGGGCTCCGCAAACCCTCGGAGGAGCCCAGCCCTCGATAGGCGTGAGCCGGGCAGGTCGGTGCTGCGGGGCCGGCGTGAGAGGCTGGGTCCAGGCGGGGAGCAGCCGGGCAGGCTCTCCCCCGGCAATTATTTCAAAGGGAGGTTAATCAGCGTCTGGAGCGATGCTATCGGGAGGGCTGATAGCGGAGACTCGCGAGGACTCTTTTTCCTGCTTGCACTGCACTCGCCGCAGCCTTCGGAGAGGAAAACAAGCTCTCCGGGCTCTCCGGAGGAATGCGGCCAGGCGCGGGAGCTGCTCAGGGAGATGGGCTGGGTGCTGCTCCCGTCGCTGCGAGCACCCCGAGGGGTGCACAGGCCTCGGCTCACTTGTGAGCACTGCAAAGAGGAACTCCTGGCACCGGGGTGCTCCGGCAGCCTCAGGAGAGAATGTGCCCAGGGCATGGCACAGCTGGAAGGGGCTGACACCAGCGCTGGGGGTGTTGGCAGAAGGGGACGACAGGAAATCAACTGCAAACACCCAGGGGAAAAGGGGCTCGTAGCAGTGATGCAGCTGGGACTGGGGTGTGTGGGCACGGCCGTGCTTGGTGGGGCCGGGTGGGAGCTGTCGGGGGCTCCTCCACCAGCCTCGGCCAAGCTGCGCGTGTTGGACCCCGCTGGGAAGCTGCACCCGTGGCCAAAAACTCCTGAACCATGCCAAGAAGCGAGGTTCTCCCTGCAGGGCTCCTTCGGAGACGGCCAGGTGCGAACTCCCCAGCCAGCTGAGCGAAGAGGGGAGCCCTGCCCATGCCAAGCTGTGCTGGGACGGGAGACAGCCACTGCCGGGCTCTGCGGATCTGCCGGCAGCCGTGCGGAGCGGTGAGCAGTGACAGCCCGGAGCTGAGTCCTGCCACAGCCACAGCCCCGCTGGAGCACTGCTTTCAGAGGCTGAGGTTAATCCCCGGCTTTCCAGGATCCGAGGGCTGTGCGTCCTGCGGGCAGCCCTGACCTCCCCCGGTGTGTTTCCGTGTGTGCACGGCCAGGCACGCGTCCCGCACACCCGCACCGAGGAAGGCGCTGACACGAGAACCAGCCCGGCCACGCGTCTGTGCGCACAAGGAACGGCTGAAACACGTCCAGCGGAGCGGTACCCAGCCGCACGCTCACACGCAGCCGCGCCAGCACCCCGACACGCTCGGGGCTTGCACCCAGAGGTGCCCCCCACCCCCAGCCCCCAGCCTTGCCAACCCTCTCCCACCCACGCCGCCCACCCGCTCGCTGCCCGTCCTGCCCCACGCGCCCGGGCACCACCGGCGGATAATTCCTGACACGGGCACGCAGCCCCTTTCCCGGGGACGGCTGGGTGCCAGCAGCACCCCAAAGGCACCCGCTCCTTCCCTTCCCTCCCCGGGGACTTCGGGCTCTGTGCAAGCAGCAGCAGCCCCAAGCCGGGCGCTGAAGGCGCGGAATTTCCCCGCCGCCTCCAGAAGAAGTTTCCCAGACTTGGCGGGGAGCGAAGGGGCAGAGCCGAGCCCTTGAGGGCCCCGCTCCCCACGGGGCCGCGCAGCCGGGGCCGCGCTCGCTTTGGGATGCTCCGGGGGCACCTCCGGGCCGGGGGGCTCCCGTCCTCACCCCCCCCCGGGCCGTGGGCAGCCCTCCCCGCACCGGGTGCCCAAGCCCAGAGCCAGGTGCCACCGGCGGCTCCAGGCGGTGCCCAGCGCCGTGCTGAGCACCCCGGGACCGGCTGCGCCCCGGGTACCCCCTCCCGGTGCCCGGTACCTCCCCGGCGGGGCGCCGCGCTCCCTTCCGCGCCCCCGGCCGCCACGGAGCAGCCCGAGAGGCCACCCCCGGAGCTGTCCCCTTCCTCCCCTGTCCCCCCTTTCGCCCCCCATGCCGCGGGGTTCGCCCACCTCGGGTGCCCGCTGGGTGCCGGGCGCGGCGCTGCGCTCCGCGGGGCTCCCGGTGCGCTCCCGGCCGCAGCATCCCCGGCGCGGCGGCGGCGGCGGCGGCGGCAGAGGAGGAGCCTGGAGCCGGGAGCCCCGCGCATCGGCCCGCCCCGGAGCAGCCCCCGGCCTTTGTGTCCCGGCCGTGCCCCCCCCCCCCAGCCCCGCCCGCAGCTCCCCCTTCCCGCCCCGGCTGCCGCAAGCAGCGCCCCGCAGCGCGGTGCCGGCCGGGGAGGGGCGGGAGGGGGGGCGCGGAGGCAGCCCCCCAGCACCACCGGCTGTGGTTTGGGGAAGGGGATTTTCTGTGCTCCACATCGGGGGCGAGCCCCCGGGTCCGGCTCTGCCCATAGCAGGGGCTGAAGGAGAGCAAGGGGTGCTGTGGGGGGCGCTTGGCACCGTGGAAGTGGAGCCTCCAGTACCCCGAACTGGGGCAGCCACTGGGCTGAGCCACAGCTCGTCCGCACAGCAGAAATAACGCCACGTTCCCCGAGCCTCCGACCACGGGGGGCTGATCTGCAGGGCCGTGGCCAGAGATATCCGAAGGGCAGGTGGGGAAACTGAGGCACGGTGCCTGCAGAGCTGGGCCGGCCGCGGAGCCGGCCGAGCTGCCGGCAGCGGCAGGGCAGCCTCGCCGCGGTCAGGCTGATGCTCGGTGAAGTGGCTTTGGCTCTGCAAACAACCCCCCCCCAAAAAAAAAAGTGCATGGTTTTATCAGCTGGAAAGGCAAATAAACGCAGGGCGCAGGGGAGCTGAGCTTCTGCAGCCTGTGCACGGGCCCGGCAGGAGTTAGTGCACAGCCGGACCTCCAGGTAGCAAAAATGTCCCAAATGCAGCGGGCTGAGGTCTGCGCAGGCTGCAGACTGCCTGTGGGACTGCAGCGTGAGGGGGCAGACGTGGTGGGGTGTGCTTCTGCCAGCTCCAGGAGGAAGCCGAGCGGGGACCCACATGCAGAGCTCCCAGGTCCCGCTGCTCCCAGCTTGGCTGGAGGCGCAGCTACGTTCCCACATCCCTCCCCTGCCCGTACGTCTGCCCCTGGGGAGATCTGTTCGCCTCCTCCTTCCTCGCTCCGTCGTTAATCTCTTCCTACACGGGGGCAGGTTTCCTGCCCGTGCCGAGCAGGCCTGTTTGCCGCCGCCAGCTGACGCAGCGCTCAGGAATTCGCAGGGTGGCTGGCAGCACATCGGGACTTGTCCCGCGTGCGGTGCCGCGCGGCCACGTCCCCGCCAGGTATGTGGCCGGGGAGGCTGCTCCGGCTCCGGCACACACCTGCACCCTGCGAGGGGGCAGCCGGGGGGCTCCCCAGCCCCACAACAGCTCCTGCACCTCCCAGCACCAACCTGGGGAAGGGGTCGGGGGATTCGGCAGCCGCAGAGCGAGCCGGCACATCGCTGCAGCCTTGGGAACGGGGACCGAACTGGTCTCAAACTGGTTTGCGCACCGCGGCACCCGTCTGCCCGCAGGTCCCCACGGGAGTGGGCTCGTGTTGCTCCACGGCTGCCTTTGGCACGACTCGAGGAGAGCAGCACAGGCCGGGCGCCAGGGCTTGCTGTGCCCGGCTCACACGCCGAGCTGGCAGCAGGAGGCTGAGCGGCGCCGTGTGAACGCGCGGGGCTGCAAACCGGAGCGGCCAGGTCCGTGCCCTGCCCCACGCCGCCGCGCGAGCAGGGCGTCTGACAGCGAGCACAAAAAGCTGCGCCGGGGTGGAGCAGGGCAGAAGCGAGGTTTCGGCTCTGCTCCGACCGCAGCGCTTTGATTTATGGGGCTGGCGCTCGGCGGACGAGATCCACCCCCCGTCTTTTTTTAATATTGTTTCCTGGCAGCTTGGTTAGTTTCTCTGCTGATTTGAGCAACGCTCCCACAATCCTGCGGGCGCCTCGTTGCCTTGAAAGCAGTCAGCTGGAATTTGCTATTTTAGGACCTAAAAATTGAAGAGAGGAAGAAGAAGAAGGAGAAGGAAGAGAAGGAGGAGGAGAAAGAAAAGGAGAAAGAGAAAGAAAAGGAGAAGGAGAAGGAGAAAGAGAAGGAGAAGGAGGAAGAAAAGGAGAAGGAGAAAGAGAAGGAGAAGGAGAAAGAAAAGGAGAAGGAGAAGGAGAAAGAGAAGGAGAAGGAGAAAGACAAGAAGAAAGAGAAGAAGGAAAGTATTCCAGTGAGTGCAGAGGAATGGTTTAACAGGATTTCACTCAAGGGGAAAAGGCATAAAAAAAAAATTATGATTCATTTTCATTCAAATGGAGCTTCGTGTTTCTATAGTAAGTCATAACAAAACACGGCAGCAAAGCCAAGAAGTTATTTATACCAGATGGGCCAGCGGTTGTATCTGCAGCTTTTCAGGAATTGTCCCGACGTGGGCAGATTTTGCAGGGATGCAGCTCAGGAGCTCAACCACCCTCCTGGCATGGGGGACGGGGCGGTGAGTGCCCCAGCCCCGCCGTGTCCCCGTGCCGTCCCCTCCGGCGTGGCCACCCCGCGGGCCCTGCAGCTCCTCCTCGGCTGAAACTCGTCCTCCCCGGCTCATGCATCCCGTGCAAGCCAGCACTCGCCCCGGCTGCCGTGTCCTCGCCCCCTCAAACGAGTCTGACTCGTGGTGTTACCTCGCTCCCCAGTCACCTGGAAGCTTTCCCAGGCCAGGGTAGCCCCAGAGAAGAACAGCAAAGGGCACTCGCCGAGCTGCGGCTCGTGGAAGAGCTCGGGGTGCACGCCCAGCCCCTGCCCGGCCGCGGGGTGCTGAGCCCTGGTGAAAGGCCTCCTGCGTAGGCATCCTGGCACAGCCCTAAGTGGATTTGCATGGGTAGATTGAATAAACTGAATAAGAGTACCATTTTCCTTGTGTTTCAAGTGAAACTATAAGCAGAAATGACAAGAGTGGGGTATTTTTCCCTTTTTTGCTAACAAATTATTTACAAACCCGCTGAAATTGGATATAGCTTAAACTAAGTTCATACCCATTTAAGGGAATTACGGGAGAATCAGACCAGTGCTAAAAGCAAGGAGTGGGTGTATTTAATGGCTTCTCTCCCTACAGGCCTAGGAAGCAACACTGGAAGTGAGGCAAGCCTGGGAAAAGGAAACGAACCCACGGGATGCTCCGGAGGGTTGGAGGGCCCCAATGGCACCGGGGGGAACGGGATGAGGATGCTGCCCAGAAAATACCTTTATTCACTGATCGGACAGCACCTTAATTTTGTCAATTTTAAATAGCAATGCAGGCACCAGCCGGGAAACCGGGCTGGGCAGTGCTGGAGGTGCAGGGAAGGGGCAGCCCCGGTGTCAGCAGCTGGGCAGGGGACCAGGCTCAGCCCCGGCGCTGGGGCAGGCTCTGCCCGCACACGCCCTGCTCTGCTTCCCCAAACTGCACGGCCGGGTGTTTCCCGTCCAAGGCAAGAAAAAGAGGCAGCAGGTAAAGCCAGCTGCCCTTCAGCTTTCAAGGGAGTGCTGCTGCGGGGAGAAAATTGCTCTGTTTTTGCAGGTGGTGGTGCTGGAAAGCTGCCCCTGACTGTCACCGGGGGGCTGCTGGAAGTCTGAGCCTTGCTAAAAGGAAGGAGACGAGGGACTCGGGGCTTCATGGGCATACGCTTGTGATGGCCAAGCGCTTGGGAACATCCACCCTCATTTACTGCCCCAAATCAAGTCCTTAGCAAGGCGTGAGCTGAAAATAGGGCCCTGCAGCCGTCACAGGGCCACCCTGCGGGGCAGCGTGCAGGGGAGCTCTGTGCGCGGCCATGCCTGGGATTTGGAGCTGACACTCGGCAGCAAAGAGTGAGCGCTTGGTGCTTGATCAGTTCTGCTGGGCAGGCGGATTACAAATGCCAATTAACCTGTGGACCTGCGCAGCATAATTACGGTGGAACTGCAGGGACATGTGCATGCAGGAGAGGAGAGCAGCCTGCTTCACCGTCCTGGGGTGAATAAATAGACACCACGGCAGCGAGGTGCAAGGTAGCAAGAGGAGCTTCTGTCTGCGGCCAGGGAGGATCTCGGCCGATGTTCGTGGTGGCTGCTTCTGTGTCATGGGGGCTGTGCTGCCGGCCTTGGCCAGGCTGCTGTGCAGGGGGAGATGAAAAAAGCCTTTTGCAGCCCGTGCTGTGGGCATTTCTTGTCTGGGTTGGGGTGGAGGGGGGATCCCACTGAGCTGAACCCTCCGGCCATACCCTTCCTGGCAGGGCTTAGTGACAAACCGAAGGGACACTTATCAGCACTGCTGTGCTCTCTGCTCTGCTTTTACCTAAAATTTACCCTAATTTTAGGTAAAACACAGCCAGTCAAAACTGGAATGAACAGAGAACTCCACGTGGCTTTCCCAGCCTAGCAGCAACTTGGGGCATTCAAGCCTGTGTAAGCCAGGCGCTGCTCTTGGCTCGGTTTTGGGGAGCCCCACGAAGCAGCCAGCACCTCCCCCCCGTCCCCAGCCGGGCGTTCGGACCCCTCTATCCCGCTCTCACAGCGTTGTGCTGGAGGGTTTCAATCCCAGCCAGTTTAGCAGCAAATAAAAGACAAAAGGTCGTGAGAAAAGCACATCGCACCCGAGCTAGCGAAGGCAGGCTGAAATTTCCTCTTCCACTTCTGGGATTCATCTGCTCCTTTCCCATTAAAATTAATGATAAGAGCACGTCCATTTCTCAACTCCGTGGTAGCTCTTCAGCCTCTTCCTTTGCTCGACGCTAAAGTAGAGACAAGCCCAGACTATGTCCCCAGAGCCTCAAAGCAAAGTTTGCTTTTGCAGCTAAACAAAGCAGCTTCCTCCCTGCCCAGCGGAGCTGCAAAACAGCGATAAGATTCCGAGCGGTTCTGGGTATTGATCTGCGATGCTAATCTGGGTGTCTGTTAGCTGGACACCCCAGTCACACTGCAAAGGCTTGCTTTTCCAGCCCAGGTCATTGCATGCAACCAGGAATTCTCCTAAAGCATCATCCTGGCGTCATTTCACTGCAGGAGCTCCGATAGCAAACAAAGTTTCTAGTCCTCAGGGTCAGAGAGAAAAGCTGGAAAATGTGACTCCTTGGGGCATTCGAGACAGAAGGTAAATGCACGCAGACCCTCAGGTACATCATCTGTCAGAGTACCCACTTCTCCAAATCATGTTTAGGATTTGTGGAAGGCTCTGACCGATGGCACTTGGGGGGCACCGGTGGGGAATCCCAGGCTGCAGGCGTGAGCTGGAGCCAGGTATTTTATTTGGGGTCAGAAACAGGAATCTGCTGCAAAACTGAAGCCCCCCATGCCCCTGTGCTGCCCCGACCCTGCAGCTCAGGTGGGGTTTGCAGGGGTCGGAGAGGAGCAGAGGTTTTCCCACCGGCAGCCTCCCCCTCCTGCTCCTCCCCTCCTGGGCGCTGTGCGCTGGGTTGTGCAACGCTTATCTCCCGGCCCTGCACACGCCAGCAACCAGTCGGGCAGCAAAAATATTCTGCTGGAGAAAGCTGTGAGGGCAGTTTTTCTTACTCACTCCCAGGACTCACCCTGAAGATTGTGCAGGCTGCTTTTGTAACGCTTATCGAGGGAAAGAAAAAGAAGAAAAAGGACCCGGCTTTCTCTTGGGACTATTCACCACGCCGCTCAGCACCGCTCGCTTCTGCTTCATTGGCCTACAAATCCAAATCCCCCTAAATAATTCAGCAGAGCTGCTGCGTTACAGGCCTAAATAATTCATCCTGGATCTTTGCGGAGGGAAGCGTGGTTACATCTCCCGTCAGAGCAGAGCTTTGGGGGCTCCCAAAAAAAAGCCCGGGGGCAGTTTTCCTCTGCTCAGCCCAAGATTCTCTGCCTGGTGCAGCCAAGATGTGACACTGAGGGCTTGGAGGGGAGAGGGTCCCATGCCCCCACCTGCAGGGCTGGGGGCTCCTGGGTCTCCCTTTGCCTTTTTTCCCTGGCCCCCAGCAGCTGGAGAAGCTCAGAGCGAAGCCTGACCTCAGGCAGGGCTTCCCAGGAGCGGGGAACGAAGGCGCACCTCGGCTGCTCCACGCTCCCTTGCTCCTTCCCGAAGGCCCCAAGAGCTGCCCATCTCCGGCAGGCCGAGGGAAAGGAAACGAGAAAGGAAATTATTTCGATTTGTTTTGGTTTATTTCCTGTGCTCTGTGTGTGTGTGGGGGGGGTTGGAGATAAGGGCGGCCGCGGTGGGGTCGGAGCCGTGGAGCAGCCCTGTGTGAAATCCCCGGGTTGGGTTCTCAGACCCCGCCGGCTGGAGACGACTTCTCCCACGGGGGATCCTTGAGCAACTCACGGCAGCAGCCGGCTGCTCTCTGGCTGAGCAGACATATGTGCCTGCTTTTCCATGGGGCTGGTTAAATTAAAAATTCCCAGGGCAAAGCCGCGATGATTAACCCAGACCGGCTGCAAAGGGCTTCTGTGGAGGTGGTGCCCGCACCGAGCTATCCCCCTGCACCTCGGTGCCGTAGCACACACCGTACGTGTATCATGCTGAAAGCATTTTGCTTAAATATTTATCAAATCCTTCCAGGCCAGGACTGGGATTCAGACTGGGCTGAAGGTGACAGCATTTAGCGGGGAGGAAGCGGTGGTGAAAGAGCTCGAGCGAGGAAAAACCTGATTATACCCAGGTCCTCTTATTTCCCCAAGCAGCAATATCCTGCTCTGCAGGCTGCAAAAATCACCTAACCCCCAGCTGCTCCCCTTGTATTTTCCATCCCTTTCTCCCCTGCATCCCTGTGATAGCCAGCTGCCACGCGGCCCCTGGCCCCCACCGGCCCCGTCCTCCCCCCCCCCGGCGTGGGGCTCCCTTATCTCTGCACCGAGTAATTTGATTTTCACGGCAGTGGGAGCATTGGCAATTACCACAAGAAAAGAAGAGATTTGCAGCCGGGGTGAGGGGGGCTGACACCACAGGCACCCTCCTCCATAACTGGGGGGTTCCCCAGCCTCCTGGGCACCTGGGCTCTGCCCTGGGGAATATTCACCCCACAAAAAAGACAGGGAAGCCGTGCCCTTTCCCTTCCTCGTGCACTTTTGCTCCACACAAGAGCCAGGGTGGGACATGTGGCTCCTCTGGTGGTGCTGCCCAGCTCCTTCACCCCATACCCTGGCACAGTGCTTGCTTGGGCAGCCCTTTGGCAAAGGGGCTCAGACACAATCCCCATTTTGGGGTTTTCCCGGCACCACTTGCCCCGTGATGGGTATGAGAAGCCCCCATACTGCTGCCAGGCTCGCTCGCTCCCTCCCAGCTGCTCGGGTTTATGGCGCCCATAAAACCAAACGCACTCTGCAGTTTAGCTTCGTATATTACAAACTATAATCCAAACCCCATAAAGGAGCGAGTCCTTTGCATAATGATCACATACGGCTCTCTGTTTGCTTTTATAGCGTGCCAGGGCTGTGGTTACAGCAGCTCTCCACCTCGCAGATATGCAATTAGAGCAGCGGGAGCAGCCGACCAGGGCTCGGTCCCACAGAGATGTTGGACCCTCGGCAGGAGGGCGAGGGGACCAGGGGCACCCAGCAGCGAGAGGGGGTCTGCATGGGAAGGACCCAGACCTGGGAGCTGCATTGGAATGGGGAAGGGGCTTTCCGTGCCCGCTATGTCTGCCCTGCCGCGAAATGGAGCTCCAAAGCACCTGGGCTGAGATTTGGGTCGGGACCGGAGGGTGCAGGGTTACTTTGCCACGTGCTGGAGGGAGTCGCTGCCAGGAAGTATTTTTAGAGAAGTTTTTATTTTAAATCGTGACTCAGACCTTGTCTCTGCTCCAGCACAGTCCCGGTTCAGGAGTGCTCAGACCTTAGCAGAGATGAGGCAACAGCAGTGATCGTTCAAGGGGAATGGAGATCTGCTTGTTTGGTGCCCAAATATTTCCCCTTGCCTGCTTCCACGGCTGGACCCCACGTCCTGCCTTGTGCTGGGCTCCTGGGGGGCTTCACAGCACTTTCTGGGCCTCGGCTGACCCCAGCTCTCTGTGCAAGCTCCAATACAGGATGTTTGAACTGGGTTAAAAGGCCCCACAGGGATGGTCTGGGGGATTCAGCACGGCTGTGCGTGAGAAGCAGGGAGGAGCAGGAGGCAGTGCACAGGAAATCAGTGTCAGCATGGTCTAAGAGCCCTTCTCTGCCATTTGCTTATTTATTTTGCCCTGGTGTGAATTACCAATTTGGCTACACTATCACAAGCTAGAATCCCTTAAACCAACTTAAATCACTTATAAACGCAGGCAGTAATCCAGGGATTTATTGAGGCAAGCCCTGCATAAACACAAATATAAACTGGTTTCACTAAATCAGAACAAGACCCGAAGCAGCTATTCTTCTCTCTCTTTCCTCCAGAGTAGTTTAAACCAGTTTTACGTTGATTTAAGCTAAGCCTGGCTGGGGAGGCAGGCTTTGCACATCCACTGAAAATAACTTTGCCCAAATATCGGTCTTGAGGCCCAACAGGTTGTAAGGAAGGGCCATCTTCCCCCCATGAGCCCACCCCAGCAGTCAGAGCAGCATTGGCCTCTGTGTGCGAGCTGCTTTTTGGGAGGGACGCCCACAAAAGCAGAGCCATGGGCGTGCGGGTACCCCAGGGCAAACATGAAAGGGTTAATTGGGAGCAGAGGGCAATTAGTGGATTCCTGGCACTTGGGGAGCACCTGAGGGTGGTGCAAGCAGGTGGGGGAAGCCCATAAAAGGGCTCCCTAGGAGCACCAAGGGTTTTGCTGCAGGTGGATGAGCAGGAACCCATGGGACTGTGGCAGTCTGCAGACCAGGTAAGTGCATGCGTGCCTGGGTTCTCTCCTGGGGTTAGCTGGTTGCACTAAATCAGACGGGGACAGGATTATCGTGTGCCTTGTGCTTGCTCCTCCTGGGACAGGACACAGTGGTCCCCAGGCACAGAGCTACCTGAGGGCTTAGGAAAGGGGAAAGAATGAAGCAGGAGTGATGCAAACCCTCTTGTTGGCTGCTCCCCAAAGCTGGGGATGGGTGGTGTGGGACAGCTGTGCTGCAAGTGGTGGTCTGTAGCCCAGCCTGTAGCCTGGTGGTTGTCTTCTTTGTGAAATGTAGGAGAAATGGCCATGCCAAATGCCCTTGGAAAAAGATCTGCTGCACTTGTGGCTCAGTGGAGCGTTTGTTTCTGAAAAGCAAGGGGGGATGTGAGGTTTCTGGAGCAAGAGGGATGCTTGGCCTGCTTGCTTGTGCTTGGCAGCTGTGTGCCTCCAGCTGCTAAATGGTGGGGAAGCCCTGGCAGAGGGCAGACCTGAGACTTTTGCTAGAAACTGGGCTCAGAGTGGGCATGGCCCCCTGCTGGGCTTGTCCCCAGGCTGTGATGGCGCTGCTGGGGCTCCTGCAGCTCCAGGTCTGGGTTTCCTCCCTGACCTGATCCTTCTCCTTGAAACCTCCAACTACTGCTTGCTGTGCTGCAATCTGTGTCTTCCTGGAGCGTCTGTCTTTCTTGAAGAGCTGAATTAAGAAGCCAAAGCTGAGAAGATCATGATGTGGGGCTGTGGAGGTGGGAACAGGCAGGAGAGGGAGTGGGATTTAGCAATTTTCTGCCCGCTGTGAAATGAGGGGATTATGCTGCTGGCTTTGGCCCAGGTCTTGGGTTTGGATGGTTTTGGCAAAATATTCCCCCCCCCCCCCCTTCTCATCTACATAGCCCTTAATGTGTTTGTGGGCCATCTCTTGCTGTGTCTATACTGTGCTTAATAAGAGGAGGCAAATGAAAGGCAGTGCTCTGAGTAAGTCCCTGGCTAGCCCGGAGCAGGCTGTGGTGCAGCTGGTTTCAGTGGTCTGTGCTGAGAGATAACATCACAGCTGTGCCTGAGCAGCAGATACCAGAGGGAAGAATGAGATTCCTGACAAGATCACCTGCCTTATCTGTGCCGAGTGACTTAAATCAGTGCTCAGCTGAGGCTGTGCAACAGAGAGGGAGGGGGCTTGTCGGAAAGCTGCTGTAATTACTTAGTCACCAGGTGATTTTGTCAGGTGAAGCCCTTCTAATGCAAGGTCTTTTACATGTAATTCCTGGTTCATTGCATCACATCTGTGTGTTGAGCATGATGTAGTCATCCTGCCGATGGTTCATAATGTAGTCATCCTGTGAACGGTTAGCTCTGTAGTTTTATGTTTATTAGTTTTTACACCTGGAGCTGAGGGCACTGCCTTTCCCTGTCCAAACCTTCCCTGTCTGACCTGGGTTGGTTCCCTGCAGGCGGCACCGGCTCCTGCTGCAGGACTCGCTGTGCCCACAAGAGGCTGCTGGTGCCGTTTGGAAGCGTCCCTACCGCCAGTTTTTTTTTTAATAATCTCACTCTAAAAAATCAACAATAAAAAAGGCAAGGAAGAAGTTGTTTGCCCCCAGCTGCGGGAGACGCTGTGCCCTTTCCAGGTGGGTGGGCACAGGAGTGGGTAAGGGAGCCCTGCAGGGGTCCTCAGGGACACAACCCCCAGGGGGGAAGTGCTTCAGGCCCTGGAGAAAAAGCCAAAATGCTCCTGTGCCGAGAGAGGGAATTGGCTGTGGGATGAGCAAACAGGAGCAGGTATGTGCTTAGATCCGAATGTCGGTGCTGGTCTTCCCGTTTTGCTCTTTTTTTGTAGAGTTTTGGGGATCTGGGACCTATGTACCTGTAGCAAACACTGTGAGGGAGGGAAGAAAAATCCCTTTTGAAACCCTGAGCAGCTGGGACAGACTCTGTTTAAGCCAGGGGAAAGAGAGGCCCTTGGTGGGCACAGCTGGGGCTCCGAGGGCAGCCCAGTCAGCTTCCCTCTGCCCATCCTGGCCCTCTCCTTGAGAGGCTGTGGTCCTACTTCTCATGCATACTAAAATGTGTTTACCGTGTGTGTTACTGCACATCAACAAACCTCATCCTGTGCCAGGGGACCTGCTGAGAGCCACCTGAGAGCAGTGCTGCTAATAGCCGGAGCTCATGCATTTTGCATGTGCGTGGTTTGGGCCTGGTGCTCGTAAAGCAGCACGGCCCTGCGCTGGGCTCTGCTCTTGGCTTTTCTCATGCCAACGCATGGCAAGCAGCTTCTTGGAGCTTGTCCTTCACATTAGCTTGGAGATGATGGCACGTAAAAGGGGATCATCCAGCCTTAAACCACAGTGGTGTCTCTTTTCTTCTACAGTCTGCTCAGGATGTTTTTTATGCTCGGCCAGGGCCTGCTGGTCCTAAGGCCCGTGTCCTGCTGTAATCAGCAGGCGGCCTGCCCCTCGGTGTTGTTGCTGCCCTGCTTATCTCATTTCATCCATGAAACTTGGTGTGCCTGGCCTGTGAAATCCCCGTGGACACTTCTTTTAAGTCGCCGTGGATGTGCCTGTGCATTCAAGCAGGGAGGGAACGGAGACGAACAGAAAGAGCATCTGAGGCTCAGCGTCCCCTTTGTGTGGCTGTACACAAACACAAAGGCGGTGCCGCATGCGATAATCCTTCCGGTGCCTTCAGAGAAGGCTCGCTGCTATCGAGAGGCTTTCTTCAAAAAGCTTGGATGGCCCTTCAGTGGCACGTGGCTGGTGCTGCACTGAGTGGGGGGCTCCCTGGTGCTCGTGTGTGGCTTGGGACCCCTCACCCTGTGGCCAGCAGCACCCTGAGCAGGCGTTTGGGTGCTGTGTGCCCATAGCAGGCCCCCTCTATGAGCCCCTTGAGAGGAAAAGCTCTCCTGGTTTCCCAGGAGATTCCAGCATGCAACAGGTGATTTAATTACTTTAATAAGAACATTTGAAGGAATTGATTCATAACTTGACTTGCATTTCGCAAACTTCAAATGTCATTTTCTTTTTTTAATGCTGCTGCATATTAAAGTAATTAGGTTATTAGCAAAAAGCCTTGCTATTCCTGGGAACTCGAGCCTGCCTCGGATGAAACACCTCTGATGCTGGGGCAGGTTTTATTTCTGACTTTGGCCAAGCCTGTGGGCTGGCATTCAGTAGGGGCAGGCTGTGCTGCCTACTGCTCCTGATTCCTCGTGGGACATTGGCCTTGTCACTTAGTCCTTGTTCCTCCATTTTCCAGCCTCAGGCTGCAGGATGGAGGCCATGCCTTGCTCCCTCTTAGGAGGCACCCCTCGTCTTTCCGTGGCGATGCCTTGGCTCTGCCACCCTCATCCTCTCCTAGGGACCCTCTTCAGTGCCCGGGGCTGGGGGATGGCTTTGTTCAGAACAAAAAGTTGGCTTCTTGCTGCTGTGTCACTTCGGTCACTGAGGAGAAGCCAGGAGCAGAGCTCAAACCATCTGCCCCAGCTCTGAGCTTCCAACCCCTGGCACGGTGTCGGGAGGGGGGGGTGAGGCTGCAGCCAGCAGGGTCCCCCCAGCAGTGGTGCCTGAAAGCCCCTCTAATTTCCTTGCATCTCATTGTGTATTGATGGCCGTGGATGTCGGGTAACCATGGCAACTCATTGATTAGCATCCAGCCCCTGTGAAACGAAGAACATGCAGCCATAAGAATTACAAATGATGCTGTATTGTCTGCTGCCAATAGGCTGATTACTGCCATTTTCTGCCAGGTAGACCAGCTTTTACAGGCAACCCGGTGGTGTGTAATTACCATGCTGTGAGTGATGCATTGCTATAGTTACTATCTGCTATGTTCCCTGACTAATAGTTTTTAAATTCCTCTTCAGATGGAAATGCATTGCCTGTAAATGGGAGAGGCAGAGGTCTGCAGAGCCAGGAGCCTCACCCTGCGAGGAGCCTGTCTGGGTGTGAAAAAGGGGTCTCAGTGCAAGCTGAGGTAGGCAAATGTGCGAATCACACCATCAAACCACTGGTGGGTGGGGGATAAACCCGGCTGTGAGCTGAGGTGGCACAGGCAGCAGGAGTGTCTCTGCAGGCCTAAAACACTGTTTACCTGTTGATAGCACAAGGTTGTCTTAAAAATGACTGGAGCTTACCCTGAGTATTGGATCCCATCCTATTTCTTATGTGTATGGAGGTCTCTGAGTGGGGTCTGGCATCCTGCAACCCAGGGAGAGCAGGGATTTATTTATTTTTAACCACTAGATATGCTGTTCATGTAGTGGGCTTTAAAAAGAGACTCAAAATATTGGTGATGCTTACATTGGTAATTCTGCAGTGCCCAGGAGGAGTGTGCAAGGGGTGGGTGTCCTGCAGAAGCCAGTCTTTCACTCCTGGAGAGTGAAAATGAATCCATCCCAGCTGTGCTAGCAGCAGGGCTGCTGGTGAGTGATGTTCAGACCTCGGTGCTCCCAGCCTGTTCTGGGAAGAGGTCTGGTAAACCCTGGCTAAGACCTGGAGGACTTGCAGATGGCCTCTGCCTCTCCTGGGGCGAGGATGCCAAGTGGTGCTGCAGGCCTTTCCCGTCCTCTTCTATCCCCTGTGCATTGCCTCTGGTGTTTAGACGTTCGCATAACCTACACAAAGTTAAAAGGGGGGTTTTCTTTTCAGACTGAGTGCAGCCAGGGTAATTTAGTAGAAAAATGTCATGCTAATGCAATTCAAAGTTCAAATGATCTTTCATTTTGAGGGAGAGGAGAATGTGTGTGCAGTCAGAATGTTAAAACCCACTACTTGCCCTGCAATTCAAGTAGAAATATGAGCTTCAGGGGATACATAAGTCACATGAAGTACTGTGAGTGAAACACACAAAATGAATAAAAATGATCCGGAAGCCATTATTAGCATCACTGGGGGGCAGATCCAGCTCAGAACAAGTGTAGAGGCAGGCAGGAGCGGTGTTGGTGAGAAGTTTACGTGAAATTACAGTAACGTGGAAATAATGAGAAAGTTATCAGTACGACGTTTCTTGTATTGATCTCTCAACATTGCGTTCCGGGTGCTCCTACCCCTCTCCTTTCCAGCCCCATCAATCTGTCAGCGTTTGGATGAGTGCTGGGTTGGAGCAGCACGTGGTGGTGTGGTGGAGCTCTGCTGCTGCTCGGGCTGAGCTTGGGAGCCTGGTGGTAGCTGCTGGGACAGGCATGAGCTCTGCTCGGTGCCTGAAGGATGCTTTGGGCTCGAGTCCCTAGGGTGGCTTTCTGCACGGTGCTGGCTGTCCCCTCGCATTTGTGTGACAGCTGAAATCCTGGGGCAAAGGTTTGAAATCTTGGGGCTGCTGCAGTTTGAGATTTATCCTCCCAGAAAGCATGAAAGGGTTTGGGAAGTGTAACTGAATCCCAGGCAGAACAACTTCTGTAGGAAAAAGGCCGGGCTCCAGCAGGAGCTACCAGTGGGCAGCCGTCCTCCAAAAGGGAGGCCAAGTCCCTGCTCGGTGAACATCAGCAGCCTGCCCTCTCCCTCCCTTTTGAAGCAGAGGAAGAGGGAAGATGTGTGGCGGAGGGAGGCTGTTTCTAAACACAGTTGTTCAGGCACCTCCAGGAGGCAATAGCAGCCCTTTTAATCCGGAAGAAACCAGCAGAGCCTCCCCTCCTGCCTGCGAGGCTGACGAAGGGAGCTCCCGGAGGCAAAGTCCTCTCTCTTCTGAAAAGCTCGTGGAAGTTCCCTGCCAGTCAATGGAGACAGTCGGAGTTTCCATCGTCTTTATCTTCAGTGTGCTGTTGTCTGGGTCTGCGCAGCTCTCCTTCCTCTGTACTTATCCCCCCAGTGGCAAATAGCTCTGACTCCCTGGTTTTATGAACAGTGATGGAGGTTTAACACCCACAAAGGCTTTCAAGACCTGTGATTAAATGCCAGTAGTGGAGAGGTTCAATGGCCTGCTTAGGATAAAGAAGGGAAAACAGCAGGAAAATGCATCTCCCAAGCAAAGTGGCTGCTGTTGTGCCAGGGATGCTTGGGTCAGCGCGCTTGCAGCTGTGCTCGGGGCAGGGTTATGGTGCCCGGCTGGGTCCTGCCACCAAGGCAGGAGGGGGATGCACAGGAACGAACTGCAGCATGTTTTACAGCAGTGAGGGACTCAAATAGGTTCGGTGTTAGTTAAAATAATGCTCGGTAAAACCCTCCTACCTGGCAATGCAAGCAAACTCCATCTGGTGAGAAAGCATTTAAGACTTGTACTTAAAATGCACGTCGCTACCAAAGTCCTGAAATAGAATTGTCTTTACCTAATCGTAGCACGGTACGACTTTAAGGCTTCAGAAACAGTTAAATGTGTGTCCAGAGGAAAGGTATTACCAGGGTAATTGGGCTATAAACCAGAACATATACACGGAGGGATTCTGTCTGGCAATACTACGGTAATCTGGAGAGCAAAATTTGATTCTCTGTAATCCTGGACTGCGTGTGTTGCTGCATTAAAAAAAATTTCTCAGTGGCATTGTACATGCCTGAAAAGCAATGTAATATTTTAACAAGAAATTTCTCTTATTACAACCCTGCGTTTAGCATAGCTCTTTCCTGAGTCCTCTGGATGATTGTTTGCAAGTATCTGATTGTCACGAAGAAAAGGTAATTGTGGAAAGAAAATGAGAGGCTCGAGAAAACTATTTTGGAAGTTGAAGAAAATTGTGGCACGAGCGGCAGCACGGCCGATTGCCTGTAGTTGATGAAAATTATTTGCATATTGCAATTTTTATCGCTGCATTTGGCATTCGCCTGCCTCTCACCAGTGTGTGAAAGGCCTGGGAGCTCTCTGCCTGTCTCCACGTGCAGACCAGGGTTTTTGCAAATCCAAGGTGTTTTTTTCAAAAGCATAGAGCCGTGGGGATTGCTGCCCCATGTCAGAGCAGTGGCTGATGTCTTGGACCCTCTCCATCAGTGGCCAGAGCTGGGGACAGGACCCGGCCCTTCCCCTGTGCGCTGGAACACACCTGACACCAGCACAGTTGGGCAGGGAGATATTAATTCCCATTCCAGATAGGCTTTTGTGGCCTGCAACATGAAAATCAATACCCTAGTGATTTTTAATCCACTGTGTTTTGTGTCTGTGTATGTATAACTGACGTGCTTGAGCTGGGTGCTCCGTGTAAAACAGCGCTGTGCCATTAAAATAGATCCCTGTTTCCAACAGCTGACAAAGTCTCCCTTAACGTAATCCATAGCTCCGGTGCATCTGCCATGGCCGTTCCCTTCCTGTGACCTCCAAAAAGTGCCCGCACCAGCGAGGGGACGACCACCCTCCGCTTGCACGCTGCCGTGTGTTCACACACTGCTGCGGAGCCTTGCACCGTTTGGAGGTCTCCTTCACAATAACCCACCAGGGCAAGGCTGCACGTAAACACAAGGCAGTTCTTGATCTCAAGAGCTTAGGATCAGCTCTTGAAGGTATTTAAGCATGACAATTCTTGATCTCGAGCTCAGGATCAGCTTTAATTAAGCTATTTAAGCATCCTGCCCCTCCTGGAAGCAATGGGGGAAGGCTCCTCCCTTTGCACAGTCTGGTCCCTGCAGATGGGCCAGGCGAGGACTTTCTTAATGTGCAGTTGGGGAGCAGATAAATGAGAAAAAAACGCACGACGCTTCTTGACAGCAGCCACGTAGGTGGCTGTTGCAGCCCCCTGCTCGAGCCTCTCTTTCCCTGCTGTAAAACTGAGCTGTAGCCGTGTGGTGGGGGGAGCGCGGAGGAGCTGGATGCAGCGGTGTGCTCTGGGAAGCTCTTCTTGCTAACCCTGCATCAGGTTTTTCTCTTTTGGGGCTTGGCAAACTGCTTAAATGCTTCTGGGACTCGCGCTCCCTTTCTGCAGGAGGAAGATAATATTTACTGATCTCTCCTATCGTTCATCTTATTGTGGCTGCTATGATAGGGCTGTCATACACATAAGTGATATTAACTGAGCTAAGATGGCATGTTTCTCACCTGCTATCACATATATTACTGTTTTTTTCCGTTTTTCATCATCATAGAGCTTATTATACCGTGGGGTTTAAGCACTGTATGGTCTTTTGTTTGTGCTCTGTCTCTAAAAAGACAGAACGAGGGAATCTTCTCATCCACAGGACGTGGGGAGCCGCGGCTCTCCGGGAGATCACAGTGCACAGCGGGGCTGGCGGTCCTGCTGCGTCCTGCAGCTTGCTAGGGCAGCCTTTGTAGTGCTGTGACAGTGCTTCTCGCAGGTGAAGGCAAAGGAAGACACCCAGCTGGGATCTGTGAAGGGCCTGCTGAGCCTCAGCTCACCTCTGGAAAGCTCTGCGAGTACCCAGCTGTGCACACAGGCGTGCGAGGAGGGCTGTGCTCGGATCGCTGCCGAGGCGCTCGCTGGCTGGGAAAATATCCCAGTAAAACGATGGCGTTGGCACCCTCACGGACCCAGAATCCAGGGGTGCCTGAGGAAAATGGTGCTTGTTCCTTGATAAGCATCAGACTTTCTGTAGAGAAGCAACTCCTTCAGCCACTGGGCACAGCTGTGCTGGTGGTGGAGCAGTGATTTTATATTCTTATGGGTGTGTTGGGGATAAGCAGCCTGCAACCGAGGTCACCCCCTAAGGAGCTCGCAGGGACTTCAGCAAAACCTGTCACCTCCCTGGATGGAGAAAAAGAGGAGAAAAACGCCAATTTTGGTTGAAGCAGGGTGCAGGACAGGGCTCTGCTTTGGGATGTACTCTTGTGTGCTCGTCCACGTGCGTGTGGGGAGGCGGGGGCAGATTTACGGTCTGTTTAGCGGCGCCCATCGCGAGGGATGTTTGCTGGGTGTGAAATGTCTGTTGGTTGGATAACACAGGCTGCTCAGCAGCAGCTGACTTAACACCGGCAGCGCTGCTGATGCCATTAGTGCCCCCGGAGGATTAATTACGGCAATGTATACCCCCGATTCAGATGTCTCGAGAGTGTGGCGTTTGTAAACCGAGTGGTTGCTGAGGGCAACTTCTTCCAAGGCTTTTTGCCAAAGAAAGGAGGAGAAAACAGCACTGAAACGCAGGGGCTGGCCCCTGCTCCGGAGGTGGGCACAGGGCAGGGACCCTCCTTGCTTGGGAGAGTGGGGCTGTGTCACTGATGGTAGATTCGGGCCCGAAAGGGCTTGAAAAAGCAGTAACTTTTTGCTAAATCTCGCTGAAAAAAATAAAGAAACTCAATAGCTTAGCTCTGCTGGTAACAGATCCTAAAGCACTTTGTAGTGAGCGCTGTAGGTTCTGCTCTCATATCAGCATAAAGCGTGACTAACTCCTCGGAATTGATGGTCAGATCACCTACAGAGGCATAGCTTGAATTTATTTTTTTTTTAACCAGAGTGGAAAGAGCAGTTTTGCTGGGATCAAAGGCTCTGTGAAGACGCCTCAGTATTGATGACTTTTCACTAAGTGATTGCTTAGTGAAAAAGAGGCCTTTAACAACTTCCTCTTTATTTTTTTTCCCCTTTTGACTTTTTTGGCCGCAAGTCTGAGATATTTGGAATTAGGTAACTTCCACTAGCGACATTATCTCAAGTACAAGACAAAACCTCCGAGATGAGGTGTCACGCCGACTTCAAACGGGCTGCAGCTCTGCGTAATCCCTGGTGACACCTGAGGCAGTTTGTCACTGCTGTGCAAGGTCATCGCTCTGCTCCCTCTCCCAGCCCAGACCCAGATCCCCCAGAGACCCTCCAGCCGCATGGGAAACTGCTCCCGCTTTTGATATGCGTTAATTTCTTTCTGGAGGGAGGAAGGATTCCTGCTAATGACCCCACGTCCCCCCCCCCCTTTTCCTTCCTTCCCTCCATCCAGGTAGGCTGCACGTTGCTGTCTTGCTTTAACTTAATGACTCTCATCCATGGAGGAAGTTCCCAGGCAGAATTCGCAAGCGGTGATATTATGAATTCCTCCTGCCTGGCGATAACTTTTTATGAGCTTTTTATTCTTTAGATAATATATTAAAACCATATTTTTTGCCGGGTTTGCTCTCACTTGTTCCTTGCCCTTGAATTCCCCCCCTTTCCCCTCCCCTTTTTCACCTGAGTGGCATTTTCACTGGAGATGTTTAATACAGCTCTAATCCCCTGATTCCCCGAGGTACACGAAAGCAGCTTTACGAACCCATAAATCCAGAAAGTGCATTTTTATTAGTCGTGTTGCCGTGAAAGTATGAAAAAAGTAGTCTAATATGAACCAGTCAATAACAAATTTGCCTAATGGTTCCGCTTGTCGCAGCGAAAGCACTCGGAGAAACGCTCTGCCAAGGTGGCGGTGGTGGGGAGCGACGAGGGAAGGAGCCGAGCAGCACGGAGCACTGGTTGGGAGCTTCACCATGGGGAAATCAGAGGGGTGCAGGGGTGCAGCCCCCTGTCCTGGGGAGCACAGTTCTCCAACGCATCTCTGGGTGATGCATTGCAGCTGAAGGACCGATGGATTTCTGTGGTTATGGGGAAGGGGGGTTTGGGTGGGTTTGGGGTGGATGGGGAGAGGTGAGCGGGACCTGTAGGGGACCTGTAGGGCTTGAGGACGGGAGGTGGATGGGGGCTGCAGCCAACAACCCCGCAGAGCTGGAGCTGTGCCCAGGACAAGGGGACTTTGAAGGGGGGCAGGAGTGTGCAGGGTCCTCCCCACTCTGGGTCTGTGGCCTCCCTGGTCCCAGCCCTGTGTAAGGGCTCTTGGGGGGTGAGCAGAAATTGGGATCCTGCCTCGGGGGCTGGTGTCTGGCTTTCCTCCAGGCACATCTTGCCCCCACATCAAACGTGCTCCCCAGGAGGGCACCCGGGTCGGGACAGCCCCTGCCTTCGGGTCGCATCCTGCACCGCCAAGGGGCAGAGACAGAGCCCCTGTTCTCCGTCCCCAGTACAACATCGCTTCACATCGGCGCAAAGACCCTCTTCCTCCGACCTCTGCCCCCCTGCCTGACTTCCCTGGCCTCCTCGGAGGCTTTTTCCTCAAAGCCCCGACCCGAGGCGGTTCTCCTGACTTCTCTCCCTTCTCCTCCGGGGCTGCAGCAGCGCTAGGGGGCAGGAGTCGGTCGTGCAGGAGCCTCCCTCTGCCCGGGGGATCCTTCAGTGGGGAAATTGGCTCCTCCATCCTTATTTTGGGACTGTTTCCATCCTTCCCGAAATCCAGGGGTGCCCAGCTTGAGGGCGGAGGGGTTTGGCAAGGCTTGGCGAGGGATGGATTCGTCTGAATCTTGGCTCGGGTTTTGGATCTGCTCAGGGTGCTGGCTTGGATGTGGCACCGTCGTATGGTTTGGGTGTCCGTGATTGCTTTGGGGGATGCTTTTGGTGGAAGACGGGGCCAGGCACCGGTGCCCCCACCTCACTTGGGGTCAGCGGGATGGCCCTGAGCTGAAATAACCCCAGGTTTCACTGCAGCTTTTGGCAGGGGGTACCGCTGCGCGCTTCTCGTTAATAAGATTAAATCCAGTGTGGGTACAGACGTGCACATCCCCATTCTCTATTTAAATATCATCTTGAGCCGCCCACCGGACTTGCCCTCGCTTAGACTCTTGCAGTTCTGCCCAAGGAGAGGAGCAGGAGGAGCTGCCGTCTGCCTGGGCAGGTCTGCGGATCAGCACGCCAGCGGTTGGAGCGAGGAGCTCGGCAATGCTGCCTTGCTCCGAGCCTTGTAACTTTTATCTCGCTGTGGCTCCGCTGCTGGAGATGCTCTGGGTGGCAGGCAGCAGCTGCAGGCAGCAGGAAGGCAGCTGTCACATCCCGCTCCCTAATGGTGTTTCCTGTCGAGCACTGCTGTAACCTGTCTGTAGTTTGTGCTGTGGTATTACCGGGCCAGAAACCTGAGCGAGAGACGGATGATGCAGAAATCAATCTCTGGAGCACCTGAAAGGGAAGATTGGTGCCAAATGTAGCTACAACAAAAGAAACACTTTCTTCCTCAAATTCTTCGCCTTTGAGGATTCCTCCTGGGATGGAGATGAAGAGCTGCTCTGCCTCTTTAGGCTAGAAGTAAGTAAGGACAGGAATAACACCAGGCTGTGGCTCGGCATGCAGGAATCTGGGGGCAGAGAGGCTGCTTGGTGTCAGCACAGGTCCTGGGCTGCTCTGCGCTGGGGGCGTGGAGCTGAGCAGAGCAGCCTGTCCCCTGCTCCTGGTGCTCAGGAGGCGTCAGGCACTGATTACTTTCATCACGGCACAATTAGAGAGCACCGCTAATGATCCGATTGTTCCTCTCATCCCGGCCCTAAGAACCGGGAGGAGATGACCCACGGGTACTAATCCGGGCTTCAGAGGTTCGCTCTGCCAAGTTATCCCTTCTAATGCTGCCTGATCTTTGTCAACCAGCAGTGGTGGAACAAGATGTTCCCAGCACCTGTGTCAGAAGCACAGCACAGAGCATCTGGATACTGGGGCTGATCTTCCCATTGCCCCATACTCTGCCAAACAGCCCAGGGTTTATACCAGGCTCGAACCACCGCTTGCAGCCTCCCCAAAATCCTTCTCTGTGCGGATGGACCCACCAAAAAGCAAAGCCAGAGCCGCGCAGGAGTTTGCAGACATCCTCTGCTGGGGAGGGAGGCGCATGTGAGCTGCGTGGTGCCTGAGGAATGAGATTAAACCCGATAGGAATCACATTGCAGGATGCAGGCTTCTATCTGCTGCTGACGCGATGTTTATTTCGGCGAGGCACATGTTTCCTCCGGGAAGGAATTAGCTGCAGAGTGATCTCTAAACCTGATGCTTCCCTGGGAGGTTGGGAGCTCTGCGAACCGCTCCGGGTCCAGGCGTGGAGGTTGTGCATGGGGCATAGCCAGACCTGTTGCATTTTTTTTACGTGGCCTTTCCTCTTGCAATAACCCTCAGTTATAGGGGTCCTTAGTGCCTAGAGGTTGCCAGGTTTGAGGCTGTCCTGTGTACGTTCCCCGTGGGGATGGGGACGCTGATGTGGGGATGCACAGAGTGCGGTTGCATCCTGGTTAGGGGCTGGCCCTTGCTGGAGGGGACTGGCAAACCCCTGGGCAGAGGCAACCTGTGCAGATAATTGTTTTCTGCCTGAACACCTCTCCCTTGCAGGCATACCCTTGGATCTAGAGATGTCCAGGCAAAAAACCTACGTGTAGACAATGTTCTGATGCCTTTTTCCCCTCTGACCATGTCTTGAGCCCCTTAAATTGGGATGCGTCGTTTGCAGGTTGTTACCCAGCTGCGTTTTCCCATTCCCGGTTAGAAAACAAGGTGGCAAACCAGCTTCTCTTTGTGAAAGACAGCCAGCCTCATCCCCCCCCCTTCTCCTGTCACAAGCTGGGTTCAGCAGTCTCCTGGAAGCCTCGTGCAGTTTGGGCAGTGCTGGCGCCGACCTTTCCATAAAGAGGGAAGGAGCGGGAGGGGAAGCAGCTGTCTCGCGCTCTGTTCCCTAAAGCAGACGCCTCCACAGAGCGTCTCAGCCTGAATGGGAGAGCCAAAGCCTGGGGTTAATCATCCAGGCTGGGCATTGACGGAGCATCTCTATGCACGTAAGAGCTCTTCAGGAGCAGCGTAATTTCTCTGCATGTGCACCACTCACAAGAAAACAGCTCCCCGGAGCTGGTTGCAATAACAGGATTGTCTTCTGAAGAGAAATCAGAAAGCCAGAGGGCTTTGGAAAGGGCAGTGCAGAGGCTTTTAATGTTTGTCTTCCTTCTAAAATAAAGATGATGTTTACCACTTGCCTCCTTTTCCCTCGCCCATGCAAAACAGATGTTGCCGAGCAAAAGGCGACCGCACCGAGCTGATTGTGCTTCTGCATGCGGGGAATGCTCGGGGAGGGGGGCACTGGGGAGGGCAGCGTCCCAGCACGGCGCTGAGCTTCTGCAGGGCGAGCTCTGGGGCACCCGAATAGCGTGGAAATAGGGCTGCGGGCACCGTTCCCATCTGTATCCGCATCTTTGGCTCACCTAAGGGACCGGGGAGGCTCCGTGGGAGTGCTGGAATGATGGAAAAAAATGGAAATTAATGATGAGAAAGAGCAAGGGGAAGGCAAGAAGCAGCGGGCAGGGATGAAGGCAAGTGTTGCTAATGTTTGGCAAGGTCTCCGGGGTTATCCCGGGATTGGGGATGATTAATGTGGCCGAGGACTCCTCTCTCTGTGGTCGGCTGGCTGGGCGATCCGTCACTGCCTCGTGATGGACTGCCTGGCTCCCACGCGTCACCGTTTTAAGGTGGGTTATTGATGGCCCACCTTTACAAACCATTCCTCCTAATTACTTTTGGCCCAGGGAACAGCCGCCGGAGCTGGCTGGAGGGAGGGTAAAGGGCTGCGGCTACAGCAGAGGCTGTCAGGAGAAGGCTGAAAGCCCTGGCCCCGGGAGCCTGTGCCCCCCACCCCAGGGACAGCAGCTCCGGCCCTGCTGGGATGCTTTTCTGAAGGTGTTTAATCACTGAAGGATGATGCTGTGCACTTGCTGTGTGCTCAAATGCTCCTCATCAGATTGAGCGCAGAGGTGAATTATTTGAATTTGTCTTCATAAACCTGGTCTTGGCGTACCCTGTAAGCAGCTGGTGAGCGGGGAGGACGCCGTGTTGTCCTGCCTTCCCCGTCTGCCGAGCGATTTGTTACCCATGCCAGACCTCTCATCCGCGATGGGCAGAGCTGCTGGAGGATCCCACCCTGCCCTTTTGCCCTTTATTTGCTTGCTTTGCGCTGAGTTCAGCTGAGCTGAGTAAGAGCTTCTGCAGGTTTGATTGACTCCCGGATCAATTAAAGCAGCGTGCAGACAGATGGAGGGCTCGGATCCCGAGTTTTACCCCCTTCTCCTTCTTCCTCTGTTCCCTGGGGACCCTTCAGGTTAATTGCCCTGATCTCTCACTGCCTTTTCCTGCCTGCCCCGAAGGCCTCCGCCTAATGTTGTCCTATGTGGCTGATGCTGCAAAGAACCCAGGCTGGGAGGGAGGCAGAGAATTGATTTGCTCCACCAGGCAGCAGCTGCAGTTGCTGCCACTGTTTAATTCTCAGTTCAAGCCCCGTGGAGAATGCAAACAGCTCCGCTCCTCGGCCAATTTACAGCTGCTGACAAGCTGCTAAACAACATCTCTGTTATGTGCACGTGCGAGTCTGCGGGCTCCTCTCCCGGTGACAGCATGATGCACAGGTAAGGAGTGCGGATGCCGCCGTTCTTCCTCGTGAGCCTGCTTGCTGCGGGCCACCCCGAGCTCCAGCTGGGCTCGCCTGGCCCCGTCTGCATTCAGAGGGGGCCTTGCGTTGCCTTCAGTGGGTTTTTGGAAGCGGCCTGATGGATGAAAGCCAGCCGGAGATGAAGCTGGGACCTTCGGCGTGGGCTGCCTTCGAGCGGCGGTGATGGATGAGGGCGCTGACGGCTGGATGCGTGGAGCTGGTGCTGCACCCCCGGCACGGGGCTGTGGGCACGGGCTGCCTGCACAGCGCGAACCTGCGGAATCGGAGTCAAGCAAAGCTGCGTAAAACTTGAAGGATTCATTTTTCTGTTATGTGGGATTGTAAGGAGCGTCCCGAAGCGAGGCAGATGCTCGGCAGGACGATGCCTCCGCACAGTGACCCGGGGGATGAAGAGGGAGGATGCATTGCAGGGCTGAATCTCCTGCACTTTGGGCTCCAGGATCATCACTTTTCCCCACCAGCCCTGTTGGTCTGAGCCTCGCACCTTCCTCGATCTGCTCCCAGTGCTCAGACCCCACTGCTGCCGCTTATCAGGATGTGCTAACCTGAGCTGGGACTGGCGGCCCCATAGTGCAGGGGGGCCTGCCTGCATCCGAGTAAATTATCCCGTTAATAAGGACAAATCAGTTCAGGGCCGCTTCCAAGGAGAATGCTCTGGTCTACCTTCTTCAGAAAGCAATAAACCTGTACACTCTTGCTGCCAAAAATTAGCTGCAGCCAAAATAATAAGGAATAATTCAACCATACAGACACTAAGTTAATGAATTATCCTCTTTCAATTGGAGGTACTCAAAGGCAGTGCAGAAATATACCCAGAAACCTTGTTGGTTTTATTAAGATATTTTAGCTATTTATTTAGTTTTTTCCTTTCTAAGTGAGGAAAAAAGAGCTAAGGGTATTCCTTTAGGATTAAAGGAGTTAAATGGGAATCTGTCTGCTGGGGGAAGTGTAGGGAGGGAGGGGAGAGTTTTGGTGGCTTTGCTTCAAAAGCTGGAGTTTACCCAGAGAAAGGTGATTTTGCTGCACTCGTGCAGTGCCCCCAGGGCTGGTGGGGGTCTCCTCTCCCCTCTGCTCTCCCCCAGCACCCTGCACTGTGCCGGCAGCCCCTTAGGAGCACCCCTGCCACGTGGGTGGCTCGTGGGCAGCCGCTCTTGAGCAGCGTTATTCGTGTCGACAGGATTGATGGGACGTTTCATCAAGCAATTAGGAAAAAAAAAAAAGTCCAACTTGTTCCAAAATACAAAGGCAGCAGCCGGCATAAATTAATGTGTGTAGTTTTTAAGTGTTTACTACAGTGCTGTTTTCTTGCATCTTCCCACAGGAGATAATTAAGAACGAGGCTGTTCCTCCGCTACCGTTAGGTACCGGGATACGTTGCCATATCCCCTTAACTCCAAAGAACCTCCTCAGAAGTGACAGATGATCAATTTAGCATATCGAGAAGAAGAGGATTCTTTCTTTTCCACTTTAAGTCTAGGCATTATTGTTTCCCTGAGTGGATTGATTCATATTTGCTTGGCTTCATTAGCTGAAATGTGCCATAGACCAAATTAGCAGTGAGCCTTCGGAGATCAAGAAGGATGGAGCGGTTTGTTCTAATCAGTAATTGATCACGGAACTATTAATGGATGCAAATGCATTTGTTCACTCGGCTTTGATAAATAACGGCTCGCTGCTCCCCTCTGACATGATGTGAGCTCGCGTTTCCTCTTTGCTCTGCAGTCCCCAGGCCGTGGGCAGAAGCAGCTGGCTAAGAGGAGATGGATCTCCTGGCTCAGTTTTCTTCTGCTCTCCGTTATTGATGGGCAAACTTCCCCAGCTGATTCATCCTGGTGGTTTGCTCCAACTTTCAGCAAGCTGCTACGGCTTCTGCGGTCAGAAAGCTGCTTCCCGTTTGCGATGTGGGTAGGTTTTAGTTCTGGTGTTAACCTTCAGGAGCTGCGCCCGTGAGCCGAGAGCTGCCGAGCCGTAGGCGCTCCTGCAGCCTGGGTTGAGCATCCCTGAGGTGTGGGCACCCGGCAGACCCCGTCTCTGCGTTCGGCCCGGGTGTTGAACGCTGATTTCTCGGAGAAATCCTTGCTGGAGGTTGTCCAAAATAAGTGGCTCTGCATCCCTGCCTGCTTCTCAGCGGGTTTCTGAACCCCCCTGGGGCAGACGTCGAGGACGTTTCAAGGATCAGCAGCGTGGGTGATGCTCGGGGCTGGGAAAATCCTGCTCAGGAGTCTTGGGCATGGCTGGAAGCAGGGCGCTGCTGCACTGCGCGATGTGCATCCCCCTAACTGCCTTTTAGCAGCTCTTTGAAGCAGCTTGCCCCTCGCAAATGCCTGCGCAGCACTCAGCCCACCGGGGCTCTGGTCTCCAGCAGGGCTTCCTGGCACCACTCCGGTGTGCAAATCACAAGGGACGAGGAAGAGGTAGTTTGTGAGGACACCTTGCTACCTTTCGCTACGTATAAATCTTGATAATGTTTTTTTTCCCCCCCCCCCCCCTCTTCGTTATGGTAATGGCATCATTTTTGTGCATGGCAATTCTCAGGCACAAATAGCACTAAATCACCTTCCTCTTCTACAGTAACTACACTAATATTATTAATACCCTGCATTCATAAAACAATTTTCAGCATCTCAACGCGCTCTGCACACATTAATTTAGCCTTACAACCTTCCGCTGGGAGAATTGCCAGTATGAGTCACATTTTATAGCAGGGTAGAGGGTAGCACTGAAGAGGAGAACCAAGTTCTCTTCATATTTACACCAGCGCGGGCGCAGGATAAGTGCACTCATGCTGATGGCAGATGCACTTGTAAGCGCGCACAGGATTTGACTCACACTGGGGGGAAGGACTCTCCTCGAGGTCACTCGCTGAATCATTTGCAGAGCCATAAATAGAGCCTGAAGCCTTCTCAGCATCCCCAGCTCCACGCGCCGGGCGAGGGACTGTTTGTAGCCCGGGTGAAAAATGAGGGCAGGGAGGATTTTAGGGAGCCAGGGGTTGCAGGACACGAAGGCTGGGGGTGCGTGGGGTGGGCTCTACCTCCTCTTGGTCTCTGCAGGAATTTGGGTGGGAGGTTTGCCGGCAGGGAAGGCTCCCTTGTTCCTCTGCCAGCCCCGTGTGAGTGCAACCTTTGTCCTGCAGCCAAACCCCAGAGCGACTCTGCTTCCAGGTGTGAGCGCCCGCAGGTATCACCTATGCTGGAGAAATCCCAGCCGAAGGGTTAAATCTTGAAGTGTGACAGCTGAGACATCGGATGAATGCAGCGAGCCCACTGGCTCTCAGGATTTTTTTAATTAGTCTTCTGCCACTTTTTAATTTGAGGCATCAAAGACAGAGAAAAATGCGAATCTGGTGTGTACCTGCAGCGGAAGGCTGTCTGTCTGTCATCTCGGCTCCTTTGCTGGGGACAAACAAACCCTCTCTGCTTTGTTCTGTGGCAGCGTTTTGTTCCATGCATTAATTTCTTTTCTAAAAGTAAAAAAAAAAAAAAAAAAAAAAAAAAATATCCTAGAGATTTGGCACATTGCAGAAGGGGAAAATGCTGTTTAGGGGATTAAAAAAGAAAATAACTCTTTCAAATAAATTACAAAGCACTCTTGCCGATTTGTACCTGAGAAACCTGTAGGAAAATAGCAGCTTATTTTTAGTGCCAGCTTGGATGGAAAGATGAAATAACTGTCTTCTTCAAAAGCCACCAAAGATGAACCGGTGCCAAGGAAGTGAGGTCGGAAAGTGTTGTAATTGTTTGTTATTTTTTTGTCCGGACTGGTTTGGCATTCAGCTTGTTTTATCCTCAGCCCTGATCAGAGACCGAGCACTGCACGTCTCGGGGAGGGAGGGAAGCCGAAATGAAGGGCAGGGACCACCAGTCACACCAGATGCCAGCGGGCCCCTTTTTCTGCTCCCCTGCATCACTCTGCCAGTTTGTCTGAAGTTGTAATGTCCTTTGCCCTGCCAAGCCTCAAACCGTCCCCAGGCTTTGCTCTCTCCAAACCTGGAGACGAACCCTGGACAAAGGCTGCCTTGTCTTGCACTGCTCCTGCCCTTGGGCCGCCTCGCTGGCTGGCAACGCGCATCCCCCTGCTCCCCCAAACCCAGGGCATCTGCGACTGGGGCATGCCCTCCGTGGGCACGCTCTGGGGGCGATGGTTTGTTAAATCCTGGGGTTATTTCCAACCCTGCTTCCCAGCACGGAGCAGGCGAGTGTTGCAGCAGAGCCCGTGGGGTGGCTGCGCGGTGCTGGAGGGGTGCAGGTGCTTGCTCGCGGTGCTTCCCCGTCTCCCGCATCCTGCAGGGAGAGCGGCGGTGGAGGAACAAGATGTGCAGGTGAAGCTCTCTGAGCGTTGGCATGGATCATCTTTATTGCTGTCATGGTGCTCGTAACTACCTCCATCCATCACTCCCTCAACGCCAGGCTGAAATTAGCCGAGTGCTCATCGGAGCCGCTTGCCGAAATGCCGATCTCCCCCAAAAGCGCTAAGCCGTCGTCTGCTAAAAGTCTCTTCATTTTCCTTCCCTCCATTTCCTCCCTCCCTTTTTTTTTTTTTTTTTTTACTGCCTCATTAGTGATCTTTCATTTTCATAGCGGAGCGATGGAGTCCTTTGGCCAATTCTGCTGCATTTCAGGTGTGAGAAAATCGCGTCCCGACACGGGGTGGGCAGCAGTTGAGCTTCACTGCTCGCTCACCTCCTGCAACAATAAATGGCCAAGTTCTACTTTCGTCAAAGTGCCGAGGACAATTTTGGCAATAAACCAGATTGCATCTTAAGTGGATGGGTCCATAAAGCTCGCTCCTGCAGCTGCTGCACGCTGTTGCCTGCGAGGAGGTGTTTTGGGGAGGAAAAGAAGGATATGAGTTCCTCTAGGGCACTGTGCTTAAAACATACCTGGGATGTTCGTGCTGGCAGAGGGTGTGATTTCTTTTTCTCAGGCTGTGTTTCGATCCCAGCAGAGCTCCTCGTGTGCAGTGCTGCTGTGCGTGTACCTTGGTTTGTTCGGAGGAATGAAGCTGTGGTGGCGGTAATGGTTTTGTGTCTCGGTAAATGCGTGCTAAGAGTCACTTTCTGGGGTCTAAACAGCTGAGCAGAAGGTCTGACCGCCAGAAAAAGCTTGTACGGAACGTCTGCACTTTTTCAGCATTAAATTCATATCGAAGCGAGGTCAGTTCCTTGCTTGTAAAGCCAACGCACCGGCCTCTTTCTATAGAGTAAATCTTCTGAAGGCAATCGCTGCAGGACCCGCTCAGCAGAGCCTGTTCCCCGCTCCCGCTTGCGGTGGATGTTATCGCTTGATATTCACAGGGCCTGGGTGTGAACAGAATGCTGAAAACCTGAGCTCGTGTCTGGTGTGTGTCTGCTTGGGGAGCTGGCCCGGCTCCCAGCCGGGGCTTTGGCCATTGCTCGATGCAGTGCTGAGGCTCCAAGGCAGTGCCTCATCCTCTTTTTTTTTTTTTTATTTTCTGTATTTCTGCCTGTTTCCCCTGGAAATCCTGGCCAGGCTGGCATCTAGATGGATGCAAATTCACGCTTCGGCTCCTACCTGTCTTTCCTTCTGGTGAGGCTTCATTCACCCTTGGTCTTCGGCCCTTACCCGGGGCTGCCTGCTCTCGCCACGAGCAGAAGCGTCCCCGTGTTTGACAAGCAGTCGGCGTCTTTTCGGAGGCTGGCGCGTGCCGAGCAGCCTCGTGTCACGGTGCCTGCGAGTTATTACAGATGCTAAATGCTGAGCGTCTCCTGACAGCTGAACACCTCAGATCTCCTAGCCATCAAACTCACAACGTTGCCTCTGACTGAACTTAATCATCTCATAAGGAATGATGGAGAGGACGGGGTGGGGGGTGGGGGGAAGTAAAGCATGGAAATCACTCATGTACCACCACACCTCTGCTTTACCCTTTCTTCTTTCGTGTCTTGACTGATTTGTTTTGATCACTCTGAGCCTTCACCGCTGAGTTTGTTTGAATCCCAGTCACTGGGATTTCATTTCAATGAGGACCCCGCTAACGAGCCTTAAACTGCTGTGGGGAGGAGTGGGGTGGGATGCTGTGCTCGGCAGCCCCAAAGCCATGCAAACAGGACCTTCCTCCTGTCCCCCAGGCAGGGACGAGGCTCAGCAGGTGTGGAAAATTCCCCACACTGTGAACAATTCATGGAAACATTGGATTTTTCTGGGAGAAAAATCATTTGGTGTCTTGCTGTACAACTGTGTGGATGTTTAATATCCTGATTCTGATGAAAAACAAGTGGGAATGCCATTTGTGTAACTACCGAGCTAGTCCAGAATGAGCGCTTCAGCAGGGACCAAGCAATTATTTCAATTCATTTTGTTATAATAAAGCTTGGGCTGATTTAGCCTGGGCACTACCTCAGGCCTTATGTCTGTGTATGGCACCACCAGGAGCTCGAAAGCTTCCAGGCAAGAAAAAGGTGGGAAAAAATAAAACCGACTGCCTAACAGAAAGATAAATCAGCGCCGAACTTGTTGGAGTGCGATTTATTTTTTTCTTTCCTGAGGGCACTGTCCAAATCAAATAGGTAAGGGGGAATTAAATTCCTATTTTTATGTATCAGTCCATTATTTCTGATGCAGAAGCATCTTCGCTCCCTTTTGGGCTTTTTCCCCTTCCTGCTCTAAATAATTGGTTGGCTGCATGACTGTCAGTATACCGAAACGTAAGGGAAAGCTCAGCCTTGCACAAGCTCCTTGCCTCAGATGATCTGCTTCTGAACCACTTTTTCCAATGCTTAATGTAGAAAAAAACAACAGGGCACCTACCTCCGCTGAAAAGCATGCTTTTGGACGTGTCCAGACTGGTGTCCTTCCGTCCCAAAGTTTTGTTGCAGATGTTTTCAATTTCTCACCAATTCGTTGTAATTGTTTTGATCAGCATTTCTGCCAAAATGATAGTAAAAACTCAATTTTCCCGAGGAAAATTAACAGAATGCATTCATGGCTGATGCAACCTGTTTGTTTAGCCGTAGCAGGAATTGACTGCAGCTGTGAAATGGGAGATAATTAAAATCTGGGGTCTGCTCCCAGATACCAGGTTTCCAAACCTTGCTGTGCTGCAGGTACAGGAGTTTTTGTGGCTGACCGGCCCGATCTGTCGGCCGGGATAAGGTCTGTATGGACCTGCAAAGAGGTGAGGGCTGGTTTGTGTTTTGGTACATCATCCTTTACCAGGTCATCTCCAGAAATCGGAAAGGAAATGGGGTAGTTTTTCCCCTCCCCAGGACACCAGCAACAATCTTTTCTCCTTTTTCTTGGGATTTTAGAGCAAAGCCACGCGACTCTTCTTTTTCAAAGTATTCCTTTCTGTATCGGGGCAGGAGGCAGCGTGTCCTGGTGGGTTTGCAGCTGACAGAAGCAGCTTGGGCACATCAGCCCCGGGGGGGTCCCTTGGCTCTGACCCTCCCCATTCGCACCCGCGGGGACCCTGCAGCCGAAAGGCCGGGGAGGAGGCGGGGGCACGCGGGCTGACCCCGCATCTAATCATCGCTCCTCTCTGAAGTGTCTGCAATTCATTCTCGGCTCTGTCGCTGCCTCCGGACCTCAGGGGTCACGGCTTGTTCTTTGCAATAAGCAAACAGGCTGGCACTGTATCCTTGACACTCGGATTTAATAAAGGGATATTTAACTCTGCCCTGCCGCAGCCCTTTCACAAAGGCAGGGGTCTCCATGGCAGCTGGAAAGTCTCAGGCTGGTCAAGAGGCAATTTTCTGATTAAACAGTTTTGCATGATGTCTGGCAAGTCTTTTGTGCCGATCATTTAATCCGCCGATCCTGTGCTGGAGCGGCGAGAGGAGCCGGGAGGCGCACTCAGCCCCATCCCTCCCTCCCTTTCACCTCTGCTTCAGCTTCAGAGGTGAAGCCAAACCATCAGCAGGAGGATTACGAAGAATTACCACGGTCACCTCGGCTCTGGGCTCTTTCCTCCCTCCTCCTCTGTGCGGATCTTCCAGGGCTGAACGAGCCCCGTGCTGCTTCTGCTGGTGGTGCTGGCCCATCGATAGGGCATCATCGCCCAGCAGCTCGAGGCTTCGACCTCAGGGCCAGGCTGCCTCTTGCCTGTGGAAGTGTTTTCCCTCTGCAAATCGCTGCAGGAGCTGCTGACCTCTTGGGTTTGGGGTTTCCAGCTGCATCTTCAGGGTTCCTATGCACAGGGAGCGTGAGAAGTGCATTACGGGGTCTTGATATAACTTGATGTAACAGGGTCTTGATACGGCTGTTGTTCTGGCTGTTGTAAAATCATATTGGAAAGACTGTGGGCAAGTCAAAGAATTGCTTGGAGAGGGCTCGGAGACCCCTGACTGAAGCAGGAGATCTAAATCATCCTGACCGCACCAGCTGGCCTAGGTGGATGCTGTCCCCAATTTTGCTCGGGGACAAAAGGGGTCGGGGTGGAGGCACTGCACCAGAGCTGGCACTTGTTCAGGTTTTAGGTGCCACGTCCACGCAGGGACAGCCTGAGAGCTGTCAGATTTGGGAAATAACTCATATTTTGGCTTTTTTTTTAATTCCTTTCTAGTTAACTACAAACTGTCGCGTGGCTTCCCGAGCAAGGCAGGGTCCCTGCAAATCGCACGCCGCTAATTTTCTCGTGGTGTTGTTGCCCAGACGCGTGGAACAGCCAGAAATGAGACCAAGAGGCAATGTGGTGTGAGCAAGCTGATTTTGGCCGGCACCCAAAAAGCGCTTTGCTGCTCCCGGCCGTGCGATGGACACGAGCCACGTGTGGCCGTCGGGAAGGGGTCTGGGGGGACCCACGGGGTTTTGCTTTTCCCCTGCCAGCATCCAACCCCGCATTTCTGCTGTGCTGTGACGGGGGGGTCACACAGGCCAGGGTGGGGGCTGAAACACAACTGCTATTTTCCATTAAGGTCTCCAAACAGTCAATTAATTTGGATTTTACCAGACAGCTATTTGTCTGTTAAATTAAAACCAGCTGGTTATTGAAAGAAACATATTTATTGGGAATTAGCAGCCATGTGCTGGATGGATATTTACTACCTAGTTGTCAAAGCTCGAATTCTGTGTTTAATAATCATTTTTTTTCCTTTCAATTAACGTAGGGGGAAAAAAATCATCCCATTAATTCTGAATTAAGCACGCGTTTGGAAAACTTCAATTCTGAGCGCTGCTGACATCGCTGTCGGGTTAAAGCCTGGCCGTGATGGAGCAGTGGGAGCTGTGCACAGGGATGTGCAACCCCTTGCCCAGGGCCAAACCCGACCCCAGGGGGTCTGAACCCTGCAGAGCATCACTTCTGACCTTTCCCAGCTGAAATGGGTGTCTTGGGGCTGTGTCTACCCCTCACCCCGGGTTAATCCCTATCCAGAAGCAGGGAAGGGGTTGGTGCAGGGGGCACTGAGTGAAATGCAAAGGGCAGCCCACTCCTGTCCTCCTCCCAGGGCCTGGCCAGCCAAAACTTTCAAATATTTCAAGGGTTGGAAGGAAACGGTAATTGGGCCTTCCTGGAATAGGCAGGGAGGGAGATGAATCGTTTAGAGGAAGGTGGATGGCAGTCGGAGAGCTCCTGCGCTCTGCTTCCTTTCTTCCCGAGCTCGCTGTGTGCTGAAACGCTTATTGCCCGTCACGAGCAGTTTCCTTGGGTGCCCAGGGCCCACCTGGGCTGCGCTTGGCTTTTATCATTGTGGTGAAGAAATTTTGTTTATCTAAACAGGGCTGTGGGTGCGGGTGGGGGGAGTAACGCCTTATGGCTCAGGGCCAGGCACTGGTCGAGGTGCTGGTGCTCAGCATCTCGGTAATTTTGGTGCTTAGCATCTCGGTAATCTTGGTGCTCAGCGTCTCAGTAAGCTCGGCGTGCTCAGCGTCTTGGGCAGCTGCTTCCCAAAACACGGGGGGCATCGGCTCGGGGGCGAGCGGGGGGTGTCGGAGGTGAGGGGAGCTGCTGTGACACGGCACATCTCTTCCAGAGCCTGCAGGAGGCTGCCCTCGGTGATCGTAGCTGAAAGGAGGCAGAGCGGGGAGATATTAATGTAGGAAGCAATTTGCGAAGGCCGTAGAGATGGAGAGAACCGAAAGTGTCTGAGGAATTGCTTCCAACCCATTGCTTCCAACTCTTGGAGCTGGGGTGAGGGACGGCGCTTCCCCGGCGTGCTCTGGGGCTGCTCGGAGGCAGTTGCACGGGGTGGGATGGGATGGGATGGGATGGGATGGGATGTAGCACAGGCAGTGCTGGATCCGTCCCTGCCCCAGCAAACCCGCCCTTAGGCTGCGGGGATGTGGTGTAAAACGTGCAGGGGGAGCAGGCGATGGGACGCGTAGGATTCATCAGTCACTGTAAATAACGTAAATAATGTAAATAATACGCAGTGAGCCCCGCGGGGATGGATCAGGCGGGCAGGGGGCTGCACACAATGCTTTCCTGCTCCTGTTTTTCTCCTCTGGAGAGCTCACACACTGTGCCTTGCACCCGATCTGTGCTTCCCCTCGCTCTGCATGTGGCTGCCGTCCCCATCGCTCCCCTCCTCTGGAGACTGGAGTCTCCTCTCCTCAGAGCAAACCTGCTCCCACTGCCACCTTTATTCTCTGGCAGGCCAGCAGGTGCACCAAATCCTCTTTTTTCCCCTCCCAGGCACATTTGTCACTAATTGTTTTCATGCCTTTGGCTGTTTCTTTACACTCTGCAAGTGGCTCTGGCTTTCGGTGTCATTGAAAAACTCCTGCACGGTTCAAACACACTCCGGTACCGTGTTGCCATTTAGCCTGACTCTTTTTTTTCTTTCTTTCTTTTTTCCCCTTTTAATTGCTTTCCTCCTTTCCCAAGGCCTGTGCCTGCCCTCTCCGGTGCTGACGCAGCGCCTGTGCTGAGATGAAGGGCTTGAATCCGCTCGGCGTGCTGGGAGTCAGAGCTGCGGGGCCGATCCCTTGGGCTGGGGAACGGAGCAGGATCATTTTGGGGTCTGTTTTTCCCACCTCCTGCCCTGCTGGGAAATCCCGCCTGGCCCCTTCGCTGTGCCCACAGAGCTCCCCGTCCCCAGCAGGGATTATCCCTCATCCCCTGAACGCCCCTGGTTCCCCCATCTGCGTGTAGCAGCGGGTCACCGAGGCTTACCTGTATGGGAAGGGATTTGTGGGGTCAGGCCCGTGTTTAGCACGTCAAGCACCAAAATATTCCCCCCGCGCTGCCCACCCTCCTGCGGGTGCGCTCTTATCTCTGATACCCGAGTAGCCAGAGGTAAATACCAGGGCTGAGCTAATCCGGCTCTGTCCTCTTGCCGTCCTCCCCCTGAGGACGTTTTCTCCCCGCTGCTGCCAGCCCCGAGCCCCCCCGTTTCCCGGGGGCTGGGCAGAGCCGGTGGGCATCGGGGATGGTGGCAGGGCGATGCTCTGCATGCCGGCCGCGTTCCTCTCCTGGCACGCTCGGGCACGAAATGCCTTAATCAAGGGGAGCGATTAGGTTTGAGAAGAACAACAAATAGAGGTCGATACGCGCACCGCGATATCTGCTGGAGGCATTTGTGATCTCTCGGCTGGATCAGGCTGCCTGGCCCCGAAATCCAGCAGTCCTGCGGGCCGGGATCAATCGCGGCGCTTTGCCTCGCCCCTAGCCCTGGTGTGTCCCCTGCCCTCCGCCCCGCTGCTGCTATTTCACAGATACGTGCTCCAAAGGAAAACACCGTCCTTGCTCGCACATTTTAGAGACGACTTCACAGCTCTGCGGCTTGATGGAAAGCCTGTAACGGGGGGAAAGAGGTTGGGTACAGCCCCGTCCCCCCGGCTGCTCCCTGCCCTTATTTCGGGCTGGTGCCAGCTCCTGCTGCCTTGGCGTTAGATAAAAGAGAAAAGTGAAGGAGTATAAAGTTTAGAGGCTGTGGCAGGGACTTTTTTTTTTTTTTTTCTCATTTCAGGCAAGGGGAATGGATATAAAATGAAAAGCAAGCAATCAATAAAAGGAGAAAGTTGTGTGTCTGAAAAAATAAAAATGCACGGCTGCCGGTGCTTTTATCCGAGGCCTCAGCATGAGAATAATGAACGGAAACCTTGTTTTAGCAGCTGGAAAGTCCCGAGATGGTGCTACAGCCCCTTGTCTCTCCCAGTCTACAAAAAAAATCCCCAGTGGGCCAGGTTCTTCCCTCCCCTAGAGCTGCACAAACCTGGGATCGTGGCGCTGCCCTCCACAAGGAGATTTTGTGCAGGTTGCAGCAAGGGCAAGGATCAGCCCCGCCGCTGTAAATCAGCGTGGTCCTAACGGGGTGGACTCTGCCTTTCTGCCACACCACCCCTGTCCCAAGCGGGGACCGTCACCTCTCGTCTCTGGTGGGTTACAGGAACACGAATAAATCACCTTTTATCCTTCGGATAAAACCCCAGGAGCCGCCGACCACTTTGTGCCTCTGCCCTTCCTCTCCCCCCGCAGCACTTTACAACCAAAAATGGGCATAAAACTGGAAAAAAGTAAACCTGTGCTTGTGTGAGCGCCGGGGACGTGCAACAGACCGCTCTGATTTAATGGCTATCCAGTCATTCGGTTGTTAACAAATCGATATTTTCCTAAGAAACGGTACGGCCTGCCGTAAATATCTTCATAGTTATATGAGCCTTGGCCGTGTAATTCATGCACTGCAGGGACCGTAATGAGCTACATGATGGCTGTGTCAGGGGGGATATTTATTGGGAGATAATGGTGTCTGGATGGCCTGTAACAGGTTAAAAAGAGAAAAAAGAAAAAAAAAAGGAAAGCCGCAGACCTGTTCATAATTCTTGTTTCTCGCAGTGCATATTGCTTTGAAGTATACCTGCTCGTTGTTGACTAAATCAAAGAGTATTGGGTAATACACGGAATTTATTTGCACTTGCAGCGTATAATCTAAAACATATAAATTTACAACTAAATGGAAGCTCTCTTGAGCTCTGGAGTAGAATTGATGCTGCGGTGATGGAGCGCGGTGGTCGGTGCCTGCCACCTCCAGAAATCCCTCGTGGTTTCTGCCTGTATTTGGCCGCCCTCGCCGCAGGGAAGGGGTCGGGTAGAGGCTGGGGCCGGATCCTGGCTCAAACTGGGTAAGGTGGTGTAGCCTCGAGGGCTGCCAGGGCTCAAACCCCATCGCCCAGCTCGGCCCGACGTCCTGTGCAGGCTGCTATCTCCCTCGTGGGAAACCTTCACGGAAAATGTGCCGAGAATATATCTCCTAGAGAGGAAATGAGCAATGCTCACACGGCAAGCAAACGTCCCTACCACGCAATTACTTCTAAACGTGTTATTTTATGGTCCTTCAAAAAAAAAACACCCAAAACCAAACCCCACCGAACAACAGCGACAAAACCCCCGCAGAATAAGAGAGGAGGAGGAAAAGCGAGCAATCAGGGAATCATTCTCGGCTTCGATTGCCCTCAGGAAACGAATGTGTCAGGGAGGATTGAAGGATGGTGTTATCCTGGGAGAGCGCGAGAGACAAACAAACCGAGACAGCGAGGCTGCCTGCCACGAGATGGAGAGGATGGGGGAGAGCCGGGGGCAGCGGGGAGCTCGGGGGGGCTCTGGTCAGCCCTGGTCACGCTTCGTGGAGAACAGGTTTGTAAATAGCAGGCAGAGGGTATGTAAAAGCTGAGAGGTTGTTTTAATGGGGAATTAATTGCGGGAGAAGCCAACAGCTCAATAAACCGATGCTTTGTAGTCTCCGGGGCTTTTTTTTTTGTCACCTCTCAACAGCTTCTGTCCCCTTAGCTGCCTGCACCGCCCCGCTCGTGCCTCCAGAGTGCTTGGCACGTCTGTGCAGTGGTGGTTTTGCCTTTATAGCTCATTTTTTCAGTGACCTGTCATCAAAACGGGCAATTAAACTTCTGACCCGGGGCTGGACCTGCCTGCGGCTCGCCCCGAAGCCCTTCCCCAGGACTTTCCCCCCAGGCCCCCGTGATATCCACTTGGCAACGGGAACGTCCTCGGGGTTTCCAATTTTCTTGTGAATTACCTGCTTCCTGTGTCTGTAATTACACGGAGCCAGAGCAGCTGTGCCTCTGCCTTTGATTAGCACATAAAATCCACTTCAGAAAAAAGTGGTCCTGGATTACCCCCGTTTTCTGGTGGCTTCGCTCAATTGGCTCTTTCCAGGCTGTTTAGCACTCCAAACAGCTTCCAATTTAGCAGCCTCCAGCGTCCCACCACCCTTTTCCGTGGGCTTTATGCAATTAGCAGCATCTCCACTCCACCTTCGCTCCCCTCTCTTAACGAGCACCAGGCTCGAATCGCTGCGAAGTAGCTGGCGGGGGGCACTCGGAGGGAGAAGTGCTCGGGGACACGGGTGCTGACCCCGCACAGAGCCGTGTCCCCGGAGCCTGCCAGGCCCTCGCTTTGTGCCTCTTTTTGGGACCTGAGAAACTGCAGCTCGGCGGCTTTTGGCACCTCATTTCATTGCTGCTTCTCTTTTTCCCCTCTGCATCTTTGCCTGCCTTCCCTATTTACGCACTATTTCTTGTGGGACGAGAGGTTTTATTTATTTATCCATTTATTTATTTATTTTCCTGCACAGCTATAAAAACAAACCTCCAGCTCACATCAAAAAGGTTCTGAGCAGCCACCTCAGGGGGAAGGTGGCGATCTCTTCTTTCAGCAGTCCTCCCATCACTTTTCCCACCGCGATGACAAGGCAGAAGGTCCCTGCGGTCCCCCTTGTCCCTGCATGGCCGTGTTGCATCGCGGGGATGCTCGTGCATGGGCAAAGCCCCTGGCAGGGGGTGCTCAGCACGGTGCTGGGCGGATCCGGCCCTCGGTGCTGCTCTGGCACCACGGTGGGGACGGTTTCGCTCGTAATAATCTCTCCCGAGCGCCGCTTGCGTAAAATGCATGGTGCAAAATATTGGAAAGGCGGTGGATCAGATTTGCCTGTCAGCTGTGAACCTCAGCAGTATTACTTGTGACTTCAGAAATATTACACGGGCCTTTATTTGGAGGAAAAGGAAAGCAAAAGCTTGGGCCATTGATCTCAATTGAGTTACCCTTCAATGGATTTACCCCCGTGTAATTCAGAGCAGAGATTTACCCATAACGATTTCACCCATGACTGAATAACTTTCCCTTCGCCGTGCCGGTAACACACGGGAGAAACCCGGCAATCAAATCACTCATGTGCACCGAAACAGCGCGGCCGGCTGCGCCGCGAGCATCGCTCCCGCGCCGCCAACGTGTGCCGAGGAGACAAGATGATTTAAGATGTGTGTTTGAGTCCTGCGCCGACTTACATCTGTTTTATCTCCCGTCAGCCGAGATGAATAATCAAGGGGAGAGCGTGCTAGGGCGAGGGAAAAGGTGGAGGCTCCTGTTAGCACCACGGAAAGCAAGGCGTGTGGCATCTGCTGCAGGCAACACACAGCTCTCCGCTCTTTTTCCTCTTTCTAATCCTTAGCTGGCGAGAGGAGAGGAGATGCACGGGTCTGATGTGGTTTCGTGAATGGTTTCGGGGGGGATTAAATCCCCTCCTGTGCATCCCGTGCCCTCCCTTGAGCATCAGGACAAGGCTCCGGATGGCTCCTGCTCCTTGCAGAGCGGGGTCCCAACCCTTACAACCGGTGGGGACGTTCTGCACCCCCTGAATTTAAAGCTGGTGTTCGGAACGGGACTGGAGTGGCATAAATCAGCGCCGGGTCCCACCAGCACAGCTCTTGGACCGTGACCAAGGTCGTATTTCCAGGAAAAGCTGGGCTGTGCTAAGACAGGCCTGTGCCAGCAGTGCCTGGGCTGAAATGCCGTGATGCAGCCCCAAAACCATCCCGGACCCCAAAGCTGTGAGCCCGAGAACTGGGCACGAGGCTGCTCGGGGAGCTCGCCACGAGCCGAGGCAGAGCGTTGGGTCTGCCCTCGGAGGCTGCCGAGCGAGGATATTAATGGTTTCCCTAAGGGCAATGTTCAGGCAAACAGGTTTGTCATTTATTTTGCAGATTTACAGGAGTATTATTAATTTACCGGGACAAACTCCATCAGGAGAACGCATTCGTTTCTAAAATATAACTTATTCGCAGTGCCCGGACCCGCTCCTCAGACGGGGATTCCACTGGTTAAGAATTATTCAAATATTGATCTGGACATTTCTAATTAACTTTGCCCATACATTATTATGCATATGCACAAAAATGGATTTTTGCCGTCCCAGTAATTAGATTTAATACCTGAGGTAACTTATATTTATGTGTTTAATTATTAGATTCATTAGCAATTTTAATAAATGCTATCGGCTCGGGAATTAACCACCACACTTGACACTTGTTGACTTTTCCACTTGCTGGTGAAATAACTGTGTAATCAGAGCAGGAGGGAGAAAAGATTTCCTTCAGACTGCCTTGGAAGCAATTATCAGGCGCTCTGTAATTATTAATACGTTCTTTCCGACTGCGGCGTGCTAGTTTCCCAAACCAAGGCCGCTTGTGATAAAGTGAAATAAATCCCAGGATCCCAGAACTGGCTGAGGGGAGCATCCTGCTGAGGCTGCGGGGGGAAGAACCAGGCTGATGTGACAGGCGAGGGACGGGGACGAGGGGTTTTTGGGTGTTAAAGTGGGGCCAAGAAGGGCTGCCCGTCGCAGTATCGCGACATGTCACAAAATCGGTGTTCAGGGGAGCCTGAATGCCAGGCTAAAGCAGCCTGGAAGCCGTAGCGTTGAGCCCAGCAAGCGCCCCAGTTCAAACTGGGATCCTGTTTTATTTTGGCGCCGCAAAAAGCCGCCTTTCCCCGCCGTCCGGGGAGATTTGCTGTCTCCGAAACGCACCCCCCGTGTGTTCATCTTCGCCCCGGGGGCTCGACACGGGGATGGGGTGGGTGGCAGGGGGACGGTGCCACCGCCCGGGACCCGCAGCATCCCCGGCTCCCGCCTCGTGCTCCCCGGCCTCACGCTCGCGTTGCGATTTGGTGCCGGGGCCGCGGGGAAATTGCCGGCAATTTGGGCTGAAAGCGGTTGGCAAATTGCAGTGTTTAGGCCCGCTCGGCGGGGCCGCGTGTGTGCAGAAATTGCAGGGGAGGCGCCTGGAAAGGCGTGCGGGTGTTCGGCGGGCGAGGGGTGCCCCGCCAGGCCGCAGGTATTGGTAAACACAGGGTAAATCGAGCGAAGGGAGCCGTCCCTGCGGGAATCAGGGGAAGGCAGAGGCATGGGGAGAAGGGGAAGGCAGCTGGGAGCCCAGCACGGACCTGCCTCTGCTGCGACAGGCACAAATTTACCCCTGAGATTAAGAGCTTGTGGCACGGAGCTGCTCAGGGGTTCGCGGCAACGTGCGTCTCTTTTGGAGACCTAACGGCAGGGAGGCTGCTGGATTGCTTGCTTGCTGGTGGCTTATACATCTCCTCCGCAAATTTGCCCCATAAACTTCCCAGCCAACTGTGGTGATTTATGTCCCGGTGCAGCTCAGGGTGAGCAAGAAAGGCTTTTTTTTTTTTTTTTCTTTGTCTTTATTTTTTTTTTCTCATTCAGTTTAAGTAAAAGACCCCTTACAGGCCTGTGTGAGAGGTGGGATGCTTCCTTAGAAAGGGCTCGGGGTGCCCAGGACCGGTTGCTGACCCCTTGCAGACACAGCACCAACAAGGCGGCAGCACGATAAACCAGCCCCCAGCAGCATTTATCGATCGGTAAAAGCCTCCCGAAACAGATGGACGTTTCTGCCCGTCCCCCGAGGACTTATGCTCCTCCTGCTGTGACAACGGGGAGAGAGAGGGATGGGATTCGTGCTCGGGGATCACCCCGCTGCTGCTGGTGGATACACATTGCCCCGATACACGGGCACGGGGCCACCTCCACCTTTGGTCTTCGCTTTCTGGGCTGCAAAACCCCAAAATGGGTGCCAGCCCTGCTCCACGAGGCTTTTTGGGGTGGCTTACCTACAGCAGTGCCGTGGCTGCATGAAATTGGGAAGGAAAACCAGGCGCACAGAGGTGCTGTGCATGGACCATGCTGCAGCTCACCTGTTCCTGGAATTATGATTATTTTTTTTCCCCCCACCTCCCTCTTTCCCTTTCCCTCCTCCCAAGCTCAGGAGCCTCGCGAGGTCCGTGTTACACGAGGCACTTCGCCTTCAACCTAAAATCCTTGTTAAAGACCTGTGTGTGCGTGCGTGGGGGGGGGGGAAATCAAACCGTTGATCAAATCCGACAAATTCCCCAAGCCTGGTTTACACGGCCAGAATGAGATGCTAATTAATAAACAGCAAAAAGCAGCCGGGCTCCAATTTGCATAAATGTGCTTTGTCAAACTGTTAGGTAAACAAAAGCCCAGGAATGGCAGCCCAGGACGGATTCATCGCGCGGCGATCCCAGCGAGGCTGTTCGGTGGGGATTACAGCCCCTGCAATTTTATTTTTTTTGCTTAATTTCTCTCTCTGTCTCCGGTTAGGATTCAATTCGCCGCCTATAATCAGCTGCAGACAGAAAGCCCTGATGTAAAGGCTTGACACAAATAATGACAAAAAAAAAAATGAAGCCTTTTCCTTTTGTGTCCCTTCCTCATGCGCACACACGTGTGCGTGGGGACTGTAAATAAAAAATCGGGGTTTTCATAGGCGCGGGTAAAAAGGCATGCGGTAAATTCGTTATAATCCTTTTTAATTACAGCTGCCTGGGGCAGTTGGAGGTTCTGAGCAGCGGGAGCTGAGGCCAGGAGGTCAGCCCGCGTGGCTGCCGGGGGGAATTGCGTACATGGGGGCAAGGGGATGCTTCGAGCTCAGAGGTGAGGGAGAGATTTGGGGCAGAAACCCGCTTTTTTTCTCCAGAGACCCCACTGGCAGGGCCTTCCATTTGCTCTCCTGTCCCCGGTTAGGATCTCAGCTTTCCTTGGCCAGGTCTCCCTCTGTCAACTTATCCGGTATGGAGGAGTCGTGAGAGCTTTGGGGCAGGGAAAGAGCCCGTAAAACAACCACAAAAACCCTTCCAGCAGCTAATTGAGATTCCTCCTGGCTAGCAGATAGTTAGGTGGATGGACAGATAGAATTGAGAAATTATGATAGTTTATTATTCGCTCTTGGTACATTTTCTTTGATGCTCTCTGGGCCATTTATTCTACCACATTAGCTGATTTTTATTTTGATATTGTAATTTTCATTTTGGTGAAAGCACCCACAGGAACTGAATGGGAACTCATCAGCATAAACTGAAAGGAAGAAATAACTTGTATTAAACATAATAATATTTTTTCTGAAATAAGAGGAGAAACCAAAACGATGTACAGATATGGACACACAACCGAACGCAATCAAGCTGCTTGCAGCTTGGGCCACAAAACCCCATCATTTCTGTGCTGTTAACCCAAAAGTGTGGTGCTCTGCTCGGCCAGGGCCGGCCTCAGCAAAATCTCAGCGCGGCGCTGAGTGCGCGTGATGCGGGTTCACCCTAAAAAAGTGTAGCTAAAAAAAAGGGATTTTTCCTTTTCCTATTTGCCACACCACAGAGGGAGCCAAATCCCCATATAGGAGCTGCCCAGGCCCTTGATGGCTCCACAGGGTGATGCCCAGGCTGGGAAGCGCTCGCTCAGACATTTCCCCAAACCCGATTTCAGCACATCCCAGCTGCAGAGCAGTGTGGAAGCGGGGAGCTTTCTGCTCAGGAAATCGTGTCTGCTCTCCATCTGAGAATCAGGAGAGCTGTATATTGGTTATGGTGCCAATTACTGCAGCGCGGCTCCGAGCGGCTGCGGTTCCTCCAGTTATGGACAGAGCTGGGCAGGTCAGGACTGTAAGCGGTTGCGTTTCGGGGGGCAGCAAGGAGCTATGAAGCAGGGCAGAGCACCTTGTTTCGAGCCTCTCCTGATCTGCCGACCTTTTCCTGCCTTCGCCGGAGGTTCGGGGCGCAAAGTGTAAAATTAAAAACACAAAAGCGTTTGGCTGAATTGGAGAGAAAATGGGTAACGGGTCTCTGGAAGGCTTCCTGAAGCCAAGGAAATAGCGTGGAAGATTGCATTGCATCCTTAGGTGCGCTGCTTTCATCCCGGCTTGGCAGCTGGCTGGCACTACAGAGGAGCTTTCAGCACACAAAGCGTCCGGTTGGCTTCGGCTGACCACTCGAGGGCTTAAGGGCTTTGCTGAGTTAGGGCTTTCCAGCGGCTTTTTTCAAGTGGCATGGCTATTATTTAGATTTTCCGCTGATGTTTATTCTGTACGGATCTCCAGGCTTTTTTTTTTTTTCCCCACAAGCAGCTTGCTCTTGCTGTTGCTATTTATTTATTTATTTATTTATTTTACTGCAAGGATTAAGCATAAATCATTCTCCTTCAGTGCACCCTTTCCCAGACACAGACCTCTCCAGGCACGGTGCTGAGCCCCGAGCTCTGCTCCTTCAGGACCACCCTGCAGGTGACCTTAGCCGGGGCCCCGGTGGCTCCTTTCCAGGCCCCCCAGCGCTCACCAGGCTTTGCAACGGGAGTGTTGTAAGAGATTTAATTTCTTCCTGCTCCCCAGGGCTCCGGGCCAGCTCAGGGTTAAGCAGACCCAAACCGTGGGATGTGGGGGGGAAGCTTCGTGCAAGGAAACGCTGCAAAAAGGGATCGAGGGCAGCCCCACCAGGCTCAGGTCCCAAGGAGTTAATAGGACAAGTTGGGGCGGGGGGAAGAGAGATTAAAAAGCATGAATCACATCTTCATAGCACTCCTTGAAGGACTTCCAAAAGAACATGAGAAAGGAGGTAAGCGACGGACGGGCTCCTCGCGTGCTCTAATCCCCCCTCCTTCCCTTGGCAGAGATTTGTGAGATGCAGATGAGAGATTTCCTGCTTGGCGAGGAGGGGGGAGCTGCAGATTAAATCAACCTGCTCGTCTCCACGCTGCCAACGCAGTTTGAAAGACGCTTAAATATTTATTTAAAAAGAAGTTGGGGGGGGGGGGGAAGAGAAAGAGAGGGGTACATAAAATTAAAATGTTCATTATCTCACAATTCATATTTAATAAGAGTCGTCGTTACAGCTGGGTAATGGATTTCCTGCCATAAATGCCTCCCATATTTTGAGGGCCCAGCCTTGGCTGGGGATGCCTGGCATTGGGGAAGGCACAGCCAATGCTGAGATGTGGGAGAGGAGCAGCACCGAGGTCTGAAACACCCCCAAATCCACCGAAATCTCGCTATTCTGAGACTATTTTATCTTGCACTAAGGAGCAATGGGAGGATTCTGCCTGAGTGCAATCGCCCGGCTGCTGCTCTGCGTTTGGGGCCGGCCCAGACGTTTGTGGGGTGTTTGTGTGAAGCGGGGGAAGCCCAGGGAGGTTTTTTAAGGCTGCTGCTCGAGGCCACGCGCCGCTTTTCCCTGGGTCTGCCCCTGGGACTCCTCAGATTTGCCCTGAAACAAAAGCTCTGGTGGAGCAAAATCCCAGATCCGTTGGCTCTTGTAAGGCAGAGTCCAAGAGCTATTAAATATTAACGTGCCAACAACATTAGGAAAATCCAGTGGAACTGAAGTGACTCTGAATGTGAAGTGCTGATTAACTGCTGGAGGGGATTATTGAGGAGCTAAACGGAAAGAAACGCGGGGAATTGCCTAATGTGGATTGATCGGAGGCTCCCTTTGGACCAGGAAGGGCTCGTTAGCCACTACCTGATGCTGCTATTTAGAAGCACGGTTAGCTGAGCTACTTTGGCTCTTTCTTTCTATCAGCTTATTAGAAACCCCTGGGTAGTGCGATATCTCCAAATAGGATGAAGCTGTATTTACTAATTCGGGAGGATTAGCGGGAGTAGAATTATTAAGATCCCTATCGGAGGCTGTTGAGGTCTGTGGCTGCTTTTGTCCTGTCTCCATCTCGGGGAAAGCTGCCGCAACGGCCTCGGATCCCCCAGCGGGCCCAGCCTGGGAAAGGGACGCCGAATTGCTGTCGGATTTCGCTGAAATTTTAGTCGAAGCCTCAAGAAGCAAGGAAAAGCTCCCTGAAAAAAAACACACGAGAGGCTAATGCCCCTCTCTGCTCTTGCTCCAAGGGTTTCTGCATCTCTGGGGGCAGCCTGTGCCCACCTCTCATGGGATCCCCGCGCCGAAGGGGTACAAGGGGCCGGGAGGATGCTCGGGGTGAGATGCTCTAGCCACCTCCTGGGAGCTTTTCCTTGGCCCAAGCTGATGCCAGGGCAGGGATGGAAAGGGGAAGGATTGCACCGGCGTTATAATAAATGTCTCTGGCAGGGACGGGTGGCTTTATTAACTCCATTTGTCTTCCGTGGTCACACAAATGGTGGCGATAAATCACCCAATCACCGGCACAGTCACGGGGCTGGCACAGCCCCTGCCCCTATCCCTGCTTATCCGTGCTCCTGCGTGGGCTCTGCAAAGTGGGGGAAATGGTTTGTCGCTAGGAGTGAAGTGGTGAAAAGTTGGGAAACATCAGTGTGGGGGGATGCTGTGCCTGGGAACTCCATGGCAGGAGGGATCTGGCAGCAAAATCCCCCCTCCCTGCGGGGTTAGCACGAAGACCATCTCTCCCTTTCCTCTGTCAACCTGATTTTTGTTTTATTTTACTTTATTTCATTCCGTGTCTCTTTCCTCCTCCTTGACAAATTACACTTCCTCAGCTACCGTAGTTCAAAGTGCCTCTTCGTGGTTTGTTTGGGATCGGTGAAGAATAGCTTTTCCCAAAGAGCAAAAAAACCACCCCCTGCCTCAGAAATGCATTTTTTTGTGTGTGTTTGCTTTAATAGAAGAGTCTTGTCTTATCGATTTCGATCCCCATGCCGACACAGATGTGTGCAGCATCAGAAGATGGACCGGAGAAATCAATGGGGTTCCCAGGGTGCTGCTGCCTGCGTGCGTGGGTTATGGGGTTTCTTGCTGGTGCCATCCCACACCTGACCCCACTGCCGCCCTCCTCCAGCCCATGGCAGAGACAAGGCGTGATCCATCCTGGCCAGTGAGGTTCAATGGCTTAAAAGCCTGGGGCAGAAGTAATAGAAAACTAAAAAATGTTTGGTTTTGTTTTTTTTTTTTTTTCAACTTTCTGGCTTCAATTCATGCTCTTTCAACTCCTGTCTGATAGAGGAATATAGATTTGGTGTCAGGTTGACTGTTCGTATTTAATGTTGTTACATCAGCAGAAGGGACGTGGCTTTTTGGCTTCTCAAAAAAGCCTGGAAACAGAGCGGGGTTTCCAAAAGCGGCCGTAGGAAATCTGAGTTTGTTTTGAATGGGGACAGAGGTGCAAACGCCAACATTTCCCATCTCGATTTTCCACCACCCCGCCTTCCAGAGCATCCATTTCCTGGGGAACTTCACCGATCTCCCTCGTTTCAATGTGAAGCCAGAGAATAACCTGGAATATTAACATTTCCTCTAGATTAGAGATCTGTTTACTCCCCCAGCTTCTGGGGCTCCTTACGCACAGCCCAGCACGAAGCTGCCCCCCTGGATTTGCCCCTTGGACCACCCCATCACCCCCACCCTCAGACCCTCGGTCAGAGCACGACGCTCATGAAGTGATGCCTCAAGTCAGCAACCCTCCAAAATCCTGCTTGTCGTAGGTCCCTGGCTGTTCTTTAGTGCTGCTTTTGGGGTGATGGATAACGGGAAACGTGCGAGGAGCTGGCGCAGCGCCCGTATGATAAACCTCAGCGTGACCCAGGGGAGGGAGGGAGGCAGAGCAGGCGCCTTATCTGTCTATTTATCTATCCGCTCTTCTGGCCGAGGAAGCCCTGATTTAGGTGGCAAGGATCCACCTTTTTTAGATCTGGATGAATGAGGCTTCAAGGGAGGATTTTATTCCATCTGTATTTCTCTTATTACTTCGCCAAATCGTACCCCTGCCCCTTCCGCGGCATTAATCATTCTCGTTCCTCCTCCGAGATCTCTTTCTAATTCCCTGATGTCTTCTTCAGGCTGCAGAGCCACGAACACGGGCGTAATGCAGATCGAGGGACCGCAGGCGGGCTTTCACTGCTCAGCCCTGCCAAATTCTGCCTTTGGTTGCTGCTGCCGGCGGTCCCCAGCTCCCGGTGCCGAGCAGAGGGAGCCGCGGGGGGGGGGCAGGAGCTGCCCCTTTCTGTGCAGACGTGTCTGTGCAGTGCTCAGGGGATGCTGCGGTGTCCCGGCGGGCGTTTGTGGGTTCCTGCCCCTGGAAAATGCAATCTGCCACGGCCACATCCCGTAAGAACAAAGACCCTCCCGCGAGGTTTAGCTGACGTGGGAAGGGGACGCTGCCAGCTCCGCGGGGACGGCTCTTCTGAAAGGATTACGCAGATGAATTGCCTCGCAAGCTGTGAGCACCAACAATGGATTTTGTTTTACACTTGTTTTTGTTAGTACCCATTCAGCTCCGGAGCTGAAGATCCCCTGGATCAAAGTGCACGCGGCAGGTTCGGCTCTTCCCCCCCTAATTAGAGTTCGAGGCAGCGATCCGTGCGGCCGAGCCTTCCGAGGGCTCCTGCCGGAGAAGCAGCCTTGCCATCCCCGCTATTTCTGAGCTTAAAAATAAAACCCGTCGTCGCCGAGAACCGCAACTCTTCCCTGAAACACAAACAAGTGAGCTGAGCCGACGCTCTCAGCCCTTGTCATATATCACAGAGCTCCTTGCACACCAGCCTCTTAAAAGAGGTTTTCCACCAGGGTTGACACGAACACAAACGGCCTCCTGCTGCTTTGCTCTCCTTGTCCCATCGCTTCCCAGCGTTGGCTTGTGTTGTTGGTGGTGGTTCGTTTTTTTTTTCCCCTCCAGCCAGGGCTTTTTAAACTCGGAGTTGTTTCTTTAGGAGAAGATGCTTTTCCTTGCGAGCACCTTGGGATCCTGGTGCTGTGGCCCTGGGGTGCTGCCGCGGCTCCGCGTGCTCCTCTCCCGGGGCGCTCCTCTCTGAGCAATCACGCTTGAAAAATGTCTGGCATGCCGAGCTCTGTTGAATGGGAGAATGGTGAGTGGGTGGATTCAGGGGGAAATAAAGGGGTTTGTTCTCGGTGCCGGTTAATGAAATTAGAAAATGGAGAAGAGCTTGCCTAATACACAGGGAAAGATAAAATATGTTTCAAAAAAAAAAAAAAAAGAAATCACGGTGCTGCAGTTCTCTCTAAATGTCAAAATATTACATTTTGGGGATGATAAAGATGGAAGAAATAGCTGGGTTTCAGTTTCAGGTGCCACATCATATCTCTTCCCCTCTGTAATTTTTATTAAAATGTGAATGTTCCAGGAAGTCATTATGCCGTCTTTATTATGTTTGCATTGGAAATAATGAGTTTATTTGAGGAAAGTGCGTAGAAGGGAGGCACGCGTGTGTCATCTCGGGGGGAAGAGCGGGGCGGGCGCTGACCCTTCTGTCTGCTGTCCTCCTGGGTGCTGGATGTCACCGCGGGGAGGTGACAAATCGAGGACCCCGAGCAAGGCGCAGGGTGCGGAGCATCCTCTGCTGCAGCCCCTGCCCCACGGGCCGGATCCTGAGCTTCTCTTACTCCTCCAGCCCAGTCACGGAGCTTGATTTGCTTCCGCCGAGGCTGCCTGGAGCCACTCGCTGGCCGCTGTAAGGTGGGGATTGAAATCCAGCGCGGCAGGAAGGGTTTTTTCTCTGCGCGAGGAGAGGGTCTCGGTGCTGCCAGCCTGCTCTGTGCCTGCCCGAGCACCCAGGGAGCGGCGCCTTGGCAATCCTCCTCCGCCAGCCTTTATTTCCATGCCTTAACACCAGTCCTTCTGCTCCCCCGTGCAATTGCACTCCGGTTTTTCTTTTCCCACTGTCTCTCTCTAAGGGGAAGCGACGGAGCAGCGAGCTCCACCTGCTCCCCTTCCCCGCCATCTGCTCCCGCGCTCGGGCTGGGGCAGAGATGCTGTTGCACACCGGGGCTGGAGGCTTGCCCCAAGCTCCCGTGCATTTTCTCCTTTATTTTCCGTTTCCCGTGCGTTTTTGCCTTTAACGTGCAAATTTTGTGCTGCAGAGAGTATCAGCAGCAAAGGAGGGGGAGCAAGCTCAGACCCCTCCTGACACCCCAACGAGCAGTAAAGGCACGGAGGTTTTCCTTTTTCTTCTTAGTTTACATCTTTGGATGAGTATGCGGACGTCTGTTCTTTTTGCTGCGCTTTTTATTTTTGTTTTTTTTTGTCCACGTTTGTAGGAAACGAACTCGTTCAGCAAGATTACTTGGCTTTTTCAAACTTGCGCGAGGCGAGGCGAGGGGAAGCGCGGTGCGCTCGTGATGCCGATGCTCTGCCCGTGATGCTGGCTCCCTGCTGACCTCGGGCAGTGCCAAGGGTGAAGCAGACACCACTGCTTCTTCAGTGCTTGCTTCGCCTTCCCCCTTTCCGTGAGCTGGCAAGGCAGCAGAAAAATAAAGTGTTGAGACCCCGAGGTTGCCCGACAAAGGGCGCTGGGGACAAGAAATAAAGCATTTAGCGACTGGCTCCCCCTGAGAAGTGAGGGAGGTTTTTATTTGAGGTTTTTATTGCAGGGAGGGTGATGGATTGGCTCAAACCCCTCCAGCAGGTGGGAGGTTCCCTCCACATCAAGGCAAGGTCCGTGGAAAGGTCGCCTTTGCCAAGGATGCCCCGTTAAGCTTAGATGAAATCCGTGGCCCCGAGAGCCAGAGAAACTCAGCCCGTGGGTGCTGCCCTTCCCGTCTGGCTTAAAAGAGGAGTCAGTGGACGTCACTGGTGGGCACTAATTTTCTGCAGGTTCCCAGTGCCTGAGAGTTGGCGGGTTTGGAGAGGAGGTGGATGGATCTCAAACCCCACGTCTCCAACCCTACTTCTTCCAACCCTCTTTTGGCAGCTGCAGCTTCGAGGGCAAACAGCAGACAAGCTTGGAGCGCCCCCGACGCCCACTTGCTGCCACTTGTGAGCAATTAAAAGAGGCCTGGAGACTCGAATTATTGCAGCTGCCAGCTTGGATAGCGGGGTGAGAGCTCCCTGCTGCCAGCCGGGGACGGGGAACGGGGACGGGGATGCTCAGCCGCAGCCACCGGCCGCCCTTTGTGCGGCGCCGCAGCTCGCCGCCTGCAAAGCAAGGCTGAGAATAAAAGGCTGAAGAATAAAAATAAAAGAATAAAGGCACAACGGAGCACGATGGTGGGCGTGTGGAGGGGAAGCAAGGGAAGCTGGGCTGGGTAAAGACCTGATAAATTCCTGTATGTTGTGTCGTGTGCTTCCTAGCGCCTGGCCTGCTGCTGTGTGCGTGGCGGGGGCTGATCCGTGCTGGTTTTGCACGGCGGGCAGGGAACTGGTGCCTCCAGCTGGGAGGGGAGGCACCCTCCAGGTGGGAGTCCGGAGCGGGGGGCGCCCCTTGGCGGGCACAGATCCCTAATTGCCTCTCCTGTTAATGGGAAAACCCTTCGGTGAAAGTATCTGTGGGTATCGGCCATGCTAACGCGAGTGGACAGTTGGCTGCTGACAAACCATGGTATAAATCCTCGAGTCTGCTAGCTGCAATATTGGCTTTTATGTTTAATAGCATTTGGAAAGAAGTCGTGTGTTTCTATGAGATTCACTCGCACAATTAGAAGCCTGGAGGGATATAATTTTGTTTTAAAAGTCAAAGTATTGTCATAAAAGCTTTTGGAAGAAGAGGGAGAAATAGCAATGTTTTAACTCTCTTTTTTAGTTCCGAAATAAAAGTCTTGACGCGGGATCATTTTGGAGCAAACTTTCCCATATGCGTTAAAGGAGCCCAGGTGCAGCTGGAGAGGTGACTGTGAGTCCTGTATATCCATCTTTAATAATTCCTGGCTTTATCTGCTGCAGAGTGAATGATGTTCTCTCTGCCCCCAACACAGACACAACCTGTGCCCCGGCATCCTGCAGCCAGCTCTGGAGCTGTTCCCAGCCCCCGTCTCAGAAAATTAGCCGTAATTAGCTTTTCTGTGGCATTGCACCTCCGGGGAGCGGGAATAATTCTGTGAAGGGAGAGGGAACAGCCTGGTTTTGTGGAATAAGCTGAGGCAGCGTGCGGGGTAAGGACTGGATGGATAGTCCTGAATTCAGGGCAGGCTTCCGTAAAGTGGGAGCGTCCTGGGGGTTTGCTGCTGCCCCCTCAAATACAGGCTGAGGACCACGAGCTGTTATCCCCCTTGGAAATCCTGGCGATCCGCTGGGCTGCCGTTAAAGTGAGGAACCGCCAGCAGCCGGGGTTATTTTACACCTTTAATAGACGTATTGCCTTCCATTAGGGCTTCATCATTGGCCTCCCCGTGTAAGCACCTCGAGAGCATCCATCACAATTAGCAGAACATCGCAGGAGGCATAAAGGAGACTGATGCGGGGGCTGGAGGGAGGCACGGAGCATTATTTGCCCCGGAGGCTTGGCCTCTCGGGGCTTTTCGGTGAAGTCCCAGGGCCCGGAGGCATGCTGCAGCCCGAGACTCTCAGCTTCCATTAAATAATAAGAAGAACGATAAATAAGAATAAGTTTCCAGCCCTCGTGATTGCTGTTAAAAGCTAGAAATACGAACCCTGTCTCCGAAATGCAAATCCCTGTTTATAATTGGTATAAAAGCGCTCACGTTTTTAAGACCGACTTCATTGGGCTTGAGGGGAAGGAGGAGCGGGGAGGAGGCTGGCCCCAGCTCCCAAGGTCTCTCCTCGCTCAGCATCGTGCTCGGCTCGGAGCTGTTTTTTTCCCAAACCCCATTGCTCCCCTGGGGCCTGCCTGAGCAGGGACTCAGAGGGGCTGGAGGAGAGGCTCTGCTTCCCCTCAAACTACCAGGGATCTGATTGCCGAGGATAAGCAGAGCTGTAAAAGAGAGGGAGTGCGTCCACGGCAGGAAATTAACTGTATTTTGGGCCAAAATCTGGCTAAATCAGCCCCATCGAGTCCCCTACGGGGGACGAGAGGGGGTTGAGGCCTTGCCTGCCCAAGAGGCGTGTAGGATTCTCAATGTGATGAACACTTTAAAAGGAACAAAATCGTTCCTCAGAACACGGTTACTGCAGAAGAAATGCACGTCTTCCTGTGGCCTTATCCTTCCCCTTGCTTGCATTAAACAAATCAGGCTGGATTTCTGTTTCACTCGCTGGCGTATGAAAGAGGAGAGGCTGTAGAGCGGAGGTGCAGAGAAGGCTGGGTGTCTGAGGGGGGATGATTTCACCAAGGCCTGGCTTTTCGAGGGCTTCCTTAGCAGGAAAAGCCCCAAAGCTCCCAACGATACCAGCTTTCTGTATTTTTATCCTAGGTTTACTCTAATGATGCTTCTCTCCTGATCCCGGGGTCTGAGGGAGGGCAGCGAGAGAAGCTTTTCAGAGGCGATGCTAAGCCCCGGATCCCAGGCAGGAATATGAAACATTAAGGAGCAGCTAACGAGAGGAGAATTGAAAGGAGGCTTTTCCCAGAAGAGATGAGCGGGTTTGCGAGAGAAGCCCAGAGGCGCTTAGGAAGGAACCAGCAGCCGGGAGAAGCGCACGGCGCGGGTCGCATCCTTCCTCCGCCTCGCCTGCTCCCGGCAAAGCCCAGGGGCTGGCCATGGGGTTGGGCTCGGGAAGGGTTTGCAGAGAGGAGGCTGGCAGGGCTGTGGTGCAGCCAGAGCAGGGAGATGTGTAGAAACCTGAGCTCCGTGAATAACTTTTGCCTTGGTTTTTCATCGTTTTGGTAACCCGGTAATAGGCTTCATCTAATCAGGGCTGCGGAGCATGGCGCAGCGTCCTCAAAGCATCAATGAATAAAAAGCAATTAAAGGTCCCAAACCTGCTGATCTGTACTCAGCCTACTCCCCTCCCACCCTTTCTTTTGTTGCCTGGCCCATTAAAGGAATTAATTGCTTTCTTTTCAAGTCTGGAGAACAGCCGAGGTCGGACCTGAGCGGAAAGCTCGGATCTGCTGACTCCTCTGCCTTTATATCGGTGCAGGCCCAAATTAGCTTTCTCAATGAGGCTTCCCTTCTTGCCAGGCCAGTGAAAAGAAGAGGAGCCAGGCCCTGGTGGAGGAGAAAAATGCCTCCCCCCAGACAAACCAGGCAAGGAAGGGCAGGGGCAGAGCCCTGGCAGCAGGAGGGTGCTGAGCCCCTGCCTGCGCGGGAGCCGGGCAGGGCTCACGCCGGTAAATTTTTAATCAAAGGTGGCATTGCTGATGTCCCGGGGTTTGCAGCGCGCTTTTATCTCTGCCGAAACGCTTGGAGCTGGAAGGATGCCCTCCACCAGATCGGGATGATTTATACATCTGTAGGCAGGGAGCGGTCCAGGTGCAAGCATCGCTGGAGCCGGTTCCCCCCCGCCTCGAAATGTCGCTGCCCACATCCACACCTCGCCACTGCCCTCGCATCCCCTTCTTCCCATTTTTTCCCCATTCTCCCGCTCTGTCTCAGTGACCGATTTCCTCGCTTTTCCTCCCGTTTTGACTCCTCTTCCCTGGTAGGGTTTGCTTGGCTGGGAAGCCCGGCTGGCGTAAGGGAATGAAGCGTGAGAAATCAAGGCTTTATAACCCATAAAAACATTTGCATTAGCATTCCAGGCTTGAAGCATTCTGAAGTTGCTAAAAGTTGAATGTTTTATTTCCCCCTGTATTTCCATGTTAAAGCAAACACAGATGTTTCTTGCAGGAAGCAGTCCCACTTAATGAAGGGGAAAAAAAAATTGTAGCTGCTTAAACTTGCTAAAGGCATCCTGAGGTCTCCGGTGGCCTGAGCATCCCGGCCGTCCCTGGTGCAATCCTGGGACCGTCCCTCAGCCAGGACTGTGGTCCCTGTGCTTTTGGGGCTGTTTGTTGCAATGGGTTAATTGCCATCACTATAAAAATGTGTGCTTTGTTTCCTGTTTGAATTTGTTTAGCGATTTGTTCTTGCTATGCCTTTCTCCCCTAGATTAAATGGTCCTTCAGCACCCTTTAGCATGCTTGCTTCCCTTCCCAAAACAGCTCCTTTTCCACCCAAAACACCCCCGAGCCGAGACGGCTTATTTAGCTCTAAAATGCAGCCAAACACCCAGCCACCGTCTGCTCCCTTCTTACAACCCCTTGAGCCAATAAAGACCAAGCAGCAGCTTTTATTTAATTTTTTACCTCTTTAAAAGCAGGGATATTTTTTCCCGTGGAGGTGGCAGCACACGCGGGCCAGTGCTGTGCTGGGAATGTATAAGCAGCCCGGGCTGAGAGCAGAGCACAATAGCTGTCACTCGACCGCAGCAGAATGGGGCCATGAGTGGTAGCAGATGAATTTCCTAAGCAACAAAGATCCTGTTTTCATGCAAATAGCTCTCAGTAATAAAATCCAGGAGAAAAGAAAGACAGATAATGTGTTATATAAGCAGAATTATCTTGGCACGGAATGCTTCTTTCAAGGATTTTTTATTTTTTATTTTTTTGGAGACATCAGCAGCCTTTCAGCAACTTGATTTGGGCTGCGAGCGAGAGCAGTGGTGAATGATGTGCAGCGGAGAAAGTGCTTTAGTTGCCTACACAGCGCCGTATGAATTTAACGCGAGCAGCAGCTAATGCGAATAAAACTCAGAAGAAGGTTCCTTGCCACGATAACGCGGCCTTCCCTTCCCCGTAGGAGTTCTGAGCACTTTGCAAGCATCCATTAATTAAGCCTCAAAGGAGATCCCATCCCCGGTTTTACAGCCGGGGTGAGACGGAGTGCTTTGCTCTAGTGCAACGCGCGTGGCGTGGGGATGCACCAGAGCCAGGAGCCGAGCTCTCCCCACCTTATCCCCTCCGTCTGCTGCTAATTCAGCCGCGGGCCCGAGGAGTTTTTAACTTCACAGCCCCTGACCTTGTCAGCCTGCTTGGAGGCTGATGCCCCACGTCCTTCTTGGGGTGTTTCCAGCCCTGGTGTCACCAGGGGGCTCACAGCGATGCCCCTCCGTGCTGCACGGAGGCGATTCATTCCCAGGCACCTCTCTGCTATTTCTTCTTCTATTTTTTTTTTTTTCTAAGCTTTTATGCATTTTCAGGGGGATCTGCAGCAAAACAGCTTCGTCTATAAAAGTGCGTTCAATGCCATGAGCTTGTACCGGTGACCTGCTCGGCATTGCGCACAGTGACTTCTGCAGATAGGTTTGCTGGGGGGAAGTAGAGAGAAAATCCACGGAAATCAGACATGTCAACGTGCTGCTGGGCCCGGTGCTTGGCATCAGCGCCCCCTCACCTGAAGCTCTTGGGCGTGCTTTGGTTTATGGTGGTGTCCGTGAGGGCACCTGCTTGTGTATTACCTATTTTAACTTCAATACGTGCGGAGAGAATAATAACGGCTCAAGGCCAAGCCAATAGGCTGGGGAAGAGGCCAGCCACGGAAGCAAGAGGTAACGCACGAGATGGGTGTTATCGCTTGTAGCCCTGCTCAGAAACGTGCCCCGTGCATTGGCACATCCACGCCCTGCGCCGTCTGTCTGTATTTATCACACGGTACTTGGATCGCCGCGCTCGCTCCCCTCATCCCGACACACGTGTTGCGGGAACTCGCCTCGGTCTGTTAGGATAATTTAATGTAAAAACCGATCGAGATGGTGGCTTTCACATGGAGCACTGCATAAGTTCGGGTCCAAAAAAACAAAATTGCAAACCCTGGAGGGACGCTTGAAACGCAAACCTGCCGCTAGATCCAAAGCCCAGGTCCGATTGCTTTTGAAATCTGTCGTTTGGAAGCTGGACCCTGATTTCTGAGTGTTGAGCATCCAAGTGAAATTCAGCTGGAAGCACCGATCTTGCTTGAATTTAAACAACCCCCAAGCCCCTCGGAGCTGGGCAGCCAAAAGCGCTCGGCGACAGCCATTCCTCCTGCTGCTTTCTGTAATTAAGCTCTAGAAATGTAGGCTCTGCAGATATTTATTTTGTTCCCGGCCTTTTCCTGCTGAAATCACATCCTGAGTTCCTCCACCTTTCCCACCAGCGACTGAGCCGCTCGAGCTCTCTCCGGAGGAGTCAGCAGGGAGATGGCGAGCATCCGGCTCTCCTCCTTCGGTCGTCCCCCCGCTTATTAACACACTTGGCTCCGATGGCGTGTTTTCCTTCTTGGAGCCCTCAGGAGCTATCGTCGGGGCTGTTAATGGAGCTGAAAGGTCTCTTGGGTGTTCCTTGGAAGCACGCGGCTCCTTCCTGCTGCACGGGGGCCTCCGAGCGGCCGCCAGCAGGCAGCTGGAGTCGGTCTGTTCCCTGCAGGAAGAGGTTATTTCTCCTTTATAATAAGTGCAAGTTTGGGGCAGATTTGATATATATATTTATATTTTGATTTATTTATATATATATATTTTGTTTTTTTTTCTTTCTCCTGGTGCCTAGTCCCTTATTCGGCTTGGCTGGCGGAGGTGCAGAGGTGATGCTCTGTCTGTCTGCAGGTCAGGCCTCGTCTCTGCGTCGCTTTTGGTGGGAATTACCCAGCTTCTTGAATCACAGACACACAGATACTCTGCTGCAGCGAGAGCTGCTTCTTTAGGGACTAGCGCTAAGTCTCCACACGTGACCACGAGATAATCCGAAGGCACGACGACGGGGCGGGAGAGGCGCCTTGGAGACCTTGGCAGTAGCCTGTGGCCGGGTGAAGGAGGAAGGAAATTGATGGCAGAGGAGAGCAGGAGCCTCCAGTGGCAGGGAAGTGATGCTGCCGGTGTCGCAGTCATGGCGGAGGAGGTTGTCATGGTGACTCGAGGTGTCAGGAGAAGGTTCCGGAGCCCGCTGTGCCGGGGAGCAGGGGAGCGAGACGGTCGTGGAGCCGCGAGATGGGCGAGAGCGTCCGAAGGAGCGAAGAGAGGAGAAGGCAACGGGATGGGGAAGCGGCGGAGAAGAGTCGCGTTCAGCCGGGAGGTGTGCACTTGATTCCCTTCCCCTTGTGCCTGGATGTGATGGGGAGGGCAGCGGCCGTGGCTCTCCACGGCTGTGCGCCCCAGTGCCCTTCGCCATGGCCCCGTGCCCACTGTTGCTCTCCCCGAGCGCGCCCGAGCATGAAATGGGGGTGTTGGCTCCCACCCAAAGTGCTTCAGCTCTCCGCAGCCCCCCTCGCAAGCAGATCTTTGTAGGGACGTGCCGCCGAGCCCCCGCCGTGCCCCCTTCCACCAGCTCTAAATCTGCAAAGCAAACCCCAGCGAGAGCACTTTCCAAAGGCTGCCGGCTATGACAGATGTTATTTTATGGAACACGGCACCAGAGATGTGAAATACATAGTTCATAAATGTCAGGAGGAAGGAAGCAATATCCTGGATTGAGGTCGTTTGACTTTTTTTCCTCTCTTGCGAAAGCATCCCTCCAAGTAAACAGCCGTCCCTGCCCGCAGGGAGAAGCGGGGAGCCTCGGAGAAGACGGCGGCACCTGGGGGAAGTGTGGCTGGAGGCGCAGCTCAGCCCAGCGTGAGCGGGACCGTTTTGAACCCCACATCTGAGTTTTTGGCTGAGAAAGTCTCGGGGGATGGAGCTGAGACCTTACTTCATCGAGGTCTCCAGGGAGGAGAGCATTGCACGTGTGCATCTATAGGAAGAGGATATATATGTGTGTGTGTCTGTGTATATTTAATACGTACGCACTTATGGAACTGCAATTAATTATGATTAGTAACAAGCTAGCAGGGTTTCCACCATCCCCAAAATGTCTAACTCTCAATCCCAGCTTCCAGTCCCCTGGATGCTCTCATGGTCTGCGTGTGTCCGTGATCAGCTTTGTTCGTGCCCAGCCCTCCCGAGAGCCCCAAGGCGATGAGCTCCCTGAGCAAGCAGTGCCCCTGCCCCTGCCCCTGCCCCTGCCAGGCGGGCTATTTCCAGAACCAGAGTTGACAAGTGCCCCCCTAAAGCCAGCAGTTTTTAATACAAGTGTCAGAAAGCGTTACCGAAACGCCGGAGCGGCTCGGGGAGGCGCTGGGGAGGGCAGGGGGACAGCCTGACGTCAGTCACATCTGCCCGCTTGTCTTTGCCAAGCATCCCCTGCCTGGTGAGATGCGTTCCCAGCCCGGCACGCTCTGAAGTGAGCGGATGTGGCATTTAAAGCTAATCCCCGGCGACCGGCCGCCCGCGGCTCCCCGCGCCGTCACGTCTGCTCTGGCAGGGGCTGCGCTGGGTGCTGGGTGCTGCACCGCGGCCGTTTCTCCTTTCTCGTGGTCAGGAAGGTGTGCGGTGCCACGGGGAGGGTGCTTGGGGCTGTCATCGGCAGGGGATGGAGCTGGGGTTGTGCTGGGGTCGTTCTGGGGTACCTCCGACCCAAACCGTTCTCCTGCTCTGTGGGGTCCGAGCGAGCGCATCCTTGTCCTGTGGCACTGCAGCGAGCAAAGACAGCATCCTAGGGAAAGGATGGGGGATCAAATCCAGGCGTGTAGGTGGACAAAGGACCCGTGTGTTCTCCCCTGCTGCTGGGAGGTTGCGTGCTGCGGGGCGGTCGGTGTTTAGGTCTTTGGTTGGGGCTGAACACGCGACGAGCTTGCACGGACCTGCCAAACCCAGCAGGCAGCTCCCACCCCTTCTCCTTCCCGTCGGCTTCAGGAGACGTTGCACCCCTGTGATTTTGGGGTGGTGGCGGCGCTGTGCAAAACTGCGGGGGAAATGTCGATTTTTTTGTTTCAAAGGAGGGAGGAAGAATCTTAAATTTCCCTGTGTTCTCTCAGCAAAGCTACTTTTGTCCGGAAAATAGGCCAATTTCCACCTTATCTAATGCCTCCAGCTGTGATGTGAAAGGCTCGGAGGAAAAACCGCATCTCTCACGTTATCTCCTCACTGCAAAGTTTAATTATCCTCAGCTGTTCCGCCGAAATGTGCCCGTGTCCGGGCTCCAGGAACTGCCTTTCCCCTGCAAACCTCTGGGAGAAAAGCACTCATCCAGCACAGCCCCATTCCCGTCTCCTATATGTGGGCCCTTTGTGGGTGTGCCAAAGCTGGACAAGAAAAACCTCAATTTTGTTGCCTGGTGAAGGATGGGGCAGGCAGGAATATTCTCCTTTCTCCTTCCCGAGTTCCTGCGACGGGGAGCACAAATTTCCTCTCCTGTTCCCCGGGCTCTGTGCGTTCTGTGCCCACATGCACAGAAACCTGTGTGGGATCTGCGCGCAGCGGAGATGTCCATCAATTATTTATAGAAGGAATATTTTCATTTCGTTCTTAATTTATTCGCCAATAGCTTCATGGTAAATAGAGGGAGATAAAAAAGGGGAGATGTATAGATGTGGATGGAGATACTGAATAACTCCACAGAAATAAATCCGCCGAGGAGGGGGAAGATGTTAGAGAATGTGGTAGGGAGGAGATGAGAGAGTTAGAAGAAATAAAAAGCTTTAATCTAGGCAGGGCTTAAATACACTTGCAAATGTCAGCTCCTTAATAGCTTGTCCTAAGTCTCAGCATGTTAGAAAATATAAATGATGGAGAGATCCTTCTCTCCTTCCCATTAGCTAACATCAGTAGCTTTATATGTCTACATCTGTTCTCCCTGATTACAGCTGGCCTCTTAGGTGGTTGGTTTTGATTATGTTTAATTCATTAATTTCTGTTTGGGTGAGGCTTCCTTCTTCCTCTCCGTTCTTCTTATTTCACCTTAAGAAATTGAATTCTTGTAGCCGATGCATTGGGAAGAGCAGGGGAGCAATATGGTCTGATGAATTTTTTTTTTTTTTTTAATCAATCCACTCTGCTTTGGCACCATGCAATATTGCGTTAATGAAATATTTAATACGAACAATAACGGAGGAAATGGGAGGAATTTTGTTCCTCGGTTTCAGTTTAGCCCCTCTGCCTGACAAACGAGGACAGTGCTCTCGGAGCCTGGGAGACCTGCTCCAACCCCACACGGGGAGACCTGGATGGGGATGAAAGGACGATAAACGTCCCGGTGCAGGCAGGGAAAAGCCGTGGGGTTTAGTGCATCTGGTGCAGTGGTGTTAAATTGGCTTTTTTTTTTTTTTTCCCCCATTGCAGACAAATTTTTTCTTCCTGGCTCTGTGTTATTTTCTGTGTATTTGTCAAGGACACCAGTGTTTAGGAAAAAAACACCCGCCAAACCCTAAATACACAACACTTGAAAGCCTGAAAGATCAAGATCTCTGTCATCTAAAGGAGTAAACTAACAGTGTGATTGCAAAAAGCCCCCGTGAGGATCCTATCTGTCATATCGCTGTCAGCTTTGTACTAAACATCCATTAAAGAGCATTTACATGAAAAACAGGCAATCTCCTCTCCAATCAGAAAGTAACCTAATCCTGCCAACAAATTGAAGGTGACATCTCTGGCGAGTCCGTCCCTTTTCAGCGCGACGGGCCCTTTTCTTCGCCAAAGTGTCCGAGGTGGGAGCTGCAGGGACGCACAGGGTCTTCTGTCCCCGTTCCTGCTGGGGTCCCCCTTCCTCAAATTGTCCCCCTCCCGTGGTCCCAGTTGGGTGAGGCTCTGCCAGTCCTTTACACCAGTCTGGCTTCTCATCCCCCAAATGGTTCTCCTCTGGATCCCAAATCTCCCCCGGGTGCAGCCAACAGGCCAAGAGGGATGCTCTGCAGGATTTCTGAAATTAGAGGACATCATTAAATTAATGGGGGCTCGGAAAAGCTCAGCAGAAACCCTCGAAGGAAGCAAACATCCCAGGCAGGTGAGGGTCTATGCTCAGTGCCCAGCTGTGTGGCATTTTAAAGCCGCGCAGATGGAGCAATGCCCAGTGTCTGCAAGCTGAAGTCAACCACAGTGTAATTGGAATTAAATCCACGCTTTTGGCTGGCCGGGTCATTAATCGTGGGATCCATCACCAAAGGTCAGGCGCCTGTTTTTTAACAGCACGGACTGCAGGCTGTTGTACCCGAGATGGGAAATTCTGGGTGAATTCCTATGGCCCTCATTAAGCAGGACGTCGGGTGCGGTGTGGGTAGCAGTATTCTTCTGGCCTTCAAAGTGACAAATGTGTGAAATCCCCAACAATTATCCAGAAGTTCAATCCGAGCTCTGTCCACTTCAGGCCAGGCGTTGCTGCTCGTTGTCCCTCCCAGTTTCCTGCAGGAAAGGGGCAGAGAAAAAAAAAAAAAACAACACAAAAATGAGCAATTGCAGACCCCGAGCAGCAGAGCTGCCTTGGTGTTTCTTGCAGCCGGCGATGCCAGAAAGGCTCAAAAACAGGAGGCAGGGCAGCACCGGGAGCCAGGGGATGCGATCCTGCACAGCACGGAGTTAGAAACAGCTCAGGAGGGGAGGTTTGGGTTTCCCATGTGGCTCCCATATGCGGAGAAAAGCAAAGCCAGGCTCAGCACCGGCCCCTGCCTCCTGCTACCAGTTGTGGCCGAGAGCAGCTGGCTCGCAGACCTCCCGCGTCCGGCCCCACGCCGCTGCCGTGCAGCTCGCGGAGAGAGCGAGCTCCAAAGCTGGGAGTCATTAAACGGAATAAATCAGCCGCTAACGAAAATAGTTACAGCCCTAAACGAGGTTAATGCGCGCGCTGCCGACAGCCGCTGGCACGGGGCTGAGCTATTTGCTGTGTAATGTCGGAAGATCGCCGTCCACCTCTCCCTTCCCAACAGTCCGGGGAGAGGTTTCCGTCTCGCTAACAAATACCAGGCCTTTATATAGCGCGCAAATTATCCCGGGTGGCTTTTGTGGAGTCACGATGACATATGCTGGAACGTATTTCCGATATGATGGGAGGCTGCAGGGGAAATGTGCGGGAAGCCCTTCCCCGGAGGACATGCTCTTAAAAAACTTGCTGTGAAAAATCTGCTGCAGCCGTGTCGCGGTCAGAGCGTTGCGCCGTGAATCAGGGCGAGGCCGTGGCCAAATCCAGCCCAAATCCATCGCTTGTGGAGCTGCTCGGGGCAGTGCCAGCCTCGGAGCAAGGCCTGCTTTGCAGGGCAGTACCTCTGGGTTAGCAGGGAAAGGTGAATGAGCAAACAGAAAATTAGAGAAAAAAAAAAGAAAATTCGCAAATTTTCTGAGTAGAAATAGAATAAAAATGGAAAATTAGCAAATTTTCAAAATAGAAATAGAATAAAAATAGAAAATTAGCTTTTTTTTTTTTTTGAAAATTAGCAAATAGAAAATTAGAGAAAAGGAGAATTAGCAACTTAGAAAGGGTAATTAGCAAATTAGGCTGGAACGCCAGAGGACCTCTGCTTTTAGCATCGTAATGCCCGAGATTCATCAACCCCTTTGGGGAGAGGAGGCTGAGATATCGTTCCTCCCATCAGAGTACCAGCCTTACATGCAGTTTCTTTCCTTTTCCCTTCTTGTTTTAAAGCTGCCCCTCTCCGAACAGCGCCTTTTGAAATGAAGCGAGCGGTCCTGCCTCTTACTACGTAAAACTTTTAAAGAAGTTTTCCTCTCCTTCGGGAGCTGGGGTGTGTTAAAGTTGCTTTCTTGGACAAATCCAACATGCAAATCCTCCAAATGAGTTTTCTCGACTCGCGCGCTGCGAGGAGGGCTCATAATTTCATCGCATCTGGGACGTTTTCACAGCAGCTCTTCTCGGGGCTGAAAACCAGCTATTAAATCCCCAAAGCCTCGCGCGGGGAAGAAGCCCGGGGGGGTTTCTGGGCCGCTCCCCCCGCTGCGAGCTCCGGAGTCGGGGATTACGCAGCTGCGCCATGGAAAATGGGGGATTTCTTCCAGCGCCTCGCTGCTCCAGGCAGCTTACTGGGAAATGCTGCACAAGCACCACGAGCGCTGACTGTGAGCAAGCTTGGACTGCTCGTTCCCCTTCCCTCTCCCCTCTCCCAGTTTCCCATGTCTTGAGCTCCCCCTCTGCCCAGCTGAGCCATAGACAGGGAGCAAATTCTGCCTGGTGCAGGCCTGGGTCTGGGATGCTTTGTACCATGAAAAAAAGAAAGAGAAAAGGAAAACGATCAAATATTTTGATGGATGTAACAAAACTTATCCAAACAAGCAGCGTATAGCAAATCTTCCCTGTATTTTTCTGGGTGCTGCAAGTGGGATGCTCGTGGTTCGGCTGTAGCACTTGCTGGGCATCAGGAGAGGCCACCAAGCCCAGCCCGGCTCCTGGCGAGGCGTCCCCTTCCCTCCCTGGGGACACATCGTCCCCCAGACCCTCCAAGGCTTCGGCTTTACCTTTATAATTCCCCCTCTTTATCTTTTTATCTTTATAATTCCCCCTGTAAGCGTCTGCCCCAGAGCTGTGGGTTTACCTGGTGGGCTTTGCTCGGGGACGTCGCTCGCGTTTTATCTCCTTTCCCTGTGCTTGCAGTCCCGTGCTCATTTTTCACCTGCTGGGCAGACTTTGCAGCGACTGAGAAAGGGACCGGGCCTGGAGGAAAGCTGGTCAGGGCAGAGAGGCTGCTGTCTTTTTAGAACAGATCAATGCTTTTGAGTCCTGCCGTGCCGTTAAGACGCTTCCCTCTCTCCGCATCTCTCCAAGGGATGCAGCTGGGTCAGAGGTTAGCCTAAATATCCCTGGGCACAGATTCGGCAGAAGTATTTAAGGAAATGTTTGCGTGCCGTGGATGAGGATGCTCAGCACACGCGTGGCTCCTTGCGGGGTCGGGGGGGATGCTGCAGCACTGCGAGAGCAGCTGCCTGTTTGCATCAGGCCCCCTTGGCACACCAGGATGTTAATGTTCAACATTTGGCGTTGGATTTTCTTCGCTGCACATGCTCAGAGGAAAAAAAAAAAAAAAAAAACAACAAACCAACAACCGTCCTTTCGCTGTGTGTGCAATCAAGGAAACTCTTCTCTGATTAACGTACAGTATCCTTGGGGGAAAGGGAAAAAAAAAAGAGAAAGAAAACAAACAGAAATTGGACCCAAGATCTTTCCACATGGTGCTCGAGGCAAACAAATAAAGGATGATAGATAACCAAATACGAGGGAGGAAATTGTGCTCTTCTCTCCTCTAACAGCACCACAAAAGGCCCATCTCTCTGGTTTCCTGGTAATTACCAGCCTCTCTGTCAGTGGGTTACCTTATATTAATTAACATTATTTATTGCTGTTGGCAGAGTGACTGCTACAGTAAATCAAGCAATTAGCAGCCTCGCATATTGCACTCGGAAGAGAAGTAACCAGGTGCCAGAAAGGATTTACTTTCTCCTTCATGTTTTATTCAGGCTCTCCACTTCGCCTTGCGTTTCTCCATCGCAGCCACCGGTTGCACCAGGAGAGGCGGCGGAGGGCAGGGATAGAAGGGGGGGACCTTCAGCAGCCGGCCCTGGTGCCCCCACTTCGGCCAAGGAAAGGACAGGGCGGAACAGAACAAGAATTTTCTCCTCTCTACGGAAGAGAAAAAGTTCCCAAGTTTTCCTGTTGTTGGGACCTAGGTTTGATTTCGATGGCTTGCAATAAATTGGAAGCGAAACCTTGCTGAAAGGCTCGGACCGGCAGCACCCGTCCTCCTTGCCGGGGTGCTCAGTGTTGGGGTCAGCTGCAGCACGGCCTCAGCTCTGTCGGGATTTGGGTTCCTGTCTCCGGGCTGACCCCATGTGATGGGAAGGGTCTGGGCGCTGCGGTGCTGCCTTGAGCAGCTGCTTGCTCTTGTGCTGGGAGCTTGGTGGGAAAACGCAGAGAAAAGAAAGGGGAAAACCCATGCAGGCATCTAAAGGAGGCTCTTGGCTCGTTAAAGCAAGGCCATTGCAGCTTGCTGTTAATTACAGAAAAAAATATAGCAGTCCTTGGAGGAGATGGCAACACAGGGACTCATAAAAGCCACAATAGGAGTTTGAAATGTTTTCTGCTTTTCATTTTTTTTTCTTTCACGCTTTTCTTTCATTTCCATTATTTTTTTTCTTCCCTGCACGTGAAAATCCTCTCTGGGCTTTGACTTCTGTCCACTTTGGCCCCCAGGAGCGGGGCACAGCAGCAACAACCTGGGCTGCTTTTAGGTGGTCCCGTAAGCGCTGAGCACCGCATTAATAAATGAAGCATCAAATAAAGAAGCCTAGCTTTTGGCCAGGGCATGTTAAGCCTGTCCCAGACCCCTCCAGATCCTCACTGCCTTCCTCCCCCACCGAGGGACGTGTCTGTGCTGCTGGTTTCTGCCGTCCCCTGCCGCCCTGCCTTTCCCCAGAAGCGTCGTGAGCTCACCCCGTGCTGTCAGCGCCGGAGCTCAGGGATGCGATGGAAAAAGCCCAAAGCTTAAAACCTTTCCCTTCCCATCTCCTCCTCCCTGCCTGATGCTCTGCAGGTGAGAAACGTGCTGTCCTCAGCCAAACGCCTGCCCTCGTGCGTTTTTTTTTTTTGAGCAGTTTCCTGAACGCTTCTCCAAGAAGTCCCGCGATGAAAGGAGTGGTTTCCCCTGGCTCCCTTCCCAGACCTGCCCAAACAGAAGGATGCTGACCTAAGGCTGTTAAACACTTTGACGTATGGCCGTGTCTCCTTAAGTAGAAGATCCATATTCTTAAGCTAAGCTGCCATGACACGGGGACGTTACGAACTCCCTGAACCAACCGAATCCTATAAAAGAGCCATTAGTTGGCTGCACGGCGCGTTGGCTCCGCGCGCCCGAGGGGGCTCCCGTTAAATAAGATAATCGTTGCTGTCCACGTGCCCCGCGGGCTGCTGCGTGTTCGTTTTAATGCAATTTGTCTTGCCCCCCCACCCCCCTTTCCAAACACACTGGCCGGAAAATCCCCACGCAGCCCCGTCAAAAATGGAAGCAAATTCGAGGAAAATCTCAGCCTTGTGCCAGCGCCCATCAAAACCTGGCTGTTGTTACCAGTGATGGCAAATGCCCCGTCCTGTTGCTGTGTCCGTGCCTGATGTGTCTGATGGGGGGACCGGTGTGGTCCTGAGGAGGTGTGCTGGGGTCCTTTGAGAGCCTGAATGGCCCCGGAGCAGCAAAAAGACCCCTTTTTGTGCTCATGGCTCCGTGCTCCGATGAGCCACGTGGCAGATATTGAGGAGAGCATCGCAGGGAGGTGCCCCGGGGAAAGGAGCAGCGGGGAGTCTTAGCCTAAAAAAAAAATCAAAAAAAAAAAAATCAGAAAGCAAGCTAGAAGAGAAAAAAAACCTGAGCAAAGCGTAAAAATGACAAAATTCATCGTATAAAGGTAAAATCTCCTGCAGGAAGCCCAGCACGCAGCAGGGGCCCCGGAGGGGATTTGCACACCCGCCGTGTTTGGGCAGAGCTCCTCGCCTCTCCGCCGCGCGCCTCTCTCCGTGCTCCGAACGTTTCTGCTCCCTTGGCAGAGCTCATCTGTCTTGCGGCATTGTCTGCGTGCAGAAGTGTGAAAGGGAGGCCGGCACAGCAGAGAGGAAAAACTTGGGGGGTAATTTATTGCCTGGCAAGGAAGGGAGAAGGAATCCAGCTCCTGAGAGCAGCGTAATTATGGTTTACTCCGTGACCTCCTCTGGAGGCAGCTCTTAGCAGCCTCCTTCGAGGAAACTTGGGTCGTTCGTAAATGGAAGCAAAATATTTGCTCTAAATGATTGTTCTTTAAGGGGCTGTCACTGCAGCCTTAGCGATGAGAGCTCCAAGAAGGAGGTCCTCTGTCTGAACACATCAAGATGCACAAGGTACGTGGGCGCAGGGCGTCCATCAACCGCTATTTAGTCTGTTTGCTTTTCACCTAAAAGGGAACTTTTTGCCACCGTTTTCTTTTGGCTTTCAGAGGTGCTACAGTATGCTCCAGGGCCAGAAGGCCAAAAAGCAAAATGACTCAAAATGGGCCAGAGAAGGCCGTGCTGGGTGATGTAGTGAGAAGCTCCCATTTTCTGCTCATGTTCCTGGCTCTCCCAGGAGGGCAAGGAAGCAAGGAAGACCCCCGACAGGCTGAGAATTTGCCTTGATTTTGTTCTCATTTATTTGTTGCCAGGATTCCTAAAATATACGCTTGCACAGCAATTAAATTACATTTAATTTGATTAGATTAAAGCTGAGGGTAGCACTCCTCTCCCTCCCTGATGGAAGGGAAAGAGAAATGAAACCTCTCAAGAAAAAAACATGACTTGGGCTCAGAAACGCAAAACCCCCAAATTTATCTAGATGAAGAAAAGGAAATGTAATGAACTTGAATTGAGCAGGAAGCCTTGAGAGAGAATCAAAAGTTTGGGGGATTCATCGGAGGACATAATTGCAACATGTATATTGATTTTCCAGAGATAAGAAAACAAATGTTTGTGGAGATTGGATTAGTTTATTACATTTATTTCCCCACAGAGTTGATGTTTCTCCATTAGGAAAAAAATGCCGTGTTCTTAAATGCATTGTTTTTTTCAGAGATGCTTGTTAAGTTATTGCCTGATCCCACTGGCTCTATCTCCTTGCAAATTGGTTTGTCTGGAAGGACGTTACACTTCAGGCAGCTCATGAAGCATCCTTTTTTCCCCCTCTTTTTTTCCTTAATTGTTTGCATGAGAGGGCTGGCATCGCACCTCACAGGGAAGAAAATCCTTTCCTTCAACTCGTGCCCAAACCTCTCGTCTGACGAGGAGGGAAACTGGGGGCGAATCAGCCCCGGGACAACCTCATCCGAGAGGTGGAGGCTTCCTTTTATCCGCCAGCGTGATGGCTTTGGCCGTGTAAATTATTCAGCGTTAATCCTGCGTGCTCCTAAGTCTCCTGGTAGCTGCTCGGAGCTCGCTAATACCGCTGCTTAATCACAGCTCAGGCGCTGCTTTACATGTCAGCGAAACAACACCTCCAGCTCTGACTGATTGGGGTTTAAGTTCTGATTTCTCTCCGAGCATAATCAGCCCTGAATGGGAGATTTTTACAGTGACAATTAAAATAATGAAAGTGAACTTTAAATGACATTCAAACACCGTCACCTGCTCCCAGCTCCGCTCTCCCCTCTGCATCCTGGGAGCTGCAATTTTAAGCATCATTCACTGCGGGGTGATTACAGCTGCATCTATTCAGCGAGTCGAGCTCAGATCCTGCAGCAGGCTGAAAGGAAGCGTTTTCAGGTGTCAGGACCTGCCACTGCGCCCGGTTTCCAGGAAAGCTCAATATTTTGAGTGCATGACGGGGCCTGAATACTTTCAGAGAGCTAGAACGGATTCTGAATTAGTTTTCTCTCTGTGGCATTTACAAATTGTAATGAATACATATTATGTTTGCGGCGTATAATAGTAAGGGGTTTATTGATTTGCAGATCATTATTTTACTATACATCCAGATAACAGCAACCCGTGGAATTACTCACGCGGCCAGGGTCAGGGGCCGATCCAAAGCCTCTTTTTATCTATTCCGTTCAGATTTGGGTCTGGGCAAACCAAAGCCCAGCACGAACAAGCTTGATGTAAAGGGAAAAGGCAGGAGGCTCCAGGAGGCCAGTAAGGACTCGGGGAATTTTGGAAGTTAAAGGTGTGCACAGAACAGCCCGGTGCCACCCAGGCACTGACATCCCTCTGCAACACCCCTGGAACACTTTTGGATACCCTGTGCATTGGGTTGGGGGACAAAATTGGGCCAAAACCAAAAAGAAGGGTGTCCCTAAAAGAGAATGAGAAGAAACCCCTTTGCAGACACTGTTATTTTTTTTCTCCGTGGGAGAAGGTAATTGATTTTTTTAATCCAATGGGCTAGTTACACAGCTTCATTTCTGTGAGCAAGTCTTGTGTTCTTCTTCTCTTCTGTCTCCTATTATAATGAAGATAGAAGAATCAGGAGGGAGGGGAAGGTTCCCCATCGGTATTTCGAAATGGAAATGTACTACAAAAGTTGAGAAATTAGGGAAAAAAAGATAAGTTTAAGGAAAAAAACATGCTGAGAAAAAAACTTTCTGATGGCAGAAATTGCAGGAGGGTGGAGGAAATCCCTGCTCCACCCCAGTTTAGCAGCCGAGGCTGAGAGGTGGAGCAAGGAGCCCCAGAACAGGGCGAGCTGAGGCTGCTCCGTGGCTGCTTGGCTCCTGGTTGCTGCTCTGGCTTAGCTGCCGGCTCCATGAAATCAGCTTTCGGACTCTGACGTTCCCAGGCCTCGGTTTGCTCGGGGAATGGAAACCAAATCCTCCCCCCCTGCCCCGCCACTCCGAACCCTGCAGTGATGCACGGAGCGAGTGGTTTTCCTCTGCCTCCTTCAGATCCCTGCTCCCCCCCGCGACGTCGGGGCGTGCGTCTGGCTGATAAGGAGGGGTCGGGGCAGTGTCTGCAGCAGCTTTCCCCAGCCAAGGAGCTCTGCCAGAAGGGATGGGCGGCATGCACGGGACCTGGCAGCCAAAGCAACCCAAGTCCTGAGCCCCTGCTTGGTGCGCACGAGGAGCCTGGCACCGTGGTTCAACCCTGAATGCAACAGGGCTACCAAAAGCAATGATAAAATTCAAGTTAGGGAGGAAGATGCTGGTGGTGTGGTGATGCGGCACCTTCACGTCTATCTCCGAGGTGTTCACAGCAGAAGCAGGAAACAAAACCCCGACTCGAGAGTGATCCAACAGCGGCAGCAGATTCCTGAGGCACGGACGGGAGGGATGTCTTGGCGCCGAGCTCATGCCGTGTTTTCTTACCTCGTGTCTCTGCCCCCTTCCCATGCAGAGCTGCTGCCGCCGCCGCCTTTATCTTCGGCTCAGCAGGAGGGGAGCTAGCTGGAGAGGGCTGCCAGGCAGCAGCCTGGCTGGGCTCCCTGGGAATCTCCCATCAATCTGCTGTTTGCAGGCGATAAAGCCTTTGCTCGGATGTTTCGAGCATGGTTCTGTTGTGCTCTGGGAGCTGCAAGGATCTGAGAGCCCTGCTGCTGCCAGGCGCATTGATTTGTGGGGTGTTTGCAGCGTGGCACCCCCTGGCCGAGGGGTTGGGGTGAGCCAAGGGGCTCTGGGGGCTCCTGGCAGCACAGCACTGTTGTGGCAGGGGTTTTGCCCCTGCTCAGGCTTGCAGCTGCTGGGGCCCCACGCTCCCCATCGCACCTCGCCTCCCCCTGCATCAGGATTCCTCCCCGAGCCCTGCCTGCGCCTTTGATTTTGGTGCTCGCGCCTCGCTGGGGACGCCACGCTGTTCTGTTCATTTGTTTTCTGATAATCTCCACTGGTCTCCGAGGCTTCCTCGCCCCCCGCCGCAACTGCTGGCTGCTAATTTCCATCCAAATCAAGTGCGGCGCGTGGCTGCTGAGCGCTCAGGCCCAGCTTTCAAGCGGTTAGCACAGATTGCCTTCCGCAGAGCCAGCGGGCTGCCTGCTGGAAGGCAGGTCCGGAAACCTGTGCGCCGGAGGAGACATCCAGAGATGTCCCCATAAAAATCAGGGGATCGGCTGAGTCCCAGCCCAGGAGTCTCAGCATCCCATCCGTTTGCTGGGGGGATGAGGGATTTTGTCTGTTACGAATCTGTTTTGTCTAGACGTACCTGAGTTATCTTGTTTTTGCGCGCCCATAATCACATTTCTCAGTCTCGGTTTCTTCTCTAAGGATCTTTTCCCTGCCGTTATGCTGCCTTGATGGCATGTTTGTGCTGGGAGCTGGAGCCTTCCCCAGGGTGCCTTGCAAAGCCTCGGGGAGCTGCAGGGCGCAGATGCTCACATGGAGGTGCCCAAACCACTGCACTGCAGGGAGGGAGAAGCACGAGCAGCGCACGATATGCCCGGCAGAACAGGCCCGAAGGCACATCTGAAATAGGATGCGGGGCATTTAAAGACCATTACCTGCGCTGGGGTGGGACGGCGTGTGGATGCAGGTGTGCTTGTGGCAGGGCAAAGGCCGGGCACGCTGCGTGTCTTGGGGATGCAACGGGAAGATGAGGGCTGACGACGCAATCGGTTGTAGGCATCAGAAATCAAGGCAGCACCATTGCCGTGGCCTCCTATCTGCAACCGAGGCAGCTTTGCAGCTCTTCACTTCTAATTACCCGCGGATAATAAGTGAATACAATAGTGAAGGATATTAGAATAATTTCCTGTTCATCAAAGAAAAAAGATTGGAATCGTTTGCCTTCAGTATATCCATTTCTGGAGTGAGGATCCTACCCCAGAGACCTTCCAATCGGCCCCTTCTGACAACTCCTGCCAAAAACCCGTTACAGCTATTAGCAACAAAGTTATTAGCTGGTAATTAACTCTGTAATTAACTTGAAGTGACTTTGGCAATCAATACGGAGATCTGGTGTGAACGTGTCGTTTCATCAAGTGCCATTAAGGCACGGGGACATCTCAGTGTGGTGGCAGTGGCAGGAGGACACGGTTCCCCGTCCCGGATCGTCCTGCTCGGAGCAGGGACGCGATGGGATTTTGGGTGAGTGAAATCCCCACACGAGGCTGTGGCTTTCCTGAGCACCTCGTGCTTCCCAGCTCTGCAGCTGCCAACACGCAACCCAACGTCTCTTGGTGAGGCTTTGAACCAAAAATCCTCGCGACCGAATTCTTTGCACGAAGCACCGAATCACTTCTTTGTCTTCGTCTTTAACAAAGATATTGTCACATCCTGATCTTCAGGCCAATTTTCTCTCCAGTCTGCCTTTCAGCGTAACCAGGCACTCCAGCTCGAGTGGGTTTTATCCCCGAGTTTCTTTCCTCCCCTTCCCGTCCCCTTCCCTCTCCACCCACTCGCTCTGCGACGCACTCGAGGACGCCACAATCGCGGCGCGTTAATGCAGCCCGCCAGAGTTCTTCTGTCTCATCACGGATACGGAGGGAAAGGGAACGGATTCGGCATTTAATAGAGCTATCCTCAAGGACACCGAGGCAGCTATTCAGGAACGATCAAATGACGGGTTTGAATATCAAACAGCAGCCCTGACAGCCAGGGAATCAGACATCTCTTGCCGTACACCTGATATCCTAATCTGAAATGAGAATCTCGGGGGAGGCGCGTCCTTTTCAAAGGGTGCTTTTTAAAAAAGGGAAAAAAAATAATAATGGTAACTTTTCCTTTTGCCTTCAGAAGTTTAACAAAAGTGCATCCGTTCAGCGAAATCATTTATCTGCAGTGGCAATCAGCTTAAATACGTCCCATTACCGAGCTGCCTGCTACTGTACATCAGCAGGCGCTGTTACGACACGCGGCTGAGTGGGGATAACATGCTCGTAATTACTCGTCTTTGCAAAATAACCTCAGCTGACGAGAGGAGGGGCAAGATGGGAAAGCAGCTAAAGCCAGGGGAGGCAGGGAGCAGCCGGGAAGGGGCTCACCTGGCTCTGCCTGGTTGATTTGGCTGCTGCGGTCCCCTGGGTTGTGCACGGACAGCATCGCCCCAACGCCATCCGTCCGCTCCTCCAGCCTTGGCACAGGCACCCAATTACCTTCAGCCCACGTCTGAGCAGCCACAACCTTTCTCATTTCGAAAAAAAACATGTAAGCAGGGCTGTATCTCTATACCCTATATGTATATTCCTTGATATATAACTTAATAAAAGTTTATGGACCCAGGATAAGGAATCCACGCTGAATAGATGAACCGGGATTGAAATATGGTCCAATTAAGCCTGTAACGGGGCTGGCTTTACTTTGAACATCCTCCAACTTGAAATGAAATCTCCACCGAAGGACATAAATCAGCCGACATAAAAGGCAGCCCCCTTTTCACCACAGCTCCTGCACGAGCCGGGATCGGCTCCGCGCCGCCGCTGCAGCGGGTCGGGAAGAGCGATTCCTAGGGGAACACGTAGACCTCTCCATCACTTGGGATGCTCTTCCCCGGCTTTTCCTGCCCTGAGGAGCCCGATCCCTGCAGGAATGGGGCTCACCCAAGCTCCAACAGCAACGAGGGCAGGAGCAACCCGGACTGGTGCTGAGCGCCCCTCCTGCGGTGCTCAGCGGCTCCGCCAGACCCCCGGCGCTTCCCCGCAGCACAAAACAGCAAATTGTTTCACTGGCGTGTTCCCACAGCTGCAATTAGCACATTCATGCATTAGTTTTTATTTCCCCTTATTCGGCGGCCTCTCTCTCTTTTTTTTTTTCCTCTTCTGCCGCTGCTTGAAGAAAAGGAGATTATTTTTAATTACAGTTTTACGCTCGATTAATGAACGTCAACAATGTGCTAATGAACGGGACTGCGGCACGTGGACACAATGCGCCTGCATGGCTTTGGAAAGGTTTCTGGAGGCATCGTTTTTTATCCCCAGGCTGCCCCGTGGAGACTTGGAGATGGGGAAGGACTAGGATGGCAAACAGCAGTGGGGAATCCGGGATTCAGCCATGCAAAATGCCCCACACTTTGACCTGAACTCATCCTGGGATGGGTCTGAGCCTCCCTTGGGCTCCGGTGTTGGTAACAGCAATTTTCTACACGAGCAAATAGCTGAGTGTTAATGAAAGTTGCATCCTGATGTCATTCTGCATATTTAAAAAAAAACCCACAGCACTACTGTAATTTTCTGGTTCACGGTGATATCACCCGCGGAGTTTGAGGCTTTGTTTTTCATCAAAAGCAGCTTTGCGCTCTCCCCCCAAATACAAGAAAATGTATGGGTTTTCTGCATGCAGAAAAGGTCACTCCATCATCAAAACCTGTCACCTGACTCGCTGTTTTTATTGAGGTGAAAGGCAGAAGTATTGAAATCCTGCCAAGCCGAATGAAAAGGGAAAGCGAGCTCTCCAAAACAAACAGCAGCCCTCCAAAAAACCAGAACAAAAACCCCGCGTGCACATTTCTGCGGCGCCGAGCTGCGGGTTCCCAAACCTTCCCCGCCGTGCCATCACTGCCGGCTTTCCGTGCCTCTGAGGGTGTAAATCCTGATGGGGAGCACCCCGTGGGTATCCCTGCTGCCGCACAGCCTCCGCCCGTCCTTCGTGCCGGCCTTTCCTCCTTAAATCCTCCTGGGAAGGCTCCTGCGCCTCCTTAGCTTGCGGCTCTCCAGCTCTGGGTGATCCCGAGCGTGAAGGACGCCGCGGGGATGCAGCGGGGCTGGAGGAGGATGCGGGGCAGGGACGGGGACCACAGCACCCTGCCGGCACCCCCCTGCCCTCTGCGCACTGAAATGTCACGTCAGGCAGCACGTTCAACCTGTCCTTTCCTTGTAAAAGCAGCTATTTTCGCTTGTTGCTGCCGACCCATACTTATGATGTGGTTGGTGTATAATGATGTACCCCGCTCTTCCCTCCTTCACAGAGGAAGAGGCAGCCCTGCACGAGGAGGGGTTTTGGGGGCGATTTGGGAGATCTGGGGTCGGCGTTTGCACCAGTTGCTGCGGAGCGAGGAGCCCGAAGTGAGCCCTGCTTGTGGTGGCCTCCAGGGCTCCAGACAGAGGGGGCCGGAGCATTTCTGGTGCCACATCTGCAAGCACAGGCACGGGGTCCATAAACTCCGTGCTTAAACGGGAGCTGAGATCCTCATAACCCTGCAGAAATGGCTGGGAGGGCTTTAAAAAGCTCGGAGCTATCACAGGCCTCTTGATGAAACTGTAAAAGTGCCCAACGTCCTCCTCGCCCACCTCCCCTCGAACTGAGGCAGCATCCATCCATCCACCCAGCCGCCTCTTTATCTGTCCGTCCGTCCATCCATCCATCCGTCCGTCCATCCATCCGTCCGTCCATCCATCCATCCGTTTAACCGAACGCCCGTGACATTGCTCTACGTGCAGCCCACAAAAGCAAAGTATTAAACCAATTTCCCCCTTTTTTCTCTGTTTTTCTGACGTTGTGAGGAATGCAGGTGAGGATTTTTAGTTCTGTCCTTAAAAAAAAAAAAAAAACACGCCGTGGTTTGCTGCTGCATTTTTTTTACGGTGCCTTTAAGGAAGGGATTTATTGAATTCCTGAAGTCGCTGAGCCCAAACCAGTAAATGCTGACAGGTTGGACAGACTCCTCCAGCACCCCCCCCCCAAAAAAAAATAACAGAGAAAGAAAATGCAACCCAAAGGAAAAGGAAAAAGCAAATGCAAACGGTGTATATTTGTCTGCCTCCTGCAGAAGGGACCTCCACTCATCCTATCTACAAGGCTCAATGTGCATATGTCCCCGGCATGATAAGGCTCCTTTGAAACCATTTTCAATCCCCGTGCTCCGCCACCATTGGCTGCCTTCTTACCGAAAATTTACCATGAAAGGAAAGGAAAAGAAAAAAAAAAAAAGAAACAACCAACCTAAAAAGATTCTGGCCTGAATCAAATCTGTTCGCTCTTAATTCCCGGCGCCTTTTCCCTCCCTGCGCCCCTGTCCCAGCACGCTGGGCACCGGGTCCCCGTCGCCCACGGGGGCAGACCCGCCACAAACCCCGCTCGAAAAATTCCTGCCTGGGTTCTCAGCCAGGGCTGGGGGGCGTGCAGGGGGTGGGACGAGCTGGGGAGCCCGGGGGGGCAACCCGAGGCGGAGATAAAGCTGCGCTTGTCAGTCACTTTCTTATTTATGAGCCTGGAAGCCTTTTATGCTAGGAATGTGGTTTGATCCCTCAGCTAGAAAGAAGAAAGTATCTGATGCTGTCTAACCCTCTGATGCTGTCTAACCCTTTCCCGTTTCATTCGAGAGCGGGCTGAGTTTGCCGACACTCTCTGTTTTCATGTGCAATAATTGCTTAATGGTGACGATTAAGCTTGGCAACGCTCTGCAAACTGTCACTCTTCGAGGGCTTGCAATTTTTTCCTGTTTTGGCTGCTTGCGAGATTTTCTTTCCGCCTTTATTTATTTTTTTATTTTTTTTAAAATTCCTGCTTTTCTTCCGGCGGCTCAGGGAGAAATAATTAGGCTTCGGTTCTGGGAGAAGGGCTGGTGACCTTGGTCCTGAACTGTGACCTTCAGGGGGACTTCTGTGCACAGCACACAGAGCGGGATCTGTACTCAGAGGAGACTAAATTTGCAGATTATCTAAGTCAGGAATAATATAAATATCTTCATCTCTGGGGGATTAAACCGGCCCGTCTGTACCTGCCAGGAACCTGGGCTGGGAAATCCTCTGTACTTTGATTTTTGGGTGATGGTGGTGGCCTGGTGCAAGCCCAGCATACAGGATTTTAAATCCCAGCAAGGCGTTTTGCTCGTCTCTACGTCACTTAAATAATTATCTTGTAGCAACATTTGCTTTTTTTATATTATTATTTTTTTGGCGTGTGTGTGTTATAAGGTATATTAATTATGAACAGGCTCCGGAATTGAATTCCCAGGCTTTAACGGGCCGCTTCCCTCCGCCGGCAGCTGGGAGCTGGCTCCGTTTATGGCCACCCCGTTGCTGAAAATGTTCCGCTTTAGCAAAAGGGGAAAACGGCCCCTGTCGCCCTGAAACGTTACCAGAGTAATTGGGAAACGCGGCGAAATGAAACGCTAAAACACCACATAAAACCCAAGTGCTTCATCACCATAACTAATGAAAATATATGATTGCCTAATAAAAAGCCCGACGAACGGGTCGCGCCTGGTGGCCTCGCTTTTATGAACCCTTGTTAACAGCCGAGCGGTGGCGGCGGTCCCCAGGGGGGTGGCATCGCCCCCGGGCAGGATTTGGGCGCAGAGGATCCCTGTCGGGGCATTTTGGGGGCTGCTGCGAGGGCACCATGCATCAGATCTCCTGCAGCAGCACCCGAGGGGGTTGTACAAAGCTTTGTAGTTTGGGTTGTACGAAGTTTTGTGATTTTACTGAATTCGCCTCCCAGTTTTTGGCACTATCGGTGTGCAGGTGAGGAGCTGCTCCCCGAGCGGGGGTCCTGCAGCTCCAGCAGCCTCTCCTCCTCCGGCTCCCGCTGAACAAAAATAACCAGCAGCGTTCTGGAGAAAGAGGGTTTTTACTTAAAAAAAGAAATAATTTAAAAAAAACCCACACCACTCCTCATCTTATTCATAGTAGCTAATTCCATTAATTATGTTATGATGCAATTAAGCATTTCATTTCCTAGCTATTAAAGCTTAAATTATTTATTAATAATTACAGATCATTAGCTGATAATGTTCACTCGGCAGCTCAGGAGCTGAATAATTCATCTGCTTTGACGGAGCATTTCCCTCTCCCTCCGTGATGTTTGTCCCTAACCTTTTCCCGTGTGCTCAGGTATCCCCCACGGCTCGGGGAACAAACGTGACCCCAAAAACTTGGGTGCTCCCGGGGGAGGCCGAGCCAGGAGGAGGCCTGGGGAAGGCTGGAAACACACCACGACGTTCAGGCCAGGGCCCTTTTTGCTTTCTGAAACGTTTCTCATCACGACCAGCAGCAGGGACCGTAAGGATCCCAGCATTTTGGAGGGACCCGTGGCTCTGGGATTGGGGTTTAATCGGCTTCTGCCCACGGTGCTTTGTGAATCGAGGCCGTTGTGCCCCGTGCTCTGCGGCCCAGCGGCCGCCCGTGTGGTTAATGGGGTTTTCTGCACAAAGCTCAGGAATTTTCCCCTTTCTTTACGCGAGGAGGGCAGCGCCAGGATGGGGAGAGGATGGGGAGCTGGGTTTTTTGGGGAATGATGGAGAGGTTTCTCCTGCGGGGTCTTCTGCTTTGTGACTTGATAACTGAACGGGTAAGGACTTTGTGCTGGCGAGGGAAGGAGATGGATGCTGAGCACCCCGTGCTCAATTTCACCTCCTGCAGAAATCCCCCCAGGACTTCGGCCCAATATACTGAGGGAAGATCAAAGCCAGGTTCTGGGTGCTGCTCCCACTTCTCCATCTTCTTGGCTACAGAAACGGGCACGTGGAAAAACCCAGCTTGGGCTGCACGAAGCAGCGAGAGGAGGCGGGGAGGAGCGGGGCTGGAGCCCCCCTTCCACTGCGCCTCGGGGGAACAAATAAAAGGCACTTCACTGTAACTCAATTAATTAGTTAACGCTTGTACGGCACTTCGGAGATGTAAAGAGTGAGGTAAGAGCCTGGCTTTATTGCTGCGAGCTCAGATGAGCAACTCGGTGTGCTAGATGTGCTCAGAGCCACAAACGTGCCCCGCGGCGGAGGCGGGGAGGGGGAAGCGCCCTCCTCGTGCTTCACCGGGTGCCGAAAAAAAAGGGAGAAGGGAAAAAAACCAACGGTGCTTGGAAGAGCTTGTTAAGTTTGTAGCAAGGACTCATTCAATCAAACTGAGTGAAAGGTTTTTTCTCTATGGTAGTCACTCCCCACCAGCAAACCTTGCAGGAGGAAACGCTTCGGCAGAGCCAAGCTCGTTAAACGGGCTATAAAATTAGGGTTTCACCCCAAAACCACGGCTGCAGCCTCGGCAGCAGGCGAGCATCCCGGCCCTGGGTGCCCCTGCGCTGGGCTGGGAGAGGGAAAGAGGTTGTGCTTGGAGGGGGGGGGCGCAATATTTTGGGAGAGATTTGGAAATCTCTCTTCAGAGCATGGATTTGCCTGGAAATGTGTGGCTGCTGGGAATGCAACGGAGCCCCAGGGACAGGTTTTGCAGCCACCCCGAGGGATAAAACCCGCAGGAGCGGGGATGATGCCCCAGAGGAGCAATTTCCCAGCAGCGCAAAGGAAGGCGGTGGCAAAGAGCAAATGTGCCGCGGCAGGTAATTAAACAGGCTCCAGTACCTGAGCCGAAATCCTCACGCTTACATAAAACTTCTATAGAAGTGTAGATGTTTGTATAAAACCCCTATAAAATTGTAACGCGTCCTGCTGCCTGGCGGGTTGTTAGTGGGGCCGGACGGGGCCGGGCTCTGCTTCCAGCGGCAGCTGCTGCAAATTTTCCTCCTTATTTTCCTGCCTCGAGCAAGGCCGTAAAACTGAAACCTCAAAAGTTCTTCAGGAGGTAGGGACCGAAACCAGAAAGCAGCTTCTTCAGTCAACAAAACAGCTCCCTGCAAAGAAGGGAAACGTTTTTGTTTCCTGTCTGGCTTTTAATACTTCTTACCATCAATTAACATTTCAAAATGAAAAGGCGTTCTCAGCTGAAAAAGCCGGAGGTCTCAATTTGAAAGCATCAGAGTTCGACTTTCTGATTATTTCAGCTCTTTTCTTTTGTAAGTGTGGGAGAATTCATTGAAACAGATCCTTTTCAGCGCTGATTTCCGCTTCTGATAAAACAGTATTTTTTAATTAAAGGAAAAATTACTGGCGGTGAGGCTCCATTTGCTCTCAAAGTTAAAGAGGGAGCGCTGCAGCGGTGGGGACAATGTGCGTCGAGACAGCGTGAATCAGCCCCCATTCGGTGGCTGTGTCCAGCTGTAATTAAGATCTAGGTGCCCTAGAAATGCCTTGAACTGCAATAAATAATTCATATAGGGGAAAAATATAGGACGTTTGCAGGGCTGCGTTGGGACGTTCCATCCCTTGGAAGCTCTCACCATGCCAGAAACAACCCGAGATTTGGTAGCGGGTTTAAGGCAAAAAGGAGATTGCATTTTCCCATACAGCATCCATACGGTGAAGACCTTCAGTCTTTCGAATAACTCCTTGATTCAATGAACGAAGGGGAGGGAAGGATGAAATCGGTGTCAGCAATAAACAGAATTTGTTACATAAATCCTGGCTGGAGAACCAAGCAGTGGAGTGGAGCTGCGGCTGCCTTTTAAACTTAATTATGCACATGTTTCTCAGCCAGGGTTTATTGAATCATATGGTATAAACAATAAACAAACACTAAAAACCCGGCTGCGTTGATTGCTACAAGCAACAAAATGATCTTTAAAGATCAAATATTTATTCCCAAATCCCCGGAGCCCGGCTTCCTGCACGGGATTTGGGGGCAGGCGATGGGCTCCCTGCGTGGGGATTGTCCCCCCATCGCTGCCCAAATTGCCTGGCTCTTGGTGGAGGTTCCTCCGAAGCAGGAGGATCAGTGGCTTGCTGCTGGGGTGACTTTTTTGTGCACATCTTCACATAAATCAGGCCAGTGACGCGGGCTTGGAGAGGAGGGGTTGGTGCCAGCAGCACCTCCTTGCACCCTGCCACCGCACGGAGCGAGCTTTCTGTGCCGCAAAAAGGAAGGGAAACGCGGTCGCTATGTGGGTGCTGTGCTCGGCTCGGAGCTGCCTCCAAATCTTGGGGGGATTCCCGTCTTTGGCTGCTGCCTCCTTCCCCGTATCCAGCCCTGGGGTGTTGGGAGTGAGCACTGGCATCGTGGCGCCGGGGGGGTTGCATCAGGGCAGGGGGGCATCGGGGGGCTCACTGTAGTTTGGGGATGCTTCACTGGGCATTCCTGCTGCAGCACAGAAACAGCACGTTTCCCTCCTATTTTTTTTTAGGGGAAAAAAAGGCTTTCAAGCAGCCAAGGGTGGTTGTTGCCTTGTGCCATGCGCCTGGAGCAGGGATGCATTTGGGCACAAAGCGTGTCCTTTTGGTCCCAGCCTGCCGAAACCTCCCGGCTGCGAGCATCCCCTCTGCCTGTCCCCAACCCTGCCAGGAATTAGGGAAAGAGCTGGCGATGGGAACAACCCCGTGTGCTGCTTCTGGGGACATCCCACCCTCACACTGGGGTGTGCCCCCCCTTCTCCCTGTGCTCCCCAAACCGCCCCCTCCGGCTGCCCCCCTGCACCCTCAGCTGCGCTTCAACATTTCCCCATGGCGCGGTTGGATACGTTGCTTCCCAAATCCCCCGTGACCAGGGGAGGAAATATTTATTTGCAGTTGGATATTTATTGAAGAAATACGAGAGAAACAATTTTTTTTCCAGGGAAAACAAACCAAAAAAAAGAACAAGCAGAACGACTCAGGCAGCCTCCCCTACCTTATCAGCGTGCGAGCCCTCCTTCATCTGCTTTGAAATCTCTGTAATTTACTCTTCCTTCCCTTGCAATGTTTATGGCTTTTATGTTGTTTGAAGGTTATTTATAACAATTATGTAAGGAAGAAAAAGCGCTATAAACTGAGGTAATTTACTGTAAAATATCTGAATGCTAAAAAAAAAAAAAAATATAGTAATAATCAAATGGTGAATTTCTGTAGAGTTACAAGGGCTTCAGCTGGGGGCACCCGTCACTGCGGCAGGGTCCGTGCTTGGGGCAGGCAGCACTGACCCACGGTGGGGTTGTATTTGCTTCTGATCACACCCGAGCAAGTAAATTTATGACCTCTGATTAGGAAGAAACAGCAAGAAACAGCAAACTGCAGCACATACGGAGGTGGCAGCGCCCGCAAGAGGCTGTGGGAGGGAGCAGGGAGAGATGCTGGGGGACACAGATGGGAGTGGGGCTGCGAGGGTTTGGCCAAGCGGTTAAATAAATGAGCTTTTCCTCGGCATCTCAGCAGGGCTGGGAGCCTTTTGTGGCGCTGGCAGCACGTCGGAGGGATTGCAGCTCTCTGTGGCAGGCTACTTATTCAGGTCTGCCTCTGCAAATTTGATTATAATGGCTTAAAGAGAATCGCCCCTTGATAAGGCTACCAAAAATAAGAAGAAGAAGAAAGGCTGAACGGGAGTAAATGAATTCATCAGGCTGAAAAACTATAACTCAGTTATTAGGCACACGCAGCGAAGTGAAGCCGGCAAGTGCTGACGCGGCGTTCGTGCTCTCAGTTCTGTCTCTCCATGGCTTTACCAGCCTTCTCCCAACCAAATCCTCCTTGGAAAGAGGAAAAACATCCCCACGAGCCCAGGGCCCTGAGCGGGTGGTGGTGCCCGTCCTGCTGCCACCAGAGCTGGGCAGGAGCAGGGCAGGACGTCCCCATGGCCCTGTACCGAGGCTCGTCCCCAGCCCCAGCCCGGCAGCTCCCTCCGGGCTGAGCTTCCAGCCCCTCGAGTGAAGGAAAACCATTTCCTTCCCTTTTTGTGTGTGTATGCATGGAGGAAAACCATTTCCTTCCCTTTCTGTGAGCGTATGCGTGCGCTTTGCTTTGCTTTCCCAGCGACACAACTACCTCGGCGCCAGGCATTTAAGCAGCACCGTAAACAAGGCGGGACATAAACGCAGCGAAAACAGGGAACAACTGGCTGTAAATAAATACTCAGGTAGCGAGAGCGACAGCGAAAAAAATTGTCTGATTAGACAAAACCCATCGGACAGCAGCTCTGCGGGTGACAGCCCGGGCTCTGCTCCACCAGAGGGCTGCGAACAAACCCGAGGGGAGCTCGGCTCCCCCAGCCCCGAGGCACCTTGGCCGCATCCTGCACGGCTCTGGGGGGGTGCTGGGGTCTCCCCGGCTGTCCCCCTGATTTCTCGCCCCTCGGAGGGCCCCTGCCAGGCCGCCCTCCTGCTTTGAAGCCGCCTTGAAAGAGGATTTCCAATCAGTCCGTTTGGGCTAAATTTGACCGGGAGGCACCAGCGGCTTGGTTTTCCCCCTCCTAATTCGTGCGGGTTGGAGCCGAAAGTCTGTTTGGGGGCCCTGGGTAATTGTCTCCTGTGAAGACAAAGGAGTTTTGTGTTGTTTTTTTTTTTTTTATATATATAAAAAAATTAAATGATGTTTGCTAAGTCACTGTGGACTCTTATCAGCCCTTTCCATTTCCCGAGGAATCCCATTCTCTTCTCTGTCCTCTGTGAGCTTGAGACCTAGATCTGAAGAGCTGTTTATTATCTGCTTTGCCTTCTGATAAGCTCCTGTTTATAAATTCGCCTCCCCTCGTATATATCTCCATTTGTTTTTTCCTGATATATTCTTTTTAAGCTGGAGATAAGACATTTTCTTCCGTGGCTGGCCGGCTTCCAGCCGAAGCACCCGGCTGGCGTGGGCGCTGGCTCCTCGGTGAGCCTCGGGGCTTCTCCTCCTCTGGATTTGGGGTGCCTGGGTGCTTCGACCACCCTCGGCCAGCAGGACCCTTTGGTTTTCCTCCTGCCAGGCCAGCAAAATGCTTTGGGAAGTGCTCTGCACTGTGACTTCACACTGAGCACAAGGAGCAGTGCTGCTCCTAATTAAGCGCTGCTTTATTAAAACAAATCTCTCCGCGCTCCGAAAGGACAGGTGGCGGCTGTGGTCTCCCCGGTAAATATTTACGGGCTGCAAAGTTTTCTCAGGTAATCATTTGGGGGAGAAAAAAGGACGATTCATCACGCTGATGTCAGATCATGGCCTCTTTGTTCCTTGTAAAAGCCAGATCCATCACACTCCTTCCGAGCAAGGACACTCGGCAAGGTCTCTGTCGCTGCCATGAAATATGCCAGCGCAGCAGAGGCCACCGCGACCGGGGCTGGGGAAGTTCGAACAGACCCAACTTTTCCTTTTAATTACTCCTGAGCTTTCTGATGCTCCTGATCCACCGCACAGGGGCCGTACGAGCCTGACGTGCTCGGTCCAGGGCTGCAAAGCGGTGAGGGATGAACTCAGGGCAGGCAGCAGAAGGGGTCCGGACCGTCAGGGGTCACTGGTGGGAACTGGGCAGCCCCGGAGGTTTCCGAGGTTGGGCACCAAGGCAGAGGTGCCCCTGGAGGTGCCCTGCCAGTGGTGTGGGGATCCGGGAGGGGAGAGGCTGTGCTGAGGTCTCGGCTGGAGCATCGCGGCCCTGCTGGGCACCTGGGAGAGGTCTGCAGGAGGCTGAGGTGGTCTCGTGGTGCTCCAGGGTGAAAATATTCCCGCAAAGGGTGAGGGGTCTGCAGCTGAGACATGGGCTGGGGTGCTCGGGTGAGCCACAGCGAAAACCCAAACCCTCCCCGGGGTTCTTACGGGCGGAAGGGGCAGACGTTCGCTGACGGGGTTTAAGAATAAGACAGAAAAGCATCCATCAGGGATAGGGCAGGAGGTAGTGGGCGATCCCTCATCTCCCTCCCCCTGTGCTTTGCAGTGGTCCCGAGGACGGAGCAGGAGCAGGGCGCGCATCCAGCCCGCTGGGCTGAGCCGGCAGTCACGTCCGTCCTTGCGAGCGGGGCTGCAGCAGCAAGGCAGGGGGAGCAAGCCGGCGCTCCTGAGCAGCATGACAATAGCCTGCCTGTGTGCACAGCTGTTCAAAGACAATAAAAATTACCCTTCTGCCCCGCAGATTTTTCTCTGACATCCCGTTTGGGCTTGATTTGTGGGGAGGAGGAGCCCTCTGCTAGCATGCGGGTCTCTGCACGCCCAGGCGGGCAGCAATCAGGCTCTCCCCCATCGCGGCGTGGGGGGAGCAGCTCGTCAGAGCGTCTTTCCAGCAGGATTACAGATGCACAGGCAGACAGGGATCATAAATGTGGCTCTGCTGGAGCCAGGCTGCTTCTCTGGCTTCGCCCTTCGTGCTCTGCGTCTACCACGGGGTCCCCGGAGCATCCCCATGCATGGCTTGGGGTGGATGGGGATGCAGAGGAGGAAGATGTCCACCCTATTTCATGCATATCCCCATGGATATGGAGGTCACAAGCCCGGTCTGGCAAAGACCTTGCTGTTGTAAAAGGGGATCTGTGCAGGGCTGGCTGTGCCCCAGCCCTGTAGGCACCGCCGAGCATCGCAGGTGTAGTTCCGGGGCTGCTGGAGGAGCCCCCTTCAAGCACGGTTCGAGCACCCTGCTCATCCAGGTGCCCTGGGCATGGCTTGCAAAAGGCCAGCCTGCCTCTGCCTCCCCGCAATGAGGTGTCCACTGGCAGTGCTGCCTCTTCACCCCAAATTCCCTGTATCACCATAAGCCTGCCCCGCAGCACACCCTGCCAACGCTCGCCTGAACGTGACACCGAGCTGCTGACGCTTCCTCGCATCTATTCCAAAGCTGTTATCACCCTCTCCTTCGGACACCGAGATGTGTTCATCGTCAGCTCCCTGGCACCCGGAGCTCTGCTAAAACCCCCCCCATGGCTGCCTTTATTGAGCAGCTTGGCTCAATCTTACGGCGTGAAGGAGCCTGGCCGGGGGTCCAAGGGGAAGAGGCAGAAAGGCGAAAACCCCGTGGAGAACCGGGATGGGGAGGCTGCGAGGCTGGGCAGGCGAGGAGGGGTTTCATGCAGGGAACCGTCTGAGCCATCCTCCTCTCTCCCCCGGTGCAATTTCGGCTTGCTGGAAGTTGTGTTCCCTCTTCTGCAGATCCAAGGTGTAAAAAAAAAAACCAGCGTGCGACACACATGAAAGGAAATAGGGGAGGAAAAGGGGGGGTCGAGCGCACCAGGGAGGCATTATTCACATTCCGGTTCGGCTCCCGAACGTCAGGTTGTGTTACGCTGAATCTCTTTAAATACTGACACCGTGCGTGGGCCTTGGGGTAAGCCGCGCGACGCGAGCTGCGGGGTGAAATCCAAATTGGCAATGGGCGTTATCCGGAAAGGCATCGCAAATCCCAACTGCACCGAAATCTCAGGCAGTGCTCCCGCAGCTCCGAAATACGGCGGGCGAGGAAAAGCATCGATTCGTGTTGTAATTGCAGGCGTGCCCTTCTTTCGCTGGGGGAGAAGAGGATGGCAAGCACTTGCCCTCCGGGGGCTTTGGGGAAATGCCTCTGCCTTTAGAGGGACAAGAGCCTGGTGGTGATGATGATGATGATGTTTATCGTCCTGCCTGGCCCAGCCATCGGCCTCGGCACAAATAGGGCGCAAAGAGACGGCCCTGGCCCCTGCCCACCACGGCCCCGGTGGGGTTTGGCAGGGGCTGGCGGCGAGCAGGATGCTCGCCCAGGTGACTGCAGCCCTCCTCGGGGAAGGCAGTTGCCATGGAAACCCGTCCCTTTCTTTTTTGGCCACTTGTTCTGCACCGCCAGGCTGAGCGGGGGAACTTTCCCGGGAGGGGGATGATGATAAATTCGGAGATAATAAAAAGGCGGGGGCGGAAAGCCTGCGCAAGGTGAGGCGATGGCAGCCCCCCGGGTGGGTGCCACCTCCTGGGGGGCTGCTGGGCTCGTGCTGGCCCCCAGTGCTGGTCCCAGTGCCATCTGGGCACTGGTTTGGTTCCAGGCACACGGCTCCGCAACGAGCGGCCTCTCGCAGGCACCTGAACCTCAATTCCCACGGGGACCAGCACGAGCTCTAACATTTTCTTGGAGGAAAAGCTTGTTACTGAGATTATTGACCCGGAGGGCAGAGTTAGAGCAGGCTGGAAATCGTAAAAAAAAAAAGATTTCATTTTCCACCCGGACTATCAAGGCTCCCGGCAAAGTCTTCTTGTCTCTTTTCTTCTCTCTTTTTCTTTTCCTGTTAACAGGCAGTTTTTTAAGGTCATGCTGCCTGCTTGCTGTGCATTATCAAGTAATTTGCACAATATATTTCTTCCCTCTGTGTATCTTTACTGATAATGTATCAAATGCCAGAGCAGTAACCGGAGGTTTCGGTGCAGGCGTTTGCTGTGTAGGCAGCCAGAACCGAGCTCTCCCTGGGAAGGATGGAGGAGGGAAAGCCTAGGAAAGGTGAGAGCCACGAGAAAAACCGGCAGAAGAAATCCTTGAATAAACCATGCTTTTTAACATCATGATCATTTTGCTGCTGCCATATATCGGGATGAAGATCCAGGGGGGTTTCGCTGCCGGTCCCCAAACTGCAGCTGGGGACGAGGCTCCTCTGTTCTCCTGCCACAAACAAGAAAGGGGGCAAAGGAGCAGCTTTGGGGCACAAAAAGCGCTTTTTGGGGCTGGAGCCATGCATGATGGCTGGGGATTAGCAATATCAAGGGGCTGAGGCAGCCAGCAAGCGGTTCCCATGCAGGACGCTGGCTGCAGACAGGGCCCCAAAAATAGTCTCGGGATGGAAGTTCTCCTAGGGAAGGTATTGATCTGGGCTTATCCTGGATTCAGGCCACTTCAGCCGTAGGCAAAAAGGCTCTTTAGTCATCTACTTCCCTCTACAGTCGCCGGAAGAAACAGCATCTCTGGCAGCAGTGCGGAGCCCGTTTCCCCCAGGACCCGCCTGGTTTACCTGCGCTCGGCCCCTTGATCTCCAGCCCACGCCGCCAGGCTCTGGGGGTGATGGGGACGAGCCCCACACCTGCACAGCTCGGAGCTGTTCAGGGGAGCAAAGCAAAACCGACCCCAAACCTGGCTGGGGACCACCCTGCCCTGGTCCTGGCTGGAGAAGCGAAGGGGCTCTGGGCTGACCCAGCTTTGAGCAGGACTTCAGCCCCGTATTAGAAATAGCTCAAAAAGAAGAAGAAAGCACTTGGTCGTCTGCCTGGAGCCTTGCGACGCCCAGGGAGTAACAGCATCTTTTACCTGCTGTTTCCATTTGGCAGAAATAGGCAGATTTACTTCGGGGGTAATTACAATAAAAGGAGAAAATACGCAGCTTTGTGCTGGCCATTGATGCTCATGCAACGTCCCGTCCCCATGCCTCGTGCTTTGGTCCCCAGGCTTTGTTCAGGCTCCCAAGCAAGGAGGGATGGGGGCTGGAAATGAGGAATAGTTTTTTGATTTATGCAGAAGGCAAAGGAATGAAGAAAGGGAAAGGGTGAGCTCCGAGAGGGAACACACACGGGAGCAATCGCAGCTCCTCTGGGAGCCCGTGGAGAACTGCTTGTTTGGCTGGACAGGAATAATTAAGGATTCTGATGTGGTCAGGTATATTAATGGCCCCCTGAAAGCTTCAGATCAATGATGGAAGGGGAAAAAAAATAGAATACATGCATAATTTAAAAAAAAAAAAATAAAAGAAAGACCAGAAACTTTGCTTGACATGATGACATTACTGATTTTTTTATGATCTTCTCAAATATACTCTATAACAGTTGTTAATTTGGTATCGTTAACAGCTCATCCTTCAAATGTCAGGCAGAAACCGAGCTGCGAGATGGGATTACTATGGGCAAAGGGGAGGTGTGGGGGGGAAAAACGAGAATCCAAGCATGTGGGCACTGTCTGGCTCGTTCCGACTGCCTCGCTCAGAAAGGTGGTCACACCGAGACAGCCACAGCGCGCCCATCCCAGCAGGATCGATCTCCCCATCCCCACGGGACGTAGGAGGTGAATTTCAGGACCATCCTTGCTGCACCGGTCGTTAAAATCCATACCCACCGAGTTTTTCTCGGAACGGGGGCGCAGGGGGAGCAGCGGCCCCCAGGGCGAGCTGCAGCCAGGCAGAGCCCCTGCAGGTGGGGGCTCTGTTAAATTCAGGGACTCCAGGTGTGTTATCGAGGATGTTCCAGGAGGGCAGTCCAGCCCCCGAGAGCAAACCCTGGCGTCTTTTGTAGCAGCATCAAACCCAACATCGATTTCCAGGTCTCTCCACCTGAGCACAGGTACGCGGTGTAATGGGGAAAGGGGAGAGAAACCTGCCTCGGTGGCAGCGCCGTGTCTTCTGGTGTAATATTCCTGCTGTTACCCCCAGGAATCACCACTCGTGGATTTATGGGGGCCAAGAGGCTGTTATATGGGCAGGAATACGAAAGCGGCCCGCTCCCAACCAGAGCGCAAATTGCAGTGCGGGTGGCAGGGCGCGCGCGTGCGGGGATGGCGGCGCTCGGTGTGTGTGCAATTTAATTTTCTGGTGTGTAAAAAAAAGAGGGGCGGACGTGACCGTGATCCCAGTGCTTCCATAACACCGTACAAACAGCGTGGGGAGGTATTTAGAGCCGGTGTCTGTGTGCACACAGACTCCATGCGCGCAGACGGGGAGAGAGGGCTGCGCTTAAGCATCTCCGTAGGTGTTTGCTGAGAAGGAAATATGGGAGAAGAACAAGGTATTCTGGCTGTTGATCGCTGTTCTGGTATTCAGAAGGAGAATTTCTTGACCCAAAGAGCAGCTCTTCTTTCATCGTGTGATTCATGTACCAAAAAAATGCAGTAAATAGAGAAAACGTTGTGGCGGGGGAGAAAAAAAAGAGACCTCGGTCTTAATCCAGCCCTGTCCAATCTACCCCAAGCTGTGAATTGTGCTCTTTCTCTCAAAAAATAATATTAAATAACGAAGCTTGTGCTAAATACAGATGCAGTGGCACGAGGCTGTGGAGATGCTCCGGTCCCCCTGGCCCGGGAGGTGGCTGGTGGTTGGTGCGAGATGCCCAAAATGAATTCCTGTCGTCCTCCTTCACGCCGGCTCCTGCTTCTTTGAGCGATGCCGTTGGCAGCAGGGCCGGGCAAATCACGGTGGTTTTCTTTTTTTCAGTTCTGTGAAAGTAATTTATTCTTATTTGGGGAAAAGGATTAAAAAAAGGGAAATCATTGGGGATCGACTCAGTCTTTCATTTGACCCAAGGTTAAATGTTTGTTTCATTTTGGAATTAATTATCTCCCGCTCAAAAAAAAAAAAAAAACTTTCTCTAGTCAACGTGGCAGCGGAGAGGGGGGAAGGAAAAGCCACAGCACGAAGGGAAAAAAAGCTGAAAGTCGTCCAGATGGTGGGCGCTGACAGGGCTCTGCCGTGCTCGCGGCGCTTTGGGGAGGGGGATGGCGATGCCGCTGGGGACCCGCTCTTGCCATTGCCGTTATCAACAAAACCTTGCCGTGGAGCAGCGTTAGTCGAAGCCGTGGGGTGAAGGAGATGCACCCAGGCTCGCCCAGGGGCTGGTGGAGGAGCAGCAGCAGCGCGAGGTGTCCCAGCAGCGGGGGAATCCTCTCCTGCTTCCCTCCGTCCTGCCCGGGGAGGTTTGGGTGGCAGCTTTGTGAGCGCAGGCTTGGCTGCGTGCCTGCTGCTCATTCAGATGGAGCGCGCTGATTTACAGGAGGAGGGGAGGAAAAAAAATAAAGAAACGGAAAAAGCAAACCCTCAGAAATTCAATTAAAGCTGTTGCCTCCTTTAGAAAGAGAAAGATACTCACTTTGAATGTGGTGAGTGTTCCTTTCTTCTGTAAATCAATTTGGTTTATAAAATGCAAAAGGGGAAGGGAAAAAAAAAAGAGAAAGGCCTGGCTGTGCATTGCCAGCCCACGGGTCCTCACCTCCCGCAGCCCTGCCGGCTTTATCTCCCTTGCATTCGCTCTCGTTGGTCCTCCCCCTCCTTTTCTTTTTAATTTGTAATTTTTTTTTTTTTTCGAGCCGAACAGGCAGGATCCCAGGTGTTGGGGTTGCCAGTTCTCTTGTTCCTGCTAACAGCTTTCTGGCCGTTGATATTTTATTCTCGGCGGAGGTAATGGCTTTGAGCCACCGCCTTGGGCGCAGTCCAAGGCGAGCCCCCCGAGCACGGGGACAGCTTTCCTCACAGCCAGCCCGAGCCTGGGGACAGGCAAACAGCAGCAGGGGTGCACAAACCTCAGCATTCCTCGTCCCCATCCTGCTCAGAGCACCAGCCTGCAGCCCCTTTCCTATTTCCCCAGCCAGGGACACAGCTTGAGGGCCACCAGTCCCCTGCAGAGGCATCAGCATCGGGCTCTGACCTTCTCCCCGAGCCAGCCGAAACCACCCGGTGGGTGCAGGTGGCCCCAGGAGGCTTCTGCACATCTGGTGGCTGCGGAGGAGCTCAAAGCCATCCGGATGAAGACGGCCACCGTCATCTTCAGGAAAAGTTCTTCAGCCTTTTATTTTCCCTCCTTGGAAGTCATCGGAGAGCCTGCATCAGGCGTGCTGCTCCTCAAACCACGCGGGAGCAGGGAGCAGCCGAGTGCTCCTGGTGCAGCCCGGGGACCCGAGGTGCCCGTCCTCAGGAGCGCCACACAATTAAATCAAATTAGGTTCCAGTGCAAACAAATAATCCAAAAATGGCAATCGCCGGGCTCTGTTTGCCCAGCTTTCAGGATGCCACCTTGCTCTGCATGTTAAAATGGAGCCCGGCAGATGCCTGAGAGCATCCTGCTCCTCCAGAGCAGCTCGGATGAAGGTCGGAGCAGAGGGGACAGCCTGGGGACAGCCTGGGGACAGCCAGAGCAGTCAGCGGTGCCTGACCCCGTGGCCTGGGGCAAGGAGGCAGCTGTGCCCCCAATTTCCCTGGCATAGAGGAGTAATCACAGAGCCGAAATGAGGCAGCTACACAAATGATGTGAGCAAGACCTAAATACTCCGCAGCGCAGCGCAGCACGCACACGCAGCACCCGAGGAAGCGGGCCCTGACCTCAATTGAAGGCTCTCAAAGCCACCGCGATATAAAAATTAATGAACTGGCCCGAGGAGAGGACGCTGTCATTTCAGGCTAGGATGACTTTCCTGTGTCACCACGGCAGCCTCCCAGATTTTTCTTTCCAGGGATGAGGATCGGAGCCTGCGCCCGGCCATCGGCGCTTGGCGGGGTCGGGGCCCGCTGGCAGCGTGGCTTTTGCAGGGGATTATGGCAGGGATGGGTGGCTGTGGGGAGAGAGGAGGAGGGGGGAAGAAAATGCAGAAACTGCTCGAGCTTAACTGAGCCTCCGTGCTGGAATCCTTACCCCAAATCTTCTAATTAATAGTCAGGATTAGCAGCTGCTGAGGTTGGGTCTTAGCCATCTAATCATAGCAGCACAGACTGGCTGTGCTCAGCATCCTGAGCACAAGGCAGCCTTTCTAGACTACCAGATAAATAAGTTCACAAATTAAACAACAACAAAAAAACATTAACATTTGGATGGAACCGTTCCTTGCCGTTGTGCCGCTCGGAGAGGGAGGATTTGCTGTTGCGCTGCAGTTCCTGCTAATAAACCCCTTCTTTGTGCTCGGGACCTGGCTCCAATCGCCACAGCTTCCTTCCAAAGCACCTCGCATCCCTCCCTGCTCTGCAGAAGATCCCTTCCCCTGTTGATGCCTTGCACCCAAAGCCTCTTCCCGAGGCTGCTGCACCTCCTCGTGGTGCATCTCCCACGCCCGGCTGCTGGTGTGGATATAATCCACCCCAAAACAGCAAAGCCAGCCCTTCTCTCTGCTTATTTTCACTGTTTTGGTTTCATCCCAAGCCTCTTAAATTGCTCGTGGAAACGGTGCTAAAAATGATCCAAGAGGTGCCTTGTACCAGGGCAGGGTTCATCCCACGGGGGCTGCACAACCCAACGTGGCTGCGCCCTCCTGGGGCTCGTTGCACCCCAAGCTTTGCAGCCCAGCTCCTGCTGCAAGGGGGGGATGCTGACCCCCTCGAGGGTGTTACCAAATGGGGGAGCTGCCCCAGGGCAGAGCCAGGCTTCGTGGCCTGAGCCCTTCGCCTTGTTCCCGGGATGCCCGGCGTGCTTGGATGGCACGGGGGACCGGCGGTGCAGCCCCCTGGGGACCTCGTGCCGGCTCTTTGGCTCCCCCCTCCCTTAACAGCACCACCTGCTCTTTTCTTGAGTGTACAGGAGGAACAAAGGAGCTCAGACTGTCTCATGTCTCCTGCTGCCTTTCTTCCATTCGACACTCCTGCCCCGCAAGGCGTTTCTCCTCGCTCTGTCTGTGTGTGCGCACGCCGGAGATGGGTTGAGGTGCCCGGGCTGCCAACCCCGTGGCGAGGGGCAGACGATGCTCCGGGGTGGATCCTGCTGCCCGTGGCATCACAAACCCAGCCAGGCTTTGCTTCCTCTTGCATTTTCCAGTGCCGCCTTCTGCCAGCTGCCAGTGTCAGCTCCGACGGGTATCTGCAACTTTTCTGCCTGCACGGGGTATTTTGGAAATACCAGCTGGATCGGAAAATGCAGAGCTCCGAATGGGGTTCTGCAGAGCAAAACACAGCTGAAATAATCAAATGCCACATTGTTCCTGTGCGGAATGGAAATCAGTTACAGCTTCACCCTTGCTTTGAAGGCTTCACGAACTTTGCTGTCACCCCCTGGCCCGGGAGAGCTGCGGAGCGGGGAAGATGAACGTCCCCTGCCCGTCACTTCCCTGCTCTCTCACGTACGGGGAGGATTCAACACAAGAGTCTCAGGCTTCATTTTTTAAAAATTAATGACTTTGCAGCCGCAGAGGTCCCCAGGAGCTGCACGTTGGTGCCTGGCAGTGCCGGAGCTCGTGGGACCGGCGGCCCCAGCCCGCTCCCCTCCCCGCTCCCCTGGCGCTTCGGCACAGATGAGCCGGAGCCACTTCACCACTTCCAATTCTCTTTTATGGAGCGCGGTACTTGTTGCCATCTGCTCCCAAATGCTCAGTGCAAATCAGCATTCACTTTTATGGTTTTAATTAACCTAATAATAAGCTGTGCACGCTGGGCTGGGGAGAGGAAGGTGCCGGTGCCGTGCTCGCGCCCTCCTCCCACCAAAAGCCTTCGGTTTGGGGGCAAAAACCAACTCAGAGCATGGAACAGGGGGGAGCTTCACCCTGGGGTGCAAACACCGTATTGCCATTGGGGAATGAGCTGTGAATTTATCAATATTGCTCTCTTGCTGCCCTGTGGGTACCCAAGGCTGCAGCTCCCAGGGTGCAGGGCAGGGCAGCAGCCACGGGGCCACCCGCAGCCCTGTCCCTCCCAGAGCTGGCACACCATCACCACTTTTTTTTTCTGATTTTTTTCAGATTTTTTTCTGCTCCGCATACAAGCAGAGCACTTCAGGGCTCCCAAATCCCCCAGGTTTCTCATATTCAACCCTGGGGCCCAATCCACTTCTCGATGTTCCTGCAGTGGTCAAGCAAACACATCATCCGAGCTCACCTGGCACACGGAGCCCGTAGCAGCTGGGGCTCCCTTCACTCTGCCTCCAAGGAGATTTTAATTTTGTGTGGTTTTCCTTTCCTCACCGGGCTGTAAAGATGTTTTATCTCAGAAAGACCACTTTTTTTCCCCTTTTTTTCTTTAAGCGTGGGGGAAAAACGAAGCGAATGGAAACATGCCCTTTGGGTAGATAAACATCCTTTTCTCTCCTGTTTTCTATGATGAATGTGTCAGAGAACGGGAAGAAAGAGAAGCAGAGGAGAGGATGGTGGTTATAAAAGTGCGCGTGGATGTATGGGTAGATAAACAGACATCTTGTTTCCGATGCTGGCTGGGTCACTAAGTGGATAAATAGATAAATCTCTTCTTTTTTCCCGTGGTGGCTGAGTCACGCAGGAGCGAGATGGGAGATGCTCCACGGTCGGATGTTCCCCACTTCCCAGAGCAGCGTCAGGTTCTTGGCCAGGATAAACTGCCCTCGTTCCGGCATCACGGGATCGGGGCCATTATCTCTCGGTTAATTACCTTAAGCTATCTTTTGCTGAGTTTCCCCTTCTTTCTTTTCTGCTCTTTATCCTGCCTTGTATCAACCGTGGTAATACCTCTGATGCCTTCCCTCCTCTCTCGCTTCGTCCCTGCGGGACCGTGGTGGGTTTGTGGATGTGTGCGAGAGAACGAGAGAGCAAGTTGTTTTCTTTTATCTCCTTCCCATTCCATATTATCGCTCCCCATGCCGCCTCCTGAAGTGTGATATAATTGCCTCTGAAAGCACTGCCTGCCTGTCATATCTTATTGCTCGGGTAGGGTATCAACAAAATGCAAAACTGCCACAATTTAAAAGCATTCAGTGTCTTTTATACATTCCCACCCTGTTAGAAACATATTTAATAAAGTTTTGACGTGTAGAAAGAGGCCTAGTAAGTGACGATAAAATTCGGAATGGTAGCGGAGCACCAAAGGGGACGTATTAAAGTTAATGAATAAATGGGCTGATTTCCACTGAAAATGCGATTGTAAATAAGCATCAACAGGAAAATGGAGGGCAGGGGCTGTAAATTCTCATTTGGAGGATGCAGCAGAGATAAATGGGACGTGAATAAAGACCTAATGAGGGCAGATGAAAATGGATTAAAATCGCCAGGATTAGGAGAATTCTGATGATTTGTGCCAAAGTCACCAAAACCTAAAGGAAAAGGGCGAGCTGACCATTTACTGGAACTTTCTAAGCCAAACCCTAAAGATCTGGAGAAATGCAGGTTAGAGATGGATCCCTAAGCCCCAAACCGTGCTGCTGGCACTATCCGTAGTTATTTGGTGGCTTCCCCAGGGGCTGCTGCGGTCACGGGGGAATTGCACGCCCGTGTGTGCGCGACCCCGGGCAGGCAGGGATGCTGTGCATGCGAACAGCCGGGCACCAGCCTAAAGCAACTGTGCTCTCCTGAATATATATGAGAAATGCAGAGGCATGCAGGAAAACACCATGTCTTCTCTCTGATCGTTCGCACAGCAAATAAGCTAAATTCATGAATAAATTGTTTGCTACAAATAGTTGGAAACGCTCGGGGCATCAGCCACGCGCCGCTCCTCACTGGGGAGAGCTGTGTCCACTCCACTGCTAATTGCAGCCCTTCGTTTGGTCCAGCCCCTCAGATTAATTAGCAGCATCCCCGGGCCCTTCCTCCGTCCGTTTCCCAGCCATTCCTCCCGTCCCTTGTCCGAGTCTTTGGGATGCAGATGCTCTTCCTTAAATTCCCCTCTCTCCTCTTTTTTTGTATTCAGAGATGCTGCTGCGGTAGCTTGGCGATGGCAAATGTATTTAAGGATCACGGCAGAGACATTAAAGCCCTATTAGCCTATCCAGCCTAACCTCCCGCGGGTTCTGGACGGGGTCCTCCCATTGATGATGCAGCTCCCATTAAGCGGACGCTATATTTAATCCGACAACAAATCATCGGGCCCAAGAAGGGAAGAAGAAAACCATTCCTACATTGATTTCATTTGCCTGGAGCACTCGGCGCAGGGCAAATATTGGGGAAAACATCAGAGAAAAACAAACACTTATTTACAAATATCCTTAAGAGCTCTGCTTGGTGGGTAGTTATTTAGAGGAGCCTTAATGCTTGAGCACACACTGTAATATTCCACGGTTTGGTGTGCTTGCCTGCTGCAATTACGTGTTTAGCCCTTAAGTAAGAGGTCAGCAATACTGTCTTATAGTCAATTAGTCAGGGAAACCAAAATGAGCGAGCCAGTGCTTTCCTCTTTCAGGCAGGCTGGAAATGCTGTTGTCGCTATTTTTTTTCCCTTGGCAATGATCTAGCACAGTTTTCCCTATGCAGACCGCTAATAACATGAAAAAAAAAAGGTGAAGAGGCGTGAGTTGTGTGTGCCACGTAGCCTCTTTCTCCTTCCAGTGAGGAGGTGATGCCTGGAAATTAATTACATGTTTTGTGTCGGATTTGCATGGCGGGGACGTGAGCGATGGCAGTGCCGGGTCAGCCTAGCACAGCTGAAAATGAGATTTGTCTTGGCTTTGGCTAGCAGTTGCCTCACTCAACTATTAAAAAATAGCGTTTTAAGTTCCACGGCTCCCATTTATGCACTTTTAGGGTAATAAAATCTCCTAATCCAAATCAATCCTAGCTCCCGGTTTGCAAACCCAAACCATAAGGCTTAATCCATCAGGATTGTTTTGAGTCAATTCACCGAAGAGGACACGATGACGTGATGTGCATTTGGTGTAGAAGGACTTGCAGACTGGGAGATCTTTGTGTTAATTTCCAGTCTGAGCGGCTCAGGCAGGTTGCCCCCACGCCTGCAAACACACCGACCCAAACCCAGCGCGAGCAAACCGACCTCCTCCGCCACGCCGACCGGAGCTGTTGCGCTTAATGCTACATGACATTTAATTAACTTCCCAACAGCTGCACGGTGCCACGTTCTGGGAAGCGGCCGTGCAAGAGCCGGGCACGGATTTGCGCTCCCGCTTGTGCCGGATCCGGCGCGCGGTGCAAAGGCTGCTCGGTTGAAATAAACCACGCCGATGGCCTGGAGTCTGCAGGGAAACTTCCCCCTGAGCCCCAAGCGGTGGCCCCGTCCCCTCCCCAGCTGCCAATACGGTGCTGCGTCGCTGAGCTATATAATTGCAGATTTGTTCCTGATGGGCTTTGAAATATTCGAGGCTGGCGTCTAATCCCGCGGCGCCTCTGCGGCAGCTTCTGCTGGGTAGCTGCAGGAGGGGAGGCCGTGCGATGGGAGCTGCGCCTCCGTAACCACGCCGGGTAATTAAAGCAAGGTCTGAGCGAAAGCAGGCAGGAGGAATAAATGCGTTTGTTCTTCTCGTCCCTCCTCCTCACCTCGCCTGGAGTGTGGCTTTGTGTGCGTCTGGACCCTGCAGAATGGGCCCTGCCCTCATTCCTGCTGTTTTTTCCTCTCCATCCAGGGAGAGGCTGCCAGGATGCCAGGAAACCACACAAAGCCTGGAAGATTTGTTCTTTTTTTTCCCCTCCCTTTATTCCTGGAAGGCACATGCTCACTTACCCAGGCCGGTGGGCTTAGCTGACAGCACCTTTGCTTTCTCCAGAGCAATAAAGAGGAAGGGAGAGCGCAGGAAATGCGTGGCATATTGGCAGGATTGTTTCTAACTAGAGGGTTTTTTCGAAGTTGTCTAAGTGTCAGCAGCTCTTCTTATAGCTGGAATTTATTTGGCATGGTGTCACCGTTATCTCTGTTAAACAAGTCCTCATATGCACCTTTCAGAGCTTAAGAACACCTGAGGGAAAATGTATTAGGATCTCAGCTTTCAATCTTGCTGTAATTTCTGCCGTACCAAGGGAGGGAAGGGAAAAAAAAAAAAAAAAAAGGGAAAAAGGAAACATAATGCTACTGCTGGGGATTTTTATTTGTTTAATCCAGAGTGACATTTATGTTAGGGAAAGGTGATCCTGCTGGCAGCCTCCACAGGTTTATCCCTGGTGGCATCCAGGGCATGGGCAGAGCAGGAGCGGGCCCCGTTGCCGCAGGGCAGGCACCCCGGGAATGCCAGGACCTTCCCCGGCTTTGCTTTTCTGCTTCTTTTATTTTATTTTTTTTCTGTCATAGCTCCATCTTCACACATTCACCCCTCTGAGGGAATCACAGGGACAGAAAACCTCAGATGCTCACGAAACTCTCGCCCGGAGAGCAGACAGAAGGCAAAACCAAGCCAAAATTCAGCTGTGTCATGGTGAAAGCCTCAAAAGAAAACGGGGAGAGGGGCGTTATACACCCTCCCCAGAGCATCTGGAGTCGCCCCTCTGCCCGTTTCACGTGCCTGCAGGTTTTTCCTCGCCCCTTGGCCACGACCCTGCAGCTGATCCCCACGGGAGGAGGATTTGGGAGCAGCCGGCTCGGCGTCGCGGCGCTTTGCTTCCCTGCCACCAGCCGCGTCACCAAGCCGAAAGCCCGCGTCTTACAAGTTGCTAAACAAAATCCAATTAAGCGGCTGGGTTAGAAGCGTAATTGTTACAAAAAGCGGCATGTCAGCTGGCGAGATGTTATTAAAAAATATAGCAAACAATTTGCACTCCCGCCCCCCCCTTCTCCCCTTTCCTACCAAAGGCTTCGGGTTGGAAGTGTCGTGCAGCTGCTCTTAAAGGCTCTTAAAGGTTATTCCCGGGGAGGGAAGGGAGCTGGAGCAAAACACGTGTCACCGAAGGATCCTTTGCAATACATTTCCGGGAGAGACTCTAAAAGAAATGCTTTTCCTTACAGGGGTAGGAATGCATTTATTTCGCGGGGACCTGGCACGTCAGCAGCAATTACACGGGGTTGGTGTTGCCACGCTGGCACTGCTGGCACTTCTGTGCGCCAAAAGCGTCGGCCCTCGGGGTTTTGCAGGTTCAGGTGCCGAGGTTTGCATTGCTTCACGGGCTGAAAGTGCTGCTGCCGGGACTGACCTACCTTTCCCCGTGTCTTTGCTCAGAAATAAGCTTTAATCCCCTTGTGCTGTTACAGTGCTTTGCGAGCCTCACATGCACAGCGCTGCTAATGACTAAATGTTATTACTAGTATTATTTTTACTCAAAAAGCTCTTCAAACAAACATTAAGCCATCTGTTTCTCGAGCAAAGCTCGAGGTTATGTTTCGTCCTAACTTTCTGCTATCGCTGTTAAAGCGTGGCCGTTTGGAGCTGCTTCCCATTATCCCGCATCCCCTGGGAGACGTGTCTATCAACACAGAGATGTGTGGCTCCAGCAAAAGCCCGTGCAAAATCCTGCAGCCGGTGGTTTTAAGGTGATGGGGGGCAGATGATGCTCGTCCCCGTGGTACCTATGGGGTTTATGATAACCGAGCACCCTGCCCTGTCTCCAAGGTCTGTTTTTGCCGGCAGGCTGCGGATAGCGTCAGCCTCCTGCACGTCCTCGAGGTGCAGAACGTGTTTTTATGACTCTGATTCAGCCGAGCACTTAAAGAAGTGCTTAGCATTAGCGTGTGCTTGCACATTTCCTTGACACCAGCCCTATTCCCATGCAACAAGAAGCTTAAAGGGAAAAAGCACCCAGCAAGGGAGAGTGCTGCTCCTGCGGGGGCCTTGTTGGGGCTGTTGGTTTCAACGCCTGGCCAGGCAGGCAGCAGTCTTTGCCTCTCCAGTGTAAATCTTTATCAAACTGGAAGCTGGCCGTCAATTCCCATTTGTCCTTTGCTGAAGCAAATAGCAGCAGAGTGGCACTGGGAAAGGACTCGGAGGCTGGGAAAAATTAGAAATATTCACCTGAGCTGCAGAATTCGGGTAGGAAGAGACCTAAGGTTGTGGTGGGAAAGGTCTCACCCGAGAGCATCTCATCCACAGGGCCTCGTGTGGCAGAAAGAGGTGCACGGCGTGGAAAGCGCCGCACGGCTCTCGCTGCAACTGCTGGGAAGCCAAAGCCAGGCTCCGTTGGCTTCCCTCCCAGTAGAAGCTGCCCGTGGTCACACAATTATTTCTGCACCTTAATAATTGCTCGCAGTCTGTTTGCAAAACACGTGCCTTAAAAAAAAAAAAAAAACAAAAAAAAAGGCACTCAGAGGTTTTCACGGCACGCCAGCCAGAAGGGAGATGGAGGCGAGGAAAGCGCTCGTCCCGCGAGACGCAGAGCGCGCCGTGGGGGCGAGCAGCTCTGGGGGGTTTCGGGGCCCCTCCAGGACAGCGGGGGCCCTTTCGCTGCCGCCGACTCTTCCAGTCATTGAGCTGCAATGGTGCAGAAAGGAAAGCGGCTCCGATGCCCCGCTGCTGTGCCAGGGCCCCTGAGAGCACTTGGGCACTTCGCCATCCGCCCTCCAGGCTCGGATGCCGCGGCAGAGGCGGGTGCTGCTGCTGCTCCCCCCCTCGGCCCTTTGCGAGGGTGCCAAGCGCGGCTGCTCCTTCATCCTGGCTGCTGGCATCCCCCCAGCAGTCTGCAACCCACCCCAGAAAGCAGCCAGGAGGGTGCTTGCAGATAACTGGGCTGCTGGCCCGAAACGAGCCAGCTCCTGGCTTGGCGTTGCACGTGCACGCCGCGTGAATGCACGGGCACAGACCCACGCGTGTGCGCAGATCCTCAGCCCCCAAACCACCCCAAAACAGGGTGGAGGGAGCCCGCAGAGGGATAGCATAAGAGCAGGGGCTGCCCGGGACTGGTGGTGTCACAGGTATCGGCAAACTGTGGGTGTGCTGGGTGTCCCTGGGGACCTGGGGGGACCAAGATGTGCTCAGTCCCAGCTCGAGGGGTTCCCTGCCCGCAGCTGGGCCCTTGTCCCATTGCCATCCCTGCCCAGGGCTCCCCGACTCCCCCACCTGCTCTTTCCCCCGTCACGCCTAATCTAATTTATGCATAGCTTTCCTCATATTTGCAAAACATAAAAAAAAAAAAAAAAAAATCCCTCTTCCAACTAAGAGCCTGCTTTCCATTCCGGAGATAGGTTATATTCTTCACTGCACACATGCCTGCATATATTTGAACAAGTTTGATTCAGTATAGCTGACACAAAAACCACTTAGTTGTTTCCCCTACATCATCCTAAGTTAATACTCCTGACAAGCTACAGGAGGCTTTTCAGCAATTTTCTATTTCAGCTCCCCCTGCTTCCTGTGCTCTCGGTTTCGCCCCCGCTGTAAAATTCCCCGAGCCTAAGCAGCTGACCATACCCCAGCAATTTGTATCCAATACGCCTGAAACAAAAAAATTGAAAGGGTGCCCATGGATGCACGATGCAATGACCCGAGTCACTGAGCTGGATTACATTTGTATGTATTTTGTGCGCGCTCGGTGTTTTCAAAGAAAATGAAAAATGTGGAGCTGGAGACTTCGGGAAGTTTTGCGCACACGGGTTTGGTTTTTGCATCGCTTCTGGGCTGCTGCGAAGCCAGCTCAGCTCCTTTCCTAGCTCTGGAGGGTTCGTTAGTCCTCTGGGGGCTGCTTTAATGCTCTCCTGGTGGAGAGGCTGGTCCTGACCCGCTGAGCCTGGCACGAGGCCGCTGCCACGTGGTTGCTGCCTCCTGAGGTTTTTGGCCCATCCGAGCTCCCCCAGCTGCATCCCAAACCCTGGCAGGGGTGGGAGCGCAGGGGGTCACTGGATTGTGCCAAATCCCTGCAGCCCCCCCTTAACCCCTAACATCCCCCTGGGTGGATGCTGCTGCTCCCAAACCTTGCCCTGGCACCCAGCACCCTGGGGAAAATTGGGCCAGAAGAAGGCGGGACCTGTTTTTGGGGACAGGTTAGTCTGGTAAAGGAACAGGCACCGAAGAAATAAGCCTTGGGGAACAATTGCTCGTAACATTAACTTCGCTGAAGGAACTGGTATTCTTTTACGGCTGATGTACCAATTGATTTACCTTTTTCCTGTATTCTGCTATTGTGAAAATATTTTCCCTGTGTTCATCTTCTGTAGCTGCTTCTGAAAGGCTGGTTCCTTATCACTCTCCTTTTCTTCATCTCTAAATATTTATCCTGTAGTTTCATTAGGCTGGCAAATAAATGCTTGCACCTTTTCTAGGCCCTAACATTGTCTTTAAAATTAATCTCCCACAAAGTAATTGGGAAAAAGAGGAAGAAGTTGGATAAGAAGTTAGAAGAAACAGTGGCAAAACAATTTACTGTATTTAAATCCTTTCTTTTAGTTAAGTTTTAAACTAAAAACAGTCACAGCTTTGACATCCACAGTTCTTAGTTGCTTGTTTTCCATATCCCCTGTAGGCGGGATACAAAATCATGGCCTTCATTTGCAGCAAGAAAAATCTGGGGCTCGGCACTCTCATCGATTTTCTGATCATAGCAAGAGATGGGAACGGATGATCCTTGGCAAAATAGCCTTTGACACTTGAATTTCTTCTGTAAGAAAAAATAATGTTTTACCTTCTTGTTGCCTATTTTGGACTCCAATGGGGCAAATATTTACTCGAGTATTTAACTTTCTGCTCTGCAAATCCCGGGGGCTGTTCACAGCGTGCAAAGTCAGGCAGGTGCCTCGGTCTTTGGAGGATCAGGGGCCTGGTTTGTATTAAGAAGTCACAGAGGAATCCAGCTGATTCTCTCGGCTTAATAAGTTTTATTGGAAGCCATGACACACATCAATGGTTTTCTTCCACCACACTCAGCATCTACCGAAAACACACGGAGAAGAGGGATGGCTGTAGCAGGAAAGAGACTTTATGCATCCAGACTGGGGGCAGATCGGTCTCCGGTCCTTCCCTTTCCTCTCCAAGTGTTTTGTGCTGCAGGAAAGGCTCCGGACATCCAGGAGGGATGCGAGGAGGAGGCTGGCAGAGCCTGGGCTCACCAACAACCTGGTGCCGCTGGCTGCGGGGGTCTGCCTGCTTCATGGAGGCGTGGGGGACATCGCCCCCAGCAGGGGCTTTCTGCTGAGCCCACAACTCCCCAGAGGCACAACCAGCTCCATAGCTGCAATGGCAACGTCGGGTTTTGCACAGCCCACCCAGCTCCCCCGCTCCTTAACTCCCCTGGAAATAAATGCGACTTTGTCAGCGGATGAAAAAAAAAAAGAGAGAGAGAGGGGGAAAATCTAGAAAAGGAATTGAAAATAGATTGCCTGTTTCATTCAAGTAACATAGCTGATTTAAATCAGGGAATGAACTCTCTTGAATTTCTGGGTTGTAATGAGGACAATGCAGACTTATTGTTCAGCCTCTTTCGAGCAAGCTGTATCCAAACGCTCGATAGAATTAAGCTCTGATCCCGCAATCACTTACGCCCATGTGTAACTGGATGTCCTCACCACAGACATGAGCCAGACTTATTCCTAGCGCTAAGCATGTGTCGGAGCCTCTGCATGACTGGAGCTGTGCAGGGGTGGGGAGTTAAGTGTCCGACATGCAAACCCGGCGTGCCAGGGATGTTCTCTGCAGAAAGAGTGATGAAGAGCCCATCATCCTGCTGTGCCTGCCTTCAGTTCTCACCCGAGGAGCACGGGGTGGCCGTGCCAGGCACGCCGGGTGGCTCTGCTTTGATTCGCTTCTTGGTTTAATTCACAGCGTTTTTTCATATTCCTGCTGCTCATCTCATTTCAACGAGCTCCTCATTTCCCACTGTTTGTTTAGTCTCAGTGCTGGACCCTGCTCAATATTTGCTTTCCCATCCCTGCTATTTGTTCTTATTTCCATGTGTTTAACATATGTATTTGTTGCTGTCTGCCCAATAATCGCAACCACTTTCCCTTGCTGCTGCAGCCCTTCCTTGAGCTCAGATGGTGGCTCTGGGAGCAGCCAGACATGGGCAGGGAACAGGAGTGTCCCTGCCATCCACCGATGGCTTGGGAGGGCACCGTGGACCTCCCCATACCACGAGAATGAGCATCGCATGGCTCCTGGCTTTCTGTGGGTCCTGTGCAGGGCAGGATGCTCGGAGACGCCAGCAGGCGCTGCGGTTTTGCTGCAAGCCAGAGTGGAGATGCAGACAGCAAAGCCACAGCTTCAGGCTTTTGTTTCTGAGCCACAGAAAGGTTCCCATAAAAGCTCGATACCTTAATTATTTTTCCCCTGCTTGGGAAAAGGTTTTTCTCCAAGTCTTATGGAGCGGGTTATTTCCCTCAGTGATTAGCTGTCTTTTATCCAGGGACCTCAGACCTCTGTACAACAGATTATGTTTGGTGCTGCAGCGAGAGGAGACCTGAAACAGGCAGACAGCACCCGCGGGAGGGCCCTGGTGCCACTGCCACCGCTGCAGTCCCACAGAGCCCCACGGAGCCCCGCAGAGCCCCACGTCCCCAAAGCTCAGGCTGGATGCGAGCGATAGCGCCGCAAATACCAGGAGCTGCTGGGGCTGGAAAATGGAAATAAAAGAGAGAGGGGGTGGAAAAAAGCGCGGTAAGTGAGGCGCAAGCCGGAATTAGAATACACTGGTTTGCTCCCAAAAAAAACAGCCTATTGTTTTGTATCAGGTTTCCTCTTGAGCAAGCAATTGTGAAGCCAAGCTGTCCCACGAAATGAGCTGTCACTCCGTGCCGGGAGCGAGCGCTATCGATCGCAGCGGGGGGAGCGAGCGGCACGCGGCCGCCCGTGCCGGGGGGCTCGGGGATTTGAGCCCCCGCTTCCTTCCACCGGGACGGAGCTGGCGTGGGGTGGATGGGGTCCGGGGACGGGGGAGCTGCACAAATTGGGCTGCAGGCAGCAGGCAAAGCTTTGGAGGGCAGAGCTGGGTTTTGATGCGGAGTTGCTCTTCTCTGATGTGCGGAGCTGGCAGCGCCGCGTTTTGCAAAGACCCCCCCAGGCTCGGCGCGTCCTTCGTTTTACCGCACTCGAGGCATCTCCGTCGTTCACCTGCGCTGCTATAGCAACTGCCGGAGCTGCTGCGGCGAGGCCGCCCCGGCCAGGGCCGTTTGCGCGGAGCGATGCCCACGGCAGGCACCGTCAGCACTGCCTGCACGGGCACGGAGCGCAGCGTGGGGCTGAGAGCAGCCGTGGTGGCTCCGGAGCAATATCACCAACCGGGGGGGGGCTCCTCGGCTCGTAAACCACCCTGCAGCTACGGGGAGGCGTTTCTGCAGCTTGCTTGGCAATCGCGCACACACCCCAGTCCTGCCACGAGTAGACCCAAACGCGTTGGCCGTAATCATCCGTCACGTTTATGTTCCGTGCTTCAGCCCAATGGATCCCAGCGCGCTCCGCAGCAGGCGCTGTGCAACAGGATCCATCATCTGGCTCCAAGCACGGCCAGATCCTGCCGGGACGGAGCACGGCAGCTGCCAAATGCAGCTTCACGCCGACGGGGGCGATCCTGCACCCCTGCAAAGCTGCAGGAGGGGAGTCCAGGAGACGAAAAACCGTCGTAGGGGAAAAAAAAAATGCTGCGCTTTTCGGCACTTTGTGGACTTCTCAGGTTTGAAGCAGAGTGTCTGATTGATGGGCTTGGACATGGCCACGGCCCAAAGCTGCCTGGCACGACAGCGCTGCTAATGAACGGATTTAATAGCAGCCAAGCGAGCCGCTTTATAACCCCAGCAATAGGCAGCGCGCAGGCAAGATTAACTTACTTTGCAAAGAGATGATAAATATTCTCTGGTTCCCCGTGCACATTGCTCCTCTGCACAAATGTTTTGGGAGAGACAAGAGAAAGATTGGTGTCATCCTCACCCTGCTGCTTCGCCCAGGAGCTGGGGGGCTGGATACGGCCCCGCTGCCCTCTCACCTTTCCTCCCCACCCAGGGCTGTTTGCGAAATGCTGTCACCACCTCATATTAAGGTGAACCATCTGGTGGTGTTAATGTCCTGGCATTGACTGGTTTGGCTGTCTCAGCATCCCAGTTTTGGGTGCTGGGGGTCCCCAGGGGCAGGGCTCCCCGCTCCCCCCCTGCCCCCGGCTCCTTCCGATGCCGGAGCCGAGCGTTGCTCTTTCCATCCCGCAAATGGGACCGTCTTGTAAAATATTTTGAAATCCACTGACAAAAAAAGCACTCTGTCAGAGGTAGATATTATTGATGTTGTTATTATTGCATCGCTCGTCTCCGCTGCAAAGGATGCCTGACCATGCTGACAGCTGCTATTAAGAAAGTTGCACAGCCAGTGTTTCTGGGGATATAATTCTTTCTGAGCAAAGTTAAACACTAAAAGGGGTTATTTCACGAAGCAAAAGCAAGAGCTGTGAAGAAGTTTCTCCGTGACATGTGAATAGCAATCACGTTGTGTATTAGCTGGGAATAGACCTGCTAGCGGATCCCTCAGTGCTCTCCGGGGAGGCAGAATCCAGTGTCCCCATTCTGCAGACGCAATGGGTAAACTGGGTGAAACATCCCAGGCGGTTAGGGTAATCCGGAGGGGAAACCAAATTTCCGCCACAGGGCCCGAAAAAATAGAAACAGGCTATATTTTTCCTAATATTGGCAAAGTTCTGAGCACAGGCAGCCCAATATACAGCCTCAGCCCCTTTATGGCTTCAGCATAAAAGCAGGAGATGTGCGGCAGCTTGGGCTGGGTTTTCTACCAGGCATTAAAACCGGGGAGGGGGGAAGAGGAGCGTGCGGACCAGAGCAAACTGAGCACACATCAAAGCCTGCGACGGTCGCTTGTAACACCTGAGGGTAGCTAATAAGTTTTATTAGGGGTTTTATTGGCACTTGGGTGCCTGCGATGCGCAGGATGGAGCAGAACAGAGCAGAGAAGGGGGGCTGTGTGTCTTTCCTTAGTGCATCCTGTTGTTTAAAGCAGTGCTGGGCACTTCCGAGCCTTGCTCTTGAGCTAAGCCTCGGCTCGGGGAGGACCAGGAGGCTCGAGGTCGGTGTCGCTGCCCAAACCGCGTCCGTCGCCAGGGCAGGAGCCCGGGCAGGTGGCACAGGCTGCCATCCATTAGCAATTTCCACAGCACAGCAATTTATCCCTGTCATTTAGGGTTCATGTGCTATTATTTAGTCTATTTCCAAGATCTTATTACATTTTTTATTCATAGGGAGGTTAGATTTATATATTGAAGATCAATAAGAGGCTCTATCATGGCTACATTATTAATAAGGAATACATTATATGTAGACAGACAGCCCACTCTATTGGATTTACATAGCAGATATGCTTTTTGGGGGCAATTCTGAAAATTTACTACCTGTTCGATCTCTCCTTGCATCTCCCTGGGCTCCCATCCCTCCCTCCTTCTGTGCAGGCATAATACCAACTTTATTCAGCAGCGAGCGTCCTCTGTCCCTGCAGACGACACTGTCGTGCCTCTGTCCTCGAGCAGCCCCAAAATCCAAAATCTGCACGAGGGGCAGCTCGTGTGCTGCGGGAAGAGCCAAGAGGGGAACAGATTTGACCAAGGTCACACGGGGATATGGCAGAAAATCTCCAAAACTGGGTGCTGTGCCAGGTGTTTTAGGGTGACCACTTCCCACCCCCTTCATGGCCAGCATCTCCTGATGCGCCCACACATACATCTGATTCTAATCAGCAGTAATTAATTCTAATCATCGTAATTAACAGAGAGTGGGAAAATATTAGCTGGAATAATCCAATCCGATCGGTCTGAGGCTGTCTTTGCCTGGGAAACCTGCGGAGGGATAAGGCAACTCCTCCCTACTGCACTTGTATCCTGTCAAGGTTTTATGAGTGCACAAACCATCGGGCTCATCAGAAACGATTCCAGCTCTGGTTCAAGCTCTGGCCTCCTTCAGCTAATTACCAGCTAATTACTGGCGGTTAATCACGGTAAGGGGCTGGTTCCTCCCTCTGCTTTGGCTGCTTGTACTGGGCAGGGGTTGCTGTGCTTGGCCTTGTGCCTTGCACCATGGGGCCAAGGGGTCTGTGGCACTGTGCAGCCTTGGCTTTCCTGGCTTATAAAATTAAGGGATTCAGCCAAAAATTCATTTGGCAGCACCCAAATACCAGCAGCACCCTTGCATCTGCTCCACGTGGGTGAAGCCCTCTCCGTCCCCATGCCGTAAGGCTCAACAGCAACCCAAGGGGGAAAAGGGGGAGAAGGAAGCACGAGCGATTCCCCCAAATGCGCTGTGCGTGCTGGTTAACGTGAGCGGGGCTGGTCGGGAATGCGCAGTGTTGCAGCTTCAGTCCAGGGGTGGAAAAATCAATAAAATGCATATAGTTCTTGCATACTGAAAATGGCTTTGCTTCCTCCGGCGCACTTAGAATTCAGGAGCTCGCCGCTCCCAGCCTCGTGCTCGTGCGTGGAAGAGAGCAGAGGAGGGTTTACACGTCTTTAATTATCATCCCTTCTTTGGGTGAGCGGTGTCAGATAAGAGTTGTAAGGAGAATATCTAAGATGATACAACTATTACAGTCTGCAGCCTTCAAACACAGCCACCGTTGTGTATTAGCAGAGCATCAGCTGGATCATTCCCCAACCTCACTCTTTTATATTTGAAAAAATAATGATCTGGTCCATTTTTTTTTTCTCCAGCTCTTCCAAAATCTCTCTCTTTCTTCCTTGTTCCCTCAAAAGATGACCCAGCCCATACGGCATGTAAGAGTCCTCCAAAGTCCCGGATCATTCCCCTTCTCTTCACAATAAGCTGCATCCTTGATCAGAATAAAATAAGGTATTAAGAACTTTTAGCTACACTATTTATTATGCTGCAGCTTGCTGCTTGTTACAGGATTTCTCAGCCATTATACGATTTTGGAGGGGATTCTTTTGTTGTTGTTCTCTCAGAAGCTTGTAGCACTTACAAGTGTGCTGTACAATATTATAATCACCTAAATTAGAAGTGTCCCTGCTGTAGGGTGCTTTGCGTTGACTCTGCAGTGGCTATGTAGGAAGAACCTAAAGCCACCAGCCCCATGGGCATGCTACGAGTGTCCCCAGGGGGGAATCGTGGCAGCAACAGGGCTGGGGAGAGCTCGAGGTCTGTGTGGCAGGGCTGGGTTTGGGGCTTGAAGATGCAAAAGGTGCTTGTATAAGTGCAGGCTCCATCGCTTCTCCGGTGCCCTTACATAAATACCTGCATCAGGGCCAAGGAGAGAACAGAACATCGGCACCTGAAGAGGTGAAACGCTCCTTGAAAATTCAGTGGGTGCTTTGGGGCAGAATAAGGGACGAAAGCCAAGATTCCCATTTTTTTTTGGTCCCAGGAATGGAGTTAGAAGCCAGGCACAGCCGGGCAGCAGCATCCCCATCCAGCGGGCCCCCTCGGCACGGCGCGGGGCAGAGCAGGCAGGTTAGGCAACAGGTTGGAGAGGAATTGGTATGCAAGAAACAGCCAAGGCAGCCTTTATATCAGAGCCTCACAAAGGCAATTCTCAGCAATTGATATAAAAAGGTGTCAGTTCTGGTTTAAGTACTGTATTACCAGCAAAGATTTATCTGCTTCAAAGGCAGGCCTCATGCCACCGAGGGAATAAACAGCTCTTCTCCTTATCTCTTTCGCATAGCGCAATATTTTCTCTATTCGACTTTGGCTCAAAAAAAGACTTTTTCTCCCACTTTGTTATTCGCATATTGCAATTTAAAACAATATGTGGTGTTCCCTGGGGGGCGCCACGGGGAGGGTGGCTCCTGGGGGCGCTGGGATGGGGTGGGGAGGAGGCTGACATCAGGCAGAGCAGAGACTGCAGGACGGGGTCGGCAGGTCCAGAGGGGATTTCTGCAGGCACCACAGCGGTGCCAGGAGCATCTTTGCCAGGGAAGGAAGCAGGAAAGGCAGATGGAGGCCTGGAGGCAACGGTGTCTGTCTTCTAGAAAACATCTCCAGCAGCCATGGCAAGGAGGAGGAGCGCATTCCCCAGCAGCCAGTTTCTGTGCAGAAAGCCTGGAGACAAACTGCTGCCCATCCTGCTCTTCGCTGGGCTGATCCATGGTGGTTTTCACCTCCTCGTGTCTCTATTTCCTCAAAAAAAAAAAAAAAGGGGAGCTGGGGAAGCCCGAGCATGCCCCATGTGCCGGAGCATCCACGCTCTGCCCCCGCGCCAGCCCCAGGCGATGCTGCTGCAGAGCTCGCTGTGCTCTGCGGTGTCTCTTCCAAATAACTCTAGCAGCCTGGCTTTAAAATTATGTCTTTAAACATATTTATACAGGCCACATATATTTTACATGCCTGCACAATGCATTTTATGAAGCATATAAAAAAAGCAGATAGAAATTATCTATTTCTCCCATACAGCTTGTCTCTTTTTGGGGGGAGAGATAACAAGGACCTATTTCATTTTGCTGTTTGCTGCAGGATGCCATGCAATAAATTGAGAAGCAAAGTTTTGAAAAATGCTCCTTTTTTTTTTTCCTTTTTAATGCCATTCTGAGCTGGAAAGACCTAGCAAACGGAAAACATTATTTGCAGGCTATCAGCCCAGAGTCCCTTTTGCTCCTCTCTCTTGTTTGCTCACTGAAATGAATGGGCTCTTTTGGCAGCGAGGATCATAACGTTAATCGGAACTAAAGAGCATTGTGTTTGCGAAGAATCAAAGATCTTCCCCTTTGCAAACTTCGCAAAACAGTTCTTCAGATATTTGGGAACAATTAGATCAAGCCGAGGCGCAGGCTGCTGCCGGGCGCTGATCGGCAGCGCTCCTCTTCATCAAATATTCAGCACGGATATTTCATTATCAGCCTAATTCATACACCGCGTCCACGGCTGGGTGGTTTTAGAAATTAAACTGTACTTTCACCTCGAACGAATGCAGGCGGTGGCAGGCGGTGAGGAGGAGAGCGGCAGCCCTCCCGGGTGGGATGGGAGGGGGCTGCAGCAAGCAGGGCCGTGCGTGGCTTCACCTTTCCTAAGCAAAAAATTAATCGCATCCAAAGCGAGCGGGTGAATAAAGCCAGCAAGCTGTGCAATTACGGCAGTGTACAGGAGTTAATTAGTCACTTGCCTTTACTGGAGGGAGCCCTACGGAGCGCCGGCTCAAGCTGGGTTTGCTGGCGGGGCCGAGCCACGTTCAGCATCTCGGGGCTGGGACGAACCAGATAAATTCAGCTCGTCGTGCTGCTGGCCCTGACGTTGGGAGGAGTGACGAGTATGGCCATGCTGCCAGTGAAACGCGGTTCTGGGCAGGATGTGACCCGGGGAGGGGAGAATGGGTCTAGCTGCTCAGGCACCCGCGATGCGTTGCGTCGTTATGAATTCTGCTTTATGTGCTTGCAAAAAAAACAAAAAAAAAAAACAAAAAACCATGTCTACACTCTGGGAGGGTTTACAGGCAAATAAATCTGTCGATACTGTGAGCTGGAAACCATCAGGACCAGGCGTTTGTGCCTGGCCCCGGCTTTACAACGCTGGCAATTAAACTTCTCGTCTGCAGGCGGGCTCTCGGAGGGGCTGGCGGTGCTGGGCGCGCAGCGCTGCTGGTGGCTGGCGGCTGCCTCAAGTAGTTTACGAGCACTTGAAGTGGCTGAACGGGAGTCAGGAGCATCCTCGTGCCTGTGTATCCATCTCAGAGAGGCGAAAGCATCCGATTATCCCCCGGGGCTTCTTAGGCAGGAGTCTGTGCAGCCGTTAGTGCCTGTGCGGCGAGAGGGACTTGCCCAGGAAGCCTCAACCATGGGCACAAAACCCCAAATTCACGTGATTTTTACACTTACAGCACAATGTGGTTGAAAAAGGGCAAAGAACTTAGATGTTACAGAGGGGAATGCAAAACCAAAGGCAGGCACAAGACTCACGTCCTTCAAAAGGTGCCTTATGAGTGCCCACATATCTGGTTTCACCCCAAACCATGGCATGGTTATCCTGCACGAGGTCACGCAGCCACACGCCGTGGTCCTGGCTTGTCAAAACTTGCCGGTCACCGGGAATTTGTTGGGTTCATGCATCAGTGTCAGGGCTGCACCTAGCCCCGCCGGCCGGCTCCTCTCCGTGCCATTACCGATGCAGACACTCGAGCTGCAGCGGCAGCGTGAGCGGCCGGACCGGGCTCCTGCATACAGATCAGCCCGGGGCTGGGGAATATTGAAATACAAAGGAAAAAAGAAAAAAACAATGCATTGCACCAAAGCATGGCAGCTCTCTGCTGCTCTCCTCCCTGCACCTTGCCTATTAAAAACCGCGGCAGGTGGAGGTTTCTCCAACCTGCCGAAGTGTTTGGCCACCGGCTACCGGAGGCAGGAAAACTTTTGGATTTATTCATGGCCACCTGTCAGGGGCTGTCATTCCCCACTCTGAGCTACAGCCTCAAGTTTGCTGTTCTATAAATCAGCTCCTCTTGGACATAATAACTCTTCTTTATGGGCTCTCTCCCCTTCATAAATAAACCTCATTCCATATGTATATAGCGCGAATGGTGAGCCTGATTTGCAGCTCCCTGCAGGCGCCGGTGGCTTCTCTCTGCCAGCTCCCTGGTGGCTTCGGAGGAGACCTGGGCATGCAGGAGGAGGCTGGGTGCTCGTTCCCATCCGAATTCACCTATGGCACAGCAGGGAGTGGAGCCAGCAGCTTGGGAAGGCCGTGAGATGTGAAGAAATTCAGCGTTTGCTGAAATCAGGGCCGACCGAAGAGATGTGGCATCGGTGTCCCCCCACCAGGAGCGTGCAGGGAGCAGAGGTCAGCCCAGCCTCAGACAAAGACCTTGTTTCAGCCAAAACAGCAGGGCAATTTATGCGCCCTGCTGTCCACATGAAGAATGGACCCCTCTATTTCTGTCCCCTGGCTGGTATTTTAATGGCAGATTAACAGGAAATCGGGCTAAAGGTGCAATCTGCCCGTTTTTTCCGTTAAAGAGGCTGCAGAAGCGCACGTTGGCAATGGCAGCGAGGTTTGCCTTGAAGGCAGCACCAGCAGGCCCTGTGACAAGGCCCAGGGACCTCACCCCAAATAATTTCCCCCAGTCCCTCTCTGCCCTTCCTGCTGCCTTCATCACTCTCTCAATGATGCCAAGGATCTCACAGCAGTGCCAGAAATGCTGAGACCGGACTCAACCCAAGTTCGTGCAGACGCAGTGCCCGCCGATGGCGATAAAATCGGTTCTCATCCACTCTTAGCCCAATTTTCTGCTGCAACAGCATCAAATCCAAGGGCAGGGAGACAGAGCAGCCTGTACCTGGAGCGTGCCTCTGCGTGCCAAGTGGGGAAGCCTTATATCTTTTTTATTTTTTGAGCTCCCCCTTTGCGCAGCAGCACCCGTGCCCGCCTGGCGCTGAGCCTGCCCCGCACGCTGCAGCCGTCCCAGCCCCGGAGCGCGATGTGCTCGCGCGGGGCTGCCTGACTGCCGCTGCCCAGATCATCATTTGGAGTGGTTTAACTTGGCAACTCCCGAAGCGAGGAGAAGATGAAGCCCGAGCGATGCGTTTTTTTATAGTTCCAGCCAGCTCCTTGCCAGCCGGGGAGAGGCAGGGGGGGATGAAGGATGCTGAGCACCTCGCAGACCCCAAACCCTTTGGTGCTGCAGACCCACGCAGCAGGTCGGGAGGGCTGCTGTGGTCCAGGCTGGTTTTTTTTTGGCACCGAGGAACTCGCAGGCAGCTCCCCTCCTCCTGCAGCCGTCTCCAGCCAAGACCGTTCACACATTATCTGCCTCCTGACTATTAACAAAGCCGTCGGCTGCCGAGAATTACTTAGAGATCACAACGCAGTCTGATCGATACTGCTCTCACCCACGTCCCTGCACGACGCTTGCAGCCGAAGCACCACGACCTGCAGTGCGTGCTGCCGTGGGCGTCCCAAGCTCCCCAGCACCACGACGCGTCCGTCCCCAAATCCGCATCCGTCCCCAAATCCGCATCTGTCCCCAAATCCGCATCCGTCCCCAAATCTGAGCGGTTCGGGGAAGTTGCTCCTGGCCAAGGATGGGCGAAGCACCCAAGGTGAACTTCCCTTTACAGCTGAGCTGTGGCTCCTCCCTACCAAAAGCAGCCCGGCTCCTCTCTTCCTCGCTTGTCCCCGTGAAATAATACTGCAATCAAGTGCCTGCCCAGATTTACACCGGGGCGATCACGGCTCCTGATGCAATGTCACCCGGGTTTATGGAGATGCTGCTGATGTGGACCAGCGAGCACGGTGACAGCAGCGCGATGCCGGGAAGCTTCACGGGGCTGCTCCTGATTTACATCCCTGATTCCACTTAATCTGAGGCGCAGCCAGTGCAATCCAAGTCAAAAGCAGTTTATACCAATGTGGCAAAAATTTGGCCCGTAAATTTTCTTTAGAGCACAAGGATTTCGAGCACGCCTGCCCTAGATTAAGCCGTGTCCTTGTCAGTCTTGAACTGGAGAGGAAATAAATCCCTCTCTCTTTTTTTTTTTTTTTGCCTGCCCTACCTGGCTGTAAAACCAACACCTGGTCAGACCCAAGCCCTGCGTCTGTTTGGGCTCACCTGTGGCGGGTGGCAGAAATGTCGTTAGCGTTAATTGCTGCTCATACAGAAGGGAGAGTGAGGCTGGGAGAGAGACGGGGAGGGCCCAAGGTTGCTGCAGAGCCCAGAAATCAGCCACGGGGAATAAAAACTGCTATAGCAGGGGCAGTGCCCGAGAGCATCGCACCGCTGCGGCCACGATCCTATGGGGCTGGCGGCAAGTGTAATTAAAGGCTTCGTTACCAGCCGTGCTCGCGCCCCTGCAGCGGGCAGCGGGGAGGCGCGGCGAGCAGCTGGGCCATCAAACCCCGCTGCGCGGCTCCGCTCCCCTCGCTTCACCAGTTTGTGACAAATTTACAAATCCTTTAAATACGGAGAGCCGAGCGTCCCCCCCGGGAGGGCCAGATGGCTGCAGCGGCGCTGGGACGGCGCTCAGAGCAGAGGGAGCGTTTTGGTGGCTAATATCTGCGCGTGCTGTGGGTGCTGGGAGGTGCTTCATTAGTGTGGGGCACTAATGAAGTGCCCTCCTCCTCCGCCTGTCCCTCTGCGCCCCATCCCGTTGGGATTTGCTTTATCCCCGTTGGGACTGGGCTGATGCGCATGGGAAGAGCCTCGGCGAGAGGGCAGCGGGCACGCGTGGGGCACAGATAAATCCAGGGATAAATGCGGGGATGGCAGGCTCGTTGCTCGCTCGTGGCACAGCAACGGTTGCCCAGATTGCTTCACAGGTTGCCCAGAGAGGTCGTGGATGCCCCATCCCTGGAGGTGTCCAAGGCCAGGCTGGATGGGGCCCCGGCGAACCTGATCTGGTGGCTGGCATCCCTGCCTAGGGCAGGGGGTTGGAACTTGATGGCGTTTAAGGTCCCTTCCAACCCAAATCATTCTATAATTCTATGATTTGTAAAGGGCGCCTGCCTGGTGCCAGCTCCTCCCCTGTCCTCCCGGCCCCAGCCCCGCTGCACGTGTCCTGTCTCGGGCTGAACGAATACATCCCATTGATTTTCTCAAAATGTGATGCGCACACAAAAACCAACGTGTGTAAAATATGTCGGTGTTTGGGGGGAACAATTGCTCTTCTTGCCTGCCCCCAAAAATCAATTGTAAGAGCTTATGTAAAAATACAATGGCACTAAACTCCAAATAATTAGGTGATTGTGCTAAGCGAACATCTTATTTAAAAATGGCTCAGCAATACACGTCTGTGAGACACAATCTAATCAGAATGAACCAGTAAATGTAGCAGTTTCCAGGTGAGTAAGCTGAAATGCCGGAGTCTTTGTATGAAAGGGAGTGGGAAAAAAAAAAAAGGGATGGAAATGACAAGGGAAGGAAAGGAGAGGAATCAGCTACATAGGCAAGAGTAATTGCAACACATTGCCATCATTATTTCTGAGCAGCAAGCACAGCAAAAAGAATGAGGAGAAAACATGAAATTAAATCAAATATGATTACCGAACAAATAGAAAAGGACCAGCTATTTTTTTTTCTTTTTTTTTTCTTTTTTTTTTTTGTGGCACGTGTTTGGGATTGAGGAGATGGCTGGAGAGGAGGCAGGGGTGGGGCAGGGAGCTGGGTCTGCCTCAGTTTCCCTGCTGGGACCGTGCTGGAGCAGCCAAGCCCTTCGGGTAGGGAAGGAGCAGGGAGAACAGGTGGGAATCTGCCACCTGAAAAAAATGCTTTTCATCCCATTCTCATGCAAATGTCACAGCAATGAAGAACAAGGAAGTTCAGCACAGGTAGCAGGGCATAATTGCTTTGGAACAGATTGCTTTTTGGAAAAACAAAACCCACTCCTTTTCTTTTTTCTTTAATTTTGAGCTCCCTGGGGCACCAGCTGCTCCTTCACACCCGGTGCTCGCTGTGCAGCGCTCCTGTCCCCGTGAGGTCTTCGCCTCCTTGCCTTGCTCTTGGAGAGCCCTCTGGGTCTGTGAAGTTCAGTGCATGGGAAACGAGGTGGCGCATCCACAGTGAGTGACCCTAACCCTAACTGTGAGTGACCCTAACCCTAATTATGACCTGTGAGCAGAGCCAGCTCATGTGTGCGCTCTAGGACGGGGGTGCCAGCTGCACTCCCGAGGAGCCATCTGCAAGAGCGTGGACAGCACAGGAGCAGATTGCAAAGCAGCTACACATGGCCATGCCTTTGGAGAGGCTCCTTGAGCAGGGGCATTTGCACAAGTGCTCGCTAAGCCCTCCCAGACCTCATCTCCCCGCTGCTCCCTCCAGATGTCTCTGTTAGCCTGCGTGTGCTGAGCCCAGGTATCTCCATGCTGGGGAGGTTTGATGGAGCATAAAGGCACAGGCTCCATAAAAAATGGGGAGCAGGATAAAAGCCAGCCCCATTCAAGAGGTGATATGGACACAAACATGCGGTGGCATGGGGAATTTCCAAGCATGCTGCCATGAAAATGGGCAGTGCCACTTTTGGGGCAGCTTTTAGCCATAACCAAGACTCAAAATGCCCATGAAGTGGGGTGGGAAAGGCAAAGATCCCACCTGAGCTGCCAGAGCAGGCACCATATCAGTGGTGCAACACGGGTTTTAGTTTACTTATTTTTGACCATAAATAGCCAAAAATAAAAATAAAATTGATCCCATTTCCAGTTGAAATGGGCAAACCATAATATTGATGGTTTGCAGTGGATTCGAGATGAATTGAATTCCTCCACCAGCCAGAATCCCTCTTTTAACAGCGGATATATCGAAGCCATAAATTCCCAAGGACAGGATTGGTGTGCAATAGCATAATATATCTTCTATTCAATCTTTTATACATTATGCTTTGTCCTGCATTTGGGTAGAAATATTTATGGACTGGGAGATGCTCTTTGAAGAAGTATCAGCCCTAAGGGTCCTCCTGCTGGCCGTGCTCGGTGGCCTTGGGTTATTCGATGGGATGTTGCAGAGACGTGCGTCTGTGCTGCTGTGCAGGGGACACGGATCCAAGAATGCAAAACTTTTAATATTCAACGTGCGCTTGATTTGGGTTTGGTTTCCGACCCTGAGGATGCCTGGAGCAAGTCAGTGTGCTTCGCAGCCTCTCTGGTTCCCCAAACCCCAAATAATAGCTGTATGGCACGAGACACCCCGGGACACCAGCAAGTCCCTGCCTCTCCTCTCTGCAGGCACAGTAGGGGACTTCAAAACTCATTTTGCTGGATTTTTCTGTGGGTTTCTTTCTCTGCTGCGAATGGGAAAAACACCAAGGAAATGCACTTTAAATCGGTAAACAAAAAGAGGAATTCTCCCGAATCATAATTTCCTTTCATGTGGCTCTGCCTTTAGGCTCCTGGCTGGCAAAATTAAAGAAATACAATTAAACCGTAGCTGGCTCCCCAGTGCCTCTGTGCAAACTAAGGAAAAATACCACTGGCACACGTGGCTAGACTGCCAGAAAAAGCACCCATAACTTAGCTGCTTTAATTTAAGCTCCTATTCACATCCCTGTCAGCAGCCAGGAACTGCTCCCATCTGCTGCTGCTCCAGAGTCTTGCATGAAGTGCGCTGGCAGGTCTCACCTCCGTTCCTCATGGGCAGGTGCCAGCGAGCTAAAAATACAGCCCGGAATGACCCGCTTCTTGGCAGCCTCCTGGAAGCCTGAGAGCTGCAGCAAGCCAGGCTCTGGCACGGAGCAGGGCTCCATTTTTCGTTGGGAAAGGTGCTTTTCCATCGCATCCACCGAGGCACCTGGCTCACGGAGTCGTCTTGCACGGGCAAGGCTGGCTCCTAAAAGAAATGTCCAGATGTCCCCAGGAAGTCCTGGACTTGGCAAGGTGATTGCAACGTGGGAATGGTGCTGCAGAGAAGCTGAGCAGAAACGAGCATCTCCATCCCGTGGGAAGCTCTGATGTGCTACTTGGTGCTCCATAAAAAATTGAAATATCTTCCCTTTTTCCAGAAATAAAAGCAGCCCCTGTACTGACTGGCTTTGCTGGCAGGAATCTGCTTGCCCACATGTTGGCATTGCCCTGCAGAGACACCAGCCCTCCCAGATTTGGGTTCCTGGACATCCGTGCATTTTGCATTTATCGGTGCAAATCCTGCCTGGGATGTTGTCCTCCCACCTTGTGCTGCGCATCTCATGCACCCCAACAGGCACCAGATAAATCAGCAGCTGGTCCCCGTGGTCCTGGGCAAACCATGCCAAGAAAAGTCAGAGGCAAGCAAAGAACTCAAACCCCATCTCCCTGACTTCTGGAGAGGATTTTATCTCATTAAAACAAACGAGCAGATGACTGTTGCCTGTGTCGACAGGGGGACTGCGCTTCATGATTACACTTTATAAACCCCAAGCTGTTTACTGCCTTGGCAGATAAGTTCAGCTTTTAAGAGGAGGAGATGCAGTCGGGGGGTTGTACATTTAATAGACTCCTCGTGCGTGCGTGCGGCTGGGTGATAACACCACGAGCCCAAGCTGCATGGGAGGCGGCAGTGTCTGCATCACAAAGGGATGCGGCCACCCCTGCCCATCCCTCCAGGACACGTCCCAAAAAGTGATGGCAGGGCGAGAGGGGACCCCTCTGCAAAGGGGTTTCTGGGGTTTCTGAGCCTCGTCCGCATCCAACCTCTTCCCAAAGCTGCTTCCAGGGCTCGTCACCCCACTACCAGATGTAATGGATGCACATAACGTAAAGCACATCTTAATCAATGTGAGAGATTCTGCTTAAAACCCAATGATTTTGATCTGGAGCCTGACAACGTGGTAATTTATATGCAGCACAGCATAACCAAAGAGCTTGTTATGCAAACACAGACCACTGATTTGACAAATCTCCTGGAAACAGAATTAATGTCTGTATTCTGTGAAAAGATGTAATTTATTTTAATATTTTAAAGACAGAAAATTATATATGCGTACATATGTGTGTATAAATAGAGCCAAACAGAAAAATAAACACATATGCACATGGATCTCTATATATTTACAAATATTTCAGTAGAGCCATGTGAATTGGTGTGAACCGCAGGGAGAGGGATGGATGCATGGACAGACGGACGGATGGATGGATGGATGGGTGGATGGACAGCTATTTAGTGGATGTAGATCATTATGTTTCGACTGATGTTGATGGGATTATGTTGATTTACACCGGTTTCAGATATGGCCAAAAGCAGGCAGTTAATTAGATCCATACTGATAGTCTGGCTCTCCTAAACTGCAGAGAAATGCTGATATTACCCAGCGAAGGGCCTGGCCCTCGAACACAATTGCTGCAGACTTTGTGCCACGGTGCTCAGCAGCACGATGCTGAATTGGAAATGACCTCCTGATTATCAGAGCCATCTCTCGCTGTGCTTATTTATGGGCGGCAATAATATTAGTGTAATATTATTGTTGTCCTTTTTGCAGACTGTGCTTTATTTATGGTGATGAGGTAGGAAACACAGTCTGCATAACTGAGGTTTTGATGGAACGAAACATATGTGAGAAATTTCTTAATTTGATTTCAGACACACACACACACACCGCTCGCTACCCAATCTCCTTATCTTCCCGTCTATTTGTCTTTCTCCATATGGACACATCCATTTATCTATCGCTCTGTTCCTTCTGAGGCTCCTGCTTCCACGGGATCCAGTTCTTTGCTATTTACGGAGGAGGCAGAAAGGCTGCCGAGAGCACAGACGGGCAGGAAAGATAGCTCCTGCAGGGGAGGCTGAACGTGGGCACGGGGAGAGAGGAAGCTGGGGAGGAGAAAGACACCTCTGGAAAAAAAGGGGAAGAACAGAGAAAAAAGATTTTCTTTCTTTTTTTTTTTTCCAAAGTTTTATTTTCAAAGTTTGGGGCGTTGAGCCGATGCTTGGGAAACCCGCAGCCCTGCGAGGATGCAACCTGGCAGCGCACACTGGAAGCAACCAACGCCGCCAGGGTGTTTTATACCATTTGCGTATCTTTTAATGACCTCCCTGTGCCGTTCGATTATCGATAGGCGTACAGGAGCCTTCGGACCGACGGGGACAGGGTCAATACCTGCAGTCTCTGGGCAGCTCACTCCGCCGGGGCCGGCTGCTCGCGGGGACGCAGCTCACGGCAGCGCCCGTCGATACGGGAGCACTTTCCTTCCCCCATCGGGAAGGCTGAATCGATGGGCAGCCATCGATCACGCTCCTCGTGTCCTGAGCCCCAACTCGCCTTCTTTCCCCCTGCTGCCCCGACCCTGTCCTTATTAACCAGCCAGGCAGCCCCCCCTTGCACGGCAGGCTTTGCCCTGTGCGTGTACAGCTTCCTACGGGCAACGCTATCTACATATTGTGCAAGCAGGAGAGGCTGTAGGAAACTAATTAAGCATTCTGTCCTCCTTTTGCCTCAAAGATGCTATGCAAAACCAAAGCCTATTGAATGTTCAAGCAGAATTCTTATTAATTTTATGGGGGAGATAGGAGAATAATTGCCTGGAAACCTGGTTTAAAGAATGGAAACAGACTGTCTCTTCTTTCTTACTTAATTTGTATTGACTTCTTCATTTTTATTTTTGGGAGCTGAATACGTGGAGTGTGATTTTCAGTGCTTTAAAATGTGTATTATGTCCCCACTTGAGGAGTTGCTGTGAAGTGGGCTAGACGAGAGAAAATGCGCCGCACCGAATGCAAGCGAAATAGTAACAATAATAATAATAAGGCAAATGTCAGGGCTGTCGCCGCGCCGTGCACCGCGGCACCAACGCTTCCCAAAGGCTCCCCGGGCGCCCCAGCTGCTGGGGATCACCTTCGGCAGCCCAAGGCGAGCTTTGGCAGACGCAACACGGCTGTGCCACGCAGGACACGCGTGCTTGCCCATGTGTGCGGCAGCTCCCTGTCATGCTAAGGTCAATTAATGCTAATTTTGATGGTGCAAGGTTGCTTGAAGTCCCCCCAGCTGCCTCCTGCATGATGTCTGCAGCGCTGGGCACAGGTTTCCGGGGGCTCCGCTCCCGGCATCGTGGCATGGAGACCTCTCCCCTGGAGATCCTGCTGTGAATCTCCTCAAACAGCATCCTCCTTGCAGAGGGTTGGAGAAATCCTTAGCTGGAAACAGAGGCAGGGCAGGGAGAAAGATGTCCAGCACGAAGCAGCAGGGCAGGAGGGATGGGGAGGCACGGACCAGCTCAGCACCTTTCCTTTCGCACGTGGCAGCTGCTTGCACCCCCGGTCCCGTTACCCAGGGCTGGGAGTTGCCCTGGCACCAGCAGACCGTGCCCAGGACTGACAGGCAGGAGCTGGGCAGGGATTTGGGGTGTTTCAGCCCAAATCCTCTGCATCAGCCCCTGGTCCCATAGAGCTCCCAGCCCCGCAAACGCGCCGGGCGCCCCGCTCCTCCGCGCCCCTTCCTCTCCGCGTTCTCCCGTGCAGGAAGATTGGCAGTGACCTTTAAATGTCATTTCCAAATGCCAGCCCCAGCTAAGTGGCTACAAAACGCAGTGTTTATGCTCGATTATGGGGAGTGATGGGCCCGAACCGCTCACCTCCTGATGGGAGCAAGACAGGGACACTGCAAAAAGCAAAGGGCCCCTTGGGCTCTCCGTGGCCACGCTCTCTCCACCGTCACTAAAGATGCACAGGGACCACCCCGGACCCTCATCCTGCCTCCCCACGCAGGAGGGAGCCCTGTGCGCCCAGGGAATTTTGTTGTTTTCTTTTTTTTTTTCCCCTTTCTGCTTGCACACGGTGCATTAGCAAACACTTGAGACTGGGGATGAGTTTCCACGTGGGAGACCAAGTGTGGCTAAGAAGGGCCGGGGCTCGCAGCAACGTGGACCTCAGCCCGGCCGCCTCGCTCCCGGGGTTTGCAGCGCCCTGCTCCTCGCTGCCCTGTGCCCACCGAGGACCTGGGGCTGCAGACGGTGCTCCCTGGGCTGGAAAGTGCTGGCTGTTTGGGTCACCAAGCTGGTGCAGGGGTCGGGGCTCCCCTGGTGCTGAGCCCCTCCTTTTGCCCCAACCGGTGGCACGCAGCGAGTCAGACAACGTGATTTGCCCTGCTTCTTACTCGCTTCTAATTCATTGAAATGAGTTAGCAGATAAATAAATAATCCTCAACGTGACATTGTATTTCAAACGCATCACAATGCTTTTAACATGTTCCTGAGCGTGCGTCTCGAATTAGACCTGGCCAGTAGCCGGTGGGGGGGGGGGAGAAAATCATTCAATATTTGGTTTTCCATTGATCCGAACGGGGCGAACACGCTGTTCCCGCGTGGTTTCCACCAGGGGGGCTGCTGCGGGCAGGCGGGGAGGCTCAGCATCCCACAGGGCTGTGCAGGATCATGGCCCCACCGGCAGAGCACAGCCCAGGCAGGATGAACGCGCCGCACGTCGCTCTCAGATCGAGTGGAATAAAAGCGCCGGAGCCACCGCTGCAATCGCTGCCACGCTGCCACCGTCAGCGCTACCCGGAGCGAGATAGCTATCCAGAGGCAGGCGAAAGGCTCTGGCTACACAAATTGTATTTCCCTAGGCGGCAGATTAATTAAAACTATCAAGTGTTCCCAGCTTTTTGAAATTAACTTTGAAAGTGTTTGGATAAAAAAAAAAAAAGTGGGGAGTTTAAAAAAAAAAAAAGCCTAAAAAAAAAAAGCCTGAACATTTTTTTTTTTTTATTCCTTTTCTTCTCTCTTGAGCACAAGGAAAGAGCAGAGAAAAGAAGGCAGATTTCCCCCCCAGCCTATTTGCAGTGCACATCCCACGGGGAGCTGAGCCACTGCTGTGAATGTGAAGCCTCCGTTTCAGTGCAGATTTAGGGTCAAGCTCCCCTCGTGTTGGGGTCTGCAGGGCTGGCGTGGGCAGAGCGGGGTTATCGGGCTGTGCTAAGGTGATTCCACTGCTTTCTCTCCTCTGTCCCTCCCTGGCTGTCCTCACGGTCCCCGCCAAGGGCAGGCGATGCCACGCCGGTGCCAGACCAGGGATGCAAGGCAGTCAAAGCCCAAACCACGACATCCCCCTCGCTGCCGTAACCCGCAGCAGCTGGCTCGCAGCTGCTCCGCTCCTCCGTGCTCCCCGTGCAGGTGCGAGGCGAGGCTTTGGCTGTCAACAAAAAGCCTCTGATCAGCCGGCGGAGGCAGAAGGTGATGCTCGGGCTCCAGCTGCCGCAGGTCTGCGTGGCAGCAAGGAGAGCACGGGGAGAAGCAGGGGGGGTTTTTAACGAAGGAGGACGCGGCTCCAGCCCGCGATGCCCGTGCTCATGCATAATGGAAAGGGCTGGGGAGAAGCGCCGGGATGGAGGCGACACCTGATATAAACAAGAGGCGATGGAGAAATAAAAAAGGGGGGGGGGGAAGAAATCCTGCGTGCAGGGCATTAGGGACTATCAGGAAGAATCATGCTCGGCGCAGGATGAAGAGGCTGCGCCAAATATACAGGAGCTGGCTGCCTGCGGGGATGGCTCGGTGATCTAAGAGAGCAATCGGAGAGACGGTGCCTCGTTCCCTGCGGACGGAGGTTTATTTCTCAGCAGGTTCAGCCGTGTGGTAGGTAAATTACGCTCCGCCGTACTTCCTCAGGTCTTATTTCATGGCCCAGCGATGATTGCGCTACTGATCTTCCAAAGGGGGTTGTTCTGGGCTGGAGAGGCCTTGTAAATAAGGACGTGGAAACCTTCCAGAGGAGACAATAGCCAAGCAGGCCGCACAGGCAGCCTGTCCTAGGGCATATAGGGTGAGCTACAGGTGTCCTGCCCCCCTGCCGGTGGTCCCAGCCTGTGCCTCATGCAATGGGGGTCTCCTGCCTGCCCCAGGAATACACACATCCCAAAAGCGCCCCTGTGTTGGCACGCTGCCTTTCAGGAGCTAAACCAACACGAGCTGGGAGCGGCAGAAGCAGCCCTGCGATCCCAAAGGGTCCCGGATCAACCCCAATTACTCTTCAAACGACTTCTAATCATCTCGCCCTCTCCGCTCCCCGCAGCATCTCCTGCTCCTGCAGCCGAGGTGCTGGAAGGAAGAAACGAGCGCAAACCACGCGGTTAGGAGACAAACCCTCCCCACCAAATCCACCCAGCCCAGGCAGAGCAGCAGCAGCCCGGGGGCTCTGCAGGACGGCTTGGCTCCCCCTCTGCACCCTCGGCTGAGCTGGGCTGCCCGGAGAGGATTTCCTCTCCCCCTCTCTCCCTCTGTGCCTTATCTTCAGGCTCAGACCAGCTGCCTTGGCTCCGAGGCTGCGGTGTCGCTAATCCTGCCTCATCCGGGGACGGTGGGACTGGAGGCAGCAGCTCAGAGGCTTCAGCCTCATTTCTTCCCCCCCGCACTCCCACCCCCGTCTTCTTGTTCATGCCATTCGCTTTCATTCGGGGACACCAGCACCCTCAGCTCGTAAAAGCCTCCCTCCCAGTTCTCCCAGTTTGACTGGTGGAGAACAGGCAGCACAGGTCCCTGGGGGGGGAGGTCTGTCCTCCAGCACGGTGACCGCAGTCTCCACGGTCCTGTAGGAAGCTCTGAGACCAGCCACAAATGTGTCCTGTTCCCCAGCACAACCCTTCCATTAGTTTAAAAAAAAAAAAAATGAAAAAAAAAAAATCAATCAGATGCTTTTTATTCGCTATTTTTTCCCCCCATCTGCAGCAAGCCCTTGCCAAGCTCAGCACAAACCTCCCGTCCCGGTGCCAGGGCTGGGCTGGAGGTGACCAGAGGGGACAGATGCCAGGGTGGCACGGGGACAAAACCTGCCAGGGACGAGTGGCAGAGCCCGTGGGGACCGCGCTGAGCAGCCCGATGTAAAACACAACATTAGCACAAAGCCCGCTCGAGCGCGTTCTCTCGATTACCTTGGAATTATAATTACACCGGCCCTTAATATCCCCACATCCGAGTAATTACAGCCGGCTTACAGCCTCCAGCCGCGGCCTGATATTAACTTTTAATCACCTCGCCTTCGTGCCGGGGAAGGGGCGGCTGTGGCGAGCGGGGTCCTGCGCTCCCAGCACCGTTGGTGCCCCCCCCTGCACGTGGAAAACCTTCGACAACGTGCAGCACCTGAGGGTGTCGGCTCCCTGTCCCCGTGCCCGTCGGTGCCACGGCCTCTCCCAGCAGCTTTTGTGCTTAAATAAAGCTCGTTTTGCTCTGCTGCAGGGAGGCGAATCCATCCTGGGGGTGTGGGGGGGGTGAAAGCCAAGCCCCCGGTGCCCACCCGCAGGCAGCCCCCGGATTGCAGGGAAACGAGGAAATTAGCAAATTAACGGCGGGGATGGGCAGCGAGAAGGGGAAAAACCCACCTCGGAGGGCACAAAATGCTCTCCCGAGAGGCCCCGTTTCAAAGACATTTTTAATTAACTCTGTATTTCACCGGAGCTTTGCAGCAGCATTACTGTGCGTTAAACAAATACCAGTTGATTATCAGGAACATATTTACCGAGCCTTAAGTACCGCGGGTCACCGGCGCGGGCTCCTGCTCTGTACACTTGTTCCTGAGCACTCGGTTATTTGCTTTACACCCTCGGCTGCTGCAAGGGGGGGCAGAGCATTCCCCCAGCCCCCCCCCCCCCCCGAATATTCGGGAGGCTGGAAATAACTCCAGGTAAGAGGAGCAAAAAGGTTTCCTTCCTCCCCGCTCCCTTGCGCCTCTGCTGTAGGGAAAAGCCGCCGCTGCCACGCGTGTTGGTTGGAGCCGTAATAAACGAGGGGCCGAGGCTTTTCCCCCGATGATTGATGGGCACGGGGATTAGTGGGAGCACGAGGGGAAGCTGAGTGGTCTGCCTCGGACCGCGGCGCATTCATCAAGTCGACAGGCGGAGCACGGGTCTCACGCCTTCCTTTGCTGGGAGCCTTTTTGGTTTCTTAAACAAACAAAAAAAAAAAGCATTTTGGATTTTATTAGGGCAAATATGCATATATGAACCGGTGCTTGTGTATTAATGGCAAATAGTTGCAAAATGAGCTTGGTTCTGGTCACAAGAGGGAGTGTAAATGGCTAAATGCAGTGATTCCTGCCCAAATTGCGCCGTTGCCCCACATTCTCCAGGTACGTCTCAGCATGGGCACAGGAATGGGCTCAAACCCACCATTTATACCCCAAAAAGGGGCTCCAGAGGTGGCTCTGAGCGCAGGTGCAGGGAGGCAGGTGGGGGTCCCTCGGAGGGACCCCGTTGTCCCCAGGGGCCGGCAGCCCAGGACAAAGCCCCGAGGCCCCAGGCGACTGCAGAGAACAAGAGCTGGGTTTTGTGGCTCTCAGCTGCGTCCTCTTAAAAATAAATTCATGGCTCCTGCCTGCCTGGGCCATCATTTCGCAAGGTTTATGCACAAACCACATACGAGTAGACTGGAAACATAAAATTATATAGGGCAGTTAATTGAAAAACTGCCTGCGCCGCACGCGATAATTGACATTAAGTGTTGTTTGGAGCAGGAAATCGCTCGATATGAAACAGGCTCGGTGGTACCATCACAGCACCGAGCAGCGCCAGGAGAAGCTGCCCCTCTGTGGGTCCTGCCGTGCCCTGGGGCAGGGAAGTGACTGCTCCTGGGTTTGGGATTTGCTCTCTCAGAGGGGATGGAGGCAAGGTCTGCAAGTGTCTGCCTCGGGAGCCAAGGTCGAACATGCTGATCGCATTGCCCACTGCCTTATTAGCAACATCAAGCAACCATAATTTATGGACGTTTTTCCAAAGGGGAGCTCTCGATGTATTTATTTTGCTGCTGATGTATAGCTGAGCTGTGCGCACGAGCTTACTGAGCCTTGCCAATTTTCGACCATCCCTTCGATCTATAGGTTTCCCCCCATAAATACTTAGCTCCGTCTCAGAAGATGGGTTTTTACCAGTAAAAACTCTTCCAGCTCTCTGGGAAGATGGTATTTTAGCTGCCACCAGCTCCAGGTGAAGCAGCATCCCCTCAATTCTCCCTGGGGAAGCCCTGCAGGACCGCCCGGGCTAAGGGAAGGAGGACAGGGCATGGGGCTCACCCCTCCTAGCTGCATCTCGCTCATTTATTTGGGCAATGATAATTTAGCTTTAAATATTTATAGCACTTCCTAACGTAATGGGAAGTGTGCTCTATGTATCCTGCAAAGAGGACGAAGCCTCTGTGAGCTCCCTGCAAATATCATTGTCTCTTCGCTGCTAAATCTTTGATGAGAATCAGGGGAGAAGAGGGATGCGCGTGTATGCTCGCAGGGGATCTGTGCAGGGGGACCCCCGGGGACCGCACCCAGCCCTTGGGGTTTGGGGTTGGGGTTGGGGGGCTCTGCCAGCCCCAGGAGCCAGCCCCCATCCATGGCACCAGCCCTACAGGGATGGGCAGAAGCCCGCAGCGAGGAGGAGTCCGTGGTGCTTTTGAGCAGCTGAGAAGAGAAGGTATTTAATCAGCGACTAGTTAGACTTCAGGGCTGACTTCATTTACCATTACGGCACGACATAAAACTTTAACGGCTTTAATGAAAAAAGAAAACACCCCATGATCCTGTTTTCCGCACCTTCGAGTGCCGGTAATAAATCTGCAAATGGGGAATTTATCATCTCTCGGTAGAGGCGTCCCTTCCCCGCCGGCTCCAGGGAATCCCTCATCACTGAGTGTCCCCAGCGCCTGGGGACTCCCTGCCATCGATTCCTGGTGCTCCTTGGGTGCCCTCCAGGGCACGGGGAGCTCAGCCCCAGCCTTTAGCCCCGCGTAAACGATTGCTAATAACGAATCGATAATGATAATACGAGCCTGCAGGGCAGCTTTGCTGTGGGAGGCGTCTTATTGATAGGATGGTATCAGATCTGCTGTCCTGGGCGGCTTTGAAGCACAAAGTGCTGCTGCAGGAGAGCTCGGGGGGGGGGGGGTCCCAGGGTGTCCTCCAGGGATGTTGGACCCCAGGAGCCACCGAATTTGGAGCCTGTCCTCATCCCTTACCCGGCACCTGATGCGGCTGCATAATCAGCCCAGCGAGGGACACGGGCAATTTTGCAGGGAAAATAAAAATGTATCTATAATTAATGATCCTCCAAGAACACACGGCCCATTATTAATGTAGCAATTTGGTGAAACATAATTTATGAGACGCTGAGCTTAATCATCGACAAGATCCCGAGTCAGGCACCCGGGAAGGGAGGGAAGGGGGAGTCGCCTGCTGTGATTGCACATTCAGAGGACACTTGTAACATCCAGCACTCTTGGCAGGAGCAAACCCCCTCGTGATACGGCTGGAGATAACCCGATGTGAAGGAAGGGAGAAGAAAAACCCAAGGCAGCAGACAGTCCATTTGCAAACATCCTTTCCGCGGGCCCTGTGCTAATTATAAAATCAATGGAGCCAAATCTGCCAAAACACTGCCCTCCATCGCTGCTCCCCAGAGGACGGCAGGACCTCGTGGGGGGGCTCAGGAGGTCCCACAGCCCCTGGAGGTGGCCCTGCTGCATCAGCTACAGACCTTTTGAGCAGGGACGTGGAGCCTGAAGCCTCCCCTGTACGTGATGCACAAGGCCAGGCACAGAAATTCGAAATTCAGGGCATGCAGACGGAGATTTCGAGGAGAACAGAGTTCCCACAGGTTTCTGTGGGAAACACCTCTTTGCAGCGCAAACGGAAAAACTAAAACACTACCTTGGTTCTGGTTAGCCGAGCCTGAAAACATTCGCGCAGGTTTTGATTTTCAGGTTTTTCAGTGAAAACCCTCGGCATATGCTGAGCAGCATGTGCAACGCGGAGCGGGGGCGGGCAGCCGGCGAGAAGATATTCCCAGTCAGCACTGGAAAGGGCCCAACGCAGAGCCAGCCTGAAGCAGCAGTAGCTTTTGCAAAATCATGTTCTCGTTTCCCGTGCCTTCAGCAGCCCCGGCTTTGGATGCTCAGCACTTCTGCAGAGCGAGCCAAGCTGCGATGCCACATGCTCTCTGCAGAGCTGCCAGGGTCCCTCTTCCCTGTGTGAACTGCAACTGGCTTTTATGCTCGGGAGCTATTAACAATTAAACCATGCCCCTCTATTTTTTTTTCCTCTTGCAGAAGCTCTCAGAGGCCCCGGGCATGAGGCAGGACCCCCGGCTCTAGAAGCAGCGTCATGGTGTCTGTGCTCAGCACGCAGAGCGTAGCCAGACATCTGATGGGAACATTTCTCCTCTGACAGCCCCCCTCCATGCAGCATCTCTCTGCTTGCTCTGTGGTTTAAATTCGTCTTAGCGGTGATTAAAAAAACCTCGTGCGTGGATGGGAAACTGCCTGCAGAGAGGCTTTTACTGGATGTTTCCCAGGACGTGGATGATGACGGTGGAGCAGGAACGGCAGCACCGCGAGGTCCCCCCTGCCCCGCTGGCAGCCGTCAGCCCCAGAGCTTGCTGCGGCTCCTCGGCTCAGCTTCACCGTGGCCATCCTGTCCCACGTAGGTGGTTATGAAGTCCCTGAGCAGCACTGCGTTTGTCCCAGCCTTTTTGTCACGCAGGTGAGGATGGACGGACGGACGGACAGACGGACGGACGGATGCGCCTGCCCACTCAGCGGAGCCCCTGCGCAGCTCCAACCCCTTGCAGGCACCAGCTCAGCGCTTGCTTGAATCATGCTCCAGCCCGATAAGCATTTGCGAGCCTTTAAAATGATAATTGCACAGTACGGGAGAAAGCACAGCAGCCGCGGCGTGAATATTCATGAGCGGGGCACCGGCGGTGCTGCTGCTTTCAAAGGGAAGCCGGTGGCACACCTCTGACAGCAGCCGCAGCGGGGACAGCTCGGGCAAAGCTCCTTGGGAAACAGCATCCCCGTAATTTGGGTTTCTGATCTCCTTTGGCCCCCAGAATGCTCCTTTAGCACCCGTGCTCCCGGTGGTTATGGAGCAGGAGGCAGGATCCCAAGCAAGCAGCGCTGAGGCGGGCGATGCTCAGGTCTCTTTGCTGCTGAGTGCAGCCTGTGAGCACCTGTATGGAGAAAAGAGCAGCTGATTAAACCCATCCTGGCTGCCACTGACCCCAACGAGGTAGCTCGGGGCAGGGGGGGGGGCTCTGACATCCTAAAAGAACAAGGGCTTCAGAATCGATTACCCCAAACGCTGCAACAAGAGGGGAGCCAGCAAACCATGCTCGGATTTCCAAGGGGACGTGCACACCGCTGCCAGCCCCAAAGGCTGCGAAACGCGCTCGCAGGATGGTTTAATTAGCGTGATTTATGTCGCCTTCAATTGATTGGGTCCCCGGAGCTTCGGGAATCTATCAGAGGGAAAAGGGGCAGCATCGATCGGTCGGTTCGAGCCCCACGCTGGAATAACAGCAGCTCGAGCCATGGTTAATAAGCAAATATCTTGTAAATGTAGCCAGCGTGTGCCCGAGTGTGCAAAAGGCAGGGGTGGGAGGGGGCCAGGCACTGGGTTGGGGTCAGGGCAGACGGATTTTGGTTGTCCTGACCCCAAGCTGGTGCTCCCATCGTGGACCTGGGCATGGCCGAGGCAGGTGGGTGAAGAGCTCAGCAAGGAAAAGCGCCGACTTGCAGTGAGAAATCAAAGTGAGCCTCTAGCAAAGCGAAGTCCTTAAGAACTAATTAAAAGGGAGAGGTTTTGCATCTTTGCCCGGCCAAAACATCCCCACTGCAGATCAGCACAGTCCTGTTCACTAGGAAAAAACTGGTCCAGGCTGAGCTGGTCACCCTGCAGGGGCTGCGCAGCCTTCCAGCTCTGCTCCAGAGCACCAGGCTCCTTTTTCTTGCTGTTACCGGCGGTTTGGTTGAGTTTCTGTTCTCTCTTGATCCTAATAAAAATTAAGTGAAAGCGAAATGAAAGCAAAAAGCTTTGCGGGGCGAGGACGGAGCAAGGCAATTAGTTTGTGCTCTTGAAAATTATTCACTAATTGTGCAAGGAGTTGTGTACAAAAAGAGAACTAATAAAAGAGATTTAATTTGTTTCTGGGAAGGAAACGGGAGCGGAATGAGCAGCAGAACGCAGCTGAGCGCTAATGGGCTCTGCCGGCGCTCGGCTTGTCCCCGAGCAGGTTCTGCTCAGCAAACCTGCAGCTGAACGCTTTGGGGATGGTGCTCAGAGCAAATTACCTGTGACGGCAGGATTTTCCCCGAGGACAGGATCGCTGCTGGAGGCAGGATTCTCCCCGAGGACGGGATCATTGCTGGGGAGAGCATCCTGCCCCCAGGGCTGCCCAGGGCAGCGATGCCGCCGAGCTTTGGCAATGCACATGGGGAAACTGAGGCACGCAGCCCTGGGAGCAGCACCCCCAGTCCCCACTGGGCATCAGGCTGAGAAATAGGGACCAAATCCCCCCCAAAACATCCCTCGGATGCTCCGGGAGCTCAGCAGGGTGGGCAGAGCTTTGGAGAGGCCGGGCTCGGAGCTGCTGGCACGTGGCCGCTGCGCCGGTGGCCTCGCCCATGGCACCAGCGAGTTTTGCAGTGTTTCTTTGGCTCTGCATGCAGAAGGGAAAGCAAAAACTTCTGTAAGGGAATGAAATGCCTGAGGGGAACCCGCAGGCCCCTTTGGCAGTGAGCTGTGTGAGGCAGAGGCTGAGCAAAATCAAAAAGCTCTGCTTTTTCTGGAAAGCGATCCGAGAGCGAGCACGGTGCTGTCGGGAAGAGGAGAGCTCAGGGAGCGCAGGGCAGTGGGGTTTGGGTGGGGAAAAGCAGTGCCGAAATTGCCTCCCTGGTACATCTCCAGTGCCCCTCACGCACCCAGCACCTGCCTTCTGGAAGCCCCTTCAGCCCCACAAATCCCAGCCCAAAGCCGGCATCCACCGAGTCAGCCCTTCTGGCAGCGAGCAAGCTGGCTGCCGTATCTGAGAGCACATCTGTATTTCTCCTTGGTTTTCAGCAATCCTCTCCAAAGCTCTGGCGAAGCTGCGAGGGATTTTGCGGAGGAAGCACTGGCTCAGCCTGCTCTACAGAAACACGAGGCGAAGCAGCGCTCGCATCTCAGCACGGATCCAAACATGCTTCCATGGGCGGCCCAAGCCTTTCCCGGAGCCACACGTGCACGATTCCAGCACGCCAATTAATGTGCTGTGCTCTGACACATTAAACACACACTTGTCACGGGCTGGTTCTGGGATATTATTATTGCTGGTTCTCTGAATCACAGCACTGAGACAGCAGCAGATACTCGGCGTCGCTGGCTCGGTCTGCGCCGCACACCTCGGTGCACACTCCTGCGTTTGCAGCAGCCGCGATGCTCCTTCATTCCCCAAATCCTGCCCTACCTGGCATGGGGCTAAGCGTTAAACCCTGCCACAGAGCCTCCCTGGCTGCCTTTTTGTTTTCTCTTTCTCAAATATTTAGGGAAGCGCTTTCAGAAAGCCTTGCCGGACCACGGCACGGGGGACACACGAATATTACCCCTGCTCTGGGTGACACAGCGCAAGCGAGGGGCTGCAGAAACACGGGGGTCTGCACCCCGGGAAATGGCCCGCTAAGGCCAGAAGGAATGGAAATGTCTACCGAGAAACACAGAGAATTAAAAAGAGTCGAGATCAATAAAAATGTTTCATTTCAACTCTCTCTGATGGATAGGAGAGCATGGGGAGGGCTGAGTGATAGATGGGTATATCTGGAAGCTAGCTAGATGGATAGGATTCCCTAAACGAGTTGGGTTTATTTATTAATTTTTATTTTTTATTTTTTTGTTTTTGTGACAGCTTCGTTTCCACTCCTCCCGTGCCCCTCGTGGTCCTGGCACAGTGACGATGACAAGTGGGACGGGGATTTGGTGTGAGCCTGGTGGAGCCAGGCAGCTTTTTTTGCCCCTTGTTGGAGACATCCACAAGCCACCGTGCCCCAGCAGGGCTTGGAGTGCTCCTCCTCGAGGGCTAACTTTGGGACTGTGTTCATCCCGGTCTATTTTGGTTGGGGCAAACTGCAGCCAACAGGGGGACAGCCTGGCACTCCTCCTGCCACTTCTCTTAGAGCAGAGCCACCCAGAAATCCACCGTACCGACAAAATCTGCTCCTGTTCAGGTGGATGAATTCCTAAACATTTAAACGACTCCCATTCCGTCTGTGACTCATCTCCCGGGCTTAGAGGAAGCAGCAGAGCACGCCTGGGTGCTCAGCTCCCAGGATGGAAATCACTGGGAAGGAATTTTATGCTGCTCCTGCAGCACCGGGTGCGCAGAGCCCCTCGGGGTCCCTGCAGACTGGGGCACATTGCCCCCGTTATTCTCCTCCCGTGTGTCTTTTTGACAGGACCGATGACATTTACGTTTCTGAAAGCTTCAATAAAAAGCACTTTAGCCACAAACTAATTTCCAGTCAAATCCCAGCACCTTCCTCCTCCCGGCTGCAAATGGAGGCTCGGCTGCCTGACAGCCCATCACCGGCACAGCCCTGCCCCGGGGATATCTCGCGTTCGGAACCCAAGGACAAAAATTTGCTAAATGGCTCGAAAATGACACAAAGAGTGGCGGAAAAGCAGATGGCAGCTGGGCTGCTGACACCCCTGCAGCGGTGACAGCATCCCAGGCACGGCGCAAAGGACGGATATTTCACGTGGGGCCCCATTTGTGCGGCACCCGATGGGGCACCAGAGCTCGGGATGCTGAGCTCCGATCCGCCGTCCCTCTCCGTCCTCTGTTATTACCTTGGATTGCAGCATTTTGGCATTATCAAAATGAAATGGTTTTGCTTGAGCGCAACGGCTGTTTTGACAGCACTGAAACGAAATGATCCAACATTACGGAAACGTTTCAGCAGTTCCTTGATCAGATTGCGCTTATTAAGGAAAATAAAATAAGATCATAGGAAAGTCTCCAGATTTCCAAAGGGATAGGCAGGCTGTGAAGCGGCAGCCTTTCCAGCCAGCCCGCAGGGTGCTGCCAGCCCTGCTCAGGGAGCAGCAGGAGGGAAGGGACACCCGCGGCACCGCATCGCCCCACTCCTGAACCGCGGAGAGATGATGGGAAAGCAACAAAAAGAACCAACATCTCCCCAAATCGTCCTTTTTAGCTTCCAGGCTGCCTTCCCAGTGGTTCGTATTCTCAGTGAAGGAAAGGGGTTTTATAATCCGATTGCTTTTTGGCTTTTAATTTGTAGTGGCATTTCTGTTCCACTTTTTAGGGCTATCTTTCAGCTCCAGATTCAGCGGCTGACCTTAAACGTGAGCTTTTGCACCGCTTTGAAGACAAAGCGCGTATAACAGCTATGAACCGTGCAGCTGGAACCAAGGGAAAAAGGGAAGAAAACGCCAAGTGGCTCCTCCAAACTTTCCGTAAGGGAAAAAATCGCTCGTGAGAGGCTGCCTTGAGTGAGCGCGGCGGGCAGAGGGGCTCCGCTCCCACACCCGCAGCCATCTCCAGCGCAGTGGCAGCGCTAAGTGAATGTCAAATGCCAGCAGAGACAGAATAGCGGCACTTTATATTCACTTTGCACGGGTATAAATGACTGCAGAGCAATGGGAAATGAGGCCCCTGAGCCCTCGGGGCAGTGCTCGCACGCCTGTGTTTGCTATCCAAAGCACAATAAACCACAACATGGGATTAATCTCGGCTCCGCATTATTCAGGCTCCTTGCTCGGGGAAGTCCTAGCGGGCTGGGTCTCAGCGCATCTCATTTCTGTGCTTTGCCACTCACCATGGCATCAAAGGTCCTTATTTAATGGTTGCTCCAATTTTATGCAGACAAATTGCCTTTGAACTCAAGGACTGTAAGGGAGGCTGCGGGTATTGCTGGGCTGGACGTTTTGAGTCGTCAGGCATAAAACTAATCACAAAATCTTGAAATCTTCTCTTCTCCATGACACGGTAAAGCCTCCAAAGCTCCCGTTTCTTCGTGCTTTCCCTTCCTCAACTTTTTTTTCCCGAGGCTGATGAGACAGCATGAAATATTCGGCTCGTCTCAAGGCTATTCTCCTCGCCCGTGCCCACCCTGGCTCACACGTGGCCATGGCTCCACATACATATATATGGGGAAGAGATGTGCATACCACCATACAGACCCCCCCACCCCGGAAGGGATTAGAGGCAGGCAGAAAGGACTGTGCATCTTTTGGGGAGGTGCAAAGGACCGCACGTGGAGCCCAAAGCATGTACCGAGTGCCTGCCACCGCTGCACTGGTTATGGGGACGAGCCCCAGTGGGGTCCTGGGGAAGGAAACCAGGTCAGTCGGCACCGTGTGCACCCTGTTTCAGCTTCCTGGCAGGTGGGAAGGGGGAGCAGGGCAGGAGTGGGATGCACCAGGTCCCCACAATCCCGGCCCCAAACTGTATCATCTTCCCCCCAAAACACAGCACAGCATCAGGGACTGAGCCACAGCTGGGGAAACGTGTCCAGGGAGGGCACTGTTTGAAGCTGCTGGACAAACCATGTGTGGATGCATTTCCCTCTGCTGTTTCACCTCCTTTTCTAACCACCCCTTGGTTCTCTGCCCCTTTCCCCTCTCCAGAGCGCGCAGGGCTGGTGCCGGGTGAGGGCAGATAGCGGGGAATTGGTATGCTTCGCAGAGACCTTGGGACATCAGGGATTTATTTTAATCCAGTCCATTAATCAATTTCTCTGTTGAAATTGAATTAACTGTCTTTCATCAGCATCACATCCTGGGACTCGGAAGCAGGAGCAGCCGCAGAGGAATGCAGATGAGGCCGCGCGCACCTCTCCGGCCGGGTCCCACCGACGTGGAGGCAGGGAACAGCCCGGCCCTCAGCCCTCCAGGGTCCCTCTCCCCCCTTACCTAAACAAATTCAGTCAAATCTCACTCCTTTCTACTCTTTTTACTGGGGCAGGGTGGGGAATGGTTGCTTGAAACGCAATTTAAAATGAAAGCAAATCAGATCTGGCTCCGTGATTCAAAGGCAAAAGGCTTATTACTCTCGTCTCCCTGCCGCTGGGATCTCTAATGCTATGTAAATTTGACAGCATTGAAAGAAACCATTCCTCATATCTCTGCCTGGAACCCCCCCCCCCCGCCCCCCTTCTGCCACTGTGGGATAATTGAATGCAACCGGGGACAACAACGCCTGCCAAGGAGCTGCCAATTCACGCGCGGTCCCGTACAAACGCGTCCCTCTCCTGCGGGTCCCCACCGCCCTGGTCCCTCGCCTCCTGCTGCCACCCAGCAGCTCCCCCGGAGCAAATCGAGCCCCCACGCTGCTCTTTCAGAGAATCACAGAGTCATTTAGGTTGGAAGAGACCTCCAAGATCACCTAGTCCAACCTCTTTGCAGCAGGGCAGGTCCATTTCCCCACCGCTCGGCTACCCCATGCTGGACCCAGCACCCACCTGGAGCCATCGGAGCTCCCCCGTTAGCACCGAGAGGTATGGGGCCAGCTATTAAATCTGGGCTCTGGGTAATGGCTTTTTTTTAATCAGTCTTCAGCCATCCGTCCCTAACTGCTTCACTCGGAGCGAGGGGCAAGGCAGGCCCTGTTAGTGCAGGTTAGTTTCCAGCCCCAGCCTAAGGAGCGGGGAATGAGAGAGGAATTTGCAAAAAAAGAAAGTTGCTGCATTATTTAAAAATATGCTGATGAATAATTTAGTCAAATGAGTCTGTGAATGTTAGACAATATTGCATTACAGAATAAATCAATTACAATATATGGAAAAAAAAAAAAAAACACACAAAAAAACTCCTTGGCTCATTGAAAAACACTGCAAAGGCAAACAACATTCCCTTTATTAAAAAATACATATATATAATTTAAATAAGAATCTGTTACAATAACCAAGGCACTACCACCAGCATCTCCTTCACGGAGCCATGAAAGGGAAGACGCATCCTCTCTCGCCCTCCCTCTCCAGCAGCAGCTGCAGCAGCTCCCCTCCATTAAAATTCCTCTCCTGCTTTGGCAAGGTTAACTTTGAACCCAGGAGGTATCCCGGCTTCCAGAGCAGCCGGCTTGGCTGCCTGTAAGTGTACAGGAATTAGCAGCGCTGCAGTCCGCGCTGGCATGGGAGCAGCTCCAGGCAGCCTCCCCAAGCCTCTGTGCCGGATTTCGGGACCAGTTAGGGGTCACCCTGGCTTCGGAGCAATTTCCTTGCCTGGCTCGCCCCGGAGCACCAGAAAAGCATTTTGTGAGCATCTCGTGCTGGGGAGGGGGACCGGGGTCCCTGCTCTTACCTAGGGAGGCTGAAGCAGGGCTGGAAGATGAGGTCCCTAATAACACTGAAGTCCCCCGAAGCCCAGAGCCACTGGGGAGCTATGTATATATGAGCACGGTCCCATAAATACAGGGACAGGCTGGCAGCCGAGCAGCTCCTGGGGACAAAAGGAATTTCAATTTCTCCCTGCCCGCGCAGAAGTCGGGCTGCGGTTAGTTATTGCTTTGTTCAGGGCTTGAAGGGTTTAGGGAGGAAGAGAATTAAGGCTCCTCGGACGGATGCCAGGCTGGGGCACCTGTGTGCTTAATTGAATCCTGAAAATGAGTTAAAATGTTCAGCCTGCTCCTGTCAGCCGTAATTGCCTGTCGGCTTGATGGAGAAACCTCTGCACGTGGTCAGCGTGCGTGCGAACCACGACAGCACGCGGGGGCGGTGGGGATGCTGCCCTGTTGTATTTTTCCTGCCAGCTTCTCCCCCCCTGCGGCTGGGAGAAATGCCTCCCGGCTGGTCCTGCTCAGGGGTCGGCAGAATTAGTCCCAGGGTAAATTGAAGCCGGGATCAGCATTGTCAGAGGGTTGGGATATTTAATAGAAAGCTGTGTCGCTTATCCCAACGTCCAGATTTTAAAGTGGTTTCATTACCCTGCCTTTTCAACCTTCCAATTAAGCTCCTTTACCAGCATTGAGCAGAAATCAACGCAAGCTGTTCCCATCTCGACCCAAGCGTGAAGCCTTTGAGAAGCATCAAGCTCATGGGGAGCACATGGGATGGCTCCCTGCTACCCCGTGCTGCCCTTCCCCAAAATTAGGCTTTTCGGAGCATCTTCACACCCCTGCACCCCATCCAGCGTGGAGGCGGGCAGGAGCTGTCACCCCACGAAATGGGGGCACCAACAAGGGAAAGGTGCAAGCCTTAGGAGCATGGTAAAGCCCTGGCATTGGTTATTATCACAAAAGGGACTTGATGGAGAAGAAAGCCGGGGCAGTTTAATTAAAGATAGGATTGTTTGAGTGCTTATCGCGAGGGCAGCGAGGCAGACTTGGCGAGGGCCCGAGGTTAACCCCGGTGATCTAAAGCTGGCAGTGTAAAACCTTCGACAAGCGAGACGAGTACACACAACGGGGCAAGAACATTTTATATGCAAGGCCCTTGAGAAAAAAAAAAATAATAAAAAAGGGGTTTTGTGGAGCAACTCGGGTGGATGAGCTGGGGGGAGCTGCGCCCTGCTCCCGTGGGGCGCGCACCCACAGCACCTGGCAGAGCTCAGGGCGCTCACACCGACATCCAAGGGGCACCTCAGACCTCGTGGGATGGGTTCAGGGGGTCCTTAAGCAAATTTCTTGGCCTTTCTGGAGCTGCAGGAGAACTAGGCTTCTTTGGCGTTAATTAAATCATAAGAGGAAATGACGGCGGGGATAAAAGCGGCAGGCACGGAGCGGCTGGGAGCCGGTGCGAGCCGGTGCTAATGACGGCTGATTTCGCATTAGCATGACTGCCTTTGGTTAGCAGACAGAAATCTGCTGAAGCAGAGGCTTTTGTCAAACCGGGGCCAAAACACATCTGTGAATAATTGAACAATATTCATGTCGGAGGAGTCAGCAATTTATCGCTCCCTTCCTCCGCAGTCTCGGGGAAAGGGGGGTGGCTTTCGGCGAGCGAGAGGAGACGAAGCAGCTCCGGCTGGTACGTCAGCAGCCCGAGAGCACGCAGAGGTGATGCTGCGACCTGGCGGGCCCATGCACGAGCAAATCTCCATCATTTCTGCCTTGCATTTCTGCTGTCCTACAGCCGGACAGGAGAGAAAGCCGGGAGGAGGAGGTGGTGGTTGTAACCTCAGCGTTTGCGTCCTGCATCATTTTTCTCCCTGTGAAAGGCCAGCGACAGCTGGCCCTATTAACGAGGACCTTTGGTGGAGAAAATTGCCTGGTGAGAGGGTGATTTCCAGGAGAGACGCTGCATTGATTGCATCGACTGCCCGCTATTGGCATTTAGAGACTGTCGGGCTGCTGCCCTGGTGCTTTGCCCCGTGCCAGCCCACTGCAGCCCTGTGCACAAGGGAGGAACGGGCTGGGGCAAACCCCAGTCCTCGTGCTGGGATTTGTCCGTCAGGCCCAACCTCAGGGGCACCTTGGGCTGACACCGAGGTGCTTTGCTGCCTCAACGGCACCAGCCTGCCCGTACAGATGCGTTAGGAAGCCTGAATGCCTGCAGTCTGGGAGCCCAGAGTTGCTTTTGTAAGGGAAGCGATGGGAAGGCATCTAAGATTTTGCAACATCTTATAAAAACCCTGAAAACACAAAACATACAAAAAACATGAAACATTTCGTCTTTAAAAATCCCCACCCTGATTTATAAAACGGCTTTTGGCCTACAAAACACCACCACCACCGAAACAGTTTGACTGCTTCTTGCTGGTATGTTTTCAACTGAAAAAAAAAAGAAATAAAGCAGTTTTCACACTCCAGTCCGAGCTTTGCCAGAAGCTGCTGCTCTGCACAGCCCCACGCTCGCTGTTTTCCTCCCTCCAGCCGTGCACGCTGCCTCCCTGCTCCTTTTAGCAGCCCAGCAGAGCATGCATCTCGTAGAGCTCCAGCTCCTGAACACGTTTGTAAATCTGCAGCAGCACCAACCTGAACAATTGTAAATCTCTGCTCCGGCGTTGGAGGCTGACACTTCTCCTGCAAACCTGAATTTGTTTTTCCCCTGAACAACCCCATTTATACATAAACGCATTGCCCCCTCCCCGTGCTCCTGTTTGCTGTACTGGATGCTACAGCAGCTGAGCAAAGAGAAATGGGAACTTTGCAAAGAGGAGCCGTGAAGGCAGACTGCGTGGGGTCAAATCTGCAAGGTGAACCCATGGTGCAGCATGACCGCCACAGCCTGCACCAGTGGCTACAGGTCCCTACCTTGCAGGGGTCGATATGCTCAGGGAAATCTGTTTTCCAAGCTCCAACCCAGCTGAGCACATCGTTAGGGCTGTCTTTTGTCACTGGGACCGTCTGCACAAAGTTTCTTCTTTTCGTGCTTGGCCCTGAGCAGGCTGCCCTTGGCTTTTCTGCTCCGAAAGGGCAGCTGCACATTCCCAGAGAGGCGACGTGGTTCCACTGCTGTGACCACAGCAGACCACGGGTCTGCACGGAGCAGCCCTGCCAGCGGGAGCCGCGCGTTCCCCGCGCGGGGTGCGAAGCCAAGCAGGCGAGCAAAACACAAGCGAGCGCGCTCCAAGAAAGCATCTGCCTCCGGGCTCGGCGCCCGTTTTTCAGGCTTATTTGCAAGCTGTGGCACAGCGCAGGACGAGTATTATGTGCTCGCTACCAGGAAAGCAGGGAAACGGAGGGGGTGGCAGATTGAGGGATGGCTTGGCCGCAGCCGCGCCAGGAGCGCAGGTGGGAGCCGGGCTGGGGACAGCCGGTGGCGGCCACCCCCCGGGGCTGTCCCTGCCGTGTCCCCTCTCCTGCCCCACGCTGTCCCCACGCAGCTCCCCTGGCTGCCAGCAATCGCGTCCAAGGATTAGCGAGCGATTATGAAGTGCTTTGAAAGTGTAAAGCACAACAGAGGAGATAATTATTTAATAAGGAAGAGTAATAACGGAAAGCAACCAGCAAGGAGAGCCAGCAGCAGAGATTTGGCACAGAAGCAGAGCAGGGGACAGCTTGGGGGGGCTCTGATGACCCCATCCCTTCTGTTTCCCCCTGACCCTCTATGCTTGGCCCCACCATCTGGCCCCTGCACTCTGTTTTTTTACCTGGGGTGATCAACACCCCAAAAAGAGGCCGGTGATGCCCTGCAGGATATGGCACAGAGCAGATTTTGGGGGTTTCAGGAGGTATTGACAGCCAGCGAGCATCCAGTTCAGCATCTGGAGGCATCACCTAGGTGCCTGCAATGGGAGGTGACAGCAAAACCCTCTCTGCTCCCCACGGTCCCAGCGGGCAGAGCTGGGGACACCTCGAGGACAAGGCTGCAAGGTGCCACCCACCTCCCAGAGCCCTGCCATTTGCTTTCTTCTGCCTTAAAACCCGACAGCTTTGGGTTTCTCATTTTTTCCTCCTGGAAGCCGTACAGCTCTCCTGGGATGAGTTTCCGAGCTTTTCCGCAACACGACGAGGGCCAGCAGGTTTCCGGAGAAAAGGAAAGAAAACTGTGATTGGCACGAAACCACCCGAGCCCAAACAGGGAGGCTCTCCGGAAAAATAGCAAATGCTATGAGCACCGTAGTAAAACTGGGAGAGCTGGCAGCTCAGAAGTCATAAATCACCTCTGGGGCTTCGTCGGGAGCGAGAAGGGGTCGGGCAGCGAGGCTTTGAAGATTCCTTGAGTGAAAGGGGGCAGAGGAGAAGTGCTGGAGGAAGAGGAAGATGAGGCTGCGGTGGCCCACGCAGCCCCACGTGGCACAGCACGGACGGCAGAGACAGGCAGCAGCCTGCTCCGTGGGGACAAGGGACGAAAAGCACTCGGGGAGACGCTGCTTCAGCCGGATGCTCCCGGATCTGTCACCACGTCCCACGCAAGGGCTGCGTCACGGAGCTCTGCACCCTGCTTACAAGTTTTGGGGGCTTGGGGCCAAACGCCCCCCTGCTGCCGCTCCCCGGGCTGTCCTCCCCTTCCTCTCCAGCCTGGGAATTGCCTGACCCAGAAGGAGTTTTTCACCCAGCCCTGGGGGAGCGCAGCCCTTCCCGCACATATCGCCGTGCCCGCTGATGCTCGGGGCCATGGCTTTTCCTTGGGAAGAGCACTGGGACCTCTCGGGCTGCCACCTTCCTGTTGTGGGAACGATCTGTGTCAGCACACGGAAATGATCAGGGTAAACATCGGGTTCGAACGTATCAGCCAGATTTGACTCGCTCCCCCACCTCCAGACAAATGCCTTCCCATCCCCAGCGTCAAGCCGTGGCTGGGAGCTGCCATATGGATCAGATTCTTTTCCTGGAACTTGCTCTCTAACACATGCATAAAATGAGTTATTTTCACTCGGGCCCAAAAGCTGCCATTTCGCCCCGTTTCCCTTTGACCCATCCTGTTCCTCCGGCTTATTTATGGGCATAATTACACCGTGCTATTGATTTTCTGACAGCTGTCCTGATGGTAACTATTTTACAGAATCAAGCTCATTTCTACAGCAAGGGTTTTCACAGTCCTTGGCAGCCCAACGAAGGCGGCTGACGCAAGAAATAATCTTATTTTCTGCCGTGGCTGAGATACCTGCTCGCGTGGCACAGCAGCCGGTGGCAGGACTCAATCACCAGGGGCTGGCAGCGGTGGCAGTGTCCCCGCTTGTCCCCTCCTCTGGAGGAAAAGGCAAGAAGTGCACGGAGACCCACAGATGCCGGTGACGCAAGAAATTCACTGTGGAACAGCTTGGATGGGAGCTTGGCGGAGATGCAGTGCAGTGTCTGAGCTGGTTTTGCTCAGAAAAGCCCTATCCAGGGAATCGAGTGGGTTTTCTCACTCACTTTCCCCCCTCTGAGGACAGGGTGCCAGTAGAAATGTCAGGGACTCGTGGGGATTTCTGAGACACTCTTCCATCCTGGATAAGACAAAGCAACGGCAGCTTTAATGGAACACAGAGCTGAGGGAAAAAAAAAAAAAAATTAAATAACTCAGTATTGAAAGAGGTTTTTTTTTGTTTTTTTTTTTTCCAGAATTAGGATTCAAGTGAAAACACATTGAAATAGCAACATTTCCAAGTGATGCGTAAAACCACCGCGGATTCTTGTGCATGGGAGAGGAAGGAGAAACCCACAAAGCAACTTTTTCTTTCACTGCCCCAGGACTGCCACTTGTGCCAAGGAGCCTCTGCTCCGTCCCCCGGGCAGGGACGGCGCTGCCCGCTCGGTCCTCTGGGGAGGGCCGGAGCAGCAGGTCCAGAAACCTTAAATAAAGGTTTATAAATAAAGGCACAGAGCAGCTGCAGTCGCAGACGGCGCACGGTGGGAAATTAAAATTGATGTGCATGTCCCCGCTCCGCAGGGCGGCTCTGACCCACTTGCAGGAGGAAAACCTCACTCAAGGGGCTTTCTGCACGCTCAGATCCTGCTCGATCCCCCCAGCCAGCCTCTGTGCTCTGCACCAAAATCCCACAAAACAGGCGGCTGTGCTGTCTGCCAGCAGCACCTCGACATCCCCTGAGTCTCCCCACTTGCAGGCTCTGTGGGTTTGGGACTTTTCCCTGCTCTCACGGATATCACTGCCTCGATGGCAGCAGAGCAAAACTCTGCAGACGGGGGCTGGCTCTGGTCCCAACCAGCCCAGGCTTCAAAATCAGCCTGAAGAGAGAATTTTGCTGGTGCACCCTGTGGGGATCCGTGTTCCTCTGCTGCTTCTCAGCCCTACGCTGACGCTGCGTCACCAAAATACAAATCTCACCTTTTCCAGCTGCGTCTGAAACCACCGGTGGTTTGCTCCCGGGTGCCCCCGCAGCTCCGCACCGCTGCTCCCTGCCGGAGCAAGGAGGGGCCGATCCTGCAGCCCCGCTCCTCTCCCCGGCCCCAAAAACGGAGCAAACCAAGTGCTCAGGTCCCAAACGCCGCTGCGATACTCAGCGGTAGGACAGAGCAGCCCTGATGCAGCTACCTATCGATCGGGTGCATTACGGTGCTGAGTGCCTCTTATTGATACAGAGCCGCAGAGATGCCCACGCGGGCAGGGTTGTGGGGCTTCATTCTGCACCCTTGGCAAAAACCCAAACCCAGAGGCAGTCAGGGGATCGCTGGCTGCACTTCCAAGCACACAGCACTGCCGCGCTGACGGCCACCCTGCTGCCAGCCCCAAAATTGGGGATGCACCGGCAGCGAGAGATGCCTGGGATCCCCTGGGAAAGGAGGGTCCCTGCTGCCCGGTGGGACACGGAGGCTTCCCAAGCCCTGCAATCCATCCCGACCCACTTATTTCCTTCAAAGGGTTCCTGGTGACCACAGCATTTTGGGGCAAGGTGGTGCTGGCAGATGGGAGGGCACATCGCTTGTTTTTTTCCTCTGCCCCCTCCACTTTCGGCGCAAGGGGCTGCACAACGGAGCCATGGCACGGGAGCTGGGGTGGAAAAACCCTCCCCCGGTGGGAACGGACTCTACACCGAGGCTCGGATTTAAATGCATGTGTCCAGCCAAGGAAATACCTCGCTGTTCCTGGTGCCCTGCCGCAGGGGAGCTCGCACTGCCATGCGGACACCGCACAGCACCCGGGCAGGATGAGCCCCACGCCAGGGATGTGCCAAAACCACTCCTCAGCCCACCTTGCCGGCAGCAAACAGGGCACCTCGGCGGCTCTTTTATCCCCCCCAGGACAAAAATCCCCCTCCACACACCCCATTAATCCTCTGCAGCAGCACGGGGGGCTCGTGACACCGTGAATCCACGCCGTGACCCGGCCCCTCGGTGCAGAGCCCCGAGTCACGCCATGCAGTGGCACTTTGCTCTTTTTCTCTTTTAAACAGAAACAGGTCAGAACAAGGAGCAGCCATTAGGCTAATCAGGCCCCGTGAAAACAGAAGCGTGGGGGGGACACAGCAAAAGCAGTAAATGAAGCCCAATAATGAATATTTAACTCTCTTAAGTAAAGTTTAATTAAGTTCTCCCATGGCCAAGGCTTTTTGCAGTATTACTGTGGCTTTCAAGCACATTAAGGTGAGCCAGAAATAACCTCGCCAGAGACACGGGGTGCTCTCCCCATCTGCTCCCCTCTCTGCCGAGCCCACGGGTTTCATTAGCACGAAAGCTGTGAGAATTCAGAGCAAGGCTCCTCTCGCCAGGTGCCCCTTCCCATCCCAGTGCCCAGGGAAAGGCAGGCGATGCCCAGGTCCAGGCACTCCTGCGGGGTTTTTAGGGTTTTAGCCCTGGATGGAGGAGGCTGAGCCACTGCGAGGAGCTGCCCTGCACCCCACAGCTCTTCCCCAAACCACTTTAACTGGGAACAAACACAGCTGCTCCCACTTGGGACTGGGAAAGCAACAAGTGGTGTCAGCTCCCTTGCTGGAATTAACCCTGCAGCCGATGCCGCACCGAGGCGCCGCCAGGTTTGCTTTGCTCGCCTCCCCTGGGTCCAGCGGAGACCATCTGGGCTCCGGGGAGTGCTTTAAAGCATCAATCCACATCACCTCTCGGTGCTGCCCACCCATCGCACCCCGCAGAGCATCCTTCGCCCGTCTCCCCCCTGCGCCCGGAGGTGCCCCCGCCGCCCAGCCCCAGCCCTTCCAGGAAGGAGCCGGCTGGTGATTGCTCTTTGAGCACAAACCCAAATTCATTAGCGCGCTTCCCCTTCTCTCCCAGGTTTGCCCTTTAGAGCTCTCAGCCATTTCTTGTTGATGAGCATTAACTTCCCCTCGGAGCGGCGCTGGGAGCGCACACCTGATGAACAGCCTTAATGTCACGCTAATTGCAGAGCCCTCCATCCAGGAGGTGATGCTCCATTAGCTCCGGGGTGAGAGCAGGGCCCGGGCTGGGTGCTGGGGGGATCTCACCCCCTTTGGCCCCCAGACCCGGTCCCCCCAAAATTCTCCTCCCTGGTGCAGCAATCAGCCCACGATGGCCGTGCTCCAAGCCGCCGGGAGGACGCTGAGTGATTTGTAACAACACCCCATCAGGTGCACGAACCTTCCTGTAATTGCCTGTCCTTCTCGGGGCTCTTAAAAGCTTTCCACTGGAGGAGAACAGAAGCTCCTTGTCAGAAACAGGCTATTATACAGATGAAAAGAGCCTCCCCCCCCTCTGCCTCTTGTTTTTTGTTTTTTGTTTTTTTTTTTCTTAATGTTTTATTTTCCTTCCCCCTCTCCCAAGCTGTTATGGCAGAGGGCGAGGCTGAGGCATGGCTGGAAGGGCAGCGCCTGCAGACGATGCCCCTGATAGGGAGGATTTTAGGAAGCTGGCAGGGCAGCAGCCTTTAGCAAGAGCCTCGATGCACACAGGACCAGGCACGGCCACGAAACCCCGTGCTTTTGTTCCATATTTCGTAATGCACAGGGCACGGGCTGGCAGCAATCCCCGAAGGACCCGGAGCAGCGTGGTGCTCGCCACGTCCCCCAGACTGCAGCATCCAAAAGCTCTTGGGGGCAGCTCCGGGTCCAAGCATGCCACGAGCATCGCATGGGGCAGAGCCCCGCAGGGCACCCCGTGCTCCCATGGCACCTTCGTGTGACAAACGGGGGACGGGAGCAATTAAAACGTCCTCCAAACCAGCCCACAGGAGGCATTTCAAACAGCTTCCTATCCGTCTGCCCGAGATCAAACTGCCAGCGCCAAGCGGTGCTGCTGACTCATAATGCTTCATTAGCGATGCGCCAGCAATTAATTCATCTCTTGATGATGTTCGGTCATTTTTAGACGCGGAGAACCTGGTTTTAATCTCCCTCGTGCTGGTTTGGGTTAGCGCGGCTGGTTTCAGCCATCCCGGCCCCCTCTCTCGCCATGAACCAGCTCCCCCGTGCAGAGCAGCAGAAGGAAGCAGGGCCAAAAAAAAAAAGCCTTGCTTTCAAAAAAAAAGCCTTGTTTTCGAGCAGCCTTTGCTCGCTCTGATTTTCCACATCTTTCTGTAAAGCAGCTGAGACTGGTGACTCTCCGAGGCGGGGAGCTGGGGTTAGACAGGCTTCTGGTCTGATCCAGTCTGACAATGCTTCCGCTCCGCTGCTGTTCGTATCAAGCACCACAAGGCAAGGGAAATTGGGATTTTCCCTTTGAATCAGTACTTAGCCTGCCTGCGAGGAGCGGTCGGGGTCACCGAACGGGAAACCATTTCATTCTCTCTGGAAATAGTCCATTATGGCGCTGCTCAGCCGCGGAGCAGAGGGCAGCCCGCACAAAGCCCAGGCACGCAGCAGCTCCTTTACCCCAGCCCCAGCTTCCCTCGCCCAGCAGCAGCTCCAAAAAGCCCCTGACAGCAACAAGGTGGGGGGGACGGGGTGCAGACCCCGCTGCAGGCACCCAGCTGCAAGCCCCTGCCCCTGGAGTAAAGGAGGGATGGGAGAGCCCCTTGCCCCAGGGACCTTGCTTCATGGTTTCATCACCTGTGCTTGAAAATCTGATTTTTCAAGCAGGGAAAAGACAGGAAAATAGGGCAGGAGAGGGATGCAATCAGCCCAGCAGAGGGGGAAGCTGAGGCACGGAGCAGTTCTGCATTTCCACCCCCCCCCCCAAAAGCAAACAGCTGGAAGCCCAGCAGCAGCGTGTTAAGTGGCAGCTCCCTGCCCTAGCAGCAAGACCGTCCCTTCTACCTGCGGAGAAGATTTAAATGCTCGTTTTGAAAGCTCAGCTCCATTAAAGATTTATCTTCCTGCCAGCCCTGCTCCAGCACAGCCACGGGAGTTTGGTCTGTGCAAGAGCCGGGCAGCAGCAGCCGCCCCGTTTGGTTTTGTAAAACGCCTCTGACCAAATTGGACTCGGGGCCTGAAAGGACTTGACAATGTCCCTTTATTTTCCGCGCTGTCCCCAGAGGAGCTGGCACCGAATAGACGTCCGCTTTGATTCAGCCGGAGGATTTTTCTCTCTGCCCGTAATTGCCTTCAGCTCGCCGGTCGATGCGTTCCCCGGAGCCGCGATGGGGGCTTGCAGAGGAGGGGATTTGCAGGGTAGGTTGGGACGGGACAAACCCCTTGAGCTGCTCGGCTGTGGGGAGGATCAGTGCCCCAGCCCAGAGGGATGCACATTACAGCCCCACGGGGTGATTTTCTCCCCTATTTTCAGGCATTTTGCCATTTCTCCCCCAGGAAAATTATTGCCCTCTGCACACCTGCGTGAGAGCAGCGAGTTCTCCTCTAATCCTACCCATGCCACCCAGCCTCCACTCCTCTATTTTTGTGCCTTCTTTTGTTCCGCCTTCTTTCTTAACACTTTCCCCCACTCTCTCCCCCCATATGTTACTTTAGGAGAAAAAAAAAAAATTTGGGCTGAGGAGCCAAAAAAGAAGAAACACAGGCGTATCAGGGTGTTTCAGAGAAAACCAGCCACCAGGATTTTTTTTTTAAACAGGAATGGAAACAATTACAACTCTAATGGAAAGCCGTAATGAAGATTAGCTTGTGTTGTGTTTTTTTTTTCCTACCAATAACAGCTTCCATCGTGAGGGAGAGAAGAAAGACCAGCGAGAAGAGAGCAGATAACCCAGAGAGCAGATATTTCCCGTAACTCTGAGTGGCATTTTGCAGTGATTTGCCTGCCTGCGTGCAGCAGGAGCCGTGCCCCGTGCCTCCTTTCCTCCTCTGCTCACTCCAGCAGTTCTTGCACGCTGCTCCGGAGCAAGGGCCGTGGCTCTGCTTCAGGCTGGCTGCAAGGAAAGTGCCCAAAAGGGGAAGATTTGGGGCCGTGGCAGAGGACGAGGTGGGATTCGTGCACGCAGCCCTGAGGCAGCCTCAATCAGCTCCCATTCATCCTCTCGCCATGCCCTGGGGTTCCTCTGAAAGCCCTTAATCATTTCTCTTATCTTTGGGATAAAAAGGCAGCGGATAAGGACAGCGGGGTCCCTTCTGCGTGCTGCGGCATGGGATGGGGATGCAGGTCCGGATGGAGGGGGACCAGAGGGCCTAGATGCCCCAAAAGCAACTGGAGCACCCAAAGCTTCTCCTGCCCACCAAAACGCCTGGACAGAGAGTTAATTTCAGCCTCTGATGATCAGAGATGCTAAGCAAGAGCCTCAGCACACCAAGGTCGTCTGCACACCCAGAGGTGCCCCAGCTCCATCCCCGCTCCCCAGGCCTTAACCTCCCTGGCCAGCTGCCCCGGCAAAGGAGCGTGTTTTTGGGGTGAAATAACTGCTCTTTTCTCACGTGCCGAAGCCCAATTCATCATGCTGCCAGGGCAGATCGCAGGCAGAGGTGGGGCCGCTTGCTGCTTACGCACGGCAAAAGGGATCACGCCGATGCTCGCGCACACAAATCCTTCCTTCCTCATTTAATCAAGTGAAACTGCTCGTGTGACGTCGGGAGGGAATAAAAAAAAAAAGGAAGGGGGAAAAAAAAGTTACCTTGTTCTCCTCTCCAGTCCCTTTTGTTCTGTCCAGAGCTATAAAACCCGGTGCGATTTTTATCTTTTCATAAAGTTTTATTGAATCTGATGCCGGGAGGGCCGCGGAGTGCCATCCAATTAAACTTCCCCCTAATCCCGCTCTTAACTCCGCAGCACCGATGGGAGATTAAGAACTAATAAAGATGACAAATGAGAGGAGATAAACGGGAGCCGAGAAGGAGGATGGAGGGCAGCAGGGCACGAAGAAAGGGCTTTAATTGTGTAAGCTGTAACCCCGGTAATTCGAGAAATATGGCTTTCATATACTGCCAGGCAATGGGGGCTGGGGAGGGCTGGCATTAAGCACAGCCCCGGCCAAATCCTGTGTCCCTCCAAGATGCTGTGGGAGGGCTGCTGTAAGTAATGAGCCACCTTCCTACACCCCAACTCCTCACCCACCAGCTTCCACAACCCTGTATTATAAAACATATATATATAGCTGATAGGTGTAGCTCAGGTTTCGAAGAGGCCATGCTTCACTGAGCAGGCGTCTGACATGCCAACACGTCTCTAGCAGGGAGGAAAACACGTCTAGGTGCACAGGACGTGTCTATCCAACCCCACGAGATGCGACCCACGACCGTCTCCTCCTCCACAAAGAAATCCTCCCGGCCTCCCTCCACGGAGCCTCCATCAGCCTCCAAGCTGTAGCTTGGTCTCCCACCAGATTTGGGGCTGGGACCTAAGGTAGAAGTCAGGCACCACTTTTACCGAGCTCCCAATCGTGCTACAAAGGGACAAAGAGGCAAATTCCTCCAGAGAGGCCGGGGCAGGTTTCCTGGGAGCCGCTCCTCCGCAGCCCGCGTGCCTCCCTCCCGCTCCCGAGGACGGGATGTAATTGGCCTTGATCGGGAGCTGCTGCTTTTAATTCATTTACCACTGACTCATGCCTCCGTTCCCCAGCACCCTGTTCCAAATGCACGGCGAGCAGCACTCCAACGCACTGGAGCTATTTTGACACACTAAGTAAATATCAATTAATTCGCCTTAAAAAAAAAAAAAAAAAAAAAATAAAAATTAAAAAAAAAAAAAAAGGTAAAAAAAAAAAAAAAAAAGCTTAATTGAAAAAATCCAAGTCCAGATTTGCAGCCTGGTATTTGCCAGAAGAGCCTTGTTTTAAGTCTTGTGTTTCTCAATTGCTGGGGATTTTACAGCTCCCACAAGCCAGAGCTGTCTCTGAAGAGCCGAGTGAGTCACTGGAGTCGGAGGGAAAAGGGCGAAATCCTCACGCCCAGGAGGGGCACACACGTGTCAGGCCACCTGCTGGGGCACTGCTGGCCAAAGCAGCATCGCTTCATGGGCTTGGAAGGGGACATTTTGCTCCAGCCAGAGCCACGCCAGCACCTCCTGTCCCCAGTGCCCAATTCCCTGCACATCGCCAAAATTTCGAGGTGGTTAACCCCAGAGTGAACCAGCACCGCTGCAACATGGAGCCAGCCTCCCCCTGTGCACCACCAGCAAGGGGAGTTGTTAAAGCTTTGTATTTAACAAATACAACAACAACAAAAAAAAAACTCCAGCCCTGCAGAACAAGTTAATTTAGTAAACCACTTTGACTCGTGCAATTATTTGCTTTAAAACCACAATTAGCCGTGGAACCTCTGCTTTGCATCTTTTCCTCCCTGCATAAGGGAGCGTCCCCAGCACTGAGCCCCAGGGAGGGGGGGGAGTGCATGGGTCCAGCCAAGAACTTCCCCAAAACAGCTTCGTGCTTCTGCCGTCCTGGTGTGACCACAGCAACCCGCTGCTCGCAATGCAGATTAATCTCCTGCACTCCCCAGATTTTCATTTTTTGGCACCAGGCTCCCTGACGCATCCCGAGCCCTCGCTCCTTGCAGGTGCCAACATTTATTCCCAAAACCTAAAAGAATCTGGTTCATGGGGCCCCTGCCTGGCCACGGCTTCCCCATCCTCCCGCAGGGAGATGCTAACAGGTTTCCTTCAATTCCTCCTCCCCCTAAACATTTCTCCACTTTTTTCCCCCCAATATCCCACATGGGACGCTTCCTTCTACAATTCCTGGGCTGAAAACCAGCAGAATATTTTCCTGATTTAAAATAAATTAGCTTTTCCCACACCCCCCAGCAAGCTCTGCTGCATCCATAAAACCAGAGCGCAAAGACCAGGTGCTGGGCTCAGCTCCACTCCCTTCTTTGGCACCTTCTAATTAGGGTTACCCTTTACATCAGCATGCACCATTTTTTTAATTACAAGGGGGAAGGCAGAACGTGTGAGACGCTCTGTATTTTTAGCCAGCGTGAAAAAAAAAAAAAAAAAAGCTATCTGACACATTTCCCCCCACACCTCCTTCCTCCTTTTCTGCTCTTCACAGCTGCCCTGAGCTGAGAACTTCAGCGCTTACAAGTGAGAAAGGGATGGGGGAAAGGTTAACCAAGCTGTCAGGAAGGTTTTTTTTCCTCTCCTTAAGATGGCAAAACAGGGAAATGTGTTTACTGTTGGGCGTCAGGGAGCTAACGAGGAGTAGGTACTCCCCGGCCTGACACTAAGTGTCTTTGACACCGATGACGGCCCTTTGGTGGGAGCGAATTCACCCGGTGCCTAAACAGATTATTTCAAGTGTCTGTTGCTCGAGAGCACCACTTTGCAAATATTCTAATGTCTGAACTGCCTCATTTATCCGGCCCCGTATCCACGGCGTGAGCCGCAGTGAGGGAAATTAGAACATGAGCTCCGATTTCAGAGCTTTCCTTGCTTCGTGTCTGAACGGCAAGCGGCACGGCCGGGTCCGGGCGGCGATTAGCAGCTGGTTGTTCCCATTTCAGACAATTCTGCCACGCTCCTCTCCTTAAGTGCTGTCGCCCAGGGCTCAGCCCCGAAGCAGGCAGTAAGCAGAAGTGCAGGTCTACGTTCGTGCAAGCCTGTGCTTGCAGTGCACTGAGCTGACGTACGCGCAGACAGGAGCTGGACACGTGCAGGGTGGTGTGTCCCTGACGGCAACAAGCAAACCCCACCAAGAAAATGCTGTTTTCTCCCAGACAGCTGTAAGAGAGGCAGAAAAGCTCTGTCCATTCTTGCACTTCACGCTTGGAGGTTACACAAGTGTCGCAGAGCCAAGAGAGATGATCCCAGACAGACCTTACAGGAAGAGGCACCAAAAATCCCAGCCCTTACAGGGCGAGTGGCACTGACTGGCATTGCTTGGTTTCCACTTGAGCATTTCTTTCAATATCATTAAGGCTATCAGGTGGGTGTTTGAAGGAGCTGGAGGGGCTGACATTCACCCCCTGCACCCCCAGATCAGTGGCAATGCAGAGGGATCTCCTCGAGGGAGCGACCAGAGCCGTCCCCAAGGCAGCAGACATCCCTAAAAGTCCCCAGCCCGCAATCCCATACACAAAGCCACCTGCAGCAGGGACCCTCGCAGCCCCCAGGGATGCCAGGAAGACACGCAGACAGGTTGCAAGCGCTGGAAGAAATCCTGAGCAGGCAGGAGCTTAAAGAGCTCCGGCTGCTTGGTTTATCAAAAGGACAACGGAGGTGACTTGATTGCCACGTGTAAGTACCTTCCTGGGAGAAAACACAGGCGGCTGAAGTATCTTTAATCTAGTGAAGAAAGACATAACAAGAGCCAGGAGTTTGATCGTGTCTGGCTTCGGCTTCCCACTGGAAAAATAAGGCACGTGTTTTTAGCAGCAAGGCTGGTTAACCACGGGAGCAGAGAGTCAGCAAATCGAGGGATTATTCAGCTTTTAATGGCTTCAGAGCCAGCTGGGGGCAGGAGGCAGCCAGCACCCACCCTGCGCACACAGGAGAATAACAGCCAGCTCTGTTCTGCACCCCAGAGGCTCCAAAAACCCCAGGACAAAAAGATGCAACATGCACAGAGTTACATATATGATGCACGAGCTTGCCTATAGAAGCTTAATGCATTTAATGCACTGTGCTCACGGACACGCTGCAGCACCAGGAGGCTCCCTCGCATGCAGACACTTCTTGGGGACCTGTGGGGCTATGCTGGTCCCTGGTGTCATCTTCTGTGCCAGCAGGCTTGCTTGCAACACGTGCAGCAAGACCTCGGTGCCTACGGGGAGCTGAAAGTTGGATTTTCCCCTTTTTTTTGCAGAACTTGTTTTCCATCCAGGATTAGAAGAAAGAAATAGAAAAAAAAAAAAAAAAAAACTCCGTAAAACAAATCCAAGCAAACAAAACAGTTTGGAAAGAAGCAGGCCAAGGGAGCCCAGTTTGCTTTTGCTTGAGGAGCACCAAGAAGGTCCCTGCCCAGGGCAGAGCCCTGCAGCACACACCCTGCCCCACATCTGGGGCATGTTGCCAGCTCTCCTCTTAAATCCCTGCCCTCAGCATCGCCAGCACCTGGTGGTGAGATGACCTGCTGATCAGGGCCAGGAAGCCCAGGGGAAAGCAATCATGCAGGAGTGCAATGGTGTGGTAATACCAACAGTGCAGCGAGGCAGAGGCTTCCCCTGTACGGGCCTTTCAGGAGCACAAGGAAGCTGAAGCCGAGGCCATAAATTGTTCTCCTAAAGGACAGGGACGCGCCGCAGGAGCCATTACCTTCTCAGAAGTCAAGCAGCACAGATTAGAATGGAAATTATTTGGGAGTTTTCGCAGGGCTGGGCAGGGATTGTTCAAGGCTCAGCGATTCTCTGCACTTCATCACTGGGTCATTGATTTACTTGCTGCTTTGCCATTTACACAGCTGCGTGCGAGGCGGGGTGCTGGGCAGCGAGGGCTTTTCCCTTGTGAAACCCAGAGTTTTGCCTCTTTGGGCTCCATCCCATGGGAAATTTGGGGATCAGAGAAGGTCTCGTGTGTTTAAGGAAGCCAAAGGGTGTTGGAGATGGGCTCTGGGGAAGGAAGGAGCCCCCAGCCTCTTGCTGCAAAGCCCTGTTTTTGGACAACTGATGGCAGGCGCTGCTGCTGCTTTTGCTGCTGCTTTTGCTGCTGCTGCTGCTCCTTGATTTCTGAGCGTGTCGGTGGACAAATGATCCCAGATTTTCCCTGCACCACAGCAGGCGGTGCCAGGGAGGATTAAAAGATGCATGTCTATGTAAATACATGCTCAGGATAAGTCACTTGGCTCCAGGAGCTCAGGCCTTAAGCGCAATGCACTGAAATGTTGCTGGGTTTGGTACCAAGCTCGGAGACCCAGCGAGGATGCTCTGACACACTCGGTGCCAGCCCTGGCGTTTGTTAGATTTTTAGCAGCAAAGAGAGGCAGCTGAGAAGAATCAGGGTGAAAGTCATGGAGAAGAGCAAAACTTTTCTATTTTACCTGTGCAACAGACTTGAACTTATCAAGAAAAAAAAATAATAACAATAAAGAAATGTCAAACTGTTTGGAAGCTGTGAGTTGCATCACTCGTGCGGGTCCGGCTTTCAAGCAAGTTAAAATACAAGAAGTAGCTCAGTACCTGGGTGAGCCAAAGTCCTCGGACGAGGAGAAGCTGTGAGGGCATCCAAACCCAGAGCCTGTGTCCGAGCACGTGGAAGCACTGGAGCCAAGGTGCAGAGGAGGGATGCCACTGCTCCTGCTCCATCCTTGCCCGGCAGCATCCCAAAGCTGCTCTACTAAATGCCTCCTAGGAGGAGGAACCAGGCAGCGTGCCTTATCCTGCTCCACAACCTCCTAAGCCCTGCCAAAAGCAATGTCTTTTTTGCTAAAGCCCTGCAATCCGTGTAGGGACAAGCAAGGCAGCCTAAGCTGTGCACTGAGCACACTTTTCTCTTTATATTACCCAAAGGAATGAACTGCTATTATGAAATCATTAAATTAATAACTTGGTAATATAGGCAGATATATAAAACAATCTGTTCCTAGAACAAAAGAAATTACTACGTTCCAAACATTCATAATTTAATTTAACAGTGAATTAAAGTGGCATACGTAATTTCACCCTCGGAAAGTCAATAGCACTGCGTAAATAGAGCCCGGTGCTGGTGCCGTGGGGAGGTGCGGTGCCCAGGGGAGAGCCCTTTGGCACCAGCTGCTGAGGACAGGACGAGATGAGATGCTCGCCTTTTAATTTTAATTTTTTAAATTTTAATTTTGTTAAGCTCTGAACATTCAAAGCACTTTGCAGGATGAGGACAGGGAGGAGAAGAGAGAGGAGGCTTTGGTTGTAGGCAGGTGGAGAGGGGCAGTGCAAGACCTCAGGGTGCTTTGGGGATTTGATGTCAGGGGGGATGTGGTTTCAGGGTAAAACCAAAGCCCTCGGTGTCACTTTTCTGCACCTTTTCTCTCCCTGATCTGTCCTTCCAGAAGGAAAACAAGATTTGAAACCGAATGTGGTATTTAAATTAGCATGACTTCTATCTCGCATATTCTGTTATTTCCATTTGTGTTACCTAATATTTTTTCCCTTTTGTTTGAAATTAATTTGCCATAATTTATGGGAGCGCGTTTTGATTGCTTTTGATTAAGTTTAACAAGCAGAAAAAAAAAGTCTGCCGCATTAGACATCAAAGCAAACAAATCTGTTTCCTAGGCCCGCTTGTGCATAATTAATAAATGCTGTCACTCCTCGTACAGTAAGTATATCTATTATGTTACAATAAAATATGTGTTGTAGTAATTAATACACGCAACCCAAGTATGTTCTGGGTGAGCCCACAAAAATCCGGGAGCAGAAGTTGCTTTTTGGTGCAATAGTCAGGACTTGGAGCAGTTGTCAAGACTTCAGAAACTTTCACAGGCAGGCAGAAGTTTGCTTTTGGGCAGAAAATGTTTGATTTTAGTGCTGGGTTGTGGCACGCAGGAGCAAATCCCCATTTCCAAGGGATTTCTGAAGGCAAAACCTGGGAACTGGCAACCCCATCACCCCACTCCCAGCTTCTGCTGGGACCCCGGTGGCTGAAACCACGGCATCAACAGAAATTCCTGGGCATTCTTCTGAGCTGCAACAACTATTAATTTAAAGAAAAAAAACAGCTTTGCAAGTAGGGCAGGTCAGATTTCAGGCTGAATTCTCTGCTAGCTACCGGCTCCTACACGCAGCCACAATTAGAAGGCAGCAATCCCGGCGTGCCATCCCCTTTTGCTAGCAAAACCTCATTTAACCCAGCGGCGCTGGCTGCCAGGCTGCAGAGCTGGCTCCGTGCACTGGGGAGCCAAGAACAACCCGGGGAGGAGGTGTCAGAGAGCAAGAGGGCTCTCGGGATGCTCAGGAAGCCCGGAGATGTTCCTATTAATTGCCCTAGTTAGAGGAGAAGCTGCCCTGAACACCAATTTCAGTCCATCTCTCCTAAGAAAACGTGGGGGTCGAGCCCTTGGCCAGCTGTCTTTTACCTCCTGCTTCTTTATTCACAGGAGGTTCTGGGTGGAGAAGTAAAAGACGGGGGGTGTAAATATGCTAAACCAAAGGCGACTCCTGGAAAAGTGAAAAGAAAAAAAACCCTGGACAGTTGGTGCCACTTCTAAACACATTAAATATTTATGGGCCCTTGCTCGTAGCTTCAAATGAGCTGTAAATTGAATGGAGGTTATTTTCTAGGTAATTAAAAATGGAGAGAGAGATGGAGGGGACTGTTTATGGGCAGCCGTAAAAACCGCAGCCACCAGGAGTCTCGGTGCTCTGCTCAGGGAGGGGACCTGCGGGTGAGATGGCATTGAGGGGATGGCATGTGTGGCATCTCGTCGGTGGGCTGCTCCCCAGCAGTGCTGTGTCCCCTTTCCTGCAGCACCCCCCTTCTGCAGCATCCCCCACCCCTGCACCCCCCTTCCCTGCACCTTCACAGGTGCTCAGGACCAATGCTGTGATTTTCCAAGCTATGCCAGAGCACATGCACAGCCCAGTAGGAAAAATCAAGGTTTATCCCATTGCCAGGCTGCAGATATGAATATTTTCCTGGGGTTTTGGTGTCCTGACCACCCCTTAGTGCAGCCGGGCTGGGGCAGCAGCCATCCGTCCCCCCTGCCTGCCGTGGCGGCAGGGGAGATCTGACCTCCCCACAAACTCCTTGTAATTCCAGGGTTCAGCAAAACCCAACAGCCCAGAGATCGTTTTCAATAACAGCCCCCTTCCATCGCCGCGCAGAGCCATTAACATCCCGCTCCGCGGCGGGGCTCTAACTCAGCCTGTTATTAACGTCAGCTCCGCTGCAAACCTCTCCCTGCGCAAATTAATCCTTCGGGGAGCAGAAACCTGCGGGGCAGAGGATGTGTGCGCAGGACTTGCTCCCTTCTTTGCGCTCCCGGTGCCCACGACTCTGGGGAAGGGGAGCGAGGGGCTCCGGACCCCTTTGCGGCCGGTGTAAGTCCAAGCGAGAGCCCGACCTTCCTCTCCACAGGGCTCTTCTTCCTCAGGGTGCACAGCTCCGTCCCAGCTGCTGAACAGAGGGGCTGTGGAGAACTATTTTCCCTGTTCTGCCCGTGGGAGAACAGCCTGCTTTATGCCCCACTTGGCCAGCAAGGCACCTCTTGTCCTTTTGCACTGATGCAAGAAAAAGGCATAGCCCTTCCCTGCCTCCAGCCTAAGAAATCCCAGAGCAAGCCAGGAACTACAAACCGAGCCGCTGGCAGCAGGTTCTTGGCTCGTTCCCTGGCTGGCATCACACCAGGGCTCCGGGGAGATGCTGTGGGATGGGGTCAGGCACCAGCAGGAGCAGGGGAAGGGGCTGAAGGGAACGGGGAAGGGGCAGGCAGCCTGACACCCACCAGCAATGAGTCCTGGAGCTGCCCCTGTCACTGCTAAACATCCATTCCAATGCAAAGGCTGCCCAAGGTGGTCACTGGCTTCAGCCCCCCATGGTCCACGGACCCCTCATTTTTTGGGTGCCCCCTCCCCAAAGCCTTGCAGAAAGCACGGAGACTTTGCCAAGCTCCCCCAGCCCCGCGCAGGCAGGGGCAGGGCTCTCCCTCCCGAGCCTTGTATTTACTTCTCTAAATAATTCAGCAGATGGTCAATCTCTGTAAAACAATCCAAACAATCCCTCCGAGGTCCCGATGCTCCAGCCCTGCCTTCCGAGAGGTTTGTTCACGGTTTTCAGCCAAGGTCTGCAGGTCAGGGCAGTGGGCGAAGGGGAAGCCTTGCACATTTTGTGCCTTTCAGCAGCAGGACGGCCAGTTGGGAAGGTGACAGCTTCACCCCTGGCGGTGGGGATGATGGCACGCAGGATGCCCAGGGTAAATCACCACTGCAGCATCCTTCCAGCTCGGCAGGAGGGTCCCCAGGCTGGGGGTGCCTGGCTGGGCAGGGCCCAAGTGGTGCCTTTTTGCCTATTAATGCAAAAGAGAGGGGGAAACAAGTGCAGTTGGAAAGAAGGAGGGACCGGGGAGGAAAGCGAGGAGATTAACAAACAAACAAAAATCCCCAAATCCATCAGAGCGGAGGCTACAAAACAAATTAAAGTTGTTATGGCAACTGGTATGTGTGGGCAGCAACATGCGTCTCCGAACGCACGGAATTAAAACCAGCGTCATGCTCGGCAGCTAATTAAATCACGCCGGCCAAGCGCGCTCGCGGGGACCCCTGCGCGCTGCCGGGGCCAGCGGGACGCAGCTGGGCTCTGGTGATGGCTTCCAGCCCCCGTCCCGCTGTGGTTTGGCTCCCAAAAATGCTGGGCCATGCCTGGCTAGAAGGGGCGAGCGATGTGTGTGCACCCCAAAAGCAGAGGAGCTGCAGCTCCATGGGTACCAGCAGGGCACCCTTGGGTGCCCCCAGCATCACCCAGGCATGGGAAGGACACGGGAGCGAGGCAGACCCACTGGGAATCATCTCCCCCTTCCCCTTAAACTTGATTTTCTCCCCATCGGACTGTGCAAGGTCACCGAGAGGACCCCGGGGCCGCGGAGCCCAAGGGAAACATTAAAGCCCTTGTTCCATTTTAGCTCCCAGTAAAGCTCAAAGCTCGGGGAAGAATCGGCCCCATTGTGCGCCCCGCAGGCCAGGGGTCGGGCGCACCACAAAATGCTGCCTTTATGCGGAGAGGCCTGGGAACGGGGCCCCCGGCCCCATTTGTCAGCGCCGGGGCTGCCAAGTGCAACGGGCTGCAACCAAGTGACCTTAACCAGCGCGCTGCTGCTTCCCCTTCTGCAGGGCACCGGGACCCGAGCAGCCCGTGCTCCTCGAAGGGGAGGCGATGGGGTGATGCTGATGCTGCCAGGGTCATCAGGGGGAGGCCCTCAGGCAGCCCTCGCTGCTCCCTGCCCCACCACGATCCCATAGCAGCTCCCCATGCACGCCTGGAGGGTTTTGCAACGCCTGCTGCAACCACCTGTGACTTCCCGGCTCTCCACTTAATCCTCCTTGACATCCCAGTTGCTGCTGCTTCAGTAATGAAGGCGCAGACGGGGAATTAGGAGAACCTTTGCTCGGTTTTATTTTACCTGCCGAGTCTAATTAAACGTACGGGAGGACGTGGCACTCGAGCTGGCGTTGGGGAATAATTCCCGAGGGCAGGAGGGAGTCGGGCAGGCACCGCGCGGCATCGCCCCCGCTCCGGCTTTGGCACCGCGGCAAAACCTCACACCCACCACCGCAGAGGCTCTTGAGCCTCCTTTACCAAATTATCCAGCCCTTTAAGGCAAAAACCCAGCTAAAACCAAGGAATTCCTGTACAAACGAGCTCCTCCCGAAGCCAAAGGTTAAGCAAAGAGCTTCGGTGCTTGTAACTCGTCCTGGTAAAAGATGAGGGGCTCGTGCTTTTAACACAGACACCAGGCGGGCAGTTTTATGGGACTTAAAATCCCTTCTCCCACTTCTCCCTGTCCTCGCATCCATCCTTCCAGCCCCCATACACCTGGCTCCACCGTGACCCTCTGGCCAGGAAGAAGGAGGGAAGAAAATTCATTCCGTTTTTTTTTTTTTTTTACCCCGTTACCATCTTGCACAGGACTCAGAGCACCCTGGGGTGCCCTGTGCCCACCCACCCCCTGAGAAATCTCTGCTCTGGCCCCATCCCAGCAAATTTCAGCTCCCCACAGAAAGCCAGTTTTCTAGAAAGTGCTTCTGTCCCCCAACTCGGATGGTACCTTAGCTTTGTACTTTTCTATTTTTGGTACAAACGGAAGCTAGTTTTAAAAATATCTCTGAAAACACTTTATTTTTTTTTTTTTCAGCGCTCCCACCGGTTGGCATTTCCTGCAAGTAGCTCAGAGAGTTTTGTCAGTGCTTTAAAAAAAATACGCAGAAAACAGGCTCAGAGACCTCATGCCAGCCTGAGCATGGAGCTCAATTTATGGCAGCAAGGGGCAGAGCAGAGGTGGGCACCCTGGGGAGGGAAGGAAAGAAAAAAAACCAGCACGCCAGGAGGCTGAAGGGGAAGCCACGAGCATCCCGTCCCCTCTGCCCTGCCCTGTCCCCAAATGTCACTCGCTGCTCTGCCGGTGTCTGGGGCACAGAGCAGCTGGCCGCGACTTCGATGGCCAGGAGCAAAGAGCTGGGGAATTTATGCACGGCATTAAGCAAGATGCTTTGGTCTCCAACTAGGTTAAATTGCTTTCTATATTTAAATTGCCTGCTGGCTGGTTGGATGCGAGGCACAGCTGCGGAGTGGCGACTTCCATCCAGTGAACAGAGGAGGAAACCCTAATGGATTAATCTGTTATAATTAGTCGATTTGCTGCCACTTTGACACCGAGCTCGCAGAAGTGTGGAGTCGGAGGAGCCGCGAGATGGCTGCAAAGGGCACGGGGGGTGCAAGGGGCACGTCAGGAGGTGAGGAGCAGCAGCAGCCGTGCACACGAGCAAACTCTCCGTTTCAGCTCAGCCTTTCTTCCCCGAAGTCACCAACAGGCCAGCACAAACATTTCCCTGCACGTGGTTCTCTTGCTGCCATTCAGTGCAAACCCTCCTGTGGTGCCTCCGGGCCCTTGCCATGATTTTGGCACCGCTCTGAGAAATGCGGAGCAATTTTCATCCACCGAGGTGCAGGAGCGTGGAAGTGCTGAGCTGTACCCCGTAACTCCAGAGCAAGAATTAAAGGCAATTTATCCTCTGCCTCCTTTATCTAAGAAAAGGAAGGCTCTCTCTGGGAAAGCTTTAGCAGCTTTCTTCAATTATTGTTTTATGCAACATCCAAAAAAAAAAAAATAGTGTTTTCAGCACTTTCTCATATCAAGGAAGTAATTGAGTCAAAATGAAGAAGAAATTATCTATGAAGTTAATTATCTAGCAGACATGTTTTACACTCAGTCATTTTTCACTACCACTCAGTAACTGGAAGCACAGGCATTTTTCTTTCCTGTAATTAATGTGCTCAGAACGCACTGCAGAAAGCAGCCGGGGTTACTGCTTGGGGAGGCATCAGTTCCCCGAGCAGCGGGGACGGGGACCAGGGGAATGGAGCAGACCGAGCACTCCCTGGGCAGGTTTCCAGCCCTGGGATTTCCACGCCTTGCAGTCTGCTTGCTTGCAGCCCTTTGTGCGCTCTGGTGAAAGTTAGGGTTTCCAAAAAAATGAGTTATATGGGCAGCAGAAGTTGCTGCTGTCACCGGTCCAGCGTTTCCAAGCGCCCCGCCAGCCAGGAGGGCGCACGCAGCCTTCCCGACGCCGTCCCTGCCCGTGGCCACTTTCCACGGAGGGAATTTCTGGTGAAGGGATCCTTTCAGCCTCCTTCCCCGTGCAAGGGAACCCCGATTGCACAGGCACGGCTCTTGTCCCGAGTCCCAGAGCACGCCAGCAGCAGGGAGGGACTCAAACCTTGCGGTTCTTTGCTCCCTGCTGCTCCCCCTGCACTGTGCTGGGCACACGGACACCAAGCATCACTTGATGGAGCTCCGTGTGAGCACAGGGCGCTCCTCTCCTTAATGCACTGCGTGTGCCAGCCCCCGATTACACCTTGATGCACAAGAGCCCCTTGTCAGGGCATGCAGGCAAGGAAACACAAGCGAAAATGCCAGCAAGATTTGAGGAAGAGGGGGCTGCACATTGCTCTTGCAAAGCTGCAGAAAGCAGCTTGAGGACAGGATTATGCCCCTCTGTTTGGCACCGGTGGGGCTGTGTGGGTGCTGAGCAGGCTGGGTACCTTGCTGGAGGCTTGTGTGTCTGTGGGTGAGTGAAATCTGCCTTAAAGTTTAAAAAAAAAACCCTTTTGCTTCTGTAAGGTCTCGCAGTAGTGTTACACATCCATCCATCCATCGCCAGCTCAGAGCCACCAGCTAAACCCTGCTCTTTCCCCACGGTGGCAGCCCGGGAAGCTGACCCCATGCCGGGAGCTTGCTCTAGCTGAGGGTTTTATTTCTGATCCAAACAACACATTTGGAGGAGAAAAGCCTTGACCGAGCCCCGAGGGTTGCCTACCTTGAGACAAGCAGAGCGCTGACCCCTGGCAGCACACACAACGGGTTCCTCCCCCTGCCTTTCTCCTTGATTTAATTCGCTGCTCATTTGCTGCGGTAATTATATTAGGAAGCTGTAAGGCAGGACACCAGAGTCCCTCTCAGGCTGCTAATTGTTGCTGGAACGAGGCCATCGGGGAGGTAATTGAGAGAAACGTGCCCGCTCCTACGGCCATGGGGGAATGCTGCAGCTGAGAGCTTGGGCATGGAGAGGTTCCCAAACCCAAACACCCCACTCTGTGCATGTCCCCGGCCACCTCGCAAGTGCAAGATGTTATTTTTATGCCTTTAAAATTAAACACAGTACAATGGGGGGTCTGGAGGGGGTGTTCTTTGTGAAGTGAATCAGCTTGGAAAAGTTAATGAGGCAAAAATATCTGCTTGTGGGAAAGCTGGAGGTGTCAGGAGAGCCCCGAGGTGAAAACTTGTGAATTAAGGGAGGAGGAAGGTGGCACCTCTGTGCCCCACCGTGCTCTCTCTGTGCCTAAAGGAGAACATCAAGTTGTCACCGGGGGCAGAGGGGCCATCCCGTCCATTTCTAAGCACCTCTCCTGTCGGAAGTCTTCCAGCGCTGCTGCAGCTGCCTTTGCTGTGAAAGAAGAGACAAAATCCAAGTGGGCTGTCCCGCAGATGTCCAAATCCCAAATCAGCACACTAGAGAACTTGCTTGCAGGGAGCTGAACAGCCCTTAATCCTTTATCCTTTTTTTTTTTTTTTTTTTTCTTCTTTCTGCAAGGAGATCAGAGCAAATGTGGTAGCTTCTCAGCAGGGGCTTTGCAGGCTGGGTTCTGTTCCTCCCGTTGAGCTGAAGCTGCAGCGAGCTTAAAACCACCAGGGCATCCCTGCTGCCCGTGCTGCCTGTGGGCACCATACTGCCTGGACACCTTGCATCAACGAGGCTTGGTGCAGAGCAGCTCAGTGCTGGGTTTGCAACGCAGACCACAAAATTTGGGGGGCCCCAGAGGAGCCTGCACAAGGTCCCCAAAATGCCCCTGGGGTCGCTCTGGATCCAGGTGAGGTGAGGCTTGGCTCTGGCTGCAAGGGGCTGGGGACCCCGCGCCCGCCCGGTGCCTTCAGCGCTGCTCCTCACGGAGGTTCCCAAAACAACGCCATGCAAATGAAATCCCCTTACGCATCCTGCAGCTGCTGTCAGGAGGAAAGTTAGCGACTTAGCACGCTGCATCATCTCCGCCGCATCCTCCAGAACAATTCCCACTCCGCCTTCTGCTGCTTCAAAAGCCGACGGTGTCTCCTGGCACTGCCCTCCCTCTAGGAAAGGCTTTGTGTTCAGAAAATAAAAAGACTTAGCGAGGCTTTGGGAGGATAACTCGACGGGATTTTGCATCTCAGCCTCGGCGTGCCCAGCCCAGCATCAGCATTTCCACCTTGAGGAGCTCAGCTCCCAGCAGCCGGAGGTCGGAGGCACAGGGCGAGGGCTCACCCGCACCACTGATGCCTTCATCTTGTACAGGTGAATATTCATCATCATCGTCAGTGCCTCGCACCCTGCCAGCAAGGGCACAGCACCAGCAAACGGAGCATCTCCAAGCACTGCCCTCCTCTTGTCCCCCTGGCACTTGGGGACCACCAGAAGAGGGGGGACAACCCATAGCCTGGACACCCGGAGCTCTGTGCTGGGGATGGAGGACCCAAAGAGCTGCAGGGAACGGGACGGATGCCTTGCTGGCAGTCAGGAGGGAGCAAGAAGGAGAAGATAGAAATGTCAGGATTGCAGATGGGGTTAGGGTAGGGAAACGCTCGGCAGATGTGGCATCAGATGTTTCCCTCTGACCTTTATAAGCAGCGGAGGAAATCACGCCGCTGCCAAGAGGAGCACTCCACGCCACATCTATGCTCAGCCCCTTTCCTACAGAAACACACTGCCTCCACCCTCTGCAGAAACATCCCAGCCAGGGCTGATTTTGGCAGCAGGCTTTCGGCACACCCCATGCACCAGGAACCCCGAACCCGGCCGCAGAGCCCCCCCAAACGCCGCCCTCCCCCCCGCACACCGAGCCGTGCCGATGTTTTTTCGGTGCCGAGCAGCTTAGCACATCTGGCTCTCAGTTTCCGAGCTGTCATTTTCCTGGCTGTTAGAGGAGAGGATATGTTAAAGAGCAGCCTGGCTTTGCAGCGCGGCTCCTGCGAGAGACGTGACATGTTTATTTTCCCCGCGCCAACTCGCACATCAAACGCGGTTTGGGTTTCTGCCTCGCAAAGGGGAATATTGGTCCCTTCGGCAGCATCCCGGGGGGGCACCACAGCCCCTGCAAGCAGCCTGCTTCACCCTCCAACCCCCCCGAGATGCCCCTGCCTGCAAATCCCTAATTCTGCTCCCCAGCACGAGCAGTGATGTGGGAGAAGGGGCGTCCGACTCGAGAAACTTGAGGTTTTGTATGACCCAAATTCCAAGCTTTCATTTGGGTTTTAAGTGCTGTCAGGTGGCTGTGGAAAAAACAAAACAAAACAAAAAAGAAACACAACACACAAAGGAAAGGAGATGATATTTTCAAAACCAAAGTTATTTCGCATTAAAAAAAAAAAGGCCCTGCCACATGGGAACGTGTCAGCTCCTTTGAAATGTTTGCTTGTTTGCTTGTCTCCTGGAGCAAAACAGACAGGGAATTGTTCGCAGCCTTGCAAAACATTTCCACTGACCCGAACCCGCGCGTTTTGGTAGCCAAGCATCCCCCAGCCCACCCGGTGTCCCTCCTGCAGCAGCAGGGTGAGCAGAATTTGGGGTGCTCTGCAGGACATGGACCCCATCCTGCACCCCACAGCTCCAGCACCGGCCGTCCCCCGGCCCTCCGAGCTCGGCTCTTGCTTCTGCTTGGTTCTTTGTTCTTGATTTATTTCTTTTTTTTTTTTTTCCTCCATTATAGACATCATTTAAAAAAAATAAACTTTACAATAATACATTTGTAGTCGTTGCCACTTGAGCATTTCTTTTTTTAAAAATAAAGGGGAAATGAAATTTAAAAAAGCCACACTGTAGATGTATATGGTTATGTATATACATACATATATGTAGGTATAGGTGAACACTATATACATACACTATATATGTATATATAAAAGAAAACTGAGTAACATATAGAGGTTTCCAACCGCTGCTGGGGTCGGAGCCCATCCCAACCCAAATCCGACAGGACGAAGGATGGAATATAAAAAGATGCAAAAAAAAAAAAATCTCCCTCTCCAAGTGACAGACTGAAAGCATCAGGACAACCTCACACCGCTTGGATACCGATTTCTTTTCTGGTTTAAAATTCTCACCGACAACGGGAAAAGAACAAGAAAAAAAAAAACCAAAGGCAGTAATGATGTAGAGAGCTGGAGCGAGTTCCCTGGCCGGAGGGAGACGGAGAGGCTCCGGTAGCACGGTCGTCCTCCGGAGCAGGGTGATGAGGATACGTCCCTTGTCCCCACGGAGTCCCTGCAGCGTGCCCGGGCTGGTGGCTCCTGCAGCCAGCCCTTGCCCGAGCTCTGCTCGATGCTCGTTTTCCCTCCCCGGTGCCGTTCACAGCTTTGGCTCCCCATTTTGGGGGGGGGGGGGGGGGGGGGGGGGGGGCGCGGGTGGGTTTTGCCACGAGCCATCGGGCTCCTGCTTCAGCAGAGAAACCCAACGCACCGTAAAACGAACAACAAAAAAAAAAAGGCAAGGAAAATAAAAAAAAAAACACAACGGGGGGAAGAAAACCACCAAAAGTTTCCCAGCGCCACAAGGGTCCTTCCACCGCCGTGCCGTGGTGGCATCACCGGTGTTTGGGAGCGTTGCAGTCCGGAGCCCGAGGTGAGCCTTCGCTTTCCGATGCTCCCGAGCCAGCACCGGCGGCGTGGCCGAGGCTGGGGCGAGCGTCCCCGTCCCTCTATAGCACCAGCACCAGGAGGAGGACGGGCACGGCGGGCAGGATCCGGCCCGCCCAGTGCCGGCTGCCGCCTGCCTTGGGGTCTACGAAGGTCTTCTGGTCTGGCATGGTGTCCGTGGTCAGCTGGGTCTGCGGGCGAGGGAAGATCAGGCAGTCAGCAACACCCTCAGGTTTATTTCTGGGGGGAAGGAGCCTATTATTTTTGCCCATGGGTCGGTGAGAAATGCAGTCCCTGGGATGAGGTCCCCACAGCAGCACCCCCTCCCCAGGCTCTCCCCTGCCCCCAGGTTACCTCTGAGTAGCACAGGCTCTGCTCTTTGGACTTGTTTAGCTTCTGTCCATGCTCCTGGAGGGGAGGAAGGAGGCAGGCTCAGGGCAGGCTCCTGCACCCGGGGCTGAACCCCAGGGCTGGGCTCCCTGGGGTCTTTGCTGACCCCTTGTTTTTGCAACCAAAACTGAAGCTGCAAGCGTGGACGCAGCCCCATCTGAGTTCCAGGTTCATTCCCCCTGCAAATGACCCTGCTCAGCACCACTGTGAAACCCACAGGAATCGGTGCCCCCATCCCCAGAGCAAGGCACCCAGCCGCAAGCCCAGCAAAACATGAGAAAACTCATTTTCCCAGTTTCCCAAAACCACATGGAATGCAATCGCTTGTTTGCACCCTGAACAAGCCCGGGGCAGAAGTGGGGCTCGGGACGGGTGCTGAGCATGGAGCAGGATGCAAGTCCTCCCTTCCCTGAACCAGGACCCCCGGTCCCACCCAGCAGAGAGGGGGGTGCTGCCCCAGGTGGGGCAGTGCCGGGTCCCTGTGCTCCAGCGTGAAATGGAGCCGCTGATTGTCTCATGGGGCGGCAACTAGAAGACAGAAGAGGTAATTACTCGAGCGTGCTGGATCTAATTAGAGACTGCCCAAGGGTGACATTGCTGCCCGCACGTGCTGCGGGCAGAGGCGATGCTCCCCCGGCTGCGTGCACCCACCGCTGGCACGGTGCTGGCTGCAGCCGTGCAAAGGGTGCTCAGCGGGCACAGCACCGCCTGTGCTGCAGAACCACTTGGAGCAGGACCGGGGGGGCAGATCCTGCCAGGCACCTGGGTACCAACAGCCCATGCAAGCCAAGCCGTGCGCTCGTGGCTCGCACTGAGCTGTGCCAATTGCAGAAGGGTTTTTTGGAGGTCCAGAGCAGCCCAGCACTGCACCAGCACCCCCAGTTTGCAGCAGGGACCAGGCTGGGCTCCTACCTGGATGGAGGTGCAGGTGGTGATGACGCTCGTGTCGTACATGGTGTTGCTGTAGCTGATCTCATCGGGCAGGGACGGGGTTTTCTCCGTCTTGGGCAGCACGGTGATGGGGAGCAAGGGCTTCTTGGGGGTGAGGTTCACGTCGGTTCCGTTGCCGAAGGCCTGGATGGCGTTTCCTGGGTGGGCAGGAGAAGACATTTACGTGGGGGTCGTGCGAACGGGTTGCTGGCCGTGACGGGCAGGGGAAGGAGGGCGATGGGGGAGCGCCTTACGGAGGCAGGGGTTCTCCGTGAAGTCCCTGAGGAACTTCTCGCACTCTTCCTCCAGGTTGCCGCTGCCTTTGCAGGAGCACCAGGGCGAGATGGTGATGCTGGTGGTGCTGGCGTCCACGTAGTTGGGCGTCATGTCGAAGCCTGCGCCCGGGAGAGGAAGAGGAGGAGAGATGAGGGGCTGAGGATGGGCTGTGGATGGAGAGAGCCCTCCTCGCCGTTTCCTGTCCGAGCACTCACCGATGAGCCCTGCGTAGGAGCCCAGGCACGCCTGGTAGTTGTCCCCGGGGCAGCTCGTCAGGGACTGGAAGGAGGCTTGGCAATTAGCATGGAAATCAGCCAGCCGGGACCTGGGGGCAGAAACAGGAGGGAGAGGGACGGGATTTCACCTCCGCTGCCGGCACCGAGCAACTCAGCAGCGAAATTTGTAAAAAACAAAGGAAACGAAAGAGGATGAACAGGATATAGAGGAGAGCTCAGTGAGAGCTGGAGGCTCCAGAGCTGCAGCGTGACCCCAGCAGGCGCCCACCCCCAGGCAGGTACCCCCCACCCCAGGGACCCCCACCCCTGTCCCTGCTGCTCCCCAGTCCCCACCCCACCGCTGCCACCCCATAAAACTTCCCCACCTCATCTGGCTGCGCCGCTCCCGGCGTCGTTACGCGACTGTAAAATTTGACTGCTTGTTTTTATCTTCCCCTCGAAACGTTAAAACTCAGAGTGCAATTAAAATGCCGGAGGTTGGGGTTTGTATGTTTTTCTTTTGTGGCTGAGATGGGAAAAAAAAAACAAACGGGAGCCTCGCAGAGAGCCCAGGGGCTGGGACAGTCTCACGTCCCTTTCCTTGGGACAAACCAAGTCACCGCAGTGGAAGGATCAAGAAATGTGAAGGATGTAGAAGGGGATGGACAGATGGCCTGGGCAGACAGACGGATGGAGGGCAGTTTTCCAAATTGACTCGGTCATTAGATGGATAGACACGAGGCTGAACTGTGGCCCGGGCTGGATCTCAATCACAAGGAGCAATCGCTTCGAAGCGGCCAAGCTGCTGACACTGTGGATGAGACCTTGCATTTCACAACAGAAAACCTCCTCGGCTCTTTTTCTCACGCGTCATATAGAAAGAAGAAAGCATACATTATTTTCTTTAGCTTCCTTTTCCTTCCTTCTTAATTAAATGTCATCTTTGTCCAACCGGTGATTGAATCATCCAGCAGTACCTGCCTAAAGCCACGAGAACTGATGAAAGTAAAGGCTAGAAACTGTTGTTTTTTAAATAGGAATGATTTGTTTTCAGGAGGTTTTTGATCAAATTAAATGGAGGAACAAATGAAGCAGTGATTGAATGAGGTAGAAGGGATCTGCAGCAATACCTTACATTTATCCAGCACTTTTCATCACAACCGCTCTTGAGCACACTAAAGGGAAAAGGGCGCAGGCACCGCCTAATCGCAGCCAGTGCCAGGGAAGGGGACAGATCCTGCTCACCAGCACGCGGCCAGAAGCCTGCTGCAGCTTCACGTGTTACGTACCGGGGGAAGGACAGAGGAGGGAACAAAGCCCAGCTGCTTGGGGCTGCTCCAGGGCACCGGCTGCTCCATGCCGGAGCGCAGCGCTTGGTGCAGCACAGCCTTTTTCCTGGAGACTTCTGCTGTTTCCAGCCACCCGTGACCGGGGCTTTTTCCAAACCACCGATGCATCCATCTCTCATGGAGCAGCTGAGTCTCTTTTTGGGAACTCCCCCACCCTTCACACCCCAGCATCACCCCACAGCATCCCTTCTGCTGCTTCCCACGGCCGGCTTGCGCGCAGCTTTTGCCCATCAACCGGCGGCTGGCGGTGCCAGTTGGATTATTTCCCCGCTTCCACCAGCTGTCTGACCCACTTAGCGCCTCCCAACAGACCACAAATTTCCAGGGCAAGGTCGGCCTCTTCATCTGGGTTATTGGAGCACTCGTGACGAGAAGATGGGACTCCTGGGCACCGCTCGCTAGACGTGGGGAATGCTAAAAATCAGCAGTAAGGCAGCTGGCACCCTTTTTACCAAGACACGCAGCCAGGGATGTCTGCTCGCTTGTGCGGGGAAACCTTGGGGTCTGGGGCCCAGAGGGGAGAGCCTGGGTGGGCATCACACAGCAGCAAAGCCCCAGCTCTGCTCCTTGCTCGTGGTTCCCACCGCAGGGAGGTATTTTGGACTCCCTCCCTCGCTCCGCGGGAGATAAAGTTTCCAACAGCATTTCCCTCTGCCCAAATCAGAGGCGAAGGCACGTCAGTTCTCTTAAAGAACTGTGGCAAGTTCATCACCGAGTGCCATGAAAATTTGTCACGCTGCTCCCCGGGGCCCTGCTCCTGGCTTGTAGCATCCTCTAAGGCAAATGTTATTCTTTTCATAATACATGACAAGCCAGCTGGTAATCTTTCCAGAATATCCAAGCCAGATGTCACTCTTTCCGTTGTATACAATGAGTTCGCAGTCGGTGGATGAGGCTCGAACTGCCAGGAATAAACCTTACTGGAACCAGCCCACGGCTTCTCAGATTTCTGCTTTTAAGTGCCTGGGCAAAAAGGAGATGGAGCCAAGTCCATCTGAGCAGAGACAGGAGGAGTTTGTGCCAAACTGCTGGCTCGTGGCTCGAGGTGCAGGTGGGCTCAGCCAGTCCCTGCCTCGATACGCAAGAGCTGGGCAGGAGCGAGCGGGGCTGGCAGCTGGGGTCAGTGATGGGGAAAAAAGGAAGACACCGAGCATGACCTCGTCCATGTCTGCTTTCCTGAAGGGCCTCCAGGACAACCCTCTAATGATATACATCCTTCAAAGCCAACCCTTCCACGGCAGGACTTGCATTTTTCATTTTAGGTGCATGCCAGCCCCTCTGCAAGGTCATAGAATCATGAAGGTTGGAGAAGCCCTCCAAGATCGTCTGGTCCAACCATCACCCTGCTACCAACGTCAACCACATGTCCCTAAGCACCAGGGACAACCCCAGTGGGGTTTCCTTCTGGGCACCCATCCCAGATAACTCATCTCCTGCCTTGGTACCACGCAGGAAAGCCTCAGCAGCTTGCCAACGTGACACCTTCTCTCCAACATTAAAAGTTACCTGCACAGCAGAGAATTTCAGATTTTTTTTTTTCTCCACTTGTTGGTACATTGCGATTTTTGAGCAGAAAAATCCCCGGAACAGATGCGAGGTGCCTAATTGGGTGCTAATTGTTCCCATCACCACATGCCTATAAGAAGTCCGAGCCCGGCGCTGGTAATAATTCTCTACCCATCAAAGCGAACAGCATCAGGCTCTCGAATATTTCATGCAGAAAATGTCCGAGCTGCAGAGATTACTCAAGACATGTTTTTCACAGGCAATTTACAGGGACCAAGGAAAAATGGCTTTAATAGACATCAGCGCAGAGAGGCGGCATAGAAAAAATGCCTGCCCCCCCTCCCCACAGCTCGGTGGATGTTCAAGGAGCTGTGACAACACACAAAGCCCAGCAAGACATAAAAAGCTCCCGGGACCCACTGGGTGCCCTCCTCCCGGTCGCTTGTCCTGCTGGAGATGGATGCATTTGGAGCCAGGGGATGCAGAAATAAAAACTGAGCATCTGACAGCAAGGGCGGCATGGCCAGGTAACGCAGCGAGGCGTGGGGATGGCATCGGCTAAGGGAACAAAAGAGGAGCCAGAGCAGGACTCCACTGCTCTGGATGACCCTCTACAAAAGCTAGGAAATAGTTCACAGGGGAAAAAAGGATGGGTGGAAATACTTGTTTTATCCAGGAAAAGTTATCGGCCAACTTGGCTTTATACCTGATTTAGTGAAAATCACGTCTTTGGAGGATGAGCACCGGTGCTCATAACCAGCCCAAAGCTGCCCAGGGAGATGGGGACAGCAGGAAAGAGGCAAAAAGAACAAACCAAAGGAGAACAAAACAAAGGAGAACCCCAAAATTACAGAGTAAGAAGAGCCAAGCTAGCTTGAGAAAAAGGAAACGAGGACAGAGAGACCAGGGGCTAGGTTGGAAGTTGTTAGTTAAGAAGTTTAGTTACCAGATGTATTTTAGGACACTGCGTGTTGATTCATCACGGGTAAGAGTGGTTGAATGATTTTTTTTATCCTCTTGCCTATGCTCAAACCCTATCATTACCCGGTAAGTGAAGGGAAGAATTAAACACACGCATCATTTGATTTTAATTGAAGGACTGTTCTATTTCATTGAACTGCTAACTAAGCCGAACAGGAGATTGTGTTTACATAAGCAAACCCTGAGTCAGTATAGACTTGCTGTCACATTAAGTCAATACTTATGAAGGCTCTCTATTTAATTATTCAGTGCGAATTGACTTATTATTGTGTTAAGAGTGTGGGCAGCCTTGAGCAAGGTGGCCACGGAGCTGAGATCGCTCCCGGCTGCCTCTGCACATGGGTGCCCACGGGGTCCCCGGGGAGAGGCACCCCACTTACATCCTCTCTCCTCCCCATTCCTTCCTTCGGTGGGAAGCCAAAGCCCCCAGCCCTCACAGATTTGATATTTTAGCTCCAATTCAGAGGTTTTTGCAGGTAATTGCAGCCCTGATGCAGGCACCCACATTGGGGACCCCGCTGACCATGCCCTGTTCCCCCTTGAGACGCTAGCACTGCTCCCCTCTGCCTCTCCCGGAGCTGCTGCTAAATCCAGGAGCATTTTTCCCTCCTCCTCCTGCTCCTCCCCGACCACGGACAGCTGAGCCACGCTTCCGAGCTGCTCTCATTATGTGGCATAATGAGAAAGTTGAGCTGCGCGCCGCTGTTTATCAAGGCGACATCCATTACAGATGGCACTTTGTGCTCAGCAAAGGGCGTGAAGGCGAGGACGCGGGCTTAAAAGAAAGCATTTTGCTCCCGTGTTTTGGTGTTTAATTGATACGGAGCCAAGTCTCCCCCTTGGGTCATCGGTGATGGAGCAGGGCTTCCCCTCCCCTGGGCACAGCTCAGGAATTGGATTCACAACCACAGCCAAAATGAGGCTATTTCTGCCCAGTTTTACCAAAATGAACCTCACCAACACACACACACGGACACAGGGGTCCTGCTAGGAGCCAGGCAAGATCCATCCCCCACCACCACCACAAACACTGCCTGAAATACACCGAAAACTAGAGAAAAGTCAGGAAAATGAACAGCCACCCTGCCTTTGGATGCTGAGGAGCAAGAGCCAGTGGAGGCTGGGAAATTCTTCAGCACCAGCATCAGTGAAGCATATAAGACCAGATTATTTGTGTTCCCGACTTGCTGATGCAAGATGAAAAATACAGCAAACTGCAGCTGCTGAAATCAGCTCTTTTTTTTCCCCTCTCCTTCCCTTTCCCCTTAGCTGAGGTTAGTGTTTTGCAAAAGGTTTTTATATTCTGGGAGCTAAAACCTGTCCGTTGCAATCAGGCACAGAGCTCGGGGAGTTTGTCAGGCTCCTCTGCTGTGCCGGGAAGAGCTCCCCGCACGAAAAGCTGCACAAATTGCAGCCATCTGGGCTTGATTGCACCCTGCCCTCGTGGCTGGAGCTGGGTTTGGGGACCAGGAACCTCATGGAGGGGTTCGGTGGCCTCGCAGGTGCTCCTGCTCTGAGCATCCCCAGGCACCCAGCTTGGTGCTGATCACTGCAAAGTGCAGAGGAAATGTCCCCATAAAGGCACATCCCTGTACTGAGGGCTTCACCCTTCATTAGGCATTCAGCTGGGAGGCCTAATTAGGGTCTGAGCCCGTGCAGGAGTGTTATCTCATCTCCCATCACTGGTGGAGCAGCAGCCGATCTGCTCCTGAGTTCGCTGCCCTTGCCAGTCCCATGCTCTAATAAGGATGAGCATCAGTCTGTGATCCTGATCTGATAAGTGCAGGCATATTTCCTTATCCCACAAGGGACTGAAAGCTGCATGTGCCCACGGGCAGGGGCGCAAAGGTGCAGAGGGTTTCATGCCCAGTTGCTTCTAGGTGGGTGCAAGCTGGGGGCGGATGCTGTGGGAAGCAGGACAAAGCCAGCACACTGCTTAGACACGATCCCAGCACTCGGTGATGACCCCGGCCGCTATCCTCTCGCCAATCCTTCGTTATTTCTACAGGCAGAGGAGAGCGGAGGCCCCCAGCATCAGCCCCACAGACCACTCCCCACCTGCAAAACCAGCCCCAGGACGCAGTGCTGGGACTCAGCTTGGATCAGGCTGAACACCGAGGGGAAGAAGCACAGAGATGGAGGGGGAAGGATGGAGGAGACCCCAAACCAGCAGCGGGGCAATAAAGCACATCCCGTGCGTGCACGCCTGCTCGCTGGGAACACACAGCGCACCCAGCCTCTGCCAGAGCTGTTCCCATCCCAAATACCTGGGATGAAAAAGCCAGACCCTCTCTCACTTGCAAAGCAGCATCAATACAGCAAAAAAAAAAAAACCTTTTTGTTTGTTTTGTTTTCCTGCTGGCCTCCGGGGAGGGAGCTCAGCTCAGGTGCAGGCACTGCTCACCCCGGATAGGTCACCGCTTTTAAACACTTTCGCAGCTGCAAAACCGAGGAGGTCAAGCGAGCTGCTGGAGCGTGTCAGCATCCCCAGCATCCCCGGGCTCCCCGCCGCAGGCTCTTAACCCTTCTTACACCCCCGTGCTGCAGCCTGGTTAATGCAGCTGCTTGTGATGGGGGTGTGAGGTTTGGGGAGCGCCCCCCCGCCCCCGAGCAGAAGGGACAGGATGGGACCTTCCTGCAGCACAGGCCAGTGCGCACCATGCACAGCCTTGCCAGGTCCCATTGTGGGGAGAAAACAGCCAAGATTAAGGCAAAAATCTCTGCACACCGATGCTCAAAGCTGGATCCAGGAATAAATCAGGGTTTGGGGCACCTCTCCCTAGCCGGGCACCATCATTTACTGCCGGAAAATGCATTTCCCCCATAGAGCAAACAGCCCCAAACCCCCAAAATGGGTTGTTCCCCGCCACTAGCTGGGCACATCCACAGCATTTAACGCCTGAGCAAGCCTCTCCTGCTGACAGAGAGGTGCTGCCATTAATTTGGCCGCGGCTCAGTGCAGCCCTGATATCTTTTATTCATAGACATTGGCGTATTGTATTACTTTTTGATAAAAAGCCACATTCCCACACTTCAAACGCAGTTGCTCGCAGCCGGGGGAGGACCCAAAGCGCCGTTATTTATTTTGTCACTGGGCTGTGGGAACCTCCATCACCGTGATGGCAACAAGACCCTCCTCCTCATAGCAAACTTATTCTTTACGAGGCTGATCCGGACCCTGGAGGGTGACAGGAGGTTTTTTGCCCTATGAATAATGAGTTTCATAATGGAGAAAAAGCCTGATCTCCCCCGACTTCGCTTCAGCACCGGGAGAGGAGCACGTTTTGCCAGTGATGGGGTTTCGCTGTGGATGCTGAAAGCACACCGAGGGATTTTGTTGGGTGTGGGTGTCCCCAGTGTCACAGAGCCTCAAGATGAATGTTTGTCCTCCCCACGCCTCGGGGAGATGGAGAGCCCCCAAAGCTCACAAACCATACACAGCCCTGCACAAACCCGTGGGCTCACCCCGCAACAAGGGGGGGGGGCACCAGACTCTGGGCCCCCTCCCAGCACACCAACCTCGCCACAAGTGGCCAGAAACCCTTAACCCTCCCCATTTCACACGGCAAAAAAAAAAAAGCTGGGCTAATGGAGGACACCCAGCCAGTGAACACACACAGCTGGGAGGATGCAAAAGCCTCGGGGCAACCCACAAACATGGAAAGGAGCCGTGCAACAAGAAAGCAATGCAAAACCAGCCACGGCCCCGTGCAAAATCCCCCTCCAGCACCGAGCAGAAGCCGTCGCGGATCCCCTACCGGCAGAGGTGGTCGGCCCGGCACACGTTGCGCAGCTCCAGGCAGTTGGGCTTGTGCTTGTCCTCGTAGGAGCAGGAGGGGACGATGGTCTGCCGCCGGCGCTCGGCGCAAGCCTGGTCCTTGCAGGAGCAGAAGAGGAGGCGGTAGGTGTACTCGCTGGGCACGCGGTCGAAGAACTGGCGCAGGGCTTTGTGGCATTTCCGCCGGCTGCAGTGTTCGGTGGCCGAGATCTCCTTGCTGCAAGTGGAGATGTAGCCCGAGCGCAGGCGCTTGCAGTTGTCGTTTAGGTTGCAGGCTTTGGCCGCGTCCAGGCAGTGGTTGCTTTTGGAGTTGGTGGCCGGGTCCATTCCTGCCCCGAGAGCGAGAGAAGGGGAAGAGGTGAGCCTGGTCCCTGGGGACACGTCCTCGAGCCCCAAGGTGCCACCAGGAAGGGGCTGGCACTGCCGTGTCCCTGCTGTGCTGGAGGTGGGGAGGGGATGTACTGCCACGGTCCCCCCATCCTTTCACCCCCTGCACGATCTGGAAGCCTTCCTCCAACAAGGAAGGAGGTCACACACACCAAGCACACACGGGGACCTGGTTAAACCATCCTCAGTGCATAATTCATGCCATGAATTTACAACATTTTTTTTTCCTCCAGTCAATTATTCGAAGAATAATTATTAATTATCCAGCCTGCTCCAAAGCAGAATAATCTGATGAGCTTCACGGGGCCCAGCCAGCCCCTGTATCCCCTCCTGGGGCTCCCAAAAGCCAGGTCACCCCCAGCCATGACCCCAAAAGGGCCAAGTCCTGCCCTGGCAGGGACGATGGGGACAGAGCTAGGCACCAGCCGTGTCCTGCATCCACCCTGGGAATCCCAGGTGTCAGCAAATAAAGCAGCCAGGGAGAGGATGGACAGAGCCAAACCACCAAGTGGGAACAAACGCTGATTTTTTTCTATTTTTTTGCTTTGTTTTTGTCAAAATGATGAATTGCCCTTGGCAGGCCAGGTGCTATTTTAAAAGTCACCTGACTGCACCAGCAATTTCTTCCCTAATTTCCTCTCCTTCGCAGCCCAGCCAATTTCGTGGATTCTTCCATTGTCTCCTGGCTTCCACTGGCAAAGACAAATGACAGCACTGAGGAGGGTTTCCTACCGGGCGTGTTTGTAAGGCCCTGGTAATTAGCAAATGGCAATCAGCTGCCTTGGGGAGCATGGTTCCCCTTCCTCGCTTTGCCTCTTTGAGTGCAGTGATGCCCATGGCCCTGCTGCTACCCAGGGCGTGCAGGATCTGGCTCCCCAGGTGAGGAGAGTTTTGGGGGCACCATTTGCAGCCCAGGACCCAACCTGGGCTCATTTTCCTGCAGTTTTATCCAGCTTGGCATGAGCACCCCAGCCTGGAGCTCCTGCAAGCAGCAACACCTGCATTAATAGGTCCTAATTAGAAGACAAAACCTGCTTTCTCCCCAGTTTTGTCCCGTGCAACCCCCCCGGCTCCCACCCTCTGTGCAGAAGGGGTGCTGCCAGCCCCCAAGCCCACCCGCCAGCATCCCTGGGAAAGCTGCTCTGAGCGTGTCGTCAAACACATCACCGGTGGGGTTAATGCCCCCTGAGATGGGGGGGTTGATACAACACACCTAAAGTGAGTGCTTCTCGTGATATTTGATTTATAAGCACATCTGCCTCGAGAAATGGTGCAAGAGGCAAGGAGGTCGCCGGAGCTGAGAGAGATGTTTTATGGAGGGTGATGGGAATAAAGCTGTGAGAGGGGGAGAAAGGAGCAAAGAGGAGCTTTGCGCCCTCCTGTGCAACCCCAAAGAGGGGACGGGGCGGGAATTTGGCTGCAGGAGCCCCCCTAGCCTGGCGGTGCCACGGGGTCCCTCCAGCCAAGGGCTGATGCCAGAGGAGCAGGAGGGGATGAAGTGTTTGAAGAGGAAGGAGGAGCACAGTTCTCCTTTCTGCTGGTCCAAAGCAGCCCTTGGCTCTGCAGGGGGATGCAGGGAGCCTTCGCAGCCGGCAGCTCTCCAGCACGAGCGTGGGATCTGTGCAAAGTGCCGGCTTACTGCCTAATCCTCCCGAGCACCGCGCCTGCCCTGCCCCGGACCTGCAGGGACCTGGATGCATTTTAATAGAGCCGATGCTTGAGAGCGCAGGGTTCCTGGGGAGCTCATTAATAAAGCACAGGCATGAAAATTTCATGAGGCGGGCAGGAGACGGGGGCCAAGGAGCTTCGGGAGCAGCGGTGCCACCGGCTGTCCCTGCCCGATCGGAACAGGACGGGGCTGGGGACAAGAGGAGGAGGGCAATGAGGAAGGCAGCACGGGCTGAGCCTGGCCACCCGGTGCCCACCAATTCTTGGGTGCTGGCCCCGTGCTTCCCAAGCAAGGGGCCGAGCCTGGCGGGGAGCTGCTGCAAACCCTGGTGCTGGGCAAGCCTCTTGATCTCGCTGCTCCAGTTCCCCCAATTCCTTCTTGCCCACGCCTGCCTCTTTCACCACGGCTTCTGTTCCTGCAGGGCACTGGGCAAGGCTCTTGTTTTGCACCATCCATCCTCACCGGGACGCTCTGCTCTGCCCCGTGCAGCTCAGGGGGCTCTGCCCCCAGCCCCCTGCTCCCCTCGTGCTCCCAGCTGGGGCGCGAGAAACCAGAGCCCAGCCGCGAGCATCGAGCATCGCCTCCCTCCCTCCCTCCCTTCCTCCTCGCAAGGTAACGTAATCCCTGCGCTATCCCCACAAGCAATTAACAGCGCGCCGGCTCAGCCTTGTTATCCAGAAACAACAGCAACAACTCATTTGCTTCAGCCGCTTGGGCTGCGGGTCAGGGCTGGGGGTCCCGGCGGGCTCTCCGCACCCCCAGCCCCACACGAGGGGGATGGAGAGGGGCTGGAAGCAGCAGCGAGGCCACCCCGGTGGCCACGGCACATCTGCGGAGCGTAGCCCCCGGTTCCCCCTTTCCCCAAAAGCCGGAGGGGCTTCCTTCCCCTCTCGCCTTGCATTTCTGAATAAATCAAGCCGTGAGCGTTTAATCTAAAAATCCCCGCTCCAGAAACTCCGCTTTTCCGACTTTCCAGCGGCTGAAATATTTCCTTGACGATAATGCAATCCAAAAAGGCACGCGGGAGATGGGAGGGGGGTGGCATCGGCATCCCGAACCGGCACTGAACTCCCCACGGGGAGCCTCGGAGAGGGGCTCCAGGAGCCAAAACCCGGCGGGTGACGGCAGCGAGGGGCTCCCCGAGGTGCACCCATGAGCTGGGTGCACGGTGAGGGGTGCCGGGGGGGGCGCAAGGCTCCCCGAAACCCCTGGGTGGCTCTCAGGGAAAGGGTTAAGAGGAGAAAGAAGCCAAGGCATCGCTGACCTAATTCAGAAGAGGGGTGGTGGCAGAGCTGAGGGTTGTCATGGAAATAGATGGCAAAAAAAAAGTTCCTAATGGACCGTGGTGGTTGGGTTTGGGTTTGGAGAGGAGGGCGTAGGGCGGAGAGGTGCTCCCAAGGGCTCTGCTCCTCCTCCGAGCAGCATCCCAGGGCTCAGCTCCAGGCCAGCAACCCCAGGGAGGGACAAACAGGGTCCCCCCCCCGGCTTCCCAGCCTCCGAGGCCACAGACAGGGCATCCCTCGGCTCCCAGGACACAAAGGGCTTTTCATGCAGGACCCACGGGCAGCGGGAGGCTCTGCGCCCCGTCCAAGCCTCCCCCATCTCATGCCACAACCCCAGTGGATGTGGCAAGACAAACGAGTGACTTACAAATCCCAAAGCCCACCTTCTCTACTTATTATTCACCCATGGCTAGAGTCCAGAAGGTAAAAACCTAAATCACAGCCTGGGGGGAATTTAGAGCCCAGCAGGAGGACGCTGTCGGTGCTCCGGGCAGGGGCAGCACCGGACGATGCCCAAGCACCAGCTCTGAGGAGATGGAGGAGAAGTGGGCAGGGAGATTTCGGGCAGGGAAATTTCAGGCAGGGGGATTTTGGGCAGGCCAAAGGTGGGCTGGGGGAGTGCTGGAGTGAGCTGCAGGGGAGGGAGCTGCAGGGTTTCACCGGCAGGGAGCTGGGTTGCAGGTTTGTATTCCCAGGCAGGAGCAACCAAACCAGCGGAAGCATGTTGCTTTTATTACCTGAGAAAATTGAAGCGAGTCTGAATATATCAGAGAGACGAGAGGTGACCGGCTCGTAGGGGGAAGCTTCATAAAATTCTTCTCCTGGAGTGGGAGGGAGGAAAGAGAAGGGGAAGAGGAAGCAAATTAAAAGAGCGCAGTGAGCGAGCGCGGCCACGCCGGGCACGGCCACCTCCAGCTGGAGAAGGGCAAAGCAAGAAGCACCCCAAGCACAGCCCTGCGGGGCAGGAGGAGCCCGCTTGGGCCATGCTCTGGGTGATTTTTGCTGGCTGCCATGAGCTCGGCTCCTTGCCCCAGCTGGGTTTGGCCTGAGCTCGGGCTGAGCCCCACGGTTCAGCGAATTCACACGCACAAGGTCAACGTCCCGCCGGCACGGCCGCACAGCCCCGGCCAGCTGCACGCCGGAGCTTTAAGGGTCTGGACTCAAGGCCGGATTTTTTGTTGTTTGTTTGTTAACGAAAAAAGCATTTCCTTAAAAAAGAAGGCTGTAAAAAATGTCTTCCGCTCCGCTCTGCCTCTGGTGCGCTTTGGAGAAATGGGATGGTTGTCGTGGGGTGGGGGGACGCAGAGCTGGCCGGAGAAGCAAATCGTTTCAGCACCGACCTACCCACCCTAAATTCCTCCTTCCTCACCTGCCAGGGGAATCCCCAGCCCAGCCGCTTCTCCCCCCCTGCCCTAAGCACAAGCCCACGTGCTTTTGCTGCGCGCCCTTCGTGTAACTCCAGAGAAATTTGATTTCAGGAGAACCGCAGCTCTCGGGGGAGGAAATGCTCTCCTCAAACCCCATGAGCCGCAAGATTAAAAAAAAAAACAACACAGACTATATATTTAATATATATATAAAAATAAATCAGTGGCCGGACCTGGAAAGCCCCGGTCAGAGGCTGAGCACCAGCCTGGAGCATCGATTTCCATTGTGCCTGGCAGCCCTCGGGGCCGGATCCTGCACCCTGGTGCCCTCGCTGGGGGTAACCCCGCTGTGCCCCACGGCTGCAGCTCTCCCGGCCACCATTAGCCCAAGGCAGCAGCATTTAGCCCAGTAATTTCAAGGATATTTAAGGATTATTAAGGAGCCACTTGACGTGCTGGAAAACAAGCTCGTGATGGGGTCGGGAGCGATGGGGGAGGGCACGAACCCAGCCCTGCAGCCCCTCAGCGCTGTCCCTGGGGAATTTTGGGGAGGGCAGAGCCGGGAGGGGAGATGGGGAGACCCCAGCTGGGGCTGTGGCCGTGGGTTTCCAGCCCTGCCGTGCTCAGGGGGATGCTGCGTGATGCTACGGGGGGGCAAGAGCCCCCACCAGGGACTGATGATGATGATGGTCCCGGAGGAACCAGGCTCCGGGCAGCGTGTCCTCCCGTTTTGCTGGGTTTCCTAATGCTCCAGTGACAAATAGCACCTTTATTAAAGTGCATTTAGGAAACACTGTAACCTCACGGTATATTGCTTTGCCAATGCAATAAATAATTAAATACTAGCTGAACCCTGCTGCTTGCTAGGAAAATTACCGAGCATTAAAAGGGCAGAGGACTTTTCTTGAGCTCGCTGAGATGCAATTAACCTCCAGGAACGAGGCTGGAGTGAAAGCAGCCCTCCTTAATGGCAAGACTGCCTCGCTCCCGCAGCCCAGGGGCTGGATGGAGGCGGCCGGGGCACAGCATCCTTGCTAAAGGCACGAGGTCGGGGCCTACCCCTGGCTCCTCGTGGCTCTCCCACTCGCTGGTTTGTGCATCTTTAAGCTACGAGCTGCTGCATCTCCCCAGAGTCTCTAGACCTGGTAAAATCTCCTGTTTTTCCCTCACGAGTCAAAGCACAGGTCCTGGAGTACCCATCGAGCACTAAAGCTCCCTCCATTCATGTCTGCAAAGCCCTCTGAAACCGCTGAAGGAAGGCTGCTAATGAGGGGTAGAGAACAATTAAGCACTAATTCCTGCTCTGGGCGGGTTTGGGGGCTCGCTCATCCCTGAGCTGACCCAGATTTGAAGGCAACTCCAGCAGGGCTCACCGCAGGGGGCTGCGTGCTGGGGTGCAAGCACTCCTCATCCCTGCCACCGAAGGCTCCCAGCATCACCAGCCTCTCCTCTGCCTTCAATCCCAGCTCCCGGGGGTGGGCAGAGCCCCGTGCCCACTGCGGGAATGGTTGTGGGGTCTGCCAGGGGGGATGCTCTGCCCCCTGCCAGGGAGAGATTCTCCTCCGTGGGCTGTAAAATGTGCCCCCATCCCCTGCACTCCTCTTGAGGAGGTGGATATAAGCCAGGACAATCAAACAGCAGAGGACCAGGAGTTTTTCCACGCCCAGATTCCCGGTGGAAATGGGGCCAAGCTGCCACCACACGCTGTGCTGCAGGTGCTTGCGCACAAGCTGCCACTGCCCAGCCGGGTGCATGCCCTTGCATGGGCTGTGCCGTGACCCGGCGGCTCTGGAGCAAGATTTTTGCACAGGCTGGAGCTGGATTTAAGAGCTTCCATGTGCAGAGCCGGCCGTAAGCCCATTAGAGGGATCTGTGCTGTCAAGCTGGTGCTGGCTCTGCCCGTCCCCAGCCTGGCAAAGCTGCGCAGGGGTGGTCGGAGAGCCGAGCAAACCCCGTGAGCAGCAGCCCCAGCCCCAGGCGAGCCCCTCCCCACCAGTTTCTCCCTCTCCAACCAGTTCCCAGCCCCTCTGAGCCCTGGGCCAGGAGCCAGCCGGGTGATGGGGCAGCCCCAGCCCCTGTGGTGGCCTCGCAGAGGGGCGAGGGGCCGAGGAGGAGCCCCCGCAGGCAGCAGCTAATCCTGCCTTCGATGCACAACCCAGCCCCGGCCTGGCCAAATCCAATTTCAATTACCTGCGCTGCTCCAGCCTCTGATTTACTCCTCCACCAGGCTGCAGTTACGGCAGCCTCTGGAGCATCGCCCCTGCGTGGCACGACCCCAGCGAGCCCGCCCTGCTGCCAGCCCTCCCGGAGCAAGGACTGGGGGGGTCTGGGGGGCAGCGAGGACCTCTGCACCCCAAGGGGATCCCCACAGCCCCTGAGATGCTGCAAAGACCTTGGTGCCAGTCCTGGTGCCCCTGGAAAGGGCAGACAGAAGGGGAAGTGCCGGATGCTCTCAAGAAACTCCCTCCTACCCTCTTTGTCTGCAGACCTCAGAGCACTTTGCCTTTCAGATGGGAAGAGGAGACTTGGGGCTTGCCCAAAACCACAGGAAAAAGCCCCCGTTTCCTCCAGCGTTCGTGGCAGACGAGGCTGTGGGGCTTGCTTCCAAGGCTCCCCCGCACCCCAGCCTCTTGCAGGGGGGAACGGGGTCGGTACAGCCTGCAAACCCTGCTCACACGTGGGGAACAACCCCGCAGCCTCTGGGGGACACGATTCGGGACCAGGAGGGAGGCAGTGGCAGGAGAGGAGCCCTGCGCCCACGCTCAGCTCCCTCCCCACCACGTGGTAGCAGTCAGCTGTGGCTGCCAGCACAGCCCCCAAACCCATTTCCCCCTTGCCCCAAGCCCACCGTGGGCACACCGCCCCCATCCCATCCCACACCAGCATCCTCCGACCAAGGGGGGCACCAACCCCTGCGCAACCCCCAGCCCCATTCTGCTGGAGAAAGCAGCAACCCCCAGACCCCCCAGACCCCGAATAGGTCCGGGACCCCCGCGCCCCATCACCCCCAACCCCACCGCCACCCCGCAGCACCCAACCCCATACCTTCGGTCAGCCCGAGGTGTATACTCCAGTAGATCTGAAGGCACTGCAGCTCCTTCTTCATGCCCCGCTTGCAGCGGCAGTCGTAGAGGGGGCTCTCCTGCAGCACCTCCAGCGCCGCCTGGCACTCCTTGTTGGCCAGCATGGTGTTCCTGTCGCGCCCCGCCAGGCACTGCCGCAGCGTGCGGTACCGCGAGCTGCAGCTGGGCTCGGCCGCGCACAGCTCGTTGGCTCGCACGCAGTCCACGGGCGCCCGCCAGCCCTGCGGGTCCTGCCCTGGGGGGGACGGGGGGGCGGCCAGCGAGCGGAGGGTCTCATCTGGCCCAGGGGAGGCGGGAGGAGAGAGGAGGGCAGAGAGAGGTGAGGGGGTGTTGGTGGGGAGAAGTCCTTGCCCCGTGCGCACCCGCCCCGAGACGCCGAACTTCAGCCCCCAGCCAGGTGCCCTGCAGCGGGGTGCAGATGGGGTGCGGGTGGGTGCAGGGAAAAGGGTTGGGGTTGGTTCGGGGGGATGCCAGCCCCGAAATCCAGAGAGATGCGAGCAGACTCTGCACCGCTCCCCTGCACCCCTGCACCGCTCCCTTGCACCTCTCCGCTGCTCCCCTGCACCTCCCCACTGCTCTCCTGCACCCTCCAAAACCCCGCAGCACCCCAGAGAGGGATCACATCCTTCCTCTGCTCGCAGGCCCTGCCTGCCTGGATGTGTCCTCAGTTGCACCCTCCGAAACCATGCAGCACCCCAGAGAGGGATCACATCCTTCCCTCACTCCCGGCCCCTGCCTGGACGTGTCCTCAGCTGCACCCTCCAAAACCCTGCAGCACCCCCCCAAAACCCCGCAGCAGCCCGGAGAGGGATCGCATCCTTCCTCCGCTCCCAGCCCCTGCCCTCAGCTGCAGCCTCGCCAGGGGGCTGTGACACAGGAGGACACCGGCCCCTCCATTCCTCATGAAAAGCAAAAAGCAAACGGACAAACACGGCGTGTTTCCAGCCCTGGTGCCCGCGGAGACGAGCCTCCGCACACGACACCTCCAGAGCAAGCCAACCCAAACTCCCCATGCGCATTGCTGGCTTGTTTGTTTTTTTTTAGGTTGGGGCTCAGCATTTTCAGCCCGGCCACGGGATTATCAGGGCGTCTGACTCATGGGTTTTGAGCTCCCGGGCTCGGCAGGGCTGCAGAGCAGCACAGCTCGGCACGAGCTCTCCCCCCAGCACGGCCTCCTGCCTGCCTCTGTGCTGCACCCCTCCAGGAGGCCGTGCTCCAGCTCCTGCCCTCGCCGCGGGCCCTGCCTTGGCCGTCGGCCCCGAGCTCTCCCCGTCCTGCCAGGCACTCCCTGAGCTCTCCCGTTATTCCCATCGCTTGCTCGCTTTTTGCTTTCCAAAAAAATTCTGGCTAAGCAGAACCCCGGGCAAGGCGGGTGTCCCTTTGTGGGCGCATGGGGAAGGGGGACAGGCTGCAACAGTCCCCAGCCGAGCGATGGGGACAGGGAGGGGACAGCAGAGCCCCTGCCACTCCTGGGCCCCCATCTTCAAGCCTGCAATTGCAGGCAGGGAAAGCCCTGGAGCAAGCAAAGACGGGCACGGTGGGACGTGGGGGGCATCCTCGGCCACCCCAGGGGGTGACGCACAGGGACACCCCACTGCGTGCAACGCCCCCGCCACGAGCCGTGGGTGTCACTGCCCGTGGTGCCACGGGGAGCAGCTCCTGGAGCAGCAAATGTCAGCCTCCAGCTCCAAGCCCCTTTCCCTCTCCGTGGCCACTCGTCCGGGTACGGCGTGGGGACAGTGACACCTACAGGCATGTGACAAGGGCCACCCGTGTCCCCCCACCCACGGGGCCACGCAGGGAGCTCCACGCAAGCAGGGCTCGTCCCCTGCCACCGCACGAGAGGGGACACCGGGGGCTCGGGCGGCTCTGCAGGAGGGACAGAGCAACGCGGGGCTGGGACCGCGTCCTCCTGGGCTTCAGCTGGTGGCCCCAAAAGACCATCGGTGTGCTTGGAGAGGTCTGGAGGGCGTCCAGGTGAGCAGGAGCAGCCACAGGGCCCCTCTGTCCGTGTTAGATCCAAGGTGGGGTGGCAGGTGTCCCTGGCCACGGCTCTCCTCGGCCTCTCGGGATTATATTCCACAGGGGAAGCAGGCAGGGTCCGTGCACGGCGGGGGAGAAGCTGGCATCCCCAAACGCTCCCCAGGGCCGAAATGCAAGCTCTTCGCCACGAGACGGGTGAAGTTGTGGCGCTGCGAGAAGAAAGGGGCCGGCTCTGCATCCTCGCACGTCGTGAAACCACAGCCTTGAGCCTCCCAGCGAGCTGGGACAAGCTGCTCCTGCAGGGCGCTGCCAGACAGGCAGAGCCATCCCACGGCTCGGCACCACGCCGTCTCTCCTCGTTCATCCCGGCTGCACATCCCTCTGGCTCCAGCCCCAAGCCCAGAGCTCGGCTCCAATTCGTGCTCCTGCCTCCACGAAGCCTCGCTGCAGGTCCCGAGCCTCTCCTCCGGCCGCGCTCCCCTCTCCTCGCCGCCTCCGTGCGCCTCCCGGGCAGGGTCCGCAGGTGCCGGGAGGGTGCGGGGAAGGGAGACAGCTTTGCTCCGATGCAAAAAGCTCTGGAGCTCCTGGAGCATCCTCCCGAGGGGCCCAGCACCCTGGGCGGCGTGGTGCCGGGGTGGGAAGGCCAGCAGTAAATCCAGCCAGCACCACCACGTCCGAGCTGTGGATGCCAGCAGCACCGCGGAGCAGGGCACGGAGCTGTCCTGCTCCGGAGGAAGGGCGAAGCAGCCCGGATCTTTGCCCCAAAGCCAGCCACACGCTCAGCCCCGGCCGGACAGGCTGGAATCAAGGTGTTATTTCTGGGACCCCCCTCCCCTCCTGCCCCACGGCACGGCCAGGCCGGGCAAAGCCCCCCAAAACCCTGCAGGGGTGCAAGGTGGGGCAGGCTGAGCCTTCGTCCTACCCAAACCGAATCACGTCACGGACAAACCACTGGCTAAACCCGTATCAATAAAACACCCGCAGGGAATTTCAACGTAATCCTCGGCCGGCTCGGGGGGGTCAGAGCGCAGCACGGATTCGCAGGCAGAGGCACAAACCTCCGCCAGCCAGGGAACGAGGCAGCATCAGGCTCCGTAGCCACCATTCCCTTTTAGCTGTAATGCTTTTTTTCCTCTTACTGGTCGTGCCAGAGACCTTTGGCCACAGGCAGAGGGAAATATTTATCCTTGCAACTTGACTAAAAACAACAACAAAAAAAAGAATTGCTGAGGAGCATGCAGCCTCCCAGCCTTGCTGTCGTGGTAGCAATTGCGTTATCCCAGCTGAGAGGGATATATATATATATTTTTTTTTTGTCTCTCCGGAAAGAAAAGCCCAGATGTTAAGAGCTAAACCAAGAGCTGGGCTTCCTCCCTGCCCGGCCCCGCCACGCACCCAGGAAGCCCCAGGGGCACGGGGAAGGGGCTGGGGGTCTGGCTTTTGGGCTGCCAGCCCTGCGAGGAGGACAGACCGCGGCTTGGATGCCTCAGGTGGAGCATCCCGGCGGTCCCTGCCCTCCTGAAGCCCCCTCGTGAGACCTCCACCAGCGACTCAGCCGTGCCTACAAATGGGGCTGCCCCCCCGGCAGCCCCCATCGTGCCCCCAGACCTCGCTCCCTCTGGCTCAGCTTTGTGCCCGGACCCTGACAGTCCCCAGCAGGTCACAGGGAAGGACACCCCAAATTTTGGCTCAGCCCCCCGCCGCCCAGACCCGCATCCACACCAGCGTGGGGGCGGCACGCAGACCCCTCTCCACCACGGCACAGCATCCCCCCCCCAGCCAGCAGGATTACATCGGGGAGCAGCAGAGGGGATGAGCACCTGCCCCCCCCTTCACCCAGGGCGCTGAGCATCCCCGGAAGGTGCTGAGCACCCTGCACAGGGTGGGTCCTCCGCCGCGGGTGCCCTTTCGGGAGGTTCGTGTGCCAGCCCTCTGCAGCTCCCCGTCCCTTCTCCTCGGCCTCGCAGCCGAGGCGAGCTCGGCGGAGTTTTTCCAGGCTGCTGTAGAGCTTTCGGGATCGCTCGCACGCAGAGCCAGCGGGGTGCAGGCGCTGCCGTAGCCACGGCTGGAACACAGCACACGAGCCGCAGCCCTACACACAGCAGGGCAGCTCGCTGGCCTCCCGGGGGGAAAACGGGACCCTGCTCATCTGCTTCTTCTACACCCCGTGACCAATACAACCTCTGACTTCTCCCCTTCCCATCCCTTTCCAGCTGCACCTTCCCCATCGCCGCAGGAGGCTGCCCTAGAAATGCGAAGCGTTCTTCCTGGCAGCCACCAGAGCTCCTAAATAACTCACACATGATCGAAAGCAAGGCGCACGGATTGCAACAGCGGGGACGGCGATTCCCCGAGCACACGCACATGCGATTAGCTCAACTTTCCGAGCCCGCTGCTCCACGCCGAGCTCAAAGGCGCCTGCGGGAACGGGGGGCACGAAGGGCGCTGGGGGGCTCGGGGTGGGCAAATCCTCCGAAATGCAAATCCTCACGGTGCTGCCAAGGCGAGAGGGGACCGGGATCGTGCGGGGGCTCTGCTGCCGCACACCGGCCGCAGATCCTGCGCGGTGCCTTGGCCAGAGCCACGTCCCCGCCGTCGGTGCCCCTGGGGGGCTTCCGAGGGGTTGGCCGGGGTTTACCCCCCTGCTTTAAGCTTGGGTAGAGCATAGGCAGAATCTCCTGGCCCTAGTGGAAATCCCGCCGTGCGGTGTCTCGCCTCATCCCCCTCCTGATCCGGACGAAGAGCCAGCGGATGCGCAGCGCCCACAGCCCGCGGGCAGGGCGGGCCAGGGCAGGGCAGGGCAGGGCAGGGCAGGGTTGGCTGCCACTCACCTACGAAGAGGACGATGCAGAAGGCGTTTGCCAAGATCATGTTAGTAAATCCACGAGCTCCTCCACGGGCGGTGGAAAAAAGGAAAAAAAAAAAAAAAAAAAAAAAAGAAAAAAGGAAAAAAAAAAAAAGGAAAAAAAGGAAGGAAAAAAAGGGGGAAAAAAAAGGGGGAAAAAAAGGATCGGGGAAGGAAGCAAAGCCCCCAGACGAGCAGGTAGATCCCAAATCCGCACGGCTCCGCGAAGAAAGGCGAGGTGGGGGGGTGTGGGGGCGCTCCGCCCGGCAGCGGGGCTCGGAGCTCGGAGCCCCCCCGCACCCCCGGCCCGCTCCGCGCTCGGGGGGCACCGCGCACCGGGCACCGGGCACCGGCCACCGAGCACCGAGCACCGGGCACCGGCCACCGGGCACCGAGCACCGGGCACCGAGCACCGGGCACCGGGCACCGGGCACCGAGCACCGGGCACCGAGCACCGCCGGCTGCCGGCGGCTCTGAGCCGAGCGGGGGCTGCGCGCCCGCCTCTGGCTGCCGGCGGGGGGCGCGGCGAGGGGCGGCTGCGCTGCTCCGCCGAGCCCCGGCGGAGGAGAAGGGGCAGAGCCGCCGGGGCCGCCCCGCTCCTCCCCGTCCCTGCCCTCTCCGCCCCTCGGCGGGGCTCGGGAGAAGAACGGGAGGGGGGCAGAGGAGCTGCGGGCGCCCTTGTGCCGCCCTTCGGTGGGGTAGGGGCTGGGGGGTGCGGGCCGGGGGATGTGGCGGAGGGACGGCTCTTCATCCGTGGGTCCTTGCATCCCTGTGTCCTTCCAGCCCTGGGTCCCTATATCCCTGCGTCCCTCCCTCCGTGTGTCCCTATATCCGTGTCCTTTCATCCCTGTGTCCTTCCAGCCCTATGTCCCTTCATCCCTGTGTCCCTATAACCCTGTGTCCTTTCATCCCTATGTCCTTCCATCCCCATGTCCCTATATCCCTTCATCCCTATATCCCTGTGTCCTTCCATCCTTGTACCCCTCCATCCCTGTGTCCCTATATCCCTGTGTCCTTTCATCCCAGTGTCCTTCTATCCCTGTGCCCCCCCCATCCCTGTGTCCCCATATCCCTCTGTGCCCATATCCCTGTGTCCCCCCATCCCCATGTCCCCAAATCCCTTCGTCCCTCCATCCCTCCATCCCTCTGTCCCCCTATCCCCCATCACCCCACAACCACCCCCGCCTGCACACAATGGGGGGACCCCAGGGTGCCCCTCCCCGGCCACCACCGCCGCAGAGCCAAAGGTGAGCCCCCCCCTATTCCCCCCCCCAGCCCCCAGGGACCTGCTCACCCCCCAGCCCCGCTGTGACCCCAGGGATGGGGAGCAGGGACCCCAGCGGGCTGCGGGGACACAAGGAGGTGGCCAACCAGAGAAATGCCACCAGCTCCTTGGGGGGGGGAACAGCGGGGCGGGGGGGGGACCTGCCAGCTGATCTGCGCGTGGGAGGCATCGCACACCCCCGCACATGTGCGTGCACACGCAGCACGCGCACGCAGCCAGCGGGGGAATTATTCAGTCACTCACGGCTCCGCAGACAGCCCGCTTCCAGGCAGCCCCGAGCCCAGCCCTTCCCCATGCCCCCCCCTGCATCACCGCTGGTGTGTTTGGGGACGGGGTCACCTCCATCCCGACCCCTCTGCCTGCCCCTACAAATATCCAGGGCCGTGCAGAGGCGTGGGGCTCGCCTGCTTCTGGCTCCCCCGGCCACCACCGCCTCCTCCCAGCGCTGTCCTCCAAGCCTGCCGTCCTCCCCGGCCCAGGAAAAGGTTCAGAAAGAAGTGGGGGGGACACAAATGGATCAGAGCACTAAGCATTAGCGAGGCTTCTCGTGTAACATCCTTCCCGTCCTATTCTTTTCCTGCTCTTTGCTCTCCCTGGCTTGCCTTCCTTTTAAAAAAAAATAAAAGAGAAAGGAAAAAAAAAAAAAAAAAAGCCGACACTGACTTAGCAGGATGTTCCCGTGCTTTCACAGAGCCTAAATGGAGACAGCAGTGAAAAGTGGTGTCCTTAGCTGCCCGGCGTCACTTTAATTTTGTCAGCTCTCGCAGCGGCTCGCTGCTCTGGTAGGATTTACCCAAAAGTGCCGGTCCCCACGGAAAGAAGCTGCTGTGCCTCCCTGCGCTCCCCTCTTCGTGCCAGGGCGCAGAGATCTGAGCCCAGCAGCTCTGGCTGGCACAGGACACCTCCGTCTCCCCCTTGGGATGGCAAAAATCTGCCTTCACAGCACCCCAGCGCCCAGCAGGGGAAGGGAACAGCTCTCCTCTCCTCCCTGCATCCTCTGGCCTCACTGCTCTCTCTCCTCTATTTTATTTTTTCCTTGCACAGCGCCCAGCAAGGACCCAGAGCAGCTTTGGGTCCCCAGGGGATGCAGGATGGGTCCCCTCGCCTCTCCTTTGGGTGGTATCCAGCCAGCATCACCCCGAACCCTCCAGGAGCCTGCACGCTGAGCAGACCCTAGGAATCCTTCGTAAAAATTGCTTTATCCTCGTGGCCAGGCCCTTGCCCTGCGTGCCCGGGCTGGAGCAGGGCGGCCACCAGCACCTTGACAGGGCGGGGGCCCGGAGCACCGCGTCCCACGGGGTTAATCCTGACCACGCTCCCACCGCAGGCACCGAGTGTGGCACGTCCCAGCCCCGGCGTTATCGGGAGCAGCCAGCCACCCGGCCTCTCCTCTCTGATTTATCCCCGGGGGAATTTATAGCTCCTTAAATCAAGGGGAGCCTCGAGCTGGAGTGGGACGAGGCAGAGCGGAGGGGGGGCTGTTGGGCTTGGGGAGAGGAGCGTGCACCAGTGCAACCCTGCAAATATTTATATTTGGGGAAAAAAAAAAAAAAAAAAAGGCTTTATTATGCCACCGAAATAATGATGCTAATTGCCAAGGGTCCCATGCCCAGCATCCCTTTGGCTGTGCCAGGATGGGACCTCTCATGGGGCTGGGGCAGCTCGCTTTGTTTCTGCAGAGGGACCGATAACGGCAGTGGGGGGATTCCTCCCCTCCTTCCCTCTAAGCCCCATTAATATGAGCTGCATTTGCCTACCCTCCTGACTCCAGACTTTAATTCTGCAGAGCATTATCATATTAGCGGGTCTCAGGGTTGTTAAAGTGATGGATTATACATTAGCAGTGTAATCTGGGGGGGGACAGGACCAGCCTTGGAGCCCGCCCCGACACGCGCTGCCTTCTCCCGGTCCCGCTGGCCATGGGGAGGGCACGGGGCTGCACGAGGGTGACCCCAAGTCCCTTTGTGCTGCGTTCCTGCCCTCAGCCTCCCGAGCTGCCCCGCAGGGACAGGGAGCAGGGCAGGGGCTGGGGAGCAGCACGCCGGGCTCCGTGTCCTCCTTCCGTGGGGCTGTGAGCGATGGCACCAAGCCCTGCGCCGAGCTCCCCGTCACCCAGCCCTGCTGGGGGGCACTGAGCAGGGCGGCCGTGCTCCATTTATTTCCTGCCTTTTAGCTCCAAGCCCCTGGATTTTGCCCGTTTGTTTTCTCCCCTCCCAGAAGGAACTCTGTTTTGTATTGGTTTGGAGCAAGAGGGGAAGAAACTCGTGCAACTCCTCGCTGTGCCAAGCGCCCGTCTGCGCGCTTGCTGGGGGAGCCCTGCGTCTCCGTCCTCCCCCAAACGCTGTGTCCCATCGCGGGGTTCCCACCTCGGGGTGCTGCAAGGAGCCGATCCCCAGGGGCTGATCCCATGGGTGTCACCGGGCCTCATCCTGGCACTGTCACCCCTTGGGGATCTCCTCGGGGCCCACGTTTGCAGGACTGCTGACAGCAGCCAGCTCGTAGCCACCGGCCACGGGAGTCCTTAGAGTGCCCCGACGCTGATGGGCCCCGACAGCTCCGTGCACACGCAGGCTATTTTTTCCCTCGCTGCTGTTTTCTGAGCTGATTCTCCCTCTTTAACCTCTGCCAGGGCAAACAATCCCCATCCCCTGCCCGCATCCCATCGGCTGAAGCCTTGAACAAAAAGGAGCCCAAAAAGGAGCTCGGTGACAGCCGTCAGCGCCATCGATCCCGCTCCCAGCTCCGTCCTGCCGGAGAGGAAGCGATAATTTGGGGAGGACGAGATGCTCCTGGCTAATCGAATGGGTTTTTCCAAGCCAGGTTGAAAACGCCCCAAAATGCAGCCTCCCCCCAGCTGGCAGCAACAGGCGGGATGGAGCTGGTGATGCTCAGGGTGGCGGCCGGCTCCCGCAGGTACAACGGGGGTGCTGAGCAGAGCTGGCAGTCTTGTCGTGCTCTCATCAGCCTGCACAGCCCCAAATCACACCCGACATTTACATCCACCACCACGGCACCTGGCTGAGCTGGAAGAGAAGCAGTTGGGGATTTTCTTCCGGACTTGTTGGTTTTGCTCTGCTCTATCCTTAGTGTCCGAGCTGGGGCTCCCTGCCCTGCTTGGGCCGAGGGACCCCACGGAGTGATTTTTCTGGGCACATCAGGGACACCCCGATTTTAGCTCCTGGGATGGAGCCCCAGCACCCTCCCTGTGCAAGCAGCTCCTTGTTCCAAGCAGACAAGGACTGGAGGTGAGGGCACAGAGGAGAAGAGGCTTTGCGGCTGCCCTGGGAATGACGTGGGGAAGGGCAGGGTAATGAGGCCACTTCCAGCGCCGCACACTCAGCCGCAATCAGGCAGCGAAGCAAATCGAGTTTCACTAAAAGCTCCGGAGCCCGGCCTGGGCTGCCCCCTCCCGCCCCCACGTCGGTCCTGGGGAATGAGATTTCCATCTCCTAACCGGCTGCTGGGGAAGAGTAATTGCCGTGGTCTGCGGTGGGGCAGGAGCCCTGAGTGGATCTGACATAATCGGATGAAGCTTCCCGTGCCTCCGCTGTCGCAGTGGGTTAGCAGGATGGGGCCCGTGTCAGGAAACAGCCCCGAATTCCTACAGAGCAGCACGCTCACGGCGAGGGGTGAGCTCTGCAGGGGGGCTCCAAGCAGTGTGGGGGTCCCCATGTAGGTCCCCAAACATCCCCAAGCATCCTCGCTGCTCGGTGCAAGGTGCTGCCAGGCTGGGCTCAGCACCAAGGGCGAGCGAAGCAGCAGGTGCCCAGGCAGCGGTGGTGATGCGCAGCACGCCCCGTGCATTATTTAGCATCATTTAATGGGGTATTCTTCACGCTTTTTCCCCAAACACACCCTCTTTAAAGCAGCATTGCCTGTGCCCAAGCGATTTGGAGACGAATTTCTGCGTTGTGCCACCCCCAGCCTTTGCAGGAGATGGCCAAAGCCGCGTCCTGCTCCGCTGTCCCCTCGGGTCCCTGGCACTATCCCCAAGTCCCTTGATTATTTTTATTGTCTCCATCTTCCGCTGCGAGCCCTGCCTGCTGTGTCAGCAGGCGTATTTATAGCACCGCTCTGCTCCCAGGCTGATGTCAGGAGCATCCTTCCCCTGGCTGATCACTACCTGTCACTCCAGGCTTCTTTGTGCTGGCCCGGGCACTTCCACTTGCAGCTGCTTTTCCTGCTTCTGCTCCTCTTGGGCACCAAGTTTCCCGCGCAAACACCTTCCCGGTGCCTGCAGGTAGCTCCAGAGTGACACCGAGCTTTGGGAGCATTGCTGGAGGGCTGTGCTGGCTGCAATGGGCTCAGGGGGGGATCCGTGCTCCTGTCCCCCTGATGCAGCAGCCTTGTGCATGGCTTCAGTGGTTTTACGACCTTTGTTTCCTTGGCATTGCGAGCTGAGCTTAATTACGGGTATTTTTATCTGCATTAATATCATTTGCAATGCTGCAAGCCAGGACAGGGGGGTGAGGGCGGTGAAGACCTCTGCTCTGGGTGGGAGCTGGGGGCTGCAGGGGAAAAGCAGCTGCTTGGCCCCACGTGGGGCTGGATGTAGCTGAAAAAGGAGCAGACAGCACGAGGTGCCCGTCCCATCCCCACGTCCAGGCTCCCTGCAGCACCACCTCGGAGAGGCAGCTTGCCAAAATGCGCCCTCGGAGCTCTTGTGCGCGGGCACGGGCGGCGTTTGCAAAGCAGACCGAGTACACATCTCCCTGTCATTTACTCCTTGGTTCCTCCGAGAGCTGTCAAGGAGGATAAGAGGGTGCAAAGAACAATGGTAACACTCCAAATAATCAAAACCCTCTCTGAGAAGCAGATCCTGCCAGCTCAAAGGGAGCCTCCCTTGGGAACGCCATTTCAAGCACCATCAAAAAAAATAAATCCTCTGTCTTCCAGGAACCCCCCTGCTCACCGGCGCTCTGCAAAAGGAGAGCGTTCATTTTTTATTTATAAGCCCAAATAACAATAACAAAATACTAATAAGCTGGGAAGGCAGGGGAAGCATCGCTGCCCGATGCGGGGAGCGCTGAGGAGGGCAGAAGGAGACCAAGGTGGTGTGGAAAGCGGCACTGACTGCAGCGTGTCCAGCAGCGCTGGCAGCTGAGCACGGAGGATGTGGCTGCCTCTGCTGAGCAGGCAGGATCGGCCCCTTTTTTTTCTGGGTTGCTTCGATGGCAGCTTTCCAGGATAAATAAATAGGGCACGGCAGGCACCGGGCGCTGCAGGGGCTCGTCCCGTGTGCTGGAAGCAGGAGGAATCCTGCGGGTCCCAGCCCCCAGGACGAGGGGACAAGGGGACAGGGGGACAAGGGGACAAGGGGACAAGGGGAGGTGGCCACAAAGCAGTGTGGTGCTGGGGATGGGTGGAAAGTGTCTGCATTTCATGAGTGCCCGCAGAATAGCGAGCTCAGCTCCGCACCATCTGGGAGCTTCGCCTTCGGGCTGGCTGCAGCAGATGGGCACCGGTGTCAGGTCCGGGCTGGGGAGGCTGGTGTCACCTCCTGGGCTCCGAAAGGGAGCTGGTGGCAAGGCCTGAAGTGCTGTCATGAGCCCTGACGGGTGCTGGATGAGGCCACATGGCCCAGACCGCCCCGAGGGATTTGTAAGGCTTGGGCAGGGTGGATCAGCTTAGCAATGCCCATGCAACTTGCTGCCATCCCCTGGATGTTTTGGAGCAGAGCAAATCCAAGGAAATCTGGAGGAAAGCATCCCAGGTGCATCCCGCATCCCGTCCTGCCTTGGGAAAGGATGGGTGGCATGCAGGAGGGCTGAAAGGCTCCAGAGCCAGGCATTTTGGGAGCCAGGCAAGTTGTAAAGTGGACTTTGCCAGGGAGTAAATCGGCTTAGCCAAGCGCTGACCCCCCTGCCCCTGGAGATGCAGGGCGCAGCCCGTGCCCCCTGATCCCTGAGCTGCCGGCATCCCGGTCCCCAGCCCAGCACCCCGGTCCCCAGCCTGGCACGGATTTGATTAGAAAAGCCAGGGACAGGCTAATTGAGCTTCCCAAGGCTGCTGCAGGCACAAATTGGACGTGGCCAGCTCCGAAACCAGGCCGCTCCCCAGCTCCTCCTGTGCATGCTGAATCTTCATTTAGGCAGCCGCTCCTGTCAATTAGCTCGGGGCCTCTCGTTAGCAGCCTGGCATTGCTCGGCCTGCCAGGGCTCCCACCGGGGCTGCGGCGTCTGAAATAAGCCTGGAAGCTGGGCTGGCTCCTCCAAAACCCATCGCAGTGGGCTGCTTGGGAGCATCTCTCTTCGTAGCTTCCCCTCCCTGCAGCCCAGCTCCTGCTCAGCTCCAGGGCTGCGCCTCCCAAACCCTCCCAAGCTTTTGGGCTGGAATCGAGGCTTTTGCATCTTCCCGAGCAGCGCTGGGGGCGTGCAGCAGAGCTGCAAACAGGTCATTACACAAACGAGCTGTGTGCTCGGGCTGATGCGCTCTCCGAAATGCTGCGGCGATGAGCGCCGAGCTCTCCTCCGGGGCTGCACATCTCCAGGCAGATGCAAGCGCAGAGGTGAGCGGCGAGGGGGAGCCAAAGCTGAGGCCAAAAAGCTCTTTTTTTTCCCCCAAAGCAGCCTTGCCTGCATGCAGAGCCTGCCCTGCCAGCTGCAGTGCTCGGGACACGTCCCCGTGGTGTCCCAGTGGTGTCCCCAGCACCCCCAGGCAAGGGCAGGAGCTGAGCCCCGCGGGCGGCTGGGGAGAGCAGCAGCTGGAGACGTGGATCCAGTTGACTTGCTCTGGGTAATATCTCTTGATTATTTCACTGCAGCATGCTGAGGCTGCAGAGTAATCGAATTAGGCAAATATTATGGGGAAGAAAATGGGCAGATAAGTAGCTTAAAGTGATCGAAATGACCTGGAGGTGGCCATGCAAATGGTCTGTATAATATCCTGTAATAACCCTGTCCAGGCAGCTTCTGGGAGGCTGGATTCCAGTAATAGGGTGTCTGATCAGCCTCACTCGCAGCAGCGGGGCTGGGAGCAAGCCCAGGGGCTGGAGCTTTATGGGGGGCTCAGCTCAGGACCCCCCCCAGATCTCCTGCACCCAGGCAGCATCCCCTAGCACTGGGGTGGGGGTGGGTTTTCCGCCAGGGGAGGACATGGAGAGATCCCAAAACAGCACCGGGACACGCTGGGTGGGGAAAATGGGGAGAAAGGATTCAAAGCACATCCCCATGGGGCTAAAAGCTGCGTTTTAAACACCTCCTGTCCCCTCCTGTCCCTTTGCACAGGTAGGGGAGCAGGAGCAGTGAAAGGAGAGGATAAAAATAGGTTCCCCAGTAAAGAAAGCAGCCTGAGCCATCAATCCAGCTGCCTTCCCCGGGAGGCTGACACCGCCGGCGTGGGCTGGGGGAGGAAGCCAGAGCTGGCTGGGACGCGGGGTGGCAGCCAGGCAGGCAGGCACAAAGGTGATTTTTCTCCCCCAAGATCAAGAGAAAATGCCCTCCCTTGCTGGGATCAGTTCAGCGGGCAGCATTGGCTCCGTTGTGTTTTTGTGTGTCTCTGGAGCATCCAGAGGTTGGCCCCTTGGTTCCCAGCCGGATGGCTCTGGAAATGCCCAGGAAAACCCCGGTCCCTTTGCTGCTTGTGTCTGTGCTGCACCAAGAGTGAGGACGCCTTGATTTTTGCTCCAGGTGTCTGCACACAGCAGGACGGGGAACTGACTGCAAATGGTTTCATGAACTGGGATCTGTTGGTGCAACTGGGCTGATTTCCCACTAGAGGAAGCAAAACAAGGTGTAAACCAACCAACATACCAAACACAAAACCAAAACACCCAAATCTGAGTGGCCCGACTGAGAAGACATCAATGATCCATAACGCTCTGCGCTTGGGGAAGCGGCTCTTGAAAGAGATTGCCTCTGACAGCCTAATAAATGTCAGTGCCTGACGTGCCCCGGCTCCGAGACGAATCCTCCCAACTTTAATTGGAGACATGATGCTCCCATTACCCAGAACAGAAAATCCCACCGCCCTGCCTCCGATTTCTCCGTTGATGGAATTAGCTCTGCAACGCTCTAACTGATTGCAACGCTGCCCTTCCCCTGGGGAACGTGCTCCGGGCTGGGCTGGGGCAAGCCTCGGGGCTGCCTGCGTGGGGAGGGGATGGGGGGCACGGGGGAACCCCCAGGACCCACAGCATCCTCTGTGAGCCCCTCTGCTTCCCTGGAGGAGGAGGAAGAGGAGGAGGAAGAGGAAGATAGAGGGTGGGGAGGCATCAGGGACTGCCAGGGAGGGATGGCGGATGAGCTGGGATGGAGGCGAAGGGATGGGCATCGCAAAAGACTAGGTGATAGCCATCTCCCTACCCGATTTTAATTACCCTGTCGGATTTAGCAGGCAGATCTGAGCCCCGCTGGCTGCAGCTGACAGCCCGGGCAGCGTTGACAAGCAGAGATTAGTGGTGCTGAGCTGGGACAGGGCTGGAGCCCCCCCTTATCCACATCTGTGCCCAGGGTGCACGGGAGATGGGGTTTTGCTTCTAAATTCAAAGGGGAAAAGGAGCTTCTGCCCATCCTGGAGGCAAGCAGGGCTTGGGCACTGTGGTGAAGTGCTGCCCCTCTTCTCCTGCCATCTCCTTTCCGAGCAATAAAAGAAAAACCCTAATGAGACCCCAAGGAGCTCTGCCAGGCATTAGGAGGGGGAAAACGGCCAGCCTTACTACAGGCTAATGGCCCAGATTTTGTGGCCACTTTCCGCCTTCCCTCCTAATAGCTGCTCCTGGGCTCGCTGTCGTTGTTCTCCCCTCGCTGCCAACAATCACTCCCCAGCATTTGCATTTAATGATAAGGCCAGGGCCGGGTGTTTCGAGTAGATGTCACCCGATCGGAGCTCTAATAGCAGCGCTGCTCCCCGTGCTGGGCAGAGCAGAGCAGGAGGGGCACGGGGGAGAGCAAAGGGGGGGGGGGCAGGAAAAGGGATCAGCCCTCCCCAGGGAATGCCCACGAAGCACACGGGGTGCACACGGAGGCAGTGAAAGCAGTGCCACGACCCTCCCCATGGCAGCAGGGCAAGGGAGCGTTTGGAGGAGCCCACCTGGAGCTCATCCCCTCTTTTTTTGCCAGCAGGGCACGGCTCATCATTAATGATTTATTCTTAATTAGGCTGTTCTGTCCGTCGCAGCGATGCTCCGGCATCTTCGGCACCGAGGTGTCTGGGAACACCGAAAGTATTGGCAAGAGAATGAATTACCCACCTCCCGCCTGGGTAGCGTGGAAATAATTACATAGCAACGAGGTGAGCTCGGATGGCGCCGAGCAAGTGTGTTCGCTGGGCTCCCGATCCCAAATGTTCCCCGTAACGGATACGGCAAACACGCAGCTGTGCGCGGCCACCGCCTGCTCCAGGTGCTCGCGCCCGGCACGGGCACAGCCTTGCCGCGGGGACCCCCGGTGCCCACCCGCCCCTGTCCCCCGTTTCCCTGCCCTTTGTGCGCTTGCAAGCCTGAAACACTTGAAAACAGGGGGAAAAAAGGCTGCGGGAGGAATCCAAGACACCTCATTTTAACTGTCTGCCGCTCTCGGCTCACCGGCGAGCGTCTGGCACGGGGAGCGTCAGAGGCGTTCTCCAGCTGACGAGCAGCGGTTGTCTTCATTTACAAATAGCTCCGCTGATTAATTGCGCGGGGGCGAAGTGCTTCTCCTGCCATCGCTGATGAGCCCTTCGGGGAGCAGGGTCACATTGCGAGATCCACTTCTGGAGAAGCATGGCTGGAGCGATATTTGGCTCTGCTGGCTGTGCCGTGGGTGCTGACCTCCTTCGCTCCTCCCCAAGGTGCCCGTCTCGTGTCACCGATCCCCGTCCCTGCCAGGATGAAGCCACCACATCCAAGCGTGGTCCCCGTGCTCATCACACCCACCGCGGGCAGGGGAAGCCGGCAGCAGGGATGCATTGCCTGGAAAACCCCGGAAAACCCTGCGCTTGGGCAAGCTGCTGGCTTTGGGGACGGATCCTGCACGGCGGGAGCACCCGGCTGTGCCAGTGGTGGCGTCTGGTCCTGCTCTTGGAGGCTGTGAGCCCGGCCACAACCCTCAGGACCCTGCATCTGCAAAGCGAGGACGAGCAGGAATGAGGGGAGCTGGGACCCCCCCTCGCACCCAGCCTTCGCAGGGGGGTCCCCAGCACAGGCTGCAGGGACGGCGGTGCCACAGGCCTCCGAGCTGAGGCCGTGCGGCAGCGCTCGGGAGCCACCGTGCTGCTGCAGGCAGCAGCTCCCCGGCGAGCCAAGAACACACACACACACACACACAAAAAAAAAAAAAATCCACCCACAGCAAACAGAGAGAGAAATCCTGGCTTTCGGAGGCCATTAACGAACCCGCAGCGCTTTCTGAAAGAGTCCCCGTGCTCGCTGCAAAGCCCTGGCCCTGCTCCAGCCCCGCTAATTCTGTTCTTTCTCCTAAGATCTCCCCCGCTTCTGCAATGAGGATGGGCAGGAGCAGCAGAGCAGCGTGCAGGGGGATGCTGTCGGGGCAGGCTGCAGGACCACCTCCACCTGCAGCCGAACCCGGGCAGCATCCAGGATGCCGGGGGCTTTTCGGGATGCCGGATCCCAAAACTGCGCCGAGCCCCTGAAGACATCCCCGCCCTGCTTTTTGAGGCCAAATCCTTGCTTTCCCCTTTATCCACCCTCCCTTCCCAGAGCACACAGGGGGAGAAAATCCTCCTGGCAAGGAGAGGCAGGACCCGAGCCGGGGGCGGGGGGCTGCAGCCTTCGTCCCCCCCTCGCCGTGCCGTCGGTGACGGGTCTGTGCGGGATGACTTCCACAAGGCGCGCGGAGCCGCAGTCGGCAGCAACGAGACGCCGGCGAAATCTCGCCCCGATCTGTGTCAGCGCCCTAATCGCAGGTGACAGCCGGGCTCTGCGGCTGCTTGGAGATGATAATATTCGTGTCAGGAAGCATCAAGCGGAGGAGGCGCCTTTCAAAGGGGGGATTACGCTCCTCGCGGGAGAAAAGGAAGCAGCCCTAATCTTGGCTGCTGGATCCCCAGGGCTCGGGGAAGCGGCTCGGAGTGGCCGGGGCTGGTTTTGCTCCCGGTGTGCCGTGGAGGCAGGGAAAGGTGCACGTGTGCAAACGTGCACAAGCAACGAGGGCGTAAATAGGGGCTGTTTGTGGTGTGCGCGCCGCCGCACTCGCAGCACACTGCACCCCATCACCTGCTTCGCCTCCGTCCCGCTCCCTGCACCCGCCTCCTGCCTTCCCTCCCCGTCCCGGGGAGCAAAAGTGGGGCTGAGGAGCCCAGGTGCAGAAGCGAAGCTCTCCCTTTGCAACTCAAGCTGCTTTCCCCCGTCTCCGGGTGCGGCTGCCAAGCCAGAATTTATTAGCATGCAATCTGCTCTCATCTGGGACGCCGGAGAGAGGGGAAACAAACAAACGAATGTAAAAGCAGAGGGCTGGGGCTGCTGCGGAGCCTGACGGGTGCGAAGCTCTGGTGGGAGGCAGCCCTTTAGGGTCACATTTTTAATTCATTGAGAGCCTTTTTGACCAGATGAGTCTCCCTCCTGCCCCAGAACTCCTTGCACTCGTGGAAGGATGACCACAAAAACCCAGAGCCATCAGCGTGCAGCTCCCTGCTGCTGGTGCATCGGGTCAGAGCCGCTTTGGGGCTGAGTGTGCACAGAACCAGCGGCCAAATCTCTGCTCAGAGTTGGGGGGCTATGAAACGGAGGGGGCGAGGCAGGGCTGGTGGTTGCATTTTATTTCATTTTATTTTTTCCAGGGGGGAGGGAAAAAGCCCTTCTTGCTCTCCTCTTAGGGCTGAGCCGAAGCAGAAGCTCGCGGCACTGCGCTGTGCGGGTGAAATGCTGCTCGCTCCCTGCCTAGCAGTGCTCGTTTCTAATCCGTCCATCCTCAGCAACTTTAATGTTTTTGCTGTTTTTCCACCAAAGCCCGGCTGTCCCAGGTCTCGTGCTGTGTGCCCTGCGTGCTCCTGAGTTTGATGCAGCCGAGACGGAGACGGAGACGGAGACGGAGATGGAGATGGAGATGGAGGCAGAGAGCTGAGCCGTGGTGCTGGGGAGCAGGGCAGGATGCGGGCCACGGGGGGCTGCAGGAAGCTGTAACGCAGCAGCTGGGGAGAGGGCTGGAGCAACAGAAAGCCCCCCCCCGGGGGGCGAGTTAGGGATCAATAACCCAGAAAGCAGAGAGTGCAGCAGCCCTGGAACTTGCTGATGGGAGCGAAACGGGGGCACAGCGAGCCCGAAGGAGCAAAGGGCACAAAGTGCAGGCGGATGGGCCGGGGCTGACAGCTAACGGGGCTTTGGGGGCTGTAGATTGATGAGGGCTGCGATAATGTGCAGTAGGATGGGGGGGGGGGGGGCGGGGGGGGGCCCTGTGCTTAATGGGGAGAAAAGCGATCAGGTCGTAGGTAATGGGTCTGGAGGAGGAAGGGGTGGGTGGCAGCCCCAAAGGGAAGGGCCTGATCCTGCACACGGACCGGGAGCTGCCCGCAGGAGTATCAGGGGGACGGGGTGAGGACGTGCTCCCCACCACCAGCAGCAGCTGAGAAGCCATCATGCTGGCAGCAGGGCCGTGGGAGCCGGGCTAATTCAAAGCAGAAGGGAGTCTGGGGTGCTTGCGAGCGCAGAACTCGTGGAAAAGTGGATCTGCGAGCCGGTGATGGGCTCTAACGCAATTACTGCTGGGGCTTTGCTCAGCCTCAGCCTTGTATTAAACCTCCTCCAAGTGGCCCCTCTGCTGGGCAGCTGGTGCCGGTCCTGCCCTCAGCCTCTCCTGAGCATCCCCATCAGCCACGTTGATTTTCGGGGGGCTGAGGACAAGGGGGGGTGAAGGCAGGTGAGCCAGCTGCCGGGGAGAGGACTCGGCCGCTGCAATCCTTTAAACATCTGCAGCAGCTTCTTTTGTCTTTTAAGGCACCGATATCTCTCTGAGGTTGTGCTCGGTTGCTTCTTGCCCCATTATCACTCAAACGTGTGTTTTATGGGGCCGTGATGAGGACAGGTTGATCCCTCTACGTGCCCGGGTGGAGCCTCCTGCCCTGCCTCCCCAGAGGCACCAGCCCCACACGCCGCCTCCCCCCAGCCCTCTTTTCCCTTCTAATCCCATTCTGGGGAAAAAATCCCCAGCTTTTGGCACTCCTCCTGCAGGCCGTACCCACAGCGACACCACCTTTGCCCCTGCAGAAAGCCGAGGCGGCCGCAGGCTTTAATTAAAATTAACCGCTGCCCGCAGCTCCTGGACGCAATTAGCCAGCCACCTGGCGTTGGCCCCGCTGGCAGGGGATGTAATTAAGATGTGAGCCATGCTGCTGCCCTCCGGGGGGGCGCAGAGCATCCCTGGGACCCCTTCACCCCCCGTGCCCTTCCCGTAGGGCTTCGGTGCCAACCTCTCCTCCACCCCGAGCATCCCGAGCTCACGGGGCCGGTGTCAGCCCCAGCCCTCATTAAGCAGCGTGCCCCCGCTGCAGCAATTACTCCTATTTATAACCACGCAGCCTGCCCTCGACGAAGCCCCCGGCTGCTCCTCCTCCTCCTCCTCGTGTGGCTGACACGGAGCTGCAGCTATTTTTACCCCTCTCCCCTGGAGATTCGTGGGATTCGAAGCAGCGCTGCCGCCCCTGGGGACCGCTGGTGCCACCCTGCCCCGCTGGGAACGCGGACACCTCACTGCGTCCCCACGGTTAGGAGATGGGGAGCACCCCGGTGGCACCCCGTTAGCCCTCTCCTGCAGGAGGTGCTCCGAGCCGCCTGATTCCGCCCCCCCCCCCCCCCCAATTAATTCAGCGGGGTCCCCAGGGGCTGCGTTGCGTTGATCTTGGTGGGGAAAAGCGGGGTGCGGGAGGGTTTGGGAGACCCACACGGGTTTTCCTGCTGCTGGGTGAAAACAGAGCAATCTTTTTGCTTTCGCACCAGCTCTTTGGGCTGCTCTCGCTGCTTTACAGACAGGAAAGGCTGCCCTGAGCTCTGCGTTAGCACCGTCCCTGTAATTCCACATGGCAAGCTACGGCAGCGAAGCAGCGCTCAGCGCTCCCTGCACCTGCAGCCGGGTGTGCCAAGGTGCCTACAGACGGCTCGGGCTCGCTCCGACCCTCCTGCCGCTGCCGAAATCAGCCTGAAAAAGGGCAGGCCAGGCCTGGGATGGGAAGGGAAAGGAAAAGGGAAGTCATTCGTCTGCTACTCGAGCATAAATCCAGCGAGGGAGTCTGCTCACGGGGACCTTGAGAGCCTTTGGCATCCCTCGCTGCAGAGGGCTGAGCAGCAGGAGCTGCTTCACGTCTGGCTGGCGGGGCAGCGGGCTCCTTGCCAGCCTGGGAACTGAATCCTAAATCCTCCCGAACATGTTTTGTGTGTACCAAGGCTGGGGCAGCTTGCTGCAGGGCTGCCAGCATCCCCCTGGGGCCACCAGCATCCCCCTGGGGTCTCCAGCATCCCCATGGGGCCGCCAGCATCCTCCTGGGGCCACCAGCATCCCCACGGGGCCACCAGCATCCCCACGGAGTCTCCAGCATCCCCATGGGGCCACCAGCATCCCCCTGGGGTCTCCAGCATCCCCCTGGGGTCTCCAGCATCCTCCTGGGGCCGCCAGCATCCCCACGGGGCTGCCAGCATCCCCACGGGGCCACCAGCATCCCCACGGGGTCTCCAGCATCCCCATGGGGCCACCAGCATCCCCACGGGGCCACCAGCAACCCCCTGGGGTCTCCAGCGTCCTCCTGGGGCCACCAGCATCCCCCTGGGGTCTCCAGCATACCCATGGGGCCGCCAGCATCCCTGCCCTGCATGCAGAGACACCTGGAGGATGTTAGCTCAAATGCACAGGACTTTTTTCAGTGGTGAGCAGGTGACGGGTGCCGCTTCTGTCCCCGGACCACGCCGCTGCCACCAGCTCGCCCCACGCACGTCCCCTGCCCCGCGTCCCCAGGCGCTCCCCGGCGAGGCGGCGCAGCAGCACATTACTCATTCCCGCGGCACGCCGGAGCCATCTGGATGGTGTTGGCCCTTCTGCCACGCCACCGAGGATCGTTAACACAAAGCATATGCTTTGTTTGAAATTAATAATAATTTGAGGCTCTCGCCAGCTGCTGGTAATTGGCTCCCCTTTCGCAGAGATAACCGAGAGCAGCAGGGTGGAAATTCAGCCGCGTCCTGGCTCCTTTTCTAATGAGATGAGCGCGCATCCCCGGGAAAGGTGTCCCTTCTGCTGGGGACAGCGTGACACAGGCCGGGCGATGGCCTTTAATTACGGGCTACACGCATCCCAGGTGCGGGGTCTCCAACCCGTCCCACGCCGTGGTTGCCCCAAAACCCAGGGGTCCCGGCAGAGCCTTGCAGCAGCAGCCCCCGGAGGCTGCAGCCCCCCTCGGAGCCCATCAGGGGCAGGTTTTGGGAGCTCGTTTGCTGCCTAATTGCTGCCGTCAGCAGCGGATGAGCGCACGGGGTGTATTTTTATCTATCCTTGCTTCGGCAGCAGTCTGGGCAGGTGGGTGTCGGGAGGTTGGCGGGGATATTTATATTGCAGCCCTGACAAAATTCGCGTGCGGGGGCTCTCTGTAAAATACACCGAGCATTATTTCGCTCAAACAGCGCGCACTGAGGTGAGGGGAAGGTGCTGAGCGCGTCCGCCGCTCGGAGACGGGCAGGAGTTAGGGATTCAGATTCGATCCAGGCTTTTAAATTCAGCCTGCCCCGTGCCTGCCGCCGTCTGCAGGGCGGGGAGCAAGTCAGGGACGTGGCTGTAATGGGGGGGATGTGCAGCAGGGGGGGGATCTGCCCCCCAAAATCCCCTTGCTTTGCTTTGCAGAGTGATGGAGACTAGCAAGGCGCACCCGGTGCGTGGGTGCTCTCCATCCAGGGCACCCTTCCCTGCCCACCCCACAGCACGAGCAGGCATTAATTGCACCCCCTCTGCCACCATTAGGGTCCAGCCGGTTAATGGGATGCACGAAACGAAGGTGTAGGGGTAGGGCGCGATATCCAAAGACCCTAAAGACTCTCCCGGGCTCCACTCTGGTGCAGCTTACTGGGATTACTGGGCCCTGCACCACCTCGTGTCCTTGCTGGGTGCGATGCGCCGCTCCTGGCCACGGCTACAGGATTTTTCCCCCCAGCAGCTGTCAGTACAGATATCACCAGATGGGCAGGAGGCAAAGCGGCTCTGCCCAGGAATTCAGCCCCACGGCTGTCAGGGGGTTGTAGGGTCGTGCCCTTGCCCTGTTTGCCCACATCTCTGCCGAAATCTCCCCGGATCGATGAGGGTCGGCCGAGTGCAGCGCCCCGGAGCTGCGCCGTGGCCAGCAGAGGCCACGGGATCAATGCAGAGTGAAGGAAATACGGCTGAGGACACGCAGCTTTTACGGCTTCTTCCCCAAGAAAGGCTAGTTTTTATAGACTTCTGGTAATTGCCAATTAATTTCGTTGAGGCCAAGGGCAGGAAAGCAGCCCAGCTCTTTCAGAGCACCCGTGCAGCGGTGGGCGAGCGCAGAACAGCCTTTTTCCCTCTTATTTTTCCCTGCTGGACACGACGGAGCTTGGTTTGTGCACAACTCCTGTGGGTTTCCCAACCAGCCCCTCTTCTTCCCGAGCTAATTCCCCCCAATTTCACGGCGGTGTCCAGAGGTGAGCAGGGAAGAAAATCCAAATGGGATTGGGCCAGGAGCTGGCTGCGGCTCCACTTTGCTTACCAAGGACCAAAATCTGGCTTCTCCCCCCGCACCTTCCACCGGTTCCCCTCATTCCCCATCCCGAGGACGTGGCCGGGAGCCTCGGCGCTCCAGAACCGAGACAGGCGGAGAGAATCCAGAGCCTCCCAATTAGGCAATTTTTCTGAATGAAGGGCCCTGCTCCGCCCTGCCCGGGGAAGGTGATTGACATAAATCCCCGGGCTGATTAGGGGCTTGTCATTTAGCACCTATAATGCCTCTCCTCTAATAGTATTAGGGCCTCCTCGGCGAGACGCTAATGCAGTTTGCAGCTGCACCGTGGCGCCTGGGATTCAGCCGGCGAGCGGCGAGCGCGCTGCAGAAGGAGCAGGTCCCTGATGCGAGCAGGCAGTGAGGGAAAAAGGAGCTGCCTTGGCGAGGCGCCCCGCGCACCCCTGCACCTCCCCGGGGGCTCGGGTGCTGGAGGTGGCAGCACCCACCCGAGCCTTGCACCCACAGCAGCAGCAGCATCTCCTGGACGTGGGCAGCGTCCTCAACCTGCTCTTATTTCCTTATTTATTTCCTTATTTCCCCATCCCCAAGTGCCCGTACCCCTCTTCCGTCCCTCTGCCCATCCAAGCCTTGCCCAGCTGAGCCCTGGCATCCTCCCTGCTTTGTCCCCACAGGGCCGTGTCCCCGGTCTGTGCCTTGGGATGCAACTCTACCTCTTCTCTCCAGCCTCTGGAGGGGCTGCGGGGTGGGTTTGGGTTTGGATTTGGGTTTGGGTTTTGGTTTGGGTTAGGGTTTGGGTTCGGGTTTCCCTTCCCACCCCTCCGGCTAGGAGCAGGGCCGGGGCATTTGCTGGAGGAAGCGCCCCTTAAAGCCCCGAACAAATCTCTGTTTTGATTAGCTGTGCTCCTAAATGATTTATAATCAGCATAATACAATAATGACAATGACTCCCTAATCAGATTAAACCGCTCTCCATTTGTCTGGGGCTTTGCGCTGTAATCTCTTCCTCCTCTCCCTGCCATCGATTTTTGTTTCCTCGGCTCGAGTTGTGCCCAGCTGAGCATCGCAGAGGGGTTTTCCAGCCTCTGCATCCTCCTCGGCTGGACTTTGTATTCCAGCACACATCTCCTTTTCCACCCTAAAACCCCATTTTAGGGGAAAGGGGAGCTTGGAGGTGATGGAGAAGCCAACCTGAAGCTGTTGGGGCGGCTGAACACCGCGGGCTTCACCCGGCCGTGCCGCTGTCTCTGTGAAATTTGATTAGTGTGAGTCCCTCGTTAGCCTGGCTGGCACGGTACAAACCTCGTTAGAGCCCCAGGATCTTTAAGTGAGGTCCGGAAGGTGTTCCCACTTCTCCCCTTAATGAAGAGAAATAGCGGCGGAGGCGGCCGGAGGGAGCGCGCGGGGTGCGTGCGCCGGGATGGCAGCGGGGAGCGGAAGCCAGGCTGGAGGAGGGCGAGGAGAGAGGGCTGTGTTAACACTGATTAATAATAAATAACCGCCATAATGAGCCCTAATTAATAATAGCACATGCTTAAGGAATTGATTCCCTGCGCATGGCAGAATGCCGTTACAAGTCCCTGGTGCTCCGGCTGACGGAGCTGGCGGCGCCGCCAGTGCAGCAAGCAACTGGGATCGCTTGAGGGTGTGGGATGCAGGGATGGGAGCGGGATGGGGATGGGGATCATCCCTGACCACCACAGGAACAGCCCCTAAAAGGATGGGAAAAAGCCTAAGGAGCGTTGCAATGCGTCCTGCTGCCTCCTAAACCCCTGCCCATCAGCAGCCAGCAGCGGTGCCACCGCCAGCATGTCCAAGGCACGGTGGTCCCCGAAGGCTCAGATGTCACCGGGACGGGCTGCGGGAGCCACATTTATGGGAAGTCAGAGCCAGGTGACAGCCAGGGAGAGAAGTCAGCAGAGCCAGGAGCGAGCTCCGTGCTGCTTCGCCCTCTTCCTTGATCCGATGTTCAGCTGCTGCACAAGCACGCTAGAGACTTTGTTTTATTTTATTTTTTTAACTTTAGTTTTAAGCAAACTTGTGCAGGAGCATCCCTGTGCCCTGCGTGAGCCCCGTGGGGCAGCTGAGCCCGCTGCTGCCTGCGGAGGGGAGCGTGGCTGCCGGTGACCTGGTTGTTTCCCAGCCCCTCCAATTCACGGCGTGATAGATAGATTGATACGGAGCTTTAATCAGTGTAATATATAAAGCACTTAATTTGCCTTATTAAAAGTCTGCACTTTGGATTTTCAGGATCCAGGAAATTAACTCAAGCACCTAACCATTTATTTGATTGAAAGAGATCATAAATAATTCATGCCTTTCCTTCGCCTCCAGTGGAAGACCTGCCGGGTGGCGGGGAAGGCGCTCCCAGCGCCGACGCCTTTCAGCCCTGCTCGGGGACCTCCCGAGGCCCCCCTGTCACAGTGTCCCCGTGCCACTTGTCTCACCCTGTGCTCCCTGGAGCTGCCCTCTTGCACCAGCTTGGGGTGCAGAGCCCCATCCCCGTATGTCCTTTCCAGGGGTCCCTGTGCCCCTTGGAGCTAGGGGCTGTACACGGAGGTGCCAGGCACGGTGCGGCCAGCTCCCAAAGCAGCGGTGTGAGCGGTGCGTGAAGCCAGCTGCCTCCCCAAACCACCTCCTCTTCCCCTCCCTGGGAGCCCTTTAGGGGTGTGCGTGATGGGGAGGTCACAGCAGAGCTGTCACCCCCCGGGGGGGCTCGTGCCTGTCCCCTTCTCACTGCCCCTCAATTCCCAGCTCCGGCCAGCAACGCGTCAGGAAAGCTGCACGCCGCGGGGCGGCCGGCTGGTGCGAGGTCCTGCTGCTTTTATTAGGAGGATAAATTGAATACGGAGCTGCTGCCGTGAGATAAGCGAGCACAGAGGAAACGGCTGAGGTGGGCAGGGGCAGGTAGGGCCTGTGACTCTCGCTGGGGCTCGATGTCTCTGCCAAGGGCACCCAGGGGCTGCGCGGGGCTGGAGGTGGCCGGCAGCGGGAGCAGATTGATCCGGGGCAGGGCAGGCTGTGGTGGGCCTCATCCTGGTCCTGCTGCACGGGACAGAGAGGAGCCAGCCACTAAAACCACCGTGACAATAAAGCTGAGTATTTCATCTATAATTCAGAGGAGCTGGAAAGTGGCTTTATGCGAGATAAAACACGGCTGAGACAGTGGAAATTTATGCCACTGTTTTTGCTGAGCTGGGACGTGGCGCGACCTTCGGAGAGGTGCTGTGCCCAGCCCCGGCACGGCGCTGGCTGACGGTGGGGGCGGCAGGATGGGGTGCTGAGCGTGACCGCGGCCCTGTCCCAGCGAGGGCTGGGCGTGCTGACGTCCCTGTGGGCGCACAGAAACCGGCATGCGGGGGTGTTTGCAGGGGGAGGGCTGGAACGGTTGCACGGCGGGTGTGCAACATCCAGCAGGGTGCGCGGCCCTGGGGGTGTGCATCGGGGAGCCCTCGTGGTGCGGGGTGGGGGTCCCTGGAGTGGGCAATATGGGGTGGGGAGGGGGTCCCTGGAGTGTGCAATATGGGAAGGGGGTCCCTGGAGTGTGCAATGCCACCTGGCTCTTATGGGGTGGGGTGTGCATCCCTGGAGTGTGCAATATGGGGTGGGGAGGGGGTCCCTGGAGTGTGCAATGCACCTAGATCTTGTGGGGTGGGGTGTGCACCCCTGAGGCTGTGCTCCACCAGCCAGTCCTTACGGTGTGAGGTGTGCGCCCTCAGTTTGTGCACGGCTAGCCAGCGCCGCGGTGCAGGATGTGCACCCTCTGGGCTGTGCTTTGCCATCCAGCCCCCACCGCACGGGACGTGCACCCCTGGGACCACCCCTCGCCCCCCACCCCTGGCAGCACCCGCTGCTCATCCCTGGGCCGTGCATCACCAGCCAGCCCCCGAGCGCACGGAGCCGGGGGGGTCCCGAGCTCCTGCCGGGGGAACAGAGCAGGGTTTGGGGCCCGGGGCACCGGAGCAGGGCGCTCCCCCGGAGGCTGGGGGGGGGGGGGGGGGGGTGCTGGCAAAACCCCGGTGCCCAGCAGCGCCCCCGGCCCCATCCTCTGCCCGTACCACGGGCGGACACTGCCCTCCAGTGGGCGCCTCTCGGCCGCAGCTGGCCAGATGCGTACGGCTATGGGGGGGGCGGGGGCGACGCAGAGCTCCCCCGGCCCCCCCAGCCCCTGCCCCGGCTCTGCCCCCTCACTGCAGGTTCCTCTTCTTGGCAAACTTGAGGACCACGTTGTCGTACTCGGTGTCCCCGAGCCACTCCTTGCCCTGCGCCACGAAGGGTTGCCGGAGCGGGACGGCTCGCTTGGGCACGGCGTAGTCGTCCCGCTGCGGGTTGTAGGGGTACTCGTGGCCCGAGGGCTCCTCCGGGGCCGCCTGCAGCCTCCACGCCTCCCCCTTCACCTCCTCGGGCTCGTCGTAGACGGTGTGGGCGCACAGACCCTCGGGCTCGTCGTAGATGTGCTCGGGCTTGGCGGCGGAGGCGCGGGGCAGCGGGGACTGCGCGCTCGCCTCGTGGATGCTGTCGTAGAGCGGGTCCGGAGCCTCCTCGGGGCCGCGGAGGAGGCCGCCGAGCTGCCTGCCCATCAGGGACTTGGCGATGGTGTCGAAGGGCACGGCGTATTCGGATTCGGCCGCCGCATTGGCCGGGGCGTCCTGCCTCCTGCCCTTCTCCGGCGCCTTGCCGGCGCCCGAGGGGGTGGCGCGGTGGAGGGAGTTGCAGGGCTGGGCGTAGAGGCACTTGGCGGTGCCGCCACCGCCGCCGCCGCCGTGGGGCTCGCCGCCGGGCTCCTCGTGGCCCTGCGTCCAGTTGGGCACCTTGGCTTGGGCGCGCGGCCGCGGGCCGTCGTCCCCGGGGCCGCCCCACCGCGGCTCCTCGGCGCCCCGGCCCCGCTGCGCCTCGATGGCCGACTCGATCACCTGGAAGATCTCGTTGCCTTGCCGGGTCTCGAACTCGAAGTTGCCCTCGCCGGAGGCGCACCGCCGGCCGGCCTCGAAGGAGAAAGTCACCTGAAGAGGGACAGCATCAGGTCCCCGTGACACCCCCACCACCACCAGCCCGCCCTCCTGGCGTCCCCCGTACCTTGTCCCGGCCGAAGCGCCGCAGGAAGCGGTAGGGCCAGCTGTAGAGGATTTCCCTGGTCTGGAGATCCCGCAGCTCCAGGGCTTCCTCCCCTGCTCGTAGGACGAACCGGCCCCAGAGGCGGCAGCGCTCGGAGGACTCGGTGGCCCTCACCATCACCTCGAACTCCTTCTCCAAGCCAGCTGGGCACAGGGGAGGGCGGCGTTTGCAGGGAGCAGAGCCCCGCAGCGCCCACCCCGAGCCGGCCCTGCGCTGGCCGAGCAGGGGGACGAGGGAGGGGGAAGCGGTGTCCGGCCGATAAGGGCTTGAGCCCCGCGGGAGGAGCGCGATAGCGCGGCAAAACCCAACCAAACCGCAGCGCAGGAAGAGCACACAGAGGCTATTTCTGCACCAGGCCTCCCACCACACCGCCTGCACGGTGCTGCGGGGGCGGCTGCTCGCCCACGAGAAGCAGCCCGGGTGCCGAAAGCTGCACCCTCCCCGCACCCAAACGCCTACCTTTGTCCCGGGAGCTGTACAAGGAGTTTTCCTCCATGGAGAACTCGCCGTTGGCGCCCAGCGAGCCCTGCTGCCCATCCTTCCCCGCTGCCTGCTCCTCCCTGCTCCTCTGCCAAAAAAAAAAAGCAAGGGGTGACCCTCAGTTCCACCAGCCCCGCAGCAGCTCGGGGTTTCCCCCATGGATCTGGCATCTCCCACCCCACGGTTATCCCACCCAAAGGGTCTCCCTCCCCATAGGATCTCCCACCCCACGGTTATCCCACCCATAGGGTCTCCCTCCCCATAGGGTCTCCCACCCCATGGTTATCCCACCCATAGGGTTTCCTTCCCCCTAGGGTCTCCCCCCCATAGGGTCTCCCCCCTATAGGGTCTCCCCCCTATAGGGTCTCCCTCCCCATAGGATCTCCCACCCCACGGTTATCCCACCCAGAGGGTCTCCCTCCCCATAGGGTCTCCCACCCCATGGTTATCCCACCCATAGGGTTTCCCTCCCCCTAGGGTCTCCCCCCCATAGGGTCTCCCCCCTATAGGGTCTCCCCCCGATAGGGTCTCCCTCCCCATAGGATCTCCCACCCCACGGTTATCCCACCCAGAGGGTCTCCCTCCCCATAGGGTCTCCCACCCCATGGTTATCCCACCCATAGGGTTTCCCTCCCCCTAGGGTCTCCCCCCCATAGGGTCTCCCCCCTATAGGGTCTCCCCCCTATAGGGTCTCCCTCCCCATAGGATCTCCCACCCCACGGTTATCCCACCCATAGGGTTTCCCTCCCCCTAGGGTCTCCCCCCCATAGGGTCTCCCCCCTATAGGGTCTCCCTCCCCATAGGATCTCCCACCCCACGGTTATCCCACCCATAGGGTTTCCCTCCCCATAGGGTCTCCCCCCCATAGGGTCTCCCCCCTATAGGGTCTCCCTCCCCATAGGATCTCCCACCCCACGGTTATCCCACCCATAGGGTTTCCCTCCCCATAGGGTCTCCCCCCCATAGGGTCTCCCCCCTATAGGGTCTCCCTCCCCATAGGGTCTCCCACCCCACGGTTATCCCACCCAGAGGGTTTCCCTCCCCATAGGGTCTCCCCCCCATAGGGTCTCCCCCCTATAGGGTCTCCCTCCCCATAGGATCTCCCACCCCACGGTTATCCCACCCATAGGGTCTCCCTCCCCATAGGGTCTCCCCCCCATAGGGTCTCCCCCCTATAGGGTCTCCCTCCCCATAGGATCTCCCACCCCACGGTTATCCCACCCATAGGGTTTCCCTCCCCATAGGGTCTCCCCCCCATAGGGTCTCCCCCCTATAGGGTCTCCCTCCCCATAGGATCTCCCACCCCACGGTTATCCCACCCATAGGGTTTCCCTCCCCATAGGGTCTCCCCCCCATAGGGTCTCCCCCCTATAGGGTCTCCCTCCCCATAGGATCTCCCACCCCACGGTTATCCCACCCATAGGGTTTCCCTCTTGCAGGGTCCCCCCCTCGAGGCTCCCCGGCCGCGCTCACCGGGAAGGCGAGCTCGCAGAGCCTCAGCACCCAGCCGGCCGTCTCGGAGCTCTCAGCAGCCAGCAGGTAGCGCTTGTCGGTGGTCTCCAGCAGGAAGGGGACGGTGTCCTTGGGGCAGCTGGCATCGCCGCTCGCCTCCGCCACGTGCACGCAGTCGCTCAGCTTCACCAGCCGCCTGCTGCCCTCGCTCCTCCGCAGCTTGTCGGCCGCCGGCGGCGCCGAGCCCTCGAAGAGCTCCAGGCGGGCGGTGGAGCAGGAGCTTTCCCGGTATAAAACGCCCCAGAATTTCTTCCATTTCTGCCCCGGGGAGAAGCGGGGAAAGGAGGGAAAGCCCAGCGTTAGCCAGCGCTGCTTTCGCCGGTCCAATTTTCGCCCCGTCGGGTTTCTGCACTCTGTTTCTGCCCGCACAGGCTGGCCAAAGCGCCCAGGTGGGTCCTGGGGGGATTTAAACTGGGCAGGGTGGGGGAAAGCATCTCTGGCACCAAGCGCAGCCAGCAGCCTGGGGGGAGGCGTGTGCTGTGCTGCAAAGAGGAACTGCTCAGCATCATCCTGCCTGGGGGGGAACAAGGTGTGGGAGGCCCCTGGCCATGGCATCCCCCTGCCCACAGCATCCCCCTGCCCTGGGGGATCTGTCCTACGCCTCCCCCCGCCCCACAACACCTGAGATCGATGCTGAGAGCCCCCAGGGGACTTTCAGCTCCTCCTTTACTCCCCTGCCCCTGAAAACACCGAGCTCAGGAGCAATTCCTGGCTCACGGCCTCCAAGGAGGCAGAAGTTCGGTGCAAGCATTTCGCAGTCTGGCTCCCGCAACGGTGGAGTGAGAGAGGAGGCAGAGGAAGTTTTGCACCGAAATCAGCATCAGCTGCAAGGGGAACCTGCGGGGCCTGGCAGGCTTTGCCAGCACCATTTTCTGGGGTGTGTTTCTGGGGCTAAGCCCGGCCTCCCCTCTGCCTCTTCCCCATCCTCTGCGGGCTCTGCTCTCCCAGCCGCCCGGCGCGGTGGCTGCTGCCTTGCCGGCGATGTTATCTGCTCCCCTGCTCTGCTCTGCCTGCTCACAGCACCGCCAAGATGGTGGGGACGAAGGCACCACCCTCGCCTTGCTCCAAATTTTCCCCATTTGCTCAGCACCCCCTGCTCCTGCCCCGTGTCCGGCGCCACGAGGGACCCCGCATGGGGGCTGCAGGGCTGCCGGCTCCCCGCAGAGACCTGGGCGCTCTGGGTGCTCGAGCACGGCCCTCGAGAGCAGGGTTTGGCTCTGCCTCCTCCCTCGCCGGGCGTAAACCCGGAGCCGCCCAGGAGAATCCTTCCCCTTCTTGCTCAAGAGCGGTGGCCACGGTTGCTAAGCCCCAGGCATTATCAGCCGGCCGGAGCAGTGACGCGCAGGGCGTTGCATCAGTTTGTGCCCGGCTTGCAGAGCTCCTGGAGGGGGCTGGTGTCCCTTTGCGCCGTGTCCCCAACTCCTTGGATCCCCCCCCAGCTCGTCCCCGCAGCCCGTGGAGCCGAAGGATGCTCGGGGTTTGGCTTGGGGAAGGCTCCCGCATCCCCAAATTGCCTTCGTGTACCCCAAATCGCCCCCGGCAGCCCTTCCTCCCAGCCCGGGGGGCACGGCCAGCCTCCCCTTGCCCCAAACCCCTTGGTTCTCCGTGCCCTGCACGAGGGGAACCCCCAAAACCACACCACGAGGCCGCACGACACCGACACCGGGGCGCCAGGGCGATGCCCCGCGACGCCCCCACCGCACCCTCACCTTCCCAAAAGTCTGCTGCAGCTGCAGGTAGAGCGCGCCCTGCTTCACCACCGCCTCCTCCATCCTCCAGCCAGGAGCATCCTCCCTCGCCCCCCTCGCCCACCCGGTCCCCCCAGCACCCCTCCTGCGTGGGGCTGGCGGTCCCCGCCGTGCGCCCCTGCCCGCCCGCCGCCGCGCTCTGCGCCGCTGTGACGTGCGGTCGGCTGCTTCTGTTTCCTCCACATGCTCAGCTCGCGCTCCGGCTTCCTGTGCCGCCGATGTTACCATAAAGGGCAGCTGCCGGAGCAGCTCGGGGACGGCGCTGAGCACCCGCCCGGCCGCTGACGGCCCCGTGCATGTCACCAGCGTGGGGCGAGGGGTGGGAGCCTGCAGCTCCCGGGGGAAGGGCGCACGTCCTGGCTGCAACGCGGTGCCACGGCCCCGTGGGGAAAGGACGAGCTTGGAAATCGCACCCGTGACTCAGTCTTGCTATCTGTAAAATGGGCCTAAAAGCACCTCTGTGGGGTGCGGGGCGGCTGAGACTGGGCGCTGATGGAGGGGATCGCTCTGGAGAGGGGCAGCGCGTAGGAAGCTGCTCTGCGCCTCCAAACTCAGGCCTTTTTCTCCCAAAAGCAGGTTGGTTTTTGCACCTCTGCTGCAGCCAGGCTGGGAGGTGTTTCAGGTTTTGCAGGAAGCGTGTGCTCCCGATAACCATCAGCTGCGGGGGCTCCCCGGCTGCCACCCCGCAGGCTGCCCGTGGGGTGCTGGGCTGCCCCCGGGCTGGCACCGTGGCCACTGGTGCACGCCGAGCACTGCTGCCGGGGGCGTGCAGGGAATGAAGCCCGCGGGGCGTGCAAAGCACTGGATCCTTCGGTGCATGCGGGGGATCCCTCCATGCGTGCAAAGCACAGGATCCCTCGATGCATACGTGTGATCCTTACGTGCATGCAAAGCACTGGATCCTTTGGTATGTGCAGGGGATCCCTTGGTGCATGCAGAGCACTGGGTCCCTCGGTGCATATGCAGGGGATCCCTCCATGCATGCAGAGCACTTGATCCCTCGGTGCATGCATTGGATCCCTCGGAGCATGCAAAGCACTGGATCCCTCGGTGCATGCAGGGGACCCCCCAGTGCATGCAAAGCACTGGATCCCTCGGTGCACACGTGTGATCCTTACATGCATGCAAAGCACTGGATCCCTTGGTATGTGCAGGGGACCCCTTGGTGCATGCAAAGCCCTGGATCCCTCGGTGCATACGTGTGATCCTTACGTGCATGCAAAGCACTGGATCCTTTGGCACGTGCACGGGATCCCTCGGTGCATGCAGAGCACTGGATCCCCCGGTGCATGCAGGGGATCCCTCGGTGCATGCAGAGCACTGGATCCCCCGGTGCATGCAGGGGATCCCTCCATGCACGCAAAGCCCTGGATCCCTCGGTGCATGCATTGGATCCCTCGGTGCATGCGAAGCGCTGCCCCCCCCCGGTGCCCGCCCCCCCGGTGCCTCCCGCCTCCTGCCGCCAGGGGGCGCCCGCGGCCGCCTCCGCCTCGGCCCGCACCGGGCAGAGACTGGGGGGGGCCCCGCTGGGGTCACTGGGAGCACTGGGAGCACTGGGGTGGGGCGGCGGGGCGGGGCCTGCGCTAACTGGGAGCGCTGGTGCTGGGCCTGCAGGCAGGGGAAGCGATGGTGTGGGGCGCTGGGGACACTGGGAGCACAGGTGTTGGGTCCTGCAGGCACTGGGAGGCACTGGGAGCACTGGTGTCGGGCTCTGGGGGCACTGGGAACACTGGGAGCACTGGTGTTGGGCCCTGCAGGCACTGGGAGCACTGGAGGCGCTGGGAGAACTGGTGCTGGGCACTGGGAGCATGGGTACTGGGCTCTGCATACACTGGGAGTACTGGGAGTGCTGGGAGCACTGGTGCTGGGCACTGGTGGCACTGGGAGCACTGGTGTTGGGCCCTGCAGGCACTGGGAGCACTGAAGCTGTGCACTGGGAAGCACTGGGAGCACTGGTGGTGGGCTCTGGGGGCACTGGTGCTGTGCACTGTGAGGCACTGTGAGCACTGATACTGGGCTCTGGTGGCACTGGGGACACTGGAGCTGCGCACTGGGAAGCACTGGGAGCACCGGTATTGGGCCCTGCAGGCACTGGGAGCACTGGTGTTCGGCTCTGGGGGCACTGGGGACACTGGAGCTGTGTACTGGTGGCACTGGGAGCACTGGTACTGGGCCCTGCAGGCACTGGGAGCACTGGTGCTGGGCACTGGGAACACTGGAGCTATGTACTGGTGGCACTGGGAGCACTGGTACTGGGCCCTGCAGGCACTGGGAGCACTGGTGCTGAGCACTGGGAGCACTGGTGTTCTGCTCTGGGGGCAGTGGTGCTGGGCACTGGGAACACTGGAGCTATGTACTGGTGGTACTGGGAGCACTGATACTGGGCTTTGGGGGCACTGGGAGCGCTGGGGCAGCGCACTGGTTACACTGGTGCCACCGGCTCCCCTCAGGCCCCGTCACGGCGCGCAGGCCGCGTCCCCTTTAAGCCCCGCCCCCTAACCCCTCCCCGCGCCGCGCAGCGCCGTGACGTCACGCGGGGCGCAGCGGCAGCGCGCGCGCCGGCTGGGGCGCGGCCGGGCGGCGCGCGCAGGCGCGGCGGGGCGGGGCGGCGCGCATGCGCACCAGCCCCGGCGGCGCTGGGGGAAGAAGGGGCAGGGGCGGGGGGGGGGAGAGGCGGGCGCGCGGCGGGGCCCGGCGGAGGCGGGGGGAGCGGAGCATGAATGGCGCAAGATGGCGGACCATGTGCAGGTGAGGGGGGGCCCGCCCGGCCCCGGGGGGCCACCACGGCCTGCCCGGCCTCTCCTCCGGGCCTCGGAGCCTTCCCGGGGCGAGGCCTCGGCCGGCCGCGGGGTTGAAAGGGGGCGGGGAGGGGGTGGCGGGGCGGTGGGGCCTAAGGGGGGGGGGGGGGGGGAGGATCCCCTCAGGATCCCCTCAGGATCCCCTCAGGATCCCCTCAGCACCTCCCTCAGGATCCCGTCAGGATCCCCTCGGCACCCCCCTCAAGATCCCCTCAGGATCCCCTCGGCACCCCCCTCAGGATCCCCTCAGGATCCCCTCGGCACCCCCCTCAGCACCCCCTCAAGACCCCCTCAGCACCCCCTCAGGATCCCCTCAGGATCCCCTCAGCACCCCCCTCAGGAGCCACCTCCCCGCTGCTCAGCCCCGTGTGGGGGCGCTGGGTGCCGGGGTGAGGAGGGGGTCGCTGCATTACCCCCTATATTTCCCCCCAAATCCTCCAAATTGCCCTCTTTCCCTTTAAAAACCCGCTCTCCTTTCACTAAAAAAAAAACAAAATTCGTCTCCGTGCCCTCAAAACCCTGCTGCAGGCCTGGGTAGAGCTGCCCTCGCAGCTCCGAAGCCCTACCTGGCTCTTTGTTAAATTTTGGGGTGAGAAAGTGGAAGTTTGGGCACCGCCATCGCTGGGTCACGGCTCCGGGGGTTAAAGTTTAACGGCGGGGGCTCGGGAGATGTTTGGCTCCCAGGGAAAACTTGTTTGCAAGCAGGGGTCAGGCACCTGCAGCCTGGCGCAGTGCCTGTGCGGGACGGGTGGAGGTGGAGGGATCGCTCGGCGTCGTGGCTGGGGGTGCTCTGAGCGCTTTTTATCCTCTTTTTCTTCTCCCCGCCGCAGGTAAAGGCACCCAGCAGCAGCTCTGAAGAGCCCTCATGTAGTTCCCGGCAGCAAAGAGAGCGCTAGGTTGGCTTCAGAACTGGCTCTGGATCGCTTTGTGGCAGGAGGACGCGGCGGTTTTGTTGATAGGTTAAATTTTTGGGGGAGAGGGCTTTCCCTCGCGTGAAACTCCGGTCGTCTTGGCGTTATTTGAGCTAAGTTGCACAGGCCGTCAAGCATAATATTCGTTTAACGGATCGGTTGTTGAGTTATCCAGCGTCGCCAGGAGATGTTGCCTCTCGGTGTGAATAACCGAGGGCTGGTTCTATGGCACGTGCTGTGGGATTTGGCCCTGTTTTAACAGGAACTGGGGCTTGCAAACAAATATTACAGAGTTTAGAAGGTTCGTACAGTCGTGCTGCTGCTCTGTGAGAGCTTTGGTTGGGTTGCGCGTGAAGTCTGGAGTTGTAGCTGTTTGCCAGCACCTGATGGGGCGCAAAAATGATACTTGGGACTGGATCTGTGCTTGAGTTGTTCGCAATATGGAGCGATAGGATGGTGAACTTCTAGGGCTGTACCCAGGGAGAACATCGTGTTCTCGTAGGTCTTTAAAAACTGGAGATTATACGAAGTCAGAGGGCCCACGCGTGGCGCTGGTGATACCGTGCGATGCCTTCCCGGTGAGCTCCTCTTCCAGGGGAGGCCGCTCGGTGCCTGGAACCAAAGTGGTGCTGGTGCAGGGGGCCGCGAGAATCGGGCGATTTTTGGGTGGCTGGGAACTCCTCCAGCCTTAAAGTGAATTGCTGCACACCGACTTGTCCGCTTCTCCAAGAACTTACGCGACCTTTTTTTGAATGCATATTTCTGTCGGATCCGGGGCTTGCAAGCGTTGCCTAAACTTGTTCGCAGCAGAAGCAGAGGAAAGCACTGAGGACAGCAGGAGAATTAGCTTCACGGGCGAATATGAATCCTGTTCCCCTTTCCCCCTCTGCCTTGGAAACAGATTCGTTTCATCTTCCTTCTGCTTTTCTTACCTCTTAGATGTTTTCCAGGCCGTTGCCCTAAAACGGGATGCGCTTACTGGGAGTGAATATCCCTGTGGGAGAGTGTTTGTTGTAGGATGGCGATTGGTTCTGTGGCTTTGCGGGTCGGACGTTCCATTCGTTTCGAATTTTTTTAAAAATACGTAGCTTTGTGCCACTTAAAAGTCATTGTCACCGCCATGTGGCGTGTTGCCTGCTCTTGGTAAGCTGACTCCAGGCTGAAATGAAAGGATTTTGGTGCCCGTGAGATGTAAAAGGACAGGTACGGAGGTGGGTGCTCAAATAGACAGGTAAGAAATCTGGTATCTTAAAGGAAATCACACCTTTTTTTTTTTTTTTTTTTTTTTCCTTCTTTACCTGATTTTAGGCTCAGGTCAGGGTGTTCCAAATCCCGGAGGTTTTCACCAAGTTTTCCTTTTTTTCACCAAGCTGACGGCGCTCTGCTCCCAGCTGGGAAACTTCTGTGCTGGGAGCAGCTCTGGGTGGGTGCAGGTGCTGTGCTGGGGCAGGCCGCCATCAGGAGCTCCCTTCCAGTTCCCTTACAGCTGTAGCAGAAGGAACTCTTTGGAAAACCTTCATTTGCCCCCAGAAGTGCTCAGGTAGGCGCTCCCGGGTCGCTTTCCCCCTTGCACACTGGTGACGTACAGAAGTCGGGCACCGCATGTGTGAGCACGGGGCTGGATGTGGGGACTGGGGAGGTTTTCAATTTTCCTACCGGTGCTGGAGGGCTCAGCAAACGCCCTGCTGCTCCCGGTGCTTTCTGAGGCCTCTTCCCGGGATGTTTCACTCCATCCCTAATAGAACCTGCCTTTTTTTCCTTGTGTTTCTGTGTTCTAAAGGACGCTGTGTTGGCTCAAACACAAAATCTAATTTGGCTCTAGAAATCTATAACATTCGGCTTGCTCCGGAGGAAACCCTGGAGACTGAGATGCGTCTTTCCTATTTGATATCTCTGTAACCTTGCCCTCGCTTGGTAAAAGAGTCACGATTTAGCCTGCTGCCCAGCTGCAAATTGCTTGGAATACTTTTTCACTTGTTTTAGTTCAAGGTTTTACCTTCCGTGCGTGTCGTTGGAGGCGCCGCAAGCTCTCGCGGCGGAGGACTTGTATTTATCTCAGAATAGCCCAAGGGAGTGCTCCGGGCCTGGGGAGGGTAAAGGCACTGCTTGGACTAAAAATAGAGCTGGCAGCATTTCTTTTGCAAATTAGGCTCTTTTTTTTTTTTTTAACTGTGCACTTCTTTAAGCCACGCTGCTGCTGCTTGGATGCTCGGCGCTGGAGCCCCGCAGAGTGGGATTCCGGCTGGAACGTCGAGGCTTGCAGTAGCAGAAGCTCAGTCCCTCGAGGTCTCGGCAGCCAAACTTTGAGTAGAAAGGCACAAACCCTTTTCAGCTTTGGGGGCTCCGCCAGCAGCAGTTCTTGTTGCCTGCTGGCTGGAGCGATTTTGGGAGGACTCCTCGGTGGCAGGTAAGGCTCCGCTCGCTCTCCCTCGCCTCCAGCCGCCGGCGTTTTGAAGCAGCCCACGTGGGAGCTGCCTTCTCGGTGGCTTTTCACGCTCGTTAGCAGCCCGCCGAGAGGCGGGCTCGGGGTGAAACCCCTGCCCGGTGCAAATCTGTGAGAGACTTCGTTGGATTCAGGGAGCTGCTGCTTTCTGTCGGGCTTCGTAGCACAGCCGGGGCTCCTCGGGCGCGAGCCGGCCGCACGCTGTGCCCCGAGGGCAGGCTGCAGCAGCCCCGTCTCCTCTCCCTGCTCGAGCCACCCAGAAGATGTTCCGTGTTCCCTCTGACAGCCGGCGCTAATGCAATTAGGGGGGATTTGTTCGTTTTAATCATTTTAAGAGAACGCTGGCTGCTCTCTAGCTGAGGAACTTTGTTATTGTTAATAATGCCTCGCCCCCCTGGGCTGGGGGCAGTGCAGGTGGTTCTGATGAGCCCGAAGGGCTAAAGCGGAGTTTAAGAACTTTCACTGCTTAAGGTTGCTGGTGAAAATGTAAATTTGTCTTCCTGCTTCTCTCTCAGCTGCGGTTTCAAGCAGACGTTTAGGAGCATGTGATGCTTTTCTGGTGATAGGGCTGTGTGACTTAGCTGCAAGGGGCTGATTTTTGGAAGAGTGACCGGTTCTGGTTGGTGTAAACTGGCAGTGCGGGGGCCAAACAGGTCTGCGTGAAATCCTAAACGTGCCCAGCAAGCACGGCACCGCGCCGCAGGCGGGAAGTGCGTCCTGCCTTGACTTCCTCGGGGTCACGCAGGACAAACAAGCCGTTAAATGATAAGGTGTCGCTTACGGCCTTCGTCGCAGCTCGGGCGCTTGGTGCGCGGTGGGGACGTCCTGGCTTCCCTGGAGATCTCCCTGTCCTGGTGCCGTGAGCGCAGAGCTCAGGGCTTCGGTGGGAAGCTGCACGTAAACGCTTCTGACAACTTCAGAGGCAGAGTAGACCGTGAGGATCTGTCGGTGGTCGAATCGTCGGTGTTTTCGGCTGCGCTGGGCAGCGCAGCTGCAAGGTGCGTGCGGCCGCTGGTGGGGTTCTTGGTGGTTAAGGTTGGGGTGTGTTAACTCGAACAAAATAACCGAAGGCACTGCTGGCAGGCAGTTGCTAAACTACCCAGAGCACCTCGGCGGAAGCTTGAAGCCTCGCCTTTTATTCGTAAGGACAAAATGCGAGGTTTGTTCGAGGTTCCTGCCGCTCGAACGGTGGTGGTCCGCCACGGGGGGAGCTCGTCGTGCGGTCGGGGTGAAACGCCAGCTCCACGCCCTGGCGCTCGACGCCCTGCTCTGAAAATCGGGCGGTGTGAGATCTCGGTGAGGGACGTGCTTCGTGAGCCCGGCGTTCGGGTACGGGGGCGGGGGGGGGCGGGCGACGTTTGCGTCCTGCCCGGTGCTCGTGTCGTTCGCAGCTGGCCGGAGCTGCACCTTGTGCAGTATTGGTGTGCCGCGGGTGGGCACGGGGTGGAAGACGGAGCCGCAGCAGCAAGTGCTGGTTAAACGTTGCATCGGGTGCTCGTGGGGGGAGCTGGAGGCTCACCTGGTGCGAGGCCGGCGTGCCGATCTGCGCCCTGCTGGGGGCAGAGCTGGGGCTGTGTCAGCGCTGTGGTACAGGTACATCTGTCTCTTAATGCTCTGCTCTCGCCCTTTTCCTTCTTTGAGATCGTTCAAACAGCTTATAAAGTGTAACCGCACTTCTTTCTGCTTGCTGCACGTGGGTAGTTTCAAGTGCAAATGTAGAATTGTAGCTGAACTTTCTAAATTGAAGTTTACAGTTCTCCTTTTAACGTAAATTATACAGGAATACTTGTAGCGGAACTTGAACTTATAAATTTTTACAGTTCTCCTTTTAACGTAAATTATACAGGAATGCTTAACAGTAACAAGAAAATAAAAACAAGAAGATATTCGCAAGAATAGGATAGGCAAATAGTGTCCTTACCTGCCAACGTCAAGTAAGCACGTTGCTACTTGGAAGAGTAGCTTGATTGGATTTCTTGTCATCTGGAAACCTTGAATTCTGTAAAAGGTGGATTATTTTTTTCCCAAAAAGGTGATGTTTGGAAGGTTTCTCTCCCGATGTGGCAGGCCAGCAAGTCAATCTGTAAAGGCTGTGTCTGTCTGATCAGACAGAGGAAGCGATGGGTCAGTGCCGCTGGCTGTCGGTTCTTTATCTCATTCTGGGTTTTATTTCGTGCCAAGTTGCCGCGGCACCCGTACTTGCGGTGGGTTTCATGGACTGATCAGCACTCGTGATTGCTTTTGCCTTTATAACTGCAGGATTTAAAATAGCGCGGTTCTAGAGATATTAAAGTGATGTAAAAGACGCAGGGATGGTTCCGTGCTGCTCGCTGGCATCCCGGCTGTGGCTGGAACAACTCTGGTTGTGGCTCGGAACGGAGAAGGGGCTTTAGCCCGCTGCTGTCGGGCTTTGTCACGCCTCGGGACACGAGAACATATCGGGAGGGAGAGGGCGATAAACCTTTTGGCTTCAGCCAGGCACCTTCGTGGTCTCAGGAGTCCCTTCGAGGTCTCAGGACTGCTGCTGCCCCCAAGGGTCGGGGCTCCTGTCCCAGCTGGCGCGGTGTTTCTTGCTCCGGACTACCTAAAGCCCCACAAATCCGGTCGCCCACTGGGTAAGATCATCAGAAAGATTTTTGTTGGTAGAGAAACGTGTCACTCAGCCTCTTTATTTTGTCACAGGGTTGTCGACAGCCCGTGTGTCTTACGTTGTAAGACCAGTTTATGAAAGGAAAAGCCTCCCTTTTTCTGCTAAATACCTCCACTTCAGGATCAGCTCTAAATCCTTTCCATCCTTTTTTATCTGTTGCCACTAAAATGAGCTCTGCGTCCACGTACCCTGTGGACTCACGACTTCGGATCTGCACAGGATCTGTGTCGGGCCCGCGGTGGCGTTTTCTTTCATGCATGGTTCCTCAACGCACCTTCTACGTGGTTTATTCCTCAGCCCAGTGTTCTGATTTAATTGTTCTGCTAAACACCCTGGACAAGGATGTTATTTCTGTGTCATCCGAGTGTTTTGGATTCCCGTTTGAAGCCGCGCTGCCCTCGTATCACCAGCTTGGTGTTTGTGAACGCGGTGATTACAGGAGTTATAGTCCAAGGACGCTGTACTGGAAAGCGCTAATTCGGTTGTTTCTCTTCTAGCCACAGATAATGTCTGTAGCTGCAGCCTAGCCGGTGACTCGGAGGCAACTTGCAGCGCTCGAGTCATTTTGCTGCTTCTGGACGGTGCGTTTGGGCAGCCCCGAAGCAGCTTCCTTGTTGGAATGCGTTCTCTGCTCGTTAGCAACGGGTAGAGGGGATTTTAGCGAGGTTTGGCTCCTCCGAACGGTCGCAGCTCTCCCTTCTCGGTGCCTTCAGCACCGCGCTTGCCCCACGTGCGTGTTGTGCTTGCTGTTTCAATTTCCTGGCTGCTGCTCGTTAGGAAACGGCCAGCCTTTGCCAGACGAAAAGCCCTCAGCCGCACGAGGTACGTGCAGTTCTCACAAAGCGAGGTCGGACCCGTGTGATTTCTGCAGCAGCGTGTTAGCTGTGGCGTACAAACAAAAAGGTAAGGAGAAGCAGGGGTGACTCACGCTCCCATTGTTGGAGCAAAGGTGTTGGTGCTGCTCCAGCCGCCCGGTTTTGTTCCGAAATCGCAGGAGCACCTGCCTGCTGCGCTTACTGGGGCACTGCGGGGCCCTCGCTTAGGGCCCTGCCGGGTCCTCCCACGGGGAGAAAGGCTTTTCTTGGGGTAGAATTCGGTAATTTATCCGTTCCTAGATGTGGGCTTGGATTACAGCACCGGGGAGCTCTCCTTACAGCTTCAGCAGCGTCAGTGGGGATCGCTGCTCTTGTTTTATTCTTATATTTTCACCCAAGAGCTCGCTGCTCTTGTTTTATTTCCCCATTTGTTCTACGACAAGGTGCTTCCCTCCTCTCCTAAATTACGTATTCAGGTGAATAACACTGCACAATTAGATGTAATCTTCAGAGCAGATGATAGATATGTGACCGCTTTTCCATAGGAGTCAGACCTTCCAATTAGCAGCTTAAAAAAAAAAAAACGTGTGCATCATATCAGGCTGAGTGCTGCACGTGGAGGGGAAGCCAAGATGCTGCCTGAACATTTTTCATTTGGGGAAAGGTAATGAAACCGCTCAGGCAAACGTTATGACAGAGAAATTTAGCAACTTGAGTTCAGTAATTGTTTTTATTGCCTTTTTTTTTTTTTTTAGTTTTGAAATTAAATATTACTTGGTTGCAATAAATAAATGTTACGGCTTGTTTCACGGGCAACTTCTGCTCAGATTGTACGCCTGTCTGAGAAGAAGAAACCATTCCTTCGGGCTGGTTTCCCCTCCATCTCACAGCTAAAAGTGATGCTGTGCCCGTGGCCTTGGGAGATGCCAAATCTGCTTTGGGTTTCCCGAGGTCAGAGCAAAGACCCCCGCGGCTGCGTGGCACGAGGGGCTGAAAACCTCCGGCTTCACCCTGTGTTTCGAGATTCTCTTTTCCCCCGGGCGTTTTTAAGGCGTAGCTGTGTTCGGCAGGCTTCGGGCTGAGTTCATCCTCCTGCAGTCAGCACAAACACCGGATTTCGCCCCTGGTACCTGGGCGAGCTCAGCGGTGGTGCCACGTAGCTCACTCCAGCGCGCAGCGAGGAGGCGCAGAGGAAGGACGTACGGCTCCCTGCTTTATCGGCGTTTGCAGCACCTCGTGCGGTGGATCTAGGTGTTGTCGCAGGGGAGCAGCGCCGGGAGCTGGGGTCACCAGCTTCGTGAGCTTATTTGGGGTGGATTAAGTGAAAAGTGCAAGCCCCCGACGCAGCGAAATAAACACAGCCAGCTGGTCAGCACCAAAAGCGGGGTCACATCCCGTTTTCACCGCAGCCTTTTGTCCTTAAAACCAATTCCGATGTGCTGTCAAACCTCCTCTTAATTTTTCATGGCTGTGGGTGTGTGCGCACGTGGATTCTGCCTGCACCTGACGTCCCGATGAAGGCCAAGCGCAGCCGTCATACCTCAGAGGTATGATCGGTTTCAGGACAGCTCACTTAGGACGTGCCCTGCGTGTGAAAGCTGAGCGCTAGCTCTTTTTCCTCCTAACTTCCTACCAGATGGCTCCGTAAGTGCAGCCGTGTGTGTGGCTAAGCCTCGATAACATTACGCAGCAGTCGTCCTTTGCGCCCAACTAGAATATTGAAGAGTTTCTGCTGCGTCTCCCCGGCCGCTAAGGGTATCGCGTTCCTGTTCCTGAGGCTCCTTGGGCTGGAGGCCATCCTCGTTTCCGCGTGACGCATGAGGCTGCGTGGCAGCAGGAGTTAGGGGGATGTTGGTGTTAATTTGAAGCGTTTCTCTAGTCGCTCTACAGCATCGTGGCGTAAAATGGCAGGGCTGAATCCCGACAGAAATCCCCTTCCAGCCTGGCTTGAAGATCATTTGTCTTGGAGAAAGAAATGAGAGCTTTATTGATACCCGGAGAGATGCGGGGAGCTGCCTGAAAGTACCGCTGCAATAAATAATTTTGTGAGATGTGCTGGAAGGGCGTAAGTGAGTTTGCTTTCTCTGTTATTAGTAGGATAAATGGAAACGGGCAATTTATTGCTCGGATTCTCTTAACAAATGAGGGTGATGAGCCGTGAGACCTCGATTTTACAGTGACGAGTACTTACCGAGTGCATCATACTGGTCCTTGGCAGTTAACAGTTGCATCGCTCAGCTTAAAAGCTTTTTTATTTTTGGTTGAAATACCTGACATTCACCGAGTGACCTGAGGCATTCTCTGAGCCTCAGTCGCTTCAATCACCGGGGCCCGTTGACTGCTGCGATGGATCTTCATTGCACGGCTGCATTTGTTAAATCCCAGTGCTTCCGAGCCCTGACTGCTCGCCGCATCTCCCTCCTCCTGGTCTCGCCGAGAAGTCAGCGAGGGACTGGGGGGAGCCAGCTCCTGTCTGCAGCTCCGAAACCCGGCGCAGGATCGGACCCAAGGCTTCAGGTGCCGCGTTGGAGCGGCGTGCGCAGCCCCTGCCTCTCGTGCGGCTCCTTTTAACACCACATGAGTGTTCGGAAGTACGTACGCGTATGGCAAGTACAGAAATCCACGTTTCTTGGCCATAAAACCTTCAAAGGAAAGCAGGAATGGATGGTGGCCCCTTCCCACCCCCGGAGGTGCCAAGGCTGGAGGTGGGAACGTGGTGACTCTACTTCTGGTGCCTGTTGCATGCTCCCAGTGATGAAGGACACACAGATCTCGTTGCATGCCCTCTGGTTTCCCAGCGCTTGCAGGGGCTGGCTGCGATTATCACATATGGGGGAATCGGTCGGGGGATACGAGAACGGCTGAGTGTGCTTGGGATGAAAATAACCGTATGAAACATGTTGCAGGATCCCTGGCTCAGGGAGTCAGTAACCAGAAGGCAGGAAGAAGGAATGGCTTGGAAACGGTGTGCGTCTGGAGGAATTACAGCAGCGCACATCCTTCAGGATAAGAACCACCAGGCAGCAGCAAAGTTTTGGCTTGATCTCGTTAAGCCAAGTGCTCCATTTTAGACGTCTGCATCTGCGAGCCTCTTGCTCGCCTCCTCCCCCTGAGCCGTCAGGGCTCGCTCCGCGCTCCTGCCTCCTTTCTGGCTCTGCCATCTTGAGCGTGCCAAACACAGCGTGCGTTTCCTCAATTTTCCGAAATGGGAACTGTCAGCGTGGCGAAGTCAAACTCTATTGAGCTAAACCTGCCTAGAGCTTATTGCAGCCCTTGGATGTAAAGAGCGTTGCTTAAGCAACCGTGTAATATAAGATCAATTCCTCAGCCGTCCCCCAGGGACTCCTTTCAGGTAGCTGTTATTTTCCTTGTAGTATTTATCATTTTAAAGATGATCGCACATTGTTTATCTTCACCATGGGGAAAACACCGAGCAGTGATGAGTTTTGTTTGCAGCTTGTAGCGTAAATAAGATTGATGGGTTGCTTTTCTTCCGTGTTTTGAGCTTCACAGCTACTTTTGGTGGGCAAGCATCTGAGGCCGAGATCTTATAAAGGGGATGCCGTATACGGAGGAAGACTCAATTCTTCCCAGCGTTTGACATTAAAGAAATAAGCAGCAACATGTTGCAGGGTTCATAGGTGTTCCTGCTCACCCGTGGAGGAGAACACGTCGTGCTGAGCCCAGCGGAGAAGACAACCGGTGGCTCTGGAGGACGCTGGTCTGCAGCAAACCTTCCTCCGAGCTCCTGCTGCCAGGAGGAAAGGGAGTGGAAGCTGTGCTAATCATTTGTCGAGTTGGGTAGGCTCTGATAAACATTCCCTCGGTGAAAAACGCTGCTTCTGCATACAAAACAATCACGTTTGGGTAAAACGTCGTGCGTTTCGTGTTGTGCTGCCTGGGATCCTCCAGTGGATCCTGCCCCGGTAGGGCTGCGCTGCAGTCTGGGGGGATGGAGCAAAAGCTGGTGGGGTTTCTGTCGTGTGTTTTTGTTTTCTTGTAGGGACACAAACTTATTTGACTTCCGTTCGCAGCAGCACAAATATTTAATTATAAATAGCCGCAGTAAATTGACCTACAAGAGAAGATTCTCTCTCCTTTATTTTTGGCACCCTGAGTCAGTTGTTTCTTCGGCACAGGTTGGCTAGAGAAACGGATTATAAAATAATCCAAAACGACACTTAAATTTTAAAGTATTTAACGTTAAATTAAAAAATAACCGATCTCTGTAACGTAAACTGTAAAGGCTGTATGGGAAAAGCATTCGCTGACAGCTCGTTTGCCTGGCTCCCGTGTCCAGCAGTCGTCCGAGGATGATTTGAGCCCAAACGCTGCACTGTCGGTCAGTGCTTGTATCGGGGGTGTTGGTGACCTCTGTTTGCTTTCCCACCCTGCTTTCCCTCCCTGAACCTGCTTATTTAAAGCTCTGCGGGCCAGCAAAACGTAACTGAATACATCCAAACGTCACGTTGGGATAAAAATCTTCCCCGTGGACGTCAGGGAAAAGTGTCGGGATTGTTTGGGTCTTGACTTCAGAGGGGAAAAAGCGTGTGCGCACAGGAGGGGCGGGCAGATGGTGGCAGCCCGTGCTGAGCTCCGAGCCGAGGAAGCTGATGTGAGTGCTTCCGTGAGGAATACGGTGGCAGTTTGGGGCTTTTAAGCGTGCGTTTAAGATAAATGCTCCTGTCTGGGAGCTGGCTGCTGTGCCGACTTGTTGTTCAGCCTGGGTACGGTGCGAAGTCAGAGAGAAATGGGACCAAAAGGGTTTTCGTTACCGCAGAAGTACCTTGGGTGCACCAATGCGCGTTACCACGACCGAAAATCCTAGGGTTTCGGTGCCGCCACCAGAGGAGCAGATCGGAGCAGTCGGGGAGGCTGGGAGGCAGCGACGAGGGGGGGTTTTTGGGGGTCGGGGCTGCCCCCAAGACTCAGCGCTGCTGGTGGCCAAGCGCCGTCCCAGGTCCCAGCCCCGATGGCTCGCCCGCTGCCTGGGCACCTCTAGGTGCAAGCACCCGGCTTCTCAGCTGGCTCCTCAAGTTTGCTTTATAGAGCCCTTTCCGAGCTGTTTGTCCTGAAAAGAGTAAAAAACTCAAATTTGGGTTAGTTGTGATTGCTTTTGGTGCTTTTTCTTCTTTTTGCCTCGCCTTTCGCACCCTTGGCGTGCAGCGCCAGTGGGGTGCTGGAGCGTTTCTGCGTGCCCCGTGCTCTGCTGTCTCATGCTCTGGTGCTTATCTGCAACACGCAGGGCTCTTGCCCTGCACAGTCGTTACGCTAAATGCCTTTTTTTTTTTTTATCTTGGCTGGAGGAGTAGGTATAGCCCGGTCTCTGTAGTGAAATAATCCCCACCTCCTCGCTGCCCCCACCGTCCGTGGCATTTGGGAGCTGGATGCTGGAGCAAAGGTAGCTTGGGTTCTCTCCCCGTGGTGGAGAGGAAGGGAACGCGCTGCTCTCGTCGCTGCAGTATTGAAATGCGCTGAAAATGGAGCGTTGCAAACCCGGAACGTGGCGTCAACAGCTCAGTGCCTCCGCCTGTCAGCGGGACAGACAGGTTAAGGCACAAGGGGAGAAGATAAACTTCTTGGTGGGGTGTCCCTGAGAAGTGTGCCTGAAGGTTTGTCGTCAGAGCGCTTTGGTTGGATTACAGCTTGTCGTGAGTGTTTTGGGGTGTTCGAGCACAGTCAGTTAAAGAAAAATAAAGTGAAATGACCCTTCGCAGCCTTGGAAAATGGGTGGAAGTTCTACATTTGGACCCCAGCGTGCCCTTTGAATTGCCCTCGTAGGCTTTGGTGTTTCTCTTTATGAGCCCTAAAATGCTCGGTGTCCTGCAGCCGCCTCTGCAGCTGCGTTTTGGGGGACAGCGCGAGGACGAAGCACGAAGCGAGCTGGAGGATTGTCTGCACGGGGACACAGGAGGAGTGACACGGAGCAGCAGGAGCCGCGACGTTAAGAGCGTGCTGATACCTGGCCCGGGTGCGCGGCTGAACCCGCCGTGAGCAGCACCCACGTCTGCTCTCCGCGGAGCTGCCGGAGATATTTGCTCTGAGCCCCGCAGGCCGAGCGCTTGCCGTGGCTCCGAGGGAGTTAACGGAGCGCGATGCGCACCAAGGCTGGCACGGATCATGCGCCGCACAAACAAGGGAGTTCTGTCGGGGCCAGCGCCGAACAAAAGGAGCCATGTTGGTGCCACCGAGTCCCCGGCTGCAGCGGGGGATCGCTGCCGGAGGTGTGAGGAGTGCTCACTACTGGGAAATCCTCTGCCCGAGCTGCTCGAGGAGTTAATGCAGGGTGGTGTAAAACTCGGTGCAAAGAGCTCTTAAAAAAAAAAAAACAAACAAAAACCAAACAGACGTTTCTTTCCGAAGGTGTCAGCTCCGCTCGAGATCGCTGCTGCTCGGCTGGGTCCTCGTGGTGCCGCCAGGCTGACGCCTCCCCGCGAGCCGTTTGTGAGCCGTTCGTAAGCCGCCAGCTTTCCAGCTCCTTTGCAGCAGAAAAAGTAGAGTCATTCGTGGGACTTTTCTCCTCTGTTTGTAGTTTCTTTGTCCTGTTTTCTCAGCAGGGCTAAAACGCCGGTGCGAAGGATGCCGTGATGCTTTCCTGAAAGCCTTTCATTGCAAAGGGCGCTGCCGGCAGAATGACTTCTGTCCCCCAGACGTGCTCATTACCTAGGGAAGGTTTGCAGGCTGCCCTTGAATACCCTTAGCCCTTTGGGTTTTTCCACCCCAGGTACAGGTGTTTGCTCCTGTTCGGGGGAGGACGAGGCAGGCTGATGGTAGACTTGCTTGGGAAGATTCCCAGAAACAAGTGGTCGTGAGCATTTGGGATGTTTGGAGGAATTGGTATCGTCCTTGGGCCGAAGAGGCGCACGTAAGCGGGCACCTCCTGTGTGTAAACGTTGCCACCCCATTTTAAATAGCTAACAGTGGATTTGCGATGAAAATGGATCCGTTATGAGAAAACGTGAGTGCTGACAAACGCTTGCCTGTAGTTAATATGGTTTATAATAGTGTACGTTTATCTCGGTTCCAAAGGATTTTCTGTGCAGAGCTTAAATCCTTGGCTTTTGGGTTTCTGAAAAGCAAACCGGTGCGCACTGCGCCGCTGAGCTCGTCTGCGTGGTGCTTGGCACGCTCGGGTCTGGTGCACCACTGAACACGAGGCTGGGATCCAAAAATCCATCGCCCTGTTCGCTGCCCTGGGCTGGGCTGTGAGACGGTTCCAGTTACTTGTCACAGGTTTGTGTATCCCTCAAGGAAAAAACAGCCAGGGAGAGATCACCGGAGGGAATGCCTCCTCTGGGGCAGTGTGTGCTCGATACTGGAGGGCAGTGGGAGATACTGGGACGTGCCGCCTTCTGCAGAGACAAGACCCGTGCAGCTGGATTCGTCCACCCTCGTTGGCACGCTCCTAGAAGGATGTGTGTTTGCAGTCATTATAAAAGATTGAGATGGGCTTTGTATAAACAGCCCTTTGAGGGTGTTTCTGCTTTCTGGAGTGGCGTTAACCCCAAAAGAGAACTCCTGGACTCCTGTTCAGACGGCTCTCCTTCACCAGCGCTTCTGTTCTTGGTGCACCGATTATTTTCTCTGAAGCAGCGAAGCTCACAGGGCACCATTTTCCATCAAGTTACGTTTTAAACCAAACAAAACTCTTGAATATGGCACAAGGTACAGAAACTTCTGCAGAGGGTCCCTCCTTGCGTTTCCTGTAACGCTCCCTCTTACCTGATGATCGTCTTGGCAGCAGACCTGGGTGTTTTTGGTGGGGAGGTGCTGCACTCCTACAAGAAGGCGCTGAAAATACCGGTGTATTAATCGAGCAGCAAGAACCCGAGGGAGGATTCGTATCCATCTGCGAAGCCACTTTTAAACTAGGACACCTAAGATTCCACTGGGGGAAACCATCTGCCTGGATCTCAGTTTATGGCGAATATTTTCCAGCTGCTTGAGCACACACAGAATCCGCCCGGTGGTTTTATTTCCTCCTAATGCGTTCGCGGAGACGCTGCTCGAAGGCATCCGTCCCGTTGTTCATTTATTCTCTTCTGCTTTAGGTCGTTTTGGCGTGTGTAGTGGAGAAGATTGAATGTCAGATCCTTCCAGCATCCTGGGATGCTGAAGTCTGTTACGGTGCCCTGCAGAGGGAACGCAAACCAGGCTCACGAGGGTTTTGCTGCCGTACGGGAGAAGAACGAGACGTGAGGGTGGTTTTTCAGTACGCTGCGGTGCCCTCGGGCAGGAGGAGAGCAGACCCTGGGCACGAGCTCCTGCTCCTAGGGCCAGGCAGCGGTGGGGAGGCGACGAGGTGCTTTGTGCGGCGTAAGAGGTGGCTGTGAAATTCCCGAGCTTCTAATTTAGCAGGTTAAACGCTTTTCGGAGATCCAGGAGCAAAGTGAGTCAAGTGTTTTCCTTGCTTTTTGCGAAAGGTAAAATTACGCGTATGTGTATGTACATACGACCTGGGTTAAACTAGTGCATAAATAAGCTGTAAAACCTCGCTTCTAATTCACTTTTCTCTCTGTTCCAGAGCCTAGCCCAGCTAGAGAACCTGTGCAAGCAGCTGTATGAGACCACAGACACTGCGACACGGCTCCAGGCAGAGAAAGCCTTGGTTGAGTTCACCAACAGCCCAGACTGCCTGAGCAAGTGCCAGCTTCTTCTAGAGAGAGGGAGTGTATGTAAAACAAAAAAGCTGTTCAAAAGGGACCCTGGTGGTGTGGGTACTGGCCCCAGGCTGTGGTACGCAGGGTTTATGTTGCACACCCAGTGCACTCGAGTGCCTTTATCTCTGTTTGTGGACATCTCTGCCAAAGAAAGTGTTGGAGTAACCAGAATACGCCAGCAGTAGGATGCAGAATACACCAGCAGTAAATTCTGCCTAACTTTTTAGCCGTCTTCTTTTTAAGTGACCGTTTGATTTTTACTTTGTTCCAGCAGAAATAAATTTTTTTTTAATTGCTTCGCCACGTGATCCTTCAAGATCTGATTTTTGGCAGAATGTGCACCCAGCTTTCCCATCGATCAGCTGGTTCACAAAAATAGGAAACATTAAGCAGCGTGTCGTAAAGAATCAGTCCTCCAGGAGGAGGAGGAGGTGGTGAAGGGAGGGGGAGAAGAGTGACACTTAACAGGCTTGGCAAACTTGTACAAAGCAAAGTTGTTTTTTTATTATAAGGAATTCTCTGTAAGTTTTTGGATTTCTTTTGAGTGAAAAATGTGAAGTCTAACGAATTCAAAACAAGTGGAATTGAAACTCTTCTGCTGGGAGCTAGCAACTAGTTTACCTGAAGAGAAATGATTTATTTTTTTTTTTAGGGAAGTTTCTAAAGCCTGGTGTCATTCTCTGTGATCTATTGCAATTCTGACCCTTGCCAATGTGTTGAGGGATTTTTTCATCATATCTGGGCTCTGACTTGCTCTGTACCAGACAGTCCTTGGAAGTGTTGGAATAAATGGATTTCCTGCGTCTTGGATGCTGTGCTTTCTATACCACTACATATTACAGAAATTAGCCTGCAAAATCCTTGCCATTTCCCAGGCTGTAGTTGGTGGAATCGGCTGCAGCCAGGGGTTTTAGGTGGTTGAATGCCACCGTTTGCGTCCCTGAATTAGGTTACAGTTCACCAGTCTGTGTGCTGTTCCGTAAGGAATACATTTGAACCTGTATTTAGTAATCAAGTGGAAGTCATAAGTGCTTTTTAATGCATAGGATCATACTGCTATGACTCAGAGTGCTAATAGTCTTTTTTGGGCATGATGTTTTAGCTGACTTCATGCAATTTGACCAGGTTTGCAGTTTTAGGGAACCAGGGCTACCTGAAAGCTGCCAGAATAAAGCCTGCAGGATTTTTGTTTGGAGGGAGGAGTGCTTATTTTTCCCAATGTTATTCCGTTCATGTAAATACCCTATAACAGGTACTGCACTCCCTGTCCCCCAGTGCAGCAGGTACAACTCTTGCCTGCCCCGTTTTGTGTTGCTGGAGGCAGTCTGGTTCTGCTCGGGTTCTGCTTCTGCTTGTGTTCGATTCCATTGTCTTCCTGTCTTCATAAGCTTTTCCTTTCTTGAGAACTTTCTTCGAGTGTTTTGGTTTACTCTAGTGTCTGCAAAAACATAGAATAAACACTATGGAGAGGATTTAGACTTAACAATTAAACTAATGTCTTAAACTCGAATTTCCAGCGAGCAGTTAGCTTAACGTTCAGCACTGCTGCTTGATCTCCTTGTTCTGAAATGTGCAATAAATGACTTCTCGTTTTTTTCTTTACAGTCGTCCTACTCCCAGCTATTGGCAGCTACATGCCTTACGAAGCTCGTGTCACGCACAAACAACCCTTTACCGTTGGAACAGCGAATAGATATTCGTAAGTACAAGACTTAATTTTTCTTACCAAATGAATGTTAATGATTGTTGTGCACACTTTCATCCACGAGTGGGAGGCTTTCTGCAGCCTACCGTGTTTTGCAGTTGTTTGGCCATCCTAAGGTGTGGAGTGAAAAGAAACATTTTTCTTAGATGGCATCTTCTGTGTTATTAGCTAGCAGAGTTCGAGGCTGAAGATCTAGAGTTCTTCCGGATGTGAGGGAATGACAGCCCTGTGGCTTGTGAATAAATCTTTGTAACGTTTCTCTTGGAAGGTAAAATATGCATGGTGCTCTCCCCTTCTGAGGACACGCTTTCAAAACTGAAAATCCTTTATGGCTCTCTGAAATATCATTTAGAGTATTTCCTAGGGGAGCAGTCGGTCTCTCACAGCACTCTTTCCTGGAGAATGACTGATGCTTCCTCTCCTCCAAGGAAGGAGTCTGAATGCCATTCAGACTGCTTTCATTTTTAGAAATGATGTGATAAATGATCATCCCTGAGGAGAGGTCTTGTAAACCTTTTCAGCTTTTCTTCCTATTTACACGTGCGTTCAGAGGACTGGATTTAATCTGGTAATACAAAATTAGTTAGGTTTTGGGGAGGAACTAATACCTCTCTCTAACCTCGTCCCGGATTTGTTCCACAGCTCTACTGCTTTAAAGAAAGGCACAAATAGAAGGTCAATATTTTCATCTGTCTGCAGTGATGATTGTTCTTTGGATTTTTTTTGAAACAGCTTTCAGAAAGATACTTTTTCCTAACAGCATTAACAACTCGGCTCCAGCTGCAGTGTCTTTGTCTACAGATAAACCTCTTCTCTGTGTTTCAGGGAACTATGTGCTCAACTACCTTGCCACTAGGCCAAAGCTGGCAACGTTTGTCACGCAGGCACTAATCCAGTTGTATGCCAGGATCACAAAGTTGGGCTGGTTTGACTGTCAGAAGGATGAATATGTCTTCAGGAACGTGATTACAGATGTCACAAGGTTTTTACAGGTCAGGATTTAAGATGAATACACGTGTTGTGGGATTTGGGAGTTCATGTATTTTCAATTATCGTTTTGCACCTTCGTATCCTCTGTCCAATATTTCATCTTCTGTCCTTGGCTGAGTAATGACTCCTATGGCTGAGAAGCTAAAAACTGACCTATCCTGCCAGTTGCCATAATTTAAAGCTTGGTGGGACGGGGATTTATTCCTGGAAACTGCCAGCATTAGTATTCAATGGTAAGAAAAGTAGTTTAGTGTTCCAGTTGCACAACTCTCCTTTAAAGCCCTCAGACTTAAATATACTGTGCTGATCGGTGCAAAATGGTAAACACACGGGCTTATTGTCTGCAAGGGCAGCGTGTGCCATGCTTGACTTCCTTCCATTGATTGTTGCCGTGATATGTCATGCAAGTGGCTTTTTATCTGAGTTACCATGACAAAATGTAGCTTAAAATTAGCCCATTCCACAAATGTTATTGTTAACGGTTTTCTTTCGAAGTCTTGGGTGTAGTTTCATAGATCCATGTGCTGGTTTGTTCCCAACCCAAAGGACCATGCAGGTAGAATGTTTTCGTTTCTATCAACAGCTCTCCCCAAACTGAAACTTAATTCCAGAGAGATCAGAACTTCCTGTAGCAGTATGGATGCTGATTTATTTGCTCTGAAATTTTAACCAAAATGGAAAGTTGGAGGAATACAGCAGAAGGGAATGAAATAACCAGAAATTCCAAGCGTGGAAAAGGAGATACATTGTATACAAGGCTTTAATTCTGAGAATTTTAGATTGTTTGCAGTGAGTAGCATCTAAAAGGTGTTAAGTGGTTTAAAGATCATGCTCCCTTCCGTTCCTGTTTGCTCAAGTTACCTCTTTTGGCTACCAGTGGACAGGAGGGGGTGTTATTTTTTTAAGCCATGGGTTCAGCAAGATTTTCCAGTGGCTTCTGTGTAGATACAATGTAAATACGAAGGCTGTTATCAAGAGATGGCTGCAGTAAAGAAGTGACCAAGGTTCCAAGCCTAAATACTCTTAAACTTCTATATTTCAGGTGAGTTCAGTCTTTGGAATTGGAGAAGAGATCAGGGCAATTTGAGCAGAAGGTGGAACTAGGGAAAAAAAACAGTTATTAGCTACAGAACAGAAACTGGGGCAAAGGAACAATACAGGTTGTTCCTCTTAAACCATTTGATAAATGAAATGCCATTTCTAGCGAAGAGGTATCTGTAACAGACTCATTTCACAATTGGGCCCTTGTTGGCAGTCTCAAGTGAAGCCAGAGGCTGAAAAGGCTGTGAAGAATGGACTCCCTTCACTGGAAGATCGGGTGTCCTTTCAGCTGTAGGGTCGTGGGGCTGGTGTGTGGAGAATCTTGGTCAGCTGCTACTCATATTGTTCAAGGTCTGTAGTTTAAAAAGAAAAGTTTATTTCCCAGAGTTTTCATCTGGCAACTTTAATAGTGGGGCGTCTGCACCATCAGGATGTCGCAGACGTTTTTGCACGTTTTACCACAGCCTCTGTTAAAATTAAGCAAACTGATTAAAAAAATAACAAGTAAATAAATCTTTTCAGGGTTGGGATATAACACAAAAATGTGGATTAAGCAACTTTTTTTAAAAAGTCTGTTTTTGTTTGCTCATGTTGCCAAACTCTTTAGAAACCTTTGCATTGTTAATAAGATGAAGTATTTCAAAAGCACATTTAAATTCTGTTTGGTATTGCTCCTAGGCTTTTTCCCAGCCATAATACTACAAGGATAAAGCATTTCTAGTAGAGAAACATGTCTAGAAATCTTCCAAACAGAGAATCCTTTGAACAACTGTGAAGCACAATGAAAACATCACTGCTAACTCCTTTCCCTGTCCTCTCCTTCCTCAGGATAGTGTAGAGCACTGCATCATAGGAGTGACAATCCTGTCCCAACTAACTAATGAAATTAATCAAGTAAGTGCTACAGCCTTCCTCAGTGAAGTAAGTGTCCAATTTTCTCATTCATATTGTTGTGTCCTGCTGTGTCTGTGCATTGTTTGGTTTTATTTTTTGGGGTTGTTTTTGTAGGGGGGTGTTGTGTAGTGGGTGTTTTGGGTTGTTGTGGGGTTTTTGTTTTGTTTTGTTTTGTTTTTACACAATCATTTGCTTCTGTGGTAAGATGCTGAAACCTCCTGTCCTGAGGAATTGTGTCGTTTCACTGGCATCTTCCATCTTCTCTCATTCTTGGATGTAATCTTCTGAGACCCAAAAGGAAGGAACAATGCTGCACAGTCAGTCAAGCCTACCTAGTGAGGACCAAGTCCCAAACATGAGGGCATCGTTAGCACCTCCCGTTGTCAGTCCCCCTGCATTGTTTCAGCTCACAGCGTTCTTGTGCCAAGAAGTGAATGTAGCATCCCCTCCTCTGACCAGGCAGATAAAACAAAGAGGATTTGTCAAATTGTGGAGATTTTTAAAGCAGCCTTTTCATCCAGCACTAAATTCCATGGTGTTCCCAGCAGACAGTTCTCAGATGATAAAAGTTCGTCAGGGTTGAGCACCCCGTGGTGCTGGCTGCAGCAAGGCGTACTGCTCTGTTGATGCAGGAGCATCTCCCTCTAATGTGATTCTGCCTCCCAGTATTTATCTTGAAAACCGGAATAAGTGGCTTTTCTTGGTGCTATCTTACATCGCTTTCTTAATCACTGACACAGACTTTGCCGTAGCACCGTTGATGGCTACCACTGCCCTAAGAAGTTACTTTGTAAGGGTTACCAGCTGAATAATTATCTCTAATTTTGCGAAGAGGACCAGATTTTGTGTATTTTATATCTCACTAAGGAAGCTAATCTCTTATTTTTGCTGATAAATTGACTAATCCTGGCATCGGAATGGAGAGATCCTTGTGTGGGATTTGAAAGATGATTACAAATCGTTTACAGTTCCACAAATGGAGATGCTGGAGGAGGTTTTGTCCCGGCCAGGCCAAAACACTGATTTCTCGTGCTGGAATTGATGAATTTCAGCACCCTTGAGCTTCCCAAGCCCTGCACTGTAGTCTGAATGGCTTCTGCATCCGTTTCAGACCTAAATTCACTTTTATTTAAGCCTGGCCTGATCAGTAAATCCAAACCTGTAGCCCTCCTCCCTCTCACGCCACGTCTCGTTACTGTGACAATTCCCTTGCCCAACCTGTTGGCCATCCTCACGTCATCTCCACAGAGAGCTGGTCCTTCGCTTCCGTGCATAAATGGTGGAAGCAAGTCTGCTTACCTCTGTCAATTAGCATGCGTCTGCCAGCATCTTTGTACAGGGCTACAATTTCTGCTCGCACCAGAACGATTGCAGAAACTCTCCTTCAGTTCCAGAGCCTCTTCAGATTGATACTTAAAAAAAAAAAAAAAAAAGCAATGAAGTGAAAGACTTAGGAAGAGATTTTTGATCAAATACTGTGGATATTAGATCTGTCACAGTTTACTACTCATTCCTAAATGCGCTGTGTGCCAGCCATTGCACGGGGCTGGATGCAGTGACTCATCTTGGAATGTTTAAAACTGCCACTACTTGCAAAACAATAGCTCTGCCAGCGTGCTCACTCATCAGAGTGGGGTCATGTACACGTATGTAGCAAAAAAAAAAGAATTTTCTGGGGCTTATCCTCCAGCTTTTTCTGGTTATTTAAACTTCCATTTACGTTGCACGAGAGCAAAATTTGGTAGAGCTTTGTTTACTAACGCTTATGCTTTAAAAAAGCTCAGCACACATAAAATAGCGTGCTAGTCACTGTTCTGGAGCACCAGTTTTCCTCCTGAAGTAGTGCACAGACTTGCCCAGGGGTGTGCTGAATGTTCGATGTGTTGTAGAAGTTCACTGATTTGTCATGAGGTCTCATGGTGAAGAAAAGGGAAATGCTTGTTTGCTGCAAGCCCAGAAATATGTGAGATTTGTAATGACCATGGAGACAGCAAATAACACCCATTTCCTTAAAGACCCGGAAATCTAATCGCGTCAGTTGAGGACTGATAATTCAGCTGTTAGAGCGTCTGACAGATTTAGGTCCAGCTCCGATCTGCCACCAGCTCTCAGCAGATGCAGGCCCTCTTTTTTTCATTGATAAGACCAGACGAGGGTGTTGGCCTCCATCCTCCTCGTTGCGAACAGAGGCATAAACCAATGAGAGATCCAAGCCGTGTGCATCTCCGCTGGGCTCTAAGCCCTTCTGCTCCACCCCAGATGCACTGCGGTAACTGACTGCCCTTCAAATAACTCAGCCTGGGCAAGTGGAATTTTACCAGCCTGTGTTCAAACAGACGAAGTATCACTTTGCTCTTCTACCCGTTCCAGCAAGCAGCCTACAAGGTGACGTAACCTGCGCTGTCAGGAGCCTTAGTCCATGGTTAGAATGCATTGATTGAGTTGATGTAAGACTTTGTTATCCACTGTAAGGCAATCTCGTGTGTATTTGCCCCCTAGATCATGTCGTCTTTTTATTCTGATACGGTGAGAGGTCCAGAACTGGAGTTCATAACAGATATGACAAAGTCCAAACTGCCTGTCACTGGTTAACTCTCCTTCTAGTTTTCTTCTCCTCTGTGCAGGTTCAGGAGGGGATATGTAAGTGGCCTTATAATTGTTAGTAGGTGACCGTGTGTCTGCCCCACGGCTTCAGGTAGGATTTGACTCTCAGGAGTTCAGAGCACTTCAGAAAGCAGTGTTCAGGTTTCTAAATGATTAAGTTCTGTTGAAAACACTCCCTTTAACCCCGTTTTGGAAGAGATTTCAATGAACTCGAGAGTAGACCAGCCTTTCTCTCTATCGGGGATAGAGTGGAACCGTGTTGTAAACGTTTTAGGTGGAATGTTCCATCGTAAAGCAGCCGTATGCTTTCCTCTGTGGAAGAGTTGAGGGCAGTGGAGGAGTCACAACACGTACCACAGTGGTCATGCATCCCCCTGGTTTAGCCAGCTGGAGAGGGAAACCTTCACTATGGAGAAGGAAACCTTGATGTCCCAGTGCTACCGTAGGGTTCCTGCATGTTCTGCGGTCTTGTTCCAGCTGCGCACATCAGTTCTAAGCGCTGGTTTTCTCTCTGCTCAGGCTGACACTACTCATCCACTGACCAAGCACAGGAAAATAGCCTCTTCCTTCCGAGATTCGTCTTTATTTGATATTTTCACACTGTCATGCAATTTACTGAAACAGGTAAGGAAACTGTCGTTCGTCACCTCTCTTGGGGGCTGCATGTTGGGGTGACAGACTTTGGGCCAAAGTTCCCTGTAATAAAACTCTCGGAATGAGCACTCTTGTTCTAAAAGCCAATGTTCTGAAGCTGCTGTTCAGGAAAACTTTGAGGATTATATTAAAGAAAAAAAAACACACAAATATGGAGATATTGTAAATATTTTCAAAGATTTTGGTTGAATTTATGTGCCTGCACCATGAGGCTTGGGTTAAACTTCCCTGGCTTAAAAATCAGGAGAGAGATGAGATGTTTGTTTTACACTTCAGATGTCTTTGATCTATAATATTGGCCAAGAGTTTTCCTGTAAAATAAGTCCTTGTTTCTGACTTCAGTTTAAAACCCACATGGTGGGAGAAAAAAAATACTTGCGAAGATGTGTTTAGTAAGTTAAGAGAGGACTGAAGATCGTCCTTGATCTTTTTACATGTGATAAATATTAGGCTGTCTTCTGTTCACCCTGTTTTTATCTTACGCTAATTATCGAACGAGTTGACTTGCTTTCAGAAAACTTACCTTGGAACCAGATGACAATATTGCAGCTGCAGTAGCACATGTATGTTTTGTTAGCAGGCAGAGTATCTGAAGAAAATTCTTGCTTGTGCATCACATTTCTTTTCTAAGAAGCTCATCTCTGAAGGTTCTGAGGGTGCCTTCCATAGTAGCACTTTATGGGAGAGTCCACTCCAGTAAACAAAGCAGCAGTTCCGCAGGTTGGATTAGTTTAACTTTTGTCCTTCCAGCTGAGTGAAGTGTCAAAGTTGACAAATAGCACAAGAGTGAAAAGCACGTTTTATTTTAAAGATCTTTCAAAATGAGCAGCCCTGGTTCCCTCAGTAATAGAGGTGGGTATGTGGGTGTAATTTGATCTTTTTTTTTATCCTGGTTTGCAAAGGAAGCAAGGCTTGTACAGTTATGCTGGTTTTTGTTCCCTGTGCACCCATCCTCCTGAACCATAACAGCTCCAGTAATTTGAATTCGATGGCTTATTTCAGATACATTTGATGATCAATTAGAGGTCCCAGAAGTAATGGGCTTCCTCCAGTTCTGTGGAACAAAGCACCTGGGGAGGTGGCTCAGCTGGGGAAAGGACCGTGGTGCAGACTTGCATGTATTTGTGTGGCAGGACAGCGTCCTTAGAAATGCCCAGACTGGCTGGAGAAACTCCCACAAGTGCCTGTGCTCAGCCAGGAGGCGTGAGCCAGGCTTCTGTTAGCCTGCTGTCCCCAGCACTGCACTTCTACTGCTGTCCTATTCGAGTAGCTCTGGCCAAGCCGTTGCCAACACTACTGTTGCTCTGTGAGCATGGGAACTCGGAGGCCTGAAATACACGGCTTGTCTGAGGAGGAAGCCTCTGGTTTTCCACCCTAACCCTTAATCGTCCTGCTTTTGTTTCTTGGGATGCTGCAGCCTAAGGCAGGTGGGAATGTTTTCTGTTGTCTCCTGCAACATCTTCGTTTCCTGTGATTAAACACCTACCACCCGAGTTAGTTCTTTTATCTAATAGTAGCTCTCTCAAGCTTCTCTATATAAAGCAGAAGTTTCCAAGGTGATCGTTTAAGTGGGGAGGGTGATGGATTGGGCTGCTACAAACTGTGAGCACGTTTGTAGCAGCATCCATAAAACACATGCAGCTAGGCAGCGCCAGAAGAATAAGTCTTTGTGGAGGGAGTGAGGAAGACATTCCAGTGACCATTGGCACGGGTCTTGGCAGTGTCAGTGCGATGCAATATGTTAGTTGCAATAGACTTCAGCTGGAAGAGGTTTGCTTTGTTTCAGGCCCAGAGCAGTGACACAAAGCACAGAGAGGCTGGCCTGTCCCTGGAGTGCGGACCTGAGTGCTGCATTTAAGCTGCAGTGAAACGACCTCGTGGTTCATGGCCATCGAGCTCTTTGTGTTACTTGAGAGTATTCGTGTTCTCCCTGTCCGTAGCAGAGCGCTGTAGCTGGAGCAGGGCTTATACAGATCAGCTGTGCAACAAAAGTGAACGTGCTCATTTCCATATGAGGGTTAGGTGGAGCAACAGGATTCCCTGCTGTTAAGTGCTTGTCAAGCAGAAAATGTATTCTTCTGTCTAACCTTAAGAAGAATTTCCTTATCTCGTGAATCTCATGGTATAATTGCAAGCTGGCAAGCCTGGCTGCTTCTCTGCTGTGCGGTGCAAACCAAGTGAAAAAGGAAGCACTGAGTTTATCCATCTTGTGTAAAGACAAAGCATGTAAATATACATGTCTGTAAAAATATGGGATAGGTGGGGTTGGTGCCTGTGGCATATGATCCGTAGGACTGCCGTGTCCTGTTAAAGGTGAGTTAGTGTCTCACACTCAGACATCGCTTGATTTTTTTTTTTTTTAACTTTCACTTTTTTAATCCACCGCATTTTATAGGCTTCTGGGAAGAACCTGAACCTGAATGATGAAAGCCAGCACGGCCTGCTTATGCAGCTTCTAAAGCTCACGCATAATTGCCTGAACTTTGATTTCATTGGCACGTCAACAGATGAGTCCTCAGATGATCTTTGCACAGTGCAGATCCCAACCAGTTGGAGATCAGGTAACCTTGCTGGAGGAAGAGGGCTAATCTATAGCGTATCAGCTGAAAGTAGGGGTGACTTGATAAAGCCTTCTCTTTACTTAAACTTCTGCATACAATGCCAGATGTAAAGTCCAGCTTTTCCTTAGCGTGCTTACAGATGCAGTCCAGTGTGAGCTGCCTATCATGAGCTGTACAAACGCTCCTTTACCCTTTCAGTCTTTAACCTGCCAATTCAAGAAACAGTAAATTGTTTAAAATACATTTTTATATATATATATGTATATATAAATAATACATAACTCAGGACCTGTTCTTTACGTCTTTGCTTTTCTAACCAGTCATTTTGCAGGCAGTTTTACAAATTGCTTTTTAAAAATATTATCCTGTAATTTTGTCTTAGTACCAACGGGTTTACTTTATTTCTGGGAAAGCCAATTTAATTATGTGAAAATGTAAAATCCTTTGGAAATGTTCTTTGAGTGTAGTCCTTTATGTGACAAGTATGCACGCCATTCTTGATCTGGACAGATGAGCATTAGGTGTGTGGAAAGCAGTATAAGGCTGTGTTGTCAGTAAAGTGCTCCGTTCTGTTTCAGCGTTCTTGGATTCTTCGACCCTTCAGTTGTTTTTTGATCTCTATCATTCCATCCCTCCTTCGTTTTCTCCTCTGGTAAGTCTAGTGTTTACGTTCCTTACAGACTCCACTACCAGAAGGTGTTGTAGGATTCACCTGGGAGGCTTCCTGGTGGTTAAAATATCACAGAAGGGCTTCAGACAGTTCCTTTCTTTTGATGGCACTGCCTTGTGATGCCCTGACAAACGGGAGGCTGCTCTGGTTCTGCCACTGCTGATGGTTTTCATGCGTCTGCAGGTTTTGGAAGCGACCTAAGAGCAGCTTGTTTGTTGGAAGTCCAGTCTGCTGCTTTTATCCTTGCATAGCCTGGAGTCTGTGCTAAATCTGCCAGGAAGCCCTTTCTGAGAGCTGTAGCTTGTTATTTCCACAGTATCACTTAGTTGATCCTAAAACCGTTCTGCAAGTAGGTACCAAGTCTGGGAGCACAACCGAGGAATGTAATTCATAATTCTCTTTCCACACTTTAAAACGAGGCCATGTCCCAGTTGGATGAAATGGCCAACAGCACAACTGAACTAAAAGTTTTATTATTTCTTCTTGGAAAAAAAGTTTGCCTGCCAGGCATTTATCTAGCTGATAAATATTTTTCATAACTGATGTTAAGATGAAAACATGCCCTTTGGCTAAGAAGGGAAGGGTCCTTCAGAAGTACTTTTTCCGCTGAGACTCTCAGCACTGTTCATTACGTTGAAGGGTTACTTGCTAATTCTGAATTTAGAGCCTCAGATATTCACGAGAGATTTTTAAGTGAGAGACTTTTTTTTTGTTGCTGAACAGAAATCTGAAGCAGTTAAGCCTTTAATTGTCCTGAGTCTTTGATCATTAAATGTAAGATCCACCAAGAATGAGGGGCTTCACGGTGAGGCAGGTAGTTGTTACGCTGGTCGGAGGGAAAGGGCTTTGCCTTCAGATGCAGATTCCAGAGCAGTGGCCATAACTGACTTGCCTCTGCTGTTCATGGCCCCGTTCACCTGCCTGCCATTCACTACTGCACCTGTACCGTTAGAATTTGCTCTCAATTAAATTTCAGAGGTTTACGTATCATCTGCAATGCTTTTCCAAGTCTGTGTAAAATTGACTAGTTTTTCTTCCCTATGCTAGCGTATTTTTAGACTTCCGTGATCTGTGTTCTTCATTCAAAGAAATCTCATTGTTTTGCGGGCACATAGCAGAGTTTGCAACACACCTTTGACTGCCAGGACAGAGATGTTGTTCCTCTGGGCGTTGTGCTTTTATCCCTGCTGTAGTTTGTATCTACGTTTCTATGTAGACTGCACAGAATTGCAAGGTTGATGGCTGTAGTTTCAAATCCTCTTTTTGGACTGAAGGAGCTGATATGTGGCATGAGCATCAAACTTAAATGATTTGTTGTGTCATGAAAAGGAAGCACACGGTGTTCATTTCTGTGTTCTAATCTCTCCCTTTTTTCTTCTTGCCCCTTTTAGGTTTTATCCTGCTTAGTGCAGATAGCCTCTGTACGCAGATCCCTCTTTAACAATGCAGAAAGAGCAAAGTTTCTATCTCATCTTGTTGATGGAGTTAAACGAATACTGGAAAACCCACAGGTGAGTGTCTTGGATGCAGTCAGTGGAATTCTCTGCTTCCTCTGCATCAGGTTTCTTCACCAAAAATACTTTCTAATGCATGTGTCCCACCTGTGGCACTGGGAGAAGGGTGCAACATCGTGCTGCTCTTTCTTTTCCTTTCTCTACTCTTCCACCATAAATCTGTGCCCCTTCCTGTTGCTGAGTAGTGCTGTTTCTTAATTCTTCTCTTTTTTTCTCCTCTCAGAGTTTGTCAGACCCTAATAACTACCATGAGTTCTGCCGATTGCTGGCACGATTGAAAAGCAATTACCAGCTGGGAGAGCTGGTGAAGGTGGAGAACTATCCCGAAGTCATCCGGCTCATTGCCAACTTCACCGTGACCAGCCTACAGGTACCAAATCATCTGTCCTAAGTGGGTGTTTATTCCCCCTGCTGTCTCTTAAAACGAAACTGTAACCCTTTTGTCTGTTCTTAGCCCCTTATTTTGCAGAAGATTTGTCGATTTTGTTTGTTTGTTTGTTTTAACCAAAAAAAAGCCCTGCAGTATCTGTGACAGAATCCTGCAGCGTAGCGTTGATTATGCTGTGAATTCCTACTGAATGGAACAAGAACAGTATGTGGGGGAAGGCAGGGTTGCTATGCCTCTAGAGTCTTCCCATGCCCTAGCAGGGGGAAAAAATCACAACTTGTTAAAAAAGGCTTATTTTTAGACTTAAGTATCGCTTCATTATTAAAATGCAGTTGCCAGCATCACTAGTAATAGGAATATCTTGCCATGTTCCCACTGAGGTTTCCGCTAGTGTATAACTTGTAACTACACCACTGCACAGAATATGGTTAAAAAATGTTATAGTTCACATAAATAATAAAAATTTAACAAAGTCATTGTCTGGAGAACGGCTTCAAAGTGTACAATTTGTCTGGGGAGCTGTCTGCAGCATGCTACAGGATGAGCTCAGCAGTTCTTTGGGACCAAAGACTTTGGCTCAGCCACACAGCATCCTTCACTCTTCACTGATTGCCCTTTGACCTTAGGTGCTGAAATTCATTGTTAAAATTGGCAACCACATCGCTAAAGCTTTTAGATGATGCCCTTTACGTGCTATGTAAGTCAAAACAATCTGGATGAAATAATCAACATCACATTTCCTTTCCTTTTCTTTCTGTTCCTCTCGGTAGCACTGGGAGTTTGCACCGAACAGCGTTCACTATCTCCTGAGCTTGTGGCAGCGGCTGGCGGCGTCGGTGCCCTATGTGAAAGCCACAGAGCCTCACATGCTGGAGACGTACACACCAGAAGTCACAAAAGCATACATCACGTCCAGACTGGAATCTGTACACATCATATTGAGGTAAGGGAAGCAGAGAGATGGCAGCGCTTCTGCTGCAGGCACCGGAACCTACTGCAGAAGGCTCTAGCCTGTTCTGTTCTGAGTTGTCTTTCCAAAATGGATGTGACTGCAGGAAGTTTAGTGAGTCACCGAGGGGTTTTTCAGGGAGACTTACCTAGACTGCATATTCTGTGTCTTATACAAAAGAAAGCGTGCACTTTTTTAAAGCTTTCTTTTTTCTTTAGAACTTAGTCAGTCTCAAATGGCTGAGATTGATCTGAGTGGTTTCAGAGATGGGCGGAATTCATCTTACCCAGTGTTATACATCTGCAGCATGCCATTTACGCTCTGAATTGCCATCGTAACAGAGAGGAATAAGTATGCAAAGTATGATTCACCTAATTTTTAGGTATCTGCTGCAGGATGGCATAAATTAGACCTAAAAGTATCTTTTTTTTTTCCCTCCTTTGAGTGTAAAGGCAGCCTGGAGGACTCTGCTGCAGTGCCTGTATTTGTGTGGGATGAGTTCCACCTTGTGTTTGTGTGTGTTGGATGAAAACAAATGGTCGAGTATAGAAAAATAATCTGAGTGCCTCTCTTAAGGGAAGACAGATCGAGTTATCCCTTTTTAGCTCTCTAACAATGCATGGGTGGAACAGCAGGTTTATTTAGTTTTGGTGTTCACAATACGACTTAGTATTGAGGTTAATGTATTTAGAGGAAAAGGAAACTAAAGCATTGAGATGGAAAGCTTTGTTATATAAAGACAGCCAGGCAGAGAACTTGCTCTTGGCTCTGCACGTTCTATTCAAAGATCTGGATAAACATAACGATGTAAGAAGAGCTTACTCATCCCAGCTCCTGATGGCCCTTCCACCTGAACCACGCATGTTTTTCTGATTTATGGCTCCGGTAACGGTCAGATTATTACATCAGCCTGTAGCTCTCCATCATGACAAACACTAGAGGCAGAGACTTTACTCACTGGAATTGCTGTGTGCCTCGGAAAAGCGTCTCCTGTCTGACAGAAATAAGCTTATGTTGCGGGTTAGGCCATCTTTGCGTTTTAAGTCCTTTTCTAATCTTCTTTCTTGCTGCACAGGGATGGTTTGGAGGATCCACTGGATGATACTGGCCTCGTACAGCAGCAGCTGGACCAGCTCTCCACCATCGGCCGGTGCGAGTATGAGAAGACCTGCGCTCTGCTTGTGCAGCTCTTCGACCAGTCAGCCCAGTCCTACCAGGAGCTGCTGCAGAGCGCCACCGCCAGCCCCATGGATGTTGCTGTACAAGAAGGTGAGCACCTTTGGGGAACAACGACCTGCAAGCTTGCAGTGGGTTGCCCGTCCTCCAAAGTACTGTTCCAGAAGCCTGCATTCCTGGTGAACACCATACAGTGGGAAGCCAGACCTCGCAGGTGTTCCCCTGGGGAGGTGCTTGTATGGTGCCGAATGTCCTTGGCTGTGGACAGACACTCCCAACACACACAGCACTGCCGGCTGACGATATTGCTGTCCTGCAACTGACTGCACAACTCTTGGGGGAAATTATTTAGTCATCTCCTTGACCTGTCTTTCAGAGACGAGTTATGAGGATGTTGCCCAATCTATGGGTTGTCCACAACCACCTGCCCAACCTGCCTTCTGGCTGAGAGAGGGTGTGGAGTGCTCATCTGAACCTGCCCACTGCTTACATGGCAGAAGCCTCCGGCTAGTGGTCGATAACGAATAATTGGGAGTGGGGTTTTCAGCTGGTGCCGGTGTCTGAAGGAGAGTGTCTGTCTGCAGCGTTGGGTGGGCTCTGCATGCAGGTGTTGTACTTGCACACCTCTTTGGTTTAGGAATTATAGAGAAGCAGTTCCTTCGGAGGCTCAGGTATAGCTGTGTTATGCCCCTTCTGTAATAACTGTAGCTGGCTTATCCTTCCTTGCAGGAATTGGGCACATCAGCACAACTATAGAAACTACAGCTTCCTTCTGAAGCAATATTGGCTGAACTAACGCAGTGCAATATTGTGTGGGCAAAACTCCGTATGATGTTGACTTCTCCATCAGCCACATGTGTTTTGTGAAAGAATAACGCTGCCTGCTGGCACCTCCACATGTTTAAATACACAGAATGCACTTTTGCAAGAAAGTGGCTTTCTGCAGTGGAACGGCTTTAGATAATGAAAATCCTGTAGGCAGATCTGGCATTCTGGTTTCTTTTCTAGTAAAGTCATGCCTGCCCTCCACCGAGTGGAGACCTGAGTAATTTTGGTGTATTTGGCACTACAGCAGAAAGATACTCCTCGTGAATCCTGTCTTTGCCAAACTAAACTGCAAGTCTCCCCAGCTTCCTCCTTGTACTGTGTGACGTGCTTGGTTCTGATGTCCTCTGTTGGTTTCAGGGCGCCTGACGTGGCTCGTCTATATTATCGGGGCAGTGATTGGTGGTAGGGTCTCGTTCGCCAGCACGGATGAGCAGGATGCGATGGATGGCGAGTTGGTTTGTCGGTAGGGATACTGACTGTTTTCTAGCTGCACCACTCTTGAAGTTGAAGAATTGCTATCGTGAAGCTGCCACCATGTTCTTCCCCTCTTTTCACTGAAAAGAATACAGAATTGGCCATCCTGAGAGAAGAGATTGGCAGCACTGGCTGGAGCCACACAGCAAATTTCTGCTGTAGCTTGACTAAATTGGAAAGTCTGGGTTGTAAGAAAGACCATGAGAGGGGAAGAGCATGAAAAAGGGGAGTTTATACTGGGCTTAAATGCATGCATTGGAGTAGAGCTAAATGCATGACGGTTCTTTTCTGGGGTGGGGGGAGTCTTTTTCCTAGTTAATAATCCAAAATGGGTTTTGTCCTTAAATGTATTGCAAGTATTGTAGTTTTTCTATAGCTGTTAAAACTTTATGCTGTCTTCCGACACCTGATGGATTTGGGGGATTGTAAATCCTTTGCAGTGCAAGCTGTATTAGATGGATGTGAGAACATGTAGCCTACTGCTCATGGACTACCTTGAGTCACACCGAATGCCTCTTAGTCCAGAGCCTGATTGCTCTGCTCTGGAAGCTAGGGTAGGAAGAGAAGCTAACCTGTGAAAGTACGGAATTTGGCCTGTTGGTGAGCCATGGCTAACAAATAACATCAAGCACTGGCTTCCCAAGTAGCTGATGAGTTACTGAAGGGGAAATGGTGAGACCTTGTACGTATTTCAGTAACAATTAGTGCCAGCGTATATGATAGACGTGCAGAGAAATCTGTTTATCTTCTGTCCCACCCTGCTTTGTGGCACTTGCCAAAAAGGGGCGTCATTTCTTTTGCCCCCTGCTCTGTTGCACGTGTTGCCCTGCAATCCCTCCACCCCTTCCTCACCGGCGAGGTCCACTCGTGCAGGACCTTGGCACTGACCCTGCGCACAGGTTGTTTCCACGGGGAGCCCAACAAAAGCCAGGAGGGAGCGTCATTTACAGTGTGGAGCAGGTAGTGGTTTCTCTGGTGGGTTTGAGAACTAGTTGGGCCGGTCGCTGGATCAGCGTGCTAAAGCACCTGAAGCTCACTTCTGCAGCAGGCTGAAACCAAGGCCTTGCATCCCTGTTAGAAGGGACACAAAAGCCTCATAATGGCCTCGCACAGAAGAGGAATGCACCCTAGTCAGCGTTTTGTTGTCAGTTTTGTCAGCTGTTGACCCAAAACAGCACCTCAAAAAGTAAAAATCACACACCCTGGAAGCACCACCGTGGGCCAGAAGCCCTTTGCTCTCCCTGCAGCCAGCAGCAGTGACGTCTGGTTTTCTCTCCTCTCTCCAGGGTGCTGCAGCTGATGAACCTCACGGACTCACGGCTGGCGCAGGCTGGGAATGAGAAGCTAGAGCTTGCCATGCTGAGCTTCTTTGAGCAGTTCCGCAAGATCTATATTGGAGATCAGGTGCAGAAGTCTTCCAAGGTAAATTCCCTCTGTCTCTTCATGCCAGGTACAGTAATAACCTCACTTCTTTAAATGAAGCAGGTTGCACTACTTGTTTTCTTTTCTTGATGGCTGAAATATTTGAGACTTGTCTGCTCTGTTTCCTAGGCTGTGTTCCTTTCCTGTCCAGCGTTATCGCAAACCCTGAGCTGTCTTTGTGCTCTGTATGCCTGAGGAAGGAGCCAGTGATTGTGACAGTAGCCTAGAGCCTGTAGAACCTGAGATCTGGGTTCGGTTTTATCTACTTACTTGGTTCCTTCTGTGACTTCATATGAGTCCCTTAAGCCCACATACATGTGAAAGTCACTTGATACATAAATACGCGAGGAGCCCAAGCCTTTCCATTTGAGCCTTGCTTCCTCAGCTCTGAAGTGAAGATAAATACCCCTACTCCTACAGGGTATTTTTAAATGTACTGGACTCTAAATGCCTTTTTGCATCTTTACACTTTTTGCATCTTCAGAGTTGCAAAATACTTCAAAAATGATGTAAAGAATGGGAAAATCCATATTGCAGAAAGTGGTTTTCTTCCTTTCCAATAGCCTGTGGCCTTTTGTCCCCCCTGGAGACTCCAGAGCAGCGATGTGACAAGGGGATTAGACTTTCAGACAAACTCAGTAAGGTGCCACGTGCAGCTGCGGGAGGAGGAGCACAGCTATTATGTCTCCTTTCCCTAGGAAAATCTGGTGCCCAGCTTCTGGAAACAGTATTAGAAGCTGCTGTGACCAGTGATTTGACTAGTGACCCTCTCAAAAAGAGGTAGCAGTGATTAGGGCAGGTATTCATCAGATCACAAGCATCTCTGTGCTTTGTTTTGCTTCGTATGGGAAAGCCCCGAGTTTACACCTTCCCAAGGATGAGTGCTGCAATTTGAGGCCAAGTGAAAATCAAATAATCCTTGATCGTTGCTTGTGTTGTTGGCAGCTTATAAATTGGTGTTACTTTTCTCTCCAGCTGTACCGCCGTCTCTCAGAGGTCCTGGGGTTGAATGATGAGACCATGGTCCTGAGCGTCTTCATAGGGAAAATGTAAGTGTTCCTGCTTGCCGGCATCAGAGATTCCAGGGTTTATCTGAAGGTGTAACCAGGAAAACTGGAATATGAGGGAGTGTTGTTCAGTCTAAAGCTTGTAACATCTGGCTGCTTGCCAGAATTACAGGCTGTGATCGGGGGCTTAAATCACGCGCAGCATCCAGGATCGATTTATCCATCGTGGATCTAGCCTGGGCTATGGAGACACAAAAATAAGCCGCACACCAGGATAATGGATTCTTTTTCCAGTGCCTGCTTAGTAAAAGCAAAGTCAGAGAGGGGACAGCCTCAAATACTCATGCCCTGTACCATGCCAATCACCAGCCACGAAAGCTCTATGGGGAGGGGACTGCTCCTTCAAAGGTTTTCTTTGCAAACTGTGCTGTTCAGTACCAGAGTAGCGCAAGTCCTTTTCCCAAAATTCTGTGTAAAATTCTCAAATTCTGCTGGACACCCTATTCGGCCTGCTCCTTGGCAGCTCTCCTCTGGACCGAACCCATCAACTGGCTTTTGTCATGCCTTTGGCAGCCTCCATTAGCATTTTGAACCACTTCACTGGCTCCAGGGCTGAATAAATCCCAGTGCCGTGCGCCTGGAGACGCGCAGCCTCTGGCTCCCCCTTGATTTCTGTAGCATCGCCCCCTCTTTACCCGCATGGGGCCTTGCCTACCCTCGCGCACCCGAGCTGCGCGTCCGCAAGGGGTGAAGTGGCTCTCCTGGAAGAAGCAAGGGCTACTAGAATTCTGCAGCTGACAGTGGATGGTGCAGGTGCAGAATTGCATACGTCTGCATGTAGTCACTGCCGCAGAATTCTCTTACCCTTGCTGCAGAAACCAGCCCTGGAGTGCCACAGAATTCCAAGGGCCTGGGTATGGGCCAGTGTAGCTTGGGACCCAAGTAGTGAAGATTATCTGAAGGATAATTTTCTAGTCAACCAAATGTAAGTACAGTGATTTTATACCAATATTTTGTGGCTTGTGATGTCTGTGGTTTCGGTGGAGGGTGGAGCTGATGATGTTGGGTGACTTTTGCCTGGAAGAATCCGCCGCACAGCAAAGGGGAGGCCGAGCAAACCCCTCTGATCCGTCCTTGTTGTCCTCTTCCGTAGCATCACCAACTTGAAGTACTGGGGTCGGTGCGAGCCTATCACCTCCAAGACACTGCAGCTGCTCAATGACCTCTCCATTGGATATCCTTTTCAGAAGAGCTGTGGGTGTGCAGGACGCTTGTAGGATGGGGGAAGAGCGACCCAGATGCTTGGCTGGAACAGGAGCGCTCTGCACCTAACAGATTCCTGAACCCCTTCATCTTTTGGGTAGTGAGAAGATAGAAGAGTGCGAGTGCGTGGTCAGTGCCTTATTTATCTGCTGTGTTACAGTGGATGGCTGTAGTACTGTAGGATTTTTAACTTCGGATCATAATTGCTTTGTAGCTTACCCTTCATAGTGTTAATTTGCTGACAGTCGTAGTCTGTCCTACTTGTTCTTCTTGCCAGAGTAAATGAAAATGGTCACTGCGTGTCTCTGCAGTAGAGATGCATGCAACCTGGTAAGAGTTGCTCTTGAAACGTATTAAAGAGAACCTAGAACATATTAAATAGAATAGACATAAGTTCCCTTCCAATTTTGCCCCAGAAAGTGCTTTGCAAGCATTGCAAGAGGTTTTCTGCTGACTTTGCTGCTTCCTTAACACCGCCTTCACATACAGCAGTGTTAGAAAGCTGGTGAAACTGAGCGCCGTACAGTTTATGCTGAACAATCACACGGTAAGTCCTTTCCCCTTCTGCTGCTTGTCTCACAGAGAACTACATCGGCCTTTTTGCAGCTTAGATAATCCCCTAATTTTAACACCTGGGCACGCTTTTGAAGTTCACCTGTCTCCCAGATGCTTTCATACACTGATGGAAGCCTCTAGAAGATGGGATCTCTGTTCCATCTCTCTTTCTTCAAAGCCTGCCCTTCAATTTTGAGAGGTGGTAATTATGTGGTACCTTTCATCCCAGAAGGGTTAATATGGGGCTCTCTTTGCTCTCCACCAAAAGACAGCCATCTCCAGTGGGAAATGTGGGAGACAGATGATATCGCTGCACAGGCAGGTAGAGAGCAGTGACGCTGGTCATGAAATTTAAAGCAAATTTTAATGCCCTAGCTTTCATTCTAAAAGTGCTGATTTGGAGGAGTGCCATCACTCACAGCAGTGAGGATGACAGAAGCCTTGTTCCATGGTCACTGCTAGCACGGTACTCCCTGTGCGGATCTGGAATACTGACTTGAAATCAAAAACATCAGAACGTGTGATTAGAAGCGAGCAGCAGAGCACATCAGATTTACGACTCGCCTCTGGGAGCGCGTGGTCACTCGCTGCTCTGATGCTGTAGCGATAGGGCTCCTGCAACCGCATCCAGAAGGTTTGGATGGACTGGTTGAGCGAGGCACTGTGTTCCTTCATCTGGGGGATGTTTTACTGGCAGAGTCGCGTGTGCTGGTCCAGAAACTGCACCGAGACTGCTCCGTCTGGGGCTGCCTCTTCCCTTGGGGAGTGTAGGCAGGGTAACCAGGGTCTGCAGAAGCCCATTTCCAGCAGCTTTAGCACCCGGAGGGTCCGCAGGACTAAGAGGGGCAGATGGCTCCTCTGATCTGGAGGGAAAGCAAGGCTTCTTGTTCACCGGGTCCTGGGAAATTCCCAGATGGAAGGTGATAGTGCTGATACCTGCAGCCAGGAGAGCTCATGGGCAGCGCTGCTCCAAGCGTGGCGGCACGGTGCGTGTTGCCCTCTGGTGGCACGTTCTCCAAGACAACCCACAGCTTGGTTGTCTTCATCCCTGCACAGGATGAGGATTAGATGGGAGAACGAGGGATCCGTCACTGACCCAGCCCCTAATGCAGGAGCCTGTTCAAGCAGGTGGTTCCCCTTTAACCTGTGTCATCTCTTCTGTTTGCAGAGTGAGCACTTTTCCTTCCTGGGCATTAACAATCAGTCTAACCTGACTGACATGAGATGTCGGACTACGTTCTACACTGCACTTGGGCGTCTCCTCATGGTGGATTTAGGTACTTCTTAGGTCTTTTCCTGAGATCCAGAGCAAAGTGACGACTTTGTGGTTTGGGTGCTGCAAGTTGGATATGGGCAGCGGTAGATTACCTGTCTGGAAACGTGGTCTCCTTGCCTCCAGCTGCGTGGGTGACCGGTGTCTGAGTGTCTCAGCACAGGCCGATCTGCGGGGATGTGCAGTCTATTTCCTCCTGATTTCTTTTTTATTTCAGGGGAAGATGAGGATCAGTATGAGCAGTTCATGCTTCCCCTAACAGCTGCCTTTGAGACCGTGGCACAAATGTTCAGCACAAATACTTTCAATGAACAAGAGGCAAAAGTAAGTTGGGCAGGACCTTCCCTGCTATCCGTGCTCTCTGTACTCTTACCCTTCGGGGTTTTGACATTTTCAATTCAGACACACAGGAGGGAGTAAATAATTCCTGCAGAGAGAGAGAGCCCGTTTCCCCTCTGAACAAGACAAGTAGATGGCTGGAGTGATGGGAAGCTGTGGTGTTCCCTGTATTCCTTGGGGTCTAGCTCGTAATTTAAGCTGTGAGGCTCATCAGCCAGCTCTCCTTCTGCTGGGAATGGAATACGCCAGTACTGTCACTACGCTGGTTCAGTTTAAAAATGGTTTCTGACCCTGAAGGGGAAGAACTGTCTAATTTGGAATCAGCAGCCAGCACAGAAAGGTTGTGTTGCTGCTGGGATGGGAGGAAGGGACGTTGCCCTGGGCTGGAGGAGCCGGGGAGGGAAGGATCCATTCGTGTGTCATGTTTTAACGTGTCGCTTCTTTTGCAATGCAGAGAACTTTGGTTGGTTTGGTGAGAGACCTGAGGGGAATAGCCTTTGCCTTCAATGCCAAGACCAGCTTCATGATGCTCTTTGAGTGGATGTATCCTTCCGTTCATTGCCTGTGAACTTGAGCCGTCTTGTCCTTTAGGGTGGGGGAACTCTGGCTGAATGCATCCAAATGCTCCGTGTTCCCTGCTAAATCCTGGCTGGGGTGGGAAGAGAGGAATCTTCACTTTTATAGTACGCGGTGTCCTGTCTGTGAGCCCTAAAATAGCTTTGACTTTGTCTGCCTGCAACCAAGTCAACCTAGAAACCTGCTCAAGGCGGAATCATTGGGGTTTTCCAAGTGGCCCTGAAGAGATCTGACTTGTAACGCCCAGTGGTTTTTAATGGGATACGTGCAGCTCAGCAGCAACAAAAGTTTTGCTCACTAAAGCCAACAGTGGTTGGTATCTTTGTCCTCTTGATGAGGGCATAGCTGCTTAAAGAGCACAGTATCTGGACTCCGAATTTCTCTTTGGCTGGTGAAGGTCAGCTGTCTGCCGCACTGACAGACTTTTGTGTGTCTTCCCTTTTGTCCAAAACCTTTTTGGTTTGGTTTGTCCTACCAGAAGTATGTGTGCAATCCCTTCAGTGGGCCTAAGATTTTTCTCTGCTAAAGCAGACCCTGGCAAGCAGCATCAGCTCTGCTTAGCGTCGTTAATCAGCTGCTTTGCAAGGCTTGGATGCAGTGCCCAAAACGTGCCTTTTGGTCAGAGTTGTGACCTTTCTTCTTCACACAAAGCACCGAAGCTCCTTAGCTCTCGCCTTGCAGCTACCCATCCTACATGCCGATTCTACAGCGGGCAATTGAGCTCTGGTACCACGACCCAGCCTGCACGACGCCTGTCCTCAAACTGATGGCGGAGTTGGTGCATAACAGGTATGAGCCTCCAGGCTGGCAGGGATGTGTGTCTGCCTGCTGTCTGTCTGCTGCTTCAGCCGCTGTGTGGGTGTCGATGCCCAGTTGTGTTCTCTCTGCTCCGGTCTATTTATACTCTGCGGGCTGCCAAGGGTGGGAGGTGGGAAGCCTGGCATTGTTTCAGCTGGGAGGAAAATCTGATAGTTCACAGATAGCTGTTGTGTCACGAGTCAGTGAGAGCAGGAGACAAGATCAGTAAGCGTTCTGAATTTCTTCAGCATTTGTTTCTAAGGATGCCACCGTAAGATGGAAGCAGGCGAGTCGTGCTAATTTTTAAAACCTGTCTTTAAAATCAAACGGGTGCTGTTCTGTCTGGCAACCAGATGACCACTTCTGCTTTAGACCACGAGCTCTTTCTGCCAGCAGAGAGGTACTCTGACGCTATTCAGATAATTCAGAGGCTGTCTAATCTGGCAGTGGAAGGTTGCCAAGACGTTGCTTCGGCCTGCAGCCAGCTGAACACAACCCTATAGGAAGGGACCATTGTTACAGCCAAGTGGAAAGGACACGAGGTTCAGACGCAGCCGTTTCAGAGTTGTTGAGAATCTGTGCTGTCAGGGTGCTTACCCCAGCTGAGTGGCATCTTTGCAGCAGGAGCAACCTTCCTGGAATACGTCCACTCGTTTATTCCGAAGGTGAACTGGACAGCTCACTGCACATCAATTTTCAGATCTATTCACTGCAGGGGAAGAAATGCCAAGCTCTGAACTCTTGGTCGTGTTATGAATAGGAGCCAGTCAGCCTGCCCGACAATGCTGGCTTCCAAGATGTTCGCTGTGTTTGTGTACAGTAGCCTGGTGACTATTGCCAAGACAGGATTTCCAGCCTCAGACTTGTAATATTCCTCATGTCTGTGACGTAGAGGCACTTTCTTCTGCGACAGCAGAGCTCGTCTGTCCCTGAGAGGTTGTGTCCTGCCTGGTGGTGGTAAGGAGCAGCAGTACTCCACCAGAGCGGGGCCTTCGGGGAGCTGGGGCGGAGGCTGCCCCAGCACACAGCAGCACCTGGAGGTCCTGGTGTGTGGGCTTTGTTTTCCTCCGCGGGTATGTTTGAGATCCAGTTTATTTTCTGTCTTCCCGTTAGGTCCCAACGGCTGCAGTTTGATGTGTCCTCACCAAACGGCATCCTGCTCTTCCGAGAAACAAGTAAAATGATAACTACTTATGGTGAGTGTGCAGCGGGTGGGATGGGATGCGCTTGACTCCTCTGCTCGCTTGGGGAGTGAGGGCTGGGCTCTTGCCAGCTCGGAGAATGATCCTGGGCTGGCAGGCAGTGCCACATCACTTGCTGAGTGCATGCTCAGATCCAGGGAGATGCTTCTGCTTGAAGTCCTGGGTGGGCGGGCAAACAGAACCGCCAGGGTGTTTGCCATGCGATCGAGGAGGAAAGTGACAACAATGAGCAGGAAGCCCAGCTGAGCCCCGTGTGAGCCTGCGGGGTGACACGGGCAGACCTGCAAAGCAAGTGGAGAGCAGCGATCCTGTTGTTGTGCATCCTGTTTCCACAGCAAAACTCCATGCGGATGTTCTCCCCGATTCCTAGTAGAGCCGTGCTTTTAACTTGTAATGGGGTCTTTAACTGCTGCCTGGGAAATAAGTCGTCTTTGGTGCTTGTGGCTGACTTGTCAGTCGCTCCTTAGGGCTCTACCTTTGTGTTTTTCCTGCCCCCTGGGGGAGAAGGGGTTTGGATGTGGTTGCTGAAATACTGAGTCCGCTTCTGTGCTCGTGCAGGAAATCGTATCCTAACGCTTGGGGAGGTCCCAAAGGATCAAGTCTATGCCTTGAAGCTCAAGGGGATTTCCATCTGCTTCTCTATGCTGAAGGCTGCACTGAGCGGGAGCTACGTCAACTTTGGGGTCTTCCGCCTGTACGGGGATGATGCACTGGACAATGCCTTGCAAACTTTTATCAAGCTTCTGCTTTCCATCCCGCACAGCGACCTCCTGGTAAGCCGACACCTGTGATTAGCAGCGCAAACACGCGGCTAGGAAAGACAGGGCTGGAAGATTATACGGTAAAGGAATGCTTTAATCACAGAGACGAATGAGCTTGTGCCACCTCCTGGAACCCCAGTGAGGCACAGGCCAGCAGGAAATCGCAGCTCCTGGAATGTGCAGCAGCAGGGCCCGCGTGAAGGCTGCAACCCCAGCACCCAAGGGTGCTCCTCTCTCCAGTAGGGTACGCTCCAAGTCTCAGCAAAGCAATTACCAAAACAATTGCTTCTCTACCTGCAAAAGGCTTCCTGCGAGTGAGGGATTGTTCTTCCCTGTATTGCCTGTGGGCAGAGATCTCGGTGCATCAGCAGTAATCAACTCAACTGCAGTACTCCGTTTTACAGCAGAACTTTGAGGCCCTCTCAGCACAGTCCTAGTCCTCAAAATATTGAGGAGAGAGGGCAGCATACTCCTCCCAAGTCTTTACTCGTCTCATAGCGGGATGTGAAAGCTGTTGCCGTCTCTGTGACTGCATTCAGCACGTTCTTAATCCAATATGCTGGTAGCCAAACCATTGCTCTTGAGACACGCAGCTCGTGGGCAGCTCAAATCAAATTCTTGAGACAGGGCTGGGTTGCAGGACTGCCAGGAGAGCCCCCCCCCCCAATCTGGGGTTGCCAGGAGATCTGTGGCACTGACTGCAGGAGGAATCGGCAGCACAGACTGCTGAGCCCAGCACCGTGCCTGCGTATTTGTAGGTGATCTGGCACGCTGCAGCGGACACCTGGAGAGCTTTTCCTATCTCTGCATCTCCAGCACTGGCAGTAGTCAGGGAACACTCCCCGTCCTAAGTGAGCGAAGCGGTGGGGAAAGATGTTCTGATAGAGCAGTGTTGGGAACCTGCTGGGCCGTTGTTGCTGGAGCCTGTTTTGAAAGGTAGTTGGTGGGAGACAAGGGGGGAAAAGGTGTTGGCCCAGAAGTTATTCTGTGCGAGAGGTTTGTTTGTTCTCTTTCCAGGAGGTTCGGTAAGCAGTTTTCGTTAATGAGCGGGTTGGGTACGCGCCGCTGCAGAAGGTAGCTGATGGTTGCAGGCTAGGCAAGAGGCCTCAAGTCTTTCTCTCTTTCTCTGCAGGATTATCCCAAACTCAGCCAGTCCTACTATTCCTTGCTGGAAGTTCTTACCCAGGACCACATGAACTTTATTGCCAGTCTGGAGCCTCATGTAATCATGTATATTCTCTCTTCCATTTCAGAAGGCCTCACTGCACTAGGTAACTCCCTCTGCTCTCTGCTACGCTCTTAGGGCTTTGATTTGGAAGTGGGGAATGATTTGGGTTGCTTTAAGTGCCTGGTATTTCAGATAACAGATAAGATGAATGTTGTGAATGGATTTCAGGAGGATTTTCACCCCTGTTGAAGCTGGAACACTAGAGACAACGAATATGTCAGTGAGGAGTGGCTGATTGTTTCAGGGTTAGGTGGTTCTTGGTGCTTAAAAGGTCCTTAAAAGGACCTAAGAAGTCCTTAAAAGGGCCCAGATAAATGGTGGTGTTTCCCTGGGAGCCTGCCCAGGTGCCTCTGAGCAAGGTAAATGCTGGCGATGTCCCACTATCTCCATCTTTCCCCTTCTTGCAGACACCATGGTTTGCACAGGCTGCTGCTCCTGTTTGGACCACATCGTCACCTATCTCTTCAAGCAGCTGTCCCGCAGCACCAAGAAGAGGACCACACCTCTGACCCAGGAGAGCGACCGGTTCCTGCACATTATGCAGCAGCATCCAGAGATGATTCAGCAGGTAAAGACCGAAGGCGGAGGGCCTTGTTGTGGCACGGCACGGTGAACTCCCTGATAAGCCTGAATTGTCTTAGCGTGATGTAACACGGGGACTGCGTGCTCCCTGCTCTAGACCTCCGGGCTTTTCCTGAGGAGAAAGGAGAGGTGCAGCACTAGCCAGAAAATCCTACGCGCTCATCATATGGTAGGTCTGATTCAAAGCCACGTTTCAGGGCCGTGGTTCTCCCTGTGCAAGGAACACCGTTTCAGTGTCTCGAGCGTGAAAGGAAGTAGCCAAAATGAGCTTTTGTCTGTCTTTAAAACAGAAATGTAGTTACAGGTGGTGCTGGCAGTTTGTGGAAAGGAAGCCAGGCAGCATCCATCCAACCACAGAGCACGCAGGCTGCTGCTGCTGCTGCAAAACATGATTTGTTTAAACACCTTGGAACAATTCAGGGGTGCACGTGCACTCGCGGCAGAGCAGGCACCACAGGGTCCCCGTGCTTAACCAGGCTGCGCTTAGACTTCAGCGTACAGGAACAAATCTCTGCCGCAGCTCTCACGTTGGGAGCACGCGCAGGTTAGCTTTGCTGCCTGCTGGAGCACGTGCTGCCTTGGCACCGCTCGGCCCTGCATCCAGAAAGGCCTCTGCAGGGTGAATTTGGTAACGGAGCTCTACAAGCTGGCAGCACATCTGCCATCTGCCTCCATCTGCACGCCTCTGAGAGACGCAGAGCTCGCTGGGTTTTGTCTGTCTTGGTCAGGAGCACGTGCGATGGCAGAGGATCTGTAGGGAGCTGAGACGGTTGGCTTGCTTAGATCAGTCTTAGCTCAGCATATACGTACACGTACCCTGTAGTTTAGGCACCTCTGTGTGCCGCTTCCTGATGACAGATGATGCTGCTCACACAGGTTTTGGTTCTGCTGCTCCAGAGGGCCCTGCGTTGGGATCTGAACATCCACACCTTGCAGCAGAACGCTTTTATACGCCTCCTGCCTGCCTTCCAACAGCAGTGCTCGTTGCGTGCCTGACAGTGTTAGCCAAGCTCACTCGCTGGTACTTGTCAAAGTGTCAGCACGACTCCCACGTGGAAGCAGGGAGTATTGTTCCATCCTTGCTGGTAGATCAAATGCAAAGTAAAGCAGGCTCTTTTGGGGCCAGAAGCTGTGTTTTCCGCGGATAAAAGAGGAACTGCATCTCCCAAACCAACTAGGTTAGATACTGGCTTCGATTCCTGCTGTTGCCTAATGAGGCCATGGAAGGGGAACACAGACACCCCTAGCGTGGACTGAGGGAGCTTCTCAGGGCACCAGAGCATGTGCTCGCATGCTCTCCGTGCGTTTAAGCTCTTGCTGTTATCCTGTTTAAGTGAAGATGAGACAATCTTCCCCTGGCTGCCCTGGGGCAGGGTAGGTTGTGTCAGGAATAAATATGTAGGTGGTGAGAGGTGCTAAGATGTGCCTTCAGTGCAGGGTTCTGCAGCAGCTCGGGGGGCTCCAGGTCTTCCTCTTGTCCCCTAATGCTGGGAGTACGGCGGCACTGAGGCTCCAACAGGAGATCACCCTGGAAGCATTAAACAAGCACGAGCTCTCCTTTGTACATGCTTGGCTTTTAAGCTCAGTGCCTGAGAGTCTTTGAAATCGCTGTTGGGCTTTCTGGCTGGGAACAGAAGCCAGCCAGCTTTCAGAGGAGGCTCCTCCTGGCAGCATGAGCACGCTGTGGCCTCGTGTGTAATGTAAGGAGGTTTTCTCCTCCTGCAGAAAGGAAGCCGTGGAGGTGAACTTGTGCTCTGAGCACGTTCCGTCCTGCTGAGGACACACCTGGACTGGACGGGCTGCATCTAAGCCTCCTTTTCCCTCTTCCAGATGCTGTCAACAGTGCTGAATATCATCATCTTTGAGGACTGCAGGAACCAGTGGTCAATGTCTCGGCCTCTGCTCGGCTTGATACTACTCAACGAGAAGGTAAACGTCCCCACCTCCGCGTGCAGCTGGAGGGCTCTCCGGGCTCGAATGATGCTTTGGGCTGAGCAGAGCAGCACAGTTGGCAGGGCAGGGAAATCAGGACTGGAGAGAGTGAGAGAGCAGGGTGCGCAGCCCTTCCCTGAGCAGCTGTGGCTCTAATGAATCCCGTTAAGTTCTCGTTTATAAGAGCACTAGGAGCCACCCAAAGAGCTGTAGCACATTTCCTCCCTCTTTCCTGTTGCGTATGCTCTGTCCTAAAGCCCAGCTGGCTAGTCCTCTAAAAGCGAACCCGGCCTTCTCGTGTCTCCTGCAGTATTTCTCTGACTTGAGGAACAGCATAGTGAACAGCCAGCCTCCGGAGAAACAGCAGGCGATGCACCTCTGCTTCGAGAACCTCATGGAAGGCATCGAACGCAACCTCCTAACCAAGAACAGGGACAGGTCAGTACCAAAAACGTGCGGCTGTGCCCGTCCCGAGGTGTGCTGAGCCCGTAGTTTAGTGCAGAGTCCAGCGCACCTCGTGGCAGCCTCACGGAGAGCAAAACCCCTGAGGAACAGGCGATGACCTCCGGCTCTAACGCGCTGCCCTGCCTCCTCCTCAGGTTTACGCAAAACCTGTCGGCGTTCCGGCGAGAGGTGAACGACTCCATGAAGAATTCCACCTACGGAGTCAACAGCAACGACATGATGAGCTGACGTCTCCCAGCTCCACCTGTACAGAGCAGCATCTCTTTGGCCTGGCCCAGAGGGGTTACCGTTTCCGATGGAAAGAAAAGAGGGCGTTTCTAATCCCTGCTCTTCCCCAGGGCTGGACTGCGGCGCTCGCTTTGGCCGTACTCCACGTCCCGAGGGAGGAGGGAACAGGAGGGGTGGTTGAGCTCACCGGGGCAGGGTGCTTCTGTTTCCGTGGGAGGGGGTGGAAGGGCAAAAGCCAGGTGCAAGAATCCAGCGTCTCCCTACCCGAACGTCTGCGTGGAACGCCAGCGCTCTGCTGCAGCCTGCCTTGTATAAACATGTACATTTTTTCATAACATTTTGAACAAGGTTTATATTGACTCAGTTTAAAAAAAAAAAAAAAAAAGTGTGATTGAAATTTTTACAGAGTCCTGGTGCACCGGTGCTGGCGTGAGGGTTGTGTATGCGAGTGAGGAAAGCGTGTCCTGCAGGCCTGAAGCTTTACTGGGCGAGGGGTGGGTGTGTGAAAGTGCAGAGATATATTTAGTGACAAGCGTAGAGAGAAGCAAAAAAAAAAAATAAATGAAAAACCAACAAAAAAAAAAAAAGACAACAAAAAAGCATTGTAAAATTCCAAATGTATATTTTTTCTTATTAAGCCCCTCGAAATCACGACTTCCTGTTACCGTCTTGCCCTTGTTATTAGGAACTCTAAGCCATGCCGCGTGATCTTCTTCATTCGTGCTTGCTCGTGGGTGTCTCTCCCGTCCCCCCGGTGTAGCAGTACCCGCTGTCCCCTCGTCCCCCCGCTGCCACCCGGGTCCTCGCCTCCCCTCCGGGCGAGCCCCGGGGCTGGCACCGCGCTGGGCGCCCGCTCCCCGGCCTCTGCTCCTTTTTTTTTTTTCCCCATCTCAGTCAAGCAGGAGGCACAGGAGGAATTGCCGGGCCGAGGGCGAGCTTCGTCGTGCTCCCGGCCACCGAGCAGCGAGCGTGAGCAGCGCGTGGGTGCTCGGCCGGGGCACGGGGCTGCTGCCCGGGGTTCTTAATAACAAGGTTTGCCTAGCATGAAGTATTTAACACCCCCCCCTCCCCTTTAAAATGATTCCATTTTTTTCTAAGTCACCATAATAAATGTTTTGGATATAAAATTTACTTACAGAGGAAAGCTGATGGGGGAGGGAACCTGTTTGCCTTGTACTTTTTCCACTATTGTTGCTGCTAGTCGTGTGCATTCTCTTGCTCAGCTCTACCCACAGACGCTCAGTCCTTAGGGTTTCAGTTTCTCTTCCCAGACACCACCTAACTCTTAATTTCCCCCCCCCCTTTTTTTTTTTTGTTCTTTCCTCTGGCGATTGTGTGTTGGGTCCTTTTTTTCGCGTGAGCAGATTGCTGGTTGACTTGTAAGGGTGTTTGCTGCATACAGTGTAAGCATTGTGACTGCAAATAAACTTCAATGGTTTCTACTGAGCTGGGCTGGCCTGTGCTTGGGAGAGGGGCCCCGCGCCGAGCTGGCCCGCGCTTTGCCGGGGTTTGTTGGGCATTTATCGGGTCACAAAGCACCTTGGAGTCGAGTGGGTGGCTCGCGCTCGGGCTCTAAGCCTCCAGCAGCAGTGCTGAAGCCTGCTGACACCACGGCAGTGAAATCAAAGTGGGTTCAGAGACGGCTCCTTAGCTTTTAGGTCTACGGAGCTCTGACACTATCAGCAGGTCCGGAGCGTTCAACACCCGCAGCACGAGGAAGGGGTTTTTTAAAACACTTTATTTACACTCTGCAAGCGGAGGCTGAGCTCCAGGGGCTCTGCACCATGAGGGACGGGATGCCCCATGCTGCCCTGCCTCACGCTGCTCATGTCCCCTGGGGAAAAGGGGCAGCAGCCCCTGGTCCGGGTGGTCTCGTCCTGCCATCGGGCGCACGCTGGAGCCGAGCTCGTCCTCACGCCGTCACTGCTTCCTCTGCCACGGCCGCCGCTGGCTTCTTGGCACTGTTGTAGACGACGCTGTTGCAGCCCTCTCTGTTCCGAGCTATTTCGATGGCAAAAAACTGGATTCTGGTGGCTGGAAGGGGGGGAAAATGGGCTCAGAGCAGGTCAGGGGGTGCAGCCTCGTCCCTGCTGCCGCCTCTTCCAGCCCCGTTACCAGCCCGCAGGGCACGGCACGGATGCTGGGTGGGGGTTTTGGGTAAAAACAAGTGGATACGAGGTTTTTGGCACCGTGCTGGTCCCCGTGATGGTGCCAGCCCTCCGGCACAGTGCTGGCTCACCGAATATCGTGTTCTCCTCCGTGTAGCCCTGGCTGCAGTCCAGGCGGAGCAGGGTGCCGTAGTTGAAGTCCTCCACCACCCCCTCGAAGCGCATGCAGAACGGGCGCCACTTCTGGGGACGGGGGGTTGTGGGGGGCTGCGGGGGGCACCAGGACCCCCCTCCGGCCCCCCCTCAGCACCCACCTCCTTGGCCGCCTCCGATTTGAGCTCCTCGGGGTCGAGGACGTCGATTTTCAGGTCGCCAAAGGTTTTCCTGAATTCGCCGTAGATCTGCTCGTCCGCTTTGGTGAGCTTCAGGAACTTGGGGTCCACCGAGGAGATGAGCTGCGGGGCGGGGGGGGGGGCGGGGGGGCGACGCTGCAGGGCTGTGCCCCCCCCCAGCCACCCCTCGAAGCGCTGTCAGAGGGGGGGGGGGCATCCCCAAAACGCCCCCTCCCCAGTTTAGCGCAGCCTTACGTTGAAGTAGACCTCGGCGTGCTGGTAGGCCCTCATGGCCCACATCAGCTCCACATTGGGCTGCGGGACGGAGCGCGGCGTGAGGCATCTTCTGTGACCCCCCCACGGTACCAGGGCCCCCCCTCAGTACCAAGACACCCCCCCAGTACTGAGACACCCCCTACCAGTACCAAGACCCCCTCCCAGTACCGAGATACAGCCCCCTGGTACCAAGACACCCCCCCAGTACTGAGACACCCCCCCCGTACCAAGACCCCCCCATTACCCCCCTCCATACCAACCCCCCCCAGTAACCCCACCATACTGCCTCCTGAGCCCCCCCCGGCACCAAGCCCCCCCCAGTACCGATCCCCCCCAATACCCCCTCTCGGTACCGATCCCCCCCAGTCCCCCCCCAATATACCCCCCAGGTCCCGACCCCCCCCCCCGGTCCCAACCTCCCCCCCGGTACCCCCCTCATCCCACCTCCCCCCCCGATACCCCCCCAGTCCCGACCCCCTCCGGTACCCCCCCACTCCCAGAGCCCCCCTCGGTCCCGGTGCCCCCCCGGTCTCCCCCCCAAATACCCCCCTGGCACCGCCTCCCCCCACGGTACCGACCCCTCCCCGTTCCCCCCCCCCGGTACCAATCTCCCCCCGGCCCCGGTACCCCGCTGGTCCCCGTACCCCCCCGTGGCCCCCCCCGGCCCCGGTGCCCCCCCTCACGTCGTTCCCGTAGGCCTCGGCCGGCAGCGTCAGGGCGTGAGCGGCCGCGGCGGCCTCGCCGGGTCCCTGCGGGGGCAGAAGCGGCTCAGCCCCCCCGCACCCGGACCCCCGGACCGGGACCGACCCCCCCCCGGCCCCGGGCCCCCCCCGGGCCCCCCCCCGGCCCCCACCAGCGCCGCCGCCATCCCGTGGCCACGGCGGAAACGGAGCCGCGGCCCCGCCCCCCCCCCCCCCCCGGGCCTGCGTCCGGGGCGGGGGGACCGGGACCGGGACAGGGAATGGGACATGGGGACAGGGGACAAGGGACGGGGTCTGGGGACAGGGGATGGGACATGGGGACAGGGTTTGGGGACAAGGGATGAGGACAGGGGACGAAGGATGGGGACAGGGAACAGGGGACAGGGGATGGGGTCTAGGGACAGGGTTTGGGGACAGGGCACGGGGTTTGGGACAGGGGACGGGGGACGGGGACAGGGGATGGAACATGCGGACAGGGGACAGGGACGGGATGGGGTCTGGGGACAGGGGACAGGGACAGGGGACAGGGGATGGGACATGGGGACAGGGGATGGGGACAGGGACAGAGGACAGGGGACAGGGCCTGGGGACAGGGCGTGGGGACAGGGGACAGGGGATGGGGTTTGAGAACAGGGGATGGGGATGGGGACCGGAGATGGGGACAAGGGATAGGACGTGGAGACAGGGAATGGGGTCTGGCGACAGGGGATGGGGTTTGGGGACAAGGGATGGGACATGGGGACACCCGGCAGGGCAAGGTGGCACGTGGCAGGGCGCGGTGACAAGGGACAGGGCGCGTGGCAGGGCGCTGTGGCACTCGGCGGGTGGCACGTGGCAGGGCGAGGTGGCAATGGACAGGGCATGGTGACAAGGGACAGGGCCCAGTGGCGCATGGCAGAGGCGGCGCTGCAAGGTGGCACTTAGTGGGGCGCAGTGGCACGTGGCAGGGCACAGTGACACTCGGCAGGGCGAGGTGGCGCATGGCAGGACAAGGCGGCCCTTGGCAGGGCACGGTGACGCAGGGCATGGCGGCACCGGACGGGGCACGGTGACACGGGGCAGGGCACGGTGACCAGTGTCAAGACCCTGTGGCGCACGGCAGAGCGAGGGGACACACATCAGGGCACGGTGACTCGGGGCGCACGGAGGCGGCACGCGGCAGTGCGGGGTGACACAGAGCTGTGGCACGGTGACACGCTGCGGGGTGACACGGAGCTCCCCAAGCCAACTGGTGACACCACGCTGGGGGACCCCCCCCCCCCAAAACCCCAGCACCGTGGCTGGGGACACTGAGGGGGGGCTGTGACCCCCTCCCCATTCCCCAGGGACACCGGGCACCCCGTGGCACTCGCTGGGGTCACCCGGGGTACAAGGCCGGTGCCACCACGGTCCCCCAAGGTGGGGACGACCCCCCCGGGACGATGACAGCGAGCCGGGGGCAGCAGCGACGTCTCCTAACGAGCCCCCCCCTCGTTACCCACGGCACAGCTGCGAGCGCTGATGGCCCCAGCTGGGCGCTGCCCCCCCCCCCCAGGGGCTGCTGCTGCCCCCATTGAGGGGGTGATTGGGGGCGGGGGGGGGATTGGGGGGGGCTGCGGCCCCCCCGCCCCTATAAGTGCTGGGTGGGGGCTCTATGGGGCTGCTCTGGTCCCTGCTGAGTGCCTGGGGGTGGGTTGCGCAGCACCGGGTGCTGGAGCAGGATGAGGCTTCCCCTGCTTGGGCCTAAAGGGGCTGAGCCCCCGGTGTGTGGGGCTGGGGGGGGTGGGGGGGTCCCACAGTTTGGGGGGGGGGGGGGGGGGGCTGCGGGAAGGTTTTCCAGGCAGGGGAGCCCCTCTGAGCATCACCACGTGCGTCCCCAGGGAGCGATGTCTCTTACGGGCAGCATCGACAGCAAGTCCGAGAAGCCCATGTCCCTCATCTGGGGTAAGGTCCCTGCGCTGTGTGCCCCCCCCCCACACACCCCGCCTTGTCCCCAAATGGGGCCGAGCCCCCTGCCCACCCCATGGGGGGTCTCCCCCTGACCCCCCCCCTTGTCTGTAGGGTGCGAGCTGAGCAGCGAGCGGGACTCCTACACCTTCCAGGTGCCCGAGGAGTGGCGGTGCGAGCAGCAGCTGGCCCTGCGCACAGTAGGTGCCCCCCCCCCCTTTTTTTTTTGTCCCCCCCCCAGCTGGATCGGGGTGCCCAGCGGTGCTGGGGTGCTCCGGGGGGGGGGGGGGGGGGTGGTGCTCCTCCTGCTCCCACAGATCTGCCTGGGGGAGAAGGCTCGCGACGAGTTCCACGTGGTGGAGATCGTGCCGCCGGAGGACGGCAAGCCTCGCGCCCCCGTGCCGCTCGCCACGCTCAAGCCCTCGGTGCTGCCCATGGTGAGCACCCAAGGGTGGGGGGCTGCCCCCCCCCCCCCCCCAAGGAGGGGCTGGCGCCGGGGGGTGCTGCCACCCTGCTCTCTTGCAGGCCACCCTGGTGGGAGTGGAGCTGACGCCCCCGGTCACCTTCCACCTGCGGGCAGGATCCGGCCCCGTCTACATCAGCGGGCAGCACATCTCCCGTAAGTGCCGGGGGTGCCGCCGGGGTGCCGCTGCCTCAGCACCCGGTGCTCAGCCCGGCTCTCCCGCAGTGATGCCCGACCTGTCCTGGGAGGAAGAGGAGGAGGAGGAGGAGGATGAAGAGGAGGAGCTGGCGGAGGAGTCCCCGGAGAAGCCCCCCAGGGGCCAAGCCGCCAAGAAGGGCAGCGCCGCCAAGGTACGGGCAGGGTGGTCCTGGCTGGGGACGTGGCACGGAGAGGGGTCCCCGAGCCACGGGGGGAGGCCTGGGACCCTGGGGATGGGATGCTCCGACCCCAAACCCGCACAACTTCCCCCTTCCCTCGGAGGGGAAGAGTTGTGGGGTCGGCAGCGAGACCCCCCCTGCCCCCCCGCTGCGCTCAGCTGGCCCCTGCTGTCCACATTCCCGTCTCCTTCTCTCCTAGAAGAGGAGGCTGGAGAAGGAGGACGAGCAGTGAGTATGGCGGAGGGGGACGTGGGGCAGGGGCTCACCCGTGCCACCAGCACGCCGTGCCCCTCACCGCAGCCCCCCCCCCCCCCCCCCACCTCGTCTCCCCCGAGCAGGAACAACGCCGCCCCCGAGGAGCCCCTTCCCGGCAAGGTAGGAGCTGGCCGGGGTGGCCCTCGGGGTGGCCCATGGGGTTAGGGCTCGTTGAGGCCCTCAGGGAGGGGAAGGGGCTGCCGCTCAAACCCCAAAAGGGGGGAGCAGCGTGGGGCTGGGGGCTCCCCTTGCTCAGCCCCATCCCCTGCAGGGGCGAGGAGCCGGAGCCGGCCGGGGCAAGAAGGCAGCGGCGAAGAAGTAACGTGGGCTGCGCCCTGCCAGGTGAGGGGTGGGGGGATCGGGCACTTGTGTGCCCCCCCCCCGTGTCCCTGCTGGGGGGGGCTCAGGTGGTCCCCGGAGCAGGGCCAGCCCGGGGTGCCCGTGTTTAAGACCTTTTTCCCCTTCCTTTCCAGGGTCTGGCGCAGGAGAGGCTGGAAACCTGCTGCTTTTTGTGTTCTCCCCCAATAAAGGATCTGCTTTTGCACTCCTGGCTCTCCGTGCTGGGATGGGGCGGGGGGGGGGGGCTGCAGGGCTGTCCCCCACCCTGGATACCCCAACCCCTGTGTAGGGCTCCGAGGGGCCCCCTGCGTCCTTCCCCGACAGCCTCGGGGGTCCCGTTTGGGGTGTGGGGGGGGTGGGGAACCTGCAGCAGCCCCCTCCCCGCAAGTGGGGTAACAAGTGGCGGGTGAATGGGGACAAAGGGGGATTATTTAGCAGCGGGGGGGGAGGATTGTAACCCATTGACCTGGCCTTGGGCTGCAGCCAGCGGGTATTGGCGCGGGGGCCGGAGCCCCTCGGGAGCGCGCGGGGCACTGCTGTGCCGCCAGATTGGCCCCAAGAGGGGAGCCGAGCCCGCCACAAAGGGAGGCTTTAGGGGCTGCCCCAGGTGTGGGGCGGCAGGGCCGGGGGGGGCTGGGGCCAGGATAGGGACAAGTGGAGCCCCCCCCCCCCCCCCCCCCCCCCCCCCCCCCCCGTGCTGGGGACAAGGGGTGCCAGCGGCGGCATGGCCCTGGGCAGCTCTCCACGGGGGTGGCTGCACGCAGGGGGGCTTTGAGAGCCGTCCCCGGCCCTCTTCAGCCTTTCCCCTCCTGGTGGGGGCTGCTTGAACAAGGTGTGTCCCCCCCCCCACTGCCCGGTGTGATGATGGCTCCCCAGGACCCCCCTGCCCCAGCCCAGGAGGGGACGAGGGGAGTGATGACGGCTCCGTGGCCATCGATCATCCGCCGCAGCTGGGGGTCCGGGGATGCTGAGCGCATGGGGTGGGAGGTGGCGGCGCTTCCCCAGCTGGGACCCCCCCCCCCGCCCCCCCCCAAAAAAAACTGGGATATGCGGTGCTGGTGTTCGTTGGGGGCTGCAAATTGGGCTTTGGGCTGAATTCCTGGCCTGGGAGGTGCGAGAGCACCAGGGGAGGCTTAATTGGGGTCGTTAGCACTGATTGAGCCCCCCCACCCGCCCCTCTGCGGCTGGGGGCTGCGGGGGTCTCCCCCTCTCCACCACCTCCCCACCCTGGGGGCTGCGGCGTTGCCCTTGCTCCTTGGGGAAACTGAGGCACGAGCGTGGCGGGGAGCAGTTCCTGTATCAAACCCCCTTCTGGTGTGCAGCCCCCCCCCCCAGGACCCGCCTGCCAAGGTCCTTTTCCCCTGGGGGCATTGCCCCAGCTGCCCTGGGGGGGGTTATTAGCACTTAGCACCCCCGCGGCCCAGCAAATGGAGCGTGGAGGGGTGCGCATCCTCTGCCTCCTGGGGGGGGGAGCAGATACCTGACCCCACAGCCTTGCTTTGGGAGGGGGGGGGGGGGGGAATCTCATCCCTCCCTTCCATGGGGTTGGGAGTGGGAGCAGGGGGGGCCGTGGCAGGGCCCCCAGTGCTAAACCAGCCGGTTAAAAACCCCTCGTGGTGATTTTTCTCCGTGGGGGATGGCCGGAGGGGGCACCTTGGTGGAACTAGGGTGCCAAAAAGCATCCTCAAGGCGAGCGCATCCCTCCCCATCTCCCCCAGGCCTGGGGGGGCTCTTCCCACCCCCTGACCCTATTGCCATGCCCCAAAAGCATCCCCCCCTCCCCTCCATATCCCCCCCTCCCTGTGGGGCTCCGCCACCCCCCACCATGGGGACACCCCAAGCCCCCCGAGCCCTGCTCAGCCTCCCCGCCTCCCCCTTCTCCCCCCCCCCCCCCCCTCCTCCTCCTCCTCCTCCTCCTCCTCCTCCCGGGCCCCCTCCAGCTCCGATCCTCCTTCCCTCCGCTGCCCCGACGGCCTCCCAAGGGAGGCTCAGCCCCTCGCCACGGGCTCTCCCCACCTTTAAAGGCCGCCACCGGCGGGGACGGCGAGGGGACAGGGGCTGCGTGGAGCGCAGGGCTCCGGGTGCCGCCCTGCTTTTTGGGGAGCCCTGCCCTGCCCGCGGCCCCTTTTCCCACTAGCAGCCCCCCGGCAGATGCCAGCGAGGCAGGAGCTGACCCCCGGATGGGAGGCTGATGGGGTGGGGGCGCGGGGGGCACGGCGTGGGGTGCGCCGAGGGGGCGAGGAGAGGAGCTGAGCCCCGCCGCCTGCCCCATGCCCCGGCTCCAATCCTGCTCCCCACGCCTGGGCACCAGCGCGCGAGGCACGGCGAGCGCGGGGGCCACCCGAGCGAGGAGGGGGGCACGGGCAGCCCCCCGGCGGGGCCGTAGCGGCCGGGAGGGTGGCAGCCCGGCTCCCTGCCCGCGTTTCATGCCCGCGCCCGGGGGGTTTCGGCGAGCACCATGCAGCCCCTCAGCCTGCAGAACCTCTCCATGTAAGCGCTGCGCGCGTCGTCGCGCTCCTTTGCGAGCCGGGTTTATCGGTGTTTTATCGCCTGGCACGGCTCCTCGCCCAAACTAACCCCGAGCAACCCCCTGCTTCTCTCCCTTTCTCTCCCGACGCAGATGTTTCCAGCTCCTGATGTTCTCCTGTCAGACCCAGGTAGGTGGCTAACGCGCGGGATGTTTTCCTGACCCCGTAGCGGCCGGACCCCGGCTCGCCCCGGCCGCCTTTACCTGCTGCCCGGGTCTCGCCTCGCTGTGACACGGGGCTGTGCAAAGGGGATGCCGTTAATTAATTTTGCTCATTTTGGGGACATCCCTCGCGGGTGGGTGACAGGGGCCAGCCCCGGGGCAGGGCAGCGATGCTGGAGGATGCCAACGGGGTTGGGTCACCCATGGGTGCCCGAACCCTTCCCTATGTCCCCGAGGCAAGGCCAGGGGGAGCCCCCCCGCTGCAGGGGGGACATTTCTTGCTTGGGCTTGAGCTCCCCGGGCCAGACTCTGCCCTCGATGCCAGCTGAGGGGGTTAACGGGGTGGTGGTGGGGGTTCAAGGCTCGGTGCCCCCCTCCCCTTCTCCCCCTTTCCCCCCTCCCGGGCCGCACCGTCCCTTTTTGTGCGCTTCAGAAAGGCCGCGGCTATTAAAATGCACTGTTCCATATCAGCACCCTCTTCTCCCGAGCCCGAACAAAACCATCCCCAGCAGCCTTAATATGTGCTCGGGACCTTTTTTCCTTCCTTTTTTTTTTTTTTTTTTTTTTCTTTTTCCCAAGGTAAATGCTTTTATTTCTTTGAAAATGAGAGGGGAAGGGAAGCGCCTTTGATGGAGAGGGGCCGCCCCCCCAGCCCACCACCTCCCCGGCCAGCCCCAAAGGCTTTAAAGTGGATCCTGGCAGGAAATGAGTCCCCGAGGCGCACACAAAGGTGGTGGGGAGCCGGGGTCCTGCCCGGCCTGGGGGGGGGGGGGGCAGCAGAGCCCCCACGGTCCCGCTGCTGCCCCCGATGAGCGGGCAGGGCTCCGGGGTGCGGAGGTGGGTCCTGGGTGCGCTCACAGAGCTGGCAGCACCCCAAAATGTGCGGCCGTACCCCGTTTACATCCAATAACCCCTCGCTGGGGGAGTTATGGCACCCCATGGGCACAAACCGTGACCTCGTTTGGGGTCCGCACGGTGTTTTATCCCCCCGGCGTGGGGCAGACCAGAGGGGACAGCTCTGTCCCCAGCTCCTGGGACAGCCGGCTGCTCCTTGGGCGCTTTGCCCTGGGGACCAAGCACAGTCCCTGCATCCCAGCCCGTCCTCAGCACCCACCTGGATGCAGGGGGTGCTCCCCGGGGAGGAGAGGCTGGCGAGTGCCCCTCGGGCTCGAGGCATGACCAGGGGCAGCGGCTTGACCCCATCCCCAAGGCAGGCAGGGATCACCCGGCTGCGCACAGAGCGTCCTCCCCGCGTCCTCCCTGTGCGGGTGCCAGGCGAGGTCCCTGCCTCTCCCTGCCCCTCTTCCCGCTTGCTCCTGCTCCCGAAGCACCTGCTCGGGGCTCTCAGCACCCCCAAAAGGCTCCAGCCTGGATGGAGCCGCCTCCAAGACCCCATACAGGGGCAGAGGGCTCGTCCCGTGCCGGCAGCACAGCTCCGCCGGGCACCCCGGCGCTCCCACCAGGTCCCCCCTCTCCGTCCCCGTGCCGTGGGCTGTCCAAAACAAATTGATTTTATTTTTCCCTTTGTAAACAAAGGGGGAGAATCAACCGTCTCCTAATTTTAACCAGTACGTGAGGGACCAGGGGGCCGTGAGCGACCAGCTGAGCCGGCGGCAGATCAGGGAGTACCAGCTCTACAGCCGGACCAGCGGCAAGCACGTGCAGGTGAACGGCAAGCGCATCACCGCCACCGCCGAGGACGGCAACAAATTCGGTAAGGGGCCCGTGCCATCCCCGGGGGGGGGGGTGCAAGGTGGGTGCCTGTCAGGGGACAGATACCCTCGTGGGACGTCAGGGAACGGCTGGGGAGATGGACACCGCAGCTGGATGCTGGTTTTATAACCCCCCCAAAAAAAAACCTCCTATGGGAGCATGGCTCCAAATTGGCCATTTCTGACCTCAAAACTTCCAAATTCACTTATTTCTTTCCAATATCATGCAGCTATAAGCCTGATATTTAGGGCTTTTGCTCTCTCATGGTGAAGAAATGGATCCGCCACCACCCGATCCCGGCACCAGCACCTGAAATATTGATGGGTGGAGGGCAGCGGGCAGAGCCCTTCCAGCCCTGGCACCATCCCTGGGTATTTTACGGGGCTCCCCAGCCCCGTTGCAGCCCCGCCAGGTCCCTGCCACCTTCCCAGGGCTTTCCCTGAATTCTCTCTGCCGGCCTCACGCGCGGGACCTGCCGGGGTCATGGGTTTTGGTGTCAGCTCCCAGCCCTCGCAGCCGCCGCGGGGTGAGACAATGAGGACGAGGATAATTAACCCGCCGGGCGCTGGGCTCGGTCTGGCCCTGGAAAACCCATTGAATCCCTGACAATGAAATGGGGGGGGTGGAAAGGGGCTGCTGCTCTCCACGGGGCTTTCATCAAACGCCCGGTTTGACTCTGCTGGGTTTTAACAAAAGCCCTTTAGCATCATGGCTGGGGGGCAGCCTCCGGTGAGAGCTGCCGTGCCCCGTCCCGGGGGCTTGGGCACGAGGGGCGGCGAGGGATGGGGGGGAGCGAAATGGGGACGGGGAGAAGGGTTTTCGATGTCACCTCGGGCACGGGGATGGGGAGGTTTGGGTGCCGGTGGTTTGCAGCCCTGGCGGGACATCTCCCGGTGCCCTCCTCCTTGCAGCCAAGCTCATCGTGGAGACGGACACCTTCGGGAGCCGCGTGCGCATCAAGGGAGCCGAGAGCGAGAAGTACATCTGCATGAGCAAGCGGGGCAAGCTCGTGGGGAAAGTGAGTCCGGGCGGGGAGGCGGCAGCGTGTCCCTGGTCCCCGCTGTCCCCAGTCCATCCCCGTCCCTCCCGGAGCTCACGGCCCCTCTTTTCCCTCGCGCAGCCCAACGGCAAGAGCAAAGACTGCATCTTCACGGAGATCGTGCTGGAGAACAACTACACGGCTTTCCAGAACGCCCGCTACGAGGGCTGGTACATGGCTTTCACCCGCAAGGGCCGGCCCCGCAAAGCCTCCCGCAGCCGCCAGAACCAGCGGGAAGCCCACTTCATCAAGCGCCTGTACCGGGGGCAGCTGCCCTTCCCCAACAACGCCGAGCGGCAGAAGCAGTTCGAGTTCGTGGGCTCGTCCTCCCCGACGCGCCGCACCCGGCGCACCCGCGCCCCCCGCGCCCGCACGTAGCGCCCCTGCCGCCCTCCTCCTCCTCCTCCTGGCCTCCAGCACAGACTTTGCCCCTTCTCCTTGCCCCCCCAGCACTGTTTTCTCCCTGGTTCTCTTTATTTTTGCTTTAAAGATGCTCTTTTTTTATACTCGGGTGGCACGGATAGGGTGGAGGGCTGTGGGTACGGTGGCCCCCCGCAGCACCCCATGGCACCCCAAATTCACCACCCCATGCCTCTGCCCATCGCCCTCGGTGGCTGGGGTGGCTGCCCCCCCCTTTGGAGACTTCTCCCCGCGCCACCGAGACCCCGTCCTGCTGCCGGCGGGATGCCGAGGCCACCCGCAGCCCCGGGCTGTGACCCGGCTGTCACCCTGCGAGGTGACCGTGGTGACCGGGGGTCCTGCAGCGTGCCGGTCCGTCCGTCTGCCCCGAGAAGCTCTGGGAGGGGTGTCGGGCACGCAGCCCCGGGGGCCAGCACTTGTACCCCGTGGCCCTGAGGTCTCGGTGTTATTTATTGCAGGGGGAGCTCCGTGCCCCTCTCCTGGCCACCGCGGTGGCACCGGGGTGTGCCGGCGGCACAGGGACGTGCGTAGGCGCCTGCGAGGCCACAGGCAGAAAACACTTTTAGATTTATTTTTTGGTATTATCGGTTGTGCGTTTTACGAGCTCTGCTGTTTCCTTTGAGTCGGTTTTAGGCCTGAACGCTTAGACTTTGGAGTTCATTTGTGTAAAGGAGGAAGCCCCGAGGCAAATAAAAGCAGCGTCTAGACGGACCCGGCCTCGGTGAGTTTTCCTTCCAGCGTGACCCCGGCACGGGCAGGGGCTTTGCTCCCGTTGCCAGGGGGGCACCCAGCTCTCCGTGCCCTGAGCCACCTGGGGTGCACACCACGATGCTTGGGGACAGCCCGCGTGTCCCCACGGAGCACCACGATGGCAGCTGGCACGTCCCCGTGTCCCCATTCCCCGCACCCCGACGGCCGGGGCAGCATCACCTTGACGCGGTGCCCAATTCTGGGGCTGTCCGTCCCCCCACGGCCCCCAGCCCGTGCCGTGCCCCCCTCCCCGTAATTACTTTTGCCTCTCACAATGCCCCGGCCGGCCGGCGGGGAGGATGTAATCCCTTAACCACGTCTCCCCCCTGGCCGCCACAAAGCCCCGCGAGCGTAATGCGGGCATGGAGGGGGGCACGGCCTGGAGCTGGGGGGTTGGGGGGGGGAGCAGGGAGAAAATTATAACAGTTTGAGTTAAATGAAGCTTTAAAGCAGGAGAGAAATGCAACACCCAGCAATTAGGGCCGAACAATGCGCCCGGCGCTGCCTGCCCAGGTGTGGCGGGCAGGAATTAGCCGAGCGGCCGGTTTAATTTTTTTTTTCCCCTCCCGTTTCCTTCGGCCCCACAGCCGCGGCTCCTTGTTTCCGCAGGAATTCGAGACATTCTTGAAAGGAGAGGGCTTTGAGAAAGGGGCCGATCTGTCTGTACCCTCCCTGCCCCCGCCGCCCCCTCCCCAATTTAGCCAAAGCTTCAAAGGTAGAGGAGTTCCCTTTGTGTAATCTCCGCTTTTAATTTTTCCCCGTCCCTTTTTCTCCCCTTCTCCTCTCCTTCCCAAGCCCTTCCTCTCCTTTCTTTCAGGGTTTTTCCCCTTCCTCCCCTCTCTTTCTTCTCGACCTCCCGGGATAGAAAGGGCTCGGAAGGGTGAGTCCTTTTTAATTATGGCTGGGGAAGAAAAACCCCACACTGCGTTTCTTTCTTGTTTTTTGAGGTGAGACCCGGGGCGGGGGAGCGGAGGTGGAGAAAGTGCACTGGAAGATGTCTCGCCAGCCCCCGGCCCACGCGCCCTGCCTTTCCCAAGCCTTTGCTCTCCCCAGGGCTCGGCCAGGGGGTGATGGGGGAATTGGGGGCACCCGCTGGGGACGGGGGGGGACACGGGACACACCACACCCAGCCCGCTGCCACCCCGGCCCCACCAGCATCCCGTGGCGCTGAGCACCCAGGGGTGCCCCTCTCCAACCCCAACCCGCGGGAGCAAGGCTTGGGCTGGGGGGCACGGGGTGGCCACCCCACGGAGGGGCACGGGGGGGGAGCATCCTCCTCGCCAGCCCGGCTCCCGCGAGGCCGAAGGCGGCTCCTGCACATCCTCCTCTCCATCGCTCGGCTCCGGCGGGTTGCGGCGGGAGGCGGTCGCTGTAGCAACGCGCCGTGCGGCGCAGGGAGGGGATGCTCGGCGCAGGCATGGCTCCCGGCGGACGGGCGAACCTGCCTGCGGCGGGCCGTGGGCTCCCTTGAAGGTAGGGCCCTGCTCTCCTCCTGCCCCCGTGCCCCCCCCCCCGCCCCCATCCCTTAATCCCACCCCAGCCCCCTGCAGAGCCGGCGTTGAAGGGCACCGCGGGGTGACCCCGTGGGGGGCTCTCCGGTGCGAGGCCGCGCGTGGTTTTCGGTGGGTGCGCGGTGCCTGGGTGCAGGGAAGGGGCATTATCAACCCGCTCCCCACCCCACCCCCCCCTCAGCACCCATGGGTGCTGGGCATGCTGCCGCAGGAGCCGCAGCCGGATCAGGTGCCGAGGCTGCTGCCCGGGTGCCGGAGGCAGGCGCCGAGCAGCCGCTGCGCTGTCTTCATGCTTGAGAAACTGGGTTAGCACCGGGGAGGGGGTTGCGGCCACGGCCTCGGCTAGCGATGGGCACGGCCCCGGGGGGGACCTCCAGGATGGGGCACGTCGGCATCTTGGGGCTGGGACCGCGAGGATTCGGCCTCCAAATTATGCTGGCCTTGGCACTGAGGGTGCATGCATGCTCCCCCTGCGCGCAGCCCCCTGCATGCAGCCCGGTGCGTGCATTCCCCCCCCCCCGCCCCCGTGCACGCATCCATCCCCCCGTGAGCTCATCCAGCCGGGCCTCTCGGGAGCCAGGAGGGAAACTGAGGCAGCGAACAGCGCCGTGCGTGCCCGCGGGGAGCGGACCCAGCAGCGGAGGCCCCGTCTCCAGGCAGCTCTCTCCCACACACAGCCGGGAATAGCTGCCGGGGCCCCTGCGCCGCGGCACCGCTCCTGCGCCCCGCGGCTGGGTTCTCCCCCCAAAATTTCCCTGCTGGAGGACAGGAGGAGGCCGCGGCCTCCCTGCCCTGCCCCGGCACACCCTGCGGCGCTGGGCCAGCCCCACCGCTCAGCGCCAGGGCCGGGGGCTGGATGGTGCCCCCTGGGAATTGGGGTGCGGAGGGGAGCGGCTCTGCCCCGGCGCTGGGCTCCCCTTGGAGGCACCAGGGGCAGGTCCGTGGAGGTCAGGGTTTGATTTTTGGCAGGTGCTCAGCACCTCCCAGGGCTCTGCTGAGCACCCTCGGCTCCGGAGCTGTGTTTCCAAGAGGTTCCCCTCCAATTAAGGGGGGGGGGGGGGAGTGGTGCCACCCTCGGGGGCCCCCCCCCCAGGTTTGGGGCAGGATCCGCAGGTACGATCCTGACGCACCACCCACTGCGCCGCGGGGTGCTCAGAGCCGGGATCGGGGGGGGGGGGGGGGGGCAAAACCTTTCGGCTGGGGGTGCTGCTTTGCACCGGGGCGGGGGGGGGGTGTCCCGGGGCCCCCCAGCTTGCTCTTGCCGGCGAGCGGGGCCGCGCACGCCAGGTTCCTCTGCGCTTTCCTCCCTCTTTGTGCCGGGGAAGCGTCGGGCGCGCGAGCGAGCGCCAATAAGTGCTTCGTCATGATGCCGGCTAATTCTCCTCTTGTTCCGAAAGGGACTGAGCCAGCAGCAGAGGTGGGGAGCGGCGTCGGGTGCCCACCCCCACCCCCACACCCCCCCACCCACCCACGCACCCACCCCGGTGCCGAGCTCCCGTTATCAGCGCGCCGGGGGCTGCTCGGTCGCCGCCTGGGCTGCCCGATAAGCGGCGGCCGCTCGCGGGCTCTCGGATGCGAGCCCCAGCGCCGTGCCTCGGCCCCGGCGAGCGGAGGAGGAGGCCGGGGGGTCCCCACCCCCCCCCCGGGAGGCATGAGGTGGCCCCAGCCCTAGGTGAGTGGTCCTAGGTGAGTGGGGAGAGGGGAGGAGGAGATGCGGGCAGGGACCCTCTGCCTGGGGGGGGCTGCGCTGAGCGGGGTCGGTGGCCACCGCCCGTGGTTTTCCCATCGCTGTTCCCGTGCTGTTGCTCTCCCCGCTCGCCCTCCTGGGACCCCCCCCCCCCCTCCCACGCTGAGGGGGGTCCCTGTGGGGTGGGGGCAGCCCCATATTTTGTCCCCCCCCCTCTTCTCCGGGGGGGCTGCAGCCCTGCCCCGTGTCCCCACGCCTGTTTGGGGCAGAGCTGCCCTTGCCAGGGGGCCCGTGGGGACGGGAGGGCGGTGACACGGGGACGCGGGCTCACGGGGGGAATACCCCTCCCCGGGGGGGGGCGGCTCTCCCCAGGGTGCACCTGCACCTGATTCATCCCATGGCCCCCTCCTCCCCCCCAGAACATCACCATAGAAGGGGTTTGGGGACAGGGGACGTCCCCGTCCCTCCCTGGGGACAGCGGCATTGGCACCGTGTCCCCCGAGGGAGGAGGAGCCTGGACGCTCCCAGCCCCACCAGTGGAGTGAGTTTGAGGGGTCTCAGCGCTGTATTCTTGGGGGGGGGGGGGGGGCAACTCATACCCTGCTCCCAGGGGTGCTGGATGTGATGGGGCTGATGCTCCCCACCGTGGCATTTGGGGTCTTGTGGTGGTCTTGGGGCGCACCCTGAGATTTTGGCACCCCACCCCCCCGCCCCAGGCCCCACGGTGGCTCCTGTTTGGGGCACCCCAACCCCACTGGGGGGGCCGTGGGCGTGCGGGGCCGGTGGTCAGGCAGGGCTAAGCCCGGTAAAACCGGGGCCACCAGCTGCCAGCTCGGCCCCGGGAAGCCCCCGGCATCATCCCGGGCAGGTGCCAAGCTGCGGTGGCCTCGGGGTCCCCAGGGACACAGGGCACCCGGTGCAGGGTGTCCCATGATGCTGGGAGATTTTGGGGTTCACTGGGGGCCCGTGGGCATCTCCTGAGCCACGCTGTGAGCCCAGGCCCCGCTGGGTCCCCGGCGGCCCCTCCGCGTGCGGGATGAGCAGGCTAATCCCATTTTAATCCCAGATTACGTGCCACGTGAGCCTCTGCCCACAGCGGGCTGCAGCGTGGCCATCGGAGCCCTGTGGGGCAAGGGGGGGGGCAAGATCCCTATAGCCAGACCCCAAAAACCCAAGGGTTTGGGGGCATTTGGGCAGGTGCCGCGCATCCCGGATTAAAAACTGGCGGCTGGTTTGGGATTTTGGAGCGGGTCGGCGAGGTTTGGAGGCAGGAGAGCTGCTGGTTTGGCCCTGATCAGGGAGGAATTGCGGGGTGGGAGGAGGTGGGGATGCCCCTTTCGTCTCCTGGGTGGGGCAGGCGGCTTGTCACCCCCCCCCCCGCCACCCAGGGAAACCGAGGCACGGAGGGCGCAGCACCCGTGGCCACGCCGGGGATGGAAAAACCCCGGGTGCCGGCTGCGGCTCGCAACCTGACGGGCAGGGCGAAGCGGCACGGAAGCGCCGGGCTGCCAACAAACAGCTCCCCGCTCGCGGGCGATGCCCCGGCGGGGACAGAAAGGGCGAGAAGCAGGACGAAGGAGGAACCGGACACCGGTGGCACGCGCCCCGTGCGCTCCCTGCCCGGGCGGCGATCGAGTTGCCACCGGCGCGGGGAGGATGCTCGGTGCCTCGCCGTGTGCTGGTTGTTTGCGAGCAGGGGAGGAGGAGGAGGAGGAGGAGGACGAGGAGGAGGCTGGGCTGGGCTGGGAAGCGCCGGAGCCGTTCCCAGGAACCGTCTGTTCGGGGAACTTGTGACCCCACCGGGTGCCCCCCCCCCCCCACACACACTCCGTGCCGCTGGCTGCGAGCCTTGGCCACGGCAGCGTGGAAAATGCAGGGTGCCCGCGCCCTGCGCCGTGGGAAGGGAAGGAAAATGAGGAGAGGAGGAGGAGGAGGGAGAAGGGAGGAAGGCTGGGGGGGTCCCTCATTGCTCCCCCCACCCCCGATTCGGGGAGGCTGGAGGGGGGGCCGTGCAGCCTGGCCCTTCGCCCGGGCCCCGCGCGCTGATGGCTTTGGCGGCTGTGAAAAGTCAAATCCGGATTTCCTCGGGGCGGGGGGGGGGGGGGGCCGGGAGCCGACCTCTCCACGCCGCAGCAGCAGCCCCCCCGCAGCCCCTGGGCTGGGTGCCGCTTCGGGGCGGGGGGGGGGGCCCACACCCCTGCAAGCCTCCTCCTGCACGCGGTCCGTCCGTCCGTCCGTCCGTCCGTCTGTCCGTCCGTCCAGCCTCTCTCTTCCTCTTCCCCCTCGCCCCGGGTGCCCACAGGGGGCTCGGCGCATGTCCCCCCCCCCCCCCACCACCACCCCACCACCACCCCGCGCCCCGTTCCTGGCTGTTGGCCACCAAAACCCCCCCCCGGAGGCATCGTCCCCGTGCCGGCCTTATCTCAGGGACCTGCCGGGGAGACGGGGAGGTTGCCGTGGGGAGAGCCGGGGCGGTGGCTCCCTCCCTGCCCGCAGCAGATAAGGTGTCCCCCACGTCCCTTCATCCGGGGCGGGGGTCGGGGTGTGGGGGGGCTGATCCCACACAGCCCCAGCACCCTCAGCCGCCTCGCTGGCTGCGTCTCTCCCCATCCCCTCGCTCGGGCTTGTTTTCCTTCCTCCCCAGCATCCGCATCCACCCCGCACCCACCCTTCCTCTGCCTCCTGCTATTTGCTAGCTCATCCATCTGCTCGCCTCCGGCCTCCTCGTCCTCCCCAGCGGCTCCCGACGGCCCCCCCACGGTTCCCCTCCTCTTGCCCGCGGCACCCTCGGGGTCCACGCGGGGCCGGGGTTGGGGGGGTTGGGGGGGTTGGGGGGGGGCGCCGTGCCGGAGGAACGAACCCGCCCTGGCTCGGAGGATGGAAAGTGTGAGCTCACGGGTGCGCGGGGCGGCCGCCGCTCGCCAGCACAAAGCCGCCTTGTGCCATGCCCGGCCTCGCTCCGGGGGTGCCTCCGGCGCCGGGGTCCCGAGCCCCCGGAGAGCCGCCGAGGCGCTGGGCTGGGTGCGAGCGGGTCGGGTCCCACCGGTGCTGAAATTTGGGGGGGGGGGGGGGGGGGGGGCTGGTTGTAATGGGGTGACCTCCAAAGAGGCTTGTGGGGAGGCTCCGAAGCCCCTTTATGGCAGCTCGACACCCCGCCCCCCCCAAGGAGCTGGAGGATGCGCAGGGTGTTGTCACGTTTCCCCCATCCCTGCTTCTGCTGAGCCCTGAGCCATGGGGCCGGGGTCCTGGGGGGGGGGGGGGGGGGGGGGGGGTCTGGAGGTGGTTGGCACCCCCCAGCCCCACGCACGGGCTGCCCCAGGGGGGGGGATTTGGGGACTTTGGGGCTCGGCTGAGTGCTGCTGCCGCAGCCCGGAGCCCGGCCAGCACGAGGTTTTTTTTTTTTCCAGGTGCTCTCCCCTCTGAAAGGAGAAGTTCGGAGGCAAAAAAACGGGGAATTTTCTCCTTTGTCTGGGGGCTTTGCGGGGTTTAAAGCCGAGCCAGGGCTCGCGCCTGCCCTTCGGGGCTTTTCCAGCCGGGGGGCTGCGGGCAGGGGCTGAGCGCAGCGCTCGTCCCGCTGCCGCTGGAGCCTTCTCGAGGCCGCTGGGGGACAAAAGCCCCCATTACCCCTGCTCCGCTTGCCAGCCCTCGTCAGCAGCCGCCCAGCCGCGGGGCAGCGGCCACGCTGGGTGCAAGGCAGCCGCTTGGCACGGTGTCGGGGTGCCGGGGTGCCGGGGTGCCGGGGTGCCGGGGCTGGGAGCTGCGCCGCTGTCACCCTACTACGAGCCCCGTCTGGGTCCCTCGGGTGGGGGGGGGGTGGTTGGATGCTGTCCCTCGGGGCAGGAGCTGGGGGAAGTGCCCAGTGGATTTTCTTGGAGAGCCCAGCGCCAGGGTTTGATCCCGCGAGCGGAGAGCCCGGGTCCCTTCCCCGCTCACCGCCCCGTCGCCCTTGCAGAGGCAGCACCCGAGCCCCAGCCCCGCGTTGGCACCCAGAGGGATGCGGAGCCACAGAGGTGAGTGGGGGTCCTGTGCCCGCCCCCCCCCCCCCAGCACCTCCCCTCTGCCCCAGGACAGACCCGGAGCCCTTCGTGTACCCCCCCCCCCCCCCGGGGAGGGTGGCACGGCCCCGCTGCCCACGGGCACCTCGCCCCGGGGTGCTGCGTGCCCACCGTGGGGGGGGGGGGGTGTCCCCAAAATTTTTGCTCTGCCCTCCCCCCCGCAGGACCCTGTGACTGACCCGGCCCCTCCGGCGCGCAGCTGAATGGAAAGACTGCAGAAGGTAAGGGGGGGGTCGTGGGCAGGGGGCTGGGGGGGTGCCGGCTTTTGGGGACCCCCCCGAGGACACCTCGGCACAGGGCCCTGGGGCAGCCTTCCTCCCCTGCCTGCCTCCTCCTCCTCCTCCCAGCCTGGCAGCACCATCTAGTGGCAACGTGTCACCGTCCCCTCCCAAGGGTCCCCAAGCCCTAAACCTGCAGGTTGGAGGCGAGGAGACCCCAGGGCCCGGCCAGGAATGCCCCATCCCCGGGGGTGTCTCCCCTTTTTTGGGGGGGGGGTGTCCCCGCGCCCTTGTGCCATGCCCCTGATACAACCCGGAGCCCTCCCCGTGCCCAGGTTTGCCCAAATCCCAAATCCCAGGTCCGAAATCCCAAATCCCAGGTCCGAAATCCCCAAAATCCCAAATCCCAAATCCCAAATCCCAAATCCCTTCCTTCCAGCAACCGCTGACCTCCCCTGGGAGCGTCAGCTCCTCGCGCGGCTCCAGCGTCCCGGGATCGCCCTCCAGCATCGTGGTAAGAGCTGGCTCCCTCCACGCTCTGCTGGGAAATGCCCCCAGTCCCCCCCCCACCCCATTCCCCTTCCGTACCCAAAAACGAGGCTTTTTTTTTTTTTTTTTTTTTTCCCCTCCCTTCCAGGCCAAAATGGACAACGAGGTCCTGGGCTACAAGGACCTGGCTGCCATCCCCAAGGACAAGGCGATCCTGGACATCGAGCGCCCCGACCTGATGATCTACGAGCCCCACTTCACCTACTCGCTCATGGAGCACGTGGAGCTGCCCCGCAGCCGGGAGGTGAGGGTGCCCCCCCCCCCCCAGGTGAAAGCCGCCCCCCCCCCCCCCCCCCAGGGATGTTTGGGGGTCCCGGGCTGCGGGAATAACCCCCCCTTCTTGCCCCCTGCAGCGCTCCCTGTCTCCCAAATCCATCTCTCCTCCTCCGTCCCCCGAGGTGAGTACCGGGGACGTGCGCATGGGGGGGGGGGGACGCACGCACGGGGAGGGGGGCGACGCCGAGCCCCTCGCCCATCCCCCCCCGTTTTGCCCCCCCACCCCCCCACGTCCCCCCCAGGCCATCCGGGAGTGGCTGGAGAGCCGGACCCCCGGCAGCACCCCGCAGCCCCCCCCCGCGCCAGGCCGCCAGCACGCCCCGCCGCAGCGTCCAGCACTTCCACAGGCCCGGTACGCACCGCTCAGCGCCCACCCCCCCCCAGCCCCGCTGCACCCCACCGCCCCCCCCCCCACTGGGGGGGAACTGGGCAGACGGGGATGGGCGAGGACCTTCCCGGGGCGCTGACCTTTCCCTTCCCCGTGCAGAGACCGACACGACGGAGCTCAACATCTACAAGAAGCCCCCGATCTACCGGCAGAAAGGTGAGCGGGGCGCCCATCCCGCGGCACCGGGACCCCCCCACCGGGGGTGTCGTCTCACACCCCCCCCCCCCCCCCCCCCCCAACCCCGTGTGCCCCGCAGAGCCCCATTCCGGCCCCCACCACGGGAAGCACCTCATAGAGGATTTGATCATCGAATCGTCCAAGTTCCCCGCGGCGCAGCCCCCAGACCCCAACCAGCCTGCCAAAATCGAGACCGACTACTGGCCGTGCCCCCCGTCCCTGGCCGTCGTGGGTAGGTGCTGGGGTGGGATGGTTTATCCCCACCCCCCCCACCCCCCCCTCAGAGACCCCCAGGGGGTGGCGGGCGGGGATGGGGCTGGGCAAAAATCCCCCTCTTTCCCCCCCCAGAGACGGAGTGGAGGAGGCGGATGGCCTCCAAGAGAGGGGAGGAGGAAGAGGAGGACCTGACGGAGGAGATGAAGAACCTGCGGGAGCTCCAGAAGCAGGAGCTGAGCAAGGTGAGGGGAGACCGGGGCTGGGTTCTGGGGGGGTGTGGGGGGGGGGGGGGTCTGGGGACGTGCCAGCCCGCCCCCCCCCCCCCCACCTCCCCGCGTCCCTTCTCCCCCAGGTCACCTCCAACCTGGGGAAGCTGATCCTGAAGGAGGAGATGGAGAAATCGCTCCCCATCCGGAGAAAAACCCGCTCGCTGCCGGACCGGACGCCCTTCCACACGTGTACGTGGGGCACAGCGGCACCCAGAGGCTCTGTCCCCGTCCCTTTGCCTTCCCAGCACCCTCCCAGCACCCTCCCAGCACCCCCACCCCTGACCACCTCCTGCTCTCTTGCAGCGCTGCACATGGGCAGCTGCAAGAGCTCCTCGCTGCCCGCCTCCGGCCGCAGCACCCTGACCCGGGTGAGTGGGCGGGGGGGGGCTCCCCGCGGGAGGGGGCCGGGCGGTGGCACCCCCCTGACGCTGTCCCCTTGTGTCCCCCGCCAGCTGCAGTCGGCGGAGTTCAGCTCGGCGAGCAGCGAGAAGGGGAGTCCGGGTGAGCGCCTGGGGGGGCACCCCTGGGGGGGCACCCCTGGGGACTGGGGGGGGGGACACCCCTGGGGATGAAGGGGGACATCCCTGGGGACGGGGGGGACGTTCCTGGGGATGAAGGGGTGACATCTCTGGGGACGGAGGGACAGACCTGGAGACAGGGGGGGACATCCCTGGGGATGGGGGCACATCTCTGGGAATGAGGGGACGTCCCTGGGGACAGGGGGGGACACCCCTGGGGACTGGGGGGGGGACACCCCTGGGGATGAAGGGGGACATCCCTGGGGACGGGGGGGACGTTCCTGGGGATGAAGGGGTGACATCTCTGGGGACGGAGGGACAGACCTGGAGACAGGGGGGGACATCCCTGGGGATGGGGGCACATCTCTGGGAATGAGGGGACGTCCCTGGGGATGGGGGGGGGACACCCCTGGGGACAGCGGGGGACATCCCTTGGGGATGGGGGGACATCCCTGGGGATGAAGAGGGACATCCCTGGGGATGGGGGGACACCCCTGGGGACAGGGGGACATCATTGGGGATGAGGGGACACCCCTGGGGACAGGGGGACATCATTGGGGATGGGGGCACGTCTCTGGGGATGGGGGGGGGGGACATCCCTGGGGACAAGGGGACGTCTTTGGGGACCGGGGTACATCCCTGGGGACGGGGGGGACATCCCTGGGGACGTTCCTGGGGACGGGGGGGACATCCCTGGGGACATCCCTGGGGACAAGGGGGCCACCACACTCAGCAGAGGCTGGGAAGCCACCCGCGGGGGGACTCGTTGTCACCTGGGGGGGGGGGGGGGCAGACGGGGGGGTGCTGAGCCCCGCTCCTCTCTTCCGCAGGCGTGCAGGTGAGCGCCCACCCGGCTGCCAGCGCCCAGAGCCAGCGAGAGGGTGATGTACAGCGGGGGGGGGGGGGGGGGTGCGGACGCTGGGGACACCTCCGAGGGGCTGGGGGGGGGGGGGGGGGGAATGGATGGAGGTGGGGGGGCAGCTGGGCTGGTGCCCATTCGGGGGGGGTGGGGGGGTGAGGACGATGATGGTGCTGGCTTCGTCCCCGCAGAACGGCCAGCGCGGGCGCATGGACAGAGGCAACTCCCTGCCCAGCATGCTGGAGCAGAAGGTGAGGGGGCTGGGGGCTGGGGGGGGGGCACGAGGCCATGGGGGGGGGGGGTGTCTCACAGCCCTTTCCCCCCCCCCCCACTCCACAGATCTACCCCTACGAGATGCTGATGGTGACCAACAGAGGCCGCGTGAAGCTGCCGCCCGGCGTCGACAGGACCAGGCTGGAGGTTAGGGGCTGAGCCTGGACATGGCGGGGGGGGTGTGTGTGTGTGTGGGGGGGGGGGGGTCTGGGCACCCCCTGACCCCCCCCCCCCCCCCCCCCCCCGTCCCGCAGCGGCACCTCTCCCCCGAGGATTTCCTGCGGGTCTTCGAGATGCCCCCCGAGGAGTTCGGCAAGCTGGCCCTGTGGAAGCGCAACGAGCTGAAGAAGAAGGCCTTCCTCTTCTGAGCCCCCCCCCCGGCCCGCGTCGCGCCCTCTCTCCGCTTTAGGGCTCCCAGCCGGTTTTTATTACACCCCCCCACCCCCCCCCCCAAAAAAAAAACATCCCCCCTTTTGCAGGAAAAGGGGGCTGGGGGCTCAGCCCTGACCCCCCCCCCACCTCCACCCAACCCTGGCGGCCCCCGCGGTGCCCGGCTTGCAGTGAGCTGATGGGGCTGGGGGCACGGTTCTGCGGGGGGGGGGGAAAGCTCGGGGGGGCCCCATCTCCTCTGGCGGGGGCAGCGCCCCCTCCCCTGGCTCTGCCTCCCCCCTCCATGGGCTCAGCGCCCCCCGCCCCCCCCCCCGTGCCCCCCATCCTCGCCCCCCCAGGGGTGGGGAGCGCCTGCAGGATGCGGCTCACTGCCAGACCCCGCGCTCGTGGTGGGGGTGTCCCCCCTCCCCAAGCTCATTTTAACCCCCCCCCCCCCCAGCTCATTTTAACCCCCCCCTTCTCACCCGGGTCCCCCCCCCCCCCCCCCCCATGCACCGTGACCACTCGGACACTGCCAAAACCTGCCCGGCACCCTGCGAGGCAGGGCTGGCACCCAGCTGGGGGGGGGGGGGGGGGGGGCATGGATGGGGGAAAAATTGGGGGGGGGGGGCGGGTCTGAAAAGATGGGCTGGCAGAGGGGGGGGGGGCTCAGCCGGGCTGGGGGGGGGCAGCTCCTGAGCTTGGGTTGTGTGTTTGTGAGTGCAGATGCCCTGCGGGGGGGGGGGTGCAACGGGGGACGAAATGGGGCGGTGCAATGGAGGGACGCAGTGGGGGGGGGGGGGGTGTGTGTGTGAAATGGGGGGGTTGCAGCAGGGCACTGGGGTGCTGCACCGGGCCACCCAGGCGGTGCTCTGGGATAAAGGCCAGCACCCCGGGGTGCTGCACCCCTCGGCACGGAGCACGCTGGGTGCTGAGCCCCGGGCAGGGCAGAGCCCCCCCCCCCCCCCCCCCCCCCCCGGCCCCCCCGGCCCCCCCCCCCCCCCACGCTCCCCCGTCCCCGTCTCCAGCCGCTAGCCCCCGTCGGGATGTAACGAATGTAAAATTTCGGGGGAAAATCGCGAAGCGCGCCGGCCCCCCGCCGCCTTTCACCGCCCCCCCCCCCGGCACACCCCCAACCGCAGCCAAATCCGGGCGTTTCTCCCGGGGGGGGGGGGGGGGGGGCGCCGCGAGTCACCTTCTCGGATTTCATTTTGGTGTCCCCCCCCCCCGTGCCGGTGCGAGGTTTGGCTTCCGATTAAAGGTGACCTGGCTTTACTCCGCCCGCATCCCCGCCGCTTTGCTTCCCGGCCCTGCAGGCGGCGGTGGTGCTCCGGGAGGCCGGGGGGGGGGGGGGCCCTTCCCCGCCTTCCCCCCCCCACCCCCCTCCCCCTCTCCGCCCTGCCCGGCTGCGCTGGGGGCCCCGGGGCGGGTGCGAGCCGAGCCCGGCCGAGCCGAGCCGAGCCGGGTCAGCGCTGCCCCGGCACCCGGCGCGATGTGAGCGCTGCGCGCACCATGGCGCGGCACAGAGGTACGGGGGGGGGGGGGGGGGTTGCAAATCCTTGGGGGTGCAAATCCTGGGGTGCAAATCTTGGGGGTGCAAATCTTGGGGGTGCAAATCCTGGGGTGCAAATCCTGGGGGTGCAAATCCTTGGGGGTGCAAATCCTGGGGTGCAAATCTTGGGGGGTGCAAATCCTGGTGGTGCAAATCTTGGGGGGTGCAAATCTTGGGGGTGCAAATCCTGGTGGTGCAAATCTTGGGGGGTGCAAATCTTGGGGGTGCAAATCCTGGGGTGCAAATCTTGGGGGGTGCAAATCTTGGGGGGTGCAAATCCTGGGGTGCAAATCTTGGGGGGTGCAAATCTTGGGGGGTGCAAATCCTGGGGTGCAAATCTTGGGGGTGCAAATCTTGGGGGGTGCAAATCCTGGGGTGCAAATCTTGGGGGGTGCAAATCTTGGGGGTGCAAATCCTGGTGGTGCAAATCTTGGGGGGTGCAAATCTTGGGGGTGCAAATCCTGGGGTGCAAATCTTGGGGGTGCAAATCTTGGGGGTGCAAATCTTGAGGGGTGCAAATCCTGGGGGTGCAAATCCTGGTGGTGCAAATCTTGGGGGGGGTGCAAATCCTGGGGTGCAAATCCTGGGGGGTGCAAATCTTGGGGGGGTGCAAATCTTGGGGGTGCAAATCCTGGTGGTGCAAATCTTGGGGGGTGCAAATCCTGGGGGGTGCAACCCGGGGGGGTGCAAAGCTGGGGATGTAAAAGTAGGGGGTGCGAACCAGGGGGGTTGCGAACCTTGGGGGTGCAACCCCGGGGAGAACAAGTCTGGAGGGTGCAAAACTACAGGGGGGTGGGGGGTACAACCTGGCGGGGGTGCGAACCGGGGGGGGGGGGGAGCGATCCTTGGGGGTGCAACCCAGGGGGGTGCAAAGCTGGGGGGTGCAAAAATAGGGGATGCGAACCCGGGGGGTTGTGCAAAACCGGGGGGTGCAAGCCGGGGGGGGTGCAAGCCTGGAGGGTGCAAAGCTGGGGGTGCAAAACTAGGGGGTGTGAACCTGGGGATGCAAAACCAGGGGGGTGCAAACCGGGGGTGTGTGATCCTTCGGGGTGCAACCCGGGGGGGGGGGGTGCAAGCCTGGAGGGTGCAAAGCTGGGGGTGCAAAACTAGGGGGTGTGAACCTGGGGATGCAAAACCAGGGGGGTGCAAACCGGGGGTGTGTGATCCTTCGGGGTGCAACGCGGGGGGGGGGGGGGTGCAAGCCTGGAGGGTGTAAGCCGGGGGGGTGCAAGCCAGGGGAGTGCAAACCTAGGGGTACAAAAATAGGGGGTGCGGACCTGGGGGTGCAAACCGGGGGTGTGTGATCCTTCGGGGTGCAACCGGGGGGGGGGGGGGGGGGTGCAAGCCTGGAGGGTGTAAGCCGGGGGGGTGCAACCCAGGGGAGTGCAAACCTGGGGGTACAAAAATAGGGGGTGCGGACCTGGGGTGCAAAACTGGGGGTGCAAATCTGGGGGTGCAAAACTGGGGGGGGTGCCAAGCTGGGGGTGTGAACCTGGGGTGCAAAACTGGGGGTGCGAAGCTGAGGGGGGGGGGGGTTGCAAAGCTGGGGGGGGGAGAGAGCTTGCAAAGGGGTAACGGAGAGGGCAGAGGCTGTGCATGAGCCTGCCCGGGGGTGGAGCAGGGTGCAGGGTGCCAAAAGGGTGCAGCAGGGCGTGGGGCTGCCCGCGGGCGTGGGGGTGTCCCCGGGTGTGGGCGGGGGGGGTCCCCGGGCGTGGGGGGTTCCCCGGGTGTGTGTGTGGGGGGGGGGGGGGAGAAGCAAGGGGATGGGCGCGCGCGAAGTGGTGTGCGAGAGGGCGCAGGGGGTGGGTGCGCAGGGAAAGGGGGGGGGCGTGGGGAAGGGGGGAAGTGCTGGGCACGGAGATGGTGCTTGGGGCCGTGGGATGGGTGCTGGGGAGGGAAGGGGCGAGGGGGTGTCTGCGGGGCAGCGATAGTCGGGGCGGGTGTATGGGGTGGGGAATTGGGGTGCCCCCCAGTTGGGGCGAGGAGCTGGGGTGCCCCCAAACGGGCCAGGCTGCGCCATGCTCCCACCGCAGGGTGGGCTTCTTTCCCCCCCCGCTGTGGGGGGCGCGGCGGCGGGGGGGGGGGGGGGGGGGGAGGAGGAGGAGGAACAACCCCCCCCACCCCACCCTGGAGCCGTGTCCCCGAGCCCCCCCGCGGCACGGGGTCACGCCGCGGCTGGGAGCAGCTCCAGGCTGAGGGCGGCCTCGCCTCCAGCCTCCTCTGAGTCATCCGTGCCGGAGCCGCCCGCAGCTCTCCACGCTCCCTGGGGTGCTCCGGGACTGCTGCTCCCCCCTCAACCCCCCCCCCCAGCATCACCCCAGGCCCCTCGTAGGGTGCGCGCCGGGGGTCCAGCCCCCATCCCCTGGGTGGCATCCCTTGGGTGACCCTTCCTCCTCCTCCTCCTCCTCCTCCTCCTCCTCCTCCTCCTCGGGGATGCCAGCGGGCGCAGGGCGCTGCGCTAGGAGACGGCTCTGCGTTTGGGGGGCGTTCTCCTCCCGCCCCGGAGGCCGAGGCAGCTGGTTTGCATCTCGGCTGCCTTCCCTCGGCCCCGGGAGCTGGAGTTTGGCACGGTGGCACCACCGAGGGCAGCCCCCGCCACCCCGTGCCCGCTGCGCACCGGCAGCGCCGGGCACGGCACCCTCGGAAACCCGGGGGGCACCGGGGCTGGCCGGGGGAGGGGGGGTGGGGGGGTGAGGGAGCAGAGGAAGGTCAGGGGGGTGGAGGACGAGGACGGAGGCCGGGGGAGCGAGTGGACGGAGATGTCATTGCCGAGGAATTCGGCCTGGGCGGAGGAGAGGAGAAAGGGAGGGAGAGGAAGAGCCAGGCACACCGGGCACGGGGCCCTTCCCCAGCCCCGCTGCGCTCCCCACCTCGCCCTCCGGCCAGCCCCTGCCCCGGCCTCCCCCGCTCCATCCCCCAGCACCCCGGGGAGCTCCGAGCTCCGTTCCCCCCCCCCCCCCCTTTTCCATCCCCAGTTTCCAGGGCAATCCAGATGTTTGGGCCCAGCTCCGGCGTTGCTCAGCCTCGCTGCCCTGCCAGATGTTTCCTCTCCCCCCGGGGCAGGGACGGCGTGCGTGCGCCCCGGTGTCCTGGGGACGCCGGGCTCCCCGGGCAGGGGGCGAGGCCAGGAGGGGGAGGACGGGGCTCCCCGTGCCCGTGCCTCCACGGGGGGCTTCTCCCACATCCCTCACAACACGCGTGGGACCGGCTGTCTCCTTCCCCTGCCTTCTCCGGGGGGGCTGCTGCTCTCCTTGGGGCTGCAGCGCATCCGTCCGGAGCCACGGGGATGGATGCAGGGCACGGGGGTGCCGGGGGGCACTGCGGGGGCACAAGGTCCCGGCCGGCTGCGGCCTCCTGGGGTTGTCCCAGCGCAGGAGGATGCGAGGGGGAGGCTCGGAGCTGAGCGGGGAGGCAGGAGGAGAGGCCGGGCAGGCCCCGCGCCAGGCTGCAGTGGGTTTCGACAGCGTCTCTGCGATGCTTTATCCCAGCTGGGAGCAGGGAGCGGAGCCCGGAGCGGCCGGAGGAGATGGCTGCAAACCACTTCCAGATGCACGGCGGGGAGGAGCTGGGGGGCGGCGGGGGGGGGGGGGGGGGGGGGCATCTGCAGCCAGAGGGCTTGGGGTGCGGGATGCCAGCCGGGATGCAGAGCTGACGGGGGGGCATCCTTTGGGGCTGGGGGTCCCTCTCCTTGCGCTCCAGCCGGGGCGAGGAGGCACAAAGCAGCCCCTTGTCCCGCGCCGTGCCACCGCCCCGGCACGGGCTGGGGGTCCCGGCACTGATCCCGCTGCTCCCTGCCCTCCCCGGCCCCGGAGGGCGCAGCGGGTGAGCGCTCGGCATTTTTGGCACGCCCCGAGCAGCCTTCAGCAGCCTCCTCCTCTTCCTCGGGGCAGCGCCTTGGGCTGGGGGGCACGGGGCAGCGCTGCTGGCACGGCCCCGGGCACAACCAGCCCCCGGCCGCTGCTCTCCCCTCGCCCGACCTGGAACAAACCCGCTCTGTGCGCGCACAGAGGGGCCTTCAGCTCCCGGCCCCCTCCCCGGCCTCCCCTGGGCCCATCAATAGGGGGATTGTGCCGAGCAGGGGCACAGCCGGTGGCACGGGGCACGTAACCACCACCGCTGCTGCCTCTGTCAACCGCGGGGGCCGCACGTCCCCGTCCCCATCCCCGTCCCCGTCCCCTGCAGATCTGGACAGGCTGCTCTCCGACCTGCGCTCCTTCCTGCTCATCCTGGACCGGGAGAGCCTCAGCGCCGCGGCCCAAGCCAAGAAGAAGTCGGTGGCCGAGCTCCTGTGCCGGCTGCAGAGCCCCCCGTGTGAGCGTTGGTGGGGGGGGGCGCGGGGGGCGCCGGGGCCGGGGAGGGGCGCGGGGCCGTGACTCGGCTCTCCCCCCGCAGCAGAGGATGCAGAGTACATGATCATGCGCTGCCTCTCGCCTTCCTCGGGGACCCCCCAGGGCCGGGACAACTCGGGTGAGTCCGACCCGCACCCTACGTCCCCCTGCGTCCTGCACGGCCCCGGCTGGGGGTCCCGGATCCTCGCCGCCCCCGTGTAATCCTGTCCCTCCCCCCCCCCACCCCCCCCCAGAAACAAGGAATCAGGATGCAAGGGGAGGGAGAGGATGCGAGTGCCGCCCGGGCAGCACCCAGAGCTCGCACGGTGGGGTACGGATGGGGAGCAAAGGGGGGGGGCGCGGGGGTCTCCAGGGGGGAGAGGGGGAGCTGGGGGTCGTCCCCGCGCTGCAACCTCGCTCGTACGGGGCTGGGGGGCAGCTCCGGGGAGGGCAGAGCACGAGCCCCCCGCCCATCTTTTGGGCACCCACCCATCTTTTGGGCGCCCACCCGTCCCGTGGGCACCCCGGGGCCAAGCAGCACCCTCGCAGCACCCTCCTTTTCCCCCAGAGCAAGGCACCGAGCGCCTCGCCATCCCCACCGGCCGACGACTCCTACGAAGACGCCGAACCCCTCGGCCCCGGCGGACGCGGCGGCTCCGGTGAGCACCCGACGCCCCCCGCCCACCCCTCCCCGTCCCCCCCCCCCCGCCCCATGCACCCAGCGCCCTGATGAGGCCCCCACCTGGGCTCGCAGGCGGCGCCGACACCGACAGCAGCCACTACGAGTCGTACGGGGAGGACGAGGAGGACGGCGTGCCGGACCGTGCCCAGGACCGTGCCCACTACCTGCGGTGGCCACCGGCCCCCGGCCCCCCCCGGGCCGAGCCCCCCGGCCGCCCCGAGGCTCAGCTCTGCGGCTTCCTCTGGAGGAAACGCTGGCTGGGGCGCTGGGCCAAGCAGCTCTTCATCGTCCGCGAGCACGCGCTGCTGGTGCGAGGCAGGACGGGGGGGGCACGGAGAGAGGGAGGGGGTCCCCGTGCCGTAGCCGACCCCTCCGTGCACCCCCCCCCCCCCCCCCCAGGGTTTCAGGCGTGCCGCCGACCCGCAGCCGGTGCTGGAGCTGGAGCTGCGGGGCTGCCGCGTCGCCTCCAAGGGCACGGGCAGCAAGAAGCTGCCGCACGCGCTGAAGGTGACGGGGCCGGCGGGCGAGGCGCTGGTCATCGGCTTCCCGAGCCGGCAGCAGGCGGAGGACTGGAGGAAGGTTTGGAGGTGTTGCAGCCTGGCAGAGCTCTGCGTGGGCAGGGTGCGGGGGGTGGGGGTGGAGAAACGGGGGCGCAGCCCTGCTGGGATGCTCACGGGGTGGGTGGGGGGCGTCGTGTCCGTTCCCAGTTCCTGTCCCATCTCCGGTTCCCATCCTATTCCCAGTTCCTGTCCCATCCCCAGTTCCCATCCCGTCCCGAGCTCCTGTCCCATTCCCAGCTCCTGTCCCATTCCCAGTTCCAGTCCCATCTCCAGCTCCCATCCCACCTCCAGTTCCCATCCCATTCACATCTCCCATCCCCAGCTCCCATCCCCATTTCCCATCCCATCCCCGTTTCCCATCGAATCCCCAGCTCCCATCCCATTCCCAGTTCCGGTCTCATTCCCAGCTCCCATCCCATCCCCAGTTCCCATCCCATCCCCAGCTCCCTTCCCATCCCCAGTTCCCATCCCTATCTCCCATCCCATCCCATTCCCATTCCCAGTTCTCATCCCATCCCCATTTCCTATCCCCAGCTCCCGACCCATCCCAATCCCATCCCCATTTCCCATCCCATCTCCAGCTCCCATCTCATCCCAGCTCCCATCCCCAGCTCCCTTCCCATCCCCGGTTCCCGTCCCATCCCCGTGTGCGGGTGCAGGAGCAGGGGGCTGCAGCGCCCTCCCTCTCCCCCCGGCAGGTGATCGAGGAGGTCAGCAGCAACTCCCCCAGCGGGCTGGCGGCCCACAGCCCCCCAGCGTCGCCCCCCAGCAGGCTCGGCAGGGTGAGCTGCTTGTTTTCCCCTGGGAAACAGCGGACACCCCAAAATCCCACCCCACCGTCCCCATCGGGACGTGCCGGGGATGGGGGGGGGCTGTGCTGTTTTAGGGTGGGGATGGGGGGGCTCCGACCCCATCGGGATGGGGCTCTCCGCGTCTCCATCCTCAGGCCGCCGCGCTCCGGCTCGGCTCAAAGGAGGAAGAGGAGCAGGAGGCGGCTGCCCGCAGCCCCGGAGAGGACCCTAAAGGAGGTGAGGCGGCACCGGGGGTGTCCCCACGCAGCGCCGCGGGGCCCGGGACCGTGCTGCTGACCTTACGGGGGGGGGGGGGGGGCGGGGATCCCGCAGGGTTCCTGGCGGTGCGGCTGCGCGGGCGCTGGCAGCGGCTGTGGTGCGCGGTGCGGCAGGGAGCCCTGCGCATGTTCCCCGAGCCCGGGGGTGCTCAGCGCCCCGTCTGCGCCCTGCTGCTGGACGGCTGCGAGGTCACCCCGGGGGCCACCGCCGCCGCCGCCGGCTCCCCCCAGCGCCTCCGCATCCGCATCGCTCAGCGGGGCCGGGAGCTCGCCCTGCTGCAGGTGAGCGGCCCCCCCTCGGCACCCTAGGGTGCCCGCAAAGGGGGGCCCCCCCCTGCCCACAGCCCCTCTGCCCCACGCCAGACCCGTTCGGAGGAGGAGAGGGAGGCTTGGCTGAAAACCCTGCGGGCCAGGGGAGGACGGGAGCCGGCCGCTGACAGCCCCCAGGCGGAGCCCCCCAGGCTGGGAGATGGCAGCAGCTCCCCTGCTGCGGGGTGAGGAGATGCTGAGATGCTGGACACGGGGCACGGCCGGCCCCAACCCTCCTGCTGCTGCGCCTGGGGGGGGTCGGGGGAATTAAGGTCCCCCTCTCCTGCTTGCAGTGGGCTGCTGCTGCGCCGCTTCCCGACCCCCAACGCCTACATGGACGACCCCTCCGGGCAGCCCCCGGCCCCCGAGCACGTCTACTCCAACACGGAGCGGCTGCACCGGCTGGTAACCTCTGCCTAGAGCCCTCGGACTCCTGATGTGGGGTCAGGATGAGGGGGACAGGCCCCCCGCTGGCCCCTTGCCCATGAATTTTTCTTCGGCTTCCTTCTGCAGCAGCAGAGCTTGGACCGAGCCGTGCAAGGGCAGCGCAAGAGACCCGTGTCCGCGCTGCCCGCCGGTGCCTGCAGCAGCACCGTGCCCTCGCAGGCAGGTGAGAAGGGTTCGGATGGGGGAAGCAGCAGGATTTGGCCCCGGCTGGCTTCAAATGCCCTCCGTGGTCCCTGGCCTTGGGGTGCTGGGACAGCTTGGTGCCGCGCCGTGCTTCCTCCATCCTTCCTCCCGCAGCGGCGGCGGCGGCTCGCCGGGGCAGGGCTGGCAGCCCGCAGCCCCGCCGCAGGGATTTCTCCCCGGCCCAGCGCACCCTGACGCTGCCCGAGAGGAAAGGGGCTCGGGATGGTTTGGATTTCCTCATCGGTAGGACCCCGGGGGGCTCTGCTCGGGCGCCCGGCCCCAAGTGGGGCCGCGGGGTGCCCGTGCCCGGCAGCGCCCCGCTGTCCCCGCAGGGAAGAGAGCCTTCCCCAAGCTGGAGGAGAAGGTGGGGCAGCTGGAGAGGGCTTGCCGCGGGAAGAGCAGGCTGAAGGCCGGCTCCGAGATGAACCTGCTGGCCATCGGCAAGTCCCTGAAGGGCCACATCGCCGCCACCGCCAGCTCGGCTGCCTCCGAGGTGGGGGGACCGCGGGGGGGACGGCCGGGCCACGGCGGCGGTCTCTGGGGAGGGCAGGGGCTCCGTGCACTGCTCGGCGGGGGATTTGGGGAGCAGCCACTGCCTTTTCACCTCTCCCAGCTCGGTTTTCCCAGCAGGGCTCCTTCCTCTCCCCGCTCTTGAGGCGCACGGCGTCCGCCAGGAGCGCCCTGAAGCGCTCGCCCTCCACGGGCGTCGTGGAGAAGGGAAAGGTGCTGCAGCAGAGAAGGGTACGGGGCGGGCAGAGTTAAGGTGATGAGGGCACAAAGACAGCACTGGGACCTTCGGGGGTGCCCAGCAGCCTTGGGGCTGACCCCCCCCCCCCCCCGTTTCGGGACCTCGCAGGAGTGGGAGATGAAGTCTGCGAAGTGACCGGCACCGGGGCAGCCCCCGCCACGCCGACCTCGCTGCGGGGCCGGGCACCTCCCAGCACAACGTCGTGCTGCACGTGGATCGTGCAGGACCAGCCAGTTCTTTAGCCACCAGTATCGACGCCACACGTACACCTACCCATTTTTGATATATTTTATATAGATTTATGTATACGCACAAACATAAATTCTCCGTCTGTGGGGTTGCAGTTTCTCCGGTGCCGGTGCGTTCAGGGCGCAGATTTCCCAGTTGCAGCCTCTGCTGTGGGCCTGGTCCAAACGGGGCCCCCCCCCAATTCCCTCCCAGGGACCCCCTCTCGCATGGGTGGGCACGGATGCACCCCAGGACTGAGCAACGGGGGGGCCACGGAGCACGGGGGGGGGCTGCTCGGGGGTCCTCGCCCCTCGCCCCGCAGCGGGGCCGGAGGAGCCCAGGGCTCCACTCAGTGGCTGCAGCTGCGCCAGGCTGCTTGGAGGCAGCTGTGTTTGTCGTGGCTTGTTTTTAATCACAGAAACATATTTTTTTATTATTTATTTTTTTAAAAAAAAAAGGATTAAATAATCATAAAACTTGGCTTCTCCCGGACCGTGTCACGGGAAGAGGTGAGCCGGGCTGTGCCAGGGGGCTGGCCTGCTGCTGCTCTCCCTGCAAAAATGAGTGTGTCGCAGCAGGGCTGGGTGCCACCTCTGTGGGGTGTGCACGGGGGGGCTGTCCCCTTGTGTATACGGGTGTGCAGGGGGGGCTCTCTCCATCCTGATGTGAACGGGGGGGCTGTCCCCATCCTGGCGTGCACGGGGGGGGCTGTCCCCAAGCGTATATGGGTGTGCACAGGGGGCTGTCCCCATCTGGGTGTGCACAGGGGGCTGTCCCCATCCTGGTGCGCGTGGGGGGGGCTGTCCCCATGTGTATATGGGTGTCTGGGGGGACTGTCCCCATCCTGGTGCGCGTGGGGGGGGCTGTCCCCATGTGTATATGGGTGTCTGGGGGGACTGTCCCCATCTTGGTGTGCACAGGGGAGCTGTCCCCTTGTGCATGTGGGTGTGCACAGGGGGCTGGCCCCATCCTGGTGCGCACAGAGGGGGCTACCCCAGGGCTCCATCCCCACCCCCACCCTGCTCCGCTTTAGTGCCGGACACCTTCCCACCCCCCCCCAACCCCAACGACCCCTCCAGCCCCCAACTCGACCCCGTTCCCCGGCCCCCCCCCCCCCCCCACGCCCCCCGGTCCCAGCCGGGGGAGGCGCCGCGCCCGCACCGCCCTCCCCGCACGGCGCCGGGCGGAGCCAGCGCGCAACGGGGCCGCACCGGGGCGCACCGGATCCGGTGCCGGGAGCGGTTGTAGGGCCGGTTATAGGGCCGGGCACAGCCATGCTGAGCCGCCTAGGAGCTCTCCTGCAGCAGGCGGTGGAAACGGTGAGCGGCGCCGGGGCGGCGGGGCCGGGGCGTGCAGCGGGGCCGGGGGGGGGCGGGGGGTCCGTGCGCCCCTGACCGCGGCCCCGGTGTGCGCAGCGGGAGCCCAGCGTGGACCTGCTGGAGGCGTTCGTCGAGCACTGGAAGGGCATCACCGGCTACTACCTGGAGGCTACGGGTGAGTGGGGGCTTCAGGGGGGGGTCGCCGTGCCCTAAACTGGGGTCCCTGTGCCAAAAGCTGGGGTCCTCCTGCCCTAAACTGGGGTCCGGGTGCCCAAAGTTGGGGTCCCCGTGCCCTAAGCCGGGTCTTCCACGCCCCAAGGTAGGGTCCCGTGGTGTGGGAGCAGGGTTCCCACGCCCTGGGAGAGGGTCCCCCAAGCCCCAAATCAGGGTCAGAAGACCTGGAAGTGAGGTCCCCGTGCCCAGGGAGGGGTCGCCGTGCGGTAACGGGGCACGGTGCCGACCCCGGTGCACCGTGGCTGGCCTGGGTGGCAGGGCTCCGCCTGGGACACCCTCTCCCGGATCCCAGGGAGGCCGTGTCCTCCTCGGTCCCCGCGAGCACTAAAGCAGAGCCTTGAGCATTTCGGCCCCAGCAGGAGCCTGCCCCTTCCCCACCGGCACCGTGCCGGAGGCTCCCCGGGGCTGCCCATGACACCGGGAGGACGGCGGCAGCTCGCTAGGCCCCGAGCGGAGGCAGCAGCCTCGGGTGCTGCTGGGACTGCCGCCTCCTCACATTGCCATCTAGCGTCGCTCCCGCTCTGGAGGAGAGAATTCAAGGCCGGGAGGGCACCCCAAAAAAAAGGGGCGTCCCCCACCCCGACGCCCGCGCTGTGCCCGCAGACGAGAGCACCCCCGCCAAGCGGACCGACATCCCGTGGCGCCTCAAGCAGATGCTGGACATCCTGGTGTACGAGGAGAAGCAGCGGCCGGCGGGGGAGGCCGGGCCGTGCCTCGAGTACCTGCTGCAGCACAAGGTCCTGGAGACCCTCAGCACGCTGGGCAAGGCGGAGGTAGGCGGCTGGGGGGCCACCCATGGGTGCCACGAGGCGGTGGCGCACGGCACGGCATTTCCACGAGCCTCTTTGAGATGCCTCTTTAAGTAGTTATTGCCTAAATGGAGCAGCTCTGCTGTTAATTTACTGCCAATAATGATGAGGCTTCCTATGAATAGGTTTTTATTGAGATTTGGGCAAATTGTGGTGTGTTGTGTGCTGCAGGGGGGGTGTGCTGGCCCTTCTGCGGCCGGGCGGGTCGGCGTGGCTGGGTGCTGGGCTTTGACTCCCCGTTGTAAGCCGTGGGGACGTGGAAACAATCCTGCTGGCTTCTTTTTTTTTTTTTTTTCTTTTTTTTTGCGTGAGAGGCAATCAAAATTTGTGATCTCTAAAGGGAGAGGAACCCGGGTGGGGGTCCCGGGGGCGTTGCATCGTTTTGGGGGAGCAGTAAACCCGCACCGAGGGGGGTTTGTGGAGCCCGGCGGGTGCTTTGGGGCACCCAAAGGAGCGGGTAAGGACGGTGGCTGACCTCCCTCCTCTCCCCGTGCCAGTACCCCCCCGGGATGAGGCAGCAGGTCCTCCTCTTCTTCAGCCGGGTGCTGGGCCAGGTGCAGCACCCTCTCCTGCACTACCTCAACGTGCACAGGCCGGTGCAGGTGAGCGCCGCGCGGGGCGGGTAGGGGGCTGCTCCGAGCCCCCTGGGGCTGGGAAACGCCGTGTTCACCCCCAAAAATGCATGCGCAGGGGCTCGGCAGTGCCGCCGGTGCTGCTGCGTGCCGGGACCGGCCCCGGCGCTGTTGCAGACACTGAGTCACCCTAAAATGCTGATCCCCACCCGGGGCCGATCCTGCCAGCGCGAGGGGGTGGCGGTGCCGGATGGGTCCCTGCCAAACGGTGCTGGGAAGGGCACGGGGCTGCGCCGGGCAGGACGGCCGAGCAGCTCAGCACCCGCTCCCTGCCTCCCCAGAAGCTGCTGCAGCTCAGCGGGCACCCCCTGGGCTCGGGCACGGAGAAGGAGGAGGCGCAGTTCGCGGCCGTGCTCTGCGCCAAGATCCAGCAGGATCCCACCCTGCTGGCCTACATCCTGGAGGTGCGCAGCCCTGGCTCCCCGCGGGGTCGGCTCTAAGATGAGCGTCGGTGCTTCGGGAGGAAGGTCGTGGCTGCGATCCTCCTCCGCTCCTCTTCCTCTCCAGGGTAGGAGCATCCTGAGCGGGAGGAAGGCTCGGGAGCCGCCCGGCAGCCCCGAAGGAGAGGGTGCAGAGCATCCCCTGGGCGCTGCCACCGGCTGCCCCCCGGCACGGAGGGACAGCAACCTCGTCACCTCCTTGGTGGGGCTGTGCAAGAGCCAGGTAGGGGGCGAGGGCTGGCAAGGGGGGGCTGATAGGGGCAGCCGGGCATGTGATACCACCTCTCTCCTCTTCCTCCTCCTCCTCCTCGCAGAAGAGCAGGGTCGCGCTGAAGGCTCGGGAAAACTTGCTCCTGCTCGCGGGGCTCGCCCACGAGGCGGCCGCAGCCTGCCTGGTGCGGAGCAGCGCCCTGCGCCAGCTGCTGACCGAGCACCTCTGCGACCTCCACGGCGCCGTCCCACCCTGCACGGACCCCGCCGACGTCCTCGCCATGGGGAGGGCCAGCTGGAGGTACGGCACGCGCCGGGCAAGGGTGGCCACCGCTTGCCCACGGGGGTTTTGCCCCGTTCCTGCAGCCTCCGCGCCCCGCAGGTCGCAGGGGGATGCCGGCGGTGACGGGGACTTCCCGGGGAAGGAGAGCCTGGTGGCTTTTTTCTGCTGGCTGGATTACCTGGACGAGCTCGTGGCCGGCGCCCACCCGGTACGGAGCACCCAAACGGACCCGCCGAGCACGGGGTGCCCGCGCCGGGGCTCAGGCTCTGCCCTCTCCCGCAGCTCGTGGCGGCTGCCGTCACCGAGGCCGTGGAGGAAAAATTCTTCCAGGGCGTCCTGCAGCCGCAGCTGCTGCAGATGTGAGTACCCGAGCCTGCAGCGAGGGGCGAAATCAGCCCGGGAGGGGGCAGTTTATAGGGAAAACAAAAAAAAAAAAAAAAAAAACCCTTTGGGGCCACGGTGATGGGGCTCCCCCTGCCCACGCCCCCCTTTTCCCCCCCCCCCACTGTGGGACGTCGCGGACCCCTCTCGCAGCATCCCACGCTGTCCCACCAGGTCGGAGCTCGCCGTCCTCAGCGCCACGGCCGTGCTGACGGGCACGGTGCGGCAGCTCCGCGCGCCCCCCCTGCTGCACCGCCTCGTGCTCTTCCTGCTGGGCCCCGAGCGGCGCCCCGAGACCCCCGGGGACCCCCCCCACCCTCTTCGCGCCCACCTCATCGACCGCTGCGACCACCTCTCCGACGAGGTCAGCCCCGTCCTGGGGAGGGTGAAGGGGGGGGGGGGGGGGGCGGGTTTGGGGGTGGGGGGCACGCTGCTCACCCCCGCCCCCCCCGGCCGTGCCGCAGATCAGCCTGGCCAGCCTGCGGCTCTTCGAGGAGCTCCTGCGGGCGCCCCACGAGCATGTGGTGCTGAGCCTGGTGCTGAGGAACCTGGAGGCGCGGGGCTACCTCCAGCACGGCCCCCCCGTACCCGACGAGCGCGGACCCCCCGAGCCGGACCCCGATGAGGACGGGCTGTGAGCGGGGCCGGGGCAAGGTGAGGGGGGCTGGCGGTGATGTCCCCCTCCCCCCCCCCCGCTGACACCCCCCCCGTGGTGGCCCCATAGGGACCTGGAGGAGGATGAGGAGGATCCTTACTTCACCGACGGCTTCCCCGAGAACGGCTTCGGGATGGCGAAAAAGCCCCCGGGGGGATCGTCCCCCCCGGGGAAGGGGCACGTGAGCGAGGTGGTCAGCAGGTAGGGCGCTGCGGAGGCCTCCCCAAAAAGGGGGGGGGGGGGCCGCGTCCCCGCGCCGCCCCCTCCTCCCCTGCCCGCTCCCCTTTCTTCCAGCTTCCTCTGCCTGGTCCCCGAGGAGGCGAAGACCTCCTCAGGCGGCTACGACACCTACGTGCACGATGCTCTGGGCATGGTGAGGGGTTTTTTTGGGGGGGTCTCGGGGCCAGGGGGTGCTCGCCCCCCCACCCCCCCCTTTCTGCTCTCACCCCGCTCCCTCCCCGTCCGCCAGGTCCAGGCGAGCCGCAGCAAGGCGGCCTCGTGGGGGTGGCCCACGGCCCCCCGGCCCCTCGATGCCTGCCCCCCCGAGGGGCAGTTTTACGAGGGGCACTTCCTCAAGGTGCTGTTTGACCGCCTGGCGCGGATCCTGGACCAGGTACGGGACCCGGGGGGCTCCCCGGGGGGGGGGGGGGCGGCGGCAGCACCCCCCGGTGCCGCACCGGCTCCGCAGGACCAATATTCCTCTGAGCCCCCCCCCCCCGACCCCATAAATCCCCGCCCGGGGAACCTCTCGAAGCTCTCCCCACCCCGCAGCAGCCCCACGTGTCCCCTCGGCACGGTGCTGGGGGGCTTTTCCGCACCGGGGCGGGGGGGCTCCCCGGGTGGGCAGCCAGCCTTTGTCTCGCCCAGGGTGCGCGGTGTCAGCCCTGCACCCCCCCGAGCCTGGCAGGGACCCAGCACCCCGAAACCCCATATCAAGCAGCCGAGAGCATCTCCCCCGTTTGCAGCTCCCGTTTATAGGGCCGGGGGCTCGCACCCCCTGGGGAATGCTAAGGGGGGGGGGGGCCCAGCCACGTGCCGGCACCCGCTGAGCATCCCCCGCGCCCCAGCCCTACAGCCTGAACCTGCAGGTGACCTCGGTGCTGTCCCTCCTGGCCGCTTTCCCCCATCCCCACCTCCACGAGTACCTCCTGGACCCCTACCTCAGCCTGGCGCCCGGCTGCCGCTCGCTTTTCTCCGTCCTCGTCAGGGTAACGGCACCCCCTGGGTGGTTTTTTTATTTTTATTTTTTATTTTTTTTTGGGGGGGGGGGGGGGGGACACGACACCGAGGAAACGGGGTCCTGACTCTTCCTCCCCGCGCCCAGGTGATCGGGGACCTGATGCAGAGGATCCAGCGCGTGCCCCACTTCAGGGCCAAGCTGCTCCTGGTGCGCCAGCAGCTGCTGGGGCTGGTACCCGGCGAGCAGTAAGTGCTGGGGGGGTTGGGATTTTTTTTGGGGGGGGGGGGGGAATGAAGAAATGGACCCCAGGGGGGCGCGCACCCCACGGGGCTCCCGGCGCTCCCCGCAGGATGGAGCACGCGACGCTCTTCAAGGGGGTGGTGGTGCTGGAGGAGTTCTGCAAGGAGCTGGCTGCCATCGCCTTGGTCAAGGGCCCCCCCGAGGGCCCCCCCTGAGCCGCTGCGCCCCGGACCCCGCCGGGAGCCCCCTTCCCTCGGCCGGGCTGCGGGGGCTGCTGGGGACAGATGGAGAGGGGTCCCCGACCCCGGCACGGCCCCGCTCGGAGCGGCACGACCCCAAAACGGGGACAGCGGCGGCACCCCGGCCCCGTGGTGTGGGAGAGGATTCGTGGAGCCCTTTGGAAACGGAGGTGCGCTGAGCCCCGGGCAGGATGCAGCCCTTCGGAGCACGGCGTGCGCCCTGCTGCTCGTCCTCGTCCTCGTCGGGTTCCTGCTCCCCGCGTTGGAGCTGCCCAGGAGCCCCTGCAGCCCTCGGTGGGTTTTTCTTGGGAAGAACTGGATGCACGAGCACAGCTCCCCGAGGGGCGGCCGGCTAACGAGGCGGGTGCTGGCCCCAGGGCTAATTACAGCCCCTCGTTTGCATTAGGGGCAGGGTGTGCGTGGGGGCGCTGGGTTTGTGCGCGCCAAGCTGAGCGCAGCCGGCACCGCGTCTCCGAGCCGCGGGACGCAATAAAGCCCTGAGCTGGGAGCTCTGGTCCTGTCTGTACCCCCCCCCGCTCCCACCGGGGGGGCACCCAGATCCCACCCAGGACCCCCCCACTCCCAGCAAGGAGCCAGGTGGGTGCGAGGAAGCAGCGGCCGCTTTATTTCCACTCGGGCTGGCTCTCTGCCCCACGAGGGGGGGACACGGGGCCGTATCCTGCCCCAAAGCACCCCCCGGCCCCGTGCATCGCAGCGTGGGGCTCTCTCCTTTGCCCCCCCCCCCCCCCCCCCCGCAGTTCCAGCTCCGCTTCCGCCACCGCAAACACCGTCCTCATTTTGGGGCTGGCAGCCGGAGGGCAAACGCGCTCCATCCCCGGCACCTCGCTGCTGCCGCCCTGCTTTGCGGAAAGCAAATCTGCGTGAGCAGCGGGGAGCGGGTCCCGCACCCCTCCACCCCCCCCAAAACTCGCTGCGACCAGCACCCCTGGGTGCTGGGGCTCACCCGCCGCTAGCTGCGGATGGGCACCGTGCCCGCCGTGCGGAGCCGCTGCAGGATGCGGCCCTTCAAGCCCTCCTCCTCCACTCGCCACCAGCGGAAAGCGGGGTCGCACAATTCGGGGGGGCCGTCCCCGGGGCCGCGGGGCGGGACGCTCAGCAGAACATTCAAGCAAACCCCGTCAGCCCCCCCGGGACCCCCGGCCCGGTGCTGCAGCCCCAGCAGCCCCATGGGCCCGACGGGGGGGTCCGGGGGCAGGCAGCCCCCCAGCAGCCGCAGCACGGGCAGCCGAAGCCCCCGGCGGATTTGGGCAGGATGGGTGCCGCACGCCACCACGGGCAGCCGGGGGGGGCCCGGCCGTGCTCAGCAGCACCCAAAGGTGCCCGGTGCCGCTGGCGAAGGTCACCAGGAGCCTCAAGCAGAGGTGGGCGCAGGGCAGCTCCTGCGGCAGCGTGGGGGGGGTGCGGGGGGCTGCGGCGGTAGCGGGCGGCCAGGTCCAGCAGGGGCAGGATGTCGGGGGCGCGCAGGGGCAGGGAGGACAGCGCCCCGTCCCACCACCTGGCCTGCAGGGACTCGGCGTCCGCATCCTCCAGGGTCTTCAGGGTCCCTCCTGCGGGGGGAGAGACAGCGGTGCCCCGGCACGGGGGTGGGGTGGGGGGGCTCCGGTGACCCGGCATGGGGAGGTTGGGGGGAGGGGGTCCCCCGGTGCGCCACCGTGCGTGGAGCCACCCAGGGACACTGGTGTCCCAGCACGGGGACGGCCAGGGATGCCAGTCCCTGCTTTTTTGGGGTGCACTGGGGCACCAACCCCAAGCCATGGGGCTGAGGTTCCCATCATGGGGCTTCTGGGGGGGGGGTGTGCCAGGACCTGGTGATGGCCGGGCATCAATAATGCCCTAATACCCCGTACCCCCTAACACCCCCATCATGGGGTTTTTAGGGGATGCCAGAAGCTGGTGATGGTGCTGGTGGCACTGATGTCCTGGCACAGGACTGGCTGGGGACCCTAATACCCCAACGTGGGGCTTCTTGGGGATCCTAATATCCCATCGTAGGGATTCTTGGGGACCCTGTTACCCCATCATGGGGCTGGTAGGGGACCCTGATGCCCCGTCACGGGGCTTGTAGGGAACCCTAATGCCCCACCACGGGGCTTCTTTGGGACCCTAATACCCCATCATGGGGCTTCTTGGGGACCCCGATACCCCATAGCGGGGCTTCTTTTGGACCCTAATACCCCATCATGGGGCTTCTTGGGGACCCCGATACCCCATAGCGGGGCTTCTTTGGGACCCTAATACCCCATCATGGGGCTTCTTGGGGACCCCGATACCCCATAGCGGGGCTTCTTTGGGACCCTAATACCCCATAGCGGGGCTTCTTTGGGACCCTAATACCCCATCATGGGGCTTCTTGGGGACCCCGATACCCCATAGCGGGGCTTCTTTGGGACCCTAATACCCCATCATGGGGCTTCTTGGGGACCCCGATACCCCATCCTGGGGCTTTTTGGGGATGCCAGGACCTGGTGACGTGACAACAGGGGACCCCCCAACACCCGGGCGGGGGGCCGGCAGGGGACACCGCCACCCACCGTGGGGGCTGCGCCACGCGAGCCGCCCCCTCCCCGATCCCCACCCCCCACCCCCCACCCCCCCTTTTCTTTTTTTTTTTTTTCTTCCCCGCGCCCTCCCCGTCACGCACCGGTGGGGCGGGCGAGGAAGACGAAGCGGAGCCAGGCGGGCCCCCTCTCCTCCAGCGCCAGCAGGGTGAGGGGCTCGCACTCCAGCCCCGTCTCCTCCATCACCTCGCGGCGCAGCGCCGCCACCACGCTCTCGCCGGGCTCCATGCGCCCCGCGGGCAGGTACCACGTCCCGCGGCACCCCGCTTTCGCCTCCTGCACCAGCAGCACCCCGTCCTGCGGGGCAAAAGGTGGTGGTGGGGGGGGCTTTACGGGGCGTACAGGATCGGGGGCGGTCATTTTTTGGGGGTGCTGCCTCACCTCGTCGTTGAAGAGCACGGCCAGGACCACGTAGCAGGCGCTGCTCCCCAGCCGGACGGGGCCGCCGGGTTGCGGGGTGCCGTCGTAGGCGCCCCCGACATCCCAGCCTCGGCCGCTGAGCACCGCGTCCAGCTCCTCCGTCGCGTCCCCCATGGCAGCCGCTCAAGGGGCTGCGGGGTTTTGGGGTGGCGGGGGCACCCGGCAGGCGTGCAGCCGAGCCCGGGGGGGGGACGGGCACCCCCAGTGCCGCGTCTCGGTGGGCTGCAGGGTGTGGGACAGGTGCTCAGCCTGCGGGGCGCACGGGGAGAAGGGGGGGCTGTAGGGGAAGGGTTTGCTGGACTGGGGGGCGTGCAGGGGGGTGTAATAGGGGAAGGGCTTGCCGGGCTGCAGGGCGGCCGGGGGGGCGTAATATGGGAAGGGTTCGGGGGCTTTTGGGGGACACGGCGGGGTGCGATAGGGGAAGGGGCTGCTGGACTGCGGGACGCCCGGCGGGGCGCAGCAGGGGAAGGGCTGGCTCGACTGCAGGGCGTGGGGGGGGAAATAAAAAGGGAAGGGGTCGCTGGGCTTGGGGGCGGCCGGGGGGGTGCGGTAAGGGAAGGGCTTGCTGGACTGGGGGAGGCAGGGGGGGGCGCAGTAGGGGAAGGGCCGGCCGGATTGCGGGGCGCAGGGGGGGCTGCAGGGGAAGAGCTCGCTGGATTTGGGGATGCGCGGGGGGGGGCGGTAGGGGAAGGGCTGGCTGGACTGCAGGACGCGGGGGAAGCGGAGCAGGGCGAGGGGCTTGCCGGACTGCAGGGGGTAGGGGGGAAAGGGTCTGCTCGACTGGGGGACGCTGGGGGGAACGGGTCTGCTGGACTGGGGGATGGCGGGGGGGGAAAGGGGTCTGCTGGACTGGGGGAGGTAGAAAAAGGGCTCGCTCAGCGGGGGGGAGCTGGGGGGGCTGTAGGATGGGGAAAAATCGCCAGGCTGCGGGGGCCAGGGCGTGCTGGACTGCAGGGGGCTATAGGGGAAGGGGTGGTCGGGGTGCGGGGCGCATGGGGGAAAGGGATCGGGGGACGGCGGGGGGCAGGGGGGCGAGCTGGGCTGCAGGGCGCACGGGGGGCTGCTGGGCTGCAGGGTGCCCGGGGGGGGGGGGGGGGGGGGAGATGGGGGGGCAGAAGGGGGCACGGCAGCGGGGGGGGTCGCTGGGGGTCGCGGGGGGGGGCGAGGGGATGGCAGGGCGCAGTTGGGGGTGGGTTACGGGGTCCGCAGGGAGCAACGGGGAAGGGTCGAAGGGATTGCGGGGTGCAATTAGGGGTGGGTTATGGGGACCCCAGGGTGCAATGGGGAGGGGTCGAGGGGATTGCGGGGTGCAGTGGGGAAGGGTCGAGGGGATCGCAGGGTGCAATGGGGAGGGGTCGAGGGGATTGCAGGGGGCAGTTGGGGGTGGGTTATGGGAACCGCAGGGCGCAATGGGGGTGGTCTGAGGGGATCGCAGGGTGCAACGGGGGGGGCGTCAAAGGGATTGCGGGGTGCAATGGGGAAGGGTCGAGGGGATCGCGGGGTGCAATGGGGAAGGGTCGAGGGGATTGCGGGGTGCAATGGGGAAGGGTCGAGGGGATCGCAGGGTGCAATGGGGAAGGGTCGAGGGGATTGCGGGGTGCAATGGGGAGGGGTCGAGGGGATCGCGGGGTGCAATGGGGAGGGGTCGAGGGGATCGCAGGGGGCAGTTAGGGCTGGGTTATGGGAACCGCAGGGCGCAATGGGGGTGGTCTGAGGAGGTTTCGGGGTGCAACAGGAAAGGGTGGAGGGGAGCCCCAGGCTGCAACGGGGAGGGCTTGAGGGGAACCCCGGGGTGCGACGGGGAAGGGTCGAGGGGCTCGCAGGGTGCAACGGGGAAGGACCGAGGGGCTCGCAGGGTGCGGCCAGGGATGGCTCATGGGGGCGGCGGGGCGCGGCGGGGCAGCGGCCGGGGTCCGGCAGGCGCAGCACGAGAGGGGCCGGGGCACGGCGGGGGGGGGGGGGGGGGGGGGGGGGGGGGCAGCAGGGGCAGGGCGCGGGGTGCAAGGAGCGGGGTGCGGCCCCCCCCCCCCCCGCCCGCCCCCGCAGCCCCCCGCGCATGCGCCAGACTCACCGCGTCCCGGCGCTCCTTCGCGCCGCCCCCGCCCCCCCCCCCCGCTCGCCGCCTATTGGCCGGGGTGCCCGGCAGGGTCGCCTCGCATTGGCTGACCCCGTCGTCACTCTCCGTAAGGCTGAGGGGCGGGGCTTGGCCTTAAAGGGGGAGGGGAGCGGGGTGCAGGGGGTGCGGGTTGCGCGGCGTTGATTGCGCGGGGCCGATTGCACGGGGCTAATCGCACGGGGACCGTTGCGCGGGGACCGTTGCACGGCGCTAACCACGTGGTGCTAATTGCACGGTGCTAATCGCACGGTGCCCATTGCAGTGACCCATTGCGTGGTGACCGTTGCACGGTGCTCATTGCAGAGGGCTAATTTCACAGTGCTAATTGCACGGTGCTAATTGCGCGGTGACCACTGCATGGTGACCGTTGCAGCGACCATTGCACAGCGCTCGTTGCACTGTGCTAATTGCACGGTGCTAATCGCATGGTGCTAATCGCATGGTGCTAATTGCACGGTGCTAATTGCACGGTGCCCCTTGCACGGTGCCTGTCGCCTGGTTCCAGTTGCACAGTGCCCATTGCACAGCTGTAAATGCACGGCATCTAGTGCACGGTGCTCACTGCACGCTTTTAATTGCACGGTGCATTATGTGCGGCCTGCTCGCTCTGATGCAGTGCACGGTGCACGGTGCGTGGTGGCCTACACTGCACGGTGCACGGTGCGTGGTTGTGTACACTGCACGGTGCATGGAGCAGCATACAGCACACGGTGCACGGTGTGGGTGGCACGCAGTGCACAATCCGTGGGGTGCTGTGCACGCTCCAGCCCCCCCTTTTCCCCATTAATGTTTGCTAGGCGATGCTCCTGGGTGTCCCGGTGCAGAGCAGGGCCGTTCCCCTGCACCCAGACGCTCCGAGCACGCAGCTCTGCGCTGCCCGGGAGCTGCAGCAGCGCCAAAAAGGGAGAAAAATCCCGGAGGCAGGCAGCTGGAGGAGTTGCAGACACCGGTGCGGGCAGGGACAGGGCTGCTCTCTGCCCTCCTGACGCCCTCTGGGCTGGCTTCTCTCCCTGGAGGGTGCTCAGCTCCACTTGCTGGGTCCCCCCCCGCTGCTGTCCCCAGCACCCCAGGGCCCCCCCAGCCCCGTCCCCCCTGCCCCGAGGCCCCAAGGGAGACGCGGAGGCAGGAGCTGGCGGCGCAGCCGACCCTTTCTTTATTCCTGGCAGGGCGAAGCACCGAGCAAGCAGCACCGGGCGGCGCGGGTGAGGACGGGCACGGCGCTGCCTTTGTCCCGGCGTCCTGGTGACGTGCCGCCGCCTCACCTGCAGCCCTGCAGGACGCCCACGGCCTCCCGCACGGCGGCCAGGATCATGCCATCCAGCTGCAAGGACGCACAGGGGGCTCGGCACCACGCACCGCCCCCCCCCCCCCCCCCGGGGACCCCCGGCCACGGGTCCCCAGCCATCACCCACCTGAGCCCGGAGCCAGCGTGCGGCCCCGGGGGACCGGTGCCGTGGTCCCCGAGGCGGGCGGCGCTCTCCGGGGACAGGAACCGCTGCTCCACGGCGATGGTGCTGGTGAGGTTCTGCACCTGCGGGCACACGGCGTCGGCGTCGGCGTCGGGGACCGGCCAGGCCCTGCTGGGTGCCTCGGTTTCCCCAGGAGGAGCTGGGGCAGCGCCTTACCTGGTGCGGAGCCCCGGCGGGGACCAGCACCGCGTCCCCCAGGCACTGCAGCAGGGTCCAGGCGCTCACCCCGCACTCCTCCCGCAGCCGCCGCCGCAGCTCCGGGTCCAGGTAGAGGCCGGGGGGGTCCTCAGCCACCCCCCGTTGCCCTTGGTCCACCTTGTGCAGGAAATCCTGGATGCGGCCGGCGTCCTCGGCGCGGAAGATGTGCCACAGGGCGCCGGGCCGGCTGCCGGCACCCCGCAGCCTCTCCTGCAGCAGCTCGTCCATGCCGTCCTCCTCGGCGCGCAGCAGCGGCTCTGTGGGTGCAGGAGAAGGTCGGGGGGGGGGGGGGGGGGCCGTGGGGGCCGTGGCGGGACCCCCCCCCACACACACACACCCCAGCCCTACCGTGCCGCGCCGCGGCGTGCACCAGGACGCTGATGGTGTCGGCTGCCTCCACCGTCAGGTTTTTGGTGCCGATGCTGCCATCCTGGGGATGCACGCCTGCAATTTGGGGAGCAGGGGGGTGGCACGGCGTGGCCGGGGTGGGGGGGGGGGGGGGGGGCTCGGTGTGTCCCCCCACCCCCCCCCACCCCCAAGCCCCCCAGCTCCCCCGCTCACCGTACGCCGCGCACATGCGGGGGCGCAGCCAGCGGCGGCCCCGCTCGCCCCGCAGGTAGGAGGCCAGGTTGAGGCGCCCGTGGGGGCCGCAGTACTCGGGCAGAGGCAGGCTGGAGCTCAGGTTGGTGGCCCTGTGGCACGGAGGGGACGCCGCGAGCTTGGGGACCTCGTGCGGGGCCGCCACCGTGTCCCCAAATCCATCCCTGCACCCCGCACACCGGGGTGCTGGCGAGGGTGCACCGGTGGGGCCAAGGACGCACGGGTGCAGCCCCCCCCCCCCCCCCCCCCCCCCCCCCCCGGTGATGGCACTGCCGCCACTTACCGGCACAGCTGCATGTCCCCAAAGCCACTCTCCAGCTTCAAGACGTCCCCAGCGCCCTGCTCCAGCACCGGGCAGGCTGCAGGATTGGGGGCACGGCGTCACGCACCGGGACACCCCCCGCGTGCCACCCGCGGCGCGTCCCGGGCACGGATGCACGGGGTTGGTTTGCTCCCCCTCAGCTTGCACCGGGGGGGCCACCCCCCCCCCCACCTCGTCCCCTCCGTCCCCGTCCCCTCGATGCTAACCCTCCGGCGGCTCCCGGCTGCTTACTCGCGCTGGCGGCGAAGCCGTCCCAAAAGCGCCCGCTGCCCATCCTGACGCGCCGCTGCTGCGCCCGCAGGTTCACCGCCTCCACCTCCTGCTCCCCCCCGGGGGGGCGGAAGGATTCGGGCCCCCACAGCCTCCCGTCCAGCCTCTTCTCCAGCCCTGAAACCAGGACGGGCTGCGGGGCCGGGGTCGGAGTGGGGGGGGGGGGGGGGGGACAGCGAGGGATCAGTATAGGGGGGAGAAGCTGGGGGGGGGGCGGGGGGTGTCCGTGCGTCCCCCCGCAAGGGGCTCACCTGGCCCTGCCGCCAGTGCTCCTGGAAGAGCCGGTAGTTGGTGGCGTGGCCGGGGTCCTGCAGCCACAGCAGCCCCCCGGGGCCAGGATGCAGTGGGAAACGGGGGTCCCGGGGGGGCCGGGGGGGCCGGGGCAGCTGAGCTCGCAGCCCGCGTGCCTCTCCTGGATCTTCCTCTCCACCACGCGGGCGATGATGCTGTCCAGGATGCTGGTCAGGCGATTGTCCTGGGGAATTTGGGGAGGCATGGGGGGGGTGGGGGGGGGTGGCGGGCACAGGGTGTCACCCCGCCCGGCCCACCCCGTTTTAGCCCCCCCCCCCCCCCCAGCACCCCGTGCCGGTACTCACGCTGGGCAAAGGGGGCGCGACGGGGGCGAAGGCCATGCGCACCCCGTTGTGCCCCAGGCACAGCTTGACGGCGGTGGAGGCGAGGAGGTCGCAGAGGGTGGCTGTCTGCACGGCCCCCCGGGGGGGCGGCGGTGGCCCCGGCGGCGACGGCGGCCCCCCCTCGGGGCTCTCTGCTCCAAGAAACGGGGGGGGGGGCAGAGGGACGGGGCTGCCTCCTCTTCCTCGCGCCCCCACCCCAGGGAGCAGCCCCCCCCCCCCAGGTGCCGCCCGTACCTTCCTTGATGGCTCTGGCCGTGGTTTCGCCGTTGGTGCTGGGCACGAGGGGGGGGGCCACGCTCCCCATCTTCTCCTAAAACACCCCCCGTGCCACCAAACCATCCGGGGGAGGGGGGGGGGGCATCCCCACGGCCCCCGCTGCTCCTCGGGGCTGGGACCGTGCACAGTCCCCCCACCCCCACCCCGCAGCGGGTGGCAGGGGGTCGGGGTGCTCCCCCCCCCCCCCTCCCCCGAGCCCTCCATGTCCCCCGTTCCCCCCCCCTACCTGCCTGCCCCCGGGGGGCTCTGCCGGCCCCTGCTCGGCGTCCCCAACCCCGCAGGGACAGTGCCACTTGACGTCGAACTTGGCGCGCGCCTCGTGCAGCTGCTGCCAGAGCCGGGCCAGGACTTGGGGGGGGGGGGGGGGGGCAGATGAGGGGGGGGTCAGCACCCGGGAAGTGACCAGGAAAAGGGTTTGGGGGGGGGTCCCGAGGGGGGGGGGGGGGGCGGGGGGGGTCTCACGGCCGCTCACCACGAGTGGGGACGAACTGCGTGGGGACGAGGGCCGCCGGGTCGTGGTCGGGCCCCGGGGCGCAGCGCCGCGGCCGTGCCGGGTCCCCTGCGAGAGAGCGCGCGGCCGTCCCTGCGTGCCCCCCGAAGTGACACCCCCACGTGTCCTGAGGGGTCTGCGGAGGGGGGGGGGGGGGGCAGCACCTGCAGCCGGTCCCGTTTCCCCCCCCCAACCCCGGTGTCCCCGTACCGTGCCCGTCCTCCTGCTGCCGGCCGCGGTGGCACTCGGGGCACTGCTGGAAGCCGCACGTGGCGCAGCTCCAGTGCGAGTTGAAGCAGCGGCGCTGGCAGGCGTCGCAGAGCCGGGGGGCTCCTTCCCCGCGCCTCCAAGCCGTCAGCCCTGCAACGACGCCACCCTCAGCCTCCCCCCCCCCCCCCCCGCCCCCCGAGCCCTTGGGGACCACCCGCAGCCCCCCCCCCCCCCCCCCCCCCCCGGGGTGCCCGCTTACCCCCGGGCTGGCCGTGGGCTCCCAGCCACGCGCCCCTGTCCCTGCGGACGGCGGCGCAGAAGGGGCCCCCCAGCACCGACAGCAGGTACTTGGCCAGGCAGAGGCTGCCGCTGCTGCTCCTGCCCCAGCCCTCCGCCGCCTCCAGCGCCGCCGTCTCCCCCTCCGCCTCGTCCACGGTGCAGAAGCCATCGACGCTCAGCTCCCCGCCGTCCCCAAAGGCGAGCCTGAGGGGCCAAAGCGGGGTTACCGGGGTGGACGCTCCGTGGGGAACCCCCAAAAAGGCCTCCGGGAGCCCTCCCCGGCTCACCTGCGGAAGCGCAGCAGCCTGCAGGTGCTCTCCGCGAGCTCCTCTTCCTCATCTTCATCGCCAGGGCTCCCCGCAGCCCGGGCAGCGCAAGCGCAGCACCGCGGGATGCTCTTGGGCAGGGCGGTGCAGGGCACGCTCTGCAGGCACCACGGCTCCGGGCCAGCCCGGCCGGCACAGACTGGGGGGCCTGGGGGGGGGAGACGGGGTGGTGGTGGGGATTTGGGGCTGGCACCGCGCACGGGGAGGGGACGGGCACGCTGGAAACTGGGCCAGAAAGTAGGGCTGGAAAATAGGGCTGGAGATGGGCAGGGAGCAAAGCCGAGCTGGCTGGGGAGCCCCCACGCGTTGGCAGCTCGCTGGGGACACCACGGACGGGGACAGTCCCCCTGCAGCCGCCTTACCTCCCTCTCCCAGCTCCATCCTCTCCGCCGGGGTCCCTCCGCTCCCGGTGCCACCCAGGTGCTCGGTGCCACCCAGGTGCTCGGTGCCACCCTGGTGCTCGGTGCCACCCGGGCGCTCGGTGGCCTTGGCTCCCCGTTTGGCTGCTCCAGCCCCTTCGGCGGCACCGCGGTGCCCGTCGGCAGCGCCGTGGGGGCGTTTGGCCGAGCGCTTGCCCTCGCCGGCTCCCTCGGGGCCGTCCCTCCGGCCCCCTTTGCACCTTGGCACCGACTGCTCCGAGTGCCGCGTCAGCCACGTCTTCTTCAGCTTGGTGTGGATGCTGGGCGGGCAGGGAAACCGGCCCCCGTTGCCCCCCAGGGTGCTGTCACCATCCGGCCCCGGCGCATCGAAGGGGCCCAGCGCCCCGCAGCCCCCCCCCGGTGGGCACGGGGGGGCCGTGGGGTGGTGCCTGTCCAGCCGGGGGTCCGCGCCCCCCGGTGCCGGCGGCGAGCCGGGTTTGAGGCTTTGGTACGCCGGGCGCTTGTCTTTGGGTTTGCACTGGGGGAAATGGGGGGCGTGGGGCCGTGCGCCCACCCAGACCCCTCCTGCGGCCACGCTGGGCTGTGGGAGGAGCAGGGGGGGTGCGGTGCTGAGCGGGGGGGTGTGAGGGTGAGGAGGGGGTGCTGCCGGGAGGCCCCCCGCTCTGCCATCCCTCCACGGGGCACCCGGCGGCTCTGGGACCCCCGTGTCCCCCTCCCCGTCTCCGCCGTGCCCTGGCTGCCCCTCGCCCGGCAGCTGCTCCTGGTCCTCGGCCTGGAGGTGGAAGCCGGGCTCCTTCTTCGGGTAAAACTCCTGGGGGGGGGGGGGGGGGAAGCAGAGGGGGGGCTGTCAAGGCTGGAGACCCCCCAAGCGGGGGTCCCCATCCCTGCCACTGCGCCCTGACCCGCATCACACGGAGCTGGGGGGCGCCCCACGGCCCTGCCTCAGTTTCCCCAGGGCCCCTCCTTAGCCGAGCAGACCCCTCGTGCTTTTTCCAGCTGGTGGTGACCCCATCCCTGGGGTGTCCGTGTGTGTGTGTCCCCCCCTCCCCCCCCCCCCCCCCCCCCCCCCACGCGTGGGAAAGGAATGGGGAGCCACGACGGGCGCACCCAGGGGCCGGCTGCTCTGCCTCCCGCCGCCCCCGTGCCGCCGTGACTCAGCCCCGCTGCCTGCGGCACGCCACGGGCCACCCCCGGCGAGGCGAGCAGCACCCCCCTCGCCCCCCATTACGGGGGGCATCGCCCCAGTTTCGGGGGGCTGGGGCTCATCCCTGCCCTTTGGATGAGTCGTGGGAGCGAGCACGGCGTCGTTTCCCACTCGGGGGCTGCGGGCGCTGGGTGCCCCCCCCCCCCCCCCCGGGTGACGGTGCCAGCACCGCCTGCCGCAACGCGCCGCTCCCGGCCGGGTTCAGCCGAGGCTGAAGCCCGCCGCCACCCAAGGGACCTGCGAGGCCACGGGACGGGGAGCAGAGCCCAGAGCCACGCGGGCGCTCGCTCACCTTGCTCCCCGAGCCGCAGCTCTCATCGAAGGCGCCCGGAGCCGCCTTGCACCTCGGCGGCACCCCCAGGTAGAGGGGCTGCGCCCCCCAGGCCGGCACGAAGGGACCCAGGCGCCAGTCGGTGCCGGCGAAGCGCCCGTCGCCCACGGGACCCTCCGGCCCCCCGCCACCAAATCCGGGCTCTGGCGGGGGGCCGGGGGGGAGCAGCGAGGACAGGAGGAAGGGGCTGTGCTTGGCCTCCACCAGGAAGGGGCAGCTGCGGAAAGCCGGGGGGTCCCCATCCCCGCGGGGCTTGCCGGGGCGCTGGGTGTCCGCGGCCGGGAAGGGCAGGGGGTAGCGGTGGTACGCGTGGCTGTAGAGAGCCAGGGGGGCCAGCACGGCTTCAGCCCACCGCGGGGGCTCCTTGGGCTGCCCGTTCCTGGGCGCCAGCAGCAGCGGCAGCTCGGCGGAGTCCTTGGGGAGGCACAGGGCGTCCCGCAGGCGCTGCGGGGCCGGCGGGTAGGGGCAGCCCAGCGGGAGGCCGGCCGGCTCCACGCAACCCTCGGAGCCCCTCCAGGGGCAGCCCTTGTCCGTGGCCAGCCCAGGGCTGTAGCTCAGCTTGGGGGGCTCCTGGTAGCCCCCCAGGGCCGGGTCGGTGGCCGTGCTCCGGGGCAGGACCCCCGGCACCCCGCTGCTCTCCAGCCCCCGGAGGTCCTGCGCTGCCTCCGGGGCTCTCCTCCAGCGCGGCGCGGCCTCCCCCATCCTCGCCTCGCTGGCCATGCGCTCATGTGGTGCTCAGCACCGTGCCCGGCCGGCCGGATCCTGCGGGGGGAGAAAAGGGGCCTCAGGGGCGGGGGTGGCTGCGAGGGCATCCCCCACCCCTCCATGCCCACGAGCTGCCGGGCCAGGCGCACGCAGCGGGGGAAACTGAGGCACGGTTTCCATGTCCCCCCCCCCCCCCCCCCCCCCAGCTCCATCCTCACATCCTGGGGGGTCCCATGGGTGCCATCCTCCAGGGAGAGCAATCCAAGGGGGGGGCAAGCAGCTGGAGAAGGGGGTGTCCCCCTGCCCTCCACCCCTCCGGGACGCACCCCCGCGCCTCCCCCCCGGCCCTCCGCACCCAGCCTGGCCGCGCGCCCGCCCGCTGGCACCCGGCGTGGGGAGGCCTTGCCCCGCGCAGGTATTCGCCTCCGGCCAGGGCCGGGCGCAGCTTCCCAGGAGGGCTTGCAGCGAGCGGGGAGCTCCCAGCTCCCAGAGGCCCCTCCTGGGAGAAATGCCGGCGGGGATTTGCTGGATTAACACTTCCCTGGGAGCCGGGCCACACACGCACGCTTTGGAGCCGTTTCTCGCCGCGGCGCCGTCCCTTCCCGACGGGGCGAACGCCATCCCCTGCCCTCCGCAACCCCCCTGCCAGCAGCCGAGGGGACGGAGCCGGGGCACCTCGGGTCCAAGCCAGCCCTACAAAAGCCCAGCTGGCTCCGGGGTGGGACGGAACCACCTCGACGGGCAGCCGGGGCTGTGCCGGGGGCAGGACGTGAGCACCGTGTGTCCCCGGCGTTCCCGTCACGTCCCATGCGCAGAGCAGAGCAAAGTCCCGTCCCGTGCTGCTGCCCAAGCCCCTGCTGGGGGGCACGGAGCCGGAACGGGGCACCGGGCACCCGGAGCCATCTCCCCCACCCCCAGCCCCACACCGTGATCCCAGCACAGCTCCCTCCCGGCGCCCCCAATGCCAGCACCGCACGGCGTCCCCAAGCTCCTCGGGCTCCCTTCGTCCCCTGTCCCTTCACCCCGCAGGACGAAGGTGGCCAGAGCGCGAGGAGCTGCGGGCAGCACCCCTGCGGCACCCGGCTAGCTACCTGGCTCAGCACAGGGTCGGTCCATTGGGGACACGTCAACCCCCCGGCACCAGGGGGGTGACAGCTCGGCGGCGAGCAGCAGCGGCACGGCACCGGCACCGGGTCCCGGCGAGGCGACGCCGGGGACTCCTAAACCCACAGACTGAAGGGGTCTGGCTCCGGGATCTGAAGGAGGCAGAAAGCCGCCCGGGCCGCCCTGGGGGACGTTCTTCTCCGAAGGCTGGAGCTGGAGTTTTCGATCCATTGGCCTGGGGATCTCCGTGCTCCTCCTTCCTAGCGGCCTTGGAGCGGGAGCTGCCGGCTGGGGACAGGCGGCGAGGGGGCACCCACGAAGCGGCGACGGCAAGCGGGACGGAGCCCCGGCTCTAAGCAGCCTCGGGCATTTTTGGGGTGAGCGGCGGCACGACGAGGCGACGGCGGCGCTCGGCGAGCGTGCAGCCTCCGCGGGCTCCCGCAGCGACTGGGGAGGGCGAGGCGAGGCGCTGGGGCTGCTGACGCCCGGGAATGCCGGCGTGCCGCCCAGCCCCGCGGGCACCGGCGCAGGCAGCGGCGGCGGCGGCGCGGTGCGCACCCGGCGGCCGTGCCAAGGCGGGCAGGTGTGCTGTGCCCCGCGCGAAGAAAGCGCCCTTTGTTCCAGGACGAGCCGCCCCGCCGCCGATGAAAGACGCCGGCCGCACGCTCCGGGCGAAACCGGGATGGGAGAAACGGCGCGGGGAAGACGGGCCAAGAGCCCCAGCCCCGGTGCTTGGGGGGGGGGGGGGGGGGGCAGGAGGGGGGTGGCCGTGTCCCGGTGAGGATCACGCGGCTGCCCCACGGGGGCTGGCGACCCCGAAGCACCCGGTGCTGGGTGAGGAAACGGCCCCGACCCTGTCACCGCTTGGCCTTGTGACACCGCAGGCTCGCCCCGTCCTGCCGCGCGGCCTCGTCACCCTGCCGCCACCCTTCCTCCACCCAGGATGGATGAAGGCAGCAGCGCTCCTCTGCCTCCCCTCCACCCTGCGAGGCTCAGGAGGGACCCGAGGGTGCCCAAGCAGAGCCACGGGCACCCAACGCTGAGGCTGGAGGGGTGCCAGGAGCCAGGTTCCGCCCCCCACCCCGTACCCGCCGGGTGTCCGTGCGCCCCGGCCATGCCCCGGGGATGCTCCGGCCACGGGTGCCGGGGGGGAGCACGCCGGGGGGGGTCCCCAGGCGAGGACCCCATTTTTGGGCTCCGGATGAGGGAACCCACGGGGCTGGCAGCGCCGGCGGGGTTTATGTAACGTGCCTTGTCCCAGGGACACCCTGCGCACAGCTCGCACGCGTTACATAAACTGCAGCCACTCCGCACAGCCTCCCCCGGCTCGGCACGGCTCGGCGCGGCTCGGCACGGTGCACGCGGCGTGCCCGGGGGCTGCCGGGGCCGGGGGCGCGGGGTGAAGGCAGGCCACGGCCGCGTGAGCCGAGCAGCAGCGTGATTGCCATCGGAGCGCGGCTTCGTTCCGGCTCAGCAGCTGCCGTGCGCCCCGGCCCCGCTGCGAGCCAGGAGCCGCGCGTTAACCCCTGCCGCAGGGCTGCGGGGGAATGCCGGGGGAACGGGGAGACAGCCTGGGGGGCTCTTCGCGACGCTGGCGGTCGCCCGCCAGCCCCTGTCCCTCCCCGGTCTGGGGTAACCACAGAGGATCCCGTTTTGTCCCCGTGGGAGCCCGGCCGGGCTCGCAGCTCCCGCTGGGTGCCAGGAACAGGGAGGGGATGAGCCGAGGCTCGGGGTGTGGGCGAGCCCGCGCCTCGCCGGGATGAGAAGGTGCTGAAAGAGAAGCTCTCTCTGCCCTCCCTTCCCTCCCCGGGGCAGGCAGCAGCAGGGCCGGGGCTGCTCGCGGTCCCACGGGGGGAGAGAGCCTACGGGGGGGTGGGCAGAGGTGCTGCGGGGCCGAGATGGCACCGGGGACGGACCCCAAAAGGGGTCTGCATCGCCCTGGATAGGGCAGATGGGGCACGGGATGCCTGCGGGGATCGGGGGCATTGCGACGGTGCCACGGGACTGACGGAAAAGGGGTCAGGCACGGAGCAGGATTGGTGCACCAAGCCGGGACGGAGAGCCCCCAGTGCCGGGGAGGGGGCCGGGAAACCTGGCACAACGAGCAGGGAGATGCTGGGGGGGGGCGGGAGAACATTTCCACCCCTCTCTGGGAAGCATCCCAGCATCTTCCCCGGGTGCTGCTCCGTCCCTGCACCCCAGCACCCCGGCTGTGGGGCTGTCCCCAATCCCTGGGGGGGTCCCTCCAATCCCTGCCTGCCCCGGCACGACCCGCAGAGGGTCCCCAGGGTGCTGTGGGGGGGGGGTCCGAGCCCACCGCTGGGACCCTGCCAGGCCAAGCTCGAGCTCTGCCAGCTCAGGCTTTGCTCGGAGAGAAACCCCCGAGGGGGGAGCTCAGCCCCAGCCGGCCCCCGGCGCGGCACGGCCCCGATCCCCCCGTTTTTTTTGCCTTAAATCGGGGGGCGAGCAGAGGGCCTGTGAACACCCCCGAGCCGAGCGCTGGCCCAAAGCACGCAGCAGGAGGCCGGAAGCGCCCGAATTAGAAACCTTGGCATCCCTGCCCCGCGCCGCGCGGGAGGATGGGGCGATGCTGGGAGGACGCCGGGAGGGGGGACCCCGTCCCCGCAGCGTCCCCTGGCACCGTGGCGGGACGCGGGCAGGGGCAGGCCACGAGGGCTGGGGGGTTCCGGGGCGGGGGGGGGGTCCCAGCATGGTGGGTGCTGGGGGACGGGGGTCCTGGAGCCAAGGAGAACGCCGCAGCCCCCTCTGTGCACGGATGAGCAGAGGAGCTCGGGGGGGTGCCCACATCCCCTGCCCTGCCCCTGCTGCATCCGAGCACCCCAGGGCCCCGCAGCCCCCTGGGGAAGGGCTCCGCAGCCCCCAGCCCCACCAGCCCCAAAACCAAAATCCAGCTGAAATCCAGCCTTTTTCTCATGCAAAACACCCTCGACATCCCCCCCTCCCCCCCCCCCCAAAAAAAGCTTGCCCGGGGCCCCCCTCCAGCTCTGCCCCGGCGCCCTTGGAGCCCCTGCCCTTCCTCCTCCTCCTCTTCCTCCTCCTCCATCCCCTCCTTCTCCTCCTCCTCCCGCAGCCCCGGCAGGGAGCCCGGCACGCACCTACCTGCCTCCACCACGGCGCAGGTGAGGAAGACGCGGGCGCAGGCAGAGGAAGGCTGCCCGCTTCCCCCCCCCCCCCCCCCCTCAAACCACCACCACCACCACCCTCCCCGGACGGCCGAGAGCGAGCGAGCGTGGAGAGCTTTCGCTAATCTGCGCCCGGTGCTTAAAAAAAACGTCAAAACCTTCAGGAGTCTGGAGGCTGCGGCGGAGCGGAGGGCACGGGAGGACACTCACTCCCACACGAGCAGCTTTCTGGGAATTAGGGCCACAGCCCAACTGCTCTGGCAGCCGCCGTTCCCCTCCAGGCCCGGGCTGGCCGTTGGGGGCACAAACGCCCCCCCCAGGAGCTGGCCCCGCACGGCTCCCGCAGCCCGGCCGGCCGCTGCCGCCGGCCCTAATCTGCTGCGTCCCCGGGGAGGTGAGTAAGCACCGCTAATCCCGCTGCACCCACGGGAGGAGAAGCTTCTTCCCACCCCCCCGCCCCCCACACCCCGGGTAGGGGCAGCCGGACCCCGTTATGCCACAGCGGGGTCCCCTCTGCGGTGCCGGGAGAGGATCCGGCCCCGAACGCGAAGGACCCCGTGCCACCTCTCCAAGAGGCACGGACCGACCCCTCTCCGGGCAGCTCTCGCTCGCTGCCCACCCTCGAGGCTGCTTTAGGATGTGGAAGCGGCCAAAAAGCTCGTCCCCATCACAAAAAGGGGGGGGGGGGTGCAGGGGGACCTCGCAGCCTGCCCCCACCACGGCCCCGTGCCCACGGCCCCGTGCCAGCCCCGGGGACGCTCGGGCAGGGCAGGGGGACTCGGGGCATCGCCGCCAGCCCCGGGACGGACACCCCCTTCCCTGCCTCCTCCTTCCCATCCTGGGGGGGGGGGGGGGGGGGGAAACCAGCTGCACGGGGGCACAGCGCATCCTTTTGCACCCTCCCCGAGCTCCCCCCAGGATTCCCAGCTAGCTCCAAACACCTCGGTGGAATTAAAAGCTGCCCCCCCCTCCCCCAGGCCAAAGGTTTAGGATGGCAGCCAGGGACATGGGGGGCAGAGCCGGGCACCCGCTGGCCCCACGGCACCTACCTGGGAGCAGCCGGGGTCTCCTGCCCGCAGCCCAAGCCCCTCTTCTGCCCCCACCACGCCGCCAGGGCCCCCCCATGGCTGGCAGGGGACGGGGGGACGAGCAGACGTCACCCGGGGGGGCGGGGGGGGTGGCACGACGGGGCGTTACGGCTCCTGGCGTGGGGAGAAGAGAGTCACAAATGGGGCCAGCCCCCAGCCACGGTGTCCCTTGGGTGGTGATGCCCCCGAGCAGGGAGCGACGTGGGGGGGGGGGCGGGGGGCCTCTTGCTGGGCACGGTCCCCTTGGGTTCGTCCCCAAAAGCGCGGCGTGGTGGTCGTGGGGGGGGGGGGGGGGGGGGACCTCGGTGACCCCGCTCGCGCTGGGGACGTGGCTCCAGCCCCACCGCACGTGCCCTGGCCTGGGGAGCTGAAACGGATCCGAGTGCCAGGGCAGGGCAGGGCCGGGGCTGGCTGGGGACAGCCGGGTCCCCAAGGGGCCAGGCGGGAGGAAATCTGCTGGGGGGGGGGAGCACTGGGGGGGGGGGCCCTCATTCCTCCAGCAGCCGCCGTGTCCTCCCGCGGCCCCGTCACCTCGGGCGCCCCTTCCCCATCGTGCTCCCACGCTTACCACCCACCCTCCTCTTCCTCGCCGCGGGGCTGAGGACGTCACGGGGAGGGGGGGGGGGGCTGCAAAAAAAGGTGGTGGTGGGGGGGGGATGAAGGAGCCTTACCTGCCCCCAGGCGATGCGGGGGGGCTCTCAGCCCCCGTCCCACCCCCGAGCCCCCTGCCCGCCGCCGCGCGTCTCCGTGCCCTGTGCGCGGCTGCGGCTGGGGTTTGGGTTTGGGGTGTGGGGGGGGTGGGGTGGGGATGGGGGGGGGGGGGGGGGGGGAGGGAGGCAGCTGAAAAGCTCCCGGGGCTGGCAGAAAAAAAAAAAAAAAAAAAAAAAAGAAAAAGAGGCTGCATTTAAACAACAGACATAATTATGCTTTTGATACCGTCTGCTAAAATACAGCGCTGCGCCGCGCGGGGAGCCATGTGTGCGCGGCCTCACATGGCTCCGGGCTGCAGCGGCTGACTCAGGCGGCGGGGCCGGGGGGGGGGGCACGGCACCGGGGGGGGGACTGCAGGGGCTGGGGATGCCCGGCACAGCTTGTAGAAGGGGGATGCGTCAAGACGAACGCCCCAAAAGGGAGTTTGGGGGGTGGGGGTGGGGGTTTAGGGCGGCTGTAGGGTGGCATCGGCGTCCCCCAGTCCATAAAAAAGTAGAGGTGGGGGGGATCGCCGGGTTTGGCTGCGTTTTGGGGGGGATGAGGGAGGAAAGGGGCAGTGGGGGAAATGGGGGGGGGGGGGGGGGGTCGAGGGGGGGCTCGGTGTCACCAAGCTTGTGGGGTTCAGCCTGTACCCGTTCCAGAGGGGTGCACGGGGAGGAGGGTGCTGCGGGGTGGGTGCTGCGGGGTGCCAGCACCCACAGCACCCCCGGGGAAGCCGTGCCGCCGGCAGAGCCCGTCAATGAGTAACAGCCCCCGGTGCCCCCCCCCCACCGCCACTGACCTTTGGCGGTGCCAAGGGCCCAGGGGGATGGCAGCTGCCAGGGCTTTGGTGTCACCCCTCCATGGGGCAGGGGACGCATCCAGCGGGGCGAGGTGACACCGCCGCGGCGCCCCGTGTCCCCCGCCAGCTCTTGGGGAAACCCCAAACGGGGCAGGGGTTTGGGGCGGGGGGGGGGGGGGGGGCACGGGGCAGGGACTTGCCCCTCGCCCCCATTAATGCCAGCCCCGTGGGGAAGCTGATTTGGGGGGGGGGGGCTGCAACTCGCGCGGCTTACGTGGCCTCTCGCAACCCCGGCATGAGGAGCGCGCGCCGCTGCGGGGGCAAATCCTGCCCCACGGTGAGCTCGGGGACCCCACAAAGAGCTTGGGGACCCCATGGGGGGGGGGGAATAGGGGGGGCAGCTCCCCCCCCCCCCCGAGCTGGGAGCTTGGCGGCGGGCGGGCGAGCTCAGGTCAGCCACGTAATTGCTGCGCTGGGGCGCTGCCAGCCGGGGGAGATTACGGCTCTGCTGACTGCAGCCTGGCACCGGCCCCCGAGCTGACACAGCTGGGATCCGCGCTGCCACCCGAGGGGGCTGCCTCGGCCCCGGGCAAGGGGGTGGGGCTGGGGGGGGCAGGATGGGGGCTGCTTGCGCTCCTCGCTTGGGTTTCTCTCCCCGGGGGAACGTTAGGACGGTGCCAGAACGAGGAGCGGGCAGCGGGTGCCCACCTCGGGGGAAGGCTCCGCTCCCCGTGCCTCAGTTTCCCCACCCTGCGAAGCGGGCGGCTCCCCACCGGGCTCCCATCCTGGGGTCGCGATGCTCAGGCTCTGACACCCCCCCACACACACACTTCTCCCCCCCCCCCGTGCCCCCCAGGGGGCTCGCAGCACCCACCCAGCCTCCCCAAAGCCACCCTGGGGTCCAGCCCCACCCCGCACCCCACCACCGGCATCCTCCCGGGGCCGTATCCCTGGAGGAACCGGGCTCCCTAAGCGGCTTTTGGGGGATTACGGGCAGCCCCCTGGCCCTTGCCCTCTCCCCACCCAGCCTTCCTTCCCCGCTGCTTTAAGTAATCGTCTCCGAGACAGTTTTACCCGGCTAATCTGGCCACCTCCACCTAAGCTGCTCCAGCGCCCCTGCCTGCCCCCCGCCGGGGCGCAAACGCTCCCTGCCCTGGGAAGCCCCCCTGAAGGCGACGAGAAGCCGGGGTCTAAAAATAAGATTGGACAAAGGGATGAGGGCAGGAAGCCTCGGGAGCGAGGGGACTGCTGCTGGAGAACGGCGCCGGAGGGGCTCCTGGAGATGGCAGACGTGGCACGAGCAGCGCCGTCGCCTCGTGCCACCCCACGCAGGGGGGTGAAGCCCCCCCCCCCCACCGAGGGATGGAGCAAAAAGGGGCCGAGAGCCCCGGGCAGGGCTGCGAGGACAAAGCGGGGCCGGGAGCCAGAGCGGGGCCACGTCTGCCTCCAGCCCCGGCTGCGTGCCGCGGGTGTCCCGCAGGGGGGCCGCGGCGCCTGCTGCCACGCCGTGGGGGTCACGGCTACTGCAGGGGCACCCCGGGGTGCTGCGCCCTCCTGGGGACGGGGTTGAGGCAAGGGGGACAGCGATTTCTGAAAGTCTGGAATCAGATTTATTCGTCTGTGTACAAAAATGCCCCCCCCCCCCACCTCCCCCTCGAGGAGGGGGGGGGGCGTTAAAAGCCGCGTGGTGCCGCGCAGGGCACGGGCAGGCACCGGTGCTCCGGTTTCAAGTAGAGAGAGGAAAAAAAAGGGGGGGGGGGGACACACCCGTGGTGGAGGGGGGGGCACGGGCGGTGTCTTTGGCTTCACGGGGGATTGATGGAGCCCAGGAACGTCCCCACACTGGCTCCCGGGGGAGAGGGGAGGCGGGAGGAAGGCAACGTGGCAGCGGCAGAGCAGGACCCCCCCGGGGACCCCGTGCCGAGGACAGGGCTCCTGTAGTGCCTGGGGAGGGGGGAGCCGGGCCCCCACGGGAGAGGCGCCGGCGCCCCCCCTGCAGCAGCGATGGTCAAGGGAAGGGGGGGGGGTAGCACGGCCGGGAGCAGGATGGAGCCCCCCAAGCCCTCCACGAGGCACCCCCGGGGTGCGAGGTGCGGCCGGGAGGGCGCAGACACCAAAACCTAAGGCACGCGCGGCGCGAGGCAGCGGGGAGCCCTCACCCCGGGGCGGGTGGGGGGGGAGCTGGCGGCACAAACCCCGGCTCCCCCCGGCGCTGCAGCAGCAAACTCAACAAGTTAAGACTCCTGGCGATGCTTTTCCCCGGGGTGGGGGGTGTGTGCAGTGTTAAACTAATTGTCCTTCTCCGTCCGAGCCGGCTTCTTCCGAACGCGGCCGCGCGCCAGCCGGGAAGAGCCCTGGGGTGGGGAGGGAGGGGGTCAGATCCTGCCGGGCACAGCTCGGTGCCGGCGGTGCTGTGCCCCCCCCTCCCCCCGCCCCGCCACAATACCTCTTTGCCTTGGGGCTTCTTCTTCGCCGCGCGCAAGCTCTGGCTCCGGGAGAGGGGTCTGGGGTCCCGGGGGTGAGGGGTGGGCTTGGGGGAAACCTGCGAGTCCGACCAGCGCTCCTCCTCCTCCTCCTCCTCCTCCTCCGTCTCGCTGTCGCAGCGCGGCGCCGCTCCGCAGGCTGGGGACAGGGGCCACCCGACGGCTCTGGCACAGCCCCCCGAGCCCCGCGGCCACGCTGCGCGCAGGGACCCCGCTGCTCCCGGCTCACCCGGGGGCTGCCTGCGGCTCTCCTGCTCCTCCAGGTACAGGGGGTCCCGGTAGTGCACGGGGGCTTCGTCGGGGAGGGAGCGCAGGTCCTGCATGCTGAAGCTGCGCAGCCGCCCGGCCAGCGCGCCCTGGCTCTGCGGGGTGGGGGATAAAGGGTGGGGAACGAGGCACGGCCACACAGGGCGGAACCCAAAGCACCGGGGCACCGCTGGCCCCCGGGGACCCCAGCCCCATTGTGGGGGGGACCCCAGCCCCACGGGGGACCCCAGCCCCATTTTGGGGGGGGACGCCGTTGCCCCCCCCCCGTTGCGGGGCTGGCACCCGAAAGCAGGCGAGGCAGCCGGGAGAACAGGATCGGCGGGGCCAAGCCCGGCCCTACAAGCCACCGATTGCCTCACGGCGTCGCCCCCGTGCCGTGCCCCCGTACCTTGGCGGCCGCCTGCACCGCGGCGGTGGCGGCGATGTTGAGGCCCCGCTTGCCGAACCGCACCATGGTCTCGTAGCCCCGCTCCCTGGCCTGGATGATGTAGGTGTCGATCTCCTGCGGGGAAAAACCACGGGGGTGCTGGGTGCGTGCAGCGGCCCGGGGTGGGGGGGGGGGGGTGGTGTCCCGATGGGGCTGAGCGCCCCCCACCCCCAGCCCCCGGGGCCGGGCGGCACCCACCTGCTCCCTGCGGGACAGCGTGGGGTGCACGAACTTGCGGTAGAGGAGGCTGGAGCCGCGGGTGTACGGGGACAGCAGCCAGACGACGAAGGCCATCTTCACCTCGTAGTAGAAGGGAAGCCTGGGGGGGGCAGAAAATATCGGGGGGGGGGGGGCCCGGGGCGCGTCCTGATCCCGCGCAGGGACATGCGTCGGGACTGGGGACCCCAGCTGGGTCACCCTAAATCCCCCTCCCAGCAAGCCGTTGTCCCCCGGAACATGGGAGACCCCAAAAATGGGGGCACACAGAAAAGGGGGGGACCCCAGAAAAGAGAAGAAAAAAAAAAAAAACAGAAAAAAAGTGGGGGGGGACCCCCAGACCCCCGCCCGCGGCCTCACCAGGAGAGGAAGATGTCGGTGACGGTCTCGGTGGCCATGAAGAGGGCGAAGACGATCCAGTACATCATCCAGCGCACCTGCGGGACGCGGGCCGGCCGTCAGCCCCCCAGGTTTGGGGCCGGGGGGGGGCAGCCGGGGGGGCCCTACTCACGTATTCGCGGATGTTCTTGCTCTTCACGGCCTTGTAGGAGGCGTAGGCGGGGTACAGCATCCCGAAAACCAGCCTGGGGGGGCAGAGGCGGCGTCACCCCGTAGCGCTGCCCCACGCCGACAAAACGCCCCCCCCCGGCCCCAAGCCCAATGTGGGGGGGGGGGGCACTGAGTGGTGGGGATGGGAACCCCACAGGGGGGTCAGGGGCACCGGGCCGGGCTGCCAGGGAGCCCCCCCCCCCCCCAGGTGCCCCCCCCCAGGGTCTCCCCCTCCCCTTTTAGGTGCATCTCCCAAGTCTCCCCTTCTCCGAGGTGCCCTCCCCCCATGTCCCCCTCCCCTTTTAGATGCCCCCCCCCAGGATCTCCCCCTCCCCTTTTAGATGCCCCCCCCAGGTGTCCCCCTCCCCTTTTAGGCTCCCCCCCAGGATCGTCCCCACCCCTTTTAGGTGCCCCCCCCCCCCCAGGTGTCCCCTTCCCCTTTTAAGTGTGTGTCTCCCCCCCCCCCAACGTGTCCCCCTCCCCAGGGTCTCCCCCTACCCGAGGTGCCCCCCCCCGGGTCTTCCCCTCCCCTTTGAGGGGCCCCCCCCCCCAAGTCTCCCCCTCCAGATCTCCCCCCCCCCCCCCCCCCCGCCTCCCCTCCCCAAAATACCTCCCCCCTGGATGCCCCCCCCCAGGCACCGCCGCCTGCCAGCCCCAGCACAAACATTTAACAGACCCAACACCCCGGGGGGGGGCGGGCGGCAGCACCCCAACCCCTCCCCCCCCCGCCCAAACCCCAACACCCCCCCAGCCCCTCCACGCCCCCCCCCGCCGCCCAACCCCCGTTAAACGGGCGCCCCTCGCCCACCCCCCCCCCCCAGCACCGGGGGGGCCCGGGGGGGGGCCCAGGAGAGCCCCGGGGGCCGCCCCCCCCTACTCACAGCACGGCCCGGCTCAGCACCCACGACACCATGGCGGGGGGGGCCCGGGGGGGCCGCGCCGGCCCGGGCGGCTTGAATGGGGCGGCTGCGGGCTCTGCGCATGCGCCGCGAGCCCAACGGCCAGCACCGCCCCGCCCCGCCATTCTTAAAAAGGGGCCGGGGCTACTCTTAAAAGGGCAACGCCTCTTCTTAAAAAGGGCAATTCCTTTTCTTAAAAGGGCAACGCCGCGTCTTAAAAGGGCAACGCCGCGTCTTAAAAGGGCAACGCCGCGTCTTAAAAGGGCAACGCCGCGCCTTTAAAGGGCCCCTCCCCGTAGGCGCAGAGGGTGAGCCCCTCCCGCTCCCACCCATTTATTTATTTATTTTTTTAAGCGCTTAGCACACGGAAAAAGGAGAAGCAGGCGCCTTTGTATGATCTCAGGGTTTTATTTTGGTTTCGGGGATGGCCTCTTCTGGCAGATAACCGGTGATGGGACTAGAGGGAACAGCCTCAAGTTGTGCCAGGGGAGGTTCAGGTTGGAAATGAGGAGACATTTCTTCCCAAAAAGAGCAGTCAGGCACTGGGACGGGTTGCCCAGGGAGGTGGTGGAGTCACCGTCCCTGGGGCTGTTCAAGGAGAGGTTGGACGTGGTGCTTGGGGACATGGTTTAGTGGTGACATTGGTGGTAGGGGACGGTTGGGCCAGATGACCTTGGAGGGCTTCTCCAACCCCAATGATTCTAGGATTTTCTGTGATTTTTCAGGCCCGCCAGCCCAGGTCAGGGTGAGGAGCGCTGCGGGTGCCGGGGGTTTGGGTGGAGGTTTGGGTGCTGCCAGGGAGGTGAGGCCGGCAGCAGAGGCGCAGGCACCGCCCCGCGCGTGGATCCGGCAGGATGCGGCCCCGGACGCCTCTGTCGGGCGCTGCGCAATCTGCTTCCTGGCGCTCCTCACCCAGGCCAACACGTTTGTGCCAGGCACTGGCTCGGGCGTGTTGCTGAACCGGGGCCAGGGCTCTGCAGAGCCGTGGGTTGTTGCAAGACGCTTAGAAGAAAACAGGAGCGGCTTCCTCCTCCTCTGGGACAGGGGCAGAGCTCTGAGTCCCTGTCGGTGGGCCTGGCACCTGCCCCAGACCACGTTTCCCCCGGCCATGTGTCCCCAGCAGTGGCCTGGGGCTCCCCAGCTCCCTGCCCTGTGTCACTGCCAGGGTCGGGGTCCCAGCACCCCCCCGCCTCCCTCCCCACTAAAATCTTCCCTTTCCTGGTGGAGAAACCGAGGCAGTGCGGGGTGGCAGAGCCCCGGGTTTAGGATCTGCAGCCACCCAGGACAAACCCTCTCCCCAGGCTGCCTGTTCCCTTAGAGAGGCTCTTTTATTTGTGAGCTTAATTGGTGGTTTTTCACATGCATATGCACGCGCCTGTGGGACGTGGAAATGCTCCCCTGGAAAACCAGCCGGGCAGGCGGGGTGCAGCCCTGGGGTGCAGGAGCAAACCCCGCACCCTGGGGAAACACCTCCCGCTTCCCCGCCGCGGGCCAGGGCTTCTGCTGCTCCCCCAAAACGCCCGGGAGAGCCACGAGCAGGGCCCTCAGCCGTCCTCAGCCACGCAGGGCTGCTGTGAGCAGGCGTGGGCACGGCTGGGGGTCACAGTGTGTTTATTGGGGAGTGTTTTGGGTGGGTGCATACACCCTGGTGTGGCTGGCACGCTGGGGGACCGGGCAGAGGGGGCTGCTGGGCGTGCACGGGGGACAGGAGCAGGCAGTGCCGCTCCTGCACGTGGTGGTACCAGCGGGGCTGCATCCTGCTGGCCTCAAGCATCCCATCGGCCTCAGGGCATCCCATCCAACTCAGAGCATCCCAACCACCTCGGGGCATCCCATCCAGCTCAGAGCATCCCATTAACTTCGGGGCTTCCCATCTGCCTCGGGGCATCCCATCCAACTCAGAGCATCCCATCCGCCTTGGGGCATCCCGTTACATCTTGGCATTGGAGTATCCCACTGTTCTTGAGCACCCCATCCACCTCGGAGCAGCCCATCCACCTCAGAGTATCCCATCCACCTCGTAGCATCCCATCCACCTTGGGGTGTCCCATCCATTTTAGGGCATCCCATCCATTTTGGGGCATCCCCTTCCACCTTGGCGCATCTCATCCACCCTGGGGCATCCCATCGACCCCGGAGCACCCCGTTACACGCCTCGGCATCAAAGCATCCCATCAGCCTGCGAACATCCCGCTGCTCTCGAGCATCCCACCCACCTGGAAGCAGCCCAGTGTCCTGGGACCATCCCAGCCAGCCCTGGCCCTGCAGCCCCACAGCAGTGTCCCCATGCCCCGTGCCTGAGCGGGCAGAGCCCCCCGTGCCCGTGCTCCCCCCTGCCAGCACCCAAGGGCATCGCTCTGTGGGGCGAGGGGTGTCCCAGCACGCAGCCAGGACGGGGTGGCCACGGGTGCTGCATATGGGAGGGCAGATAAGGGGACCTGTGGGTGCACCAGGGGAAAAATGAGGCCGGTGGCTTCCCCCCAAAGGGGCGTGGGTGCGGGAGGAGTGCGGGGACCGGGCTGTGACCGCGGGGCAGAGTCGGCTGCAGGCGGGAGGACGGGGCTGGCGGGCGCATGCGTGTCCCTGGGCCTGGTCACGGGCTGGAGCAGCCCCTGGGGGAGGTGAGAGCCGCTTCGGGGGCAGCCGGGCTCTGCCTCCCCCCGCTAGAGGCTGAGGTCCACCACCACGTGCCGGTAGACCAGCGTGTTGGCCTTGAAGCTGGGCGCCAGCAGGAGCTGCACGTCGGCGGCGGGCACGTAGCGGAAAGCGCGCGGCGCCTGCACCGCCAGCTCCTGGAACTTGACGAATTTCTGCTTCTCCTCTTCCCACAGGTAGACGTGGGTGAAGGAGAAGTCACTGCCCAGGGCCATGTAGCGCCGCTGCCCCACGGCGAAGGGCTGCATCACCATGGAGCCGCGGGACGGCAGCGTCTGCAGCTCGACGAAGCGCTGCCCTTCCCAGCGCACCACCTTGGAGTCGCCGATGTAGCGGCTGAGGCAGAGGAACTGCTCCCGCTTCACCCTGAAGTGCTTCACCATCTGCACGTCCAGCATCTCGCCCACCTCCCCCTGCGGCGCGAACTGCTTCTGCGCCCGGTTCCACTGGTAGATGACGGGCGCCTGGGAGCTGCTGGAGATGATGAGCCGGGGCTTGCCGTCGTTCTCCACGTACTCCACGTCGGTGTCGCGGTGCCAGGCGTGCAGGGCTTGGTGGGAGTAGAAGCCGTTCTGGTTGAGGCGGTAGAGGCTGGTGGAGCCCGCCTTGGAGCTGTCGGCGATGACGAAGTACCACTCGCCCTCGATCTGGAAGGCCTCGATGTCGTTGGGCTTGCGGGTCTTCTGGCTGTCGATGTCCTGGATCTTGATGAACTTGTCCACGGCCGTGTCCCAGCGGTAGATGTAGGAGCCGCCGAAGAGCTGCGCCACCACCACGTACAGCTGGCTCTGGGCCACGATGGGCTTGCAGTGCACGGCCGAGTGGGCTGCGAGGCAGGGCCACGTCACTCCGGGGGACACGGGGAGACACGGGGGGGGGCGGGGTGCGGCGCGGCACAACGGGGGGACCCCAACCTTACCGGGGATGCGGTCGAAGTCGCGCAGCTTGCGCTCCACGTAGTCCCACTTGAGCACGGCGCAGCTGCTGGCGCCGGGCTGCGCCAGGGCCACGTACAGGTCGCTGGCGTAGGTGTAGGGCTCGGCCGACACCGACTGGAAGGGCAGCACCTGGTGCACCACGAAGTCTGCGGGGAGAGGCGGCGGTGAGGGCGCGGGGAGCCAAGGCGGGGCGGGGGAACCGGCGGCCCCTTACCCGTGGTGATGCACTGGAAGTCACCCAGCGCCAGGTCCCGGATCCGCTGGCCCTCGAACTGCCCGGGGCTGCTGCAGAAGACGGCGGGGACCGTGGTGTTGGTGCTCTCCATCCACTCCACCAACCACTTGATCTTGCAGTCGCAGGCCAGCGTGTTGCCCCGCAGGTCCCTGGAGAGGATGGCACAAAGTCCCCCCCCTGCCCTGCCCGAGCCCCAGCAGGGACCCCCCAGTTTTGGGGGCAGAGAGGTGGTGAGTGCCCATGGGGACGTGCCCAGCCCGGCACAATGGCGTCGTGCCCCATAACCCTGTCCCCAGCCCGGTGTCCCCAGTGCCACGGCAGCCTTACAAGTCACTCAGGATATCCAAAGGCTTGAAGAGGTCCCGGGGCAGCGTCTGCAGGTTGTTGTTGGCCAGAGACCTGGGGACGAGAGGCGCTGTGCCCGGCGGCCACGCGGGACAGAGGGACGGAGCTGTCCCCGGTGTCCCCTGGGGGGGCGCAGGGTGCCGGTACTCACAGGTGGGTCAGCGATTTGAGCCCGCGGAAGGTGGCCTTGGAGAGCGCCTGGATGTCGTTGTTCTCGATGAACCTGGGGCGGGAGGAGAGGCTGGCAGGGCTGCGCCGAGGGCACGGGGAGCAGCCCCCCCGAACCCCCCCCCCCCCCCATCCCCGTCCCCCCACGCACAGGTACTGCAGGTGCGAGAGGCCGGCGAAGGCGTTGTCGCCGATCAGCGTGAACTTGTTGGAGTTCAGCAGGCTGCAAAAAGGGGGGGCGAAACGTCAGTGATGCGGTGGGGGGCACCCGGGGGATGTGGGGGGGGAGGGTCACCGGCACGGGAAACCTACAGGAACTGCAGCGAGGGGATGTGGGCGAAAGCCGCCTCTCGGATCTCCGTGAAGGCCGCGTTCACCATGGTCCTGCGGGCAGGATGAGACCTCAGGGCCGTGATGGGCTTAGGGAGAGGGGGCGGCAGTGGGGGGCACGGTGGGGGGGGGGGGCTGGACCCCGGGTGTGGCGTGGGGTTGGCACAGAGGGGACAAGGAGCTCAGCCCCAAGGGCTGGCACCCACCCCACGCGTGCCCTGCGGCACATCCACAGCCCGAGTGTGTTCACACACGCATGCACAAAGACACACGCAGGTGCACACACACGCACACCTACAAGTCTCCAGTGTCCCGCCGTGTCCCCAGGGACCCCCCCCCCCCCCCAGAGCCGTGTCCCTCTGGGACTCTGGTCCCCAAGGTCACAGCAGACGGGCGGTGCGGCGGGGCCGGGCTGCAGCCCTGCTCCATCCAGCGCCGCGTGCGCACGGGGACCTGCCAGCACCGCAGGGCACCCGCGCACGGGGACGAGCCCGGGGGGGGGGGTCCCCAGCCCACTCAGGGCCCCCCGGGACCCCCACGCTGCCCTCGCCCTGCACCACCCCGCTGCAGCACGAAGAAAGAGGCTGGCCCTGCCCCAGCACCCTCTGCCAGCCCTGCGCCACGGGGAGCTGACCGTCGTCCCCCCCCCCCCCCCCGTCCCCCTCCCCAGCGCCCCAGCGCCCCGCTACTCACAGCGAGATGACCTCGGGGGGCAGGTTCTTGGGCACGGCCTTGGAGTCCACGCAGAAGGCTGTGTCCCGCGTGCACGAGCAGCTCGGGGGGCAAGGGGGAGGCCGGGGAGGCCGCCGGCCCCCCGCAGCCCCCCAGAGCCAGGCGGAGGCCAGGAGGAGCAGGAGAGCCGAGAGCTGGCCCCTGGGCATCCTCCTGCAGCGCCGCAGCTCCATCGCCCCGGCCTAGCCCTGCTCCTTCCCCTTCCCCGCACGCCGCTGCCCTGCTGCAGGGAGCCGCAGCCGAGCCCTTTTTGCTCCTCTCCTTCCCCAAGGACTTCAACGCCGAGGGGAAGCGGCGGCGGCGGCGGTGATGGAGGAGGCTGGCGGCACCGGAGCTGCTGCTCTGCAGCGCACCATGCTTGTGTGCTGCGGGAGGAGGGAGGGACGGAGGGATGGATGCGGCGGAGTGACGGCACGGCACGGCACGGCACGGCACGAGCGTCTGGCCTCGGGGACACGTGTCCCCGGCAGCGTGCGGCCACGGGGGGCTGCATGCCGGGGAGGGGGACACGCAGGGCACGCGGTGGCAGCGGGGTCTGGTTTTTTGTTTTTTTTTTTGGGGGGGGGGTGGGGTGCTGCCCACCCCCAGCGCTTCACCCTGGGTGCCCTTGGTGCTGCCAAGCTCCCTGCCCGGCCTGGGGAGGGGGGGGGGGAGGGCAGGGGGGGTGCTGGGCTGCCCGTCCCAGGCACGGCGCTCGCGGCCAACAATGAGCCCAGCCAGCTCCTCGCCCTGCGCAGCTGCCCGCGGGGCTGGGTGGCACCGGGGGGCAGCCCCCCGGGGGTGCTCGGGATGGGCGCAGGGGATGCAGGAGGAGGTGACGGGGTTGGGTGCGGAGGGCGGGCACGCTCCGCCACCCCCCTGTTTGCCTTGCCCCCCCTCCCCCCCCCCCCCAAACCGACAGCAAATGCTGGGAAAGGGCCCTCGGAGGCTTTCACGCCCCCTCCCCGGCTCTTATCCGGGCTGGGCAAACAGAGCTCGAGTGGCACCTTGGCAGCCCCAGCGCCCCCCGAGGACCCTATAAATCCCCGGCTCCGGCTGGCAGAGGGACAGGAGCTGCACGGCGAGGGCGGAGATGGACGGCAGCTCCAAGGAGGCGCTGATAGAGGAGGCCCCCCCGGTAAGGAGCACCCAGCACCCTGCCGGCTGGGGTGGCGGCACGGGGCTGAGCGCGGGCTCAAGCCGGTGCCCCCCTCCCGGTGTGTCCCCCCAGGAGTACACGGCCTCCCCGCGCCTGCCCTGCGTCCCCCACCAGCTGAAGTGCCTCCTGATCGTGGTGGTGGTGGTCGTCCTCCTGGTGGTGGTCGTCGTGGCCTTCCTCCTGCTGGGGCTGCACCTCACCGAGACGCACGCCGAGACGGTGCGGGTCGGGGTGGGGTGGGGGGGGGGGGGCGCGCGTTACACCCAGCGGGGTCTGGCGGTGGTGACACCCCCCCCCGCCCCCCCGCACCGGTGACTCCGTCCCCCTCCTCCCTGCAGGTTTTGCGAATGACCATCCACGGGCTGGGCTCCGGAGGGTCCCCCCAGCACCTCTCCATGAGCAAGAAGGAAAGGATCGGGACGTTCGCCGTGGCCGACGGGCTCAATTCCTCCGCCGTGGTGGTGTACGACTACGGCAAGGTGCTCGCCCCGGGGGCGGGGTGCCGCGGGGCTGGGGGCGGCGGGGGGCACGGGGCTGGGCTGACGGGGGGGCTGTCTGCACGCAGCTGCTGGTCAGCTACAGGTCCTGGCTGCACCGCGTCTGCTACATCACCCGTGTGGACAAGGACGGCATCCCCGGGCTGGACGCCGTCACCGAGGTTTTCCAGCGGCGGCAGGTGAGCCCGGCCTCGTGCCCGCAGCCCGAGCACCCATCCTGCCTGCCCCAGGGGGCTCAGGCAGCTGGGGAAGGGCGAAGCACAGCGCTGCTGGGCTTGCGGCAACCTTTTCCCCGAGGCCACGCTGCCGGTGGATGGATGGCAGCGCTCCCGTTCTGTCTCCGCAGGGTGAGAGGAAGGATGGTGCTGAGCCCCTGGCTGACCGCTCCATCCTGGGCACCACCGCCAACGTCCTCTGCAGCACCGTCCCCGTTTACTGGACCTAGCACGGGATGGGGATGAGGCAGGGATGTCCCCGCCGTCCCCGTGTCCCCTGTGGTGCCCCCCCGGGCAGGGCAGCGCCCAGGCTCCTTCCTCCTCCTCCTCCTGCTCATCGGCCTCATCCTGCGTGCGGCCTCGGCACCGCGTGGTGCTTGCAATAAATGAGCGGGGTTTGCTTTGGGACGCGTGCTTCTGTTGGCAAAGTAAAGCTGTCCCCTGCCTCCGAGTGCTGCTCGCGTCCTTTCCTGCGCCTGGGGTGTCGCCGAGGGGTCCAGCGTGGGGGGATGCGCCCCCTGTGCCGGTGTAACCAGGGCGAGGACAGGTCCAGCCCCAGCCGAGGGGCACAGGAGGGCTCCCCAGGGATCTGTATGGCCGGTGTCCCCCTGCCCCGTGCCCTCCTGCTCTGCACAGAGGGAGGAGGAGACGGCAGGGGCAGCCCTCGGCGTCTCCAGCCCTTTGGCACGGGCACAGCACCCAGCACCCTGCAGGGTCTGAGCCACCCCAGTCCACAAAAAGTCCCCATCCTTCTCCTTTCCTCACACAGACAGGGACAGAGGGACCACAGGTCACACCCCCGGGGCCAGCAGGGCACCCATGGGTGGCACCCCCAGCTTGCCCCCTGCTGCCCTGCGCCCTCCGTGCGCCCCACGTCCCCCAGCAGCGACAGGCTTCAACCCAGAGCAGCCGGGGGCACCCTCAGGGTGCACCCCCATCTGCTGTGCTGGGGACCTGGGGATCAGAAGGGACAAAAGAGAGGCTGGGGGGACCCGTGTCAGCCCCCCTGGGAGGCTGTACCTGCCCCACGTGTCACCGTCCCCGCTCCGTCCCTGCCCCGTGTCACCCTGGCTGGGAAGGGCGCACGCAGCCAGGCAGGGGCTCTGCGCCCCCCCCCCTGCACACGGCAGGAGCCCCCCGGGGGGGTCCCCATCCTGCTCAGCACCCCAGGGAAGGAGGCAGGGTGCAAGATGTGGGGCAGACCCACTGCCACAGCTGCTCAGGTTCCCAGGGGACCGTGGTGGGGACCCAGGGTGGCCAAGAGGTCACCGATGCAAAGTCCCAGCACCCTCGGGACCAAGGCTGCGGAGCACCTGGCCCCGGTCCGTGCTCCGTGGCCCCCTGCCACGGCGACCCCGCTCCTGCCCCAGCACTGCGGCTCGCGGGGACCCTTTGATGTCCCCTCTGTGCTTTGCCCATCTCGAGCACCTCCAGGTGCCCGAGGTGGTGAAGGGTCACAGGCACGGGGCCAGGTTTCCCTTTGGCAGCCTCCGTCCCCGGATGCCTCACCCTGGAGGGCAGCTTGAACCCCTCAGGAGGGTTTGCTTTGGCCCCAAACCCCGCTCCGGGGCAGCAGAGAGGTCCCCGTGCCCGGGGACAAGTGTCCTCAGGCCCTCTTGAGCTGCGGGTTCCCAGGGGAAAGCAGCTCCGGGCAGGGCGCTCAGCAAACACCAGCGGAGTGGACGGCACACCCGAGTGGCACCACGAGGCTGCTCGTGGGGGCCGCCCCGTTCCCCGCCCCAAAACCCCAAAATAAAGCCCCTGCCCCAGCTGCTGTTGGGCTGCCCGGGCTGGGAGGAGGAAGAGGAGGAAGAGGAGGAGGAGGAGGCAGCGATGGAGAGCAGCATCAAGCAGGTGGCGGTCGAGGAGCCGCTGGTGAGTCCCCGCGCCCCACGGCACGGTGCCATGGTTGTGCCCTTCCTCTGCGTGCCTGGTGGAGACCCAGCACCATCGTGCACGCACCCCCAGCCCTCGGGGCGAGCAGGGTGGGAGCCGAACCCCTGGCAAGCCCTTCCCAGCCCTCCTGCACCCCCTGGCCCCGTCTCCTTCCCCCTAACCGCATCTCTCCACCTTTCCCACTCCCGCAGGACGCAGACAAGGGCTGCTGCGGCTCCTGCTGCCTGCCCTGCGCCGTTTGCTGCCCCAAATGCTCGCGCTGCTGCCGCCCCGGCTGCTCCTGCCTCAAGGGCTGCCTGTGCTTCGTGCCTCGCCTGCTCTGCTACCTGCCCCGCAAGCTGCTCGGCTGCCACCACCTCAAGTGCCTCCTGATCGTGGTGGTGGTGGTGGTCCTGCTGGTCGTCGTCATCGCCGGAGCCCTGCTGATGTGGCTGCACGCGGAGCAGGGCCGCGCCGACGCCGTGAGTAGGGCCCCGAGGGCTCCCCGGGGACGGGCAGGAGGCAGGGGCTGAGCTCCCCCCTGTCCCCAGGTCCTGCGGACGGGCGCAGGGCGGGCGTGGGAGGAGGACGCGGCCACTTTCTACGTGGACGGTGGAGCTGGAAGCGCGGCCACGGTGGTCTACGACTACAAGAACGTGAGCGGGGGGCAAAGGGAACAGGGGTGGGGGTCCAGAGGATGGGGTATGGGGGGGTCAAAATGACCCGGGTCTGCGTGCACCCAGCTGCTGGTCAGCTACAGGTCGCGGCTGCACCGCGCCTGCTACGTCACCCGCATGGACAAGGACAACATCCCGGGGCTGGATGCGGCCACCCAGGCTTTCCAGCGCCGCCAGGTGAGCTCCGGAGGGGCGGAAACAGGCTTTGGGGGGGGGGGGGGCACAGGAGCCTCCCTGGGGGCACCGAAGCCCCCCAAGGGTGAGGGATGGAGACGCGGGGCGCAGCGCCGTGCTCCGGTGCCCTGGGTTTCTCCCCCAGGCTGAGCAGAGGCTGGCCATGCCCCTGGCTGACCGCTCCCTGCTGGGCACCACGGCGAGCATCCTCTGCAGCATCGTCCCCGTCTACTGGATTTAGGGCAGGCTGGGTGAGTGCTGGGGGGGGGGGGGGGATTTTTAGGGGCCCCCCCACCCTCGCAGCGGCACCCTCACGGTGTCAGGTTTGCCTTGCAGCAGCCCCGACGGCCACGGCATCGCCTCCAGCCCTCCTCCTGCACGCCGGCGGGACGGGAGCATCGCCAGCAGCAGCACCCCCCCCCCCCCCCCCCAGACAGCCCCCATCTCCCAGGGGGCTGCAAAATTTGGGGAAGGGGCTGGCGGGGCGGGGGGGTGGTGGTGGTTGGTGTCTGCTGGGGCGAGCGCATCGCGCCGCCTGCGCCTCGCCGGGGGACAGCTGGTTTGTCACTTTGTCTTCGCAGCTTCGCCGAGCCCAAGTGCCAAAATGAGCTTAAAAAAACAAAAACAAAAACAAAAAAACAAACAAAAAAAACATTTAAAAGCCCCAAATTCTCCGTTCTGCTTCTCTGCTTGCCCAGCCCCTTGCAGACGCGGGTTGGGGCTTGGAGCATCGGTCGGGGGCGATCCTGCCGCAGCCACCGGCTGGGGGCTGGGGGTGCCCAGCTGAAAATGTCCCCCCCCCCCACCCCGGGAAGCCGAAAATATCCCCGTGCTGCCAAATGCGCCTGTCCCCGCGGAGCCGAATAAAGGACAAGAAGAGAACCAGGTCCCGGAGCTATTCCTGGGGACACCCCGTGACGGGGGCGGCTGTGGTCACCGTGTGCTGCCCGAGCGAGCGGAGGAGCTGGGATGGAGCCCTGGGTGTGGGGCTACACGGGGGGGGGGGGGGGGTGTCCCTGCCACCCCCACGGAGAGCAGGGGGTCCCGCTGCCTCCCCGCCGCCCCCACGGAGAGCAGGGTGCCCCCGTTTATGCCCCCATCCCTCCCCACATCCCAAAGAGGAGCTTTGCGCTCCCTCCAGCCACCCCGGGGACCGCTGAATCGTGGCTGGAGCAGGGGAAGGAGCCCGGGGACGGGGGGGGGGAGCGGGGAGCTGTGGCCCCCCCCCCCCGGGATGGCAGCCGGCCAGCGGCGCAGCTGCCTCCCCCCTCGCCTGGCTGCGGCCCCCGCAGCTCTCCCCCCGGGACGCTGCAGCTGCATCTGGCCGGGGCGCGGCGCGCCTGGCCAGGGTTCCCCGCAGCTCCGGGGCGCCCACCCTCATCCCCTCGCCTTTCCCCGGCCCCACAGCACCAGCAGGCGTGAAACGTGCCGCGAGGTTTTATTTTAAACCCCCCACCACCACCACCCCCCTCAGCCTCGCACCGGCTCCCACACGGAGCGGGCAGAGGGTGCGTGGAGTTGTGCAAGGGCTCAGCGCCCCCGCCGCCGGCTCAGCACCCCCTCGCCGTGCCGGAGCTGTCAGCAACTCGGCACGGCCGAGGGCGAGGTGCAAGAACTCAAAAGTCCTCCTCCTTCCAGCCCACGGAGGCTGGGGGAGGCGAGGAGAGGAGGCAGCGGCTCCAGGGGATGGTTTTTGGGGCACCCCGACGCGGGCGTCAGCAGCCGGGGGCGCAGGCGGAGGCGTTGGCGGGGCGGGGGTCCCGGGTGCCCCCCGTGCCCGGGGCCATGCAGACGGCCTCGCACTGCTCCCGGCTCTCGAAGCGGTTGCGGCTGCCCCCGCAGCCCCCGTACCAGAAGAGCGAGCAGCGCCCGGGCTCCTCGAAGAACCACTTGGGCGAGTAGGAGCGGCACGGCCCCGCGTCCCGCGCCTCCAGGCAGGCGGCTGCAAGGCGGGATGAGACCCCCGGGGGGGGGGGCTTCATCCCCTTCCTGCAGGGAAACCCCCCCCCCCCGGCGCCCTGCCCGGTGCACGGCAGGGACCTCGTGGCTGCACCCCCCCCAGCTCACAGCCCCCCAAAACGCTCCTCACCCCGCGTCGCGTTGCCCTCGCCGGCTCCACGGGGACCTGCCCAGGGTGGGCACAGCGTCAGCCGAGCGAGCTATGGGTGCCCTCCTGGGGGGGGGGGGGGACGCCCACCCACGCCCCCCTCGCCTACCGGTGCCCACGCAGGTGTGGACGCAGTCCCTCTCGGTGCCGAAACGGTTGGCGTTGCCCCCGCAGCCGCCGTACCAGAAGCGCTCGCAGGCCCCCGTGTCCCGCCGGTGGTACCACCGCAGCGAGAAGTCGGCGCAGGCGGTGCCGGGGTCCTTGTCCAGGGCGCACAGCCCGGGCACGGCCGCCGCCCTCCGGCCCTTCCCGGGGCTGGGGGATGCTGTGGGCAGCTCGACGGGGGGCGCGGAGGGGGTCTCGGGGGTCCTGGGAGGGGAGACCGGTGCCAGCCCCCCCGGGACGTGCTGGGGGGAGAGGGCGGTGGGAGAGGAGGTGCAGCCCCCCGGGGGGTGGCCCCGGTGCTGCTCACTCACTGCTCTGGGGTCCCCGGGGAGGGTTCAGTGGTGCTGGCACCGGAGGGAGACGGCACCTGGGGGCACCCTGGGGTGCCGGGGTGCTGGCTGCTCTCCGCTGCAACGCAGAAGAGGTAACAGAGAAGTGATGGAGGGGCAGGGAAGAGGGTTTGGGGCTCCGAGCTGCCTCCTGGGAACCCGTCCCCACCCGGAGCAGCCGGGGGCAGGACCCTGCAATGCTCCAGCCCCCAGCACCGCTCACCCCACAGGCTCCGGAGGAAGCCCAGCGCCGTCCTCTCCGCGTACCCCAGCTCGGGGCCGTGGACCGAGCCCAGGCGCAGCGAGTGGTGCCGCCACGCCGCCAGCGCCTCCGGCACCGCCGCCTCCGGCCGCTCCGTCCCGTCCCGACCCAGGGACAGCACCAAAACACCAAAATCCCTGCACCGGGAGAAGGGGACCAGCGCCTGCCTCGCCTCCCCGTCCCACAGCGCCTCGTCCCCCGTCCCCACCACGAAGAGGATGCGGAGGCGGCCGCGGGTGCCCCCCGGGAAGACGTGCCGGAGCGCCCACGCCACCGCGCCGCCGGGGGATGCCGCGGCCACCCTGGGCACCAGCGCGAGGCGGAGGCGCTCCCGGAGCTGCTCCCTGGGGATGTGCAGCCCCAAATCGACCTCCCCCAAGCCCTCTTGGGGGGCGGTGGGGCCGGTCAGCGCCAGGGCGATGCGGGCACCGCGCTGTGCCGGCTGCAGGCGCCCCAGGAGGTTGCCAAAAAGCTCGCCGACGGCCTCCAGGCTCTCCGCCGGCAGCGCCGCGTTGTCCACCACCAGGGCCAGGTCCGCGTCCAGGCGCAGCGGGTTGTGGGGCGGCACGGCTGCGGTGCAGCTTTCGGGGTGGCAGAGGTCTGGGCGCGGCAGGGGGGTGCAGGATGAGCCGGGGGGGGGGGGGGGTGCTGGTGGTGCTCAGCCCCGAGCCAGCCCCGTTGCCTTACCGAAGCAAAGCGCGCAGGGCAGCACGGTTTGCTGCAGCAGCGCCGCGTCCCCGTCCGGCTGTGCCGCGGAGAGCTGGAGCACCTGGAAGAGGCTGTTCACCTGCGGGGAGGCAGAGACGAGCCCGGGGTGGGCACGGGGCCGGTGGCCGCACAGCTCCGGGAACGGGTCCTCACCTGGAAAGCTCGTGCCACCTCGGGCAGCGGGCTGAAGGTGAGCACCACCGGCACGATGCCCAGCGCTTCGTACTGCAGGGCGACCTCCCCGATGCCCTCCAGGGCCTGGCTCCGGCCGCTGGTGACGAAGAGGGCCACCTTCCTGCCCAGCACGGCCCGCCGGACCCTCTTGAGCGTGTGGTGCCCCACGAAGCGCATGGCGGCGGCCAGGCGGCCCCGCTGGGACGAGCGGGTGGGCGAGAGGCGGCGGAGGCGCCCCAGCAGCGCCGCCCCGCTCTGCGCCTCCCCGAAACGCAGCAGGTAGGTGGGGGAGGCCGCGTAGGACAGCACGGCCACGCGAGCCCCCGCCGGGCAGCCGGCCGGGGAGACGTGGAGGTCGCGCAGCAGCAGGGCCAGCAGCTCCTTCATGCGGGAGAAGAGAGGCGGCGGCACCGTGGACGAGGTCTCCAGCACCAGCACCAGCTCCGTGGGGAAAAGCGGGCAGGAGGGCGAGCTGGAGGCTGCGAGGGGACGGGGGCAGCTCGAGGAAAAGCCCTGCTGTGGCGTCCCACGCCTGCACGGCCACCCCCTGTGCACCTTCCTTCGGCTCTCCCCCGTCCCCTGTCCCCTGTCCCCTCTGCCACCCACCCCCCGAGCCCGTCCCCGTCCCCTCGCCGCCGTCCCCGCTCACCGCAGCGCTGGCGGATGAAAGCCTTGAGCTCGCAGAGCTGGAGGGGAGCACGGAGCGAGGTCAGCCCCAGCCAAAGCTTGCTGCAGCCCGGTGGCCGCCGACCCCCCCCCGCTAGCCCCTGCTCCTACAGCCCTTGGGGCTGGGGTCCTGTCCCCATCCAGCCCTTACCGTGGAGGGGGGGACGCCCGGCGAGCCCTTGGGGCCCTGGTGCAGCAGGAGAGGAGAAACATAAGGAGAAAAAGGCACTAAGGGATGGGACAGGAGCAACAAGTCCCCGAGCACCGGGGGTGTCCCCATCGGGGAGGGTTGAAATGGGCAAAAAAAGGGAGGAAAAGGGAATTTGCAGGGCGTCACCGTCACCCCCGGTGGTCCCAGGCTGCCGTGGCTGCCGGCTTCTCCTCTGCTCCCGGGCTCTCCCTGGAAAACTCGGCCCCGTGAGCCAGCAGCACGGCCGGGGGGGGGCCCGGGGGGGGCTGTGCCCTACTCACCCTGCGCCCAGGCAGCCCTCGCCTGCCCTTGTCCCCGCGGGCTCCTCGCTCGCCCCGTTCGCCCTGGAGGGGAGGCTCAGAGGACTGGCCGGGTCCCCAGCCCCCTTCCCCAGCCCCACGCGCTCACCTGCACCCCCGGGAAGCCCGGCAGCCCCCGAACACCCTGGGGGGAGCGGAAAAAATGAGCACAGCACCATCCTGACAGCCCCACGGGCACGGCTCCAGCTCTGCCCCGCGAGCTGCCCCCCGGTACCTTCGCACCCTGTCTCCCCGGGGCACCTCGCCGGTCGCACCCGATCTCGCCCTAGGAGGGGAGAAGAACCCCAAAGCGGGGTTTTTGCAGGACCTACACAAACGTCTGTGTTCCCAGAGCCTCGCATCCCCCCTCGTAGGGCCCCCCAAGGAGCTGGGGGTGCCTTGTCCCCACCAAGCAGCCCTGTCCCAGCAGGGGCACCCTGCCCAGCCTTACCAGGGCACCTTTGGGTCCCCGAGGTCCCGCGCTTCCCTTCCTGCCCTCAGCTCCTTCCCGGCCCTAGAAAAGACAGCGGGGCAGCAGGCTGGGGGCGTGGGGGCTGCGATGTCCCACACCACCCTACAGCTCACCTTCTCCCCTTTGGGGCCGGCCGGCCCCGCTGCTCCCACAGGACCCTCGGCTCCGGGCGCACCCTGGGCGAGAGGCAAAGGCGGCTCAAGGCGGGCACCCAGCGGGCACCCAGCGGGACCCCCAGCACGGGGAGGGGGTCAGCACCTGAAGTCCTCTGCTCCCCGGGCGGCCGCTGACACCTTTTGTCCCCCGTGGCCCCGGCACCCCCTGCAGAAGGAGAGTGGGGGGCAGCGGGGGCACCTGCACGGGGCAGGGGGGGGTCACCCCGGCCTCACCTGCGCGCCTCCGTGCCCCTTCTCGCCCCCGCGCCCGGCGCTGCCGCGGTTCCCCTTCTTGCCCTGCGAGGAGATGGGATGGCTCCGGGTGTCTCCGGCCCTTGGGGGGGGGGGGGGGGGGCAGACCCCAAACCGGACCCCCCACCAGACTCCTTACCTGCGCTCCCGGCTGCCCTTTCTGGCACGAGGTCTGCGGACGGAAGCACCGTCACCGGCCACGTCCCCAACCCGTGGTGTCGGCACGGCCCCCGGTGCCCCCCCCCCCCCACCAGCACCTACCGGGTGAGCCGGGGGGCCCGGTGGCCCTGGTGGCCCCTGGGGACCGTCTGGACCGGGGTCTCCCTGCAAAGCAGAGGCGCTGGGAGAGACGCAGAGCACCCGGTGTCCTCCCCATCCTTCCTGTCCCCACAATGGTCCTTAGGACTGGCTTCCCTCCCCCCCCCCCGCTGCTGCCCAGCACCCCCAGGCACCATCCCGGCCCCCTCCAGCCTTTACCTGGGGACCCCCCTCTCCTCTCCATCCCGGGGTGCCGGGCTCGAGGCTGCTCCTCCCGGGTGGTCCCTGGGGAAGAGAGGGGGTCAGCGAGCACCCACGGCACCCACACGCCCCCAGGGACCCCAACCCACGCTCACCACCTCGCCGCGGGGTCCTGGGGGTCCCTTCTCCCCCCGGGCACCCCGGGAGCCTTTCTGTCCCTGGGTGGAGGTGAGAGGAAGGGATTTAGGGTGCGGGTGGAGGGTGGAGGAGGCAGTGCTTCCCCGAGGCTCAGTGGAGCAGCACCGCACCTGCCTCCCGCGGGTCCCCTTCTCTCCGGGGTGCCCGGGGGTCCCCGCTTCACCCTGGGAAGGAGAGAGGAGGCTGAGCCCCTGCCCGGTCCTGCTTGGCAGTGCCGGGATGGAGAGGAGGGGGCACAAATCCCCGCTGCTCAGCTCACCTGCTCCCCGTCCACCCCGTCGTAGCCGGCTTCTCCAGGAGGTCCCTGCGAAACGGCACGGGGTGCAGGGCACGGCACCAAGCAGCCAGGCTTTGCCCCACTTCCCGCAGCACCACGGGCCGTCCTGCTCCTCCACCTGCCGGGACCACCCCCCGCTCCCCTCCCCAGCCCCAGCCCTTCCCTCTCCATCCTCCTGGAGGCCTCCCCGCCGCTGCCAGCTCCCCGTGCCCTTGGTGCCGGAGGATAAGCAGCGAGGCGGGGACGTACCTGCTCCCCGGGGTGACCCACGGCGCCCTAAAGGAGATGAGGGTGAGCAGGAGGGCAGCAGCAGGCACCCGCACCGTGGGCTGGAGCCGTGCCGTGCCGTGCCGTGCCATGCTGTGCCGGGCTGTGCTGGGCTGTGCCAGGCTGTGCCGGATGCTCGCCTTCGCTCCACACTGTCCTGGGCATCCCTGCATCCCCCGGCTGCCTCGGAGACCTGCTGGTCCCTGCTCCCCCTGCTCTCAGGAGGGGAAAAAACCATCAAAAACACGGCGTGCCCGGCCACACAACACGGTGACGGGGTCCCCGAGCCCCCAGGACCACCCTGTCCCCCTCCCCGGGGGTCCCACGGCCAACTCACGCTGTGCCCGTGCTCGCCTTCGTCTCCATCACGTCCCTTGCTGCCGGCCACCCCCTAGGAAAGAGAGACCCTGGGGGCAGCAGCCGTGACCCCCCCGGCTCCAGGAGGGACCCCGGGCTGGGAGCCAGCGCGCCTGGGCTCCGTTCCCAGCTGGGGGAGGAAGGGGAGAGGAGCGAGGAGCTGCGGCTTGGGACCGGATGGGGCAAGGGCTCGAGTTAATCCCGGCTCCCAGGGCTCCTCGTGGCCCTGGGAAAGGGATCGGGGCTGGGCGTGCAGAGCCGTGCACCCTGCTCCCAGCACCCGGCTGGGATGGGAAGGATGGGGCCGTTCTCCTGCACAGGGAAACGTCCCCCCAACGATGGGAAAGGTCGAAGCAGAAAAGCATCATCCTGCAGGGCTGGGCACCCCTCCCGCGTCCCCCGGTGCTTTACCTTGCCTCCCGCGGGGCCGCTGGGGCCCCGCGGGCCGGGCAGCCCCACGCAGGTGCAGGGACACATCCCGCAGCACGTCCTCTCCGCCAGTGCCAGCTGTGGGGAGGCGGTGACGTCCCCGCGCAGCACCCACAGGGACCGCAGCACCCACGGGGACCCCGCCACCCACCCTACCCATCCTCACCAGCTCCTGCGCCACGTGCCCGCCGGCCTCGGGCATGTCCACGGCGAGCTGCTGCCCGTTGCCCATGCGCCGCCCGAACTCGACCTGCTGCAGGTCCCCCAGCCTCGTGGCGTTGTTCACGGCCACGGTCAGCAGCAGGTCGGCCCGGTCTGGAGAGGGACGGGGTGCTGAGGGGTGGCACGCCGCGCTGGGTGGCGTCCCCCGGTCCTCTCCAGCCCCTCTCTGCCCCACCTTGCAGCCAGGCTGCAGTGGCCGCCTCCTTCATCTTCTGCACATCGTCATCCAGCCCGTCCGTCAGCACCAGCAGCACCTGGGCGAGGAGAGGGGCGGGTGCCCGCAGCACCCCCGGCAGCGCGACCACCCCATGTCCCCCCAGTCCTCCCCAGGAGCTGCTCGCTCCCTACCTTGGCATCCTCCTTCTGGCGTGCCAGGGTGCCGAGGAAGCTCTGCAGGGCGGGCTGGTTGAAGTAGGAGCGCTGGAAGGCGTGCGCCCGCGCCAGGCGCCGCAACACGTCCGCCCAGGGCTGCCGCAGCCGCTCCTGGAAGAGCGTGTCCCCCTCCTGGAAGAGCGTGTCCCCCCCCCGGAAAATTGTGTCCCCCCCCTGCCCGACGCTCTGCAGGCCGATGCGGAGGCCGAGCGGGCGGCAGGTGAGGCGATCCAGGGCGGCCAGGTCCCGCAGGATGCGCTCCAGGTGGGGGTGCAGGTTGGACTGCTGGTAATCGGTGACATCCAGGGCCACCAGCACGTGGAGGGCGCATGGCGCTGCGGGGGGGGGGGGTGGGGGGGGGGGGGCGCAGCGTGGAGACACACAGCCTGCACCTCTGTGGGGTGCACAAGTGCCCCACGGCAGCACAGCACCAAAACCCTTCGGCACAACCGTGCACGGGGATGCCCAAACTCACCCTCCTCCTGGCTCCGGGCCCCGGTGGCTGCCAGGATGAGCAGAACGGCGAGGAACCAGCCCCGGCACGGCCCCATGGCCCCGGCGCGGCTCGGGGACCCGGCTCGTCCCGCGCCCGGCGGCTGCGAGGCGCGAAGGCAGGGCTGAGCGGCGGCGAGAGCGCGGCACCTGCCTCGGGGAGCCGGCGGGCCCAGAGCTGCCGCAGCTCCCCATCCATCACCGCTGACAGCTCCGGCGTGGAGCGCAGCCCAGCCGGGGGCCACGGCGGCCAGCCGAGCTGAGCCAGCGCTGGCCTCATCCTGCCCGGCTGTTTGGCCGCTCGCAGGCGGCGCTGGGTGAGTTTTGCTCCCCCGGGGCTGCAGGAGCTCGATGCGGCGCTTAATGCGAGCTGCAGCGGGGCTGAGGAGGGCTTGGGGCGATGCGGGTGAGGATGCATGGGTGCTGAACTTGTCGTGGAGCTCAACCGCCCCTGGCTGGCCTTTGGGATATGTTTTGGGTTCACCGCGGGTGCTGCAAGGATGCCACGCAGCGCCCTGCCCTGGCAGCTCAGCACCTTGTGCAGCACGGTGCATGCTGCGGGAATTCAGCGATCCCCAGGGCTCGGGGAGGCCCTTTGGGGCTCGGCAGCCGCCGTGCAGGTGGGGAATGGAGGAATGGGGTGACGTGGAGCTGAGGACGGGACCAGGAGCATGTCTTGCCTGTCCCACCGTGCCCACCACCGTGCGCCCTGCCTGCTGGACACAACCCGCCCTTGCCGGAGGAGGAGGGCAGAAGGCTTCTGGAGCCCGAACACCTTTGGGATTGGCAAAGCGATGGACCAAAAAGCCACAGCAGGAGCCCAGGAGGGAGCCGAACCCACAGCATCACCCGAACCCCACATCACCCCAAGCCCGCAGCAGGGGACAGCCAACCTCTTACCTTTGGCCGCAGCGGGGAACCGAGGGGCACGGCACGGCACGGCACGGCACGGCACGGCACGGCTGAGCGCGGGCTGCGGGAGCTGGCCGCCTGCGTGGGAGGCTGTGTGCTCGGAGGTTTATTTATCCCAGGGCTCGAGAAAACATCATATGGCCGACACGTCAGGGGGAGCAGCCTCGCAGCCAGCCCAGAGGCTCCCGGGCTCCGTGGGGCGGGCGAGCTGCGCGCCGTGGGGCGCGGGCGGCGGAGCCCCACTGCTGCCCACCTGCACCCCCTGGGAAAGGCGTGAGGAGCTCGTGGCTGAGCACCCGTCGGGGGGGGGGCTGAGGTGCTTGGGGAACCCCATCCGAAAGGGAACCGCTTCCCAGGGAGCCGATGCTGGGCTGGGAGCCGCGGGCTTGCATGGAGGGAGGGGAAAAGCAAGAGCCCCGCTCCCCAGAGCGCTCCGTGAGAAAAGGGGCAACATCAGGGCCGAAAACCCCGGCCAGCCCCTGACATAATGGCTTGACATCACCCGGGGACTCAGCCCTCAAACATCCTTCCCCGGCGTAAGCAAAACAGCGGGATGGAAACGGAAAGCATTTCAAAGCCCGGCTTGTTTTGCACGGGGGATCTGTTTGTTTGTTCGGGAGCCCGGAGAGAGGTTGGGGCTGAGCTCGGCAGCTCCTCCGCAAGTTCCCATCCCCTGGCCGCGCGGGGCGATGTGTGGGCTGGGGGCGGCGTGGGGAAGCAGTCCGGGACCAGTTTTCCGAGGTTTATTTATTTGCTCGAAGGGGAAAAGTTTACTGGATGTCATGGCTGTGCGGCGGAGGTTTTGCAATGCCGCGCTGACAGGCAGAGCACATCCCTGATGGTCTGCTGCTCGGGGGGGGGGGGGGGCAGAATAACGTCTGGAGATGAGGCACAGAGGAGATTTTTCCCCTATAGGCAGAGCCGGGTGGGAACATCAGGCCCTGAGCGCGGGGAAGTCCCGGGAAGGAAAAGGGAAAGAGGAGCCGAGGGTTTGGGGCTGGGGATGGAGAGGAGATATCTGGTGCTGAGCAGGAATCTGGACCCCACGTCCCACAGCAGGATGGGGGGACCTGAACCCAGCCGGGGGAACACGCAGCCCTGTCCCCCCACCCCAGCTCCATGGGGCACAGCGAGCAGGATGGCACCGCGGGGACACCGCTGCGCCCATCGCCCGCCGTGGATGCTCAGCTGGGGACCGTGGCCCCAGCCCACGGCACGGCGATGGGACAGCACCCAAGGGAGTCCCCCAAGCCCCCCCCCCAGCACCCCCTGGTCTCACCACGCAGGGCTCGGGCTGCTTTGCCCTGCACAGCCCCCACGCACCCCCCCAGGTGTCCGTGGAGCTCGGGCTCGGCCCGCGGTGGCTCTGGCTGGGTTCGGTGGCCCGTGGGGACCTGGTGGTGATGGGCCCGGCGTGAAATGGCAGGGCTCTGACAGCAGGTGTCACTCACAGACCTCGGCGCACACGCGTGCACATGCGTGCACACACGCTTGCACACGCGTGCACACACGCTTGCACACGCGGCCCCATGGCCCAGCCACGGCTGCCTCTCCCCTGCCTCCCCATTTGGGCACCCCAGGGTCCTCGCCCTGCTCTTTGGTGCTCATTTGTCGTATCTGGGGTGCTCACCCTGCTCTTAGGGTGCTCATCCGTCATCCCTGGGGTGCTCACCCCAATCTTTGGGTGCTCATCCATCATCCCTGGGGTGCTCGCCCACTCTTTGAGTGCTCATCCATCACCATCGGGGTGCTCACCCTGCTCTTAGGGTGCTCATCCATCATCCTTGGGGTGCTCGCCCACTCTTTGGGTGCCCATCCATCATCACTGGGGTGCTCGCCCACTCTTCGGGTGCTCATCCATCACCCCTGGGGTGCTCGCCCCACTCTTTGGGTGCTCACAGGCACCTGGGAAGGGTGCACAGGCTGCAGGAGCTGCCCTCCTCCTCCTGCGCTAGCACGGCTTGGGGGGAAGTGGGATGTGGGGTGCAGGACAGGGGGGATATGGGGTGCGGGACCAGGGGTGCAGGGCTGGGGGGCCAGGACTGGGAGATATAGGGCGCAGGGCTGGGGGGTGCAGAGCTGGGATGGGGGCTAGGGGGTGCAAAACCAGGACCAGGGGCTATGGGTTGCAGGAGGGGGAGCAGGAGCGGGTGTTTGGGGGGCAGGAGCAGGGCTGGGGGGTGCAGGGCTGGGGCCAGAGGGTGTGGGATGGGGATGGGGGGGCACAGGACAGGAGCTGGGGGCCACAGAACTGGGGCTGGGGGGCACAGGACCGGGGCTGGGGAGCGCAGGACCGGGGCTGGGGGGCGCAAGACTGGGGCTGGGGGCGCAGGACCGGGGCTGGGGGGCGCAGGACCGGGCTGAGGGGCGCAAAACGGCTCCAGGGACCAGGGGCCGGGGGCTGCGGGGGGCAGGAGGGGCGGGCTGCGGGCCGGGTCCCCTCGCAGCCGGCTCAGCCCCGCCGCGCCCCCCCCCCCCGCCGCTGGCCCCGCTCCCAGCCCTGCGCCCGGCGGGGCTGCAGGGGCCGAGCTCCGCTCTTGAACCCGCCCCCGCCAGATCTCATTTCCCTAAAAAAAAAAAAAAAAAAAAAAAAAAGGCGAAAAAAAAAAAAGAAAAAAAAAAGAGGGAGCGAAGAAGGGAAGGAAAGAAGGGAAGAGAAGGGAAATTTTTTTAAAAAAAAAAAAAAAAAAAAAGCAAAGCAAAGCCGCCCGCCTCTCCCCTGCCCGCCCGCTGCCCGCAGAGCCATGGCCGGGCTGCGGAGCTGCGGGCTGCTCCTCTGCCTGCTCCTGGCCCGGGCCATGCACGTCCCCGACTACTCCTACGTGCTGGAGGAGGAGGAGGAGGACGCCGAGCCCCTGGACTACAAGGACCCCTGCAAAGCCGGTAGGGCAGGGGGATGCGCGCCGGGGCGGCCGGAGGGCGCAGACAAAGGGGAGCGCGCGTGGGTGCCGCGGGAGCGTGGGTGGCACGGGGCGAGCGTGGGGTGGCCGCGGGGGAGCGTGGGTGGCCGTCGGTGGCCGTCGGTGGCCGTGGGTGGCTGTCGGTGGCCGTGGGTGGCAGCGGGCGAGCGTGCACCCCGCGGCTTGGCGTGGGGAAACTCGGAGCCTTGGGGTTGCGCTCCGAGTGGGGAGCGGAGGGGGGAACCCGCTTGGCACCCCGTTTTCTCCGCCCGTCCCCGGCCGTGCCACCAGCTGTCATCGGCCCCCAGCAGCCCCCAGCCCACCCGAGCCCCAACCCCCCCCCCCCCGGTGCCAGCGGGGCGCGGGCCGGATCCAGGCGCGGTGCTGGCGCTCGGGAAGCAGCCACGGGGAGTTTTCGGTCCCGGCCGTGCCGCCGCCGTCCCGGGACACCCGGTTCGGCCCCGGAGGTGTTTGTCCCGGGCCGGCCGCTGTCGGTCCCCCCCCGTGGGGAGTTCGTTACCTCGGTGCTGGCTCAGGGCATTGCTGAGCTGTTATTCATCGCTTGGAAGCGGCCAGAGGCCCCAGGCTGGGCGCCATGGGGAGACGGTCCCCGGCCGCGAGAGCGAGATAAAGGGGGCGAAAGGACAGGACGGGGGGGGGGGAAACTGAGGCACGGGAGGGGACCCCCCCCCAGAGCCGAGAGCAGAGGCGAGGGTTTGCATCTGGCGGCTCCGGGCTGCAGGATCACGTTTCTCTTTAATGGCATTGTCTGCGCTGGAAGGCGGCTGTTGCTCCAACTCCGTTTCCATGAGGGCTTTTTTTCGGGCCAAAAATCCTTCCCTTCCTGCCCTCCCGGGCTGAAACAGCTCGGCTTGCAAAACCGTCCGGGCAGAGCCGGCTGGAGCCACCGCTCCGCTCCCACCCGGCACCCAGGGGGGCTTCATCCACCGCCCGGCCCGGCCTCCCGGGGGGGCTCCCCACTCCTCGCCCCGCTCCCGCGCACGCCGAGCCCCCCGACCCTTCCCGCTCGCGCTCTCCCCGCCTTCCCCGCCTGCCTTTACGAGCTCCTTATGTGCCTAATTCGATTACGGTGCCTTTGCCCGGGGGGCCCTAGGGGGGATCGGGCACCGCAGGGGCAGGATTTGGGGAGAATTGGGGTGGGCGCCGTGTGCCCCGCTCCCGGCATCCCCGCGGTGTTTTTCCCCTGGGGCTTTGGGCAGCGCCGGAAACAGCTGAGCGCCGAGGCCTTGTCCCGTCAGGGCTGCGGGAAGGGGAAGCACCAGGAGAGGGGTTTGGGGTTTTTCTGCACGGCTTACACCAGGGGGATCCTGAGTCCGCTCGTGCCCGCGGCCGCCCCCGGGGCGATGCCGCCCGCTCGGTGCCAGCGGCCGGCCCGTGCCATCGGCGCGGCCGCTTTCTCCCTTCCTCGGGTGCCAAAACGGGACGGCAGGGAACCACAGCCCATGGGGAGGAATTAGCTGTGGCTCTGCTTCCCCAGCCAGCGGGATATCCGGGGTGGGGGGGGTCCAATGCAGGGGTCGCATCCTGCCCGTGGTCCCAGCGGGATGCCCGGGGACAGCACCGGCATCGCTCCCGCTGGAGGAGCTGCTCCGGCTGTGTTTGCTGACCCTACAGGAGCACCAACCAAACGCATCCGGCCCTGATGGTCGCACTTGGCTTCTCCCTGGGGACCCCCCCCAGCACCCACAGAGGGGGGCAGCTTGGGGGGGACCCGGCTAACCGCAACCTGCTGCCCCCACTCATTGGGGTGGGGGCTCAGGGGGACACGGACACGGCACCGCCTGCCCGCAGGGTGACAGCAGAGCCCCGGGACGGGGGCACTGCGGTGCTTTTGGGGGGGGCACAGCACCGGGGCGGGGGTCTTGAGCCTCCCTTGTGCTTCCCAGCCGTGCCTGGAGCGCTCTGGCTCCGTCCGCCTGGGTTTCACCTAGATTACACTTTCCAGGCGTAGTCAGCGGAGGCTACTGGTTGCAGTCACGCTTGTCAGAGTGCCCAAGAATATTTTCCAGCCGTTATATGTCACTTATTCAGGCCGGCTAAAATCCACCCGCGGAGCCGGGGCCGGCGGGAGGCCTGGGCTTTGGGGCCGGGGGCGGCGCGGAGACCTTGTAAATCTCAGCCCAGTGCCGGGCTCGGCTTTATCCTTGTGCAGTCACCCGTTCGGCGCGGCGGCGGGGGGCCGGGGGTGTGCTGGGGGGGGGGTTAGGGGGCTGCAGCCCCCCCTGGGAAAGCCCCCCGCTGGTGGTTCACGTCGCGGGAGCTTCCCAAGCTGGTCCAGGCTGGGGCTGGGGAGCACGTGGCTGTAGGGTGGGCGAATCCCCCGTTGGGCACGTGGGGATGGCGAAGGGAGAAGCGCAGGCGGCGGCGAGCTCGGATTCAGCTTGGGAAGGAGTTAAGGGGAGGCTGGGCTCCGTCCCGGAGGCTCTGACACGCTGGAGGTTTCATGCTTTGCGTCCTCCGCGCCGAGCCCCGGAGGAGGCTTTCTCCTCCGCTCGCTGTCACGGAAGAGGAGCAGGAGGAAAATCCTCCCCTGGAGCGATCCGACCGTCCCTCCCGCTCCCGACCTGCCCCCGGACCTTTACGAGCTGTGTTTATTAGAGGCCAGGCTCCTCCGAGCTCGGCACGGCCGCTTGCTCCGTGCTGTGCTGGCCCCGGCAGAGCCCAGCCCCTCGGGAAAGGGGGCTGGTGGCTCGGAGAGGGGTGCTGTGCCCGGGCAGGATGCGCCTTGCCCTTGCTTCTCCCCTTCCGATGGGTGCTGAGCTCAGGGATGATTCAGTGGCAGGGCATCCTGCTGGCCCTGCAGCGTCCCCACCACCCGGGGGGCTGCAGGAGGAGAAGGTCCCCCCCGGGTGCTGAGCAGCCCCAGCCCCCCCGTGCCTCAGTTTCCCCCCTGGCCGCAGCGGGGCCGTGCTCTGGCCGGGCTCCCGGCGTGGCTGCGAGGCTGAATTCCTGTATTGTGCCTGCTGCGCTCTAGGAAGGTGCTCTGGGAAAGCAAATATTCCTCGCCCCGCCGGCTGCTTGGCCGGGGGCACCGGGAGAGGGGCTGAGCACCACGGCCAGAGGGGAGTAAAGGGCCAGGATCTGTCCCCCTGGGGTCCCTGCGGGGCCACGGGGTGCCGGCGAGCTGCAGGATGAGGCCTCGACCCCAGCCACCGTGGTGCTACGCTCCCAGCCACGCTGCTGGGGATGCTCCGCACCTCTCCGCCTTTACACCCGTGCGCCCCAGCACGATGAGACCCCGAGGGGGGGGGTCCCGGCCGCGTCCGAGCGCGGCACCCGCTCCTCCTGCTGCGGCCCCGGCGTGTTTTGCTGCTCGCTGCGGGTGCAGCTGGGCTGGCGCGAGGCAGCGAGGGGGAGGCGCGAGGAGCATTCCTCACATATTTAACGGCTCCGCAGAGCCAGTGGGATGCTGCCCCGGTGACTCCGAGGCTTTACGACCCCGGCGGCTTGGCCCAGGCCGGGATGCACCTTTTAAACCTCTCTCCTCCATCCTGCCCCGGAGACGCCTCCGTCCGTGGCCGGGACAGCGCGGCTCGCTCCCTGCCCCTTCACCCGCTCCCAATTTGGTCCCTGGCTGGCCCCGGAGCGATGCTCGTGGTCCACAAGGACTTGGAGGCGGTGGGATGGTCGGGCTGAGCCTGCTCCTTGCTCCTGAGCACGGGCTGATGCCCATCACACCAGACCCGTGGCTCTCGGTGCTCCGAGGGAAGCCCGGCCTCGTCGGACCCGCGTTGGGGCGAGGGCTCTTCCAAACCCGGCGCCGCGCACCGAGCCTGGTTTGCCCCAGACTGACCTGAAACATGATCCTGTCCTGTTTATCTGCACGCCCTCCCCTGCCAAGGTTTCTCCCGCCGATCTGTTTGCTTTTGCGCGCCCGCCAGGACATCACGCTCACGCCCCGGGCTCGCGGGGCTCATCCGCAGGTTGGGTTGTGCCTGCAAAAACCTCGGGGCTCGTCCCGAAACCTTGGCGATGCCAGCCCTTCGTCGGAGGGCCCCGTTCCTGGGGGACCCGTTCCTTCTCCTTGCTTTGAATACGAAGGATGCTGAGCGCCTGCATCCCTGGCGAGCCGTGGGGAGGGGACGGGGGACCCTCGGGGACGGCCACGGAGCCGTGCGCACGGCGAGGATCGTGCCTGCAGCATCGGGATGGGGTGCTGCGGGGGCTGGCCCGGGTCCGAACGTCAAACTTTGTTTGTCTTGATCGTCCCTGGGCTTACGTCACCGTTGCAAGAACCCAAAAACAAAAACACAGTGTAAAAAAAAAGTCAAACAACAGGGGCTGAGTTATCTCCCAGCGAGACGGCGCGGGATCCTGCCCCGCCGGGGTGTGCGGGAGGCTGAAATAGGCAGATTTGGGGCATTTTTGGGGTGCTGGCTGTGGCACGGGGGGAACGCCACCTTCTCGGCTTCCCCAGCAATACCATGGGGGGTGTGAGGTGAGTGTGGGGTGGCTGATGGGGACACCGAGGCTCAGGGCTGGGGTAGGGATGCTGGGGAGATGGTGGCACCTTGCAGGTGGCTTTGGGGTGCTGGGGAGCTCGGCGGGAGCCTCGCTGGCAGGTCCCAAAGGGTTGGGGAGCAGGAGGGACGTGCAGGGCCGGCCCCTTCCCTGCTCCCACCCCCTTCTTCTGCAGCTGCTGGGGACAAGGATGGGGACATCACGCCCCGAGCGTCCCCATGGCCGGTGCATGGCCTTGGAGCCACCGCCTCTCCGGGTCTCCGTGCTCCCTCTGCGCCGGTGCCATGCTGGCACCGTGTCCGCCCCGCTGGCACCGCCGTGGCTCAGACCTTGCCCCGAATTTTGCAACCTGGGGCGGCCCCTGCAGCACGGCCACGGCCTCCCGGGCTGGGGACAGCACTGGGGACACCGGGCTGTCCCCAAACCCTCGGGGACCCGAGCGGCACCGCGCCACGGCGGGGCGAGGGTGCGAGGGAGCGGGTTGCGGGCGCAGGGGTTGCCCCGGCGCCGTGCTGCAGCTCCGATTTCCCCCGCTCCTACGTGAGCTCCGCCGAGCTTTGGCAGCTCCTCGCCGCCCGCGGCGCTGGGCTGGGGCCGGGCTGACTCAGGGACCTCTCCTGCCCCGTCAGCCCCGGCACGGCGCCTTCGCCCCCGCATTTTTTTGGGGGAGCAGCCGCGGAGAGGAACAAGTCGCAGCAGCGGCCCCTCAGAGGGGTTAACTGGGAATTCTGGCACGGGGAGCCCCCTCGGCGGAGGGGCCACTGGGGACGGGGGCGCCTTCGGGACGGCCCCTGGGGAGCGCTGGGCTCGGCCCGGCGGGGAGGAAGCGCCCAAACCCCAAACCAACGTGGACGTTTCTAAAAGCAACGCTTTGGGCTGGCCCTAACGTGGCCTTAAAGGGATCGCGGCCGGGCCACCTCCGCTCCTCCAGCCCGGGGCGGGGACGGGCCCCGAGTGGGAAGCCGCTTTTCCCAGCCGGGAGGGGAATTTCGGGGGATTTTTTTCAGTGGCTGTGGCACGGCCCCAAGCTCTGGCTGGGTCCAGCAAGAAGCCGGGCTGCCTCGCACCGGCTCGGAGAGCAGCCCCACGTCCCCGCGCTCGCCTGCCCGGCTCTCTCACGTATCCCAAATCCCTCACATATGGTTTCTATATCACTTGGCTCTGCCGGCGCTTGCTCCGCCGTAAGCGAGCTTAATTTCCCTTGTCTTTCCATGCGCCTCTTGGCACGGGCTGCTCGTCCCTCGCGCGCCCCGGGGCCTCCCCGCTCCGCCCGCTCGGACACGGCCCCCCCCCGGCCCCGGATCCGCGCCGGGGCTCTCCGGGAGATCGGTGTCTGGCAAAGCACCGGGGGGTTCGCCGTGCCACGGCCCTGCTCTGCCCCTGGGCAAGGGGTTCCTTCTGTTGGGATGCGCCTACCGGCTGACCGGGGCTGGGAACAGACCCAAAATATGGCCCTTTCACCCCAAAGCGCTCCGTGCCGTCTCCAGCGAGGGGTTTGGGCCCAGGGTTGGGCAGGGTTGGGGTGTCGGGGCTCATCCTCTCACCTCCCCGTGCCGGTGGCCGTTGCTTCAGACCTCTCCGGGCTCTCCTAATTGTCCCGCCTCGCTTTTGCAATTAGCGGCTCTTTTGGGACCCACTTGTTAATTGCTCGGAGCGTGAACTTGGCACCGCTCCCCACCGGCCCATGAGCCGCTCCAGAACCCGATCCCACCCCCTGTGCTCCCATTCCCCTGCCTGCAACCCCTTCCCCGGGGGGGCTGCCGCGGGCAGGGGGTGCCCGGAGCCACCCGTGTGCCCCCGGTGCGGCACGGAGCCGGCGAGAAGCCCGTCTCCACCCGCATCCAGAGCCTCCGTGCCGGCGCTGGCAGGGCGCGCGGCATGACCTCAGCCAGCCCTCGCGCCCGGGCCGTGGCGTTTCCGCAAAAGCCGGGTCCCCGGGGGCGCGGTGCCGGCCAAGTGCCGATGCCGGGGGCCGCATCCTGCCGCGTTGACTCACGGCGAGGCCGCGGCGCGCGGGAGGGCTTGGAGGGAGCGGGGATGGAGGAAGAGGAGGTGGAGGAAGGGCTGCGTCCTCCAGGCGGTGCTCCCCGAAGCGCCGGCGCGGGCAGAGCTCTGCGCTCGCGGATGCCGGGGAGGCGCTGGAAGGACGCGTGGCCCCGGCAGATGGACGGACAGACGGACGCCTCTCGGGCAGGTCCGCTCCTGCCGGCGCTGGGTGCAGCGGGGGCTCGCCCCGTGCCAGAGCACGGCCGGGCCAGATGGTTTCACCGGGCCGTGGCAGATGCCTCGGAGGTCGTCCCGGCGTCCCGGGGCTGTCGCAGCTCGCCGGGGCTCCCAAAGGCAGCCTGGGGTTGGAGCCGTTCTGCAAGGCAGAAAAAAATAATAATAGAAACCCTAAAAAGTCAGGGCCTGGGCTTTATGGGAACCAGATGTCGGCGTGGGGCTGGCTCCAGCTGCTGGGAGCGCCGGCACCGTGGGGAGCAGGGGAGCCCGGCCGGCACCACGCTTGCTTTGCAGTTAAAGGAGAAGGGAGAGCCGGGAGGGAGGAGGAGGAAGGGCCGGCCTTCCTCACCGGGGGCACGCGGGGAGAGGCTGGGCGCAGGGGAACCCAACCAGGATGGCATTTGGGGCCAAGGCAAGCCGGGCTTCCCAAGCAGAGGGGACGCAGCCTCGGTGAAGAGGGGGCTCCCCCCTCGTGCCCCCTAACCCCGTGTCCCCCCCCCCTGCAGCCGCCTTCCTGGGAGACATCGCCCTGGACGAGGAGGACCTGCGGCTCTTCCAGGTGGAGCGGGTGGTGGACCTGGCGCACCGCACCATCACCCGCCTGCCCACCAACTCCTCAGGTACCCCCGCAGCCCCTCGCGGCCCCGTTTCCCGGGGGGGGGGAGCCGCCCGTGCTCACCCCACCCCCACCCCCCCCATCCCCGCAGGCAGCCCCCAGGCGCGGAGACGGGGCCGGCAGCGGGCACGGAGCCGCCGCGCCGCCACCTCCCGCCCCGAGCGAGTGTGGCCGGACGGGGTCATCCCCTACGTGATCAGCGGCAACTTCAGCGGTGAGTGCTGGTGCTGGGGTGCCAGGGGGGGGGCCCCGGCGTGCCTCAGTTTCCCCCCCGCTGATGGCTCCCCCCCCCCCCCCCCCATCCCTGCCGGCCCTCCCGCAGGCAGCCAGCGAGCCATCTTCCGGCAGGCCATGCGGCACTGGGAGAAGCACACCTGCGTCACCTTCCTGGAGCGCAACGACGAGGACAGCTACATCGTCTTCACCTACCGGCCCTGCGGGTGAGCGGCCGGGGTCCCAGCACCCAATCCTGCACCCGCTCGGGGTCCTCAACCCAAGCCCATCCCCGCGAGCGCCGGCGCTGCGGGGTCCCTTGGGTGGGAACGAGGCGGCACCGGGGCGAGCACCCCGTGCGCATGGTCCTGCAATGCAAAAGGGGACTCGTGCAGCGCTAATTAAGGTGCCCGACTAATGAGCTTTGTCACCCAGCTGCCCACGCAGCCCTTTGCCTGGGTGGCCGCGGCCCCCTGGAGGCTCCCGGGATGGGGCTGAGGTCCGTGGCGCTGCCCCAGCCAAAGGAAACAGGGGTTTGGAAGAGAGCGGCGTCTTCACGCGGCACGGCCGCAGCCAAGCAGATGGTGCCGAGGAGGAGGCTTCCCCGTGCGGCAGGCTGCGGATTTCGGCCAGGGGTGATGGTTTTCCGCCCCCCCAAGGGCACAACCCCCGAGCCTGGTGTGGTAGATGGGGTTGGATGTGCCGAGATGCTGGGCTGGAGCCCACCGGGAGGCAGCCAGGGTGCCGTGCCGTGCCGTGCCAGTCTCCAAGCAGAGCTGAGGTTTTGAGGCAGCTCTGGAGGGAGCTCCGACGTGGGCAGGAGGAGGCTGAAGCTCCCGTGGAGGCTGCGGGGATGCTTTCCAGATGCTTTCCAGATGCTCCTTGCCCAGCAGGACCAGGGGAAGCTGAGGCACCCACGTCCTTACCCGGGGAGGCACCGGGCTGCGTGGGGCTCACCCAGGGCCCTCCTGTTTCCCCCCCAGGTGCTGCTCCTACGTGGGCCGCAGAGGCGGGGGGCCCCAGGCCATCTCCATTGGCAAAAACTGCGACAAATTCGGCATCGTGGTGCACGAGCTGGGCCACGTCATCGGCTTCTGGCACGAGCACACGCGCCCCGACCGGGACGACCACGTCTCCATCGTCCGGGAGAACATCCAGCCAGGTAGGGAGCGGCCTTCCTCCTCCTCCTCCTCCTCCCCCTCTTCCTCCCCAGGGGGGCACGGACAAAGCGGTGGTGGCCCCCTCACCGCGGCCCCGTCCCGCCTGCCCCCGCAGGGCAGGAGTACAACTTCTTGAAGATGGAGCCGGAGGAGGTGGAGTCGCTGGGCGAGACGTACGATTTCGACAGCATCATGCACTACGCCAGGAACACCTTCTCCAGGTGCGTGTGGCCGGGGTTCTTCGCCCCTACGCAGGGCACGGTGGCACCGGGACCCTGTCCCAAGCAACTGGGGATCCCTCCGACCTGTGCCAGCACCTCGCTGCCCCCCTGCACCTCCTCATTTCGCCCCTGCTGCCTGCAGCCCCGCGGTGCCATCCGGCTAGCACCAGCACGCTCCATCCCATCTGTTAGGCAGCTCCAGCTCCCTTGGGACAGGGACGGTGCCTTCCCCACGGGGCCACATCCTGCGCCCTGCGGTGCACGGCCCCGCTGACTCACCCCCCCACCTCGGCAGGCTTTAATTACCCCAGGCTGCTTTTAGCATCCCTTCCCCGGCGCACGGAGCAGCCCGGTGCTTTCCAGCCGCTGCTCAGCCTCTCCCTGCTCTCTCCCCAGGGGCATTTTCCTCGACACCATCCTGCCCAAGTATGACGTGAACGGGGTCCGGCCCGCCATCGGCCAGCGCACACGGCTGAGCAAAGGAGACATCGCCCAGGCCCGCAAGCTGTACCGCTGCCCCGGTGAGCGCCCCATGGGGCCGGGGTGGGCTTCAGCAGGGTGGGAGCGCGTGGGTGAGCGTGCACGGGGCTGTGTCACCTTGGGGGTGGCTCTGCTTTCACCCCAAGCCTCGATGAAGCAAGGCTCGCTGGCAGAAAAATGCTCTCTGGGGTCGTCTTCCCCATCTACAAGGAGCGTGCAAAAATGGGTCTCTGTCCGCGGTGGTTTTGTGGGGTGTGCATAAGCGGGAGGAAAATGCGGGATGCAACGAGACCCAGGGCTCTGCACGTGTGGGCACACCTCTTTCTGCCCACTCCTCTGAAAGCACCCTCCAAGAAAGGAGCATCCCAAAAGAGCAGAGCATCCCTCGAGAGCAGAGCATCCACCAAGAACAGAACATCCCAAAAGAGCAGCGCATTCCCCGAAATCCAAGCATCCCCTGAGATCAGAGCATCCCCCGAGGAACAGAGCATCCCCCAAAATCAGAGCATCCCCCAAAATCAGAGCATCCCCTGAGGAACAGAGCATCCCCCAAAATCAGAGCATCCCTGCTCCCCACATCTCTCGCTGCAGGCTCCCCGCAGGTCCCCCAGCTCCGGGGGCTGCAACATCTGCGAGGAGTTTGGTGCCCTGCTTAATTCCAGCGACTAATTAGCAGCCTGGAAGAGGGACGCCTTTGTGAGAGGCCCCGGCAGCCAGCCCTGCTGCGGGAGCTCCTGCTTGGGGGCTGCAGGAAGAAACGGGGCTGCGAGCGCCTCGCTCCAGCTGAGCAGGAAAAGTGATTAGTTTTTTTTGGGGAAAAAAAAAAAAAAAAGCTAAAAAAGCACCTCCGCAGCCCTGCTTTCCCTTCCCTTTGTTTCCACTGCAAAGCGAGGAGGGGAAAAAAGGCAGCGAGCCCAGGTTTCGAGCCTCTTTTTCTGTACGTTTCACCTTTAATCTCACACCCCCGGTGCCCCCCCCCCGAGCCCTGATGTGATGGGGGGGGTCTGGCTTGGCCCCGCGACAGCGCGAGGCGGCCGCGGCACCATGTGGCTTCCAGATGGCAGCGCTGGGCCGGATCCAGCCTCGCAAACCTGCTCCGAGCCCGGGCTGCGAGCCGGGCCCCCGCGGCGTGGCAGGGCGTGGGGGGGCCCCCGGGATGGTTCCCGGGGGGACGTGGTTTGTGCCGGGGTGCCGGGAGCGTCGCCAGCCACCGCCGGGACCTCCTGCGCCCTTCGGGGCTGCGGCGACGTGGCGGTTTTGCGGGGTGGGAATTTGGGTGGCGGAAAGGATGGAGGGGTTGGTCCCATGGGTGCCCGTCACGGTGCTGGGGGGCTCCCCTGGCCCGAGCTGGGGTCTGATCCCTGCCTCCCCCTTCTCGCAGCCTGCGGGGAGACGCTCCAGGACAGCCAGGGCAACTTCTCCTCGCCCCAGTTCCCCAACGGATACTCTGCCCACATGCACTGCGTCTGGAGGATCTCCGTCACCCCCGGAGAGAAGGTACCGGCATGGCCCCGAGGGCACCCCCAGCCCCCACCCAGCCTCCCTACCCCGTCTTCTCCCCCCCCCCAGCTCCCAAATTTGGGGTCCCCCTACCTCGGTGTGCATCCCCAGAAGGATGCTCGCGGGGAGGTCCCGGTGCCACCAGCACCGCCGGCACCCGGAGCTGCCATCCGGCAGCAAGGAGACCCCGCGGGGCACGGGGTGGGGGGCTCACGCCACGCTTTCCTCCCCCCCCCCCCACCTTAGATCATCCTGAACTTCACCACCCTGGACCTCTACCGAAGCCGGCTGTGCTGGTACGACTACGTGGAGGTGAGAGACGGGTTCTGGAGAAAGGCCACGCTGCGAGGTAACCGGGGCGAGGGGCTCCCCCTGCCCGTACCCCCTGCCCGGCCGCCACGTGCCACTGCCCCTGGGGGGGGGGAAAAGCTGGCCCCCGGGGAGGTTATTGCGGCAAATCGGGGCGTTTGGGCTCCCAGCTCGTTAGCATATGCTAATTAAACCAGCGTGGATGATCTGGCTGGCCGGCACACCCTGTCACGCGAGGCAGCGCCCTGCCAGTAGCTGGATGTTCCCAAGCCCCAATGTCAGCGTCCCGCTCCCCCGGGAAACAACCGATTTCCATGAAACGCCCCAAAAAGCATCGGAGAGGGTGGGGAGAAGCAGCTCTTTCCCTTTAGGGGGGGACCATCCCCCCGAAGCAGCCCTGGGCCCCCCGGGTGTGCCGGCGGAGGGCGCGCGGCCGCGGCAGCCCAGCACGCCTTCGTCCCCAGGCAGGTTCTGCGGGAACAAGCTGCCCGAGCCCATCGTCTCCACCGACAGCCGCCTCTGGGTCGAGTTCCGCAGCAGCAGCAACTGGGTGGGCAAAGGCTTTTTCGCCGTCTACGAAGGTACAGGAGGGGGTTTTGGGGTCCCCCGGGGTTGCCGCGGGGCGCGGGAGCTCAGGGGGGCGCTGCGCCTGCCCTTGCAGCCATCTGCGGGGGGGACGTGAAGAAGGACAACGGGCACATCCAGTCCCCCAACTACCCCGACGACTACCGGCCCAGCAAGGTGTGCGTCTGGAAGATCACCGTCTCCGAGGGCTTCCACGTGGGCCTCACCTTCCAGTCCTTCGAGGTGGGTGCGCAAAGTCCCTGGGAAGGGGAAATCCCCCCTGGAAGCGCCTCGATGCAGTGCGTGGGGCAGCCTCTGAGCTGCCGCGGGGGTGTTCCTGCCCCCGCTGGGTACCCAAATCCCCGTGTGGTCCCTCTGGGTACCCAAATCCTCGCCTGGCCTTGCCGTGCCTCAGTTTCCCCAAGTGGGAGAGACTTTGCTGGCAGCGCGTGGGTTCGGGAACGGGGTGGGAGGAACTTACAGGACATCGGGGGGAGGCAGGGCTTGGGGATGCGGTGGTTGGGGCAGCGTCCCCAAAAACTAACGCCCCGTGCCCCCCCCCCCCCCCCCCCCCAGATCGAGCGCCACGACAGCTGTGCCTACGACTACCTGGAGATCCGGGACGGCAGCAGCGAGGCCAGCAGCCTCATCGGCCGCTACTGCGGCTACGACAAGCCGGACGACATCAAGAGCACCTCCAACAAGCTCTGGATGAAGTTCGTCTCCGACGGCTCCATCAACAAAGCCGGCTTCGCCGTCAATTTCTTCAAAGGTAGGCGGCGAGCTGGAGGGGGGGGACCGGGGCGGGGGGGTCGTCAGCCCTGCCCACCCGCTCAGCCCCCGCCCCGTGCCCAGAGGTGGACGAGTGCTCGCGGCCGAACAACGGCGGGTGCGAGCAGCGCTGCGTCAACACCCTGGGCAGCTACAAGTGCGCCTGCGACCCCGGCTACGAGCTGGCCTCCGACAAGCGCCGCTGCGAGGGTGAGTGCCTCCCAGTGCCCTCCCAGCGCCTCCCAGTGCCTCCCAGTGCCCGTGCCGGGGATGTGACCCGTGCCTCCCGCCCCGCAGCCGCCTGCGGAGGGTTCCTCACCAAGCTCAACGGCTCCATCACCAGCCCCGGGTGGCCCAAGGAGTACCCCCCCAACAAGAACTGCATCTGGCAGCTGGTGGCCCCCACCCAGTACCGCATCTCCCTGCAGTTCGACTTCTTCGAGACCGAGGGCAATGACGTGAGCGAGCCTTGGGGGGGTCACCCTCCGCCCGCTGCTGCGCCCCCCCTGCCCCAGCCTGGTGGCCGAGGAGGGTGGGTGGGTGGCACGGCCACGCCGCCAGCCCCGTGCACCCCCCCTTCCCCCCTCCATAGGTCTGCAAATACGACTTCGTGGAGGTGCGCAGCGGGCTGACGGCCGACTCCAAGCTGCACGGCAAGTTCTGCGGCGCCGAGAAGCCGGACGTCATCACCTCCCAGTACAACAACATGAGGATCGAGTTCAAGTCCGACAACACCGTCTCCAAGAAGGGCTTCAAAGCCCATTTCTTCTCAGGTAGAGCCCCCTGCGCTCCCCAGCCCAGCCGCGTCCCCCCTTGCGCCCCCTGCATCGCCGCTAACGCCCGCCCGTGGGGTGCAGTCCCCGCTCCATCCGGCCCGGGGAGGTGCTGAGGCTGTGCCCCGCGGGGTGCAATTCCCTGGGGGAGTCCCCGCAGCCTCCAGGTGCCTTGCACGGAGCTCACAACCAGGCTCACAACATGTTTTGCTGCCCCTCGAGCTTCCCCCCTTTCTTGGGTACCCTCGAGGTCCCCAAAAACCAGAGGGTGCTGGGCTCCAGCTGCAGCAGCAGAGGCTGGGGACAAGCTCAACCTTTTTTTTTGGGGAGCACCAGCGCCCCGGGCCGGGCACTGCACCCCGGGGGCTACGTTGCTGCACGCCCCCGCTACGCTGCACGGCCGCGGGCTTGCTCCGCTTCTGCCGCCCCTGCGCCGCCAGCACCCGGCCGCGCTCCTCTCCCCGGCGCTGGGTGCTCAGCTCCTCTCCCCAGGGTGCTCAGCAGAGCCTTTGTGGCCGGCGTCCCGCTGCCACGGCGTCTCAGGTGTCCTCCTGAAAACCATTACCTGCTTATTCCTGTCTGTTCTGTGTTCCTCTCTCCTCTCCCGGGGCCAACCCGCCTGGAAATAGTGTCCCCAGTGCCAGGTCTTGGGGAGGGAGGGATGGGGACACGGAGCAAACGGCGTCACCAAAGCCTCACCCCCCGGGCTGGGGGCTTCCGCGGGACCCTCGGGCAAGAGAGGGTCCCCCCGTGGCACGGCACCCTGGATGTCACCACCGAGGGCACCGCCTGGACTGAGCCGTGCACTCGAGACGGGAGCCTTGCACCTCCTGCTGCTTTTTGGCCCCCGCCGAGGCCGTTTGGAGGGGCAGCGCGGATGCTCGGCCGCAGGAGCTCGGGGCGTCACTGCGGTGGCTGCTCCCCGAGGCAGCCCGGAGAGACCGGCGGGCCGGGGGTCCGGTATCTTTGCTTTATTTTGTAATTAAAACCAAGGCAAGCGAGGTAGCGCAGCCTTCGGGAGCCGCCGCCCTCCAGCAAAGAGAGACCTCGGGAAAGCCCAGCAGCCGAGCGGGACCGCGGGGCAGCCGGGTGAGTCCCCCCTCTCCGCGCTTCGGGCTCCTTCCCTCTCCCGGGGGGTCCCCCCCGCCTTCACCGACCTCCTGCCGGGACTCGTGGCGCTTCCCCAGGGCTCGTCCCATCCCATGGAGGCTGCTCCTGTCCCCTACCACAGCCGTGCCACCGAACCCTCCTTCTCCACCTCAGGTCTCGGGCTTTCCCGGCGGCAGGACCGTGCTGCAGGACCCCCCCCGGGGTCGCTCGCAGCTCCTGGGCTCAGCATCCCTGCTGCGGCTCCTTTTTAGCCGCGGAGGGGGTCCCTGCCCTCCTTCCCCGCTGCTCCGGCCACCCCGAGCCCCTCGGGGCCACCCACGGGCAGCGCTCGGCTGGTGCATTACAGAAGCGTTCGCCGGGGGGCTCCGCCGCCGTGGTGCCGGCACCAGGTAGGTCCCCGGCCCCGCCGCGCGCCGAGGCGGGTGGCTTTCGGTGCACGGGTGGCAGCGGCGGGGCAGGTGGAGGTGCAGGCGAGCCGCTGGAATAAAGGACTGCCGAGGACTCCGAGCCAGTGGGCTTCTTCCCTCTGCCGACTCTCTCGCTCTTGTCTCGCCCGCCCAGGCTCCCTCCGTCCTTCCTGCAGGGCAGTGCTGCGCGCGCTCCCCCTTTGCTGGAGCTGCTCTCGTCCCGCCCGGCCCACCAGAAGCCCCTTCCCACCCCCAAAAACGGGTCTATTCCGCCTCGCTTCCTCACCCAGACCTGGGAGACGGCAGGTTCCAGCCTCGTCTCGAGAGGCGTCACCGCAGGGCTCGGGGCGCGTGCGCGGCTCCCGACGGGTGGGGGGGCCAGCCTGGGGCAGGACCCCCCTCGCCTCCGCCACCGGCTCCGGGAGGGATGCGCCCCCCCCCCCCCCCTCCGGCATCGCCGTCACCCCTGGGGAGCTGGGCGAGCTCGGCACGGGGCTCGGGTGGCCGGCACCGGCTTTGCCCCACGGGCGAGGAGGGGGCTATGGCACCCGACCCCCCCCCCCCCGGCCAGACCCCAAATCCGGCTGCCGTGGTGCTGGGCGAGCTGTGGGATGGTGAACGAGCCCTCGGGCGGGTGGTGGCCACTCGGAGGTAAGTACGGCCAGCCCCGGGGAGCCGCCTTGCCGCAGGTGAACCCAAACCCTCCCCGGCTTCCCACGCACCCCCCGAGCAGCGAGGAAGCCGACCAAAGCCCATCCTCCTCCTCCTCCTCCTCCTCCTCCTCCTCCTCCCCGCAGCCCCTGGGTGCACGAGGGGCGCCGGTGCCCCCCCCCCCCGCCTGCCTGCTTGCCCGGCTGGCCGCTCCGCATGCCCCGCCGCGCCCGTCGCGCCCGCGCTCCCCCGTCGCATCCCCCTCCCCGTGTCTCGTTGCAGAGAAGAAGCAGCAGCTGCAGCCCCCGAAATCCCGCCTGCCCGGCCTGAAGTTTCGCCTCCAGAAGCGGCCGCGGGGCCCCTCCTGAGCCGCGCCGTCCTCGCCACCTTTCTCAGGAACGCCGCGGCCCCGGGCACCGTGCGGGAGCACGGCGGGGGCCGAGCCGAGCCCCCCGCCCGCGGGCCGGCCCCGGCAGCCCCTTGCTTGACAGAACTGGTTGTTGGCCTTATTTTTATTATTTTTTTGGTTTTACGCCCCCCCCCCCCCCCCCACATACCTCCCCGCCGCCCCGTTCCCGTTGTTTTTCGCCTCCTCCGGTTTGTCGCCGACCAGCTGACCTTGTTTTTTCCCCCGTTTTTATCGTGTCTGTGACATTTCCTGTCGATGAGTAAAGAGGGACTCCCGCGTCCTGGTCTTTCTTGTGCATCTTTGGTTGTCACTGTGTGTTTTTCTGCCTCCCCGTCTGTACCGTAAGCAGGTAATGGTGGTGCCCGTGCGTGAGCCCGGGAGAGGAGGACCCCCCCTCTCTTACACCCGCTGGAAGGGACGCGGCCGATCTGCTTGCTGCTGCCTTGCTTGGCTGCCCGCAGCGCCCCCCCCCCCGGCCGGGCTTGCTGGAGGGCAGCGACATTTCGGGGCTCACCGGTGCTTCGGGCACGGCCACGCGGCACGGGGACCACCCCCCCCCCGCAGCCCCCTCCCCCCCCCCTTTGCCGGGCTGCCCCCCGCGTCGGCCGCCCCGCTCAGCCCGGTGCCTCTCTGCTCTCTCCGCAGATAAGGACGAGTGCTCCAAGAACAACGGCGGCTGCCAGCACGAGTGCCTCAACTCCTTCGGCAGCTACGAGTGCCAGTGCCGCAGCGGCTTCGTGCTGCACGACAACAAGCACGACTGCAAGGAAGGTGGGTCTGTGCCCCCCCCCCCCCCCCCGCCCCAGCTCCGTGCGCCCCCCCCCCCACTTCCCCGGGCACGGCACCGAGGCCCTGAGCCCCCGCTCTCCCCGCAGCCGGCTGCGACCACAAGGTGACGTCCACCTCGGGGACCATCACCAGCCCCAACTGGCCCGATAAGTACCCCAGCAAGAAGGAGTGCACGTGGGCCATCAGCACCACGGCCGGCCACCGGGTCAAGCTGGTAGGGCCCACGGGAAGCGGCCGGCACCGCGCGGCACCGGGGCCGTGCCGCGCGCCGCCCCGCTGAGCCGCCCCGTGCCGCAGACCTTCACCGAGCTGGACATCGAGGCGCAGCAGGAGTGCACCTACGACCACCTGGAGATCTACGACGGCAAGGACGCCAAAGCCCCGGTGCTGGGCCGGTTCTGCGGGGCCAAGGAGCCCGAGCCCATCGTCTCCTCGGGCAACAAGATGTTCCTCAAGTTCGTCTCCGACAACTCGGTCCAGAAGAAGGGCTTCGAGGCCACGCACTCCACCGGTACCGGCCGCGGGGCTGGGGAAGCGTTCCCGGTTTTGGGGAGCTTTGGGGGGGGCGGGGGGTGTGTGCCGTGCGGGGCCGGGGGCCCTCCTAACCCCCCCGCTGTTGGCTTCTCCCCAAGTGTGCGGGGGCCAGATGCGTGCCGAGGTGAAGACCAAGGACTTGTATTCGCACGCGCAGTTCGGGGACAACAACTACCCGGGCGGCTCGGACTGCGAGTGGGTGATCATGGCCGAGGAGGGCTACGGCGTGGAGCTCATCTTCCAGACCTTTGAGATCGAGGAGGAGGCCGACTGCGGCTACGACTACATGGAGCTCTTCGACGGCTACGACGGGACGGCCCCGCGCCTCGGCCGCTTCTGCGGGTCCGGGGTGAGCTCGGGGAGTTGGGTGGGAGAAACGTGAGCGATGGGTGGTGCTGAGCCAAGGCAGAGCGGTGCAAACTGGTCCCTGGCCAGCTCAGCTCTGCACCAGCGAGCTCTCTTGGGGGGGCTTTGGGGTTTTAAACAAGTTTCAACCCCCCCCCCGCGCATGGCGCAGCACTGTCGGGGAGGGGTCATTGCAAAGCTTTTGCACCTCCCGGTCACGAATCCCAGCGCATCCCCGGGATGCTCGTGGTGCTGAGCGCTCCTCTCCCCCTCCCGGCAGCCCCCGGAGGAGGTCTACTCGGCCGGAGACTCGGTGATGATCCGCTTCCACTCGGACGACACCATCAACAAGAAGGGTTTCCACCTTCGCTACACCAGCACCAAGTTCCAGGACACGCTGCACACGAGGAAATGAGAGCCGGCGGCCCCGGCCCCGCGCGGGCAGGGGAGGAGGAGGAGGAGGAGGAGGAGCAGGAGGAGGAGAAGGAGGAGGAGGAGGAGGGCAGGGAGGAAGGAAGGGGCAGCGCCGCCACGCACAGACTGCACGGAGGAGCACACAGGCAACCTCAGCACTCAGACACGCGCGCACGGGGCGCCGGGGCTCGGGCGCCCACGGGCACAAGGGCAAGGGGGGGGTCCCCTGTGCCGGTGGCCGTCCCCCGGCGCCGGGCGGCCGAGCGGGAGCCGTTCCCCTCCCTCGCCCCGGCCGCAGCTCTCTGAATGTACAAACCAGTAACCGGGAAGAGCCCGACACGCAGAAGGTGCTGTCTCTCTCTTGTAACGATGAAATAAATACTCTTGTACGTGGACGGGGACAGCCCCAGCCTCTTTGCTCGGGGTGGCTCTGAGCGCAGCCTCGCCCCGACGACAGCGGCGCTCGCAGCGGGGCATCCCCAGTCCTCCCAGTTCTTCCAGCTGGAGTTTTACGGGGTGCTGGCCGCTGGAAGAAGCCGACCCGAGCGCCGTGGCCGGACCCTGCGCTGCGTGGCCATCTGCGGGGGCCATCTGCCGGATCCGGCCGCGGCGGGTGGCGGCGGTGCTGGCAGCTCCACCGCCCAGCCTGGGCGCACCCGGCAGCGCGCCCACGGCCCGGCAAAGCCCCGGCTCCTTCTGCGGGGAGGCCGGGGCCGCGCGGAGCCCCCCCCCCGTACCCGTACCAGATGGCTGCCGGGGGCGGCGCGGCCCCCGCGCCCGCCTCGCGCTCCCTCGTGCCTCGGCGCTGCGGCTCCGGGAAGGCAACCAGAAAGCGCGCCCCGTCGTCATGTGCTCGCTGCAGGGGGGTGGTGGCAGCAGGGGCTGCAAACCTCGGCTTGTCGGCAGGTGATGGGCACGAGGGTGTCCGGTCCTCGAAGGTTTTGGTGAGGGGAGTGCCCCAAGCTGCTGAGCCCAAGGGCAGCGGGACGCCGTCCCCGCGTGCCACCCCGTCCCCGCCATCCCCGTCCCTCCCGGAGCCGCACGGGGCCCTGCAAACCTTCCTCCTCCCCTTCCCGTGGGCACAGACAGGCGAGACACGGCCCGTGGCGACCGCACACAGTTTATTGATACACCGCCAGCACAGCACAGGGTTGCTCGGGGACGGGGGGGGTTGTTCTCTTCTACCGTTACAGCGTGCATCGGGTACACAGAGACCGGGGAGCGGGCCGGCACGCGAGCGCCATGCTGCCGACGGCTCATGCTGGGGGGGCGGTGGGGAGACGGGGGGGCGCACGGATTTCCCCCCCCCCGAGCACCGGCACCCCGGCTCCTCCGGCTGCCTCCCGGGCCGCGGGGCCGGGGTTTCGGGCGGCAGAGCGAGGGCTGGAGCACAGAGCGAACACGGCACAGCGCTGCACGACACCACTGCGGACAGGCGGACCACGGCTGCACACACCCCCCCCCACCCCGAGCGCCCCCTGCCCCGGCAGATTTAGCGAGGGCCCGCGGGCACGCATGCGTCTCCGCTTCTCCGGCTGCGGGGCGAAGGCGGCTGGAGAGTCCCCGGGGCGCTCAGCACCCCACGGGGGAGCTCAGCCGGGTCCGGGGGTCCGGGCGAGGGGCCAGGGTCCCTTGTGCTTTTGTTGGGAGCAAGGAGCAGTTCAAATCCGGGGGTGCTTGGAGCCTTCGTGCCGGAGCTGCCGCCCTCCCCGGCGGGCTGGCAGCGTGGGGCTGGGCTGGGCAGGGCTCCCCCTGGGGCGGGAGGCAGGGCTGGGGCTCCCCAGGAGCTGCGGCGCGGGCCGGGGAGCGAGCCCCGGAGCCGGGGGGCGGCGGGCGCAAAGCGAGGGGCTCCCCCGGCGGAGGGCAGAGCTCGTGCCAGCGAGGACGAGGATGGTCGGCCAGTCCGGGAGACGAAGGCTCCCTCCCTCGGGGCTCGGCTGAGGGGTCCCTCCCCAAAAAGGCGGGGGTGCCGACGGGTCCCCCCCGCAGCTCCGTCCAGCCCCGTCCTCCCCCAGCAGCGTCCTTCGCAGAAGCACCCGGGCTGGGTGCCGTGCTCCCCGCGCCCCCCAGCCCTGCCCGCGGCCGGCCCTTAGCGCCCCACGCTGATGTTGCACGTCTTGCAGCTGGGGTCCTTTTTGGCGTTGGCGGTGGAGAGGCTCATGAGCTGGTGGCCGCTGATCTCCCCCAGCACGCCGAGGCTGAGGTCCACGGGCTCGGTGTATATGACCTCCAGGATGCTGTCCTGGGCGTGGCGGTACACCAGCTCGCCGTCCTCCACGCAGCACGTCAGGAACTTGTTGGAGGAAATGTCCAGCTGGGGCAGGCGCTCCCGGCAGAAGAGGTCCCCCGAGGAGCCCTTGGGCGCCAGGACCAGGACGACGTAGTGGTAGGCGGTGTACATGCAGTAGAAGTCCGCGAAGTAGAGGTTGGTGTTGGGGTTGAAGAGGCGCTGAGCCGGGATCTGGAAGCGGTAGCGGCCGTAGGGCGAGTCCTGGGGGGGCTGCCCGGTGTTGAACTCGGTGTTGCAGCTGAAGAAGATGCCGTGCAGCATGCCGCTGGTGGGCGAGCCGTGGCTGCCGCTGTTGTCCTTCAGCGACGGCTTCATCACGTTCCCGCAGTGCATCCTGCAGGGGGCACGGGGTTGGGGGGTGGGGGGGACACGCACACACACAGGCAGGGTCAGGGGACAACGGCCCCGGGAGGGGGGCGGTGGGGGTACCCGAGGTGCCGGGCACGGTGTGCGGGGGGTACCTGACGTGCTGGAAATACTCCTTGTGCTGGTTGCGGTAGAAGACGGAGAAGCGCAGCATGCGGCCGGCGATCAGCTCGGCTTTCTCCTGCAGCTGGGCCAGGTGCTCCTTGGCGTAATCTGGCATCGGGGAAGGGGGGGGGGACGGACAGGGGACGAAGGGCATCAAGGAATAGCCCCCCAACCCCCCCCCCAGCCCGTGTCCCCCCTCTCTCTGCGCCCTCCTCTCTGCGCCCGTCCCTGCTCGCAGCTCGCACTTCCCACGCCGGCAGCCTCCCACTCGCCAGCTGCCGCTCCGACCGGCCCAGCTTGTGCGAGCTCGCGGCTTCGCCCCCGTCCTCCCCGGCCCCCCCGGCCCTCCGCAGCCCCCCCCGTCCCCCCCCCCCGTCCCCCCGTGCTCACCCCCGGTGCAGAACTCCACCGTCTCGCTCCAGCCGGACACCAGGTACTCGCCGTCGCTCTGCTTGACGGCCGTCTGCACCGCCACGCTGTACTCGGTGCGGGGGCTCAGGAACCAGTGCCCCCGCACCGTCATGGGCAGCGGCACCGCCTTGGCCACCAGCTTGGTGGGGACGTCCTGCGCCGAGGGGACAGCGTCACCCGGCTGGCCCCCCGCCCCCCCCCGGCGATGGGGGGCCGAGGGGCTTGGCGTCCCTGCAAAATGTCCCCGATGCGGCTGCAGGGGACGCGGCACCGCGCTCCCCACCCGGCTGCTCGCCCCGCCAGCCCTGCTTCCACCGCGTCTCCCGCTGACCCACGCCCCCCCCCGCCACGTCCCCCTCCCCGTATGCACGGCGAGAGCCCCCCCCCCCCCCCCCCCCCAGGGGTCTCGGGGACCCCCGCCGGCGGGCGGCTGGCTGTGTCGAGAGGCCGGCGAGCAGCACCGCAGTGCAGAGCCGTTTCTGTGGCAACGGCAGATGCTGAAGTCGGGAGACACGGGGGGGGGGGGGGAAATAAAAAATAATTTTTTTTTTTTTAAAAAAAAAAGCTTATTATCGGGGAGGAGGAAAAAAAAAATAATGTTAAACATTAAATAGCGTCACCGTGGCAACCGTGCTGCTAAAAGCGTCCTGAATTAGTGACTCGGAGCCGGAGGGAGGAGGAGCGCGGGCGGTTTGCGCCTCGTCTCCTCCGCGGGGGCTCGGCGGGGACGATGGGACCTGGGTCCCGGTCCTGGTCCCCTCCACATCCCAGCGGGCAGCAGCGGGGCCGTGTCCCAGACAACTGGGTTTTAACCCCAAACCATCACGGGAGCGGGATTTAACGCGGTTCTCCCCCCAAAAAAACCCTCCCGTGGGCGGAGGGAGAGCGGGGTCCCGGCGCCCCGCAGCCCCCCCCCCCCCCCCCGGCTCACCCGGTGCTTGAACTTGTTGGAGTTCTTGTTCTCCTTCTTATTGAGGTCGATGAAGTAGTGGGTGACCCTCTCCAGGTCCCCCTTGTCCATGGCCCAGGAGATGCGGAAGGAGTCGCAGGTGATGTTGTTGATCTCGATGTTTTTCGGGGTGGACAGCAGCTCCATGGCCGGAGGGGCTGAGCTCCTGCGGGCACAGCGCGGGGGTGCTGAACGCGGCGGGGGCGGCCGCCGGCGCCGGAGCCCCGCGGCGGCGGTGGCACAGATGGCACCGGGGAGGGAAGGGGGGCCGGCAGCCAGGAATAGGCAGCGCGGGCAGGAGCAGGCGGCGGGGAGCCGGGAACAAGCCCGGTCGGGAACGGCGAGGCGCGAGCCCCGGCCGCTCCCCGGGACGCCGCGGGGCGCGGGGGCCCCGGCCGAACGCCAGCGGGTGGTTCTGGGTTTGCTCAACACCGGGTGGGGAAAGAAAAACAAGGGGAGAGGAGGGAGGGAGTGCTGGGAGCAGGGATAATTGCACGCAAGAGGCTGGCACCGGAAAAGCTGGATCCGCCTTTGCCCTTGCCCGCGGCGGCTCCGTGCCTCAGTTTCCCCGCAGCGGGATGGGGTTCGCCCCAAACCCCCACCCCCCCACCCCCCCCGGTGCAGACCCTAGGGTCTCTGCTGGGCACCTTTGGAGATGCATCAGCGCCGTCCCCGGAGCGCTGGGGGGGCCACGGCCCCCGTGCCACCCAAAATCCCCCGGGGGACACGGCGCCGTCCCCATTTCGGGGGAGGACGGCGGGCTGCGCCCTGGGGTGGGTGCCGATGGTGGGGGGCACGTGCCGCCAGCCCCCACGCGCACACCGCTGCATCTCGCCCACGCACGAGCTCGCAAACAGCCCCGAGATCCAGCAACCCCCCCCCCCCCCCACGCCCCCTCCCCAGCTCGGCACCCACGTGTGGGGGCACCCACGGCCACCCACGTCCACGCCCCCCCCCCCCCTTTGCACGCGCACCTCTGCACACTCGCACGCTTGCCCCCGCATCCCTGCGGCGAGCGGTGCCACGGGCACCGTGCCGCCCCCCCGGCCGCCCCCGCCATCCCCGTGGGACCCCCCCAGCCCTCCCCACGGAGCCGAAGGTCATCGCTGGGGCTGGACGGGGGGACAAATGCCCACCACCCGGGGTCGGGGGGGAACGCGTTGGCTCGTGCCAACCGGGAGCCCCGCGGCCGTGCCGGGCTGCCCGCGCATCGCCGCGTCCTCGTGTCCCCGGGATGCTGGAGCTCGAAGGAGAGGCCCTTACCTGGCCGTGCCGGGGGGCTGCGGGGTGCCGGGGGGGTCCGGGAGGGGGGGGGGGGGTGGGTGTTCCACAGGATGCCCCGCTAAGGGCTTGGAGGGGAGCGGGAGCGCGCTGCCCGCTGCCGCCCTGCTGCCTCCGGCTGCTGCGCCTGCCGCTGCTCGGATCCTCCCAGCCGGCTCGGAAATAGCAAACACCCTACGGAGGGAGGGGGAGAAGAAAAAAAAAAAAAAAAAAAAAAAAAAGGAGAGAAATGGGAAAAAAAAAAATAAAAAATAAAAAATAAATCAAAGCGGCGTGGAGGAGAAGGGGGGAAAAGCCCCGCTCTGCCAATGGGGCCGCGAAGCGTCAGGCGCCGAGCCCCCCGCGCACACGCGCGTGTGCCCACGTCCAGGCGGGGGGGGGGGGGGGGGGTGTGCACGGCCACACGCGTGTGCCCGGCCGTGGGGGGGGGGGGGTGTGCGCGCCCCCCTCTCCCCCCCGGCACCGCAGAGCCGGCCCCAAGCTGGGGAGCACCCCTGGGTTTTTTTTTTGGGGGGGGGGGGGGCTGCGCCCACCCGGGACACGCGTGGTCCCCGAAAGGCGTGGGTGCGAGGCGCAGCGCTGCGGGGGGGGGGGGGGGGGGTTCATTTGTGGTGTGGGGAGCGGCTTTTTTGGGGGGGGAGGCGAGGGGCGGGGGGGGGGGCGAGCACCCTTGGGGGGGGGGGGGGTCGGCAGCCCCCCCATAGCCCCCCAGCACCCTCCATGTGTGGGGACCCAGCTGGGTGCCCCGCCCGGGGTGGGGGGGGCACGCCTGGCTCCCTGCTGCTCCTGGGGGGCAGTGGGAGGCCTGGGGGGCGGTGGTGAAACGAGGGGGGGGGGCAGCGACCCCCGCCCCAATTCCCCCCCCCCCCCCTCCTTCCCCATCACTGCCCCCTACGAGCCCAAAGGCCGGGCACTGCCCGCCACCAAGATGGCGCCGCCGCCTTCAGCCCGGAGCCGGGCAGCGCCAGGCACAAAGATGGCGGCTCCCCTAGCGGCCGGGCGCGGCCGTAACAAAGATGGCGGCGGCGGCTTCCCGCCGGGCACGCCAGGCGGCGCGACGCGCAGGCGCAGTAGGGAGGGGGGGGCGCGCCGGCGGTGCCCGGGCTGGGTAAGGGCCGGCGTGGTGGGGGGGGGGGATTTGGGGTACTGGGGGGGGGGAGCCGGGAAGGGGGCAGGATGGGGCCTTTTGGGGGGCTCAGCACCCTCTGGGGGGGGCAATGGGCCCGTTTGGGGTGCGGGGGGGGTGCTGGGGAACGTGGAGGGGGGGGGAATGGGTGCGTTTGGGGGGTTTCGGGGCACCCTGGGGTGGGGGTGGGTGTTTTGGGGGGGCTGGGGGGGCTGTTTGGGGGTGGGGGGGGTACAGGGGGCGTGTGTAGGGGTGTATGGGGGGGAGGTGCGGGGGGGTCCCTGGTTTGGGGTGGGCACCTTAGGGTGGGGGGGCTGAGCACCCTGGGGTGGGGGCTTGGGGGGGGGGTGAGCAGCTTGGGGTGGGGGGGTACGGGGGGGGCTGAGCGCCTTGGGGTGCAAAGGTCCCTGTTTAGGGGGGCGTGGGGGGGGCGTGGGGGGGGGGGTGGGCACCCTTGGGTGTGGGTGTATGGGGTCCCTCTTTGGGGGTGCATGGGGGGGGTGAGCACCTTGGGGTGCAGGAGTCCCAGTTTTGGGGGGCTTGGGGGGGCTGAGCACCCTGGGCTGGGAGTGCAGGGGGTCCCTGTTTGGGGGGGGGGGGGGGGGCTGAGCACCTTGGGGTGCAAGGTTCCCTGTTTAGGGGGGCTTGGGGGGGGGCGAGCACCCTGGGGTGGGGGTGCAGGGGGTCCCTTTTTGGAGGTGCATGGGGTGGGCACCTTGGGGTGCAGGGGTCCATGTTTGGGGGGGCGGGGGGCTGAGCACCCTGGGCTGGGGGTGCAGGGGGTCCCTGTTTGGGGTGCATTTATGGGGTGCGGGGGTTCCCCAGCGGGGGCTCCGTGCGCTCACCCCGTCCATCCCCGCTCGCAGGCACGGCCGAGGATGGCGGAGGGCGGCTCGGGCGACGCGGGCGCTCCGGGCAGCCTGCGGCCGGGGCTCCCGGGGGCACGGGGGCTTCTGGGGAGGCGCCCGGCCCCCCCGCTCAGCCCCGGCCGCCTGCCCTCCATCCGCTCCCGGGACCTCACCCTGGGAGGCGTGAAGAAGGCAAGTGCCAGGGAGGGGTGAGCCGGTTCCCCAAAACCACTCATTTTTTTTTGGGGGGGGGACAGGACACCCCCCGGGGGCAGCAGCGTGGGCATTTCGGGGTGTGGGCGCCCCGGCGTGGGTGGCTCTGGCGGAGCTGGTCGGTGCGGGACGTGCGTGGCGCTGGCAATGCAGCCCGACCGGTCCTGCCCCCGGCGTCCCGCTCCCGGGCACGGGGACACGGGGATAGGGACGGGGCATCCCCAGGGGTGCAGGGCGGTTTGGGGACCTTTTGGGGAAGGGGCGCCCCCAGGGACACACGGAAGTTTGGGGACCGTTTGGGGACGGGGAACCCCCGGGGGCGCACGGTGGTTTGGGGACCTTTTGGGGATGGGACACCCCTGGGGGCACACAGAGGTTTGGGGACCTTTTGGGGACAGGGCACCCCTGGGGGTGCATGGTGTTTTGGGGACCTTCTGGGGACGGGGCACCCCTGGGGGGCATGGCGATTTGGGGACCTTTTGGGGACAGGGTACCCCCACGAGTGCCCGGCAGCTTGGGGACCTTTTGGGGACAGGGCACCCCTGGGGGCGCACAGAGGTTTGGGGACCTTTTGGGGGCCTTTTGGGGACGTGGTGAGGACGGGACGCCACCGGGGGCGCACAGCAGTTTGGGGACCTTTTGGGGACTTTTTGGGGACGCGTTGAGGACGGGGCACCCCCAGGGGTGCACGGCGATTTGGGGACCTTTTGGGGACGCGTCGAGGGCCCCGGGCTCGCCCTGCAGCCCCGCCGCCTGCGCGGTTTCTGTGGCTTATCTCGGCTCCCGCCTCGTGCCGCGACTTGTCCGCTCTCGCCCGCAGAAAACCTTCACCCCCAACATAATCAGCAGGAAGATCAAGGAAGAGTAAGTGGCATCGTAAGCATTTCCCTGCCTTACCCGGCCCCGTTCGCCCCGGGGCCCACGCTCTGCGGGGTCTCGGCGTGCCGAACGTGCCCGAGAGGGAGCTGCGGTGCCGGGGAGGGGGGCACGGGATAAAGCTGCCTCCCCCCGCCCAGGCCCAGAGAGGATGTCGCCGTCAAGAAGGAGAAGAAGGAGCGGGACCGGGACCGGCAGCGCGATGGGCACGGCCGGGGCCGGGGCCGGCCCGAGGTCATCCAGTCCCACTCCATCTTCGAGCAGGGCCCCGCCGAAATGATGAAGAAGAAAGGTAGCGGGAGCTGAGGTTTCCCTGGGGAGGGGTTTTGGGGGGGTCCCAGCCGGCGTGGGGTGAGCCCCAGGTGGTCCCCTGCTCCCCAGCAGGCTCCTGGGACAAGACGGTGGACGTGCCGGACTTCGGCCCTTCGCACATCATCAACATCAAGAAGGAGAAGAGGGAGACGGACGAGGAGACGAAGCAGATCCTGCGCATGCTGCAGAAGGACGACGTGAGCGGGGTTTTTTTTTGGGGGGTGGGGGGGGTGGGGACATCCCCCGAGGTGCCGGTGCCGGCGCTGAGCGCCGTCCCCTCTCCCGACCCCGCAGTTCCTGGACGACCCGGGGCTGAAGAACGACATCCGCAACAAGCCGGTGCAGCTGCCGCTCGCCCACTCGGGCTGGCTCTTCAAGGAGGAGGCGGCGGAGGAGCAGGAGGACGCGCAGCCCTGGCTGCCCAAGGAGGACAAGACGGAGCCGGACCCGCCGGTGAAAGGTGCGTGGGGGGTCCCGTGGGCGCATCCAGGGGGTCCCGTGGGTGCAGCTGGGACGGGACGGGGACACCACCCCGCTCCCCGCGCCCACCCTGCGCCTCTCGCCCCGGTGGCAGTGAAGGAAGAGCCGCGCGACGAGGACCCCCCGCCCGCCACCAAACCGGCGCGGGGCCCCCCCGGCTTCCCGCGGGACATCCCGGTGGCCGAGCTGCTGCAGCGGCTGAGCCTGGCGGCCGAGGACGAGCTGCTGTTCCTGCAGCTGCCCGACACGCTGCCCGGGCAGCCGCCCACGCAGGACGCCAAGCCCGTCAAGACGGAGCTGCAGACCGAGGAAGGGCAGGTGGTGGTGGTGAAGCAGGAGAAGAGCCAGGTAATAGGGGCGCGGGGCGGGTTTGGGGTTTTTTTTTTTTTTGGGGGGGGGGGGGGGGGGGTTTTTTTTTTTGGGGTGGTTTTGGGGGGAGCAGGACGGGGTGGCAGCGTGGCGATGGCGTCCCTCGGCGGCAGGAGGCGAGGCAGGCGGAGAACACGTGCACCCTGGCCGACCTCCCCGAGGGGCAGGTGGGGAAGCTGCTGGTCCGCAAGTCGGGGAAGGTGCAGCTGGTGCTGGGCAAGGTGACCCTGGACGTGACCATGGGGACCCCCTGCTCCTTCCTGCAGGTATTGGGGGGGGGCCCTTTTCCACCCCAAACCTAAAGTTTCGTGGCCGCCCCGCTGAGCGGCCGCCCACGGGTGCTTCTCCCTCCCGGCAAGGAGCTGGTGTCGGTCGGCATCGGGGACAGCCGCACGGGCGAGATGATCGTCCTGGGCCACGTGAAGCACAAGCTGGTCTGCTCCCCGGACTTCGAGGCCCTGCTGGAGCACCGCCACCGGTAGCCCCGTGGGGGGGGGCGGCGACTGAGCCAAGGGTGCCCCCCCCCCCCCCCGTGCCTGCGGCGCCCCCCCTGCGGGCTGCGGAGGGGGGGGTCTGCGGCAGCCGGATGCGACCTCGGTGCTGTGCGCCCTGCGGGGGAGCAGCTGCGGGGCTGGGGGCTGCAGCTCTGCGCCCCCCCCCCCCCCCCCCCAAAAAAAAGAGCGGGGGTTGTGGGGTGGGGGATTTGGGGTCCCCCCAGGCTCTGCGTGCGCCCTGGGGGCGGTGGGACGCTCGTGTGTGGGGAGAAACGCAATAAAAACGGCTTTCCTCCTGCGGGGGGGTCCTCGGCGTGGTCCCCCTGGCCCCCTCCTCAGCCCCCCGCTCACCCCGTCCGGCCCTGGGGGCAGCCCCTGCCTGCTGGGGGGGGCACGGCCGGGGGCAGCACCGCGGCGTGGAGCTGGGGCGCCCCCTGCAACTGCCCCCTGCCATGTGTAGTTGCCCCCTCCAATTGCCCCCAGCCCCCTCCAATTGCCCCCTGCCCTGTACAATTGCCCCCTGGCATCACCCAGTGTAACTGCCCCCTGCCCTTTATAGTTGCCCCACGGAATTGCCCCCTGCCCTGTTCAACTGCCCCCTGCAATTGCCCCGTGTAACTGCCCCCAGCCCCTTGCAGTTGCCCCCTGGAATTGCCCCCTACCCCTTGTACTTGCCCCCCCCAATTGCCCCCATGTAATTGCCCCGTGCCCTTTCCAATTACCCCCTGTACTTGCCCCCTGCCCCATGTAATTGCCCCCCTCCCTCTGTAATTGCCCCCCTCTCCCCGTACTTGCCCCCCCAATTGCCCCCCACCCCCTGGCCCCGCCCTCCCCTGTGGTGAAGCCCCGCCCCCGGGGCCCTCAAAGGGCGTGGCGTTCTCCCGCCGGCGCGCTGGCCGCGGACCAATCGCCTGGCGGCTCGGCGGGGCGCGGCGGGTGGAACTGGCCAATGAGGAGCGGGCGTGGGGGGCGCGCGCGCGCGCCGGGAGCGGAGCCGCGTGCGGGGCGGCCTCGACCGGGGCGGCCTCGCCATGGAGCCTCCGCCGCCCTTCCGCCTCCCCCGCCGCCCCTCCGCCGCCCCCCCCGGCCGAATGAGGGGGACCCCGGCCCTCGTCCCGCCCTGGCCTCGGGCACAGCCGGGCCTCGGCAGCCCGCAAGGCCCCCGGAGCCTCCCCGGCGAGCCTCCCGTTACGCCGGCCTCCGCGGTGCCGGAGCCCTCTCCCTCGCCGGACTCGCTCTCTTCGCTTTTTTGGAGCCTGGGTTTCAGCACGCAGCCCTGCCCCTCGCTGGAACCGGGGGACTGGCCCCTCGGTAGGTCGCCGTGCCTTGATGGGAGGTGGGGGAGGCCTGTCCGGCCTCCGTGAGCCCACCGGCCTCGTTCCTCCCCGCAGGCCGCGGTGCTGCCAGCACGGTGAGGGCTGCGGAGGACGCCCCGGTGCTGCCCGGTCCTGTGGTGGGTGCCGGTGAGGGGGAGCCGGCGTTGCCCACGCGTGGCCGGTGAGTCGGGAGGCCCGGGTGTTCGGTCTCCAAATTCAATGCGATATGGGCCTGGAGGGTGGGGAGGACGTGGGGTCTGCAGAGGGGGGCGTATATCAAATATATCAAATGGGGGGGCTGTGGCAGTGCCCACCAGCCTCTCCCCACCCTCCTGGGGGGGCGTCACAGGATCCTTTACCGAGGCAGAGGGGATGCGCCGCCCGCCGCCCCCCCCGGCAGAGCCTCCGTGCTGCCCCTCGCCAAGCCCGGCCTGCGCCCACCCGGCCCCTCGTCCTCCCCGGAGCCCCCCCCGGCCACCAGCAGACAGTAAGTGACTGGCGTGGAGCCCCCCCCGGGGGCTGCATGCGGGCGGCAGCCTCCCCTCGGGCCTCGCTCGCCCGGCTGCCTCCGCGCCCTCTCTCCTAGAGCACCGGGAGCGAAGCCGGCGGCGAGGGGAGCGGCGGTGCCCGTGGGACTGAACTCGGTGCGGATCCACTGCCAGAACGAGGCCGTGTACCAGTACCACGTTACCTTCAGGTAGCAGCACCCAGGGTGGGGGTAATTACACCACGATTAATTAGCAGCCCTGGGGTTGCCTGGCTATCCCCACCGCTAGATGGAGCGGCTGGCGCAGCCACGGAGCACCGCAGGGGGGTTGGCTCTGGTTTTTCTCCCCTCGCCGGGTTCCCAAAGCCCCGGCTGGGGGCAGGGGATGGGGGAAGAGGCCAGGGATGGCGAGCGGAGGCCGGGCGGTGCAGCGCTGCCTCCCCGTGTCCGCAGCCCCGAGGTGGAGTGCAGGAGCACGCGCTTCGCCATGCTGAAGGAGCAGCGCTCGGTGACCGGAGACGTGACTGCCTTCGATGGCTCCATCCTCTACCTGCCCATCCTGCTGCCCCAGGTACGTTACTGGAGCTGTTACATGCCAGGGGAGGTTGTTTTCCCCCAAATCGGAGGCTCGGGGATGTCCCCAGCCTCCAGCCCGCGTGCTGGGTCTCCAAGCATCCCTCCTGCCCCCCTCTAAGGCGTCCTCTCGCCCCGCAGTCGGTCAGCCTGAAGGCTCAGAGGAGGGCGGACGGGGAGGAGGTCAGCATCACCATCCAGATCACCAAGGTCCTGGAGCCCAGCTCCGACCTCTGCATCCCCTTCTACAACGTGGTGTTCCGCAGGTGAGGGCAGGCGGCCGCGCTCCTCGAGCCCCAGCCACCCCTCGGAGCCCAAAACTGTCTAATTTTTCCCTTTTTAGGGTGATGAGGATCTTGGACATGAAGCTGATCGGGAGAAACTTCTTTGACCCTTCTCAGGCCAGCATGTTGCAGCATTACAGGTGGGTGCTGGACACGTTTTTTTGGGTTTTCGTGCTGATTTGGGGACATCCCTGGCCCTACAGAGAAACACCACCCTGGACACGGCGCCGAGGGCTCCTAAGGAGCCTCCTTGGGTCGTGGCTGTGCCAGGCATGGGGAATTTCTCTTTGGGGTCTCACAGCCATCCACGTGGCCCTGCAGACAGCTCTGCTGCGGCAGCACGTGGCTGGGAAGTTGGGTGCCTTTGCAGGGCAGCTCTGTCCCTGCAGCTCTGTCCCTGCTCTTGGCCAGCTCTGGCAAGCGTGACCTCAGAGCGCCGATTTTCTGCAGCGCAGTCCAGGGGTTATTAGCTGAGAGCTGGCAGCCAGCTGGGAAATAACTTGTGCGTGTGTTTGAGCGCTCTTTGGCTGGCAGGACGGCCTCTGGCTCCGCTCTGGGTGTAACCTGGGCGCTGTTGTGCTGCTTCCCCTTGGCGCAGGCTGCAGGTCTGGCCGGGGTACTCCGTCAGCATCCGCAGGAGGGACGGCGGGCTCTTCCTCCAGGTGGACACTGTCCACAAGGTGATCCGGAGCGACTCCGTCCTGGCTTCCATGTAAGAGGGGAAAACCTGGAGGGGGGGGGGGGATAAAAAAAAAAAAAAACGCTTTCCGGGAGCCACGTGCCCGCGGTTGGCTCCCTGCGGTTCATTTCTGAGCGCGTGGCACGAGGTTCCTGCTCCTCCCCGCCGCAGGCACGCCATCTACAAGCAGAACGCCGCCGGCTTCCAGGACGAGTGCACCAAGCAGCTGGTGGGCAGCGTGGTCATCACCCGCTACAACAACCGCACCTACCGCATCGACGACATCGACTGGGACAAGACCCCCAGGGACAGCTTCACCTTGGCCAGCGGCGAGGAGATCACCTTCGTGGACTACTACAGGTGGGGAGCCTCGGGAGACGCCGCCTTGGTGGCGATGGGAAGGGTTTGGGATGTGGTTGCCCCATGGCACGGCTTTGCCTCGGGTTGATGAGCGGCGTGTGTTGGTGCAGCAGCGAGGAACCTTTTTTTTTTATTTTTCCTGTTTTTTTTTTTTTTTTTTTTCCTCTAGCAAAACGTACGGGATCACAGTGAGGGAGCTGGACCAGCCGCTGCTCATTCACAGGCCCAAGGAGAAGAGGATGCCGGGGAGGAAGGTGAGCCGGGCACGGGGATTTGGGCAGGGAGATGGGAACGTGTTCCTGCCCCTCTCGCGGCTCCTCCTGCCCCGTGCCCGTGGCACAGCCTGGCCTCTCCCGCAGCCCCAGGTGGAGATGATCCTGCTGGTGCCGGAGCTCACCTTCCTGACCGGCGTCACGGAGATCAAGAAGGACAGCCGGATGCTGAAGGTCGGCCTCGGGGAAGGGGAGTCGGACCCCGAGCTTACACGGGGCGGGGGGCGCAGCGCCGTGACACCCTCCCCCCCCCCCCCCCCCCCCACCTCGCTGCCTGCAGGACGTGATGCGCGAGATGCTGCAGAGCCCCCAGCAGCACTACGAGTGCCTCTGCAGCCTCCTGCGCAGGATCCGGGAGAGCCAGGAGGCCTCGCACGAGCTCATGCGCTGGGGCCTGGTCCTGGGCCAGGACATCCACAGGGTAAGGGCTTCCCCGCGGCCAGGGCGAGCGGCACGGCGCCGGGCGGTCCCCGGAGCTGCTCCCGTTGTCTTCTGCTCCCTCCAGACCCAGGGACGGATCCTGCCCACGGAGAGGATCAACCTGCGGCACAGCTCCTTTTTCCCCGCCGAGGACCTGAACTGGAGCAAGGAGGTGTCGCGGGAGGCCTCCATCTCCACGGTGAGCGCGCGCCCGCTCCGTAGAACAACCTGCCTTTGTCTGGGAGCTGGGATGGGTCCTCTCGGCGCTGGCACCCCGCTGCTCCCTGCCTGTCTGGACACGGCGCCGCGTTCCAGCTGAAAACCTTGGCTTGTTTTCCTTGGCTTTGCCTCCTGGCCTCTTTTTTTCTGGAGGAGGTTGGATGGGGTGGCTGCTCTCCCTCCTCCTCCTCCTCCTCGGCTGCGGGAGCTGCGCGGCGTGGTGTGCCCCTGGGGTTCCTCCGGGGATGCTCTCCCCATCCCAAAATTCCCCTCTGTGCCCCGTGGGAGAGGCAGGGCCGTGTTTCGGGAGCCGTGCCCCTGAGGCTGTCCCGGCCTCCCCTTTAGATCTCCATGAACTACTGGCTGCTCGTCTACCCGCGGCGCCTGCAGGACCTCATGAAGGACCTGGTGGCCGCCATGAAGAGCGTGTGCGGCCCCATCGGCATGCACGTCAACGCCCCCGCCCTGGTGGAGCTGAAGGACGACCGCATCGAGACCTACGTCAAGACGATCCGCAGCGTTTTGGGCAGCGAGGTGGGATCTGGGGGTCAGCGGGGGCTGGGGGGGGCCCCGGGGAGGTCCCTGCCGGCGGCTCCGGTGCTCGGGGTGCTCAGGGTGCTCCCCGCGCTGTGCCCCGGTGCAGGACAAGGTGCAGCTGCTGCTCTGCGTCACCACCAAGAGCAAGGAGGATTTGTACAGCGCCATCAAGAAGCTGTGCTGCGTGCAGTCCCCGGTGCCCTCGCAGGTGGGTGCAGGAGGAAGCGGCCCCAGCCGGGGGGCAGCTCCTCCAGCCTCACCTTTTTTCTTTTTTTTTTTTCCCCCCTTTTCCTCCTGTTTTCGCAGGTCATCAACGTGCAGTCCCTGATGGGCCAGTCCAGCAAGATGAGGAGCATCATCCAGAAGGTCCTGCTGCAGATTAACTGCAAGCTGGGCGGCGAGCTCTGGGGGGTCGACGTCCCCCTGGTAAGGCGCACGGCGGTGCCACGGGACCCTTTGTGTGTGCGTGGGGAGCGTGCAAGGGGCGTGCGGGCAGCAGGGCATGTGTGTGGGTTGTGTTTCGCCTGCCTGGCACGTGTGCGCGCAGCTGCTTGCTTGTTCCCTGGAGTGAAAGGGGCGTTCAGTCCCTCCCCGATGCCTTCCTGTAGGGTGAGGGGATGGGATTCCCTTGGGGAAGGTGGATAAAACCATCCACGAAGCAGGGCTGGCGTCTTCATTTTGTGCCTGCAGCACCTCTGGCAGCTGAGGGGGGTGGCGGCTCAGGCAGACACCAGAAGCGGGGCGCAGTGCTCACGCCTGACCTTTTTTTTTGTTTTGTTTTTTTTTCCCCCCTCCCCAGAAGCAGCTGATGGTCATCGGGATGGACGTCAGCCACGGCAGGGGGATGCGCTCCGTCATCGGCTTCGTCGCCAGCATCAACCAGTACGTGGTGTGCGGGGAGGGGGGGTTCCCAGTGCCTCAGCCCTCCCTGCCTGCACCCATATCACCTCCTCGCCTTCCCTAGGGGGGGGGAAAAGCAACGCCTCCCCCCAGTGCTGCGCTCAGCACGGGCTGCCAGCGTGCTGGCGCTGGGCGTGCTGGCCCTTGGCACCGGCTCGGGCTGGGGAAAAGGCTCCGTGACCCCGTGCCAGGCTGGCTGGCGGCTTGCACAACCGCCCCGGACTTTGGCTCGCTGACACCCGCGTGTCCCCCCCCCCTGCCCACAGGGTCCTGACCAAGTGGTACTCGAGGGTGGTCTTCCAGATGCCCCAGCAGGAGATCGCCGACAGCCTGCGGCTCTGCCTGGCCGATGCCCTGCAGCACTTCCACGAGGTGAGGGCGAAGCCGGGGCCGGCTCCCCGAAAAGCCAAAATGCCCCAAACCCCCTTGGCCTGAGTTCGTGCGAGCGAGCAAACAGCCTCGGGGCAGCCTTTGGACTGGAGGCGACGTCTGCAGCGAGCCCCACGTGCCGCCGGAGGCTCGCCTTATCTCAGGAACGTGCGGACCTGCCCGCGGGATTGCTTTGCACCGGGGCAAGTGCCACGTTAGTGCTTCGGTGCTAAGCCACCGAGCCCCGTCCTGGTCCCCGGCAGGAGCAAATCGCAGGATCAGAGCAGCACCAGGGGCTGCGTGATGGTGCGGGGGGGGTGTTTGGCAGCCGGGCTCTGCCAGCTCTTGGTGTTTCCTACCCCTCTGCAAGTGCTGGAGAAACACCCCAAAACTGGGTTTGCTGCCCGTGGGCAGTTCTGGTGCAGGCGCTGCTTCTTTCTGCCCCGCCAGCCTCTCCAAAATCTGCTCGGAAATGGGGTTGCCGAGGCCAAATACAGCTGGTGCTCCACACCCAGGTCGAGGGCAGTGGGTTGAACTGGCAGGGTGGCAGAAATTCGTCCTCCTGGGGACTGGGTGGGCATCGAGCACCCAGCTTCTGGTCAGCTTTTCTCCTGCCCCTGCTCCACCCGGTGCCGGGGGCGATGCAGTGACCCCTGCGCCCCCCCCCCCCCAGATGAACCACTGCCTGCCCAAAAAGATCGTGGTGTACCGGGACGGCGTGTCCGACGGGCAGCTGGACACGGTGGTCAAGTACGAGATCCCGCAGCTGCAGAAATGCTTCGACACCTTCGAGAACTACCGGCCCAGCATGGTGGTGGTGGTGGTGCAGAAGCAGATCAGCACCAACTTCTACACCGACACCTCGGAGAGGCTGGCGTCCCCCCCGGCGGGGACGGTCGTCGACCACACCATCACCAGCACGGACTGGTGAGTACTGGGAGGGCCGTGCCGGGCGTTTTGGGATGGCTCTGCCACGCGCAGACCTCTTTTGTTTTTTGTTTTTTTTTCCTTTCCTCTCTTGCAGGCAGGATTTCTACCTGCTGGCTCACCGCGCCCGCCAGGGCTGCAGCATCCCCACGCGCTACGTCTGCGTGCTGAACACGGCCAACCTCAGCGCCGAGCACCTGCAGAGGTAAGGGCGGCCTTCCCGCAGCCAAAACCGGGGATTTTTGGTGGAAAAAATCCCGTGGGAAGGCAACCGAGGGCCTGGCTGGGTCTGCTCCTAATGCCGTTTGGCGTGATGGGCAGCGAGGGGGCGAGGAGGAGGATTGCAGCCGTCTCGCCTCATCTCCGGGCGAGAAATAAGTTATAAAAGTGGGGATAAAAACCTGCCTGGCCTGGCCGGGGTGCCGTTGGGAGGGAGCTGCCGTGGTTTCAGAAGTGGCCCAAGCAGCAGCCGTGTAATTAACGCGATCAGGAGCTGGCAGAGCCTTGACCTTGCACCCGTGCGCTCGGGGGAAACGGCCCAGAGCGCCCATCCGGCACGGCTGGCGTCGCCGCTCCCGCCTCCGACGCACGGCTGGTTTTGGGAAAAGGGGGGGGGGGGGGGGGGTGAAGGAAAAAAAAAAAAAAACACTAAACGAGCACCGACGCGTCCTCCTTGCCGTCCCCAGGCTGACCTTCAAGCTGTGTCACCTCTACTGGAACTGGCCGGGCACCATCCGCGTGCCGGCGCCCTGCAAGTACGCGCACAGGCTGGCCTTCCTGGCGGGGCAGGTGCTGCACCACGAGCCGGCCCCCCAGCTCTGCGACAGGCTCTTCTTCCTCTGAGTCCTTCCCCCCGCACCCGGGGGGGGGGGGGGGGGGGCTTCGGGGCCTTTGGGGTTCGGTTTTCGGGGCGGTTTGGGTGTTTTTTTGTTTTGTTTTTTTTTTTTTAACGCGCTTCTGGTTTCGTCCGTTCCTTTTTCTGACGTTACCGCCGCTCGCAGCCGCCTTGGGGAAGCCTCTCGGTTTGGGGAGAAAAGGGGCGTTTTTGGCCACGGAGAGGCCCGGGGTTGTTTTGCTGGGATGCTGAGGCCCGGCTGCCTCCGGAGAGGCCCCAGCCTCCGCTCTGCCTCCAGCCTCACTGGGGAGCACTGGGACGAACCACCCCCTGCCCCAGCCCATCCCCGTTGCCGTTTATTTCCCTCGGCTCCTGCGCGTGCCCCCCGAGGCAGCCGCTGGTTTCCTTTTTTTTTTGTTTTCTTCCCTTTTTCTTCATTTTTTTCCCCTTTTTTTTTTTTTTTTTTTGGCTCCCGTTTAACTTAACAAATCCAGTTCCAGTTCGGCTGCTTAACAAGCCCCTTTATTTATTTTATTTATTTGTTTTATTTATTTATTTTATTTCTTTATTTATTTATTTTATTTATTTATTTTACTTATTTTATTTTGTACCCTTTCGGCCGCCCGGCTGCTGGGAGAGCCCGCAACCCTCCCAAACCCTACATTCGAGCACTTCGCCTATTTCGGCCGCTCCGTTCCCGTGGCAGGAGATAAACGGGAGCCCTTTGAGCCTGAAGCTCTTGGGGACCCCCCCTCCCCGGATTTCAGCCCGAGCCTGCCTGGCCCCCCCCCCCCCCCCTTCCCTTGAGCAACCAGGGGCAGGATGAGAGCAGGCGGCAGCCTCCCTCCCGCCGGCCTTCGTTCAGAGTTGGAAAAAAAAAAAAAAAAAAAAGCTATTTATTTTTCCTCTTTTTTTGGCTGTAATCGCAGGTTTCCCTTCGCTTCAATAAAGCTGTTCCCGGCAGCGCCTCGGTGTCGGGGCTGGGTGGCGCGGAGGGGCGCAGCGCCGGCACCTGGGGGGTCCCTCCCCTCCTCCTGGCCGGGGGACTTCGGGGACCAAGCCACCGCTTTGGGGACAAAACCGTCCATTTGGGGACGCTTCGGGGACCCCGCCGGCACCCCCCCGGGGCCGCTCGTTTGCCGTGGAGGAGGCAGGGTTTGTTCCTTAGCCCTTTGAGCAAATATTTAGGCTCCGGGTGCCGCCGCACCCGCTGGTGGTGCCCGGTGGGGGCCAGCCTCTGGGGGGGGGGGGGGGGGGCGCGGGGCCGGTGTGCCCCCCGCCCCGGTCCTGCCCCGTGTTTTTCCGCTTCGTTAATGATTTATCCTCCTTGACGGACTTTGGCAGCCCGGGCAGGCAGCAGCTGGTGCGTGGCGGGGCGCGGGGGGGGGGGGGGGAGTGGGTGCGTGGGGACCCCCCCCTTTCTCCCCAGTGGGGGGGGGGGGCCGCAGCTGTAATGGGGTGCTGCCCCCCACCCCCCCCAACGCCAGCCCCGCTCCCTCCCGGCCTTATATTATAACCCGCCGGCTTTTAATGAAGCGGTGTTAATTAGTGGTGGGAGCTGAAAGGCTTGCTTGTCCTGGCTGGGGGGGGGGGGGGGGGGGGGGGGGGCAAGGGGCCGTGGCCCGCTTCGGTGCCCCTGTCCCCTGCCCCTTTTTTTTTGGGGGGGGGGGGGGGGGTTAGGGGGGGGCCCCATGTCCCCAGGGGATGCTTGGGGGGGGGGTCTGGGGGTACGCTGCCCCTTTTTGGGGGGGTCATTGGGGTGCCCCATGCCCCCGGGGGATGCTTAGGGGGGGTCTGGGGGTGCCCTGCCCCTTTTGGGGGGGGGTCAATGGGGGGACCCGTTCCCCAGGGGATGTTTATCGGGGTCTGGGGGTGCCCTGCCCCTTTTTGGGGGGGTCATTGGGGTGCCCCATGCCCCCGGGGGATGCTTAGGTGGGGTCTGAGGGTGCCCCGCCCCTTTCTGGGGGGGGTCCGGGGGTGCCCCGCCCCTTTTTGGGGGGGTCAATGGGGTGCCCCATGCCCCCAGGGGATGTTTATTGGCGTCTGGGGGTGCCCTGCCCCTTTTTGGGGGGGGTTCCCAGGGGGGTGCCCCGCCCCCCCGGGGGGGTCTGCACGGGCTCCGCGCACCGCGGGGTTACGGGGCCGGGGGATGCCCCGCGCCCCCCCCCCCCCCCCCGGTGCCACGGCGGCAGCGCGGTGCTGGGGGGGGGGAACGGGACCGGGGGGGGCGGAACGGGACCGGAGGAGGGGTCAGGGGGCGGGGCAAGGGGCGGGGCTTGCGGTGACGCCGGCCAATGGGGGCGCTCCCCGTGCCGCCGGCAGAGCCTGCGCCGTGCGGGGCGGGGGGGGGGGGAGGAAGAGGAGGAGGAGGAGGAGGAGGAGGAGGAGGAGGAGGTAGGGATAGGGGCATGGGGATGGGGATGGGAAATTGGGGATTGGGATTGGGATTGGAACTGGGATGGGAATGGGGTGGGAACGGGAAAATCGGGATAGGAGCTGGGATTGGGATTGGGATGAGGATTGCGATGGGATTGGGACTGGGATGGGATTGGGATGGGATTGGGATTGGGATGAGGATGCAGGGAGCAGCACCCGGTCAGGCTTTGCACAGCCGTGCCCACCACGAAGCTGCTCAATCCCCCCCCCCCCCCCCCCCAAAAAAAAGCCGCTGCCCGCTTTCGCGATGCCCAAACGTGGGATTTGGGGCTCACCCCCACCGTGGGATTTTGTGTTTTTTTTTGGGGGGGGGTCTTTTTTGGTTTGGGGTGGGGGGTGGGGTTGGGGTCACCCCCGCGCGGGGTGTCGGGAAGCGAGGCGTCGGGTGATGGAGCGGCCGGCGTCGCCTTCCCGCTTTCGTGGGGGGAGTTTTGCAATCGGGGTCGATGGCTTTTGGGAAGCTTTGGGGCGTGAATTTAGGGGAAACGAGACGGGACAGGGGCTCTGCCCGACCCCACTGACCCCACCGGCTCTCAGCCCGTCCCCGTGCCGTTATCCACGGGCATCGCCGACCCGTGCGGCAGCCGGGGGCTCGGGGGGGCTCCGTGCTGGCCCCCCCCAGAAGCCGTCCCCGTTCCCCACGGGTCGGGTGCTGGGACCCGCGGTGCTGCCCCTTTTGCTGCCCCGGGGACTCGAGCAGAAAACCCCGGCCACGCGCCGCGAGGACGCCCGTGAAGGTCAGCAGAGGTGGGGGCTCCGGGCGGGGGGGGCCTCCGCTAGCCGCCGGCGACGGCGGGGAGGTCGCAGTTCGCCGGCCTCTCCCTGCCTCTTGTTGGGCAGCTGGGGGAAAAGTTGGGGTCGGGCGGGTTTGGGGCGATGGGAGAGACCCCCCCCGGGGGGGGATAACGGGGGTGGGATACGGGGGGAGCGTGCCCCCTGCCCGGCTGCGGGGAAAGGAGGCGGCAAACGTCCCCAGGTGGGGATGTGGTGGTGCCAGCGGGGCAGCCCTTTGCCTCGCTGGGATGGGAGCCAACGCGTGAGCCCTGCGGGTGGCACCGGGTGGCACCGGGTGTCCCGTGCCGGCGGGGAAGCACCCAGCCCCGGGGGGGCAGCCGCGGGACCCACCCCGAGGCAGGGTTTGGGTAGGGAAGGAGGGCGTTTGGCTCTTGCCGAGGAGTTGGAGGGTTTTGGGGTACCTCCACGGGGGGCACCGTCAGCCTGGGGAACTCGTCCCCCCCCGTTTCGGGGAGGAGAAGGGGTTAAGTCAAGGCATCCAGGCTAAGCCTCGGCAGGAGGAGGCCAAAACCTCCCAGGCAGAGCCTCTCCTGGAGAACAAAGCTCGCAGAGCGGCAGTGAGCCCATAAAACCCCGGGAACGTGGGTGCCGGGGCAGGGGCGCAGCGCGGGGAGCCGGCCCCCAGGGGACGGGGACCCCGCGTGCCTCCGAGGCTCCCTCCGGGCTCATCCTCGCCACCGCGGGCAGGACCGTGGCCGGCAGCCCCGTGTCCCGATCCTATTTTCGGAAACAATTGTTTGGCCAGGCTTCAGAAATGCCTCGGGCCTGGATTTTTGGAGGAGACCGAGCTCCGCCAGCCGCCGCCGGCAGGAGGGCAGGAGCCCGGCGCGGGGCAGGATGCGGCCCCGCACGGAGCTGTGCAAGGGGCGCTTGGTGCAGAAACCCCCCTGGGGGCTGCAAACCACGTCCCCCTCCTGCTCTGGGAGACCCCGAGCGGCAAAGGGGCAGCCACGAGGCAGCGTGCGCCCATGGGGGGCGGAGGCTGGCAGCGCCGCGGGTGCTCCCGTCCCCGTGGGGGTGCGCACGGCTCCTTTCCCCGATCCTCTGCCGGAGCGGGGTCAAAGTTTCAAAGCCGTGGGTAGGGAAAGCCCTGACCCTACAGCCTGGTGGTGATGGTTGCTCCGCTGCTGCTCGCAGAAAACCCCAAGGATTGGAAAAGGGGTTTGGGACCGGGCCGGGGCAGCCGGTGGGCGCACGGAGGCGGCGGACGACGAAGCCCAGGCCCGGCACGGGGAGGGCAGAGCTGTTTTGTTTTTTTTTTTTTCTTTCGGGGCGCCCTCGTGAATCCCAGATCCGCCGTCCGCCTTCCAGCCAAGCTTTTCCAAGAAGGCAAGGCTGGGCCCCGCGCCAGCCCCTTGGGTGCTGCCCAGGGTGGACGTGCCTGGCCTCCGGGCGCGCTGCTTGGCACCCGGCGGGTGCCAGAGTGCGAACCCTGGGCTCCGCTTTTATTGATCCCCGGTGTAAGTGAAAGGGAGCAGAGAGGGCAAGGACTGAGTCTAGGCAGATACTGTGCGGGCTTCTGCAGTTTTGGCTGGGAAGGAACCGGGTTCATCGTAATTAACGCGGTTAAAGTGTAACCTTAATGAGAATGCCACCCCTGGCCCCGGGCTCCTGGACCCTTATGGGTTGGCCACCGGTTTCCTCGCCCAGCCCGGGGCCGTGGGAGCCAGGACGAGCTGGCTGCGGGCTGGGACGAGGGCGTTTGGCACCAGCGTTGGCATTCAGTGCCGGCCTCCTGTCCCGCTCCGGGGATTTGCTGGCTGTGCCTCTTGGAGAGCCACTCGCGCAGGATCAGGCCCTGCCTGCACGCTCCTGCCGGCTTTCCAACCGCTTTGCTTCTCTCCCCGCAGGGCCCCCGAGGTGCTGCGGAGCTGGGGAGCCCCCGGGAGCCGTGTCCCAGCCCTCGGCACGCGGCTGCGGTGAGCGAGGGGCGCAGGGTGCTGGGGAGGTGGGCTCAGAGGGGTTGGAAGCAGCAGCGAACGCCCGGCACCCGGTCCCTCCTCGGACCTAAGTGCTTTTGGCGCTGACCGTGCAGAGTTTTCCCCCCTCGGCTCTGGCCTGGGGCTCCCCGGTGCAGAAATGTGCTGTCCTCTGCTGCCATCTCCTGATGGAGCCGGGGGGCAGGAGGCTCCGCACCCCTCCTTTGGGGGAACCCGGCCAGCAGGAGAATCCCACGGCAGGGCTCTCAGCACCATCCCGGAGCTCACACCGGAGCCTCTGGGGATGCTAAAGCTAACGGCGGCGCACGGCTTCTCTTCCAGCATCCCCCAGCACCATGACCCGCATCGCAAACCTGCGGGGCTGCTGCCTGCTCGCGCTGCTCTGCCTCCTCCCGGCCCCGCGGGCACGGGCCGGCGGCGATGCCGCGGCCCCGCCGGCGCTCTCGGCGGCCTCCTTCCTGCAGGACCTCCTGCGGCGCTACGGCGAGAGCGAAACCCTGAGCCTGAAGCAGCTCAAGGCCCTGCTGAACCGCCTGGACGTGGGAGTGGGGCACGCCAACGCCTCCCAGCCGCCGCAGCAGCGCGCCAACCTCTCCCGGGTAAGGCAGGGGCTTCGGGGACCCCCCCGCCGTGGGGTGGCCGCCCCGCCCCGACCCCGGGGGTCTCGAGGCAACCTCCGTCTCTTCTTCCCCCTCCCCAGTGCTTCAGCTCCGTGGAGCTTTTCGCCATCCACAACCTGAGCGAGGGCTCCGCCGTGGGGCGCGGCGAGTTCAAGGAGTTCTGCCCCACCATCCTGCAGCAGCTGGAGTCGGGGGCGTGCGCCGCGGAGAACCTGGAGAACGAGGAGAATGAGCAGACGGAGGAGAGCAGGCCCAGCTCGGCCGAAGGTGAGCGGGGAGCCCGAGGACGCGAGGTGCCCGAGCTTCCCTTTCGGGGCTCTTGCGGAGCGCGGCTGGGTGTCTCGATGTGGTTTTGTTCCTGTCGCACGCTCGAGCTGTTAGCTCTGGAGCTCGGTTTTGTCCCTGGTTGCGCGTGGTGCCGGTCAGAGCTGTCCTTGTAACGCAGTTCTCCGGGGTAGCTCGAGGAGGGGGGCATCGCTGCGAGCCCCCGGGGGCTGCTTTGCAATTTCGGGACCTGCTGCTCAAACCCGGCCCTGCCCAGTGGCCTCCAGCCACCGCCTGGTGCTGAACAAGCTGCCACGTGTCCGGGTCCTGATGATGCCCAAGGTCTTGGATCGGCTGCCCCGCGCACAGCGCTCATTTTTCCCACTCCGCAAGGCCGGGGCTGGCTTGGGAAAAACCTTTGCCGAGTGGCTCGGAGGCAGGGCAGGCTGTTGGGTGGATTCGTTTCCCCCCGGCCCCGCACCGAAACTGATGGTTTGTGTCGCAGTGGAAGCATCCGGAGCAAAGGGAGAGATGCTCGGGTGCCGTGAGGCCGGCCCCGGAGTGGGGACGTAGAGCTGGCGCGAGCCCTTCCCACCTGCCTGGACCGGGGGGCTCCGGACCCTCCCCGTCTCCCCTCGCCGGGAGCCTCGGTAATGTCTGGCCCTCGTTTCTTCTCGTTCCGCAGTTTGGGGCTTTGGTTTTCTCAGTGTGTCAATGATTAACGTGGCCTCCCTGCTCGGACTCTTCATCGTACCGTGCACCCAGAAGGCTTTTTTCCGCCGGGTCCTCACGTTTTTCATCGCGCTCTCCATCGGCACGCTGCTCTCTAACGCGCTCTTCCAGCTCATCCCAGAGGTGCGGTAGAAAGTCCCTGCCTCTCTCCTGTCTCCGAGGGCGGCTCTCTCTGCCTCCACCCTGCCGAATCCAATCGATCCCTCCGTCACCCGAGGCTGAGGGCTTGCCTCTGTCCCACCGGCTCCCTGCGCAGGGCTCCGCAGGGTTTTCCTCGCCCCTCCGAGCACCAGGAAACGCTCCGAGCGCGTAAATCAGGGCGTGAGAGCACACGGAACAGCCCGGAGAAATGCCACCGTCACCCTGAACCCGAGGGCGTTTAAAAACCTAATTGCCGCCTTTTATTTTTTTTTCCCCGTGTTGGTTTACGAGAGCAATGTTCCCAGGAGGATTTATGCTTACGTGAGGTTTCCTGGTGCTCCAACGGGCCTGACAGATACATTGCAAATTAATTGTGTCGTAATTGCACGGTTCCGGAGTTGAACAGACACGCGGCTCTCACGTTGGGTACCTCCAAAACGCTCGTGCTCCAGGTTTGCTGAGCAGAGCCCACCCGAGCTGCTGAATATCCACCCCGAGAGCTCTGCGTTTGAGGTGCTCCCCGAGCAGAGCGTCCTTTGCTGCTGCTGCTGCTGGGCTCTGCCCCGGCTTTGTTCTCGGGCACCGAAATCCTCGTCCGTGCTGGCCGCCTGCCTGCCAGACGAGGAGCTGTTTTTCGAGGCTCCTTTTCAACTCCAGAACCGCCGCTGTTATTTGCTGAGCGTCACAGCCAAGCGCTGCGTTTCCTGCGGTGCCAGGAGCTGGGGTGACTTGCGTGCGCTCCACCCTCGCGGGGAATCGGCGCGCGCGCTGCCGAGGCTGGAGCGCGCGAGATGCTCGGGGACCCCGGCGCTCTGTGGCACTGGAGGGGCCCCCGCTGTCCCACGGGGGCTCGGGGATGGGGGCCGGGGTGCTGGCGTGGAGAAGGGCGAGCTGTTTGCCTGCGGGGCAGCGACTCACTTTGGGAGCTCGGCGTGGGCTCCGCAGAGGGGTTTTGCTCCGGACCCTTCCCAAAGGGCCGGCGAGTTGTTTCCAGAGCCACTCAGCGCCGGGTTCCCCGCTCTCGAACCAATTCTGGATGAACAAGCAATCGCTAATGAATGTCCTCTTCTCTCTCCCCCCCTCCCTCCCTCCTCTCTCTTTCCTTTCGGCGTGGATTCCTTTCTCCCCTCCGCCCCTTCCCCACGTTGATCTCCTTCCCCTCCGACCACCTCCCTCGTCCGATTTCCCCCGGGGGGGTTTGGCACGCACGCCGCAGTCTGGGGTTACGGTTTCCTCTGCGTCACCGTCATCTCCCTCTGCTCGCTGGTGGGAGCCAGCGTGGTGCCCTTCATGAAGAAGACCTTTTACAAGCGGCTGCTCCTCTACTTCATAGCTCTGGCGATTGGAACTCTCTACTCCAACGCCCTCTTCCAGCTCATTCCCGAGGTACGGTGAGGACCGTCGGGTCTCTCCTCTTCTCTCTCTCGGGGGCTTTTCCTCTCTCCGGGTGCTCGCTGAAGGGGGAGCCGGAGGACTCGGAGGGGAACCGCGAGCGAGCCTTGCGTGGAGAGTGAGGTACGGAGGCTGGAAGCCCCTGGGGGTGGTGGCCAGAGCTGGAATTTTGTAGCCTTGAGCCCTCCTTTGGAAGGGAATTGCGCCCTCGGCTCTGCTCCAAGCAGAGAAGCAATATCCGAGTGCTCTTCCCGGCCCTGCGGGCAGGCAGCCCTTGTGTCGAGGCTTCCTGAGCCTGCTCTTAGCAGCCCTGCCCCAGATCCGAGGCCCTGGGGTGCAGCCGGCCTGGCTGGGGGGTTGGGGGGGGGGGGCAGAGGTGCAGGACGGTGCTTCCTGAGCCCCCGAAGCAGCCGCCAGGTAGGGAGAGGTCAGAAAGCGGCAGGATTACCCCGGAGGCAAGGCAGAGGAGGGACGTTGCTGCCCCCTCACTCGTCTCTTTTGCCCGCAGGCCTTTGGCTTCAACCCTCAAGAAGATTACTACGTTTCCAAATCCGCCGTGGTGTTCGGGGGCTTCTACCTCTTCTTCTTCACCGAGAAGATCCTGAAGATGCTCCTGAAGCAGAAGGACCAGGTGAGGCCGGGCAGGGGCTGCTCGGAGCGATGTCCACACCACAGGCATGGGCTGAAATCCCCGAATCCCCCCGTGCCACCAGCTCTCCACTGGGTGTACAAAGTTAGGCCTTTGCTTGCCAAGACCGGTTTACTTAAATCGAGGAATTGGATGGTCGTGCGTTTTTTTGACAGCACTCTCTCCAGTCCTGGCAATTCGGATTTTCCTCTAACTCACATTTCAGCAAAATTAGTTAAATCAGCGTGCTTTACACTTTTATGTGGGAAAGAGCAGGGGCGGCAGGGGAGGCTGACCCCTGGGGATGCCCTTGCCCCGCAGCACCACCACGGGCACAGCCACTACAGCCCCGAGGCGCTGCCGTCCAAGAAGGACCAGGAGGAGGGGGTCACGGAGAAGCTGCAGAACGGGGACCTGGACCACATGATCCCGCACATCGCCAGCGAGCTGGAGTGCAAGAGCCCCCCCGGGGACGAGAAGGTCGTCGTGGGCTCCCTGTCTGTCCAGGTGGGTGCCTCGTTCATAGAATATCCCGAGTTGGAAGGGACCCGTAAGGATCATTTGCTGGGGAGGTTTGGGGGAGAGGTCTCCGTGGCCGCCCCTGGCTGAGCACGTGGAAAAATTGCCCGTAAAAAAAAAAAAAATAAAAAAAAAAGCGGTGGTGGAAATCCACCTGGATTTAACCCGTCGAGGAGGGGGGAACCCGGGGCGGAGGGCAGGGTGCTGAGCCCCGTGGTGCTGGTGCCGTGGCAGGACCTGCAGGCGTCCCAGAGCGCGTGCTACTGGCTGAAGGAGGTGCGGTACTCCGACATCGGCACGCTGGCGTGGATGATCACCCTGAGCGACGGCCTCCACAACTTCATCGACGGGCTGGCCATCGGCGCCTCCTTCACCGTCTCCGTCTTCCAAGGGATCAGCACCTCCGTGGCCATCCTCTGCGAGGAGTTCCCGCACGAGCTGGGTACGTGGGTCCTCGGGGAGAGGCACCCGAGGTGCTACGAGGGCTCTCCTGCCCCTCTTTAAGGCTCTCCGTGCCACTTTTCCTGGTCCGGCGGGATGTCGTCCCGTTGTTTTTCGAGGAGGATTTTTCGTGGGGTGGAATAAACGGCCCCGATGGGAGGGGGAAGGCGAGGCTGTAAACTGCACTGAGTAATCGCGGCGCTAAAAATACCGAGGTAATATGATGTCTGCGCTTTAATTTTAGACGGAGACATCTGAAGGAAAACAACAACACCGTTGGCTCGGGCTGGGGAGGGCGGTTTGGGTTCGGATGCTGGGGTTTGTGCCGCGGGAGCTGGCTCGGCCGTGGTCAGAGCTTGGCACCCGCGCTCGATGGCGCTGGCTCGATGCCGCCCGTGGTGCTGAGCAGGGCTGGGGAGCGAGGGATCCTCATCCTTCCCCGGGCAGCAGCGGCTCTGGAGCACGAGCAGGCGTGCCAATTCCTTGCTCGAGTGCCAAGCCAGGTTTCCGGGAAAGCTCAGGGGAATTTGACCTCCTGCAAAAGCTCCTTGGTGCCATCCCAAATCGGCTGCTGGTGTTGGCTGCCCGGCCCCGTGCCCGTGTGGTGACGGCGCTCCCCGTCCTCCCGTCGCGCAGGGGACTTCGTCATCCTGCTGAACGCCGGGATGACCATCCGCCAGGCGCTCTTCTTCAACTTCATCTCGGCCTGCTGCTGCTACGTGGGCTTGGCCTTCGGCATCGTGGCCGGCAGCCACTTCTCTGCCAACTGGATCTTCGCTCTGGCCGGAGGGATGTTCCTCTACATCGCGCTGGCTGACATGGTGCGTGCCGAGCCCTGGGGGCGTGCGGTCAGGACCCCGAGAGGGTTTTTGTCTTGCTTTTTTTTTTATGTGAGAGCTTCAGTTTGGCCTCAAAATAGGCGTGGGGGGTTGTTTGGTCGCCCTGGGAGCTGCTGATGCTGTCTGTGGCAGCCAGCGTTCAGCTCAGCTCCGCTTCTCCTCCTGGGCTGGTGGTGCTGAGGACCCTGGGATGGGTGGTGGATGCTTGCCGGGAGCTGGGATGGGTGGGGAGCAGCAGGCAGGATGAGGCCATCAGCCCGGCCGTCGCTCTCTCCCCCCAGTTCCCCGAAATGAACGAGGTGAGCCGGGAGGACGAGCAGAACGGCAGCACCTTGATCGCCTTCGCCATCCAGAACGCGGGGCTGCTGACGGGCTTCACCATCATGGTGCTGCTCACCATGTACTCTGGCCAGATCCAGATCGGGTAGGACCAGCCCATCCGGAGGCCTGTGCCAGTTTTCCCCCTTCTATTTTTATTTTTTTTTTGGGGGGTGGGGAGGGTTTTTTTTTTGTTTGTTTGTTTTTCTTTTCCTGCTGCAAGCATACGACAGTACCTGTGCGGGCACGACACACTACAGAAGAGGCATTGCTTTCAAAGCTATTCCACAGACTTCATATTATTTCGACTCGAGGCTGAGCGGGGCTACGTCCCCTTCGCCGTAGGACCGAACTGACCAGAGGATCTCCTTCCCGTGCCACATCCCTCCTCTCCTCGCATCTCCCGGGAAGGATGGATTTGGAGACAGGAGCTCCTCCAGCTGTGTTGCTCCCCTCCTTGTTCTCGGAGCGGTGTGATGGGACAAAATGCTCTCCTGACCCTTTTTTTGCAAGGGGGTGTGATGGGGCTGCGGGGACAGGGCTAGCGCTGGACGCCAGCTGCCTCCTGCTCACCTACCAAGGGATGGATGCGCGGGGGCGACGAGTGCCACCATGCGTGGAAGGGGAATGGCTCGCAGGCATCGCACGGGGAGCTGGTGTTTCTCTCCTGCCTTCGGGAGCACAAGGAGACCACGACAAACCTGGCTGCTTCTCGGGGAGCTCCGTACTGGCAGGTCCTCAGCTCCGCTCTCTGAGCACAGAGCCCAGGACAAGGGGGAGCTGATGGGGCTCGGGGGGCACGGCTCACAGTTTGAGCAATGTCCTCGCCGTCTTCAGAAACACGTCTCTGCGGCTGTTCCTGCTCCTCCTGCGATGGATGAGGAGGATGAAGAGGTTTTAAGCACATTGTGGGTGTCAGCGCTCGGAGCAGAGGACACCAAACCTCACCCCGTGCGGGTCAGGCTCACAGACATGGGCTGCGTCGGGAGAAGGCTGGCAGGACGCTGTTACCTCTTCGAGGCTCCCTGCTGCTATAAGGAAAAAAAAAAATCCATTTTGAGGGCAGCAATGCTGGCAAGAAGGGCACAAGAGCAGGGACGGCGAGCCCTTAGCCTGGCCACAAGCTGCCCAGCCAGGGAAGAAGCGGTCCTTGCACTGTGACCAAGCTCATGCAGACACCTGGGCACGGACACCCGTTTTTAAATGCTGCTGCTGCCGAGGTGCAGAGGTTCTGGGTGGGGAGGGGGGTGGTGTCGTTGTTCTTTTTTAAAAAAAAAAAAACAAAACAAAACAAAAAAAGAGACTGTGAACCTCTTTAGGTTGCGTGTTTCCAGCTTTCGGGAGTAGCCAGAGAAGGGTGTTACTGGCACTTCCCAGCTCTGCTTCTGGGCTGGCTTTCCCCAGATTCACTAGGTGAATTGACTTATTATCATATTGATAATGTTGCCCACCCCACCTGTGTTGCTTGAGGTTCCCTGCACGCCTCTTTCCCCTCTGCTTCCCCCAAACCTCGTCCCGCACCCGGCAGCGTTGAGTTTGTGGCCACGCTGGCACCCGGGAGCCGATGCGGGCAGCTTACCCTCGTGGGTATGGCGTTGGATCGGGATGCCAGAGTGGTGCTGGTGGCATTGAGTGGTGCTTTGGTGCACACATCGTCACCTTCCCTTCCACCCCTGGTGGAAGACAAAATGGGGAGGGTGCCAGGTATTTTGGCTGCCTGCCTGCCCACCCCAAGGGAGACGAGCCACCTCGGCCCTCATGAACGCAGGCAGAGCCTGCGGCAGGCTCAGCACCATCCGGCAGCATCATGACCTGGTTTGGTCACTGGCTAATTAGTTCCTAATTGCCTCAGGTAAAAGCTGGGTGACGTTCCTGTTGTGCTCCTAATAGTTGTCACCGAGTCCCAAGGTCTCTGCCGGTACCCTCGTGGACCAGCACCTCTGCTCTCGGTGGCTTCGGCTAGGCCAGTCATTGACTGTGGGCTTCATCCTGCATCCCGAAGGTTAAATAGCTGCACACACAGGAGCAGGGAGCCTTTTTGGCATCCAGAGGCACCTCGAGGTGTTGTGGGTGCTGCGAGACACCGCGATCACCAAGAGTTGTCCCGTGTGGCAGCTTCCCAGTCCGAATTCTGGGCTGCAATTCAGAAATAAAGCTCCGATACTGATACTGGAAGGGATGGCTTCTGCCTTTTCCCTGCTGAGAGAGCTGCAGCCTCGTCTGACAGATGATGTGGAAGAATTGGATTTTGTGAGGGACGGCGTGCGCGCTGCCTGCCCTCTCCCAAGGAAGCATTTGGGACACGCCGTGTGTGGGGCTGGCGGCCTTCCACGGGGCAGAGGGCAGCGCGAGCACTGCCAGGGCTAAGTCACGTCTGGCAGGAGGGGTTCAGCGGTGTGCACAGATGGAAAAGCCTTTGGGCTGGGGGCGAGGGAGGAATATCCTTTGGCTGCCCCTCGGGGACCACGACGCGCTCGCAGGCTGTGGCTAGGGGGTCCTCTGCGTCCTAGAGAGCAGAAAATGGGGTAAAAACCAGCACCGGCTGGTCCAGGCCCTCAACACCCCGTGGAGATGGTGAATCCGTGTTCTTGTTTCAAGTTAACCCTGTTTTTTTGCCAACTGAAGTGACCACAAGAAATCTGCAACGCAGAGAGTCGGGGGGGAAAGCCCCTCGGAGGAACAAGGCTCCTCGCAGAGCGACCCACGTGCTCGCAAAAAAGGTTCTCAAAAAGGGTTGCTGTGGGGTTTGTGGGGCAGGAGACCCTCCTCTCACCTAACGTCTGGTGGGAGAGGGCTCCAGCTTCAGGCAGGTTGGCACCAGGTCAGGGATGGGAGATCGAGGAGGGAAAGTGACCGAAATCGAGCTTGTATGTTTGTTTTTTTTTTAATCCTTTCTGTGTCCGTTTAGAAGCTCAAGTTCCATCTCAGTATTTTAATAACTCAGGTGTTGTAAGAAATACTTGTCGAAACAAAGAGCATAACTTATGTCACGTGGATTGTAAAGGTATTTGTAAAATTCCATAAATAAAATATATTCTGTAATGACGGAGGATTGCAGGCGTGCCCCGTGCGGTATCCCCGGCCGACGTCGAAGGTGCACGCCAGCAGACCAGCGCTGGAAACCTCCCCATAGCAAGAGCTATTTCGGGAGCAGACTCCCTGGGGAAGGGATGGAAGCTCTGCTAATTCATGTTTTTCCAAGGGGACGGGTTAAAGCCAACACAGGCACGGGCTACGGGGCAATGCCATCGGGCCCTTCCAGCGGCGATGTCCACGTGCCAGGCAGGAGGTGGCACTGACACCCCTGGCTGTCCCCACGCTCCGACCTGCATGGCTCCAGGGCTTGTTTTAGAGACAAAAAGCCTCCCTGTTCTATTTTTTATTTCCTCAAACACCAGCATTTTCCAGGAGGGAGGCTAACGCTTTAGAGGTTTGCGGGATGTTGTATTCCTCTCCAGCTCGCACGAGGGAGCCTGACTCAGAGCAGCAGCATTTGTGTCCTTGCTTCCCCCGCCTGGAGGAAAGAAAAAGCGTACTTTGCTTTTCTTCTTCACTTTCCAGGCCTTTTTATACTGCTAGCCTCAAGCTGCCAGCTCTGAGTGGCACGCACAATTTTTAGAAACCCCGTTTCAGCTAAAGCAAACAAGCCCTGAAATTCTGCGGTCATTTTTAAAAATAAAACGCTCCTCTAGCAAAGAAAGGTCGCCGCGTAAACCCTGCCTTGCTATTTATCCTCCTCAGCGCCGCCGCGGATGATTGAGTGCTGTTATCAGGGCTGTCAGGCAGCGGCGCTCCATGGGGGTTAGGTTTCCCTCTTCTCCCATCTGCTGCAGGAATACCCTACATTTTTTGCTGCAAAATCCTCGTTTTGATGCTTCCGTGCCACCTTGGGGTCCAACCCCAGCCAAAGGGTGAATCCAGCAAGCGGTGCTGGCCGGGGTCACCCTCGTCCCTGAGCCCGGCTCGAGCGTTTTGTGCTATTTATTCCGAGCGCCAGCGCTTTTATTTAGGCACCCATCTGCCGACGCGAGCTGCTGGGCCGCGCCAACTTCTCCCTGCGCCCCATTTCCCAAGCTGTGCCGCCGGGAGGGCGTGGCGGAGGTTTATTTTTATTTTAATTTATTTTTACAGAGAATTTTTACCCCCTTCTGGTTTATATTTTATAGAGGTTTTTACCCCTTTCCAGAATATTTTTATTTTTATAGAGTTTTTTTACCCCATTCTGGTTTATATTTTATAGAGATTTTTACCCCCTTCCAAATTATATTTTATAGAGATTTTTACCCCCTTCCAGTTTATTTTCATTTTATTTTTACAGAGATTTTTACCCCCTTCTGGTTTATTTTCATTTAATTTTTACAGAGATTTTTCACCATTCCCATTTATTTTTATTTTTATAGATATTTTTAACCCCTTCCTCTCAAAGCCAGGAAGGAGCACCAAGTTTATTATTTTTATTTTATTTTTACATATATTTTTACCCCCTTCTGGTTTATTTTTATTTTATATTTATAGAGATCTTTACCCCCTTCCAGATTATTTTTAATGAGACTTTTACCTCCTTCCAGTTTATTTTATATAGAGATTTTTACCCCTTTCCCCTCAAAGTCAGGAAGCAGCACCTGGTTCATTTTTATTTCCCTTTTATTTTCACACAGATTTCTATCCCCTTCCCCTCAAAACCAGGAAGCAGCACCCACTTCATTTCCATTTCCACTTTATTTCCATTTCCATTTTATTTTCCCAGCCTTTCACCCCCTTCCCCTCCAACTCAGGAAGCAGCACCCGGTCCATTTTTATTTCCATTTTATTTTCACACAGATTTCCATCCCCTTCCCCTCCAAGCCAGGAAGGAGCACACCGTTTAATTTTATTTTTACAGGCTCGTTTTTATTTCTATTTTTTCACATAGACATTCACCCCCCTCCCCCTCCAAGCCAGGAAGCAGCACCCGGTCCATCTTTATTTCCATTTTATTTTCACACAGACTTTTACCCCCTTCCCCTCCAAGCCACGAAGCAGCACTCGGATTATTTATATTTCCATTTTATTCCCACTTTATTTTCACGCAGCCTTACACCCCCCTTCCCCTCCAGCCCACCCCCCTCCTAATGGCGGCCGCCCTCCCCGCCCCCCCTCCCCGCGTCGCCTTAGCAACGCCCCCTTCCCCTCCAAGATGGCGGCAGGAAGGGAGGGAAAGGCGAGCGCCCACGTGACGCCGCCCGCGGCGCAGGCGCAGTGGCGGCGGTGGCGGCGGCGGTGGCGGCCGGGGGGGGGGGGCCGGGGAGCGCCGCGGAGCCGCCGCCCGGGGACGGAGCCGGTGCCGAGGCCGCCGCCGGGACACGATCGTTTGGCGGCGTCGGGAGGGGGGAGGCCGGCACCGGGACCCCCCCCCCCCCCCCCCCCCGTCGTCGTCGTCCTCCTCCTCCTCCGTTAGGGCCCCCCCCGCCAGCAGCACCGGCACCATGTCCGGGCGCGGCCACGCCAAGCTGCCGACCACCGAGCGCATCGTTAAGGGTGAGGGGGGGGGGCGGCGGGTTTTGGGGGGGGCTTGGGGGGTTTGGGGGTCTTTTTTGGGGGTGGGGGGGGAGGGGAGAGGGAGGGGGTGTGGGGAAGCCTCGGGGGGTTGGTGGTTTTTTTTTTGGGGGGGGGGGGGTCCTGTTGTTTTGGGGGGGATCCTTTTGGTTTTGGGGGAAACCCTCTTGGTTTTGGGGGCGCCCACTTGATGGGGACCCTCATTTTTTTTTGGGGGGGGGGGACCCTCTCGATGGGGACCCTCGTGTTTTGGGGGGAGTCCTCTTATTTTGGGGGGATCTTATTGCTTGGGGGGGGGGCTCTTGTTGGGGACCCTCTTTTTTGGGAGGAAATCCTGTAGTTTTTGGGGTACCCTCTTTTTTGGGGGGGGGAAATCCTCTTGTTTTGATGGAGACCCTCTTGGTTTTGGGGGGAGACCCTTGTGCTTTGGGGGAACCCTCTTGTTTTGGGGGAACCTTATTATTTTGGGGGGATTGTATATTTTTAGGGGAGCTTTATTGTTTTGGGGGAGCCTTATTGTTTTTGGGGGGGCAACCCTGGTTTTAGGGGTGCTTTGGGGGGGGGGGGCGCTTGGTGTGTGGGGAGCCTCCCTCAAGGGGGTCTTGGGGAGATTTCCCCCCCCCCATGGCAAAGCTTGTGCGGCAGATTCCGTTGTGGAGAAGCTGGGGGGCTTCTTGTTTTTTGGGGGGGCACCCCTGATTTTGGGGGAGCCCTGGGAAGGGGGGGGGGGTCTCTTTTGGGAAAATCCCCCCCCTCCCGGGGGTTGGGGGCAGCGTTTGTGGGACAGAATCTGTTGTGGAGGGTCTGGGGGTGGTTGGTCTGGGGGGGGGGGGTGCATCCATTTTGGGGGGGGGGGGCTGAGCAGTGTCCCCCCCCATTTTTCTGCTGTAGGTCTCACTCCGTGCGGTGTGAACTGGGGGGGCAGGATCGGGTAGGGGGCCCCCAGCCCCATAACGAGGAGGGGAGGAGGTAATAGGGATGGGGGGGCAGCACCCTGCCCTGCAAGGGGGGGCTCTAGGTGGGCTGGAAGGGAATGACCCCCCCCCCCTTTGGGGGTTCCGGGTTTTTTGGGGGGCATCGTGGCCATGCTTGGAGGAGATCTGGGGGGGGGAGAGCCCCCTCACCCCAATCCTGGCGTCTCCATGCCTGTTTCCCCGTGTCCCCGGATGTGGCAGTGCCCTGAGGTGGGTGCCAGCCCCCCCCCCCCCCTCCCCCCCCCGGCCCCAAACCCATTACGGCAGGACCTATTTTTACAAGATCCGAGCACACCGAAGCAATTAACGAGGAGGGTTAACGAGGAAAGGAACTCGTGGGGCTGCGAGACCCCTGGGCTCGGGGCAGCCCCGCGCCACGCGCGTCCCCTTTGGGTTCCCCCCACCTCTGCTGGCACCCCCCCCCCCGAGGGGGCTCCCGGCGCCCGACGAGCGCGTGTGGGGGCGGCCGGGGGGAACGGGGACGGTTCCTAGGAAGGTCCCCGAGCCTTGGGGACGGAGGCGAGCCCGCCGGGGTCGTCCCCAGCTCCTGCTCCGAGCGGGTGCGAGGGATTTTTTTAGCCCGTCATGCGGCCGGTCACATGCGGCGTGTTAATAACCGTGGCCTCAAACGAAGGGGAAGGGGAGTGTAGGGTGGCTCCCGAGGCTCCTCGGGCTCCCCCGAGCGCTGCCTGGGGCTTTTCTGTGGGTTGGATCCTTCAAAACGAGGCTACGAGGCTGCGAGGTTTGGGGAATCGGGGTCTCCCCCGGCGGGGTCTTACGATTCAGAGCTCTCCGGCAGCCCTGCAAATCCCCTAAACCCCGGCCGTGGGGGGTTTAGCCCGGCCTCGTAACATCCCCGCAGCCTTCAGGATTCACCCGGGTCGCCCACGCCAAGTGTCCCCGGGGTCAGGATCACGGATCCAGCCCCAAAAATCTGTGTGAGCGATGCTGTTGGGCGCTCTGCGCCCTCCCAGTTTGCTCCCAGTTTTCCCCCAGTACCCTTGGGATGGGCTCGAGATCCTCTAGAAACCTACGGAGGAAACCTCGTTAGCTGTGATTATTGTTTAAAGGTGCTGACACCGTTCGCGGTTATTAATAATTGAAACTTGAAGAGAAAAGCTAATTTTGCTCCACGGAGAACGCCTGCGGTTAGGTAGGATGGGGAATTTGAACCGCGTTTAACCTATATATTTACATCTCCGGGGCCCTGCGGAAATGGGAACTGTAATTACGGCCAGTCGGGAGAAATAGTTTTTCTGTTTGCATCAGTTTTGTGCGCGAGCGTGTACTTGGATAACTCTGTTCCTGAAATCTCTGATTTTTGGGGTGCGCTGAGGATTGCTTTCTAACAGCCCAGCAGCGAACCGGTGGCTGGCGTTAACCAAAATCCTTCATTTTCGAGCCTGGGGCCCTCGTGGGGTGGACGTGCTGGAGGCGTGGGGTGATTTTTGTATAGGGCTGGTTATCTGTGTTGCCAAAAAGGCTCGACTTCCCGGTGGATCTGCGTGTTTTTATTATGGTGCCCCAAAATTTGGGCTCCCTTCCCCGCACGTAGGTTGGGGGCTTTAAACGAGCGGGGCGTTATTTGGGCGTTATTTGGGCGTTATTTGGGCGTTACTCGCCCAAATTTGCGCTTTGGCTTTCCGTGAGCCCCTCGGCTCTTTCAGGCTCCCTTCTGCGCATCCAGCTTGGTTTATTTTTTTGCTCGCTTTTTCCCCAACTGGAGCGTCTTTAATTGGGGTATAGATAAAGACCCTGCCGTGGTGCTTTCCTTCGTATCAGTTTGTGCTGTCTGGTCCCCGTTCCTGGCGTGGTGGATTGGGGAAGCGTTGGGCTGCCTCCAGTTGAGCTGTGCAGGTTTTTATCGCGCTGGTGCGCCGGTCCAAGAGGGTTTGTAAGCACATGCAGCACACGTGGGGGCTGGGACAACCCCTAAATACAGGGGGATTGGGGTTTATTGAGACGAAGAACTGGTAAAGCGCTCACGGTGTTTGCCGTGTGCCTTCTCTGGTGCTTTAACGGGTTGTCTCCTCTGACGTTCCCGTTTCGTAGCGACGCTTGGAGGGGAAAAAGCTGCAAAAATGGCTGAGAAAGGAGCCAGGAGGCCAAGGAGGCTGCCGTCACACCTCGGCACGCCGCAGGGAAAGTGCAAATGCCGCCCCGGGTCGAGGTGGGGTCTGTAAAAAGCAAGTTGTGTCACGGCGCGGCGCCTCGCCCGGCCCAGCTCCTCCCGAGCGCTCAGCCCCTGGCAGCAGGGACCCCGAGGGACCCCCCCCCGAGCGTTTCTGAACTGGAAATGGGGCGTCGGGGGGGGGGGGGTGGTTCCTGCCCTGCGTCGGAGCCGCTTTGTGCTGGGAAGGGGGCAGGTTGCGCTCGGGGCTGCGGAACGGGCGCTGGTTTTGCCAGGTGACGCCGTGCTCCGTCCCAACGTGAATCAGAAGTCACCGAGCGGCACTTCCTCAAACATCTGACGGTAAGGAGAGCCCTTCGGCTCCGGCACGCTTCCCCCAGCCCCGGTGTGCGCCCGAAAAGCAAAACCTAAGCCCCAGCGCTAGCCTCGGGCGCCGAAAACTTTGGTAAGGCGCCGGGGGAGCTAAGGTTGGGCTGTCCTTTGGGTTTCTTTTTTTGGTGTTTGCTCTGAGAATAGCACCAGGTGCTCTGGGCTGGAGCCGGGAAGGGTCGCTGGGTTTTGTGCGACGCGGTTTTTCTCTCCCTGCTGTCCAGCCGGGGGGAGGTTAATCCCATTCCCCGTGTTCGAGGCTGTGCCTGCTGCTCGGAGGCCCCGTTCTGCAGCGATTAGAGCAAACGGGCCCCCGTTATTGAGTATTTCCCGGTTCATAAAAGCACGGAGAGCTGAGGAACGGGTCTCTTCCATCTGTACCATGTGGGAACTGGCTTTAGGGTCGGTGGGAGCTGGTTTTAGGGACAGGAGACGAGGGCAGGCTGGTGCTGAGGGCTGGAGCCCATAGGAAGTAGGGCAGGGCGCTGGCTTTAAAATAGTCGCGAGCGCCGGGCCGTTTGCGATGAGGGGGGCTATTTAGGTAAATCCTGGGGTCCCGGTGGGGGCAGAGCCGCCCGCTGAGCTCAAGATATTCCCCCGAAACCTATATTTTGTCCCGGCTCCTTCCGGGCTCGGCTGCTTTTCCAGGTGTGGCGTTCCCCAGTGAGTCCCGTACTGGCCGTGCGGCGTGTTAGCGTCTCGGCTGGTGATGGAATTAGGGCTCATTAAGGAGTGGGAGCAAGGGAACAGACGACGTGAAGGCATCAGCGTTATCCTATAACGAAGGACTCGGGGCTGGGCTGGTGGTGCCGGGCAGGACGGTGTCCGCTGGTGGCTCGAGAGCGGAGATGGTCGTCTGGGCTGTGCTTATGGAGCAAAACCTCGCAAAAATTCATCGTGGGGCACAAGTTCAAAGCGTTTTCCCCACCCCAAGCTGATTCTGGTGGAAGCACAGTGATAAAACTCGTCTTAAATGGGGGATTCGGGCTAAATTTCCTGCGATCCCGAGCTTTCTCCCAGCAGCGTAGCTCCGGGAGGAGCCTCCAGTTCCCTCGCCTTGCCCTAGAAAATGCTCCCTCCTACGAGTCGCTGAGGAAACGGCTTTTGGAGCAGCAGGAAGACGTGATCCCGAATCCGAGGTCCTGGCTGTGGCACACCAAGGTGTCCCGGAGGAGGACCCCGAACACGGAGGACGGGCGTCGCTGCTCCGCTGATAACCGGGGGCTCGCACGCTCCCCGCTGGTGTCGCACGAAGCTCTACAGCAAGGCTTGAATTTATCTTTTAAGACATATTTTAACAGTCAGACTGACTTCAGAATGACTTTATGCCCGGCTCAACGTGTACCTAGCTCTGGTGGGAGCCTCGTTGGAGCTTGGAGAAGCCCATCCGTGGGGCTGCTTCCCCTGGGCTTGTGCCTGCGTCCAGTGTGGCCACTGGGACGACGCTAATTCCTGCAAATATCCAAGGCTGGGCTCAGCCCCTCGCGGTTTTGTTCTCTGTAGCTTTAGGGCTACAGGTTTTTTTTGGGGGGGGGGTTTCCCCTCGAAATGGGCTGCTCTGTGTCCGAACGGAGCTGGCGCACGCGATCGTGTCCCCTCGGGGTGGCTGGAACGGGGGGAGCCGGCACCCCCCGCGCTGCCGCAGGCGGCCGGGCTGAGGTTTACAGCTCCCAGCAGGTGGGGAATTTGCCTTTGCCACAAAGCCCCCGCTGTTCCTCTATTAATGATCTATTAGTGGAGCCGCTGTCAGCTCGCTAACCTTGTGAAAACAGGTGGCGAGTTTCCCTGCCTGCTGACATCTAGGAATCCCCTCTTGTCTCCTTGGGTGAGCTCGCCTCTTTTTTTTTTTTTTTTAAAGTCGCTGCAGCTGTTTGCTGGGGACCTCGGGCTTTTTTTCTCCTCCTCTTTTCTTTAATTTTTAATTTTAATTTTTTTTTTTTAACTCCAGCTTAGCCACGACCCCCTCGGGTCCCCCAGCGGAGCCGATGAGAGGAAGGTGCCAGCTCTGCGGTGTACGAACCCAGCGACTGGAAGGTCTGTAGGGATCGAGGGTCTCCAAGGACCCTTTTTTTTCTTTTCAGGCCGCTGTTGGGTGCTCTTTTTGCCACCCGAGGCGGCAGGGGGTGATGGGAGGAGCCCTTGGCTCGGGGCAGGTTGTCTCAATGACAATCCCAGGCAAATCCGCGTCGGCGTGCCGGTCATTAGGAGACGGACGGCGCGTCGGAGCACGGACCTCGGAAACCTGGTGAGCAAGCACAGCTCAAATTGTCCACCTTGATCCCAAGGAGGCCGCCGAAATAGGTCGAGCACGGGGCCTCCCAGAGGACAGGGGCTCGGCTCCCCCGACGGGGAAATCCCCCGGGATGAGCAGGGCCGGGTTTAAGTCGCCTCCGCTCCACTTAAATACTCCTGGCTTTAATCCCCGCCAGCTCCTCGGAGGTGTGTTGGAAACCTCCTTGAGTAGCCGCAGTTTACTTTGGCAAAAAGCACCTTCTTTTTTTTTTTCCCTTCCCAGCCCGATAACACTGTTTAGATGCCGTGTTTTGCCAGCGGAATAGTTGAAGGATAATTGCGCCCTATCTGATTATTTCGGACGTGGTGAGCACGGCTCCGAAGGGCAGCTGTAAGGCTTTACAAGCTTTGTGGCCTCCAAAACGCACACGTGGACGTGGATTTAGGTAGCTTTGATTATTTCCTAGCCTCTTGCCGTTGCACTTAGCTCTGCGGCAGCTTTGGACGTGGCTGGGTTATGCTCCTTTTGGCACACGCTAGGTTTGTGGGTTGTATTTCGATGCACAGGACTGGCACTTGGGGTTTTTTTTGGAATTTAATGCACCTGGCTCCTGCACAGCCCAAATGTGCCAGGTTCTAGTAAGTGAGAGGATGCACGGCCTCAAAATCTGGGTGTCACTCCTGGAATTACTGAAAGGCACGGCCTCAAAATTTGGGTGTCACTCCTGGAGCTACCGAAAGGCAGAGGCAGGTTTGCTGGTGGGAGCACTGTGGCTGATCGCTGTCTTGGTCTCGCTCGACTCCGGTACCGTGCTGACTCCTCCTGCTCTCTCCCCCTTCGAAGAAATCATTCGGCTTGGTAGGATTCGCCGTACAATGCAGGTATTTTTAGGGCACGTCGCTGTCCTATTTAAAAAAAAAAAAAAAAAAAAAACGTGCAAGGTAGGGAGCAGAGCGCGCTTTCTGAGCCAGGAGGCTGGCGTCAGCTCCAGCAGCACGCTCTGGCTAATTTTGGGTAAAACTTCGGAGCTACAAACTCCTGCAATTAATCCTTCGTGTGTAAAGACAGTGATATTTACTCGAATACAAGACCCTAATATTGAGGAGGAGGGGACCCAAAGCCCTGTGCCCCAGGTAGGGCTGTGCACCATGAGTTCACAGCAACGGCTCCTCCTTTGGAGAAGCAAAGTTCGTTTCTTGCTCCGTTTACGAGTGTTCAGGGCCTCAGAAAGATGCGGCTCTTACTCATAACGAAAAAGGAAGATCGCTGCCCTCGGAAGAGCAGAAAGAATATGCAAAAGTTTGGAGGAGGGCAGACGGAAACGGCACTAATGATTGCTCCTGGCTCTTGCTGCGTTTACGCAAGGAAGGTGTTTGCTTGACTTGGTGACTTCTGAGATACTAACACTATTTATGATAGCACAAACCGGCGTCAAGGGGACAAGTTGCTTATTTTTTCAGGTCCTCAGAGGCTGGAGGAGTGAATTATTGGCTCTGCTTCGTGGTGGCTTGGTTGCCGCGCTGCTCGTGTAGCCGGAGAGCAGCGCTGCTCCGACACAGCCGGCTCGGGACGCCCGCGCCAGCGCTGCTGCCGACTGAAAAATGACACAGATTATTTGTCAGGGCTCGGGCCAGGCTTTGAAAAATCGGTATCGAGCATACATCTGTTTCTGCAGGCTCTCGTGTAAACTTGCCCGGAGGCACCCTAGGGGAGGGAGAATTTCCTGCAAACCGGCTCGGGGATTCGTGCGGCAGAGACAACGCGGCGTGTTCTGGCCAGGAACCTGTATGGATTTCAAAAAATAGGGATTATTCTGTAGGAAATCAGTTTGTAATAAGTATTAGGACTACCAGCAAGTTTGAAACTGACTTATTTTAGCTTCTGAGCTTCAACCCGTCCTTGCTTTTGGGCTGGCCAAGCGTAAAAGCTGCATCCTTCCCGTTCCTTTGCTCTCTGAGTATCGCAACCACCTCTGCATCCTTCCCTGTTCTTTGTGAGTGTTGCAACGGGCCCCGATGCAGCGCTGATGCCCGAGATCCCGATCCTACGAAAAGCTGGCTGCCGCGACTTGAGGCTCCTGTAAAACCCGGCGGCTTCTGCAGGAGCTCGTGCCGTGGCTGGGTTCTGCTCGAGCGAAGCGGCCGCAGCATCGCCTGTCCGTCCACCGCCTGCCTCCAAGCCTTTGCTGGAGCTCCGCAGGATGCCGAAATTCCTGCGGGCACAAATCGAGGGAGCCCTGCCCCGTGCTGGACGGAGGAACGTGGGTTACCTGCGAACGGCAGGAGCGGCGGCTGATAAAAATACCACCGGGCTGCTTGCAGATGGAAGGAAAACGCCCCGCCTGCCCGCAGCCCGGCAGGAGGTGGTTTTGTCTCTCCGCTCAGCCCCCGTGCGGGGCTCTCGCCACCGATTTCTCCACCTCTGGCAGCGGGATCCGACCTTCTGGGTGCCGTGGCAGGCCGGCGCCTCTCGTCCCTGCTGAGCGCCAGCGAAATATTTCGGATGCCTCCCAGCACAGGTGGGGAGGGCGCAGGCACTGGGAGCTGTTCCTACCTTCCGCTGCGTGTCGGAGGCTGAGAGACGGCTTTTACGTGCGCTCAGCTTTGCCTGAGCTGCGCTGCCTGCCGCAGAATGCCCAAAATGTACTTTTTCTCCCCAAAGTACATCTGTAACCATCTGTTCGACTCGCTGGCTGTAAGACTCGTTTGACGAAGAGCGGGCGGAGAAGGTTATTGCGTGGAACGCCCTTCGGATGCGCTCCCACCCGTTTTGGGAGTTGCAGGGAAGTTTGCGTTGAACGTTTTTATTCTTGGGGGGATTTTCTGGACTCGAAGCCCGGCGGATGCACCCGGAAAGCCCGGCTGGAAAGGGAGCGCTTTGAGCACGTAGTGCTTGCTCCTTTTTCAGTAAGGATCTCGCCTTGCTCAGCCACTCCTCAGCATCTAAACAACAGCCCGAGGCTCTCCGTGGCTCTGCCCTGCTCTTCATGTAGGCGCAGGGGTGGCAGGACCCCCGTCCTCACCTCTCCGTCCCCTCTCGGAGGGCTGGCAGTGCCTCCCTGCTCCTTCTCTTGCAGCCGTGCCCCGCAGCAAGCGGAGCTGTTGCCGTCCTCTGACTTTTACTGAGCTCCTTCGAGCGCAGCCGACCTTTTAATCCGTTTTACTCCTCAAAAGTTCACTTCCACGGGAGCCCTCGGGCACGTGGCTCGCATGCGCCGTGCGTCCCGCTAGCGGGGCGAGAGTTGCGGGGCTTTTTTGGTAGCAAGCCGTGTTGGACGCCCTCGTAAAATAATAACCCAGACCTAAAATTTTAACTTTTTAACCCAGCCTGGACGCGGCGCGTGCAAAAGGCAGGCGGCACGGAGGGCGCAGCCCCCGAGAAGCTCGATGTTGGGAACGTTTTCTCTGCGATTTACCCGAATTAGCGCCCGCAGGCAGCACGTGGAAGGAGCCGGCCGTGGGGCTGAGTTTAGCACCCTGTGCCCTCCTGCAGCCCCGGCAGCCTGTCGCTGGCCGCGCCGCCGGTGTGCGAGACGAGGAATTGTTTTTTGCAGGTGGGAGCAGAAAGCAGTGAGGACGCTTCGAGGGTGCGAGGCTTCGGCTCGGCTCCTTGCCCCCGCCGCGTCCCCCGGCGAGGAGCCCTCCCGCTGCACCGAGGATAAAATTCAGACCTTAAAGAAAAAAAAAAAAAAAAAAGGAGCGGATATTTATGTCAGCTGCTTGCACCCGGTCGCCTAAAGCCCTTACACAAGTTATGCTGGCTAACAGGATTACTTGCTGGGACAACGCTAATGACTTAAGTCTGTGTCCTCGTCCCCGGCTGCGGGCGGGGAGCAGGCGCTGGGGGGTTCGGGCGGCTCCTGGGGCGGGGAGGATTTTTCCTGCAGCCCCTATGAAGCTTTTGAAGTGCTGGGCAGCCCCTGGACAGCCGGTTTGGGGACCCAAAAAGCCCTTTTTTGGGGGATAGGTCAGCAGGAAGCCTAGAAAATAGGCGGTGTGGAGTAATCCCATGTCTAACGCGATGTCTTTGCTGCGTGCGTGCGCTCCCAGGACGGTGCTGGTGTCTCCGGCCGCTCCGGAGCGGGGATTTCTCCCCAGACCCCTTCTCATGGCACTCCTGGATCCACGCTGCTTCCTTCCCGTGCTCCTCGTGGGAGCGGAGCCTCGCGAAGCCGGCGAGGGAACTTACATAAAAGTTCTTGGCTGCTCGCATCGGCGCGGCCCCGGGTTTTGTCTTGCGTAACTGCGCTCGCGGGGGCTACCAAGAAGAGGCGAGGCAGAGCAGTGCCAGCAGGCTTTTCGTGGCTCTCCTCTGAACTGTGCGACGGGCACCGCTGCTCTCGCGGTCTCACGCCTTTTTCTTTAGGCTGTCTGTCCCAGCGCCTGTCTGCACGGGTCTCTCTGCGCCCGGTGGCCACGTTTTAGGGTCCGGAAAGGCAGCGGCGGGGGACACCGAGCCGCACCGTTCCCGCTTCTCTCTTCCCTCCCTTCTAAACCGTTTGACCTTCAGATGCTCCCCGGCTTCCTTGGGAGTCAGCTGGCAGGCGCTCGGACAACTGCCCGCTCTGCAGAAGTATTTACGAGCCGTTCCCCAGGCGCTGCAGGCGGCGAGTCCCCGAACCCCCAGCACCCTTCCCTCCGAGTCCCATGGAAGTGCTTGCCCCCAGCTCCTCCACGTGCCCCCTTCCCCCTGCAGCCTCCCTCTGCAGTGCAAATCCAGAGAGAGTGGCGTGAATAATGCTAAATTCCCTGAAATGCGGAGGGGTTTTTTTTGGGAAAACGAAGAGGTCACTTCTTTTTTTTTTTTCCCCCCTTAGGCTGCAGAGGTGGGTAGGAGGGGCGGTAAGAGCTGCATCCAGCCCGCGTCGGTGCACGCGGGGGTCCTGCCAAAACCTCGTTAATTGGGGGCTGCTCGGCGTGGGCTCAGCTCTACAGAGCCCAGCTTCCAAAGCTCGGAGGAAGGAGGGCCACCGCCGCGTCCCCTTTCATCGCCTCCGCTCCCGTCCTCCGCTGTCCTACATTCGCCGTGTTTGAGAATTGATGTTCGGAGCAAAGGAGCTCTCGTGGCTCTCCGCTTTTTCTCTCTCTGCCCCCTGGGTTCCCGAGCTAAATAGCTGCTATGTTTGCATTTAAAAGAGACGGGCTGCGTGGCTCTTGGCCTGTTAAAATCCACGTGGCGTGGGGGTGTCTTTACCAGTGATGGGTAAGGGATAACTTCGTGTGTGTACCAGGTAAGGGATAACTTCATGCACCTATAAAATGGTTTTCTTCCCCTCCTGGCTCACAAATAAGCACCGATCAGATGATGGGAGGTGCAGAGGAGGCGGCAGGTTAAAAATTTGTTGCAAAATTGCTGCAAGGGGCTCCTTCGTTCCCCTTCCCTCTCCGGGGGATGCCCCGAGCTGATCTCCGTCCCCAGCCACACGTTGAGAGCTGGCTGACGGGCTCTTACTGGCAGCTCCTCGCCTCCTTTCCCAGCATCCAGGCCTTCCTGGAATTCATTGTGCAGCCAGCCACGCTGCAGCCCTTAGATATTATGCAAGGCTCATGTGTTCTCCTTTTTTCTGGCGGGTTAGCCAGGCCCGGGACGAGGTAGATGAGTAAGGCAGATGGTCCTCGCCTGCAGTGGTTATTTCTGCTCCGTGCGCTTCCTTTCTGCTGGGGGTTATCTTCTTGCAAGTAACACAATTGTCTGGCGTGAACATAATAATGCCTTTCAATGGGCTTTTTTCTACCTAGATGTCAAAACCAGGCAATGTGTTGCGGGCAGATAAGGCCCCGACTTGCCTCCAACGGGGGATTTCCTCGCGATTAACCCGCTGTTAAATTTGGGGTTAAGCTCCACGGAGCAGCCCGCACCGGGAGGTGAAGGCAGCTCCTCCACGGTGAAGATGTGCTGTGATTTTACTGGGAACTGGTGTGCTTTTTGCCGCCTTTCACCAATATTTGCGTGCGGTCCTGTTTTCCTGCAGCGTTCTGGCCGTGACTCTCCTTGCTGAGTTAGGAGGCAGCCTTGGTGCCCGCGGTTTCGGCGGCTGCAGATGGCATTTCGTCTGCGCACGGCGGCTTTTTAAGCGTGCCGAGGGTGGATTCGGTCTCTCTGGCAGCTCAGCTTCCCATCCTTCAGGATCCGAGAGCATAATTTCAGCGGGAGCGTGTTTCAGAGCGTGCGCTCGCCTCGAAGCTTGGAGCTGCAGCCTCCTGCTGCAAAGCCTGTGGCTCCTTCGCCCCCCCGACGAGCGCCGTCTTGCTAACGTGTTCCCTTCTGTTTGCAGCCGTCCCGTTCCCTCCCACGCAGCGGCTCACTCTGAAGGAGGTGTTCGAGGACGGCAAGCCTCGCCTCGACGTCCTGAAGAGCCACTTGGTAAAGGAAGGGCGCCTGGAAGAGGACGCGGCGCTCAAGATCATCAACGATGGGGCCGCCATCCTGCGGCACGAGAAGACGATGATCGAAGTGGAGGCTCCCATCACAGGTCAGAGAGCCTCCTGCCCGCCCGGGGAATGCGGGCTGCTCCCGGTAGCAGATTTTCAGCCCTCTTCCTTCCACCAGGGGAGGTTTTTAAATTGCCTTAGCTCGCGGAAGAGAGGATTTTTGCCGTGTACGTTTTGCACGAGCTGGGTGCGAGGCGGGGGTGGCTTGGGTCAGAGCACAGCCGTGCTCCTCGTTGCTGTCGTGACCTTTCTTTTTCTGTAACTCTGCCCCTCTTCTGTGCTCTTCTTCCCCCCGCAGTGTGCGGTGACATTCACGGGCAGTTTTTTGACCTGATGAAGCTCTTTGAAGTGGGAGGATCCCCCAACAACACCCGCTACCTCTTCCTGGGAGACTACGTGGACAGAGGCTACTTCAGTATAGAGGTGACAAACCAAAGCTGAACCGGGGGATGCTAGCGCTAAGCTAGCAGGTGCAGACCTAAAAGCTTACAAACTCGCAGGATTCAGCTTAGCAGGGGAAGAAAAAGCATTTTGCAACCGAGCCACTGCTTCCCCACTGTCCCCTGAAAGTATCCACCGCGTGGTGCCAGGGAACGGGGTCAGGAGGAAGGGGCAATGAATTTTGGGGGCTCACAGGCTTAGAGCAGAGGCGTTTAATGGTGCACCTTGCTGTGCTGTGCCTGTATGGCTGCCTGCCTCGTCCCCTGGCAGGTACGGGTGGTGGAACGTCACGCACCCCATTAGGGTTTTGCAGCTCGCTGGGGGACACTGGGAGCTGCTGGTCTTAAAGGGTAAAGGAATCGGGGGGTCCCCGTGGCTGCTGCTGGCTCACCAAAAAGCCACGAGTGACACAGGCAGGGAGGGAGAGCAGTTAGGAAATGCTGCAAACCCCAGAGCCCACTGGAAAAGCAGCACTTGTCCCAGTTGGAGGTGACGTCTGGGGACATGGTGGCACGAAAGACGTCAAACCGGGCGATGGAGCAAGGCGGGAGGAGCTGCGAAATCATTTCGGTTTCCCTTTGAAGAGGAAGGGTGCTACCACAGCGGGGCTGCGGCAGGGGAATTTTTCTGTACAGGACTCGTTCAGTTTTGGGGAGGAGCTCTCAAGGCCAAGGACGGAGGCAGGTCGTGCGAAGGCTTCCTTGAAGGATCCTGCAGAGGATTCGGGAGGGTCCCGCCGCCAGCTTGCGCTCCGGCAGCTCTCTGGCCCGGGCCCAGCCTTGTGCTCGGTGTGTTCCTAAACATTGACTGCGAGCCAAGGGGTGACAATGAGCTGTTTTCCGGGCTGCCCCGAAGGTGGGGTTGTGGCTGCTGGATTTCGGGTGGTGCTGGCAGGAGGAGCCCGGCAGCCTCTGGGGAGGAAGGGGACGAGCAGAGCCTTCGGCCGCGTGTCGAGGCGGCGTGGCTGCTGCAGGCTGGGAGTGCAGTTTGGGCGTATTTACGTGGAAAAGAGGATCATAGAAATTACGCTATTGCACAGCAACTTGTTCCGAGGTGAGAAGTGGAGTTTTTTGGTATTAAACCTTCAGGTGAGGCGTGCTGTACCTTCTGTCTGTGCATGAATGTACAGATCCCAGGTGATGGAGTGCTGCTCCCACTTCTGCTCTTCCCTTCGACTGACCAGACGTTGGGGATCTGCAGAAGTGGGCGCTGAGTTCGGGACCAGAGCCCTCGTCTCTATGTGCCCTGCTAGTACTGGGGACTTCCAGGGATGTGGATGAGTCTGGAGAGCAGATTCAGTGGGCAGAGGAGTTTGGTTTGTGGCTTTTCCCTCCCGAGGAGGAAGGCCTGAGGACTACAGCGAGCCCTCACCGCTCTGTGCTGAGTCCTGAGGCTGAGACACGGAGCCTGTGCAGAGCACCGTGGCGTTTTTGGGCTGAGAGCCTTGGGCCAGCCCATATCAGTAAGCCGTGAGCGTGCAGGTCTCCTTTCCTGCTGCTCTTGACCCTCCTCCTTCCCCTTTTCCCCTCGTGTCTGCAGAGAGAAAACCCCCGAGCGCTCTCCTAGCCCACAGAGATCGCATCGATCTCTCACGAATCAGGGTGGGCTTTGATTAGCACATGTGGGGGCTGATCCAAATGTCACCGATAAAGCAGGATCTAGAAGGCTTCACTCCCTTGTTCTTATTGATGTGTGCCTCTTCTTCCCACCTACTAGTGCCTGTGTGCTTTAAGAGGTTCCCACCTGGGTGTGCAGCAGCTGGCTCGGAGGATTTCTCCGAGCAAGGAGCCAGCAGCCCCTGACGTGAGACTTTGCTTCGTTTTTGGAAGATTTCTGCTCCCTAGCATGCAAAAACTTGGGGTGGCCGGAGCAGCTGGCCTCGCCAGCGCAGAGATGGATCTGACTTGGGGGTTTTGGTGGCTTTATGGTCGAGGTGACCGAGAGGCAGCCAGGTTTTCACCACGGGGAAGGTGCAGGGCACCAGCAGCACCCCTGTGTCACGGCACCAACTTGGGCACCCGTGTGCTGATAATCACGACCTTTTAACTGAGCGAAATGGGAGGTAATTGTGTAATTGCATCCTGATGCAGGCAATCAGGAAACGAGATACAAAACTAGGGGCCGAGGAGGCGTTAAGGCAAACTGTGCTGCGTGTGAGCAGCCCAGGTAACCCTTGGGAGCCCTCCCCGGTGCTCTGTTGGGTTGTCAAGCTAAAAACTGCTCCTTTTACCTCAGATAACACCTTTAAAACCCCTGAAAGCCTCCGTTCGTCAGCTCAGCTGGACGCCTTCAACAAATTATTTCTGGGCTTCTGGCTTAGGGGGATTCTCACTTAGAAACATTCGTTCCCAGTGAGCGTAATGAGGCCGTGAAGAGTGCGGGGTTTTATTTTTTGGGTCTCTCTCCTGTTCAGTTGCTGTTTTTCAGAAGCAGGTAAAAGCCTGGCGAGACAGCTGCCAGGTTTGTTTGGAGTTAATCCACGGACTCAAACGAGGGGACTGACAGGCAGCGAGGAAACGGGGCTAAATATTTCCATTTTGGGATGCTGATGAGCCAGCATCCCGATGGAGGATTCCCTCCCCAGTCTGCGAGGGGGCAAGGTGCTTCCTTCCGAGCACGCGTGCATTGCTGGGCCTCCAGCTGCATCTCCCAGCCCTTACGCAGGAAGGATAACGTTAGTCAGCGGCCACCCTGATCTGTGAAGCTGGACCTGCCAGGCTACAATGACTATAATTGTTTTATTAATTATCAAGCTATTATACCAGGAATATGATCTATGGAAGGAGCGTGTTAAGGACAGAGTGATAATGGGATACACCGCTGCCAGATCAGCTTCCAACTCCACCAACAATGGGGCACGTTATCGCTGGCTAATTAGGAATTGCACGTGCCGTGATTTTGCCAGGCTCGAATGCAGTTTTACCCAGAATAATTAGATACGAAATAAAAAGGTCCAGCCGGTGCTGTAAACCTGACGTTAGCCCCGATGGCTTCGCTCGCCTCGAGGGGTGCTGCGGGCAGGGAGGCAGCGCTGGGTCCCTCCTGCGCTGATGCTGAGCTGGGGAGGGGAGGGGATGGGATGGGATTACCCACGGAGTCTTGGAAGTCTGGGAAGGCTGTTGGGTGTCCTGAGCCCATCCTCACGCTGCTAGCACCTTTCTGCCTGTCCGTCCCCGCGTTTCAGCCCGTGGAATCGCTGCAGGCCATGGGCAGCCGCCGCCGTGCCGCAGCCTTTGGCTCTGTGGTTTGGTCGCTGCCTGCCCAGGAAGAGCCGTGGTGTCGAGCTTAATTTTAAAACACTTGGAATCCGGTCTTAAATAACTCTTCTGCAAGTTGCTGACCTGCTGTACACCCCAAATGCGCCTCTTTATTGATGGAGCGTCTTTCTTGCTTCGCTTCGAAGCAGTGGAGCCGGGGCCGGCTGCTTTCCCCAATGCTTTGCCAGTCTTTTGTTTCAGTTACAGCGATTTTCATTTCCCAGTTCTTAAGCTAGCTCAGAAACGTGACACTAAGGCTGCAGGCACGGGAGGCTGAAGCTTTAAGTCACAGAATAATTAGAAATGTTTTTGTTGGGGGCACTCGTCCTGTTAGTGGATGTAATGAAGCATTATTTTTGCTGGCCCTGACTGCAGCTTACATTACCTGCCACTGTCTCTGGCCCCATTTCTGCTCAGATTTAAAATTCAGGTGTTGTTATCAGTCTTTTTCTGTGGGGTTGAGCTGTGTTGGATGCAGATGGGTGCTCTGCAGCTCCTTGGGATCCCTGCGTGTCATTGGAATGACTAATTTAGAGCTTACCTTGGGTATCACGGTATTAAAACACTGAGCCCCCAAGGTATCAGTGGTGGAAACCAACCCAAAATGAGTTTATTTTGCTTCTGGAGGCTGTTCCCATGCTGCAGCTGCTCCTGGAGATGTGCACACCGGATCGGCGATGTTTTACGGGTCCAGCACTCCCCTCCTCCGTGGAGCCTCCGCCGTGAAATATTTCGGGGCCCCTGCTCCAAAAGCTCGTTTCGGTGCGGCTTCGTTTGGCACGACCTCTTTACAGGTGTCACGGCTCGGAGAGGGGATGTGGGAAGCCCTCTTCAAAGCCAAAAAGGTTTTACCGAGCTTTTTTTTTTTGGCTAGGGTTTTCCTGTTTTGAACTTGAACTTCACATGACTGTAGCGTAAGCAGAAAAACAGAGGGGGGGGGGGGGAGAGCCGGCGAGGAAGATGAAGTTGATTTTTTTTTTCCTGATGCTGAAAGCTGTTGAGGAAAGGGCCAGCAGGACGGCTGGCTGCTCTCCGTGATGGTCTCCGCTTTCGATGGCAGCGGGACATCCGTGCTGCAGCTGGCTTGGCTTTGCTGCTCCGCAAACGGGTGCCGCTCGCTTGGGTCCGTGCTGGGAGGAAAAGCTGCCCCCACCCAGCCCAGCGCCGCTTTCAGCCGAATGCGACCTCATTTGTCACTTCTCCAGCTCGGGCCTAATATAGAGAAATGCTCAGGGTGGCTTTTCCCCCCCGCTGGTGAGGTTGGCCAAGATAAGATCTGCTGCCGATTATGGAGCTGGGTTTCTATCAGGGTTCCACTCCGAATGCAGCCTGTTGGGTGTCTTCCCAGAAACACTTACTGAAGTCCACGGATGATTAGTACCCTATAAAAGGTTTTCATTACCCGCCATCTCCTCCTTCCCTCTCTTGCAGTGTGTGCTGTATTTATGGAGTTTAAAGATAAATCATCCCAAAACGTTGTTCCTCCTTCGAGGAAACCACGAGTGCAGGCACCTCACAGAATACTTCACCTTTAAACAAGAGTGTAAGTATCCCCTGTGTAAGGATTTAAATCTATTAATGTCTTGCGACCAGGTGTGGGGGGCTTATTTTGGGGTGGGGGGCGGCCACGAGTGATATCAGGTAGGTCTGGAGCTGTAAAAAACAGCTGTCGTCTTATCCTGCGTAGGCAGCATTTCTCCTGTTTCAGCTCCTGCTAAAAACCAAAGAAATTTTTAAGTCCCATGAAGTTCTGGGTGCGTGTTGATGCAGCCTTCTGGCTGCAAAGAACAACGCTGGATGGAGGAAACGAGCACATCTTCCCTGCCTTGATGCGGCTGCATGCATCCCCCTCCCTGACTTCCAGCCCCAGCACTATATAATTACTGCCAAATGACTTTCAGCTCCAGATTGTGCAGCTGGGATCGGTGATTACAATTGGAAGCAAATAAAGGATTTGTTCCTCAGTGTTTGCACTGGGGAGAATCATTACCTTTAAGATGATTTTACTGGAGTTAAAGATAGTTTCGGGCTGCGTTTACATATTTTTAAACTATGGCTGATGAGAGGCTGGGGAATGACCCCTCTCCCCCGAGGCTGATGGTCATTATAATAATAAAGCAATAATCACAGAGGTCTGCAGCAGCAATGTGCAGCTCTTTGCTAGGGAACAGTTGCTCAAGACCCAACCTCGAGGAATAGTTACGGGCAAGGCACAAGCCCAAGCTTCGTCCCTGCGGCTCGGGATGCTGCTGGACAGGGTAAGGCCGAGAGGTACTGAAATAATGAGGTCTGTTTGCCCAGAAATGAGCTGGAAAACGTCTGCCAGCTCTCTGCTGGATGCCGTAGTCATCAGGTGGTGGGAGATGAGCTCCTGTCAAGCTGGGCTCGATTCAAACCAGGGAGCCAAAGGTGCTGGTTTTTCCCCTCCTTTGGAAAGCAGCAGATACTGCCTTTCCCCCTTCCTGTATCGTAGCCTGCAGCTGAATAAACCTGTAAGTATCTCTGTAAAGCTGTTGAAAGGTGAACTTGCCATTCACGCAGGTTTGGATTTAGACAAAAACGTGTTTTATAGCATTAAAGGGGTTTTCTCAAAGGTCTGGCTGTGTTAACACACTGCTGCCTTGCAAGACACGCACCTGACGTGCAGTGATCCTGTCCTCTGCTCTAATGGGAGGCATGGAGAGACGTTCCTGAATGTACTTGGAGGCTTGCTGTAAAAGCTGAGCTGCTTTTGGAAAGAAAAATGATTTTGTTAGCATCCCAAGTTTCTATCACAGTGGCACCCGTCGAGCTTCTTTTCTGTGTTAGTCTTAGTGCGGGTGCTCTAGAAAACAGCTCGAAGAGAGATTAATATTCCTGACCGTGTCCAGATTTGGAGCCTTTTTATCTTCGTGCCCAATAAGCATTTTCCTAAGGCAGCGTTTTCACCAATGCACGGGTGCAAAGTTTGACTTGCAGGGTCACAGCCGTGGAGTTCCCACATCACCTTGGGTACGAGGCTCCCTGAACTTATTTATCAGCGCTTCAGCTGATCAAAGCTTTCCTTACTGCTTCTTACATCGTGTGGGTTGGGATGCATGAATGACTCCCTGAAAAAGGAGGAAAAAAAAATAGAAAGCTCTGCTTTCAACCTGAGCAGTCTTTGTTGTGCAAATTAATTCAGTTTTTGCCTCTCTTCCTCCTCATGCCCCCACCCCAACAGGTCGAATCAAGTATTCGGAGCGAGTGTACGATGCGTGCATGGATACCTTTGACTGTCTTCCTCTTGCTGCCCTCTTAAACCAGCAATTTCTGTGTGTTCACGGAGGACTGTCTCCAGAAATCACGTGTCTAGATGACATTAGGAAAGTAAGTAATCTTCATGACCTTTTCACATTTTTGGGGTATGTTGGGTATCCCGACTGGGGTTCAGCTCCTTCTTGCAGCCTGTTTGCTGCTTCTGGTTTGCACACATGGTAAAACTCTGGCTTTTTGGAGTGGTTAGGAGGGGGGAGCATAGCTTAGGATTAATGGTGACCACACCATTAATGGCAGGCTCGTTTCACATCTGGGCTTGCAGGTTGAGGCTCCTGTGCTCTGCATATTCACGCTGCGACTCTCTTCTGGAGCTTCTGGTGTGGTCAGAGGAGGCTTAATCCTCGGGTGAAATAACCACAGGTCTAACCTAGAGGCCGTCTCCAAGCCGCAGGGTTATCAGCCCGTGTATGCTGTCCTGACGTTGTCCACGTTTTTCAGTTAGACAGGTTTAAGGAGCCTCCAGCCTTCGGCCCGATGTGCGACCTGCTCTGGTCCGATCCGTCGGAAGATTACGGCAACGAGAAGACAGTGGAGCATTTCGCCCACAACACCGTTCGAGGCTGCTCCTATTTCTACAGGTAAGCGGTGTTTTAGGGGACTGATAGACTGGAGGGTTTTCTTTCCTTACCCTGAAGTGTATGGGGAGATGAATTGCTATTCAGATCACTCCGTGGGACTTCACAGCGTTGCCTGGCTCTGGAACAGTCTTCTGTTGGCTCTAATTGACAAAATCTTGTTCCCTCCTGTAATGTTGAGCTCTCTTTGGATCCGTTGCTCTATGAAATTGTGATATCGGACAGCAGAGATGCTCCTGCTTGTTGGCAGCCTGCCCTTTTGAGTGGTTTTCAGGCACTGGACAGTACCAGGAGCTCTAGGAAATAATCCTTTCCTGTCTAAAGGAGGAGCATTTGTGCTGACAGACCACTTGTAGCCTGGCTGATAGGGAGGATTTGGCACCAGGGGTCTGTTCAACAGAATGCTTCGCAATTCATTTTTGAGTGATGCAATACATACTGGCCTCGTTTGGGGATGCTGGGCACAAACTGAGCAGATGCTGAAAGTGGTCGGTTCCTGAAACCAAGACCTTGGGCGCTACCTGTTCTCTTTGCTACGTGCTAACGTATGTTTTTGTTTTCCAGTTACCCTGCAGTTTGTGATTTTTTGCAGAACAATAGTTTGTTATCTGTGATCCGAGCTCACGAAGCCCAGGACGCTGGGTAAGTGCCACCGAGCAGCCTCCCTCTGCCTTCCTGCCACCCGTACGGAGCAGGAGCGGTGTGTTTAACGCTTGACCTGCTTTTCAGGTACCGAATGTACAGGAAGAGCCAGACAACAGGCTTTCCGTCGTTAATCACAATCTTCTCTGCACCAAATTACCTAGATGTCTATAACAACAAGGGTAAGGCTGGCAGGGCCAGGGCTGTGCTGCTGTTGGGCTGTCAGTACTGGCGTCGCGCTCCCAGGAAATCCCTCTCCATCTTCCGTGGCCGCTCTGCCCGCTCCTCTGCTTGCATTTGCATGCATGAAATGAAAAAAAGAGCTTTCTGTGCTAACCCGATGGCAGCTGGGGAGCTGGAAGTGGCTGGCTTCTCTGACTCAAAGATCTCAGACGTTACTGTGGCAATTAACTGTCAAGTTAGAGAGCCTAGAATAATGCTCTCGTTTCCAGCCACATGACAACTGAGCACTCTTGATGAACGCTGCCATAAAAGAGAAGCTGCTTGTACAGGCAAGCTTTAACTTCCCCGTTCCCCTGCTACCATATACGTACTATGGGGAACTTCCCTAAAATGTATTTTTACCCCTCGCTTTGGATCTTGGCTCTGTGCACACCACTTCTGCATCACTTTTAACGCCGTAGTTAAATTCACCTTCATTATTATTATGAGCTTTTGTGAAACAATAGACCATCCGAAAAATACTGCTTAAACGCTCTGGTTTTGGATATCTGGTAGTTTGATTCTGCATGAGTGCGACCTCTTGTTGCTGTTGATAATGAAGTTTAATTAGCGGAGGTACAACTCCCTGAGGCTGACAGCTCCTTTGGGCTTGTGTTGTGTCTCCTTGCTCTCTCCTAGCTGCTGTACTGAAATACGAAAACAACGTCATGAACATAAGGCAGTTCAACTGTTCCCCTCATCCGTACTGGCTTCCAAACTTCATGGATGTCTTCACATGGTCTCTGCCTTTTGTGGGAGAGAAGGGTGAGTGCTGTTTGGATTGATTTTTGGAGTTGCCCAGGGACTGGTCGTAGTTCAAACCCCGAGTATGCGAAACCTGTCCCACGAGCTGCTGAATGTGTTGGGACGGTGTCGTAACTTGTTATAGCAGATACCACTGGGAAAAGTGCTCAGGTTCAAGGAGAGCCGCGTGTTACTGGCTGAAGCTTTAAAATAATTGTCAATGCCTGCTTTAGAAAGCTTTTTCCAACAAAACAGTCCCTTCTTCCTAATTCTGCCTGGCCGACGGAGCCGGTCTCGGTTGGTATAGCCCTGCCTCGGGATTTGGAGACGTTTCCCTCGCTCCTCGTGTGCAGCAGAGGAATGAAAATCTCCCGCTGGCTGGTGGCCAGAAAGGAAGCATTCACTTGAATGTAAAGGCTTATTTCATTTTGAAGGAGGTGAGGCTGCTTAAAATACATCCAAGACTTCGCCTCGCTTTCTCAGCGAAGGAGTCTTTACACCTCCTGGCGGGTTTTAAATTCCGCACCAGAGCTGTGGGTTTTGAGGACAACTTTAAAGGTCCGAGCCAAAGGATTTTTGACTTTGAGGGAGCCGAGGGTTGAATTCCCCGCAGACCTGAGGCTCTCGGAGCCAGGTGGCGAGCTGTGCAGGTTTGGGGTGGGGAGGCAGCGATGCTGGCACCCTGCTCCCCACGGCTGCTTCATCTGTGCTGTGCTTGGACCGCGTCCACCTCCTTGGCAGAAGGTGCAGAGTATGTCGTCTGCTCTGGGTACTGCTGCGAGGCACCAGCAGCGAGCAGCTAAAAAAGTGTCTCTGGGCTCCCACTTCCAGAGTAAAAATGACCTTGAAATCGTTCCTTTGTCCGGCTTGTCCTCCGAATCCCTCCGCCTGCCAAGCGCGCGCACCAGGCCTCTCTAATCTTCCTGTCTGTGCTTCTTGCAGTCACAGAAATGCTCGTTAACATCCTCAACATATGCTCCGATGATGAGTTGATTTCAGATGGCGATGAGACATTGGAAGGTAAAAAAAAAACAACAAAAAAAAACTCTGCTACGACTGAGCTGGTAACAGAGGGGGGGGTGACAGTGGGGACGGGTCTGGGATGCTAGCTCGAGAGTGCTCAGCAGCTGCCCTGCCAGGGGCTCCAGATCCTTTTTGGCCAGCCCTTGTGCAGCCATGGTTAGGAAACATTTTTATTTTTCTCCCTTTGCTGCTCAGTCACAGCGAAATTGAGTTATATGCCCTGTGACAGACACTTCTTGCCAGCTCCTCTGGAGAACGGTTTCCTGCTCCTTGCAGAGACTGCTTCCCGAGTTGTTATTTTTTTCCCCCGAATCTAAATTTGCTACAGCAGAACATCCACCCAGTCTGCTCATCTGTTGCGCCAAACTCCTCTGAAGTGGCTCCTCCTGTCAGCCCAGAAATGTAGATCACAGCTTTCGGCCCTGGTTTTGAGCTGTGCACGAAAAGGGAAGAAGTCACAGTGCTGGTTGCAGTTTGTGTCGGGGGGTGGCGAGCAGCAGGGACGCCAGTGGGGACATCGTGGGGGTCTCGGGGGGGCTGCTGGCACAGATCTGCGCAGGGCGGAGTAAAATCAGTCCCGCAGGGCAGCAGAACACCACGGTGCTCTAAAAAGGTGCCGCTTCGGCCGACAGGTTGACTTTAACCCGCTTCTCCCATTTGCATTTCGTTTTTTGTTTTTGTTTTTTTTTCTTTCTCCCTCCCATGAAAATTAAATTTGTTTCTTCTATCTCTGTCTTCATCTACTTGTTTCTTGGTGTCTCCTCTCCCTGAAGATCACTACATTTCAAGCTATCAGAAAGGTACCCAGCTAGAATTTGCTACCGGCTTAATTTTCACTGCCTGTGCCACCAGATTCCTTGGAGTGGATTTGAATAGCTGACTAGTTGGGCAGTCTCTTCATCCCCCTTTCAGTTTTAACATAAGCGCCGTGTGTTTTTTAACCCTTCTGCGTTCCTCCAGGAACTCGAGAAACGGGGTCACGTTTCTATCTGACTTCTGAATGCAGCCACCTAGTGCATGGCTGAGCCATCGGTGCATGTTAGACCTCCGGTTTGGCTTGTCCTGTCCTGATGTGTACTTGGGCCATGTGAAGAATCTCAGCCGAGAGGAGATGTATTTTGTTACCTCGTTTACGTTGGTTTTTGTTTGTTTCCAGTTACCCTCCGTGCTTTTCTCCCACGTTTGGTCTGTGTAGGGGGAAGGGGAGCTCACCTCTCTCACTCTGTGTGTGCGCGGGGCTCCGGCCAGCCCCTCACTGCGTGCCTTGGATGCCAGAGCTGGTGCTTGCGTGACACTCCTCCCCGCGGCGAGCACAGCCCCGGTGTTCTGCAGTGTCCATCAGCAGTCAGACCCGGCCGTGTTCTGCCTTGCAAACCCGTGTCTACGTGGCTGAGTCATTTGTGTTACATCCTGTGTAGTGTGAGCGAACCTGGTGAGCTTCCAACGACGCCTGTCCGAGCTGTTCCCTTTGGTGGTTCTACTCTTTAGACCTCTGAGTCCGTGTGTCATCTTGTCGGTGTTGCCCTCCTCACTGCCATCCTGACCGCCAGCCTCGGCGCTGTTCTCTCGAGAGCCTAGCTGTGAAATCTGTAAACCGTGGTTTTCTTTTCCTGGAGTCAGACAGGGGCTTCATGCTGACATTGCCTGCGCCTCCGAGGCAGGACGGGAAACCTTAAACATGCCGGTGGTGTTTTGTTGTTTTGTTTTTTTTTCTCCCGAAGGTGGGACAACAGTCCGTAAAGAGATCATCAGGAATAAGATTAGAGCCATTGGGAAGATGGCACGTGTCTTCTCGGTCCTTCGGTAAGGACGCAGCACGGTGTGCGGTGTCGAGTTCTGTCTTGCTCTGGGTCCCCGGGGACGTTTGTCGGTGCTCGCGTGTTCCAGGCTGCTGCTTTAGGGCAGGTGGCAGAGGCTCGAGGTGCCGGTTTCTCTGCCCGGCTCCATGCTCCGGGCGCTCTGAGGCTTCCAAAAACCTTGGATGAGTTGTGCGTGGCCCTCGCGGGGCTGGGATGCGTTCGCTGCGCTGTAGCTCTGCGGCGTGGCGGCGGAGGAGGTAGAGGTGCCGCGTTCAGGAGGCAGGGTCGTGCTCGGCACCAAACATCAGCTCCCCCCTACTTCAGCTCTCGGGGCGCTCCCCACTCCTTGCATGGACCTGTCTGAGCCCTGTGTTAATCTCTCAGTAACCGGCTCTGTTTTTCATTTGCAGAGAGGAAAGCGAGAGCGTGCTGACCCTCAAAGGCCTGACTCCCACAGGTACCCTGCCCCTGGGAGTGCTCTCAGGGGGGAGGCAGACCCTGCAGACCGGTGAGTACGAGCCGTCCCGCCCCGTGCAGCACAACACCCAGCCTGTAGCTCTGCATCTGGCCCCCGGCTGTCCTGGAAACTGCTCCATCGGTTTCCATAGGCATACTTGAGGGTCCCGGGGGACCCGAGAGATGGTTCAGGCCCCCGGGGAGGAAGGATTCCCAGGCAGAAAGCAGCAGCGTAGGTGGGGATGTGGAGAGCCTTCCAGCCTGTCCCCGTGCACCCTGGAGGAGGGGAATACGAGGAAGAACAGCCAGCAAACAGCACCCGGCCCAGAGCACGCCTATTTCTTTTTTTTTTGTATGTTTCTGCAACAATCATCAGTCATTTCCCTTCTAACCCTGCCTCATCGGCATCCTCTGCTTCAGCTCGCTGCTGCTGTGTGACAGCGTACATCTGAGCGTAGCGACAAAAAACACGCCTGCTCGTTTGTCCTTCGTTAACTAACCCCTCCTGGTCGGGACCCAATGAAATCCTGCATCCCGTCAGAGGAAGCTGAGGTTTAGCCCAAGCATCCAGACCCTCCGGGCCTCTGATGTTTCCTATTAAGACTTCTTTAGGCCCCGTGGTTCTGAGCTGCTTTGGGAGGTTTTCTGTGCTCGCTGGCTTTCTTTGCTCCCTCCCTCGCCAGCCCTCTGTGCCGAGAGCCTGGCCAGTGGTCAGGGAGCGAGTTATCGCACCGACACGTGTCCCCGGAGGGAATCCTGTAATCTAGAGGCTTTTAATCCTTTCCTGCTGCCAGCCTTTGAATGCTGGCACCGAAGCAGCCCGCTTTCCCCCTTCCGACCGGCGCTGGGTGATTTCCTGAGGGCTCAGGAGAGCGCTTGTTCCGGGATCGCCTCCATTAAATAGTTTGCAAGGGAGGAACGTGTCAGTGCCGCTCCTGGGGGCGGAGAGGATGCGGCGTCGCTCCCAGACTCCCGGCTTTCTTTGCCCGCAGAGGAGTGTGAAACTCTTTCATTCTATAGCAGCCGCGATGGTTTGTCGCCCCGCTCCTGCTGCAGGCGGGGGAACGGCGGTGGGAAGCCGCAGCTCGGCTCGAGGCGGTGCAGCCTTGAGCTGCCCTGGGATCTCTGCACCGCCTAAAGGGGCTCGAGGGGGCTCCAGCCCCCCCTTCCCTGCCCCTCTCCCCATGGGATCCCTTTCTCTCTCCCCTCCCAGTTCCGCACATCCCTCCGGTTAGCTGCATCGGGGTCTCTCCTTCCCTCCCTCCTTCCCTCCTGCCAGCCTCCGGCAGCACGGCCTGGCAGAACCAGCTGAATCGAAGCAAGCTGCCAAATCTGGAGCAAAGATGTTGGGCTGCCGCTTCCTTCCTCCTCCTCCTTTTCAGCCTCTCGAGGACCGCGTGGCCGTTGCGTTGCGGCCAGCGCCAAACCGGCAGCGTTTGGGGGCTGAAAGGGGGGGGATCTGGTCAAGGAAAAGAAATGCCTGCTCCCAGATGTCGAGGCAGGGGCTCGACCCAAACCTCCTCAGCCTGCAGCAGCCCCGGCGAGGGGGGATAGAGGGGGATATTGCTCAGCTCGGTGGTGCCGTGTTGCTTGGGGACACTTCGGGGGGTGGAGATGGAGCCCAAGTGGATTTGAAGCATCGGCCGAGTTTTGGTGGTGTAATTCAGGCCAGCTCCCTGCTTCTGCCTTCCTTCCCCTGGGGTTTATCCCCATGCTGACACCGAGGGAGCCCCCTCTCTGCCCCCAGCTCCTGTCCCCTTCCTTCTCCGCCGCTCAGTTTCGGCTGCCTCCACCGGGGGTGGGTGGCTGCGGGCTCTGCACCCGCGGCGCTGATGTCGGATCACTCACTGTCACTCTTTTTTTCTGTCTCCATTTTTGCATGCCACTGTTCTTCTGTATTGCAGCCACAGTAGAAGCGGTAGAGGCACGGGAAGGTATGGCTGGAACCCGGCGAGAGACTCGAATCATCTCCGTGTGTGTGCGCGCGCTGATTTTAAAGAGCTTTGTCGGCCTCGTGGACGCTTTTTACTCTTGCATCACCAGAAGGGAGGGAGGACGGGTTTCTGCTGGGAGGCACAAAGCGCGCAGCGGGCTGGGGCAGGGCTATTTTAGCCTTCATGCACGTAGTCACCGAGCCCACCCTGTCCCCCGTGTGCCCTGGTGTCTCGAGACCTCGGTGCCGGGGTCCCGCGACCTCGTGGCTGAGCCCACACCCGCCGGAAAACTCAATCCCACGACGTCTTGGCCAAAATCCTTAGGGTCGAGCGGGTCGCTGGTGTAATTTTTGCCTTCCCCCAAGTGGGCCAAGATGCTCTCGGGGTGGAGGAGCAATTTTTTCCCCGCTGTTCTTGCGGAAATAACGGCTTAGTCAGCTTTCTGCCCGGGGAGGTTCTCTCCTCCGTAGCTCCGTTCAGCACCGATGAATGGGGCCACGCATCTGCGGCTGGGTTGCCAGAGGAAGTTTGTTTGCAAACCAGCCAAGTCCTTGTAGAACGATTTGGCTCAAAACCCCTTTTTCTTCCCCGCTCTATAAGTTGAGCGTTTGGCCTGTGTCATCGCCGCGAGGGTCCCGGGCTCCGCCTCGTGGCGTGCACGCCCGCCCCCGGGGGGGATTTCGTCGCCCGGGTGCCTCCTGGTCATGCAAGAAGCACTGCGCTCGTGATCCGAGGACTGTTTCTGTGGTCTTGCAGCGTGTGGTTTGTGCTGGAGTTAAAGCCTTGCGGTGGTGTCTTTGTTGGTTTGGTGTTTGTTGTTTTTGTTTTTGGTTTTTTTTTTTTTAGCATCGTGTTTTTTCAGCTTTGAAAGTTCCCTGACATTTCGCCGTCCGGGGCCGTTGAGCACTTGTCTGGTCTTTGAATTCCTTCTCCTAAAAGAGATGCCACCAGGGAGCAGAGCCAGGCCCCGCTGACCCCCTGGCGGTGCTGGTGGCCCGGTTTGCATCCCAAACTGGGGGACTGGGCGATGCCCGACCCAGGGTCCCAGACACGTGCTTTCCGTCGCCCCGGCGGTGCTCTGTGCGTCTTGCCGTGTGCTGCGGGGCTCCCCCCGGGGATCCGTGCCTCGTCCTTCTAACTCCCCTCTCTCCACCCCTTCCCTCCGCAGCCATCCGTGGATTTTCGCCCCAGCACAAGATCCGCAGCTTCGAGGAAGCCCGAGGGCTCGATCGCATCAACGAGCGCATGCCGCCGCGCAAAGATTCAATGCACTCGGACGGGCCGGTGAACTTGGTAACCTCAACAAACTCTGCGGACAAGAACGGCACAGGGAAGAAAGCCCAGTAACGGTCCGAGCGCCCGGTCTGCACCACTAAAGGATCCAAAACTTAATGAATTTTATTTATTTATTATTGGGGTGGGGTGGGGGCAGGGGAGAAACCAACTTCACCTGGAGGCACGTTCATAATCCAGTTTGCATCCATTCTGTAAGAAAGGTGACCATTTTGTAATTTTTTTATTTATGTTCGATATATAAAAAAAAAAGTCCATCTTTTTTTTTTTTTTTTTAATTTAGAAACCAATCTAACTGCTAGCGCATATTCCCAAGTGTTGTGCTGTACAGCTGACCTCTCCTCCGTGGGAGGCAAACCTCGGCGGGGGGATTAAACCGAAACAAAACCAGTCCCAGGCAACTTGGGTCGTCCCCTTTGGTACAATTCTCAGTTAGCCTGTGCTTTCCAAAGCAGGTCCTTTTAAAATAGGGTTGGTTTGGTTTTTCTTTCTCTTTTTTTTTTTTGTTCACGGCTGTCTTCTTCCCAGAGTTTGCTGTTGTTTTCTTCGGCTTCTTGCCCACCTGCATCTGCTGCTCGAGCCAGCGATCCCTCCGGAGGCGCGTTGCGTGCTGCGGTGAGCGGCTCAGGTCCGGCCCCGTGCTTCAGAGGTGACCTCCCAGTGCGTGCTCCCGATCAGCTTGAAGGCCTCGGGGTGTCTCGTAGCAGCCGGGGCACCTTTCCCTTCGGTAATTCGGTTTTATTCCAGCGGAGCCCAAAGCAAAAAGCAGCCTCTGGTTAGGATCGGGGGAAGGGGGGGGCAGGCGCGTCCTTCCGAGCCTTGGCCCTCGGGACCCCGCGTGGCTGCGGTCCCTTTGGGAACCCTCTGATTCACGGCAGAGGAATTATCTTCGGGAAACATGCGTGGCCTCAATTTTTATGGGAAAAGAGGGTGATTTTTGACTCGTGGATGGAAAGGCCCCTCTGCTGCCACCAGCACGTACCGCGGGGCCAGCGGCGCGCTCCCCCCCCCCCGAAAGCCAGAATCCCTCCTGGCCACCCCACATGAATTTTTTGGGGGTCCTTCACCCGCTGCGGTGCTCGGAAGGCGATGGGGACTCGGGGAAGGCTGGGCCATGGTGCTGCTTGTTTCTGTGCAGGGATGTGACGTCTTAGCCAGAGAGGCTTTGCAGGAAGCGTGTCCCCCTCCCTCGGCTGCGGTGCAGGGAGGGTTTGGTGGTAGGTAGAGGAACCCAGGGGGTCCGGGCAGAGGTTTCGGGGGGCTCTTTGTGCTGGAGAGGCCCCCCCCCCGGCGAAAGGAGGGCTGTGGGAGAACGAGAAGGGTTTGCAAACCCTTGCAGAGGGTTTAGAGGCTTGGCTCTGTTAGCAGAGCCTCGTTCTTTCGCTTAAACTTTGACCTGAAGCAAGTGTTGGGAAAGGGTTTTGCAAGACGCCGTTGGGTCACTCCCTTCCCCGCGTGCCACTCGAGCTGCAGCAGCTTTCGGGAGCGAATCCCCTGCCAGCTTTCACTTCTCTTCCAACTTCTCTGCCTCTTGTGCTTTCCCCGAGCACGGGCAGCAGGTGAGTGGGCTGTGCCTCCGGCAGGGGCTCTTCGCCAGCCCCTCCTCGGGGTCTCGCTGGCCTCCCCTTTGCGCTCTGGCCCCTGAGCTGCGATTCCAGCTGCGGAGGAGAACAGCGACTTTGCAGGAAGCTTTCAGCCGGTCTCGTAGTCGCGCATCACGTTAACTTCACGCCAGCTCTGTAGGAAGCAGTATCTGTGAGCAGACCACTGGGGTTTTCACAAGAGACTTCAAGTCGCATGCCTCCACTTCTTTTCTTTTTCTTTTTTACACGCCCACTGCTTTGCAAAAAGTGCGAGATGTTTTGAGCAAGCTTCTCTAACCCCATACGAGGCGTGGGGCCAATTGCCTTTGTCTGTGAGTCTTTATTTTTTTTTTCTTCTTTCGTTTTCTTTTCTTTTTCTTTTTTTTTTTTTTTTTAATGGCATCCTTTCCGAAACGCAGTGAGCCGATGTGTGGTATCTTCCTCTGAGAGCGCAAAACCGTGCAAAGGTGCTGCCCGTGCATGTTTTTAGGGCATGTTGTTCTGACCCAGGCTGGGATCTCGCCCCAGCAGCAGTCTTTGGGAGCTTTGGGACGGGGACGCGGCCCCTCGGGGGGGCTCCAGCTCTTCCCAGCCATCGGTTCCCCCCCACGAGGGATCCCTCGTGCTTCTCCCGGGGCGGTGCCTGCAGCAGTTTGGGGGTGGCAGGATTTGGTGGCACGTATGGATGCCGTACGGCCCGGCGACGCGCGGCCGGTCCCCGTCCGCTCGCCACGAGTCCCCGAGGGGGTGAGGAGCAGCGTGATGGGGTGCGTGGGTGCTAATTACCCCCTTGATTATCGCTCATTAAGCTCAGAGGAGCAGCCGGGGAGGGGTGGGCAGCGCTTCTGCCCCCCCCCCTTGCATCCAGGTAGGGCGCAGCCTCCCCTCCTGGCCGCGTTTTGGGGGTGCAGCCGCTGGCGCGGTGGGGTGCTGAGCCCGTGCAAAGCAAAAAAGCCAATTTCCACCCAATTTCCACCTTTGGCCGGCGCCTCGGAGCTACGCACGTCCCAAGGGCCCTCGTCTCGGAGCTCCTGCCCGTGTCCCTCTGCCTCCCCGGCCGCCCCCCAAAAAAACGCCACCGTGAGCACGAGGGGAAGGGCGGGCGGCGCGCTCGCTCCTCCGCAGGCTGTGGCCTCGCAGCCTGGGTTTTTTTTTTTTGCATGTTATAGCAAGGTGCATGTAACAAGGAGGGGAGGCAGCGCCGGGTCGGGCGCGGGGTTTGGTGGGAGGACCCCTCGCCGCCGTGCCATCCCACCCGGGGAGGACCCGGAGCCCACGGGGGCCGCGTGCTGGGTGCGGGACGGTGATTTTTTTAGGGTTCTCGATGCTTGAAGGATCTTAACGCCCGGTGCCTGGAGACTGCCTCCTTTTTTTTTTGTTGTTGTTTTTTTTTTTGTTTGTTTCTTGCTTTTTTTAGTTATGTTTAAAGGAAAAAAAATACTGGTGAAAATGTTATTTATTGGCAGAAATTATTTAATATAATTTCTTTTTTTTTTTTTGTGAACAAGGAATGAATTTGTTAGAACTGTCTTAATGTAAATCGGAAGTCATCTTTAAGGAGAAAAAAGAAAAAAAAAAAGTTAAAAATTGACACCGTCACTCGGCTCCGCTGTGGTTTATGGGGGCAGCCCTGCCTGGCCTTGGGGAGGGAGGGGACGAGGGGTTTGGGGACCCCTTTTTGGTGTCACCGCGGGGTGAGGGCAGCGTCGTGCCGGTGGCTCCAGCCTTGCCGTCATGCCTCGGTGCTTGGCCTCACCTTGTTGGAGAGCCCTCAGCCTCCTCTCCTCGCCCCTTGAGATGGGTAAATAAATGAATAACGTTCCTCATGCAGTCGGGGGGGGGATGCTGACTCCTGTTCTTCACCTCCACATCCTTCTCCTTGCTCTCCAGGGCTCCTTGGAGGAGCGGAGGCGCTGTCTCCCGCTGTGGAGGCCGCCTCCAGCCGTCGAGGCTGCTTCCCCATGTGCTCTCTATGCCTCTCCCGTCCCCACCTCGTCCCCATCACCCCTTTTTCGCCTGCACCCCCTTCCAGGGCCGCATCCCAGGACCGCCTCCTGCTCGTCCTTCTCCCCAGCCTTACCCCCCGACGGGGGCAGCCTCCAGCCTCGCTCCCCGGGGGGGGCTCCCCTCCGGCCTCGCTGTCCCGTGGCTGTCGCCGGCCTCGCAGCGCGCTCCCGCCTGGCATCGCCGCGCTGAGCAAACAGGAAACACTCGCCCTTTGTTAATCCTGGCCTGGGCTGCGCGTTAAATATTTATCTGCGAGTGGAGGCTGGTGCTGGGAGCAGGGCGGAGGGAGGGAGGGAGGGAGGGAGGCCGGCGGCACGGGGACGCTGCCCGGAGGCTGCCGAGGTGAGTGCGGTGCCGCCGGGGGGGGAGACGGTTCCCAAAAGGGAGCCCTGGTGGGGGTGGGGTGGGGGGGTGGGGGGCCAGGGTGGGCTCTGCTGCCTGTGGAGGGTAGCGCCAGCGGAGGCCGTGACCTCCAGATGTCACTGGGGACGTGGCAGGGTAACCGGGGCGGAGGACGGGCTGGGGGCTCCACCGTGGGGTTTAACCCCGTCCCCAGCACCGCGGGCTGTGCCGCCAGCCCCCCAAATTGCTGCCCCCCAAATTGCTCCTGTGCTGCCTCCCCGCGGCTCACGGGGACGGACTCCTTTCCCCGTGGGGATCCGCGTCCTCCTGCCTCCGGGAGCGGGGAGCACGCCCGCTCCGTCACCTTTGTCCCTTGGGTGCCCCGCGCCGCGCCCGCCCCAGCTGGCGCCTTCGTCCCAGCTTCTCGGTGGGGACGGCTGGCACCAAAGCCTCCCTCCCGCGAGCCTCCGCTGCTGGCGGGGGAGGCCGGAGCTCACGTGAGGAGCACGGGGCAGGGAAGGGCCGGGGCTGCCCGGTTTCGGGGCCGTCAGCAGTTTTGGGGAGCGGCGAAACCGGGAAGCGAGCGGCGGGCGAGAGTGGCCGAGACCGGGGCGCAGCCGGAGGGGATGAGGTGGGTTCGGGGGACGCGCGCCCACCCTGGGGCACCAGGGAATGGGGGTCGTCCAACAGGGGGGTTCCCAAATCCTGGCCCCCCAAAGGGACAGGAGGTCACCGTAGGAAACCGGGCGGCAGTGGGGACAGGGATTGCTTTGTCCGTGTGCCCCGTGGTGGGGTTGTGGGGCAGCACAGAGCCCCTCTCCCCACCCCTGCCCCCCCACCAAGCGATTTTCTCCCCAAAACCCCTCTCCAGAAGCCCCCCGGGCCAGCAGGGAGGACCCCACCGGGGGTGCCTGCAGCGGGGGGCCGACGGCGCCGGGCTGGCCCCGTGTCGTCAGCGGGAAGGCGTGCGCGGGGCGTGGGATGAGTTCAGCCTCTTGGCTCTGCTCCCTGGATCCCGTTCCTGGAAATGTCACTGGAAACTCTGAATGGGCCGGCCCTGCTCCAGAGCGGGGCGCGCTGGGGGGGGGGGACGAACGCGCCCCAGGGGGGCCAGGGCACGCGGGCACCCGCCGGAGAGCTCGGGCGCCGCGGGATCAACCGTGGGGCCGGGGGCTGCTGCTGCTGCTGCTGGAGGGGGGGCTTGGGGATGCTGCAGGGGGGTGCGGGCTTGGGGGAGCCTCTCCCCGCCACCCACCCGCTGAGCGCTGAGCTTGCGGCGAAACATCTCGGGCCGCGCGTTCCTCTCCCCTGCCTGCTTCTCCCCGCTCCCCCCGCCGCCCACCGCCTCCGTCCCGCGCCCCGCGGGGCTCCACGGGCCCCATGCGCGGCCCCGCTGCCCGCGGGCCCCCAGCCCGGGAGGTAAGAGCTGGCTCCGGGGAGGCTCCGGGGGGGGTCACGGGGGTTGCATGGGGTGCAGGGGGTGTGGGTGCCTGCACCCGGCTTTGCTTGCCCTAGGGCGAATCTTTCCCGGGGTGTTAATCCCGTTAATTGCAGGCGTGCTCAGTGCGGAGCTGGTGGTGGTGGGACTGGGGAGCCGGGGGTCCCGCGTAGGTGACACGTGGGGTGCAGGGTGCTGGGGGTGAGAACGCACCAGGGAGGGGCTTCTCAGCCAGCTTGCTTTTTGAGGAGGGGTCTGCGAGGTGTCGGGGCCATGCCAGGATCCCCCGAGGTGTCCAAGACCCCACACCAAGGGGTCCCACGGGTTAGGGGCACAACGCGGCCCTGCCGTGCCCAGGTGCGCATGGTGATGCTCGGGGGGCTCCTGGGCATGGGGTGAGCAGGACACGGGTGTCCCCTGCCCTGCACCCGGGTGACAGCACCCCAAAGGGCTCCCCTCGTGCTGGAGCCATCCCACGGTGGGGGAACAAGGGGGTGATGGGGACGGGGGGGTCCCATCCAGGGGCGCCCCCACCCCACGCTGCAGCCCTGGCAGCGCGTGCGGCGGTGACTCATGAGCTGCGCCTCTGCCGCCGTTCCCACTCCTCCCGCTGCTGCTCTCCTCCTGCTTCTCCTCCCGCTTCTTCTCCCCTCCCTGTTTGCTCTGCAGGGTGGGGAAATACTTTTGACTTTCTGTTTCGTCGCGGCCCGGGGAGGCTGCGCCCGCTCCCGCTGCCCCCACATGCCCAGGCACGAGGGCACCGGCGGGCACGCTTCGCCCAGCGGCTCCCGGCACAGCACGGCGGGGGATTTGGCCGGCACCGGGATGCCGGGACGATGTGCCACCACTTGGCCACCACGCCGTCCCTCCCCTGGTTTCTTTTCTCCCTTAAAAGGCTGGCGGGGATTTTGGGGGCCCCCAGGCGGAGCCCCGGAGTGGAGCTGGCAAAGCCGGGGGGCACGGGGCCGCCCATGGCGGGGGGATTTGGGTTTGAGTGGGGGTTTCCTGAAGCTGATGCCAAGCCCGGGGGGCTGGATCCGTCCATGCCCACGTGGAGAACAAGTGGAGGAGCCCCGAGGGGGCTGGGGGGCACGGACCTGCCGTGAGCGCAGCCGCTTTCCCCGCAGGGCACGGGCAGCCCCGCGGCTGTGTCCGTGCGCCCCGTGGCCATGGGGGGCCCTATCCTGGCTCTGAGCCCGGAGGATGTGCCCCTCTGCCCCCCGGTGGGGCTGTGGGGGCCCCCACAGCATGTGATGATGGGGGTGAGTGGGGCTGGGGGCTGCAGGACCCCTGTGCCTGTTAATGGGGGGATTTGGGGAGCTGCTCCTCAACCCCCCCCCTTCGCCCTGTCCTCGTGCAGCAGGTGCCCGTCATCCGCCACCGCGGCTCCAACACGCTGAATTTCGACTTCCACGACCCCTCCCCAGCTGAGCACGTCCGAGCGGCCCCCAGAACCACAGGTACCCGCCCCGAGCACCCCTGGGGCGCGTGCCCTGCACCCTTGGGATCCAGCAGCTGCCCCACGCGCTGCTCAGCGACGCCCACGGGTGTCACAGCGGCCCCCATCACCTCGTCCCCAGCAAGCGAGTGGTACCAGACCTGGCCGGCCAAGGAGGCGAAGGCGCCCAGCACCCCAGCACCCACTCAGGACCCCATGCAGGGCCCGGGGGCTGCCGCGCCCCCACATCCCACCCCCAGCTGCCCGCGGCCGCCGGGCTGGTCGGCCACGTGGACCAAGGACAGCAAGCGGCGGGAGAGGCGCTGGGTGAAGTACGACGGCATCGGGCCGGTGGACGAGACGGGCATGCCCATCGCCTCGCGGTCGGTGAGTCGGGGGCGTGGGGCTGGGCTCTGCCCCCCCAAGGACCCTTCCTCACCACCTCCCCCCCGTGTCCCTGCAGAGCGTTGACCGGCCCCGGGACTGGTACCGCAGCATGTTCCAGCAGATCCACCGCAAGCTGCCCGGTGAGTCCCGGTGCCGCCGGTGGCGCGGCGCAGTGCGGCGCGGCACGGTGCCCGCTCACCTCCTTCTCCTTCCCCACAGAGCCAGACTGGGACGCCCAGCACTGCCCCGCAGGTAAGCGCTGCCTGGGGGTGGCACCGCAGGGCTGGGGACCCCCAGGACCCCCAGGAGCCCCGGCCCACCACGGTGTCTCCGTCCCCAAACCAGAGCCGCGGAGGAAAGGGCTGCCACCGGCCGAGCGCCCCGGTGTGCCCAACGGGACGGACTGGTGAGTGCGGTGGCACGGGGTGGCATCGCCATGGGGGCATGGGGACGCTGTCCCCAGCAGGGTGCCCGCATGGCACGGGGGGCTCAGCTCCCTCTGGCTCCCCGCAGGACCCAGTGGGGTGACCCCGGTGCCGACGCAGAGCCCGGCAGCATTTTTGACTACGAACCGGGGAAATCCTCAGTGCTGGAGCAGCCCGGGCAGGTAGGAAGGGGGAAGTTCCCCCTGGCACAGCACAAAGCCCATCGGTGGGGTGCGCACGGGCACTGCGGTGTCCCCACACGTAACAGCCCCGTGCCCTTTTACAGCCCCCAGCAGCGGTGCCCCCAGCACGAGCTCAGCCCATCGAGGTAAGCGGCTGAGCCCCTCGCCCCGGTGGCTGGGGGTGGCTGGGGGTGGCAGCGGGGGTCCCGGTGGCACAGGGCGGTGCCCGTGTCACTCACCGCAGCCGCGTCCTGCCCACGCAGGTGCTGCTGCAGCAGGAGCTGGAGCAGCTCAGCGAGGAGCTGGACAAGGACATGAGGGCCATGGAGACGCGCCAGCAGCCCCGCAAGGTACCGGGGCCCCTGCTGCCCCCCTGGGGCTGATGGCAGCTGTGTGTGCACCCAGGTGTGAGCGTGTCCAGATGTGTGCGTGCATCCAGATGTGCGCGCCCATCCAGCTGTGCCCACCCAGCCGTGCGTGCGCCCAACTTTACCCGGTGGTGTGCGAGGCAGAACGGCGCACCCGATGGGCTGCACACCCAGCTGGACGCGCGCCCGGCAGGATGCGTGCACAGCTGGGTGTGTGCACATCTGGACGAGCGCACAGCCGGCCGTCAGGACGTGGCCGTGGCCGTGGCCGTGGCCGTGGCCGTGGCAGTGGCCGTGGACGCTAGGACCCAGCCTGGCGGCGCCGTCCGGCTGGCTGCTGGCTCTGCGCAGCCGGAGCTGGACTCCCTCGCTTCCCGCGGAGACTCGGCCTCTCGGATGATTAATTTTTCTCTCCCACCCCCTCCCGCTCCTCTCCGGCAGAGCTCGGCGGCTGCTCCCACCGCTCGCTCCCCTGCTCCGGCCTCTCCGGCGGCTCGGTGAGTACGGCCGCCCCGCTCCCCACACCCCCCAGCCCCAAACCCCGCAGCCCCCCAGCCCCGCTCGAGGCGTGGGACCACCACGGGACGGGACCCCACGCGTGGGGGGGGACCAGGCTGGGCTGTCCTTTGCATAGATTTGGCTACTTTGCGGTGCCCACCCTGACGTCCTGCTTGTCCCCACGCCCCCCCCCCCCCCCCACGCCACCCCGAGCCCCCCGTGGCGCTGCTGGCTGCGCCCTCCCCACGGCCGGACACGGGTGGGGAGCTCGGAGCCTGGAGCAGCGCTGGGCTGGGCTGGCTGCCCGCTGGGTGGGACGGGGCTGGAACGAGGCTGACCCCTTTCCCCTGTCCGGCCCGTGCGGGGACGCCGTGTCCTGGCGCTCGGCTCAGCCCCAGGGGAGGTGACGGGCGCTGGCTTCCCACGCCGCGGGGGGGGGAACGCCGGCGACGGCGGCTCCTGGGGTTGGGGTGGCCACCCCGGGGGCATCCCCACGTCTCCGGGAGGGACACAAACAAACTCTCCGCTTCTTGTAGGGCCTACCCTAACCCCTGCGGGGTGTGCGTGGGGGCTGCCCCCCCCCCGCCTGTCCCCTCCTCCGGATGGCACGGGGGGGGGGGGGATTGGGGCTCTTTACGCGTGGCAGGAGCGGGGTTACCCATTAGCCGGGCGCCTCGCCTGCCCCACGCTGCCTTATCCATGCAGCTGGGGTGGCTCTGGCAGACCTTGCACCATCCCTCCGGCCCCCCCCCCCCCCCCCCATGCACCGGGACCTCAGGGTTCAATAGCTGGGGGGGGGGGGTGGTCTGTCCCCAAGCTGCACCCCAAGACAGAGCGCGTTTGGCTGGCACGTCACCCGCTGTCACCCGCAGGAGCCCGCTGTCCCCCCGCCGGCTGCAGAGCCCCCCCGGCGCCCACCACCCGCCCGCCAGCCCCGGCATGGAGCGGGGGGGGCTGGGGCTGGCCGGGGAGCGGAGCCGCGCGGCCCCCAGCAGAGGTGAGACCCCCCCCCCCCCCGAGCCCAGATTTGGGGTGCCCCGTGCACCCCTGCCCTGCCACCCGGTGACCACCCCCCACCCGGTGACACCCCCCCCCCCCCCCCCAAATGTCACCCCCGCTCTTTGCAGACCTCAGGCCCGGCACCCTCCCCAGCCTGTCGGACTTTGGGGACCCCGCAGAGGCTGTAAAGAGGGAGGAGAAGAAGGTGAGGCCAGGCTGGTCCCGTCCCTGGGGGGTCGGGGATGGCCAGGGAAGGCCCCCCCCCCCCCCACCCACTTAACCCTCTCTCCCCCCAGATGAAAGCTGCCCGCCTCAAGTTCGACTTCCAAGCTGAGTCACCCAAGTAAGTGACGGCGTCCCCGTGTCCCCAAAGTCCCTTGGGTGGTGGACGGGGACCAGAGCAGGATGCTTGGGGGGTCGGCCGCCCTCTGCCCCCCCCCCCCCCCCCCCCCCCCCCCGTTAAAAGCAGCAGGGAACCGGGCAGGACGTGGAGCAGGAGGCAGGGGCACCCCGCGGGGTGGGGGGACACGCCGGTGCCCCCCGGGGCCGGTGTCCCTGAGCGCTGGCGCTCGCAGGGAGCTGACGCTGCAGAAGGGGGACATCGTCTACATCCACAAGGAGGTGGACAGGAACTGGCTGGAGGGCGAGCACCACGGCCGCGTGGGCATCTTCCCCTCCAACTACGTGGAGGTGAGGAGGGGGCCGCCGGGGGACGGGCGGGTTTGGGCAGCCCGGAGCTGATCGTTTCCCCCGCGCCCCCGCTCCAGGTGCTGCCCCCCACCGAGGTGCCCAAGCCCATCAAGGCGCCCAGCATCCAGGTGCTGGAGTACGGCGAGGCCCTGGCGCTCTACAACTTCCGCGGGGAGCTGCCCGTCGAGCTCTCCTTCCGCAAGGTACCGCTGCGCCGAGCCGTGCCGGGCTGTGCTGAGTCGTGCTGAGTTGTGCCGGGCCATGCCGAGCTGTGCCAAGCTGTGCCGAGCCGTGCCGAGCTATGCCGAGCCATGCTGAGCTGTGCTGAGCAGTGCTGAGCCATGCTGAGCTGTGCTGAGCCATGCTGAGCCGTGCCAAGCTGAGCCATGCCAAGCTGTGCCAAACTATGCCGAGCTGTGCTGAGCTGTGCCGAGCTGTGCCAAGCCGTGCTGAGCCGTGCCGAGCCATGCCAAGCTGTGTTGAGCTGTGCCAAGCCGTGCCAAGCTGTGCTGAGCCGTGCCAAACTGTGCCGAGCCGTGCCGAGCTGCATCAAGCTGTGCCAAGCCAGGCTGAGCTGAGCTGTGCCGAGCCATGCCAAGCTGTGCCGAGCCGTGCCGAGCCGTGCCGGGCTAACCCATGCTCCCTTCCCCCCCCGCAGGGCGAGCGGGTCTGCCTGGTGCGCAGGGTGGACGAGAACTGGTACGAGGGGCGCATCTCGGGCACCAGCCGCCAAGGCATCTTCCCCGCCACCTACGTGCAGGTGCTGAAGGAGCCGCGGGTCAAAGCCTCCGCCGACGACTTCCCACCCTCGCCCGCCTCTGCCAGCCCCCGGCTCCCGGCCTTGTCCCCGTCCCCGCAGCACTCCCCCGGCCCCCGCGGCCCCCAGCTCTCCGCCGGCTCCCCCGGGACCCCGCGGCGGGTGACAGATCGGGGTCCCGGTGATCCCAGTGGGTGCCCATCCTCGCCCCGCCACCTCGGTTTCGCCTTTCCCCCCTCCCCAAAGCTGCCCCGTGCTGGAGCCCCGGCCCCACGCCCCTCACCAGCCCCCACCTGGCCCCCCGAGCAGGTGAGTTGCCCCCACTGCAGCCCCCATCCCCATCCCATAACCCTATTAGGACTGGGGGTGCTGCCCCATAACACCTCTCCCTTCTCTCCCCCCGCAGCGCCCAGCCGTGGGGGCACCCGCCAGCACTCCCCCTGCACCCGCCCCGTCCTACAACGGCTCCGAAATCCAGTGGACCCCGTAAGTAGGGCCGGGAGGGTCCCGGTGTCCCCGCGCAGGGCGAGCAGCCCCTCACCGTGGCGTCCCGCAGGTACCGGGCGCTCTACCAGTACCGGCCCCAAAACGCCGACGAGCTGGAGCTGCAGGAAGGGGACCGCGTGGACGTCATGCAGCAGTGCGACGACGGCTGGTTCGTGGGTGCGTGGCCGATGGGGCGGGCTGGGGACAGCTCGGGGGGGGACGGGGGGGGGCCGCCGCCGGCCTCACCGCCCTCCCCTCGCCTTTCTCCCCAGGCGTGTCCAGGAGGACGCAGAAATTCGGCACTTTCCCCGGCAATTACGTGGCGCCCGTGTGAGCCGCGGCGCGGAGCAGAGGAGCCACGGCCCCACGGGGACACGAAGCGCCTCCAGCTCCTGCTGCCCCTATGGGGTGCCTCTAACAGGGACCAATCCTCCGCCCAGTGCCTTAACCCGACCCCTCCTCGCCTCTGCCCGGTGCCTTATCGCCCACCGCCCCGGTGGCCGTGCCTCTCCTTCCCTCTCCGGATGGTGCTGGGGGGGGTCCCCGGTGGGTCCCCGGCCCGGCCGTGACGGCTGCGACTCGAGACGCCGGCCCGGGGCCGTGCCACGCGTGCCTTTGCTTCTTGTCCATCATTAAAGCTCAGCTCAGCCCGAGCCGAGGCCCTGCCTGGTGGTGCCGGGACGGGAGGGAGCTGGTGGGGTGGTGCCCATGGGGATGTGTGGGGCAGGGACCCGTGGGGCTGGCTGTGGGGCTGCGTGGCGGCGACGGCGAGTGGCCGTATGGGGTTAGGGGTGATGCTGCGTGGGGTTGCAGTGGGGTATGTGGGGCTGCGATGGTTCTCGTGGGTCTGCCGTGGTGTTTGTGGGGGATTTTAGTGGTGCTTATGGGACTTGCAGCAGTGCATGGGGCAAGCCGTGGTGCTTGTGGGGTTGCAGTGGTGCTCGTGGGGCTGCAGTGGTGCTCGTGGGGGTTTTTAATGGCATTTGTGGGACCTGCAGCAGTCCACGGGGCATGCCATGGTGCTTGCGGGGTTGCAATGGTGCATGTAGGGGGATTTTAATGTTCTTGTGGGACTTGCGGCAGTTCAATAGAGGCCTTGCAAAGGTGCATGGGGGGTTGCAATGGTGCAGGGGGGGGCTGTAAAGGTGCACGGGGGTTGCAGCTGTGCAGGGGCTTTGCAATGGTGCACGGGGGTTGCAGTGGTGCGTGGGGGGTTTATAAAGGTGCATGAGGGGTTTGCAATGGTGCGTGGGGGGGCTGCAAAGGTGCACGGGGGGGCTGTAAAGGTGCATGGGGGGGTTGCAGTGGTGCAAGGGGGCTGTACGGGGGGGGCTGCAGTGCATCTCGGGGCTCTGCCGGAGCACATCCCTGATGCTGCGGGGGGTGTGACAGTCCCACGGGGCAGCGACTCGTTGGTCCGCAGTGCCTCCCCCCCCCCCCCCCCCCCCCGAAAAAAGGGGCAAGGTCCTCGGGCACCGCCTGCCCCCCAACCCCGCCGCCCCACACCGTGCGCCCCGTCGGGGCTGCCGTGCCCCCAGACGGCGCTGCGGAGCCGCCGCCTCCCGGCCCGGCCCGGCCCCGCCGGGCTCCGCCGGCCCCTTCCGAGGGGGCGGCGCCGCCACCGGGGCCCCGCTCGGCTCCGCAGCCCCACGGGGCCCCCGGCTCGGCCGCCGCCGGTGAGTGAGCCCGGACCGGGGGGCGGCGGGGGGAGCCGGGCGGAGGGGCCGGGGACAGCGGGGTGGGGGGCAGAGGGGTCGGGGACAGCGGGATCGGGGGGCCGAGGGGTCGGGGATAGTGGGGTCGGGGGGCTGAAGGGTCGGGGACAGCGGGATCGGGGGGCAGAGGGGTCGGGGGGCGGCGGGGAGCCGGCGGCGGGATGCTGCGGCGCAGCCGTCGGGGTCCCGCTGGCACCGTCCCCGTCGGGGGTGCTGGTGCCGGGGGTACCCCGGGTTTTGTCGCCTCTCCCCCCCCGGTGGGCTGCGGGCAGCCGGTCCCGCAGGTGTGTCCCGCTGCCCCCCCGTCCCCCTGGCACCGCCTGTCACCCGCTGTCACCCCTGGCCCGCTGCGGTGGCACCGCCAGGCGCTGCGGCCACAAAGGCACCGCTGTGCGCAGGGGCTGCCGGCGGGGTGCGGGGCGTGGGAGGGGGTAATGGGGTGGTTTTGGGGTGTAGGGGGGGGGATGTGGGGTGAAGGGGATGGATTTGGGGTGTAGGGGACGGAGGGGGGCTCGGGGTCTGCGCGCAGACGAGTGATGGGCACGGCCTCGCCACCCAGGGATGCTGCCCCAGGCAGGGGTTGGGGAGGGGGTTTGGGGTTTCCTCCCGCCGCTGCAAAGCCCAGCCCAGGAAATTCTTCCGGGCAGCCTCTCAAGCCCCTCTTTGTGAGCCTGGGATTTTTAAAATGCCTTCCCCGGCGGTTGCGGACGCGGTGCCCAGCTCCCGGGGCTGCCTCGGGACAAGGGGACGGGGACGGGGCTGCGCCGCGGGGCAGGGAGCGAGGCTGCCAGACCCAACCTTTAGGGCAGGGGCTGCCCCTTCCCACTGATGCCACCAAAACCGAGGGCTGCCACGCTCCCTACACACCACGGCGACCCCACGCCACCCGTGGGGGACACCCTCAGCATCCTCCAGCACCCGCTGGGCTGCAGGGCGGGGGACTTGGTACGGGTCCCCCGGGGCCCGGGCTTGCGCCTCCTTCCCCAGCTGGCCGCAGCCTCCCCTCCAAACCCCGCTGGCTTGGCCCTGCCGCGCCGTGCCGCCCGCCGGCCTCGCTGCCAAGGCGCCGATTTCCTGCCTCGCACGAGGCCCCGGGGCGACCTTTATCGGGGATTGCAGTGATAGGACGCAGGGTGACGGCTTTAAACCAAGAGAGGGGAGATTGGGGTTGGAGACTGGGAATGGGTCCCTTCCAACCCAGCCCATCCCATGGTTCTGTGGTGCCATGATTCCCCGATTCCAAGATTCCCTGATTGACTCCCTAACTGATCCCCCGATCCCCATGCCCCACAGTTCCATGAGCACACAGCCCGGGGACCCCCTCGTCTCCACGGGGCCGCGGTGGGGAGGAAGCCACCGGCTTCATCCGGGGCCAGGGGGGCGGCGAGAGGAAGCGGTGGCTGCTGGCACCCTGCGACGGCGCGAAGGCGCGGGTCCCCTCCCCGGAAGGAAGGCGCCACCAGGGCCCAGCACCCCGCTGCCGGGACCCCTGCGGTGTGGGGCTGGGGGCTCCCCCCTACCCCATCCCCTCAGCACCCCAGATTTCCCGACGCCGCAGCCCCCTGTCCACGCAGAGCCGCCCGCTGCCATGCCGGTGACCGTGACCTTGGCCGGCCCGGCCCCGTGGGGCTTCCGCATCACGGGGGGAAGAGATTTCGGGAAGCCCATCACCGTCTCCAAGGTAGGAGCCCCCTCCGGGCCGGGGTGCTGGGCGGGTGCTGAGCCGGGCTGCCCGACTGGCTGCTGGGGGAGCGGATCCTGTTTGCCGTCCTCGAGGGATGGCGCTCCGTGGGAACGGCCGCCGGCCCCACGAGGGCTGGGCTGGGCTGGTGCCGGGGGGGTTCCGTCTGTCCTTGTCCTGTGCGCCCCGTGGGGGGGGCTGGCGCTGTTTTGGGAGGGCCAGGGATGGGGGGAGGCTGTGGGTAAGGGGGATTTGGGGATGGGGTGCTGTGGGTGGGGTGGATTCGGGGATGGGGATGGCCCTGGTGCGCCCAAGTGCCGTGACCTTGGCCATGGAGACGCACGAGGGGCGCAGAGCCGCTGCCCCGGTGCCCGGTGGCTCTGATCCCGGCGGGTTTGTCCCCGTGTCCCCTTCTCCTTGGAGGTGATGGAGCAGGGGAAGGCGGCCGCGGGCGACCTCCGCCCGGGGGACGTCATCGTCTCCATCAACGGGGAGAGCGCGGCCGAGATGCTCAACGTGGAGGCGCAGAACAAGATCAAGCAGAGCCCCGGGCAGCTCCGGCTGCAGGTGGAGAGGTGGGCGAGGGGACGGGGACGGGAAGGGTCCCTGCAGAGCAGCGTCCCCGCGCCGTGCCTCGGTTTCCCTGCGGGGTTTGGGGTTGTTTTTCCTTTCCGGCATCTCTCGGGGCTGCGCCATCGCTGCGGGGAGCCCGTCGCGGCTCTCTAATTAAAGCGTCAGGCAGTAACGAAGCCGGGCAGCCCTGGCAGCCGTTACCTGGCCGACCGGTGCTGCCTCTCACCGCAGCCCTGGGGGGGCGAGACGGGGGGGGGGGGGGGCACGGGCCCATTTGGGGGCTCCCCGTCCACGTGCCCCCCTCTCTCGCCCTGTCCTCAGCCCCTCTTCAAGCAGGGTGGGGAAGTGCTGAGGGCTTTGGACACCACCCAAACGCCACAACCCCGGCGGCATTCCTCTCATACCTCTCCCCCTGGGCGCTCGCCAGCCCTAAGTGACTATTTCAGGGTGTGGGGGGGGTCCCAGGGGAGGTGCAGGACCCCTCACTCTGCCCCCTCCCCAGGCTCCTGCTGCCCTCTCCCAGCCACACCAACGGGGACAGCTCTCCGGACAGGCTGGCCGCACGCTTCCAGGTGAGACCCAAGCAGTCCCCGCACGCCGTGTCCCCCCCCTGGGGCCGCTTCCAGCTGCCGACATCTCCGCTTCCCTCCCCAGGACACCGTGAGGATGCGGGAGGAAGGCTCCTGGAGACCCCCGCCCTTCGCCCCCCGGCCCGTCAGCCCCATCTCCCCCAGCCCGAGGCTCGCCGATGGCCGGGGCGAGCTGGGGCTCGGTGGCCACAGGTAAGGATGGGGGACGTGGGCAGGATCCGGCCAGGATCAGGCCCCCCCTGATGGCCCCGTGCTCTCCCCACAGCTCCCAGCCCCTGCCCAGCGCGCCCGAGGAGCTGCCACGTCCCGGCCTGCCCCAGGTGAGCGGGGAGCTGGGGGGGGGTTGGCTTTGGGGGGGCAGGGAAAGGGTGCTTGGGAGGTTGCTTGGGGTGAATCTGTGCACTGGCAGGCTTTGCAGCCCCAAACCATCGCCTTTTGCAGCCCCAAATCATGGCCCTCTGCAGCCCCACACCATCATCCCTTGCAGCCCCATACTCTGCCCATTTGCAATCCCAAACCTTAGCTCTTTGCAGCCCCAAATCTCAGCTCTTTGCAGCTCCAAATCATTGCCCTTTACATCCCCACCCCGTGCCCCTTTCTAGCTCCAAACCACCGCTCTTTGCAGCCCCAAATCTTAGCTCTTTATAGCCCTAAACCATTGCCATTTGCAGCACCACCCCGTGCCCCCTCGCACCCCAAAATCTTTGCCCTTTCCAGCCCCACCCATGCCCATTTACACCCCAAATCTGCCCTTTGCATCCCACCTCATGCCCATTTACACCCCAAATCTTTGCCGTCTGCACCCCCCGTGCCCCCTCGCAGCCCCGTGCCCCGTGTTATTGCCCAGCCCCGCTCTGCCCCAGGGGCCGCGTCGGTCCCACCGCCGGTGCCGCCGGTGCTCGCCGGCACCCCCAGCCCCTTGGGCACCGGCGCGCCGCCCTGGGATGTTTTCCTCGCTCCTACCCGGCCTCTTGGCAGCAGCGCTGAGGCTGGGGAGGCCAAACCAGTTTGGGGAGGGCTTGGGGGGGGCCGGGGCGTTGGTTGGCAGGGCAGGGACCCGGCGCGCCCCCGGCTGCGCCCGCCTGCCCGCTGCGTGCCGGCTGCCGCCTGGGTGCCCGGGGGGGCCGCGGTGTCTCCCCCGCCGCCCCGACCGGTCCCGGGGTGCCCGCGGCCCCCCCAGCCCTCCTCCCCGATGTGGTTTCGGGAGGCTTTGCCTCCCCGCCTTCCCTTCCCCTCTGTCCCGGGGATGTTTTCCAAGCCCAAATCGGGAAGCGCGGTGGCCCCGAGCGCCGCCCGTTCCAGCTGCCTTTGGCCGCGGCCCCGGCCGCCCCTTGGCTCCCGCAGCCCTCCCGCTCCCTCCTTCCCCCCCTGCTCTTTATTTGCTTTGGTGTCGGCCCCGCTGAGTCCCTCCCTGCCCCGGAGCCACCCCGACGTGGCTGGGGCAGAGCATCCCATTGCTGGGGTGCCCCTGGAAGTGCTGGGACCCCAAAGCGGCGGCGAGGGGCGAAGCCTCCCTCGGATCCTGCCTCGCCTTGCACCCGAGGGCGGGTTGGCGCTGGGCTGCTCGGATGAGGCCAAGGCGCCCAGCTCCACCCGGGCCTAATTTTAGCTCCTTCTTCACCCTCTCGTGGCCCTGCGGATCCTCGGTGCCGCCTCTCTCCGTCCCCACGGGGTCCGGGCAGGGGCAGCGGGGCCGTGCGCGGGTTCCTTGTCCCCATCCCCGCGGTTCCTGCCGGGGTTTGCAGCTGCGTGGCGGCTGCTCCCGGGAACGTCGGGAACGTCGGGAACATCGGCTTCCACTTATCGGGGCTTTGCCTTTCCTGCCTCGCCGCTAAGCAGGAGCAGATGCCGGGGAGGGGACGGGCGCAGGCATAGGGTTACGGCACGGGGAGCAGCCCCACACTGAGCCACACGGCATCCTCCCTCCATCCGTCCTGGGGCTGGGGGGGCACGGGCTGGAGCAGGGCTCCTACAGCACCCCCCCGGCCCCCTCGGTGCTCTCACGGCCCCTCTCTCCCCGTGCCAGGAGCCAGGAAGCCTGAGCCACCGCAACAGCTCCCCGGGGCCTCTCCTGCCTCCTTCCCCCCAGCCACCATCGCCACCAAACCTCTGGGAGACGGGCAGGGAGCAGCGCCCGTCTTCGCCCTCCCCCGGCCCCCGCAACAGGTACGGAGCAGGTTTTTTTGGCCAGGATGGAGGCAGGAAAGCCCCCAGCCCACCCGGCGTGGGTTCAACCTCTCCGAGGGAGCCCTGCAAAGAGTTAACGCACCTGCGAGGCAGGTCGGGGTGTGGGAGGTTTTTCGGGCAGGCTGGGGCAGGTGCGGGCAGCGGGTGCAGCGCGGCCGATTCGGGTGCCCGGAGCCCCCCCGTCCCTTCCCCGCGGTGCCGTTCCCCCAGCCCGGGCCCCGAGCCGGCCATGCGGCGCTTGGAGGAGGACTCGGAGGTGTACAAGATGCTGCAGGAGAACCGGGAGCTGCGGGCGGCCCCGCGGCAATCCAGCACCTTCCGCCTGCTGCAGGAGGCTCTGGAGGACGAGGGCGGAGGTGAGGGGCGCGGGGAGAAAATGGGGAGCCTGGGGGGGGGGGGGGGGGGGAAGGGGTTGGCAGCAGCACCCTGATGGCTTCGTGTCCCCACAGCCGGCCCCGCAGCCCCCTTCCCCAGCCGGCTCTCGCCCAGCGCCCGCAAGCCGGTGGCCGGCGTCCAGAAGCTGCACACGTGCGAGAAGTGCGGCAGCAGCATCGCGTGAGTGGGGGTGCCGGGGGGGGGAGGGGGGGGGGGCGGGAGGGACGGACGGACGGACGGGACGAGGTCGGGGGGAACGTGGGGTGACCCCCAAGCCACCTGCCCCCCCCCCCCTCCCCAGGACGCAAGCGGTGAGGATCCAGGAGGGTCGCTACCGGCACCCGGCCTGCTACGCCTGCTCCGACTGCGGCCTCAACCTGAAGATGCGGGGACACTTCTGGGTGGGCGACGAGATGTACTGCGAGAAGCACGCCCGCCTGCGCTACCAGGGCACCCCGGGGGGGCCCAGCGCCCCCCCTGCACCCACCCCATCCTGAGCCCCCGCTGCCACCCGCGTCCCCTGCCGCCGCGGGGAGCAGAGGGCACCCGCGGCACCCCGGTGGCCCCGCTGCTTTGGTGGGGTGGGGGCACCTGGGGGGCCATGGCCAGGTTGGGTGTGCGATGAGCGGGGTCGGGTCTCGGCCTGGCCGTGCCCTGGGGTCCCTCGCTGTCACCGCCGGCACCCACGGGGACGCGGGGGACACAGGGGACGTGGGGGACACGGGGCACGTGGGGACGCTTGAGCACATAGGCACCGGAGAGGGGGCTGGCACCGCTTCGCACCCTGCCTTCGAAGGGCTGCTCCGAGGTATTAAAGCAGATCTCTATATAAATATAATATATACCTGCTCCACGCCCGTGTCTGGTCTGTGCGGGGCAGGGGGGGCAGGCGGGGGGGGGGGCACCCCCGGGGGTGTCGGCGTTTTGTTGCGGGGCTGTTATCAGGGGCCTTTGTCCCGCCGAGGATCCAGGAGCTCTTATCTCTGCCCCGCGTGCCCGTCTGCACGGGGATGGCTTTGCTGTTACCGCCCCGTGCCAAAACCCCAAAGCGCTCCCACCGCTGGGATGCGGCACGGGCAGGGGGCGGCCAAGCCCCCCCCCCCCCCCCCCCGGGCCGCCCCCGCCCCGCTCCGCCCCGGGGCCGTGCCGCCCCACAGCCCGGCCCCATAAGGAGGCCGAGGAGGGGTGGGGGTGGCCCCTTTGCCCTCCCCCGGTGCGCCCTGCCCCGTGCGCCCCCCCCCCCCGGTGCCCCCGGTGCGCCCCCCCCCGGTGCCGGGGATGCTTCGCCGCCGCGGAGCCTTCAGCGTGGAGCCGCTCCGGGGGCTCGGTGAGCTTCTGGGGGGGGGGGGGTCCCCGGTGTGCCGAGGTCCTGCTGGAGGGGGCCCTCGCTGAGCTATCCGTGCTGGGGAGGGGCCCTGGGGGTTCCCAGCGGTTCCAAATTATGGCGTGTGTGTGTTGGGTGGGTGTTCTAGGGGATCCGGCAGCCCTAATTTGTGCTGGGTGGGTGTCCTGGGGGCCCCCAACAGCCCTAATTTGTGGTGTTTGTGCTGGCGGAGGGACCCCAGGGTGTTGGCTGCGCTGGGAGTTTGCCTTTGAGCACGCAGTGCTGGGGTCAAGGTCAACGGGTCCCCCATGCTGGGCGAGGCCTAGCAGCCCCCAGCCCATCTCTGCATCCCCCCCCTCTCGGGTGCAGCCAGGACCCTGTCCCACAGAGCTGGTGGCGGGGGCACGATCCCCTCTTAAAGCTTCCCGGGGGACGCTCAGGGGCTGGGCAGGATCCGTCCCGCGGTGCCCACGCAGCGCGCCGGCAGCCCGTGGAAGTCGGGCGCGTGGGAGCGGCATTGCTGGGATGCGCGCGGCCCTCGGGGGCTGCTGAAAGGCAGGATTGTCCCCGAGGCCACCGCCGTGGCCCCAGCGCCGTGCTGAGCCCTCCCGGCCCCCGAGGGACCCGCGGTGAGTGGATGCAGGGCAGGAGCGAGCCCCGGGACCGGGCGGAGAGGGCAGGGACGTGGGAGCGCGGCGAGGTTCCCCCGGCACCCGGCTGTCTGCCTGCAGCCTTGAAGTGCCCAAATCACCCCCTCGCCTCCCCGTCTGGGATGGGGAGGGAGCCCTAACCACCGGCCCAGCCAGTATCACCCAGCCCAAATCCCAAAGGGAACCAGTTGGGAACCAGTCCGGTAATGAGGTGCCTCTGGATACAGGGCCCGGCTCCGGCTGGGGCGGGTATAAAAGGCAGCGCCGGGACGCGCGCCCGGCACTCGGCTCTCGGCGATGTGGGGTGGCTCCCGCGCCGTCTGGAAGAGGAGGTGCAGCTGCTGTGAGTGCGTGGGGGCTGGCCGGGGGGGGGGGTGGGCAGCTCCGTGCCCCGATTTGGGTGCGTGGAGGTGGGGGAAAGAGCAGAGGCTTCGCTCCCCACCTCCCCGAGCCCTGTGCTGTGTCCGGGCGGGCAGGGAGGCGAGGGCTGTGGCTGCCGTCGCGTCCCGGGGCGCAGGGTGGTGGCTGCAGAACGTGGCCCAGCTGGGGCTGAGCGCGTAGGGCCGGGGCGCAGCGAGGAGCTGGAGGTGCCTGGAGCCGTCCTGCAGCGGGGGAAGCCAGTCCTGCAGCCCAACGGGGTGCTGATGTCGGCTGAACACCCCTCGGTGCCACGCGGGGGCTGCCTCCGGAGAGGGGTCCCCGGGTACGGGGCTGCGATGGCTCCAGCAGCCTCGGGGCAGGGCACGGGGCCAGTGGCCACGATGGGAGCGGTGCTAGCCCACGCACAGCTGTGTGCACCCCTCCTGCGGGATCAGCTGGCGCCGTGCCCTGCGTGTGGTGCCCCCTGGGGACCCCCATCCGACGCTCCCCCCCACCCCCGGCATCCCTCGCCCCTGCAGATGGTCCCTGGGAGACGGCGGAGAGCTGCGTGGTGCGCACGTCCGCCAGCGTCTACCGTCGGCTGCACGAGAGCCCCCGGAGCCCCCCGGTGGGGATGAGCGGCGAGGAATCGGGCGCTTGGGGCCCCCCGCAGCCCCAGCCAGCCCCGGGCAGCCCCCAGGCGAGCGGGCGGCTCCTCAAGTCGGAGTCGGAGGACTCCGGGGTGGAGATGGCGAGCAACGAGAACTCGCCCTCCACCCCGCTGGGCTCCGAGAGCAGCTTCTCCCTCGACGGCTTCCAGCCAGCCCGCGGGGACCCCCCCGAAGAGCCCCCCGGGAGGGGAACGTGGTGCTGAGCCCCCCCGGCCCCTCCGCAGCCGCTCGGCCAGCAGGAAGCCGGGGCAGCAGCGCAGCAGGAGGCAGCGGCAGCTCAGCCGGCGCAGCACCAGCGCTGGGGACCCCCGGGAGCTCGGCGCCGAGGAGCCCGAAGCAGCCGGGGTGCGTGCCGGGGAGCAACGAAGGGGGGGTGGGGGGGGAGCACTAAGGGGGTGTCTCGGCCCCCACGCATCCCTGCAGCTTTTTCTCGCCCCCAGGCCGAGGTGGAGGCGGCAATGCCGGGGCAGGGGCTGCGGTACCTGGAGCACATCTGCCAGATGCTGGAGCGCGTGGCGCGGCTGCAGCAGGACAACCGGCTGCTCCGGCAGCAAGCGGCGGGCGCCCGGCGCGCCGGCACCGTGGTGAGGGCCGGGGCCGTAGGATGAGGATACACGGGGTTGGGGGTGGGTGGGGAGGGGGTCCCCGCTTACGCCCTGCCTCTCCTCGCTCGTAGCCCAGCAGGCAGCAGGATCCGGCCGCGTGGAGGAGCGAGCGGTTCCGGGCGCGCTCGTGCTCCGACAGCCATGCGCCAGGTGAGCGGGGTGCCCCGTGGGGGTGACACTGGGCTTTGTCCCCAGTGGGGGCTCTGTCCCTGACCCCATTTCTGTCCCCAGTGTGTCATATCTGTCCCCAGCCCCATATCTGTCCCCAACCCCATCTCTGTCTGTGGTGTGGGATCTGTCCCCAGTGTGTGGGTTCAGTCCCCAACGTATGGGCTCCGTCCCTCACCCCGTCTCTGTCCCCAGTATATGGGCTCTGTCCCCGACCCCGTCGATGTCCCCAATGTGTGGGCTCTGTCCCCAATGTGTGGGCTCTGTCCCCGACCCCGCCTCCGTCCCCCCGCAGCCCCCGACCCCGCACCGTGCCGGAGGAGATGGGTGCACTCCGCCAGCTCCCCCAGCCTGCTGGACCCCTCCGAGAGCGGGTCGGGCGCCCCGTCCCCAGACAAGGTAAGGGGCTCGGGGGCGGGTGGGGGGGGTCCCCTGAGCCCCCCCCCCACCCCGCTGACCGCCGCCTCCCCCCGCAGGACGGGCGCTCGCACTGGGGGCGCGTCAAGGTGCTGCTCACCCGCCTGGCCCGGCGCTCCCTGCGGGGCGGCCGCTGCCGGTAGGGCCAGGGACCCCCCCCACACACACACCCCTCGACCCCCTGGATGACGTCACGCCCCGCCGGATGACGTCACACCCCCACTAGATGACGTCACACCCCGCAGGATGACATCGCACCCCTCCGAATCCCATCACGCCGCACGGCACCGGGGCTGGTCCCCGTCCAGGCGCACCCCCACCCCCAATTTTCTCCCCAATTTTCTCCCAATAAAAGCTTTTTCCACGATTTCTCCGGCCGTTCGCTGTGTTGTCGCTCGATGACGTCACACCTCCCCCTTCCCCCCCCCCGCCCCGTGACGTCACTCCGGAGCTCTCGCCCCCTGGCGTCACGTCCGGCGGTGCGCTCCGACGGGCGGCTCGGGCTGCGCCGCTTCCGCCCCCTTTGTCTGCGCCCCCCCGCCCCAAAATCCCCTCACCCCCCCCCCCCGTCCCCTAACCCCCCCACTTTACCTCCCCCCACCCCAAAAATGGCCCAATTCAAGCGGCAGCCGCCTCCCCCCCGCCCCCCAGGGGGCCCCTTCCCAGGTGCGCAGCGGTGATTTTGGGGAGGTTTTGGGGACACCCCCCCCCCCCCAAAATTTTGGCTGACCCCCCCCTCCTATAGGGCCCCCCCCACTCGTCCTCCTTGCTGGGGCCACCTCCGGGCCTGCTGACCCCCCCGGTGCCCGCCGAGCTGCTGCAGGGCGCGCGGCACCTGCAGGTGGGTGCATGGTTTTTTGGGGAGGTTGGGGGGGGGGACCCCCCAAAATGAGCCCCCCCCCCGCAGCACGAGGGTCCCCTCAGGTGGGCGAGAAGCAGCGCGTCTTCATCGGGGTCGTCAGCAGCCTGCACGACTACTTCGGGGTGGTGGACGAGGAGGTCTTCTTCCAGCTCAGGTACAGGCTGGGGTGGGGGGGGGGCGTGCACGGGGTGTGGGGCGGGGGGGCACAAGGGGCAGCTCCCCAATTCGCTGATGGGGACCCCCCCCCCTCCTCCCCGCCTCGTTCCCGGTCAGCGTGGTGAAGGGCCGGGTGCCACAGATCGGGGAGAAGGTGCTGGTGAAAGCCGCCTACAGCCCCGGGCAGGCGGTGCCATGGAACGCGCTCAAGGTGCAGACGCTCTCCAACCAGGTACCCGCGGTGAGACCCCCCCACCCCCCGGGGGGCTGCTCCGTCCCCCTCCCTGCTCGCCCCCGACCCCGTGTCCCACCTCGCCCCCCCCCCCCCACCCTCCCGTTTCGTTGCTCCGTCCCCCAGCCTCTGCTGAAAGCCCCGGCCCCGCTCCTGCACGCGGCGTCCCTGGGGCAGAAGCAGGGCATCCTCGGCGCCCAGCCGCAGCTGCTCTTCCAGCCTCACCGCGCCCCGCCGCTCTGCCCGCAGAAACGTGAGTGCTCCCCGGGTTGTCCCGGTGATGCTCCAGGTGTCACGGGTGTCAGGGGCATCACGAATCGTCCTGGTGATGCCCCGGGCATCTCAAATTGCCCTGGTGATGTCTCGGGTGTCACGGATGCCCCGAGCATCGTGGATTGTCCTGGTGATGCTCCATGTGTCACGGGTGTCCTGGGCATCACAGGTTGCCCTGGTGATGCCCTGGGTGTCACGGGCGCCCCAGGCATTGGGGATTGTCCTGGTGATGCTCCAGGTGTCACGGACGTCCCCGAGCATCACGGGTTGCCCCGGTGCCTCCTGCCTCCCCTCGAAGCCCCACCTGGGTTGCCCAACAAGGGGATGCTGCAGACCTTTGGGTTTTCCGGGGGCAGAACCTCTCCGCCACCTCTTATTTATTCCTGTTTTTCCCCCCAGCAGTGAACTTCTTCCCGTGGCCCCCGTCCATTCCCCTGAGCCACCTGGGGAGGCAGCCGGGGCGAGGAGCGAAGGGCAGGAGCGACGCGGGCAGACGGTAAGGGCGCAGCGCTGTCCTGGGGGGAAATCTGTGGGTTTGGTTCCCATAAAACCCATCACAGCTCCGTGCTGCTCCTGGTGGGTTTTTTCCCCCCTTCCTACTCCTACGGCCTCAGGGACGACTCGGACTCCAAGAAGAGGAAGCAGAAAGGCGCCGAGCCCTGGGCAGCGAAGAAGCCGCGCCACGACGTGCCGCAGTACCGCGTCCACCTGGCGCCCTACGCCCCGGACAGGTGAGTGCAGGCGCTCAGGACCCTTCCCACACCCCACGGCACCACTGACCTCTGCCCCCAGCCCCTCCTGCGATGCCATGGAGGTCCTGCGGCGCTACTGCAGCATCCCGCTGCCCGGAGGCTTCTACGACATCCGCCTGCGCTGGCTGGACGCCTTCCCTCTCGAGCAGCCCCTGAGCCTCCGGCACCGCAGCCGCATCCTGGTGGCTGACCCCGACGAGGTGCCGGAGCCCCAGGGGGGTGCTGAGCAGGACCCCGCTCCCCACGACGCCGATTCTGCCTTCAGCGCCAAGGTGAGGTGACGGTACCCAAAAGACCAGAGGTGCTGCGGGTCTCGGTGCGCAGCTCAGCACTCGAGGTGGTGACGGCCCCGATGTCCCCGGGGTGTCCGCTGTGCCCGCAGGTGCTGCTTCTGTCCTCCCCGGGCCTGGAGGAGTTTTACCGTACCTGTCTGCTGTGCGTCGACGAGGCCGGTGAGCAAAGGGAGGCTCCCGAGCACCCGACAAAGCAGATCAAGGTGTGCGCCCAGAGAGCACGCGGTGCGGTGCGGGCTGGGCTGGGCTGAATTCCCCCTGCTTTTGGGGAAAGCCCTCGGGAGAGGAGGTTTGGTGGTGCGCTGGCCTCTAAAATTATTTCTGCTGCGGTGGCGTCTGCAAAAAAATCTGGGGGCTCTGCAAAAAATCTGGGGGCTCTGCAAAATCCTGGGGACGGAGGCTTTGGGGAGGAAGGGGGGCAGTCACGGTGCAGCCCGTGCTCAGCGCCTGCCTCTCCCTAGTTCCTGCTGGGGAGGAAGGAAGACGAAGCCGTGCTCATCGGGGGGGAATGGTCCCCGTCGCTGGACGGCCCCGACCCCGAGGCCGACCCCGTGGTGCTGGTCCACACGGCCGTGCGCTGCGCCAGGGCGCAGGTGGGGCTGGACCTGAGCGGCTGCACCAAGTGGTGAGTGGCGGTGGGGAGCGCGGCGTGGGGTTAAATCTTCCCCTCCTGGGAGCTCTCCTAGCTCTGGGATCCGGTGGGTGGTGCGAGAAACCCGCAATTACCCGCTGGTACGGTGGGAAACGGGGCCCTCCTGCCCAGCCCCGTGCCGGGAGCGCACCGGGCGCATCCCCGCAGGTGCGCAAACACCGTGCGGCGAGTGGCTGCTGGCAGCTTCGATGGTTTTTTGGGGAGCATCCCCAGGAGCAGGGGGCTTACGCTGCCTCCTGTCCCCCTCCTGGGACCCCAGGGCACCCAGTGCTGTATGGAGGGCGAGGGGCAGCACTTGGCTTTCTCCTGGGCTGCCCCAGTGCCCGTGCAAAAAAGCGTGGCCCTCGCCCGGCTGTGTCGCTGCACTGCAGATATATTTTCTATATTTTTTTTATGTGTGTGTGTGTGTGTGTGTGTATATATATATATATATATATATATATAGCATTCCTGCTCCGGGTAACCGTGGCAACTGATTTTATTTTGCTTAAACCTGGCCCGGCATGTGACGTGGTGGGGAAGGAACAGCTGAGGGGAGATGGAGAGCTCGGTGCCGGGGGGAGTCTTGGCAAGGTCCCAGCCACGCTCGTAAGCGCTCTGGCTTTGAGCCGTGGCGCGGGCTGGGCCGCGAGCGCCACAAGGTTTGGCCTCGCTCTGTGTTCCCCCCCCCAAATGGGGACAGTGGGTGGCCTTTGTGTGACCAGTCAGGGTCTGCATGACCTCTCGAGGCCCGTCTCTGCCAGTAGAGGGGAAGGTTTTGTCGGGCAGCCCGCGCTGGCCCTGACGGTGCCGCGCCGTGCCGCAGGGTGCGCTTTGCCGAGTTCAGGTACCTGCGGGAGGGCGATGCGTCCCGCCGGGAGGTGGTGGTGGTCTTCCTGCCGGACGTCTGGGGCTGCATGCCGTCCCTGGAGGAGTGGGAAACCTCCGGCCAGCTCAGGGAGGAGAAGGGGACCTCGCTGCCTCCATCGCCGGAGGACACCGCGATGGTGAGGCTGTGCCACGGGTCGGGCTGCCAGGGCCGAGGCTCGGTTCAGATGTCCCAAAAGGTGGCTTTTTTCTGCGGACGGCCACATTTTGGAGAAGGCAAGAGGCCTGCCCAGCTGGCAGCCTCTTCACTTCCACCTAAACAGGGCCTTTTTTAGCAGATGGAGGCCCCCGAGCAGCACACGGACCCCACCGACCCCTCGCTGGAGCCTGAAGCAGCCGAGCCCGAAGCCCCCTCTGCCCCCAGGGACCTGGCCCTCATCGCCCGTCCCCCCTCCGCTGGGCAGCACGGGCAGGCCGCCTGCTCCAACATCTCCCTCTACACCCTGCTGGAGTACAGGAGGCGGCGGGAGAAGCTCTCCTTCGAGGTAGGCTCCGCGTGGCGTGGGTGCGTGGGGGGCTGCGCACGCAGGTCCCCCCCTGTGCCTCTGTCCCTTCCCGAGGTGGCCGTGGTGGCCGAGCTCTTCCAGGAGATGCTGCAGCGGGATTTCGGCTACAAGCTCTACAAGGCGCTGCTGGCCCTGCCCGAGAAGGACGAGCTGCTGGAGAACAAGGACCCGGAGGCAGAAAGGGCGCCCAAGGCGGCGGGGGAGGTGGCTCCGGGGGCTGCCAGGGCTGAGGAGGAGGCTGAGCAGGTGGGATCCCGCTGACCCCTCAGAGCACCGAGCCTTGTCCCCATCTCCTGCCCCCGTCTCACCATCTCTTGTCCCATCTCCCCATCTCCTGCCCCTGCTCAGCACCCTCCAAAAGAGGAAGCTGAGGAGCCCGTGGGCAACGAGGTGGCCACGGCAGGCGAGCAGCAGGAGAGGTCTAAAACCGAGGGCAGAGCAGAGCCCAAGGACTCTCCGGATGAGCTGTGCGTGCTGAGCCTGGAAGGCAGCCTGCTGCTGCTCCGGGAGGAGGAAGAGGAGGAGTTGGGTACGTAGCTGGCACGGAGCAGGGGCTCAGCCCTTCCCCGGGGGGCCGCAGGTCCGGGGGTGCTCCCTCCTGCCCTTCCCCAGGTGCCAAGCTGGAAGAGGCCGAGGTGCGCTCCGACGCCTCCAACCACTCGGAGCTGGAGCTCTCCTCGCTCCAGGACGTGGTGAGCACCCCCCCGGCCCCCTCCAGCCCCACCGAGGGCTCGGAGCACGGAGGGGAGGCTCCGTGCGTGCGGGGGGGAGCCGGGGAGGAGCGTGAGTCACTGCCTCCGTCCCACTCGCCCCGCGCTCCCTCTGCGCCGCGGCGGCACGGCGAGCTCAGCCTCTTCCATCCCTCTCTGCGATTTCGGCAGCCCAAGGAGCTGCACCCGAGCGCTGCCCTGCCCCTGGATGCCCTCCTGGCCTTCGTCTACTTCGACTTGAATTTCTGCGGCTACCTCCACCGCAGGGACCTGGAGAAGATCCTCCTGACGCTGGGGCTGCGCCTCTGCAAGGAGCAGGTGCGCGCCGGGGGCTCAGACCCGGCTCCAGCTCGGGGTTTTTTTTCCTGGGTCCTGACCTGGGTGCGCTGTGTTGCGGCGGCAGGCGAAGCGCCTGGTGAACCGGGTGGTGACCCAGTCCCTGTGCCACTACCGAAACCTTCGCTACAGCCGCCACGAGGACCCGGAGCCGCCTGGCACTGACCCCCTAACCGAGGAGGAGCCCCCAGGTAGGTGCTGGGACGGATGGAGCAGGGAGGGATCCCCTTGAGGCGCAGCGATCCCCGCGGGGAGCCTGCCTTGTGTTGTCCTTCTTCCAGGGAACCTTCCTCTGCTGCCTCCTGCCCCGCCGGAGGTGCCCCCGTGCCCCGACGTGGGCCTGGTGTCCCGGGGGGGCACGGTGCTCAACGTGGGGAAGCTGCTGGAGAAGGCGGAGCAGGCGGAGAGCAGCCGCCTCTACCTGGAAGGCAAAATCCACGCGCTGGAGGCCAAGCTGGGTGAGAGCCGCTTTGCCTGGGGGACCCAGCTCCCCGTGCCTCATCCTGCCCGGTGCTGACGGGTGCTGTGTGTCCCTAGAGGAGAGCCAGCTGCGGGTGGCAGCCACCGAGGCCAGCAACCGGGCGCTGGTGACGAAGCTGCAGGACCTCCAGCGGCGCCTGGATGAGGCAGAGGAGAGGGCGAGGGAGGCCGGGAGGCAGAAACTGCGCCTGGGGAAGCTGCTGCAGGAGAGCAGAAAGCGCCTGGCCCCCCTGCAGCTGGAGCTCCAGGCCATCATCGAGAAGGTGCTGAGTGCTTCACCCCTCATCCCCGGGCAGCAGCATCCTCAGATCGCGCTCATCGCTCTTCTCTTGCAGACCAGCTCCTGCTTAGAAGAGGAACCGGCCTCCTCCAGCTGACCTCGCTGCCAAAATGTGTCCCCCCGCGGGCGAAGGCTGTGCCCCCACGGCCGTGGGCAGGGTCCCCGTGAGCTCCCCCTGAGCCTTCCCTCGAGAGGTCGGGGCTGGTGGTGCCCCGGGCACCTGGAGCCTGGGCAGCCCTAGGAAGGGGCAGGGTTTGTGCTGAGAAATCGTCCTCGTGTAAGGGAAACCTCGGCCGTAGGAAATCTTGCAGCCCAGCGTGGGCGCAGGGGAGGCAGGACAGCTCCGTGCTCCATAGCTGACCTCGTGAGTAGGGACAGAGAGCGTTTTATTTTTAATAGGACAGAGGGACCCCAACCAGACCCACCGGGGCCGCCCCTCGCTGTGTGGCAGCCCCCAGCCTTAGGGGTCAGCTTGGCGCTTCGTGCAAGCCCTCTAACAGCTCTCCCGAACCTGGCAGCCCCTGGGGAAGCTCCCATCCCTGTAGGATTTAGGGCTGGAGCTCTGCAGCCCTGGCTTGTCCCGGAGCTGTGCCCCAGGAGCTGTGTCCAGAGGGATGCAGGGGGCAGGTGCCAGGGGTCATGCCGCCTCTCCTCCCTGTCCTTGAGCTTGAAGACGGGTAGTAGGGCAAAGAGAAAGCCCCCACCTCAGGATTTAATTCAGTTTTAGACTGTAAAAAGCGGCAGCACCTTGTGTTTAACTGGAGATCTTTCTTCTCAGAGTCCCTTTGGGTAGCAGGCCGTGGCCCTTCCATCCCCTTTTCTCTTTCCCACCCTCTCCGGCTCTCTGCGGGCCCTCTATACCTCTTTTACAACCCAAACCCTCAATAAATATTGTCGACATCTCGGTGTCCCCCTCCTGTCCCCAGCAGTGCTGCCTGGTGGCAGCAGAGGGCGGCAGCAGCCCGGCGCAGCGGCACCGCGGGCTGCTTTTGGGGAAAAAACTTCTGGGAAGCATCCCTCTGCTGCAAACCATCCCTCTGCTGCTGCTCCGGGAACCTCTGTGCCCCCTGCTCCCTGCCCCCTCTTCCCTGGATTTGCCGTTTTTCGCCATCATTTCATTTTTTCACGTTTTCAGCCCCATGGCTTTGCTCTCCCAGCCTGGCACGGGGCCACCCAGCGCCAGGGCGAGCGATCCTCCAGCTGCAGGGGTGGCCCCACGGAAACCAGCAGCCCCAGCACGGTGACTTTCAGCTCTTGGATTTAATCTGTCCCGTTCATAATCTCTTCCCCTTAACAGTGTTTGATCGGGTGAGGGCTCCCCCGAGGCACTTTGCACCGTTCCTGCTGGGAACGGGTCGCATCCAGCAAGGAACCCCTCACCCTCCGGGCAGGACGCACAGTCCTCGAATGACCAGCTCCCAAAAAAATGCATCCCGTGGGAATCTGAATGCTTCTGCCCTCCCCCTGAGGGTACCGGGCTCCTCCTAAGGCACCAAACGAACACCCTACAGGCAAGGAGCCTGGGCCCGATCCTGGCACGGGGAGCCAGCGGGGAGCTCCGCACCGGTGCTGGGTCAGGGCAGGAGGGCGCAGCCCGCTCCTTTTCTCGGCTGAGCTGCCCCACAACCACCTATTTAATGAGAAGCCAGGCTCCCACAAGTCAGGAGGGCAGAAACAGGACGGGGATGCCCGTGGCTGCCCATCCTGCAGCCTCACAGCAGCAGTGGGGGGGGCCCTGCTCTGTCCCCCCCCCCCCCCGCCCCAGGAGGCCCCGTGGCGGGAGGGCAGAGCTGCTGGGGCGGAAAATGGCACAGCCAGAGCTTTAAACCCTGCACCATCCATCTGTGCATCCCCGGAGAAGGCAGGGAGGGGGCTCAGGAGCTGGGGGGGCTCCATCCCCAGCTTTGTTACCGGTGCCCCCCCCCGCCCTCCCCAGCCCTCAGTCGTCGGCCACGATGGACAGCGCCCGCAGCTCGCTCAGCTTGGCTTCGTTCTCCCGCTCCCGCTGCTCGTCGCTCAGGCCGGGCTGGTCGATCTGCGCCGTCAGGTCCCCGAAGATCTTGTGCATCTCCGTGTAGTAGACGACCTGGGGGAGGAGAAGGGGGGGGGGGGGGCAAGTGAGCAGAGCTGGGGGTCCCCCCCATGTTACCGGGGTCCCCCCCCCTTACCCCGCCAGGCTCCCGAGGGGTGCGGCGCTGCCCGAGAGCGCCCGTCGGTTTTGTGTTTCTGGTTCCAAAATAGCTGCCTCCCCTGCGGCGATGCCACCCCCTTGGATTATTACAGCTCACCGCGTTTTAATAACGCGCTGCCCTCCGCTGCTCGCGCCCGGCTGGGATGTCCCTGCCCTGGCACTGGTGGCACTGGAGCTGGTGGCACCGGAGCTGGGCACGGCCGACAGGTCCCTGCAACGCATGCAGGGGGACTGTGGGCATCTGAGACCCTGCAAGAGGCTGGGGGGGGGGGGGGGTGTCTTAATAACGTGCTAATTAGCTCCGCCAATTAACTCCGGCACCGAGCAGCGCTTCCCACAGCCAGCGGGTCGGTGCAGGCAGATGGCACCGGGCTTGGGTGGCAGGGAGGGAGCCAGAGTTGGGCCCTGGGGGAGGAAGAGGAGGTGCTCGGCTGCCTGGGGGGGGGGGGGGGGGGTGAGAATTGGGGTTTGGGCTTGGGGTTGTGCCACGCATCGCCCCCCGCTCGCCCCCGGGGAAATGCAGCCCCCCCCCGGGGAAATGCAGCCCGATCCACGCCGTGCACCCCCAGCCCCATTCCCCCAAGCACAAGGCTGGAGCCGTAACAAGCCCCCCCACCCCCCCCCGTGCCGTTCCCAAATCCCCACCCCAAGGCGGGGGGGGGGGTGGTGTTTCTGGGGGCGGTCCCGCTGCTCCTGGCCCCATTTCGCAGAGGGGCACAGGCGAGGCTGGCGGCGGCGGGGGCACCCGGCACGGTGCCGGTGCGGGTACCCGCGGTCTCCATGGAGACCATCTCCCCATCTCTCGCTCCAAGTGATGCTGATTTTGGGCAGGACCAGGGCAGCTGCTGGGGGGGCCCGGACCCCTTTTGTTGCTCGATTCCACCCCCCCCACCCCCCCACCCCCTTTCCCCTGGCTCCACTGCTGGTGGGGTGCGGCGGGGGCTGCTGCGGGGCCGGGGTGGTGATTCAGCAGCAGGGCTCATTTCCACAGTGACTAACGCAGCCCGCGGCGGTGGCACGGCTGCCGGCGAGGGGCTGCAGCGCTCCCGGCACAGCCCCGCTCCCCCCGTGGCCCCCCCACCCCACCCCCCCGCCCCGCGCCCCCAAAACCTCCAGGGCACCCCGCGTCTCCGTGGCACCCACCTGGGGGCACCGCGCACGATGCCACGGGGCCGAATAAAGCTCGGTGCCCTCCAAGTGCCCTCCGAGTCAGGGCAAATATTTTGGGTGCTGTTTTCCCCCCCCCCCAACCGAGGCCCTTCTTGCAGGAGGCGCCGTTTCTCCGGGTCCCCTCGGGGAAATGCCTCTCCCAGTAGGACCGAGAGCCTCCCCAGTAGGAATTTGTGGGGTGGCTGCACGGCTCGCCGCCTCCTGCACCTGATCGCGGCGGTCCCACAGACACATTATTCCCCCCCCCCCCCCCCCCCCGATGAAATCGGGGTGAAAACTCAGAGCCAAGCGGCAGCTCGGAGGCGAGGGCGAGGAATTCCCGACCGGGCTGGCTCGGGGAGGGACGGGGGCTTGCGAGGACGCGGCCGCCCTGCCCAGGAGCCCTCCTTTGTTGGCTGCGCTGAAAAGCCACCAAAGCCTTCCTCGACCGGGGTCCTGGCCGTCTGGGGGGGCACCGGGGGGGGGGCACGAGCCCCCGGAGCATCACCAGGAGATGGGGACACCGCGGTGTCACCCCTCTGGTGGCCCTGTACCTGCTGCCTGCCAGCGGCTCAGTACTTTTCCAGCTCTGGCCGCCCTAAGCTCCGGCCACATCCCCTCGAATCCCATCTCCGGCTCGCGTTTGAGACCGAGCCAAAGGCCCCGAGCACACCTGTCTTGAACTAATTCTGTTTCGGGACACCGTGTTCTCCCCATTTTCTATAGCTCCTATTTACAATGGGGCAGCGCGCGTTACTGTAGGTCCTGCACGAAATGAAGCTTTGGGGCTGCTGCCAGGGCCCCAAGCCCACCGTGGCCATGCAGCCAGGCTCGAAATCCCCGTTTAATTCCCAGCTTCGCCACGAACCCGGAGCGGTATCACGTCTTCTAGCTGGAAAACAAAGCACGGCGAGGGGAGGAAGTGTTCCTCGTGAGCTCGCGCCGCCGATGGGGCACCAACGCCCCCCCCCCCCCCCCCTTTCATCTCCACGGGGCCACTTCAAAGCTCCCAGCCGGGGAAATATTTGCCTCCGTCGGCTCAGCCCGGGCACGTGGGTGGACAGAAGCATTTGGTGGGGGATGTTACAGCCTCTGCTCCCTCGTGGCACGCCGGCAGGACACACCCGGCTCCAAGCCGTGCCATGGGAACCCAAGCGCCTGGCACGACGGCCTCGGAGGGGCTGCTTAGGGTCAAAGCCCTACAGCCGCTGCTCCGGGGCCATTTTTCCCTTTCTTGTAGGGGAGAGGCTGAGCAGCCAGTCCCTGTTCCCAGTCCCTGTTCCTAATTCCTGTCCCCAGTCCCTGTTCCCAGTCCCTGATCCCAGTCCCCGTTCCCAGTCCCTGTCCCCAGTCCCTGTTCCCGGTCCCTGATCCCAGTCCCTGATCCCAGTCCCCGTTCCCAGCCCATCACCACGCCGCTCACCACGTCTAACTTCAGCCCCCTGCTTTTTCCAGGGCCAGAAAAAAAAAAGGAAAACTGCCTCCACGTGGCAGTTTCTCCTCGGGGACGAGGTCTCCGAGCATCACAGAGCCCGGCACGCCCCGGTTCCTTGAGAGCCGTGCGCCCGCGCCCCCGCCGGGCAGCCCCCGTGGGCTGTGCTCCTCGAGCGATCGCTGCTAGAGATACGGTGGGGGGGGGGGGGGCTGAAAATAGAAATTGCACCAAGCAACGAAAAAGCCCCGAGAAGCTGCTCAGTGAGGCGTGGAGGCAGAGCTCAGCCCCAAAGCGGGGTGCGGGGGTGAATGGGCCGGCACCGGGCAGCGCAGCTCCGGCCCCCGGATGGGGATGGGGAAAGGGATGGGGACGGGGATGGGGACAGGATAGGGATGGGGATGGAGATGGGATGGGGATTGGATGGGGATGGGGATGAGGATGGGATGGGATGAGGACAGGATGGGGATGGGGATGGGGATGGGGATGGGGATGGGGTGGGGACGGGGATGGGGACAGGGATGGGGATGGGATGGGGTCAGGGATAGGGATGGGGACGGGGCCACAGCACCCCTGCCACCATCCCCCTGGCCAGGCCCCTGCAGGTGAGCAGCCGCTGCAGTGAGTCAGGGCTCCCGGGTGCTATTCCTGGCTCGCCACTGACTCATTAAGTTACCTTGGGCAAGCCACTTCCCTTTTTTTTTCTTTTTTTTTTTTTTCTTTTTTTTTTTTTCAGCCATCTGCAGCAGGGGAAACGCTGCGCAGCCCCTGGGGTGTGCAGAACCTGGGGGGGGGGGGGGGGGGGGTGGGCCCCAACGAGGCCTGTGGGAGCAGCAGGGTGGGGGTGCTGTGGCACCCTGCACCCTGCTCGGGGCACCCTGCTCGGGGCACCCTGCTCCGGCTCACCCCAGCATCCATGCCGGGCTCCCGACGAGCGGAGGCAGCAGCCAGCTGGCAGAAAAAAGGAGGCAGGGACATTTTGGGCAAGGACGGAGGGGCAAGGCTGCTCTCCGGGGAAAGCGCCAGCAGCTCCCCCGATGCCCAGATAGGGCAGCCGGCATTTGGGTTTCAAGGTCTCGGCCAAACGAGCCACCCACAGCGAGCGGCCGGGGAGGGTTCGCGTAGCTTGGCAGGGGGAAGGGCCGGCGAAACTTCGCCGTGGCTCCAGGGAGTCTGGTTGTTTCAGCTGCCACGGCTGGAACACAGAGCCCCGCGCTCCCGATTGCTAAGGGAACAGCTAGAACAGCATCCCCAGCATCGAACCAGGCGGCGGCAGGGGGAACGGGCGCCATCTGCTAGGTGAATCAGCCTGCAGGCAGCTCGCTGGCAGCTCTGCAGCGAGGCCCCCGAGCCGGAGGTGAGCCCAAACACGTGCTCCTTCTCCCCGCACCTCCCCGCAGCCGTCCCGCGGCACCTGGGTCGCTGCAGCAGCTCCTTTACGAACGCCCCCGCCAGCAGCAGCGGGGATGTCACCGCCTCCTGGTGCTCAGCACACGCAGGTGGCCGAGGTGCCCGAGGGTCAGACCTTCCCAAAGCTCCTGCAGCGGGGGGAGAAGGGGTTGGAGCCCCAAATCCTGCCTGCCTGGACAAGATCGTGCTCCGTGCTAAGGGGAGAGCCCAGCGCTGCTCCCCCGTGCTCGATGCAGGTCAGATCCCGGTGCTGTTCCTCCCCAGCCTCGAGGAAGGGGCGAGAGGAGAAGAAGGCGAAGGAGGAGCAGCAGCGAAGCACGGGAGCGAGCTGAGGATGGGAAGGAAAGCAAGCTGGGCTTTATGTAGGCCACCCCTCCTGCAAACCCTCCGTGCGCGCATTACGCAGCCTCCCCTGTCTCTGCCAGCACGCGCCAGCTCTGGTTACCACCAGCCAGAAATCCTCAGGCTGAGCCCTGAGCGTTCCTTTCATCATCTCCACCAAAATCCGAGCTCAGGACCACGAGCGCAAAAGCACAACAGAGCCGACGAGCCACCGAACGCCGGTGGTTAACGTACAAGCAGGGCTCGGAGCGCCTTCCGCACGGGGCAGGACATGGCACGGGCACCAGGAACGGACCTGATTTGAGGCAGACCTGCAGGAAATGGTGAAATCACCCCCAGATGTCCTTTCCGTCGGGCAGGCAGCCCGCACCACAGCACCACGGGTGCCAGCAGAAAGCCAACCTGCTCTTCTGCCAGGGCAGCATCCCCTGGCGACCTGCCCGGTGTCCCAGCATCGCTCCCTCTGCCCTTTCACAGTAATAAAATCGCTGTGGGTTTGGGTATAGGAGCCAGAGGATGGCTACGTGTTACCTAGGTGGTGCCCAGCTCAAGAAAGTGGCTTGCTCGAGGGCAATTCAGGCCCGGGGGACCTCTGGAGCTAATCTCACCTGCGCCCGGACGAGGGACTCGAAGCTGGGCTTGAAGTAATCGATGCGGCTGCTGTAAAACTTGGGCATTTCCTCCAGGAGCTGCTTGTTTTTGGCCTCGAAGTCCTCCTTCACCGGCCGCAGCTCCTCGCGGGCCTGCGAAACGAGACGGGAGGGGAGTCAGGCGCCGGGGAAAGCCCTGCCATGGGCAGAGCTGCGAGGATGTGCCCTGACCCGAGGACAACCGGTGACCAGAAAACCCAAATTTTGGGCCCCAGCTCTGCCGCAGGCCATCGGGAAAGCCTCAGGACACCACGGGGGCTGCTGGAGAGGAGACCACGAGCTGGCTGCTCCTCTCCCTGCAGGAGGACGTGGGCAAAAAAATGTCCCCAGAGGACACCCCAGCGGCTCCGGGACTGGCCAAGCTGGTGCTGAGCCCCCAGGGCTGTGTCCCCCAGGGCTGTGTCCCCCCAGGGCTCTGTCCCCCAGCGCTGTGTCCCCCCAGCCTCACGCCCTGTGATTCCCAAGAGCTTCTCCCCTCTCCACTTTCGCCCGTGACCTTCAGCTGAGCGAGCCCACCCGGCTTCTTTAAACAGAAGCGTGGGGAGAAAGGGAAATGTCTCCGGGATGGTGTGGAAAAGGGCAGGAGGGGGTGGGCAGTGAAATATTAGACCCGTCCAAGTCTGCCGCTTAATCCTGCCGCAATTCCGACGGGCGGGGGGGGCGCCGCGGTGCCAAAAACCCCGCGCGCGACGCCGGGTGGAAAGGAGCGAACTTGGGGTCGGGCAGGAATCGGGCAGAAAGGCAGCTAGGCTGGGACTGGGAGCGTTTTAATTCAGTGGGGAGAAGTGTTTGAACTCATCCAGCATCGAGCAGCACCGGGCTTTGCGCCAAAAAAGGCACCAAACTCGACGGCGAGCCCTTGCTGAGATTCCCCAGTTCGCCACCAAATTCGGGGACACGAATTCGGGGTTTGGGGTTTCTTAAGAGCAGCTCTGGCTCCAGCGGGCGTCTGAGCTCACGCCGCGGTGAGCTAAGGTCTTTGCGGGGGCGGGGGGGGGGGGGGGGTGGAAATTATATCACAGGGAAGTTAATTAGGGTGAAAAAAAATGAAATAACTAAAACCTGCTTAATCACCAGGACAAAAGCACTCGCAGTTTTCCAGCCGCAGCTTTAGGCACCGAGGCTAAGCAAAGTAAGCGGCTTATGACTAAATCTGAGGTCTCTTTTGTCAGCGCCGATAGGGCTGTTCTTTAACACAAAACTTCATTTTGTCTTCAGAAAATCCACGGTCTTTTGGCTCCCGAGAAAGTCACCCGGCTCCTTCCAGGATCCCGCAAACGTTCTGCGGGAGCGGGACTTCGGGCGAGAATTTAATAATAAAATAATGGCGATTCTGCTCAAATTCGGGAGAGAAAAGGGAATCTGGCGAAGCTGCCTGTGGACCGATTACTGCGATTTTCCAGGACGAATGTTTTTTTTGCAACAGGTGGCAAGCACAACGACTCGGGAGGCTCTGAGCTCTGCCTTTCTGCGTACAGCTGCTCGGGCAGGCGCTGAGGGCGAGGGGAATTCCGCCCACCGCCTGCTCGTCCCAGCGTTTTCGCTTCCTGTGGATTTTTTTATTTCCCTTTATTTTGCAAACAGAAAGCTCAGCGTGGCTCTGAGAGCGCTTCACCCCAGCCCTGGGCTCCCAAGTGGCCACGTAGCTCGTGGCCAGGGTTGCCCCAAGGCTTCGGGGCCGTACCTGGTGCAGCTTGGCGAGGACGGGGCCGGTTCTCTCCTTCTCCTCGTACTTCTCCACCTTGGACTGCAGGCGCTTGTAGTCCTGCAGGGTTTGCTCGCGGCGCTTCACTGCCATGTTCAGGCTGGGGAACACGCTGCTGAACCTGCCGGGGAGAAGACGACAGGAGGGTTTTGAGCAGGGATGTGACACCGAAGACAACCTGCCACCCCAAAGCCCCCCGGGGAAATGTGCCACCCCAAAGCCCCCCGGGGAAATGTGCCACCCCAAAGCCCCCCCGGGGAATGTGCCACCCCAAAAGCCCCCCGGGAAAATGTGCCACCCCAAAAGCCCCCCAAGCAATCTGCCACCCCAAAGACCCCAAATTGCAAAGGGGACACTCGGCAGCCCCGCTGCTGTCCCGACAGGCAGGTGGAGCCGGGGAAAAAGCGCCGCCGTCGCGCCCCAGGTGCCCCCTAAATCCCCATTTCGTCACGCGCCGTCGTTGCACTACAAAGCCCTTCAGATCTCCCGCAGCTTCTTCCAACAGCTGCACCACGACGGGCCAGGAGAAGCAAACGAAGCCCTGGGAGGTGCTGAGAGGGGCCAGCAGGGCGCAGGATACGGCCCCGGCACGGCAAAACGCAGGGGATGGAGGAGAAACACGGCCGGGAGCTGCAATCCCTGCTCTGCCCTCGCGCCGCCGGCCCCGCTCCTTTCCAAAAGTCAGCCCCGTGCAGGGCCAGGATTGAGAAAATGCTGAATAACACCACCCGGGGGGGTCAGCGCAGCCCGGCCCCAGCACAAAAGCTTTCCTTAGGTTCCTCCAGGAGGCTGGAAGAAAGGCTGACGTTACATATATACACTATTTGTGAGTCCTTGCCAAGGTTTTGGGTTTTTTCTTAGGGTCAATCCACGAGTTTCGGGGTGTGTTTTTGAACAATTACTACGAAAATCTAGCCCGTTTTGGGAAGCCTGGTAAAAGCGCTCTGAAGGTCCCAACCTGCTTCTGGGCTTGCCTGCCAGCCCTTCTGGTTTTACCATTAATTCTTTATTTTTAACGGCTTTCCCCCTCTCTCCCAGCTGCCGTGTTTAAGAACAGGGAAAGCTGCCTTATCTGGGACGGGGACGGAAGCTGCCCCGGAGAACAATGCTGTTAATTCGGGCGAGCAAAGCAAAGAGGAAAAAAAAATAACACTTTTTCCCCATTTCCTTGTGCGTGCGTAGCTAGCTAATGCGTTTTTTTCCCCAATATTTGGCTTTGAAAAGCAAAAAGCAGGCACGGGAGCGGCACCGAAGTGTTTAGGAACGTCCCTGCGTGGTGCCCTGCCTCTGCCCGTCGGCTGCAGTCCCCTTCTCAAGGGTCAGCTCTCGGGATCAATCCCAGCCCCAAAAAAATCCTGCTCGAGCCCTGAGAAATAAAACCCAAGCACCTGCACGTGCCTTGAGTGGGGCTCGCTCTGGCCTGGGCTTTGCCGAGCCACCCAAAGGTGAAGGGAGCAGGAAAAATAGTCACTGCTACAGCTGCCGGCCCCGTTCCTCAGTTTTTGGGGCAATCCCTCATCCCAAATCCCCGTCTCCCGTACGGCACGGCTGGAGAAGCGCTCCGCACCCCAAACAGAAGGACCGGCGGCGGCCAACAACGCGCCAGGCTAGGGGAAGCTTCCTATTATTAAAACGTGTTACAAATCGAGGGAAGGGGAACATCTGACGGCGAGGACGAGGGAATATTTCGGAGCGTGGCAGCAGAGGCAGCCAGCAGCTCCGGGAGAGGGGAAGGCAGGACCCGGAGCTTTGCTCCCAAATTCGAGCCCTGGGCGTCTGCGGCAGCGCACGGCGAGGCCGGTGCTGTTCAAACCTCATCTCCCCGTGCTCACCCCGAAGGTGCCGCCGTGCCGTGCCACCGTGCACAGAGCCGGAGCCTTTTGTCCCCGAGCTTTAGCAGGTTGGGGTTTAATCATTCCCCGTCTGGACGGCGGAACACGGCCGTGCTCCGCGGCCCCGATGGCTGAGGACACCCACGCTGCCACGCGCTCACTCGCTGGCGTCCCCACTCCGAGCAAAACCTCAAAACCACCGCCCGGCTGCCGCTCCCGAACACCCCCGAGAGCCCCCCGACCTCCCCGGGCACCCTCCCGAGGACATCCCACGGGGACAGCGGTCTCCAGAGACCACCCGTGGGGGCAGCCCCCAGTCCTGGCACCGGGAACGACGGCGCCACCCGCCGCGGGCTCTGCCAGCCGCGTCCATCGCGGGAGGCGCAGCTGGGAGCTGAATTACGGCCCCGTGCAACCTGAAAAAGTCATCAGGGAGCGGGACGCCGGCCGGGCGTCACCCTGCCATCCAGCTGGCCCCCCGAGTGTCAGATGCTGCTGCCCTGACATTGCTTTTTATGGTAAACCTCCCGCTCCGTTACATCGGGACGCCAGCAGCCTGCGGGGGCTCCCCCCGGGTCCCGGCTGCGCAGGGCTCCGAGCGCAGGGCTCACCGTCCCACGGGCTGCGGCGAAAATTCCTCCTCTTTTTCCGCACGGTGATCCCCAAAACGTGCCCCGAAAGGGCCGGGTGGCTGAGGACGTGGCACGGGAACAAGGGGCTGCACGGAGGGACGGGTCGGGGTGCCCCGATTTCGAGGTGGACACGGCACAAAGGCGCACGCGCTCCGTGCCAGCAGCAAAACTGTAACGTCAGCAGCTCCCGGTTGCAGCTTCTGCAGAAATAATCCCAATTATTAACGAGCTGGTAATGGGGACAAGCAGCGCCATCAGGCCACAGGGCCACGTCTTGGTTTCTGGGTTACGTCCCCGACAGGGGGCAAAGAACCTTGAACCACCGGGTGTCTCCCCGGTGCTGACGGGGTGGCCTCGACCCCACAAGCCCAGCTGCTCCCCCGCGATGTGTGGGGCAGGAGAAGTCGGGAATGGGGCCGGGAACGGTCCCGTCACCAGCTTGCGGGGTGGCAGAGCACCAAAAAGCCACCTCCGGGGCTGCCAAGCATCGTGTCAGCACCGTGTGCTGGATTTAAACTGCGTTTTTCCTGTCTTTTGAGAGCTTTCTCCCGCCCGCTCGGCACTTCCCCGGTGCTCACACATGAAAAGAGGCACCGAGAGGAGCGGAGAATTAGCGTGCAGCCCTTTTATATCCGACAAACCCCGTACCGCAGGGCAAGAGCAAAGCCTTTGGCTCCAAAAAGCAGCAAGGGAGAACGCAGGAGACCATCGGCGGCATACTTTCCACGCGCTTTGAAGTTAAATCTGGTTTTAAAGCCAAAAAGGCTGGATCGTTTTCTTGTCCCTTGCATCAACTCGAGCGTTTTTTTTTCCCCCTTTTTTGTCCCTAGCATCAACTCGATTATTTTTTTTCCCCTTTTTTGTCCCTAACATCGACTCGCTGAGATTTTGCAGCCCGTAACGGGAGGCCGCCGTACTCCGTTGGTGCTTTAAAAAAATCAAAAGAGCTGCTGAAGCTGCAGATCGAGGCTGGTACCGTGTAGGCACAGCAGCTACTGTCTCCCAAGGCCTTTTAATGCACGGATTATTTCTGCTTTTCAGAGCGAGGGGGGGCGTTCAGCCCTGTAAGCAGCCGTGAGCGCGACGCACCGTGCCAGCTCCTCGGCCCCTAACCGCCGGGTGCTGGGGCTGAATAAAAACCATCGAAACCCCGTCGGGTGCCGGCTTGGCTGGTGGCATCTCCGGCTGTGTCTCGGCGAGGTTCTCCTTCTCCCTGGCAGGAGCAGGAGGAGCCTGAGCCCCCCTGACCCTCCCCGGACACCTCGGTGAGCTCGTCCCGTGCCGGAGATGCTCGCAGCGGGTCGCTGAGCCACCTGGCTTCATTTTCACGTGATTTAGATCGGCTCAGGCAGGGAAGCGTGCTGCTCCATCGGCCTGATCCGCAGCGAGGCGAGGCTGCCCCTCGAAGGAATTAAATTACTCCGTATGATCTCCCCGTTAGCCCGTGAGCACTGAGATTCACCCGAAGGTAGGGGAGAATTGGCTTTCTTTGCCATTTTGAAGCCCTGCCCGGGTTTTTTCCCCTTTTACAGGAGGGAGCCGCGTACAGAAACGCGATCTCAAGCCACGTGCCAGGGGTGGTAAACACAAGTGGCGGGCGATAGGAAGATCCCCGCGCCTGCCAAGTTATTCCCAGGACGTAACAAACGGCCGAGCGGCCGCACAAACATCCCGCGCGTTAATTACAAACCCTCCTGGTGGAAAGCCTGGCAGCCAAAAAAGCCCCCAGCAGCTCCAAGCACATCCCCCTGCCTCCCAGTCCCTGCCCCAACAACCCCGTGAGCATCCCAAATCTTTTCCCAGGAGCTTGATTTAGCGTTTTAAGCCCGGCAGCCAGGCTCGAAGACAAGGGACGAGGGGTGGCAAGCCCACGGGGGAGCGACCACCAAAAAGCAAAGGGAATGGAAACGAGCTCAAAACACCAACCCCAGCGGCAGGAGCCGCATTTTAGCAAGCCAAGGGAAGCCTCAAAAGCAAATCCTGGTTGTTTCACCCATCCCCTGCACGTGGAGCAAGGAGAAGGAGGATTCCTCCCGCTGCAAAATGCGCCGACAGACGGGGATGGAAAGCCCCACAGGCGTTGGTATTTACCGATAAGCCCAACACCATCCCCTGGATGTGCCACCCAGGCCCTGCTTTTATACCAGGCGAGCGGTTCTGACAGCCAAAAACATGCCCAGACCCCAGCCTCCTGCTCCGTGCCCCCCTTTTAACACAAAAAAGTGAAAATTGGAGCTGGCTCCGAGAAAATTTGCTGGGTACGGTGCTGAAAACAGCACGGGAGCGGAGGTGAAACAGCAGCAGCACGGGGCATTAGGGCCCCGGCCACGAAAGCAGCTTGCAGAATAAGCTGCCGCTGCTCCTTGTCACTTTTTAGGCAGCGGATTACGGCGCAGGCAGCTTAGGAGGAGCAGGTGAGGGGAGATACGAGGGGATAACAAAAAGGAAATCCAAATCACTGCCTCCCCGCTGCCCGCCAGGGGAGAAGGGGAAACATACCGGTGAGCTCCTCTTAGGATGACGGTTTAGCCCTGAAAAAATAATTTATTTTTTACTTTTTTTTCAGAAAAAAATAATAAATCACCCGATTCTCTGAATTATAAATACCGTTGCCACCTCGTCTCCGCTCCAGCCTGCCGTAATTAAGGGACAGGGAGCTGCCACGGGGGATCAAAGCGCCGTCAGGATCCCACCGCTGCCGCCTTCGTTAGCTCGCCAGCCCTGCCGCCAGGTCTCCTGCTCGAAAATTGGAAATTTCCCCCTCCGGAGTGACACGGAGCCGGCTGCCCAGCTCTGGCGTTCGTCTGCTGGGGTGCTGGAGCAGCAGGACGAGCCCGCTGCCAGCGCCGGGCACCCGCCTGGGCCCAGGCTCGCCGGGTCTGGGCACGTGGCTTCCCCCTGACACTGACCTCAGCCAATATTTGGAGCATTACAATTGAGAAAAGGGCTCGAGGCGCAGGGAAAAATGATGCTAAAATGTATTTTTCCTCCCCGTTTTGCAAGTGCCCCAAGCATGACCGGGCGGGCACGCACGTGCGCTCATCCCTGCGGCGTTACTGTAGGCACAGGGGCTTGGAAAATAAAAGTAAAAGCAATTGTGCAGGGGTAGCACCGGGTATGGGGGGACAAAGAGCTGTGGAGACGCAGAAGTGATGGAGGAGGAGGAGGAGGAGGAGGTCCGGAGAGGCACGAGGAAGGCTCAGCATGCGGGCTATGCTGGGGGATGCCTGCCATGCCTCAGCCCGTGCCCACGCGTCCGTCGTGGGCCCGTCCGCCCACCAGGAAGGGGAAATGAAAACCAGCCCTTCCGAGCCAGAGCGAGGAGCACCAGAAAAAAAAATAAAATCAAATAAGATGAAAATAAAAATACCCCAAGCGGGCTGGGGATTTAGGCTAAGAGCCGCGGGCCGGGGGGGTGCCGGGCAGCCGTGTGGCTAGCTTTGTGCGTGAAATCCTCATTAGGGGCCCGTAAGGACACGAAAGCCGCTTTTCCTTTTCCGGTCCCCGGCACCCCTGGGGCTCCTCGCGGCCGGTGAGCGCCGCTGCTGCCAGGAGAGGATGTGCAGGGCGAGGGCTCAGGGGGACGGGGGGGGGTGAGAAGCCCCCAGACCCTTGTGCGTGCACGGCTGGGGGGGCAGCAGGGCTTGGCTGCTCCTCTCGGGGTGGTTTTTGCTCCCCGGATGGGATTTGGGAGCTAAATGTTGGGTTTTCGGACCTATATCTGGCTTTAAGTGAATTGCTGCAGCAGGGGGATGGGGATGGGGACGGGGACGATGCCACGAGCCAAGGGGACGGTGGCACCAGGGTGACACCGCGGCCGCCGCTCAGACGGACGGAGCTGGTTAAACCGAGAGGCTGCGGGATGAAAAGCGGCTCCGAACGCGAAAGGCATTAAAGGTTGTGAATCTCCAAACCACCTGGCTCCGCTAAGCCGCTTCCTTCCTCAGCCACCGGCACGCCAGAAGGGACACCGAGGTGACGGCGCGCGGTCTGGCACCGGCCCCGACGCACCTCGCTGGAAACAGGGAGAGGGAAGCGAAGACCCAGCTGCTTTCCTCTTGCCGTGCCCCAAAAATGCTGATCTGGCGTGAATTTGGGCTGCAGGAGGGGAGCAGATCCCTCCTGACCTCCCCCAGCTCCCCTTTCCCAGCCCGAGCCCCCTTCAAATCCACTGCTGCTTTCTTCTACGTGGTTCGACGTAATATATTTCCCCCAAACCTACCGTCCCCGGACAACCGAGTGGAGCCTGCACTGCACATGTGCCTCTGATTACAGCCTGTTACCGGCACCGCTAATTGCTTGGCTTATACTTATCTGTGTCTTTGGCTAATAAACCACAGAAGACCACCAGTGAAGCCGTAATAAAGCGCAGCTGTCGGAGCAGAGCCCGTTTCTAGGTCAAAGCCAGTTTGGGAGAGGCTGGGGAGAGCCGTCTCGGAGCGGGGAAGCCCCACCTAGCTGGAAATCAGAGCTCCCCGAGGCAGCTTGCATTAATCCCAAACTTTTACCCCCGAAACGTCGCCGGGCTTTCTCCGGCAGCAGGACAAGGGGAGGCGCAAGCTTTGCGTTTCTCTCCTGCATCTCGTCAGCCTCCGAAAGGACCCTTGGGCTCCTCAGAAATGTTCCTGGCTCGTCCTCGCACGTACCTATGCTGCTGGAGTCACAAAGAGGGAGGGAAGGGAACGATTTTTGTTCATTTTTCGTTCGGCACCGAGGCGCAGCCTCTGCAGGCGGGGGGCGGGAGCCGTTTAAGAGCACGCAGCGACCGCTCGCAGGTGCCAAAGGGCAGGAAGGGAAAAAAAAACAAAACACCACAGTCGAGTCCAATGGAAATTTAGGAAGTTGGAGAGAATTGCCAGGACTGGGAAGGAGCCAGGGCCTTGAAGTAAACACCCTCGTGTCCATTTAACCAAGGACGGGGCTGATAAAAGGCGACCTGAGCGCCTCGCCTTGTGCAAGGAAACCTCGCAGCGAAGCACCACGCCGTGCTCGGGCCAACCAGCCCCGTGTCCTGCAAGGCTCCAGAATTTCCCTGGTGTTTCCCTAGGGCAGGAATAACACGACGTGATCCTGCACGGATGCCTCCAAAGGGGTCTTGCCCCTCCTGCGCCTCCGCCCCGAGCCGAACGACAGCGGCGACGTAGGAACGGCTTCGTCACCTCGAGCTAAAGCTTGCCCAGGGTTTAAAACACAAGGCGAGGTTTGCAGGAAAAAAATAAAAGGTATTCTTGTTCCTTTCACCACGAGTTGGAAGAAAAAAAATAAAAAAAAAGGGAAGATTTCAGACGCACGAGCCCTTCTTCCAATTTTAACAGAATGCTGGAAGAAGAAGTTAATGTATCTTTCATGAGGACAATCTAGATAATAAGCAACACAATTCCACAGCAAAAGCCTGTGTTTTTTTTCTTCCTTTCTTCATGTTTTTTCCCTAAATAACCAAGAATTTCTGGCCGTTGATAGGCGACCGGGGCGATGCTTGAGTCACCGAACATCCCCCGAACAGCAGCGCGGCGTAACCTCACGCGCGGAGCGGTACGCGAGGATTTTTACTTTCAGATTTGGGCAGAAACAACAACTTTAAGAAAAAAAAAGAAAAAAAAACACACAAAAAAACACCCCGTGTCAAAGCTAAACTAAAATTGTTATTCAGCAATTTGCAACACTTACTGTCATATTAAAGTCATTTTATTTTATTTTCGCTCGCCTGCTCCGTTCCCCTAACAAAAGCAGCAAAGCTCCGGCTTTCAGGAGATGTTTGGCGCAGCGGTGGCAGCGACCCTAAAATGTTTTGGGGGGGACAGTCTGCGACACCGACACCGCTCAGGGCTGCCAGCACCGCTGGCAATCGGGCAGGCAGAGGTGAATTTTTTTGTCAACAACCCAATTTTTTGTCAACTCGGTGACAAAACTGCTGCGGCGCCGAGGCACGACCGAGCCGTGACGCACCGCGCGGCTGAAGTTAACTTCTGACGGCAGGGAGGAAAAGGGGAAAATGGGGAAACCTGCTCCCAGAGCAACGGTGTCAGCACCTTCAGCTCGCACGCCCCGCTAAGGTTTTAGTTCCGAGCGATGCGAGCTGTGGATGGGCACGGTTTGGAGAGGGGTCTGGCAACCCGCACCGAGCCTGGCTGCAGATATATTGCCTGGGGAAGCCCCAAAGCCCTAAATCCCTGCAGCCCCCGAGCCCTGCAGCCCCCAGCCCCAAAGCCCTGAAGCCCCCAGCCCCAAAGCCCCAGCCCCAAAGCCCTGCAGCTCCCAGCCCCAAAGCCTTGCAGCCCCAAAGCCTTGCAGTCCCAGCCCCAAAGCCTTGCAGCTCCCAGCCCCAAAGCCTTGCAGCCCCAAAGCCTTGCAGTCCCAGCCCCAAAGCCCTGCAGCTCCCAGCCCCAAAGCCTTGCAGCCCCAAAGCCTTGCAGTCCCAGCCCCAAAGCCTTGCAGCTCCCAGCCCCAAAGCCCTGAAGCCCCCAGCCCCAAAGCCCTGCAGCCCCAAGCCCCTGCGGCCCCAAGCCCCTGCAGACCCCAGCCCCAAAGCCTTGCAGACCCAGCCCCAAAGCCCTGCAGCCTCCAGCCCCAGAGCCCTGCAGCCCCAAAACCCCCAAGCCCCAAGCCCCAAAGCCCTGCAGCCCCCAGCCCCAGGGCACAAGGACCATGCTCCTCCAGACAGGGGGGTCCCTACATGTCTGCAGTTTCTGAAGCATTTAAAGCATCGTGCAGAGGGCTGCGAGAAGCTTTTCCAGGGTCTTGGATATCCCAACCCTTCATCGGTTATCAGCTGGGGACTGGGAACGCCACCTGGTTTCCTGTCCCTATTCCCCACCTGCCCACTGCCTACATGGCACTACAATGACTTTTTCCTTTTGTGTGGATATGCTACAAAAACACGGAGTAGCTTTCCCTTAAAGCAAACTAAAAACATTTCCATGCCTCTACGCTTTTTATTTAGAAAACCTGCACAGGAAAGGAGCTCCTCAAACACGCAAGCGCTCGGTGCCCGCAGCGCTGGGCTGGACCGCACCGCCCCGGCCCGCTGCCCGCTCATGCTTTGTCTTTTTTAACTGGAACGAAATGTTGGAAGCAACCAGCACACCTCTGAATGATCCAATGCAGTCATAATCACTCATCCCAGGTGTTCTTTAAAGTACGGATAAATAAATTTGGCAGACCTGGACACGAGCTCTCCGCCTTTGCCACCGAGGGGACGCCGGTTTGTCACGGCGGCGTAAGCAGCTTTAAAAAGGAGCACGGTTATGACAAACACCCGAGACGAGGCCGGTACTTACTTTTTCAAAGGCTCTATGACCGTCTTTTGGATCTGATTCACCTGTCGGAAGCAAGAGGGATGATTACACGCCAGGCTCGTCGGAAAAGCGTTTGCACGGCGCCTGCCACGGGCTGGGCGGCACCACGGTGCCCTTTAACTAAAAACGAGCAATCTTTCTCCCGTGCGCTAAAACCCCCGGCACAACCAGAGTCAGAAAAAGCGTGTATGGAGAGTTTGATGGGGGAAACACCTTGGAGGTGAGGACAAAGAGGGAAGGAGGATGCGGCTGGAAGGGACGGAGCTACCCCCGAGCACCCCCTGCCTCCCCAAAGCCACCCTCACCTTCTCCTGGTTGAAGGAGTCCATCCTCTTCATCGCCGTGTCGAAGGCCGTGACCATCTCCAGGAAGCCGGGCTCCTGCTCGCACAGGGGGTTGGACAGCAGGTCCGAAGAGATTTTCACGGCCGACTTGGACATGGCTGAGCGTGGACGGGGCCGGGGGCGTGCGAAGGGAAGCGGAGAGGGACAGGTCTGAGCGGCCGGGAGCTGCACACCCGCGCACATCCCTGGGGAACTCAGCCCAAACCCTGCAACGGGACGGATTCGGGGACCTCTGCACCCAAGGGGAGGTCAGCACAACCTTCCTGGGGGACATTCAGCACCGGGTGAGGGATGAGAAGGGAAAAAAACAGCCATTCATTCATGTAAACACCCCAAGAACTGTTTTTATATAAGTTAAGCCTGCACCACTTTGATGTACGGCTTGTGATGCTGCCAGAAATAATACCAGACTAACAAAACCGCTGTTCTCTTTAAAAAAAAACAAAATGTAGATGGTTTTTTTTTTATGTCTTTTCTTGACAGACTATTAAGTGTCACTCTCAGGCTCACTACAGCTCTTCCACAATGAGAAAAATCACAGTCCATTAAGTCTTTCAAACAGCTTCACAAAAATATATATCTGAAGTGGATTTAGTGCTGGTGGAAAAGGACCAGACTGACAGGACTGGAAGACGAGGTTTCTCTCTTTTTCTCTCAAAATAGGCACTACACCAAGCAGCAGAGACACAAGCTTGCTAAGCACTTTCCCTCAATGAGCCTCATTTTTCTGCCCGTGGAAACCGACTCCAGAAGCAAGAGGAAAATGCAAAGACCAAAGTCCCTTCAGACCCCGAGACCGCCACCAGGAAATCCAGAAAGGCCAGGTCAGTCTGAAGGGCTTCGGTTCCTGCCCTGCCAAGCCCTTTTGCTCGCTTTCCATCAGACAAATCCGTCCTCCCACCCATTCGGTCTTCGAAAAGAAAAATTAAACCCCACCACGACAGGGCCTCGACAAAAGACCAACGAAATAACTAAGGTACGGAAGGGGAAAAGATGAGCAAAAAGCCAAGCGTCGATACAAAATGAAGAAGAAAAAAAACAAAGCCACGGCTACTAAAAAAATAAAAAATGTTCTCTTTCGTCAGCACTGCTGCTGGAAGTTATTCAGTTTAAGATCAGAAAGCCAGATGCTCGAGCCGTGCTGCAGAGGAGCTCTGGAAGGGCTCCTACTGTATGAGCTCAGATAGAGAAAGTTAAAGTGGTCTGAATAATGGGGCTTAAGATCATAAATCAGGGGGTTAAACGTTCCGATTTAAAGGTTACACACAATTATACGGAGCTCAGAAGCTAAATGGCTGGGCAGCTCGGTGCAGAAGGAGAGGCTAACTGCGGAGTAACAAAGCTACCGTCTATTACCCCAACATGAAGGGTTTAGGCATTTAAACCTTGAAACAGATGGGCTATAATCCATATGTGCGACCACATCTGAGGAAGGATTTGTGCCAGAACGGGACGGAGTCGAGCACGGCCGAACTCCCTCGGCTGGAAGACAAATGAGTTTCCCTTCCCCGAACGCGTGCTGCAGCGAGGGGAGACGTGGAGAGCAGCGGGGCTGGGCCAGGAGCTGAGGTTTCTCAGGGTGAGCACAAAACTTGGGGTAAAACGTCACTGATGTCACCTGCACAGCCCCAAAACGGCAGCCGAGGGGGCGATGATGCCCCTGCTTATTTAATGTCACTGATCCGGTGGGGAACCTGCACTCCATTTCCCAAGCTTTGGTGTGCAATTCAAGATCCTCCTCCCATCCTCTGCTCCTTAAGACCCTATTTACTTATTTTTTCGGAAAGAGGGGGTTATTGATCTTCAGCCACAGCACCGAGTGCTGCTAATAGCCCGTACCCTTTTCCCAGGCATGCTGCTGCAGCGGCTGAGCAAGAAAAGTTTTGCACAGGAGGAGAAATCAGCTTCGTTCGGAGCTGAATCTCTTTTGGCAGAAGGAGGCGACTCCGGCCACCAGGTCCAGCCTGCTAGGGAGGGTTTGAGTGAATAATCAACCCCCTCGGCACAGAGGTACAATGGAAGAAATAAGACACTCGGGAGAATACAACAAAGCTGATGCACTGCCGCAGGCATCGGACACCGGGGCTAAATGTTAGCTGAGCAAGCAGGGCATCCCCTCTGGGCAGTCCGCAGCGCTCCATCGGATTCGTCTCCTCTTCCTTCGGCCATCCTTCCTCGGGCTGCGTTCAAAACCTTCCCTTACACTCACGATTTCATGCCTTTAAATGAGAAATCAGATCTTACTGGGTCTGGCCAAGGCTCATTTGTGACTCTGCCATGTAGCAGAACGGAAAAAGAAAGTCCTCCCACAGCTCCTCCGGGACTTGAAATGCTCCATATAAACAACGCCCACTGCAAGGGAGGGGAGGGGAATCCTTCACAAGGAAAAACTTACCATGGATCCCTGACAATGACCAGAGTCCCCAAAAAGGGCAGTTTTCACCCTGGAAAGGACTCCTGGATACCGGTGCCTCTCCCAGTGCTGTGCTGGGAAGGGTGGGAGAGCGTGGGCAAGAGCAGGGATTCGTGTTTATGTCTGGCAATAGCCGAGCACGCACACATACATGAAGGTGAGAGCCTCTACCATGGGAAAACCCCGAATTTGCCATCCCTCCTGCTGGCACGGTGCCCACTGGGGCTCCTGCCCACTCCTCCAGCCCTCCGTGAGCCCAGCTCCCCGGAGACGTGCAGGACCAATCCAGCCCACACCTGGATGCTGCTGCATCTGCCTCGGCTCCCGGAGCTGGGGGAGCCCGGGACAAACAGGGACGACCCCAAACGACACGCTGAGAAAAGCCAGCTGTGTTTAAAACAGCTCCTCGCTGTGCCTCAGCAGGCTGCCCTGCTCGGCTCCAGAACCAGAACCCTCTGGATCCACTTCTCCCAGCTGCCGCGGCTGTTTTTTTGGCTTCAACTGGCACGAGATGCCTTCAGCTGAAGCATCTAAATGGGCATTGCTCAACGCTACAGGCTCCTCCTGCCTGTCCGACATGAGAACCGGAATAATTTCTCCTGGTTTTCAGTCCTAGAAACTGAGGCAAAGGAAAGAAAGCGACTCGTCCAAGGCCACACAGCAAGGCACAGCCCGAGAGGCACGGCCTCAGCCCCCAACACGCTTCCAGCTCCCCTGGTTGAGTTGCTGCTCGGCAGCCCTCGTGCAGATGGCCTTGTAACTAAGAAAACTGAGTGGGACTGAGATCTAGATTTGTTTTCCAGGCTTGTCACAGATTACTCATGTGATCTCGAGAAAGTCACTTCATCTCTTTGTGGCCAAGTTCACAGTCTATGTATCCTACAGTCACATACCCAAGTCTGCATCTGTGCTTTTCTTCATATCCTTCTGAAGTTTTTTGGTCTGATCTTCCAATCTGAAAGATGGAAGAACAAGGCAAAGCCTGAAACTTGGAAAGAAACAAACCGGAGCGCATCATGCATGCAACAAATCATTTACGTGCCGAATGTGCTGGCTTCTGTCATGAGTTAAAAATATCCAGGCAGGGCTCTACGAAGTTCAGTGCTGCCCAACCTTTTCTGGTTACTGTCAGATGGTTTTTCCCCCTTTTTCGTTTGGTGATCTCTGGTTCAAAGCCACATATTTTCCTAAGTCCTTACGCTTGCTTACAAGCAGTAAAGCCAAATGCTTCCAGATGATAGCTGTGAGCTTACGTGACACGGTCGGCGTGGTAAAAACAATCCCTGTCCTCGGAGGTGTTGGGCTCTTTGGTAAGCCTCCAGTATCCCAGGAATTTTACACCCTCTGCTTCACAGCTGCCCTAATCTGCAAACCTCAACCCCACTGCAAAGACGTCTTAGGACACCTTTGGACACCCAGCCACTGAAGAAACCCCAAACAATGAGAAATTACAGGGCAGGGAACGATTTGCTAGGAAGAGCATAACCGGCTAACATTTCCTGGGAAGATGCAACGAGAGGGCACAGAGGGAGGTATGCTGCTCGTCTTGTTTTACCGGTACGCTTCATACTTACTGCTGCAGCTTCCCATATTCCCTTTCAAAGTCTCTCTCCACCTGTGGGAAGAACAGAAGGAAATCAGCTCAGAAATACTGCAGGGGGGCGCAGGGGGGCAGCGACCTGCCTGCTCCGTGCCCGTGCCTCGGGAAACGCCTGCACGGACCTGGAGAAGCATCAGCCGTAAGGGGAGCTACGCTTCCAAAGTAGATCAAGTCTTTTATTTTTTTTCCCCCCCAGACTATCTCAGAGCAGAAGACATTGCCACCGGCTGCGTCAGCCCATTCCGAGGATGCGCTCCAGCACACGAGCTGGAAGCTGGCGGCGGCAGGGGGAATGCCTGGAAAGCAGGGAGGTGGCAACGTCGCAGGCGCTGACACGGGAGCTCGGCTCCTGCACCCCCTGAGCTGCTCCATGCTCATGGGGACGAGCCTGATTCCTCTTCCAGAGGCACGAATATCCCCAAGGCAGAGAGGATCTCCTCCCCTCTGCCAGCATCGCGCTACGGACCACAGCGGCCAGCAGCCAGACCCCCATGAGCCGCTCGCTCATTCCCCCTCCTCGAAAGGACAACTTTTCCCCGCAAAAAACCCCTCCATCCATTCCTGAGCCCTCCAATCCCCCGGACTGCATCCTCCGAGGTGCCCCTAGGTACGCTCCTAGGACACATTCCTCCGTGCTCCTGCAGCAATTCCCTGCAATGAGCTCCTCCAGCTGCAGCAGGGGTTCGCGGCACCTCGCATGAGCACGCAGCGCAGGAGCTCAGCCTTCCCCCCGTGCTACATCGCCGACTGCTTCCTCCTACTTGCTAGCTGGCAGCGGCTCTCCAGCGATACGAGATATTTTAAGGAGCTTTCCTTCCATGCGGTCTGTTTGAACACACACTTAAACATTCACTCCACACACCTCGGCGACCGAACAAGCAAATGGCTTTCGATTGACCAGCCAAGAGTAAACGCGTGCGCTTTTGTTGTCATGGGATCGAGAGCGGGTTCATTTGTGTTGTCAAGCTGCCGGGCTAGGAAGGAAATGCAAGCAGCTAGGACGGGCACGACCCAAAGGTTTGCTCCCAGCCTTCGCCCTGCCCTGAGGAGTTCAAACCCAGGGTAACAGCGGGGTGTGAAAGCAGACCGCTTAACGTGGATATTTGCTTTGGGATCAAAACTGCTGTAAGACCAATATTTTAAGAGGGAGCCCAGTAATCTCGGTTGTCTTAAAACCGCCCTTTTGAAGCATCTTTTTGCTCTTTTCAAACCCTCGGGCTGGGTGACAGCAGCCCCATGGGGCGCCGCGTTTCAGCCCCGTGCCCAGCGGCCAGCTGTCCTCACCATCAGCTCCCGCCATCCCAGGGATGCACGCTGGCTCTCCCCGCCGACGAAGGAGCTCCACCGAGCCCCAAATCCCCTCCGTGCTGCTAAAAACGCTCGCTGGAGAGCAGGCACGGGGCGGTGTGGGGGCAGCTCCCACCACGGCTTCGCGGTTCGGCAGCAATCCACAGCAGCTGGCGCCTGGAGGTCAGGTACCCGGCACATAGTAAAAAAAAAAAAAAAAAAATCGCCCCCCGTCTTCTACGGCTGTTCCGGCTGCAAAAATAACCGCGGAGTATTGCACTCTATTTATATGCCCTAGGTGTGAATTGTTTTGGTTGCAAAGCAGCGACGGGTCAGGCGTGACTCAGAAAGACGTCCTCTGAAGGCTGGCCGTGTCCTTTCCCCGGCACGGAGCTCCAGCCCCCGACACGAGGGTCCTCCTCGTGTCAGCCCCTCAAAAACCCGAGGTTTGGGCCGTGAAATGAAATTAACTGGAAAAACCCACAGCGTCTGCTCCCTCCCTTCTGCTGCTCCCTTCCCTTCTTGCTGTGGAGAGGAACAGAAGTGAAGGCGCCCAAAGGATGGGAAGGAAACCTCGATATCCACACCCTGCACCCCTGCCTCTCCCAGGACCCCCAAAAATTCCCCAAAAACACCCAACCTGCTTTGCCCGCGTCCCCTCCACATGGGACCGAGGTGAATCTCCCTGGCAGCTCTTCAGCTGCCCGGCCTGACTCACGTCTCCAGCGCCATCTCTGCGGAGACAGCTGCCCGAGGATTGCTCTTATTTTTCACGCCCACAGGAGCAACTGGCTACCCGTCGGCGCCGTCTGCGCGCTGCTGCGGCCCTCCCGAGTCATCGCCGCTCGCCTTGGCATCGCGGGAGCCCGCGGATGCTCCAGGGACAGCAAGGAGCAGGGTCCCCAACGCGCTGCTTGGATAAAAACCTGCTCTTGACGTGCTCGCGCCGTGCAGATTTATGGAAGGCAACAAGTGATGGATGAGCGGCACGTGGAGCGAGCGAGGAGGGCAGGCTGGGAGCGAGCCGAGCACGTTTTGCTAGCACACAGCAATTCCTGCTCCCAGGAGCTATCAGCAGTGGCCACGCAGCCCCGACACTCACGGCAAAAGGCTACGGATAGGATTAGCGCGTTAAGGGTAACGAGAACAAGAAGGACAGGCAAGAAAATTACAATGTCCCGAAGGGAAGTTGCTGTAACGTTAAAATAATCCCACTTCTCCGCAGCCGCTTTCTGAAACCTCCAAATCGAAACGTGTTTCTGTACCGAACGCTATTTCTTCTAGGCATTGCGGGCTACTTAATGCAGAATCGCTTTCTCTGGCTTTTTCTTTAAACCTACACAAGGAACGACGAGTTCTTAAAAGCACCGAAGGAAAGCGGTGCTCTTCTTTCTCACCCACTTATTTTTGTTTGCAAACACCGGGCCCTCCACCCGCGATAACCCCCCTCCGCTTTCAGGGCAGTATCATAATCGACACCATGGTTACGAGGCAATGAAGCAAGACCAAAGCCAACACTACAAAGAGATGGAAATAAGGGACTGTGATGAACCTCCTTACTCCCCTGAGGTTAATTTCTCTTCCCGGAGGAGGAGGACTAGCTGATTTCTACACGTTCCAGTGGTCTCAGCCTTTTCACGGGCCTTGGGAGAAAGCAGGAAGCAAAGGCTTCCTCCTCCCTCCTCTCCGAAAGAAGAAAGCCACGTAATTAGGCCACGAATTCTGCCACGACCTGGAACTTCTGCTGAGCTTTTGTCACGCCATCAAACAGGGGGAGAAGCAGGGCAGAATCCGTGCGAGTACCACGGGGGAACGATCTCTGCGCATCCAAGCGGAGCCTTGAGCCAAAGCGATGCCCTGGGTGTACCTGGGACTCCACGGGCCAAGCAGCGAGCTCTCCAAATCCTCCATCCAGCAAGCTGGAGGAGTGCCCGGTGCTCCCAATAAATGCTTGGAACGCTAAAAGGGAAAAAAAGGAGCAGCTCCACCTGCAGAGGTGGGTTACATCCTGCCGAAGACTGAACGAGAAGAGCGAAAAGGAGCGAAACGCTTGAACTCGGGTCACTCGGTTTCACCCCACCGCCGTCTCCTCCGTTTTTTGGAGATTTCCAGCTCTCTGGTGGGGCCCGATGGAAAGAGGCAGCCGGCAGAGGCAGCACGCAGCGGAATCCTCCCGCTCGCGGAGCTCCGCTGTCCGCCACCCCTGGGGAGCCCAGCGCTGCCGGGATGAGTCAAGGCGGGGAGGCTTGGCAGGCTGGAGGGCTCGGCTCCGCTCCCTGCCAAGCTGACTCACCCCAGGTTAGCTCTCCATCTGAGTCAGGCCGGGGTAAAAGCCGGGTGAGACGGAGGGGCCGCGCTCTGACCTCCCCCATCCCGAGCGGGGACGAAGCCCCCGGCTCCCCCCCGGCCGCGGGTGGGATGCGGCGGAGCCGTCTCCGCGCCCCGCGGGGACACGAGGCCGGCTCCTTCTCCCAGCTAGCTGCCGCCTCGCATCACCCAGGCCCCGGTGAGGAGCAGGGGACAACCTCGGGGTGACACCGGTGAACTTCAGCCAGCCGGAGCCGCAGCGGAGCTCGGGCGACAGCCGCGGCTCCGGCGTAACCTCCGCGTGGATGGAAGGCGTCCCGGGGGAGGGCAGGGAGACCGGCTCTGCCCTAAGAGGCTTCAGCTCTGCGTTCGGAGCAAGAAACGTTCTGCAGAGAGATGTAGCTCTAACAGGTTTAAGTCCTCTCGCTGGGCACGGGTTTAATCGGGCCGCGGCACGACGTCCCCTGCGCCCCCACCGCCGGCGGCTCCGCTCGGCGCATTAGAGCCCCCGCGCCCCGGCGCCAGCTGCTCTTTGCAGGGGAGAGGAGGGGAGAGATTACGCCGTCTGCGAGCGGATTTGCCCAGGTTAAGGTGGAGAGGAGGCAGAGGCACGGCTCGGGGGGCGGGAGAGCACTTCAGTTCACCAGCCGCTGCTTTCTACGGGGGTTTCCTTCCACCTGAAGAGCTGAGCCGCGGCTGACACCGTGCCCTTCTCCGGAGGATCAGAAGCGAGTGGGCACAGGGAGTCATGACTAATCCCCTCTGCAACCCAGACAAATTGCCTTTCAGTACTACTACCGGCCTAGATCTGACACCAACCCAGGCATCGTTTCATCAAAAAAAAAAAAAATAAATAAAAAGAAACAGAAAAAAGAAAAAAAAAAAGGCTTGCTGGTGAGCTCAGCCTCCCTCGGCAAAGCGATCCTCCCCTCTCCTGCGCTCGAGCTACGGAGAGCCAAATCAGTCAGATGCTAATAAATGTTGTGTTGTTTTTTTTTTTCTTCTTTTCTTTTCTTCTTCTTTTCTTTACCCCCCTCTTTTGTGGTCCGATCTCCGTGAGTGGGAGATCTTCTCCCCGCAACCACTTCCCCTCGGACCGGCTCGGGACGCGGCGCTGGCGGTGCCGCACCTTCCCACTTCCTGCAGCGGGCTCCGGAGGCCGACATCTGGAACATCACAGGCCACGAAACCAGAGCTCAGCTGCCACCGCCGCTCCCCGAGGCCCCCGCAGATGGAGAAACCTCTCAGCCTGCAGCCGGGAGCTAAAACCCGGGGGCCTCGAGCCGGCCGAAAGCTGCGGAGCAGCCCCAATGCTTCCACGCCACGGAGCCAGGGCGAGCGCGGGGCTGAGCGCCTCCTTCCCGGGGGGAGATGGGCGGTTTCCTGCCGTTTGTTCTCCTTTGAAGGGCTTCACCTCGTGCTTACTGTGAGGTTACCAGGCTCTGGGCTTCCTATTTTCGGCTCTCCACGGATCTGCTGCCTGCATGATCGATAAACGGGGGCCACGTCAAAATCGGCGCCCGGCTCGCACAAAAACTTGCTGTGCTTCTTTGGGGAAGGAAAGGAAAAGGCCTGGAAACGCTGGTGCTGCCGAATGAACCCCTGCCTGCCGGATATTCTGGGCTGTTCTATTTAATACACACACACGTATATATATCTATATCTATATCTATAAGCAACGCCTGCCAACTGCCTCCCAACCGCACACGGCAGCGGCTCGGGGGAAAGCAAGCTCCCCAAAGTGCTTGCAGGGCAGGGAAAAAACAGCAAGAGAAAAAACAAAGTCAACCAGGGCGGGATGGAGACGTCCGAGGAAGCTGTCCAGGTCACCCCGAGCTGCGGAGCGGGTGGTCACTGCAACAGCAGGAAAGGCTGCCGGGGTTGGAAATTGAGGGTGAGAGGCAAAATCTCAGAGCAGGGCAATGCGGGGGTCCCGAAACGAGCAGGATTGGGTGCTGAGGCTGGCGGGCTGCCTTCGTGCCCAGCCCAGGCAGCAGCACTTTTCACCTGGTGGCCACCAGCCCCGCAAAAGGGCAGCGGAAGAGATGCGAAAATCCTCGAGGGATTTCAGCGGTCCTTGACTTGGTTGCCTGCCTGGCTTGAACTTTGTGCCGACAGTTCGGAGCCGTTACAGAAAACTGCTGCTCCACGGCAGCACGCGACGAGAAAAGCCTTAAAATAAATAAAAAAAAATGGGAACTGAGCCATAAAGGGAGCGGCAGAATTGGCCCCTGGAGGGGGGGGGGGAATGTCATGTCCCAAGGGGAAACTGCCCCAGAACCGCGCGTGCCCACGCGCCCCGAGGAATTAGCGGCGACGATGTCCCGGCGAGGCAGGATCAGCGCCGTCGGTCTGTTCGGGGGATTAGGGCACCAACGCCGTTATAAAGACGAGGTCTCCCCCGTGCTCGCTCTGATTTTAGAGCAGGTACGCGGGATAGCTTTCAGGGACAGGTCCCGAGAGGTGCCACAGCTTTTCTGCACGGGACAAAGGCGAAGACCATCTGCTCGAGAAGGGAAAACACCGCAGCCAGCTGCGAGGAGCAGCGCTCGGGGTAGGAGCCTCGAACGCCCGAGAATACAAAATGCTTTTTTAATTTGCTTTTAAAGCAAATGCTGTGCAGCACAAATTAATTCACGCCCGAGCACTAAGCATCTCGGCTTATAAGCCTTTCTTTGGAAACAGTTATATTCAGCGAGCTGAACCACTCCTCCTCCTCCATCTGCTCAGCAAGGCTGAACAAACAAGCCATTGCTGAAAGAAGGAAGGAAGGAAGGAAGCCCGTTCAGCCATCTCCAAGGAAAACCGTGCCAGACCAAAAGAGCTCTCTCCCCTCGTCCCCCCCGGCCCCGAAAAGGGAGCGGATCCCGAACCGAAATCCTCTCCCAGCTCGGGACTCCCCCTCACTCCTCGCACGAGGAGCCGGGCGCTGGTCAGAGCCCGCAACAGGTTTCTGCTCGCTCCCATCTCCCTCCCACGCGCGCGCACACACGCGCTGGCAAAATGGGACGAGTCAAAGTGCTGGCTTGACTCATCAGCCACATGATCAAAGGCTGGATCTAAAAAAGGGGGAATCGGTTTACTCACTGTCTTGGGTACAATCTGTTTCTTGGGCTGCCCGATCTTGAACGGTATCCTGGAAAAGAGAGGAAGGAGAGAGGGGAGGAGAACGGGTGAGCGGAGCCGGCCTCGAGCGCGGCGCCGCAGCAAAAGCCCGGCTCCGCCGGCCCCGTCCTCGGCGAGGGGTCCTGGGGTGAGCCGGGCTGGATTTTGGGGGTGGGAAGCCTTGCACGAAGCGTGCTTTCCCCCCCCCCCCCCCCCCCAAGAGCCCCTTTTCCTCCGGCTCGCTGCTCTCCAGCCGCCGCCGTCCCCTTTTCCCTGCCCCGGCGATAGGAAGAGAGGCGAGGGATGCTGCAGGCAGTCCTTGGCACGGCGAGCGGCTGGAGAACGCGCCACGCTTCCAAACAAATCTGAAGGGGAGGGAAAAAAAAAAAAAAAAAACACAACACAACACAACAAACCCTGTAAATATTTAGCGAGAGGATATTAAAAAAAGTAACAGCCCGAGTGTCTGGAGCTGCAAGCCGCTTCAAAGGATTTCTCTGGTACAACAGCTGTAGGAGCGGCTCACCTGCCAGCCTTCATTCTTAAAATCCCTAACATGGTTGCTAGTAAAATCTGGGTTACCTAAATTGGTTTCCCCCACGCGAGCTAGCTCGGAGGTGAAGAGTACTCGAAGGAAATCACGCGCCGTACGGAAGGGTGGCTCGGTCAGACGGTTACAGCCAGGCGGCCACCCCGGGAATGATTGGGTTTCTTCCCCTTATCAGGATCATAAAAAAACCAGGAATGCAAGTGCTGCCTTCGGCGGGTTTAATTAAGTCAAAGAGGTTAAAACGTCGCGTCCAAAATCTGCCAACGTGCGCCATTTGGGGCATTATGTTGCTTCAACCAAACCAAAAAACCTGGTCCCGCAAGACGACGCCAACCTCTCTTCCCGGAGATGCCTCAACTGGAGCACTCCTACGGCTCCTCTGCAACCACATCCCAGCCCCAATTTTTGGGGGGCTCTTCCTGCAGGGTGTCAGAGCCCCCTCGGACCCCGCTACCCAAAACCTGGGCTGCCGAAGGGCACGGCAGGACCGGGGTTTGGCCGCTGGCCGGGCCGGCTCCTGGCTCCCGAGCTCGCTCCGCTCGCAGCCGGACACGGCCAACGAGCGCTCGGCTTTCCACGTGCTCCTCATCAGCTTTACTCACGAGTTCCCACGCACCAACGCTGCTACCTCTGCTCCATCAGACGGCTGGAAGCCTTCCTACCAGCTACCCCGAACCCCTGGAAATCCTTTTATTTGTAGGGTATTTTGTAAAACCAGTGCCACGCTCCGCAAACACCGCGCGCGGGGGGAAAGCGCCCGCCACGAAGCCCCATCGGCTCGAGGGAAAGCCAAAACGAGGTTATCCAACCCCCGCCCCGATCCCTCCCTGCCTCCTTTCGCCAAGCTTCGGCATCGTTTTCCAACCAACGGTGTAATTAGCCGCCGGTAACGAAGCCGGCCCTCAGCCCGTAGCGCCGAGCGGCTCGCGGAGCAGCGGCCAGCCTGAGTCACCGGGCTTAAATTTAAGTTTTCTGCAGAGCTTCCTGTTTATCGTTCTCCGGTTCAAGTGATATAATTTTAGGGTTTTTAACCCTTTCCAGCTCCCGGGGCATGCCGGGCAGCCGTGAATCACACTTCTTTTCTAAACAAACACTCGCCTGGCATATAATTACCCCGTCAATAACCGGGTGTGCGGTGCCTTACAGGAAGAAAGCGTGAAAAAAATAAATAAATGAAGGATTTTGCTTTCTGTTTTCCTGCACGGGTCAAATATAAACCAAAATGAGGTAGCTCCCTTCTTCTCCCAGGCACAGGCTGTCCTGGAAGCCAGGTGCCGTCACTAGATGTTTTTGGAAGTGACTGCATAAACCCGGCTCGGTGGCAGGAGGAGAAATCCGCACTGGCTCAGGCTGGGAAGGAAGCCAGGACGAGGGAGCTGTGGGCTGCAGCCAGGCACGGCCGAGCAGCGATTGTGGGGGGGGAAAAAGGCACAATTTGGGAAAAAAAAAAAAAAAAAAGAAAAAAAAACAAAAGACGTGGTCTTCAGGGTGAGCAGCCGAGGGTGTAGGGCTGGAGATCCCGGAGCTGCGGCCGGGCGGCGCAGCTTGATTAAAACGGCAATTACAGCGTGGTCGGCGCGCTGCCGCTCCCCTCGGTGCCTCGAATCAAGGAAAAAAAAAAGCAGAAAAAAAAAGAGGGGCGAGAGGCAGAGCGACGCCACGAGCCCACCTGGAGCCGGCTGGAGGGAGGAGGAGGAAGAGGAGGAGGAGGAAGAGGAGCAGGAGGAAGAGGAGCGCAGCATCTCCCGCACGGGGTCCGGCCACCCCGCGGCACCGGGCGGGGGCTCCCCTCTCCTCCACGCTGCAGGGGGAAGGAAAAACAAACCAAACCAAACCAAAAGTAGCTGAGGTTTGTTGTTTTGTTTTTCCCCAGAACAAAAGGAAGTCAACAGAGCGCTGCACGCCGCTCCAAATCCACTTTGAAAGAGTAAATATCCCCCTCAGCGCCGCGATGCCGGTCGCTAATTAGGACTGTCAGGGTGAAACCTCCGAAAAGCCACCCCGCGCAAGGAGCGTCTGCGCGCCACGGCGCCGTCGTCGCTGGGTCCCAACTGGGGGCAATTTCCCGGTTTCCAAACCTTTCCCTTTCCACGCCGATCTGCGGGGATGAAAAAAGACGCACGAGCAGGAACAAAAGCAGCGAGGGAGAGAAAAGAGGAGATGCTTTTAGCCGAGATTTTTAAGTAAACGACAAGCCGGGCGCTCAGGACCGCGGCGGCAGGGCGCTGCTGGCAGCGGGGACTCGGTGTCCCCTGGGGCTCCGCGTCCCCCCCCTGCAGAATTTGGGTGACAGCAGGCACCCGACGCTGCAACGCCGCAAGCAGCCACGGCAAAACAAATAAAAACGAAGAGGGGTTTTGTTCTGGTTGGAGACCGTACAAAGGGCCTTTCGCGAGGAATCCCGGGGAGGTGGCTTGGTGCCGCGAGCCCCCCGGGGTGACGGGAGCTTTGCACGCTCCCAGGGGGACAAAAATCACCCCAAAATGCGGCCGCGGGTCTGCACGCCCCGAGGGGAAAGCAGAACGGGCGCGTTTTTGGTTTCTGCTGAGCGAGAGGAAGCCGGGGCTGTGTTTGGGGTGTGAAATCCCTTGAAATCGTGTTCCTGAAGAGCGCGCGGGCTGACTCACAGCAGCGTTCCCCCTCCGGTCGGAGCCAGCCCCTCGTCCCCCTCCCGGGGCTGGCCGGGGACACGGCGGTGACTTCTGCGAGGCTGACGGAGCTGGGACGGGAGGGAGGAGGGCGAAGCACCGTGGGGAGGGGGTGGGAACGGCTTAGAGTCGGAAAAAAAGTGTGGGTGGAGAGAATCCTGCGAGCTTCTGCTCGGGGATGTTCAGGAACCCCAGGGAGGGGAAGGTGGGAGAAGCTGTGGCTAATTTTCTCTGAAGTTTTCCCAGCAATGTCACATATTTACTTGGCTTTTCCACGCACAAACCCAGGGCCGCGCAAAAAAATAAAAAAAAATAAAAAAAAAAAAAGCAGCGAATTCTCCCCGGGATGCACGAGAGAGTCAGAAACGAACCCCGCAGGCTGGGGGGAGCGCAGCTCAGCGAGCTCTGCGGGGACCTGGGGACTAAAAGACGGAGCTCCCACTCCGCCGCGGTCCCCTGGAACGAGGCCGGGCAGGGACCGCCAGCCCCAAACCGCTTTAATTAGGGAGGAAAACGTCTTTAGGCTGCGTCCGGCGAGCCGCCAGCCCGTGGGACCACCCCGAGCACGGCCGGGTTGCAGAAATCCCCTCTCCAAAAAGCGAGGGGCGAGCGGGGAGCTCTCCGCGGAGCCCCCGGGGACGGACGGACGGACGGAGAGGGCTGAGTGGGAGGAAGGCTCTCGCCCGCAGCACATCTCGGACAGCCCGTCGAGGTTCATTACCCAGACGCTGAGGCAAAGCGACACCGAGCAGCCCCGATCAAGGGCGAGCGGGGGCCGAAGCGGGGCGGCGCTGGGGTCCGGCCCCGCGGGTCGCGCTGCCGAGGTGGCACTCAGCGGTGGCAGGGGCTGGTTCTCATCGAGAACACGGCCGCACGTCAGGCTGCCAACCCAACGAGCCTTTGGGGAGAAACGCCGGCTTTCCGCGGAAAGCTTCGGGGTTGGGTTGGTTTTTCGGTTGGGTTTCTGGTTTTTTTTTGTTTGTTTGTTTTGGTTTTTTTTTTTTTCCTTCCCCCCATCAAAAAAAAAAAACAAAACAAAAAAAAAAAACAAAAAACAAAAAACCAAGCGCCAGCAAAACAGCGTAGCCTGGACTTCGGCCAGAACTATTCACTGCTTGAATTTCCACCAAAATTTCCACCAAAAACATCGAGTTTTTTCACCGGAATGAAAGCTCCCCGAGCGCGGCCAGACCCACGGCGCTCAGCACCCTGCGCTCAGGACCCCGGCGAGCCTGGCTCGCGGCCGCGGCTCCGCTTTCCAAAAACCTTGACCGTGCTGAGAGCTCCTAGAAAATACGATGCCCACCTCTGAACCCCCACAGAAGCCAATCTGGGGCTGAAAACCGGCCCCGAGCCACCCTAAGACCACCCCCCCTCTGCCAGGGTCGGGGCAGGGTGCTGTGCCAAGAGCTCCCCTTCTCCCCGCTGGTGCCCACGCTTTGGAGAGGGCTCGGCGCTGGGTGCAGGGAGACAGCGGCGTGTGAGCAGGGCTGGAGGCTGCCTGGGAGAGACCGAAGCGCTCCTGCACGCGCCAGCAGGTCGAAAAAAACCGGGAGAATGGCGAGGGAATGACTTCTGCTTTCTCACCGGCGGACTGCAGGCACCACCTCGGGGTCCGGAGGGGGCTCTGTCCCCTGGAGCGGTGCCTCCCGCGCTCGGGAAAGCATCAGAAGGGAAAGGCAGAAACTCCTGGAAGAGTCAGAAATCGTCCCGAAAGCTCTGCTCCTGCACGGCCCCGAGGTGCCGCCGGTGCTGGCGCCGCCCGGGGGGTCCCCACGCTGCCAGCAGGGGTTGGCCAAGGGGAAGAGGAGCAGGAGGAGCGCGACCGGTGCCGGTTCCTGCCGCCGCGTCACGTCTCCCGCCAGCCAAAGCGGCGTTTTGCGATGCCACGGGGGAAAGCGGGGCACCCCAAAGCCCCGGAGGCGTGAAGGCAGCCCTAATATTGCTCGAGGAAGGGCAATGAGTTTATTATCAGGTCGGAAAACAGGACCCAAAGAGAGGCGATGCGGTGAGAGCTGGCGCGAAAACCGCCCCCAGCCTCCTGCCCCGCGGGTCTCCGGCCTCGGGGCCGCCCGAACCCTTCCCAAATCCCCTAAAATCCCCTAAAACCAGCGGCCGTGCCCTCGGAGCGGGGGAAATCCGGCCCGGCACAGGTGAGGAAGGCAGCCGTGGTTGGAACGGGGGCCTCTCGCACGGCTCTGGCTGCCTCGCTGTACTACAGGGTGTCCATGGAAACTGCATGCACCGTCCCACCCCGCTCCCCCTGCCTCGGAGGAACTCATGGCAACCGCTCCAAACAGAGCCCTGGATGCGCAAGGAAAAAATTATTCAAACGGCTCGCGCCGGGGGAGACGCTGCGCCAAGGCCTGCCTTCGGTTCCCTCCGCTGAAGCCTCGCGGGAGGCCACGGGCTGGGGAAAGGCACGAGGGGGTCCGGGGAAGCGGGACCCTATAAAATAAGCGCACGGGGATGCGCGCTCCCGCCCGCGAGCGCAGAGGCAAAAAGCCACTAAAGGGCGCCAGGGTGAGCTCTTGTGGCACGGGGGAGAGGGACGGGGCCGCAAGGACCCGTTTGGCGTGGGTTTAGGGTCAGCAACAGGGGTCAGAGCCCCGCTTTCAGCCCGGCCCCGACGCCGGCAGCGGGGAGAGCCGCGAGCCCTCCGCCGCAGGGCCGCTCGCGTCCCCGCCGCGTGCGCGGTGTCGGCGCTAAGCAAAATCAAAAATAATGTCAGAAATCCACTCTCCCACCCGTTCCGAGATGAGCATGTAAAAAAAAAAAAAATAAAAAATGTAAAAAAAAAAAAATAAAAAATGATATTTTACTCACCCATCAAAAGAAAATTACTCACGCCAGGCGCGTGGGCGAGCAGAATTTTGCAAGGCTGTTTTAGGCCCTGACTGTGCTACAAAAATATCCATTTTGAGCTTGGTTGTGAAACGCGGTTGTGGCTCAACTAGAACATTGTTTTTCAGCTACCTGTACAAAGGAGACGGGAAAAAATAATAATTAAGGAATAACCACGTGTTAATCCCGCCGGGGGGGGGGGGGCCGCGCTGTCGCCCTCGCGCGGCTCCTGAAGGCCACCCATGGGTGCCCCCCCGGCACGGGGTGCCCGGGAGGTGTCTGGGAGCCTGATGCCGTCCCATTTTATCCCGTTTTCATCGCCGGATCCCAATTTCTGCTGAAAGCCGGGGAGAACGGGGAAGCGTTGCCATCGACCGCGAGGCGACCGCGGTTCGGGCTCCGAAAAAAAATAAAAAGTCAGTATGGAGTCGCTGGGAAGTGGCAGCGCCTTGGTTTTTGCACAGCTCCCACCCAGCACGGCCACAGCACACCTCCAGAAGACTTAAAACACGCTTAAAAACCCGTGGTGCCGCAGCCCAAATCCAGGAGATTTCAAACGCGATTAAAAACCAGCCACTGCCCCTGGGCCACAGCCCAAAGGCGCCTGCTGCTCCCCGATCCCCGTCCTCCCAACCTCTCCCAGTGAATTTCCTTTTCTGAGACGCTCCCCGCAGCCCCCTCATCCCCTGTTACGCCCCCAGATATTTCGGACAGCACATTTCCGTCTCCTCCCGGGGAGCGAAGCACCGCCAAGCCCGCACGGCCCCGACCCTTGGACGCCCGGTGCCCCCAGCGCGAGCTCGGCTCAGCCCCAAGACCCCAAAACCCACCCCAAAAACGCCCCGGGAGACCACGTGCTGAGCGGTGGCTCGCTATCAACCTTTGCTCAACGCGTTTCGTGGGGGTTTTTTCTGCCCGTTTCTTCTTTTTTATTTCCCTGCTGGTGCAGCGGTGCCGAGCCGTCACGCTGCCGAAAGCCCCCTGCCCGAAGCCACCCAAAAAGGGGAGGTGTTGGCGAGGCTGCCTGCGAGCTGCGGCGGCGTTTGGGCTCGCCAGGTTCCGAGAACCTTAAAAAAAAAAAAAAAAACAAAAAAAAACCCCTTTGGGCTGCCACAAATCCCTCGGGAAAGCTGCGGAAAGCGCAGAAAATCCGCGCAGGGGCGAGCCGCCGGGCTCCGCGGCGCCCCAGGCTCACCGGCGGGGGGCCGAAAGGAAGGCGGCGAGTTTTGGGCAACGTCTCCTCCGTCCGCGCGAGGCCGCTTCCCGAAACGAGCCTCCTCCTGCTCTCAACACAGCTCGGCCCAGAAAGGCAGCGCCGCTCCGCCGCCCGGGTGCGGGAGCCAGGGGATGGGGGCTTTCACCCGGCTGCCGTCCCCGGGGCCGTGTCCCAGGAGCTCAGGAGCGAAGTTCCCCGCTCCCCTCACGGGGATTACGCGGTCCCCCGGTTGGCGTGGGGCAGGAACCCGACCTGCCCAATACTCGGCTACAAGGAGAGAACGCAAGCGATTGAAAACGCGTGGCATTTATAAGGCGCAAACGGCCCCGCCGCCCCTCGAATCCCCGTTTTTTGGCAAAAAAAACAAAACAAAAAAAAAAAAACCACCTCGTCGAGGGGGCAGAGGCTGAGGCCGCGGCCTCACGCGCCAATCCCGCCCGCCCGCGCCGCGAGGCTGAGCTGAGGGCGAAGCTCCCGGCCTCGATTCTCCCCGCGGGCACCCAAAACGAGCCCTGCGAGGCCTTCCCGGGCAGACGCGCCGCTGGGAACCCGACCGACGTCCAGGGAAAGCAAACTCCAGCTCCGAAAGGAGGAGAAATAAAGCTCAGCGGAGGAGAAATAACGCTCGGCCTCCCGGCGGGGCGCGCCAGCACCCACGGCGGGTGCTTTTTGCTCTGACACGGGGCACAAGCCCGTCCCGCCGGGCTCCCCAATCCCCGTGAATAGCTCGATTCATCGGGGGGGGAGCGGGGGCGGCACGAATTAGGGCCCGGCGGGGCCTCGAGGCCGCACTGAGGCCGGTTGTGTCCCCGACGGTGTCCTCCGAGCCCCTCGCTGCCGGGCGTCGGCGGAGCCGCGAGACGCTCGAGGGCTGACGTGGCGGAGAAGAAAGAGGAGCCTGATGGCGGGCGCGTAACGTCCCCCCCCCTTCCTCCTCCTCCTCCTCCTCCTCCTCCTCGCGATGACCTTCTCTTCCTCCCCGGCTAAAGATGAAAAGGAAAAGGAAAACAAACCAAAAAACCCCGATCTTGCAGCAAAAGGCACGTGCGGCGTGTGCCGAAGCCCCGTTGCTCGGTGAGGCTCGGGAGAGCGCGACGGGGAGAGGAGGCACCGGGAGCCCCCCCCCCAAACACCAGGAGCCCCCCCCCAGCACCGGGAGCCCCCCCCCAAACACCGGGAGCCCCCCCGGGGCACCTCCAGGAGCGACGGAGAGGGGCAGGGGCAGCCCGGGCCGAGGGCAGCCCCCGGGGAGAGCTGCGTTAATCAACCCCGCGTCAATAAACCACGGCCCTTGCACGGCGCGAGGGTTTTTAGGGGTTTTTAACCAAAAGGACGCGTTTTAATAGGTACCCGCCCGGGCGCGGCTGCGTTGCTGAGGCGTATCTCTAGATCCACGGCTTCTCCTGCTCCCAGCCCAAAAAATCTCTCATTTTTTCCCCACCGTGGCCCCCGTCCTTTCCTCTCGGGGCCGCCGCCGCCGCGCTCGGGGCTCATTTCCACCGCGACTCGCTCAAAAAAAGGCGACGGGAAGGCAGGAGGCAGCGGGAACGCGGCCGTGGTGTCCGAGCGGACCCTTCCGCGGGTGGGAATTCGCGGGGTTCGGGGCTTTGTTCGGTTTTTAAAAAACAGCTTTAACGGGGTTTCGCTGCCCGTCCCAGGCAGCCGGAGGCCTCGGGTCCTTTATGGGGCGCCCGGCTGGCGGCACAGCCCCGAGGCTGCACTCACACAGAGCCTGTGTTACCCCGCACGTCAGCGACCCCGCACGTTACCCACCCCGCAGGTCAGTTATCCCGCACATCAGCTACCCCGCACGTTACCCACCCCGCACGTCAGCTACCCCGCACGTTACCCACCCCGCACGTTGCCCACCCCGCACGTTGCCCACCCCGCAGGTCAGTTGCCCCGCACATCAGCTACCCTGCAGGTCAGTTACCCTGCAGCTTAGCTACCCCGCACGTTACCCACCCCGCACGTCAGCTACCCCGCACGTTACCCACCCCGCACGTTTCCCACCCCGCACGTTGCCCACCCCGCAGGTCAGTTGACCCGCACATCAGCTACCCCGCAGGTCAGTTACCCCGCAGCTTAGCTACCCCGCAGGCTACCCACCCCGCACGTTACCCACCCTGCAGATCAGTTACCCCGCACGTCAGCTACCCCGCAGGTCAGTTACCCCGCACGTTACCACCCCGCACGTTACCCACCCCGCACGTTACCCACCCCGCACGTTACCCACCCCGCACGTTACCCACCCCGCACGTTACCCACCCCGCACGTTACCCACCCCGCACGTTACCCACCCCGCACGTTACCCACCCCGCACGTTACCCACCCCGCACGTTACCCACCCCGCACGTTACCCACCCCGCACGTTGCCCACCCCGCACGTTGCCCACCCCGCAGGTCAGTTACCCCGCATGTTACCCACCCCGCACGTTGCCCACCCCGCACGTTGCCCACCCCGCACGTTGCCCACCCCGCACGTTGCCCACCCCGCACGTTGCCCACCCCGGTGCCAGTTCCGTGCCCGCACCACCCGCACACAGGCTGCGGACCCGCACACCAGGTCCATACGGCCGGAGGTCGGCCCCCCCTGCCCACACGTGTCAGCCCCGCCCCCCCCCGCCGCTCAGCCCCCCCCGTCCATACATTATTACGGGTCAGCACCCCCCACTCACACGTTATTACAGACCAGCCCCCCCAAACCCCGTCACCCCCCCCCAGTCCATACAATATTACGGGTCAGCACCCCCCACTCACACGTTATTTTACACCAGCCCCCCCCATCCATTATTACAGACCTGCCCCCCCCCCATACCCTGTCCCCCCCAGTCCATACAATATCACAGGTCAGCACCCCGCCCCCCACATTATTATAGAGCAGACCCCCCCCATACCCTGCCCCCCCCCCATCCATCCATTATTACAGACCTGCCCCCCCCCATACCCTGTATCTCCCCCCGGTCCATACATTATTATGGGTCAGCACCCCCCCATACATTATTATACACCAGGCCCCCCCCATACCCTGCCCCCCCCAAACCCTGCCCCCCCCCATACATTACCACAGACCAGCCCCCCCCCATACCCCGTGCCCCCCCCCCCAGTCCATACATTATCACAGGTCAGCACCCCCCCCATACATTACCACAGGCCAGTCCCCCCCCAAACCTTCCCCCCCCATTCTCACACCCCCCCAGCCCCCCCCAGGTCCCCCCAAAGCCCCCCTCCACTATCACGCCCCCCCAGTAACCCCCCCAACCCCCCCCCCAGTCCCCCTCCACACCCCCAGCTCAGGCCGTGGGGCCCGGCTGGGCCCAGAACGGAGCCTCCGGGACCCCCCGGGACCCCCCCCGGACCCCTCGGGACCCCCCCGGGACCCCAGACCCCCCCCCCGGCTCACCAGCTCATGGTCCCCGCCGCTCCCGGAAGTCGCTGCCGCTCGGCCCCGCCCCTTCCGGCCCCGCCGTGACGACGCGGCTCCGGGGAGGGGAGGGGAGGGGAGGGGAGGGGGGAGGAGTTAACTCTTGCCGTGCCGGGCTGGCTGGTGGGGGGGTGGGGGGGAGCCCGCGGAGTGACGTCACGGGGAGGTGATGTCACGGGGAGGGTGACGTCACGGGCAGGGTGACGTCACGGGCAGGGTGACGGCATGGTGTTGCTCGGGGGGGGGGGGGGCTGGGGGCGGGGGGGGGTAGAGAGGGGCTGCCGTGGTGGGCTGGTGGGGTCCCAAATCCCACCCCAGTGGGATCCCAAATCCTGGCCTGGTGGGGTCCTAAATGACGTCCTGGTGGGACCCCAAATCCTGTCCTGGTGGGATCCCGAATCCCATCCCAGTGGGATCCCAAATCCCCTCATGGTGGGACCCCCAAATCCCATCCCAGTGGGATCCTAAACGACGTCCTGGTGGGATCCCAAATCCCATCCCAACGGGCTTCCAAATCCCGCCCCGTCGGGCTCCTGAATCTTGTCCTGGTGGGATCCCAGATCCCATCCTGATGGGCCCCGAAACCTGTCCTGCTGGGCTCCCCAGTGTCATCCTGGTGGGCTCCCAAATCCCACACTAATGGGTCCCCAAATCCCGTCCGAATGGGCTCCCAAATCCTGTCCCCTAGGGATCCCATATCCCATCCTGATGGGCTCCCAAATCCCGTTCTGATGGATTCCTAAATCCTGTCCCAATGAGGTCCTAAATTGTGTCCTGGTGGGCTCCCAAAACCCTTCTGTTGGGCTCCTAAATCCTGTCCCGATAACCTCCTAAATCCTGTCCCAATGGGGTCCCAAATCCTGTCCTGATGGGCTCCCAAATCCCATCCTGGTGGGCTTCCAAATCCCACCATGTTGCGCTCCCAAAACCTATCCCGTCGGGCTCCCAAATCCCGTACCGATGGCCTCCTAAATCCCATCCCAACGGGGTCCCAAAAGGGGGAGCGAAAAGCTTCCTGGGGGAAATCCCGTGAAGCCCCCTCAGCTGCCCCCAGCCCCCCCCAAAACCGGGCTAGGGGCTGAGCCGGGTGTGAAGATGCTCGGGGTCACCATCCCCCGGGGATCACCGTCCCCTGGGGGCTGGGGACGGCCCCCTCCCAGTGCCACCGCCCCAGCGGGTGCAGGATGCGGCCCCCGGTCCCCAGCCACCACCCCCCCCCCCAGAAGGAAAGGCACCGCTCTGCCAAGCCAGCGACTTCGCACATCAAAATAAGGAGGGGAAAAAGCAAGTGGGAGGAAATTATAGTTTGGGAGTTATTTTCAGAAAGGAAACTGAAAAAAAAAAAAAAAAAAAAATATACTCGGTTTCAATACAAAACACGGGAAATTCAGGAAAATAACTTGCAACAGGTTCTGGGGTGGGGGGGGGGGGGGGGCGGGATGGGGAAATTAGCTCGGCTCTGCCTCCCCCCAGCCTGTGTTAGAATAAAAAATAAAAATAAAAACAAAAATAAAAAATAAAAGACACAACCCAAACCAACATTTAAAATGGCAAACAGCCCCGTGCAGAGTGACGTGTGCGTGGCCGGGTGTTGGGCCATAAAAAGCCGAGGTGCTGGGGGCACCCAAGGGTGCTGGGGTGAACGGGGCAGGGGCGCAGGGCCGGGGGGACGTCCTGGGTGAGGAGGAGGAGGAGGAGGAGGCAGGGAGGAAGGCTGCTCGGGGCTTGTGGGCCTGCGGAGAGGCTGGGAGCAGGCAGAAAGGGGGAAAAAAAACGAGGAGCGGGAGGGACGGCTGAAGCAGGTTTTGGGGAGAAAAGCAGCAAAAGTGGGGGCTGGAGGCAGGGACGGGGGCGACGGGGAAGCAATGGAGTTTTTGTAGGGTATGGCAAAACCCTCAGCGCTGCCAACCACCGCGTCCCCAGTCCCTCGGTCCCCATGGCCAGCCGGGGACGGAGGCGAAACCCCAAACGGTGTCGGTGCCACCGGGCTGGTGCCGGCACGTGCCCCGGCACGGGGCCACCGGGCAGGGCCCGGCGCCAAGGGTGGCTTTTATCGATTAGCAGCAGGTAAACAGCGCGGTAATTACAGCCGCAGCTGATGCTGCTAAACTGGGAAGGTGTTACCAACACCGGTGAGGACACGGGATTAGCGCAAAGGGGGCGAGGGAGGTGAGACCCGGGCAGGGATTGCGCCCGCCGAGGTGGGGACCCCGAGCCGGGATCGTCCTCAGGGGGGATGACCAAGGAAAAGGGGGGTTTTGGAAGGATTTGGGGACGAAGGGTGGGGAAGAGCCCCCGGGAGAGGTGTGCGCGGCGTGGCGTGGGAGCAATTAGGTTCGGGGTGCTGGCAGGGAGGCGACACGAAGGGCAGAGGCTAGGACAAGCGCCCCGTGGCTCCCCGCACGTGTCGGGGAGCGGGGTGCCCTGGCAGAGGTTTTGGGGAGCGCGTTCCCTTCGCCACCTTCGATTAACTCCCTGCTCTTGGTGTGGTCGCTCTGGGCACGTTTCAGGGAGGCGACTCCTTCCCCGTCCGTATTTCTCAACGTGGAGGCTGGAAAGGGCCGGGAAGAGAAGGGAGGACAGATCCACATGGCACCGAGAGGGGCAGGAGATCCGGAAACGACCCGAGCACCATCTCAAGAAGATTTGCCTCGGCGGTTCTGCCGTCAAGGCAGCAGGAGAGGCCGGGCTGGAGGCCGAGAAGACCCGAGAGCGATCCCACCGCCACCTGTGGCATCGAGAGCTCCAAACACTCCTGGACACGCGTCCTCCAGCCTCGGGGAAGGGGCCTCGGCTCCTGGTGCTCCTCCTCAAGAAGCAATTCCCGTCCCGCGGAGGGCTCCTGGGTTTCGGCGGCGCCTTGCAGAGCCCCGAAGACCCTCGGCGGAGAGCAGCGAGGTGTCGGCGGCCTCCTCGGGAGGCCGGGGCCGCGGCGGAGCAGGGGAAGAAGGCAGCAACTTGTGTCGACGTGACTGGCAAGCCCTTCCCTCCTCCCCAGAACACAGATAGCCCAGAACGGGGATGGAAAGTGCCGTGTTTCCGTAGCAACCAACATTTTCGTGCAAGGTGCTGCACGCACGCCACACGTTTCGCCACCCAAGGGTGCTCCTCACCTTGACGGGTCCCGCCGGGGGGAGGACACTTGCGGGGCAGCGATGGGGCCGCGCTCCCCGGCCGCCGGGACCACGACATCCCGTTGGGGTCGGGGCTGGGAGCGCAGGCCCGGCCCTTTTTCTGCACCGAAAAGCTCCGAAAGCAACACCACAAAGGCTGGGGGCCACCACGGTGCTGGCACCCAAGGGTGCCCCCTCTCGGCCCCGGCCTGATGTCCCCGTGCTCACACCTCTCTGCGGTCACCCAGAGCCGAACCACGCTGGAAATGACCCCCTGGGGACGCAGGATCCGGCCCCACAGACCGCCCAGGGGCCCCGAAGCCGGTTCCCCGCTGGCCCCGAGGTCCCTTCCCCATCGGGAAGGCCCGGCCAGGCCTCCCCTGAGTCACCAGGAGCCACCCCAAGGCCCAGCCCCGGGTGTCTCCCCAAAATTAAAGGCTCTGAAAACGGCAGCGACTGGAAGAGCCGCCCCGGCCTGGCGGGAGCAGCTCCTCCGGGGCCCGTCTGCGGATGCAAATCAAGGCCAAAGAAGGGAAATCGGGCGGCGTTTTCCATATCCCCGCGTCCCACCACACGTGGGGACCACCGAGGATGACCACGGTGCTGCCAGCGCCCCGGGGGGGGCACCCAGCACCCCGCCTCATCCCGCTGCGTCTCCCACTTTTCCCTCTTGCCCCTACAGGCGCCGTATCCAAAATCCACGGGTTATTTTTAACAGGGGTGACCCAGCCAGCTCGCAGCACGAAGAAAAGTCCCTCTCCGCTCCGTACCTGCAGCAGTTTGGCCGGCGAGAGGCGGCGGGGGGCATTAAGGGCTGAACCCCCCCCAGATCCTCTTTTCCCCAGCCCTTATCCAGCGGACGCAACCGATCCCTAAATCCGGCTGCAAAATGGTGCCGGGGTCAAAGCCGACGGCGAGCGCCCGCTGCGGGGACCGAGGGCGGCCCACGGGTGGAAAAACCACGCGGGGACGGAGCCGGAGGAGATGGGTCGAGGAGGAAGAGGAGGAGGAGGAGGCGGCGGTGGCGTGGGTCTGGGGGCTCGGATGTCCCCGAGCGGCTGGGGAGGGGGCGCGGGGACGGAGCCGGTCGCCGTCGGGGTCCGAAGCGCCGCTGCTGCTGCCGCCGGGCTGTCCTGCGAACAGAACTGAAGGAGAGGGGACTGAGAAAAGGTTGGGTTATTTTTAAAAACCATACCAAAAAAAAAAAAAATAATAAAATACAGCACTAGAAAATGTACAAACAGATTTCAAAGTCATCTGTAAAGAGGCACAACGCCTACCATCCTACACATTTCAAGCAAGCCATTTTAACATTCTCCTTACATATTAGAGACTTTTTTTTTTTTCCTCCAAACCAATATAGATATTTTTAAGCAAGGTAAAATAAAGATATTTACTACAGAATTTGATTGTCAGCAAACACAATATATTTACTGCATTAGCATTTGCTCACAGTGCAAATGGTACAACAATACATCAGTTCAATATTTCTGATTTTTCCCTTAAAAATGCTGTATGCATTAACTATCATATTTGCATTACAACATGACAAATGAGCAAATGAAATGTGTGTGAAAATTATCACCTTTTCACAATATCAAGCATAATTTTTTTTAACCTTAGTATAAGGTACTATAAATCCAAGAAATAAAAACATCCACAAAATATATTACATCTGGTATGATTTTTTTTTTCTCTAAGTACTCAACTTTATACAAAAGTCTTTCAAAAAATATCATTCCCTTAGGTTTGTGTGGTTAAACCTGATTGTGTTTTTTGTTCCTTTCAGTTCACATAAATTAGACTGCATTCTTTCTCTTCTCTTTATTTTTTGTAGGTTTTTAATTTTTTTTTTTTTTCACATGCAGACATCAAACCTGGATAGCACGACCTTTTGGCAACAAAGATTTTTTTAAGTCATTATTATTTTTGCTTAGTTTAGCTTAAATGTCTGAGCACAGTTTTATTAAAACAAAAGAAGAAAAAAATCAGAGCAGTCATGCAATGACATGCACATACCAGAAGGAGAAAGGAAAAAAAAATAAAATAGAGGACTAATTGATTCTTCTCCTCCGTAGTTGGTTTGTTTTAAAGTGACCAAATAAAATAAAATAAAAATATCTCACATTATAAAAAGTATTCAGCAAAATACTGGTTTGTTTTGTTTTTTTTGTGTTTTTTTTTTTTTTTTTTTCTGCATTTCTGTAAAGAATTTCCCTTCTGCTGGAGAGAAAAAAAAAAAAAAAAAAAAGGAAAAGAACAGAAAAGGAACAAGCTGCTGCCGGGACAGCTCCGTGCCGCCCCCAGCACCTTCTCGCCAGCCCAGCAGCAGCCGCCCAGCGCCCGGGAGCTCGCCCCCCGCCGCTGCAGCCCGCTTACCTCCGCCGCCGAGCCGGGGGCTCGGGTGGGAAAAGCACGCGTGGGGCAGGACCCCGCCGGGGCTGGCTGCCCGGGCACCCAAGGGTGCCGTGGCGCCGCTCGCCGGGCCCTGCTGGGCTGGCTCCCAGCGGGTGGGATCCGTGCGGTGCCGACCCCCGAGGGCAGCCCGGCTGCGGGGCTCGGGGCTGAGCGGGTGCGGGCGCCGGGAGCGCGGCCACCGTGCTCCCGAGAGGCTCGGAGCCGGGTGGTGGGGTTGGATCCGGAGCAGGACCCCGGGCAGCCTGGGTGCAGGATCCGTCGGATCCGGCCCACGGGGGTCCGGGCAAGCATCCCGATGGCGGGGACGGGGGCACGGGGGCAACCGGGATGCCGGCGAAGCCCTGATCCATCCGGCACCAGTGCAAAGGGTGTCACCGCGCCGTGCCTCAGGCGCACGTGGTGACGGCGGGGGCGAGGGCGACGGGGGGCGAGGTGGTGGCGGCGGCGGCGGCGGGGGGCGCGGCGGGGGGCGGCCCGGCCGAGCCCTTCTCGGCCTTCTTCTCCTTCTGCTTGAGGTGGATCTTGGCGTGCCGCTTGCGCTCGTCGGAGCGGGCGAACTTGCGGCCGCAGAACTCGCAGGCGAAGGGCTTCTCGCCGGTGTGGGTGCGGATGTGGGTGGTGAGGTGGTCGCTGCGGCTGAAGCTCCGCATGCAGATGCGGCACTGGAAGGGCTTGTGGCCCGTGTGGATGCGGAGGTGGCGGGTGAGCTCGTCGGAGCGGGAGAAGCGGCGGTCGCAGCCCTCGGCGGGGCAGGCGTGGGGCCGCTCGTGGAGCGGCGTCTTGCTGGGCCGGTTGGGGTACTTGCGGGGCCGGATGGGTTTGAGGGTGAGCGGCGGCTGCGGCAGCCCCCCGAAGCCCGGGTGGATCTGCTTGTCCTTGAAGGCCTTGATGGTCTCCAGCGGGGTGATGGGGGGCGGGTTGACGCGGATGGGGTCCAAGCTCTGGAAGGGTTTGTGCTCCGTGATGGTGCCCATGTCGTTGGGGTGGTGGTAGAGGTTATAGTCTGGGATCATGGGGAAGAGGTTGCTGTCCAAGGCGGGCTTGGCCGCCTGGTAATCCTGGGGGGAGTAGGTGAGGCCGGGGTTGCTCTGGGGGTCGTGGAAGGAGACGGGCTCCGGGTAGAGGTCACTGCAGGAGGAGTAGGGCGGCAGCGCGGGGTACATCTGGTCCACGTCGCCCTGCGGCGGCCCCATGCTGCCCGCCGAGCTCTGCGTGCTGGTGAGCGCGCCCGAGGACGGCGGCACCCCCAGGATGCCGGCGCTCATCAGGCTGATGATGTTGTCCTGGCACCAGTTGGAGGGCGAGTCGAAGGCGAATTTCCCCAGGTAGGTCACAGTCTTGTTGCCCGGGGCGGGCTGAAAAGTCCCCGAATAGGACAATTCCTGGCTGGCTTTTTCGTTCGCTAAGCCAATGTCCATAACATTATCTGCAGAGCGGGGGAGAGAAGCGGGGCACGGTGAGCCGGGCGGGCCGCAGCGGTGCTGGGGAGCGGGGATGCGGCGAGCCGAGCCCCCCTAAGCCCCCCCAGCTCTGCGGGTCGCCCCCCACCCTCTTCTTCCTCGCTCTTCCCCCCCCTCTCCAGGGCAACCGGCGCGGCGGCGGCTCGGCTCCCCGTGCGCTGCGGCGCTCGCTGCGGAGGGTCCCGGGGAACGGAGCCGGGCGGCCGCCCCCGCCGCCCCCCCCAACCCCCCCCCGCGGCTCCGGGCTGCCGGGGCCGCCCCCCCGGCGCTGGGGGGGGGCCGGGGGAAGGAGGGGAGGTACCTGCGGCTACAGGTAGGCTCCCACCCCGGCAGCCCCGGGCATCCTCCCCGCCGACAGCGCCGGGCACTCCGCGGAGCACCCCCCCCGATGGGGGGGGGGGGGGGGGGGGGCCACCGAAGCCGTTACCAACTTGGCCCCGCGCAAGGAGGAACGCGAGCGACTTTCAGCCCGGCTCGGCTCGGCACGGCCCCGGCGCCCGGAGGCAGCGGGGTGATCCGGGGGGGGGGGGGGCTCCCCCCCCCCCTGCCTCTCACCTTGCGGGCCCCCCCGGCGCCCCCACCTCGCCCCCAAGGCGCCCCGGGGGGGACCCCCACGGCACGGCCACGCGTGTCCGCGGGGGGGGTCCCGCTCCGCCAGCGGGGCCGCGGGGTGGGCTCCAGCTGCCGGGAGGGGGGGTCCTGCCGGCCGCGTTCCCCCCCCCCCCCCTTCATCCTCCCCCCGGAGCCGGAGCCCGGCCGCTGTCCCCGTACCTGCGGCGGCGGCTCGGCGGCAGCGCTGCGCGGAGCCCTGCGGCAGGGGAGGCAGCGATCGCGCGGAGCCGGGGCGAGGAAAGGGGTGGGTGGGCGCGGGGGGGGGGGGGGGGTTGGGGGGGCCGCTCCCCAGCCCCGGCGCTTCCCCTTCCCTCCGAGGCTCCATGCCAGCCCGCACACGGCGTCCTCCTCCTCCTCCTCCTCCTCCTCCTCCTCCTCCTCGCCCCACCGCCTCCCCCGCCTGCCTTCCCCCTTTACCTGCAGCCATCTGGTTGTAGTGAGCCACCGAGTCGCTGCTGCCGGAGAAGATGTTCAAAGAGTTGGGGATCTCCTCCGGGTACAGATTGTCAGGCAATTGGTTCAGCAAAGTGTTCATGGTCCCCGGCAGCTTCTCCAGTAGTTTGCCTGTCATAGCACTGGAGGAAAAGGCAGGCTCACCGCGGCTCCGAGCTCCGCTCCGGAGGCGACAACATCCGAGTGGCAAATCCGGGCGAGGGCGAGCATGCAAAGGGAGGAAAGTTGGGGCGGGGGGGGGGGGGGTGGGGGGGCGGGGGGGGAGGCTGCGAAATTGGGGGGGCGAGGGGGGGGGGGGGGCGTGGGCCGGGGGGGGTGGTCCCGGGGGGTGTGGGGGGGTCCCGCCGGTGTTTCCTCGAGGGGAGGGGGCGATCCGGTGGGCAGCTGCGGCCGTGGGAGGATTTTTAACCCCTCCGCTCGCTCCTCGCTTTGCTCCGCTCCCGGCCCCGCTCGCAGGTTCCTCGCTGCTGCTCGACTGCTCCGCCGGGGACTCCTCAGCCCATTTATCCGGGCGGCGGGAGCGCTCCGTGACGTAGCTGCCCATATATGGACAGACAAAGCCGCGCCGAGGCCGAGACGTCACAATGGAAGCTCCGCACAATGGAACATTAGAAAGCAGGAAGCGGGGCCGGCGCGCGGCGGGGAACGGGCTGGCGGCAGCGGGAAGCGGGCACCGGGCACCGGGTACCATGCACGGGGCATCGGGCGCCGGGCACCGGGTGTCCTGCACCGGGCACCGGGCATCGGGCGTCTTGCACCGGGCATCACGCACCGGGCACCGGAAACCGGACACCGGGGTGTCCTGCACCGGGCACGGAGAACCGGGCACCGGGCGTCCTGCACCGGGCACCGGGCGTCATGCACCGGGCACCATGCACCGGGAAGTAGGCATCAGACACCGTACACTGGGCACGGGGAACCGGGCACCGGGCATCATGCACCGGGAACCGGGCACCGGGCGTCCTTTCCAGGGCGTCCTACACCGGGCACCGGGCGTAATGCACCGGGAGTCCTGCACCGGGCACCGGGAACCTTGCACTGGGCACCATGCACCGGGCACCTTGCACCGGGAACCGGGCATCCTACACCGGGCATCCTGCACCGGGCACCGGGCATCTTTCACCAGGCATCACGCACCGGGCATCACGCACCAGGAACCGGGCACCGTGTACCGGGAACCGGGCACCCTCCACCGGGAACCGGGCACCGTGCACCATGGACCCTGCACCGGGCACCTTTCTCCCGGGTACCGGGCAGCCCCGGGAGCCGTGCGGTGCCCGTCGCCCCGCCGATGGTGCTCGGAGCCTGGGGCTCCGCTGTAATGGGGGGGGGAGCAGCTGGGGACGGGGGGGGGGGGGAAGCGCCCCCAGACCCATCCCAAAAGTGAACCGGGCCGGGGGGCGCGCAGGGGAACCCCACAGGGTGGGAAGGGCAGAATGGGGGGAGGGGGGGGGGGCAGTGGGGGTCCCCGGAGCTCCCCCCCCCGGGGTGATGGGGAGCGAGGGGCGGCACCGAGCTGCCCCCTCCCCATCCACCCCGGGTCCCCTGGGGGAGGGAGCAGCGCCCCGGCTGCCCGCAAACAGGTAACACTTGTTGGTCGCCCGCGATTTTTAACCTCGCCTCTCTTCCCCCCCCCTCCCCACCCCACCCCCCCCCCCACCAGCTTTGAAAAGTTTGGCACTTCCAAGGCGTCGGTAATTAGGTGGTTTCGTGCGAAGTGTGCCAGCTGATGCTATCTGGGAAAACAAAAAACAAAAAAAAAAAAAAAAAACAAAGGAAAAAAAAAAAAACAAAACCCAAAAAACCAACAAAAAACCACCCCTCCGAGTTATAGAGCGAATGCATGGCAAAAGGCTGTGTTGCAAGAGCTCCGCTTGCCCAACTCCTTGCAGGGCCGGCTCGGCCATGGGAGCTGCGGGGAGAGCCGCGGCTCGAGGGGGGACCCAGCCGGGGAAGGGGGGGGGCACGGGGTGGGGGGGGGGGTGGGGGGGGGGTAGGGCAGGAGGCTGCCCCTGCTGCGAGGCTCTGGGCTCGCACCCGGCGGGATTCGACGTCTTGGGGGTTGGGGGGGGGGGGGGGGGGGCGTGGGGGGCTGCGGGGTGAGGGGGGGATGAGCCCTGGGGGGGGCGTGGGTGAGGGCTGGGGGGGGGGGGGGGGGGTCACGCTTGCTCTGTTTTGTACAGGGCCCTGCAGTTAATGCCAGTGGAAGGGCCCCAAATCCATTGAGCCCCCCCCCATCCGTTGACCCCCCCCCCCATCCGTTTGAAGCCCCCCCCCCCATATAACACATGACACCCGTTTCTTGCAGGACCCTGCTTTCGTTGGAAGCCACCTCATCACTTGTAGAGCCCCCCCCCCCCTTTGCAGAGTGTCGTCCCCCCCCCCCTTATGGAGAGCCCCCTACCCCTTTGGAGACCCCCCCACCCTTTGTAAAGCCCCCCACCCTTTACAGAGCCCCTCGCCCTTTCCAAAGCCCCCCACTCCTTCACACAGCCCCCCACTCTTTACAGAACCCCCCCATCCTTTGCAGAGCCCCCCCCCCCCTTTGCAGAGCCCCCCCCCCTTTGCAGAGCCCCCCACCCCTTGCAGACCCCCCCCATCCCTTTCAGAGCCCCCCCCATCTTTTGCAGAGCCCCCCACAACTATGGAGAGCCCCCCACCTTTTCCAGAGCCCCCCCCACCCTTTTGCACAGCCCCCCCCCTCCTTTTCAACCCCCCCCACCCCTTTTTAACCCCCCCCCACCCTTTGCAGCGCCCCCCACCCTTTGCATCCCGCTTCCCACGCCCTGCCCCCCCCCCCCATCCTTCACAGGGCACCCCCCCTCCTTTTACACCCCCCCCTTTACTCCCCCCCCCGCCCTTCCCCCCCCCTACGCCCGCAGCCCTCACCCCGCGGCCCCCCCCCCCCCCCCCGCCACCCCGCCCCTTGGCCCGGCGCGGCCCGGGGGAGCGCGGCGGCGGCTGCGGGGTTGGAAAGGGGGTGGGGGGGGGACAAGGAGCGGGGGGGCGGGGGGGGGGGAAAAACGGGGCGGCGGCGGGCGGGCGGCCGAGGGGAAGCGCCATACAAGGTCTGGATCCGGCCCCGCCTCTGCTGCCTTCTTTGGCCGCCGGTTCCGGTGCCCCCGGCGCGGAGCGGCCCCGGCCCCACGGCAGCACGGGGTTGGGGGGGTGGGGAAGGGCCCCGCACCCCGCTGCACCCCCCCCCGCCCCCCCCCCCCCCCCCCCCACACACACACCCCAGGAGGTTTTAAAGGGGGTCCCCAAACCGAGCATCCCCCCCCCCCCCCACCCCCGGTCCCCATCCCCAGCATCCCCGCGGCGCGTTCCCACGCTCCAGCATCCTCGGCGGGGGGGCGCGGAGGGGTCCCCGGTGCGCCCCCGCTGCTCCGCGGGGGTGGGGGCAAAGCAGAGCCGGGCCCCCCCCCCCCTTAAACAGCAGCTCAGCCCCCGAGCGTGTGCGGCACCGCCACCAGCACCAGCGACAAGAAACACCTCGGCTTACTCCAGGCTTCCTAGCGGGGGGGGGGGGGGGGGAGCGCGCTGGCTGCGCCGTGCTGGCAGGCACCGGCGAGCCTTGGGCTCGTAATTGCTGCGCCGGGGCAAGCACGCACTGGCCCAGCTCCTCGCCCCGCCACGGAGCAGCTCAGCACCCCAAAAGGTGCCAGGCGGCCCAGCCCCGCTCTTGGACGGGCGCCGAGAGGCACCGACCCCGGGCGGATCTCCGGAGACGACGCCTGCATCCGACGGGCGGCGTGTGGGGAGCCCCCCGAAATCATCCGGGGGGTGGCATCGCCACCGCCCCGAAGCCTCGCAGCGGGGTTTAAGCCGGGTTCAAAGCTCCTGAGTCATCAGGGCCTGGTTAGCAGGGCTAGGAGAGGGGGGGTGAAAGGCATCCCGTGAGAACGGCCCCATCCCGCGCGGCCACTCGCGCAGCTCCTCGTGGTGCTTCGATGCCAATTGATGGGGAACGGCCGCGAGCCAAAATAAACCCAGGCAGCCTTCGACTGGCATGAAAACGGCCGCGTGGGGGTTGGACTGGCTTGGTTACAGCTCGACGTAATGGGTTGGAGTGTCCCGAGCGGAGCACTTCACCCAAAGGGAGCGCAAACATCTCACCTTGGATGCTCCGAAGGGTTTTAAATTACAGCTTGGGCTTGGAGGGAGTCTGCAGCCGAAAGCTTTCACTTATTTTGATCGTCCCACACGCCTGCCTCTCAGGCCAGGTGATCCCATCCCGATTGGGGTGTCCCAGTAATAGGAACAATCATCGGTGTGGATCCACGCGCACGAAACGCTGCGGTCCCTTCCCCGGAGCCGATGCAGATAGCGTCCCACACCGCTATCACCTCTGCCCATCAAAGGCTCGTCACGTTAATAAAGCGAAGGAGGCAGAGCTAGCCGAGCCTCGGGCTCGGCCCCTGCACCGGCTGCCTTCAGCAATAACGGGAGGAACGATGCCGCGGTGCCGGAGCATCACGAGAGAGAGCCGCAGCCCCGTGCCGCGCACCCCGGGGACCCCAACGGGGCCGGGGGCAGCCCGTGGGGCGAGCACCACGCGGCGTGCCGAAACCCCGCGGTGCCCCGGTGGGCCGGGCTGGTGCCCACCACGCTGCCGTCACCTGACGGGTGATTTCTCCCCGCTCCTCTCGGTCTTGTGACCCCGGTGATTCATGTGCCGGGAGCCCGCAGGTGCGGCGAGCTGTGCCGCGGCCGGGCCGAGGAGCCCCGCTGCGCGCCGGCTCTCTCCGGGGACCGCCGGGGCTTTCAAAAGGGGAACCGGGCAGGTTTTTTTCACCTAATTAACGGCAGCATAAAGGCAGCTATAGGGAAGATAGCACGGCTTGCGTGTCTCGTGGTGAGGCGAGCGGGCTGCTGGTTCCCACCGAAATCGCGCCCAGACCTCGGTGCTGGGCTGGAGCTGAGAGCTGAGCCCGGGAAGAGCCGAGCAGCAGAGGCTGAGGACCACGAAGAGGTGCCCAGCGCCTGCCCACCGCCTTTCCGGGGTTCTCAGGAGCTCGGGGAGGCTCCGCGCGGGGCTTAGCACATGGCTGGGGGCTTCGGGGACCCACCACGGCGGTGCCTCAAAGGATGCTCAGATGCTGAGCTCGAGACAGGATACGGAGGCTTTTAACAGAAAACAGAAGCTTCGCTCCCCAGCCCCTTGGATTTGCTGCAGATGCAGATCTGGGGCTGCTAAGGTCACCAAGATGTAAACACTGCGGCTGGTGGGGACCTAAAAGGTCACCCCACCACGCTCCTACCCCCAGGCATGACTGTACCGGGGCCATGTGCGGAGGCGGCTGCTGGGATGGCCGACACCGCCAGCCCTTCTCTAGCAGCTTGGAGCAGGGGAACAAATCAACTCAGCCGCCCGAACCGCGAGGTGGGTGTCGCGGAGGTATCTGATGAAGCCACGGCCGTTTCGCAGGGCTGCGAGCGTTTTGTTTGCAGGCGGTGAGGTCGCACGGGCGGGCTGCGGCGAGTCGGGGGCGTCGAGCACGAGCTGCCCCCGATGCGGCTCCCGGGGCAGGCCCTGCTTCGGCAGCAATTCACTCGCTGGGCAGCCCGGGAGCTGGACGCGAGAGATGCTGAGCACCTGCAGGGATGGGAGGCAGGGTAATTTCAGCCCTGCCGTAATTTCTGGAGGAGGAGAGACTTTCTCCTCTGCTGCTGTTGGGCGTGGGAAATCCTCATTTCAGGCCAAAGTCTGGCTCGGAGAGCTCCAGCCGGGAGAAACTGCCGGGCAGCTTTCCTGACCCAGCACCAACACCCTCCCAGCACCGTCCGCGTCCTTCCACAACGCGGGCTCCCAGCTCGCCTCGGTTTTCCTGATTTGCCTGTGAAAACTACACACCCTCCTCCTCCGGAAAGATTCAGAAACACTTGCACTGAACTATGCATGGCAAATGAGGCACACGTCTCCCTCATCCCTCCTCCTCTGGGGGGGGGCGAGGGGACCCCGAGGGCAGGATTTGGCACCCCGGGACGCTGCTGAGTGCTGTGCTGGTCCCGAGGGGTCCAGCTGGCTCAGCTTGGGCTCTGGTGGGGGGCAACAGGTAGAGAGGTGTTTGGGGTGCACCAGGAGGAGGGGGAGTTCTGTACGAGCCCTTTCCTGCTTCAGTTTCCCTGTGGCAAGGGGGAAAAAATCAGCCCTGCCTCACCCTGCGCAGCAGCCACGTTAAGAAATTTAGAGGGGGGAAGGTCCCCGAGGTGGAAGAGAGATGGAAACCCACCCCAAACAAGCCTGGGGCAGCCGGAGGAACCCAGCCCGGTGCAGCCCTGGGCACCCAGCACATCCCTGGGCACCCCATCCAGGGAGATGGGTGCTGGGTGGCCGGGGCCGGTCCCTGAAGGTGGCAGCACTGGGAGCCGCTGGAAGCCAGGGAAGCTCCGGCACCCGCGGCAGCACCACCGGGTGCTGCTGGCGACGGCTCCGCCTGCACCCCCAAACCTCCTCACCACCACCATCCCCATCCCCATCTCACCCCTTGCATCACCCAAAAGGGCACCACGGGACTCCGACGCGCTCCGGAGGCCCCGGTGGCGACGGGCAGGTGCAGGGCACCCCGAGCGCGGCCGCACGCTGCCCCGGGCAGCCCCAAGCTCTGGGTCAGCCAAGTGCGAGCCCGGAGGGCTTTCCTGTTATTATCCAGAGCGCGGCGGGGGAACAATAGCGGTGGCGGCCGGCGCAGTGCGACCCGGAGATAAGGGGCCGGGGCGATTAGCAGGAAAACGGGGCAGTAGGTCCAGAGTGCAAAGCGGCCCCGAGGGAGTGGCACCGCCGGGAACGAGGGGTTTGCAAGGCAGAGAGGGGGCCTGGGGTGGTAGGAACACGCAGGGCTGGTGGGATGGGGCTGCAGGGCCAGGGGTTTTCACCCTGATATTACCGGGTGAGCACGAGCCCCGAATTTGTGCCCACGGCCAGGGATCCCTGCGTGACCGGGCTGTGCTCCAAGGGCGCCGTGGCACCAGCGAAGGGTTTGTGGGGAGCTGCCAGGATGTGTTTTTTTTCCCCTTTTAACACGAAACTAAGAAACAGAAGAGGAAATGGATGCTGCGTTTCGGCTCTGAGAACCGGGCCGTGACACAAAACCTGGGAGATGAGGATGGTTCCCGAATCGGGGCAGCGTCAAAGCACAGCAGAGGTTCTGCATCCACTGCACCCGATCGTGGTGCTGGGTGAAATGCTGGCCCTCGTGTGAATGCTGCACAGGAGTGAATCCAGAGCCCGACATCTAGGATGAGGCCGGGCGGGTGCCGAGCTCAGGATGCCGTGCAAGGGGGTGGACATCCTCCCGGCCAGCGAAAGCCAAGCCTGGGAAAGTGCTGCTCCCGAGAGCCGCGCTGCCTTTGGTCTAGCCACTGGAGGAGAAACTGGTAGGAGGCCAAAGGCGAGGTATCTTCACATCCATTGAAACCAGCCCGGGGGGAATTAGCCATTTCCTAGCAATGAGGAAATATCGGGTTAGCTGAGGACCTGCGGGCTGCGAGGAGGGGATGAGAAGCAAGTCGGTGCCGACAAGTGAGGGCAGGCCGGGGGCTGCGGGCTGAAACTGCCCCGCGCCCGCGCTGCCGGAGCGGGCGAGCCCGCGGCTCCCACCACGCCTCTCGCGGGATGCAAACCCCGAGAGGCATCTGCCTCACCCCGCAGACAGCCGGGCGTAAACAGCGCAGCGCCGGGCACCCGGCGTGGCCCCAGCGGGGCAGGAGGAGGTGCCGGGAAGGATCCGGCCCGCTCGGCGAGGTCTGAAGCCGCTCGGAGCTCCCCTGCTCCGGACACATGCCCGAGGGTGCTCTGCAAGGAGCTTTCATGGTGCCCGGGCAGTGCTGCTCCAAATTCCCCATTTTCTTACCCCGTGGGGCAGGTTGTGCTTATCTGGTGAGGGTTTTGCCTGGCTCTCGATGAGGCTGAGGGCACGGAGCTGCAGATCTCCCCTCTCCTGTCTGTGCCGGCGGCAGCGCCGGTTTTGGTGTAGGTGCAGGGCGTGAAACCAGCAGCTCCGGTCTGGGGTCAGCTCCTGCTCGTGGCCAGAAAGCTGTGGGGTGCCCCATAAGCACCCCGGGCAGGGCAGGGGCCTGGATCTGTAATTCTGGGGCTGGGGTCCCTCTTCTGAGCAGGAGGAAGCAGGAGTGGGGACCCCGAGCCGAGCAAAGGGGACTGGGTTGGGCCTGCAGGCAGCCCCACAAAGCTCCCCCGCTGCCACACTGCAGTTTGGAGGCCTAATAAATGTTAGTCATTATCGCTAATTAATAAAAGCATCGTGCCATGACCGGCCTGCGTGCCCCTGCTGGCACCTCCGGGTGCTGGCGCGGCACGCAGGGGTAGGGACGTGGCCCCGTCCGCGCCTCGCCCGCCTTCCCCTATTACTTCAGGAGCCCTAAATTCCTGCACAGCCTCGGCTGTCGTTCTCAGGGCCCGCCCCGGCTGCCGGTCACCGCATCCGGCACCTCGGGGCCACGGGCGAAGCCGAGCACCCACACGGGCACTGGGAGGGGGGGGGTGCACGGGGCTGGGGGGGCTTCGTGTATCCATGGCACGATGCGGAGCGCTGGGGGTCGTCCCCTTCCTGCTGCTTGCCCTTCAAATGCTCTGAGAAAGCAAGGGGGGAAAAGATGAATTAGGAATCTCCAAAGCACAGCCAGCAAACCTTTTCCCAAGGTTTTCCCTCCTGCCCGGCATCCCTCCAGGTTTGCTGCTGCTGCATCCAAAGGGAACAGGGAGGAGTTGTAGGGGGGGGGGGGCAAGGTGTCCCCGTGTGCCCCCACCTGCCCCCAGACAGCAGTAATGTTGTAAAGCTCTCACTGTTTTACCTGGGAGCCTTCACTGTGCTGTTTTCCCCATCAGCATTTCTTACCGGGAATTATTTCAGCCAAAATAATTAAGTTTTTATATTATGGGTTTTAAAACCCTATTAAAAAAAAAAAAAAAAGGGGGATTCAGGAATTTGCCCCTTCGAATGGGAGGGCTGCGATAGAGACATCTCAGGGTATCAGCCCCGTTCTTCATTTCCCCACACCTCAGCAGTGCTGGAGACTGGTTTATTCTGGCACGGGAGCGTCCCACCCTTGGGTGCCCCATCACCCCGCGGCACCGATCCAGAGCGCTCAGGCGCCGCTGCTCAGCACCCCCGGACAGCCTCCTGCTCGGGCACCCAAAACGGGCAGCGTTGTTTATCCCCGTGCCGCGGCTTCCCCACCAGCAGATAATCTTGACCTATATCCCCGGGGGGCGGGGGGGGGGGGGTGGTGCAGCAGGGCTTAATTCACCTTGAACGTGAGCTCCGCAGATCAGGCCATTACGCAGCGCGAGATATCATTAATTAATTCGCAGGTTGATATAGTTATGCACTTAGATCATCAGCACCTGATCCTGCTAATCCCTTCTTGTGCAAGTTGCCTGTGCGAGGGGAAGCTGGCAGCGCTCTGCTCCCCAAAATCTGGCGTGGTCCCACCCTGTCCCCACGGGCCACCAAGGCTGGGGGGTGACAGAGGTGTCCCCATCCCTGCTCCTCCCTGTCCCCTGCCCCTAAATCTGCCTTTTCCTGGCATGGTCCCACCAGCCGCTGGCTGGAGAGGGGACTCCCCTCCCTCTCTGCTTCAGGGGATGGGACCCAGGGCTGCCTCCCCTCGAGCCATGGGCTGAGATCCTTCTCATTACAGTAATTATTCCGATAATCGTTCGGAATAGGTAATTATTACCCTGTTGACTCGGGGCTTGCGCTTAGCGCAGGCTTCCTCTGGCCTCCAGCCCAGTTTGGGAAAGAGACACCCCCACGTGCGCTGCCGGGAGCTGCCGTTCGCTTGCAGGAGGAGCAGGCAGCTTTCCCGAGCTTCACCTCACGCGTCCCAAACCCCAAACTTTCCTCTCCCTCGCCTGCCCCGTGGCTTCGCTCCGGGAAGAGGCTGGAGACGCCACGGGAGCCTCTACCGCGCCGTGGAGGCCTCCACGGGGAAACTATTAAATCCAGGGCTCTTGGATCACTGCTGTGACCCCCCAAACCCCCCCAAGGATCGTGTTCTCCCAGGGATAGTGGTGTTTTGTCCCCCCAGGCACGCCACTGAAAGAGGCCGGTGGTGCCGCGGGCTCCAGGTCGCACCAAGCCCATGGCTCCCCTGGTGTTGTTTTCTCATCCCCCCCCCTGCCTTGGACCCACAGAAGAGAAAAAAAAAAAATAACAAGCCCCGGCAGTGGAAAGTCGGGCTAACAAATACAAATAAAACTTCCTCTGGATGCTAAAAATGACACACGTAGACAGAGAAAAAAATGATATCGGTGACAATAACACGGCGCGGAGCTATTTCAGTGCCGCCTGTTCCATTGCAGCGCTCGGCGCTGGGCTTGTGGCTGCCGAAAACCAGCCACTTCCCCAGGGACGTGACGTATTTCCTTTCCATCACAAACTGATTTAGAAGCAAAACTTTCTACATTTAGGCAGTGAGAGACTCAGCTTCTCTTTTCTCTCTTGCACCAATGGTGAGCGAATGGAAGGAGAGATAAAGGGGGTGGGACCAGCGCAAAGTGACTGCGTGCGGCTTCCTTTTTTTTTTCTTTCTTTCTTTCTTTGTAAATTATCAAAAAGCGAACAAAAAAAACCACAATTAATATTTTCCACGCCGTGAAGGCCTCGCACACATCCCAGTGAGAGTTTGTGGTCACGGGCTGGCCGACGCTGCTGCCCCGTGGTGCGCTCGGTGCCGCGCGCGTGGCTTTGTGCAATGCGGCCTCCACATCTTGGTCCTGCCCTCTGAGGACTGTCCCCATCCCCGTCCCCTTCCACAGCTCTGTGCCCATCCCTGTCCCCTTCAACATACCCCATCCCTGTCCCCATCCCATCCCTATCCCCCCTTTCCATCCCCATCCCATCCCCATCCCCACCGTCTCCATCCTCATCCCTTTTCCCATTCTTGTCCCCATCCCGTTCCCCATCCTTGTCCCCGTCCCGTTCCCATACCTGTCCCCATTCCATCCCCATCCCTGTCACCATCTTGTCCCCATCCCATCCCTGTTTCCATCACCATCCCTGTCCCCATCCCATCCCATTCCCATCCCCATCCCTGTCCCATCCTGTCCATCCCCGTTCCCATCCATCCCCATCCCTGTCCTCATCCATCCCCCCATCCCCATCCCCATCCCCATCCCCATCCATCCCCATCCCCATCCCATCCCCATCCCCATCCCATCCCCCCATCCCCATCCCATCCCCATCCCCATCCATCCACCCATCCCCATCCCCATCCCCATCCCCATCCCATCCCCATCCCATCCCATCCCCATCCCATCCCATCCCCATCCCCATCCCATCCCCATCCCCATCCCCATCCCATCCCCATCACCATCCCATCCCCATCCCCACCCATCTGCATCCCCATCCTTTAACCCATCCCATCCCTTTCCCCGTCCCCATCCCACCCCCGTTCCCGTCCCCATCCCCACCGAGGCCCAGCTGGTGGCACACGTGGGGGACATTGAGCACCTGCCCGGCGCTCGCCCCAGGCGTGCTCCCAGCTCTCATCTCCAGCTCAAATTAAACCCAAGAATGATGGCGATAATTTCCTAGAAGGATAAACATCCGATCGCTTTTCTCTCCCGCTCCACCAAAAATAAACACTCCAGCCACAAGGAATTAAAGGCAGGGAGGGAAGGATGACTATAGTTTGACTGCAGGATGTCAACAAAGCGTGACCTTTCATTTACACCGGTCCCTCTGCATTAACCTAACGGCCCAATTACACCCTCAGCGGCGGGTAAATATAAAAAAGAGAAGGAGAAATCCAACTTTAGCAGACTTCCATGACATCTCGAAGTGTCATTTCCTCTGCTGCTAATTTTAGCTGGCTGATGGCAAGCAGGGCAGCGTGTTTTGTATTTTTTTCCTGGGCTGTGGTGTGTTACCCGGCTTCCTTTTTTTGTTGCTCTCCTGCCCTGCAGCTTCCCCCAGCGGCGTGTGCCTGGGGCAGAGCTGGTGCCACGGCCCTGAGTCCTGCTATGGGGCGGCACCGGGGCAAACGGGAGATGCTCAGCACCTGCAGGCACCTCGCAGCCTTTATCGGCCCCGTGCGGGACCGTGGCGTGATTCAGCCTCCGTGGGGCAAGCAGCCTCTTCCTGCTGCAGGGAAAGTCCCGGCCACGTTTGAGCCCTCCTGAAAAAAGGGTGAAAGCTGCTCTCGCAGCATCGTGTCCCCCGGGGAGCATGGGATGGGGGCAGTTTGCTCCGGGACCGAACCAGATCCAGCATGGGATCCATCACCATCCTCTCCGAGCGCTGCCAGCCCTCGGGGGTGCTTCCTCCCCTCTGCACAGCCATGAGCGAGTCACTTCCCTGCCTCAGTTTCCCCACCTTCAAAGTGCCCCCCCGGGGTCATGCAGAGCTCAAAGTGCTCCTGCAGCTGGCCCCGGGGTGGCCTCGCTGCCCCGGCCCCGGCAGCACAAACCCAGCCTCGTCGCTGCGAGGAGGACGTGCAGGTGGGTGATCCCAGCCTTGGAGAAACCCCGAGTCTTAGCTGAAAGCCTAATTAAAGAGCTAATTAAAGGGGAGGTCCGGCTAAGTGGCCAGTCGGCAGAGCTCCTCGGATTTACGGCTTTAATTTCGGTTTTGCTTTCCAAGAGAAGCTGGCTGAGGCGGTGCGCAAGAGCGCGGGCAGGGCAGGGATGGAGCCGGCCGGGGATCCCAAGGTGCCTCCCCAGGGCCACCACGGTGCCACCAAGCACATGTGGCCGTCCTGGCAGCCCCCAAAAGCTGCAGGGTCCTGGGCTGGGTGCTTGGGTTGTGCCAGGCAGCAGGCACGGGAGATGCTGGGCAAAAACTCCGATGGGCACGGAGATGCCGCAGTCGGGAAGAGGTGGGAAGCGCCTCATGGGATGGATTTGGCCACATGTTTTGCCCAGCTCCTGGCCCCCCGAGGCACGTCGTGCCATGCCCCCCATGGCAGCAAGGAGCATCCCAGTGCACTCCATCCGTATTTTTTTATTTTATGAGCCACAGGCAGCAAAGCTGAGAGCTGGGTGAGCTGAGACACGCTCGGGGTGCACCAGAAACCCCACACTGGTGTGGAGCAGAGGGAAAGAGACCCCCCCCAGGTTCTGGAGGAGGAGGGAGCTGGGCTTTCTGCTTGTGAATGCAGGGCGGTGGAAATTCGGGCAGCTGCTGGGAGCAACCCCAGGGCTTCCAGGGTCTCACCCTGGGCTGAGCGCATGGCGATGCCGGCCAGGGATTGCTAAACCACCCCTGCTAATCCTCGTGGTGCTTGGTGAGGAACTGCGTCGAGGCCACGGGGGAGCCGAGGCGAAACGTCTCCACGAAGCTCTCCATCGCCCAGGCACCTGGCGGAGAGAGGGAGAGGGGTGAGCAGGGCCGGATCCTGCTCCCGGCTGCAGATGTGGTGATGGGGGCCGTGCGCTGCGTGCCCTGCGCCGGCTGCTGCTCGGCCCGACCACATCCTGCAAACTGCGGCTGCTGCTCCCCACCGCCCGCCGGGCACCCTTGGGTGCTGCAGCCGGTGGGGAGCCCGGCCCTGAGCATCCCCGGGGGGGGGGGCTGCAAATGCTTCTTGTCCCCCCCCCTCCGCCCCCGCTGGCTTCCTGCCGACCTTTGGAGCAGACCTTCCCACTGCTTCCTCCAAGCCCACCCCGGGGTGCTTGGAAATCCCCGGCCGCCCTCGTGGGGGAGAGAGCAGGACATCCCCCGGCCCCTCGCTGTCATGCGCTGAGCTGCTGCTGCTGCTCCTGAAGGGTTGGGAGCAGAGAAACTCTTTTTCCCCCACCCTGACCCCAAGTTTTGCTGCCTGGGGGGGGGAATCCAAAGCCCCTCAGTCCTCAATTCCTGCTCCCAGGGGTGCTCAGCCCTTGTGGACAGCAGCACCGGAGCGGCTCGTGATGCCCCCTCACTTGGGGACCCCCTCACTTGGGGACATCTGAAGGGCCACGGCCGCGGTGCTGCGGCAGGAGAACAGCCCCGTTGTTTATCCGAAACCCGCCCTCCTCTCCTCTCCCCTTCCTGGCACCGCTCTTTAATGTCACGGCGCAGACTGGTCGCGCTTCTCCGCCCTCACATCGCAGCCCCGGCTGGTGCAAACCGTCCCCCCCTCTTCTCTCTTGCGAAAAAGTGCTGAGCAAAACCCCGGCTGCTTCATCATCCGTGGCGATGGCTCAGGGCCACGGGGTGCTGGCAGAGCCCGGCTCCCCCCGCGTGCCCCCCACCACACCGTGAGTCAGCCTCCGGCCAAAAAAGCCCCCGCCGGGCTCTGCCTTTCTGTTTTACTCCACCCTGCGTGCTGCAGCCTCCTGGACCAGCGAGGGGACGTGGCTGCAGCACCCAGGATGGAGTCACGGGGTGCTCGGGCCGGATCCTGCACCCTGGCAGGCGGGCGAAGAGGAGATGCTGGGACACATCAGGGTGGGCGTCCCAGATGCCCTCCGGCACAGCCGTCAGGCCTGGGTGCACCATCCCCACACAGCACCCTTCCAAAGGAGGGAAACCTCTCACTTTGGTGCCTGAATCCTCCCCCCTCAACCTCCTCTGGGGTCCCGGTGAGCACGGGGCGAGGGGAAGGGGTCTCTCGGGGGGTCCCTGCGGTGATCCCGCTGCCCCCACCTCCGGCGGGCGCCTTTCATTTGCGGGATTTCAAAGCCCTCGGAAAGCCCAAGTGGGAGCACGGTCGGTGCCCCGTGGGACGGGGGCGAGAGCGAGACACGGTTGCTCCCCCCTCCCAGGGGGCTGGCGGCTTTAATTAATGCTTACGAGCCCCCCCCAAGGGGTGTGGATGAAAGCAGCTGGGACCAGGCAGAGCTCCTGCAGGGCTGCAGGCGGCGAGGCGCGCGGGACGAGGGTTTTTCCTGACCTACTTTCCTACCTGTGCTCGCACCGGTTGTGCCCATCCCTCCCGGGGTGTCCTCAAGGAAATCCCCAAACGCAGCCAGCCTGCGAGGGGCAGACGTGCTGGGGGCTTCCCCAGGTGGCTCCCGGCCCCGCATCCGCCTCCCCAAACCCAGCATCCCAAAATCAGGCATCCCATCCCACCCCAATGCACAGGGCACGGAGCGATGTCCCCGTCCCAAAGGGCACCGCTGCTCCTACTGGTCCCAGTGGCTCGGCGGCACTGGGAGCCGTGAGTCAGCGGGGCGAGCGCGGGGCCGAGGTCGCGGGGCCACCGTCCCCTCCCTGCCCAAACAATAAGACATTTCATCCGCGGCTTGGTCCACTTTCAAGCTCATTTCCTGGAGGATTATATCATCGGGCTTTGCCCTTATCGCAGCGCTCGCCGGAGGAGGAGGAGGAGGAGTGCGGAGCGCCCGGCTGACACCCCAGTGCGTGGGGTGGGGAAACTGAGGCACGGGGACCCTCTGGCCCCATGGGTGATGGCTGCACGGGGCAGTTCTATGGCACCCCTGCTCAGCCGTACCCCAAAATGTGCTGGGTGCTCAGCCCCCGGGCATTTTGGGGCCGTAATTTCTCATCCTCGTCAGCAGGGCCGCTCTCCCCCAGAGATTAGTGCTGCCAAAGATTAATGATGTCCCAGCGGAGGTGGGCGGGAGGCTGCTGGCTGCTTCTTCACCATGAACCAACACCCGGCGACTTCAGCCGGGGCCAGACGTTCATCCTCCTCCTCATCCTCATCCTCAGGTTGCTCCCTCCTCGTTTTCCGGCCCCAACCCCAAGCCCCAGTGATTTCCGAGCTCCCCGTGGTGCCGGCATCCCGGCGCACGGCGCGGCCTCTTGCTTTCCTCACCGGGGATGTGCCCGACGGCTCCTTCTCCCCGCCAGCGCCCGGCCCGACTCGATTTTCCGGCCGGGCAGATCGGAGGTGCACGAGGTCGGCTCATGAGTCAGTGCCGTGGCCCCGAAACGAAACTGTGGCCCCAAAATTAAGCAAGGGGCGGCGGCTAGATGGGCTCCCCCCTGGTCCCCGTCCCCAAATAATTCATCAGGGACACAGCGGAGGTGACATCTCATTTTCAAACGCCTCTCTTCGGTGCACCTGCCTTGCCAAAGGCCCTTCCGGGGCAGGAGGAGGTTTTGGGGTGCTGGGGAGCTTCGCCCCGTGCGCACCGGGACCGGTGGGCAGCTGGCACCGCGGCACGGCACGGCTGCGCCCAGCAAAGGGAGCTTCTGCCCCGGGCAAAGCCGGCTCTGGTGCTTCAGGTGTTTCTCTGATGACAGCGCCGGGCCGCTAATGAGGGCCTGAGAACTGCTGCAGGGCCTGGAAATGCCGAGAAACCCCAAATAAAAGCTGGCACGCTGCAGCGGCCCGGCAGGGAAGCGGGAAGCCGCACGGCCCGGCCGCCCGCGCACCTCTCGGCAGAGCTTGGTGGAAGCAGAGGGAGCCACGGCACCGGCCAGCAGGTGCAATTAAACCTCGAGATCTGGCTCTAATTAAGTGTGTCCCAGAAGGGAAGGAAAAGGGGTGGTAAACGAAGGGGGCTCCATCCTCCCGTGGGATGCGCATGGGCGAAAAGGATCCCTGCAACGCGCCCCGCGGCTCAGCGCGTGCCCTGCTGGTGGCCAAGGATGGAGGGAGCAGGAAAATCAGGAAAAGGGCCAAAAGCTGGCTCTGGAGCCCCTTTTTGCAGCTGGCTTTCTTCGCTCGGTCTCGCTGGACGCTGAATTCCCCCCGCAGAAGGGAGTTTCCCCCGGCAGGGTGCAGCGGGCAGCCGGGGCTGAGCTGCCGGATTGCGAGCTCGAAGCGAGCGCCGACGCCTCTGGATCTGATGAGTGGCTCTGACATTTTGCAGACCACAAGCTATTATCTCCCATCTCGTGAAAATACAAAGGCGGCTGTAAACCTTTGGGCTTGGTGGTGGGGGGGGGGGCGGGAAGTGGAGCGAGCTCCTCGCTGCGCGGGGAGGAAAATCTTCGTGCTGCCGGCACAGCGCCGGGGCCACCCTTGGTGCCCCCAAGCAGGACCGGAGCTGGTGCCCAGTGGTTGCACGGCTGGAAAGTGATTTCCCCAGGAATGGATCAGGCTCTTGGGGGGGGGGGGGGGGGTCGGAAATGAGGCTCCAGGAGGGTTCAGCCCTTTGCCTGGGGTTTCACAGCAAGAGGGATTGATCGGGAACACTTGGGAAAGATCAGGGTGCTTTTCCCGATGAAACACGCTGCTTTATTCCGTCCGTCTGTCCGACCATCCTGGCATCTGCACAGCCACACGTGCGCCCCGACACCCTTTGCACCCTTGGGCTGTGGAGCCTCACCCCATTCTCCCCGCGAGCCGCTTGCCTTCGAAGCCATCCAGAGGGCTGAAGGGGCAGCAGTTTATTTTTAGTGCTCCCGATTCCCCCTCGCTTCTTCATTTCCCACGGCTCGGGAGAGCGCTGGAGCAGGAGGCTGCACGTGGAGGTCAGGGTTTAGTGCCCTCTTCTGGAGGCTCCGGCCTCTCCGTGCCTCCGCCGAGCGCCTCCAGCACCCTCCTGGCTGCTGCCTCCAGCAAAGGGCGCGTCCCATCGCCGCCCGGTGCCCGCTCTGAACGCACACCATGCTGGCGGTGGTGGGGGCTGGAGGAGGGAGATTTCCCCCAGGTGGGTGGCGAGGAAGATGCTCTCGTGGTGCTTCTCCTTCTCCCTGAGCGGGCTCTACCCGGGGACAAACCTCCGGAGGGACAGGGACAGACAGACAGTGCAGGATGGCTGCAGGGTGGAGGGGCCAGCGCCGCTCGCTGCGCCCGCTGCGTGTGCCGGTTTTGGACACCTCTCCGTCCCTGGGGTGGTGCCGTGGTGACCATGGGTGCCACCATCTTCGCTGGAGGTGGTGCTGCCACCTGACTCAGGACCCAAATAAAGCGACAAAAGGGGAATCAGGGCCCAAGTAAAGCAACAAGAGGGGCTGCCCTAAGGCCGAGCGAGATGGAAAGCCCAGAGCCAGGCTGCGAGCTGTGCCGGCAGCGTCTCCCAACCGGAGAACCCGGGCACCGCATACCACGGGTACCGAAGGAGAGGACCAAGGCGGAGCAGCAGAGGAGCTTGTTGAGCATCTTGGCCACAGCCTGCCAGGATCAGGCCCTCCCTCCTTATTTTCACGTGCACCCAAAGGTGCTCGCACTTCTCCCCAAGGTGCTGCCTCCACGCCGCCGCGCGAGAGCCGCCGCGCAGGTGGCTAAATCAGTGTTCATTCCTCCGCATCCCTGGGGATGGATGTAGTTAAAACCCTCGAGACACCAAAACCCAGTCCTGTGCTGGCTCTTTTTGGACTCCAGCCCTGCTCTCTGTGTGCCCAAGCTCTAGGATGGGCTGCCAGAGGGTATTGGGGTCGGTCCAGCTGAGCGCACCGGAGTGGCCACGCCGGTGGCGCAGCAGCGAAGAGGATGAGGATAACCTTCGGCCAGCTGCTGAGCTGACCGGCTGCAGAGAGCCACAGCTGGCTGACAAACTGCGACGCTCACACATCAGGTGCTGCAGCACAAACCTCCTCCGGTGTATTCATGGGTGTCCCAGCCCCAGCACCCTGTGGTGGGGACGTGGGTGTGTGGCCAGGGTGAGCGGGGCAGAGCCAGCTCCTCCGACCGCTCCGCTGGCAACGGGGTGCCTTCAGTGCATGTCATTAAGGAGCAGAGTTAATGAGTCAGGAAAATGAACCGAGGGGCAGAAATAAACCCAGGCAGCAGCAGCCTCCGCTAGACACGGCCCCACACCAGGTGGATTTTTGGGGTCTCCTCCAGGACCTGCTTAAGGCAGCACAGGGGTACACGAGGCTGGTGCACCGACCTGCCCTGCCTATGGAACTGCTCGAGTGGTCCTGGGTGGGAAAGTTTTGACATTTCCCTTGTGGGGCCCTTGTGAGCCGCAGTGCCCCGTGCTCGAGTGATGGCTCTGGTCGCGCACTTTGGGGAAGGAGCCGCTGGTTTGTGGTTTGCAGCACGGCTCCGTGCCTATGTTGGGCATCCCGTGGACCACCACAAGCTGTAGGGTGAAGCAGAGGAGGACGTGGCACCATCGTGTCCCAAGGCACAAGAATCACCTCTTTTACCCCCTTGTCCCCATCCTTGCCGTGCACCATTTCAGGACGTGTCCTTGCTCCGCAGCAGCTGGGAGTTGGCAGGCGTTGTGTCAGGGCCCTTTGAGCAATCCCTTGCTAAACCTCTCCGGTTCTGATCCCTATCTGTGCGCTCCGGCGGTGACGAAACTCCAGCAGCTCGGGGATGTGCTGGGGAGGATGCGCCCCGATTTCACAGCTGCCAAGACCTCCCCCTGCTTCCGATCCCGCTAGCCAGGTGATTTCCAGATGCCTTGCCAAGCATTCCTGCCACCCCACAAGGACATCCCACCCCAGCTTCATCCCACTGCTCAGAGCGCACCGAACACGAGCATCCCCAGCACCCCGGGCACACCCAAGCACACGGTGTTAGGGACAAAAATCCTGAAGGCAGCACCTGAAGCGGGGCCCCCGGGGGCACGATTTGCTCCTTACCCAGAGAGAGCAGCTCCTCGGGGCCCAGGGCGATGTGCTGGCCGGCCGGCTGCTCGTACAGGCGGAGCTGGTAGCGGTGGTACCCGCTGCGAGGCGGGGGCGTGGGGCGCACGTAGTCTGGGGATGCGAAAGCAAACAGATGAGCTTGGTGCTGAGCTGGGCCACCACCCCCTTCAAGGCTGTGAGCCCCCCCAAACCCCAATGTGACCAGCACCCATCCTGCGTGTCCCATCAGGGGCCGGGGGGAGAGCTCAGATTTGCCCCATGGGGCTGGGGGACCCGGGTGGTCGCCAGCCCCACGTCAGCTCGATGGGGCCGGCTCTTGAAGTCCTCTTGCAGCAGGTTTTGGCTACAGGAGGATGCTGTTGGGGTTGAGGTGAGGGAGGCTGGGGTTGTCCGCTCGCTTTGCATGGGAGCAAGTCCCCTTCACAACCCCTAACACATCCCAAATGGGAGCCAGAGCGCGCAGCTGCCCAGATGTGGAGGTGGTACGTTGGCACCAGCCGCTGTCCCCTCCATTGGATCAGAGGCTGAGGGCGCACGGAGGATGTGATGAGGGTGGACAAGAGGCTGAGCTCCTCCTGGCCCCTCTCCCCACACCCCCGTGCTGTGACCCCCCTGGGATATGGCCTGTTGGGGTGTGAGCTGCATTGCTGCATCTGGCCCGTGTTGAACCGAAAGTCTTTGTTCGTGCAACATCACAGACGTTGTTGGGATTCACCTGCTTTTATCTGGGGTTTTTCTTTTTGATCGCCCCCTCCCCCCCCCCTTTTTTAAATTTTTATTTTTTTCACTGGTTTGGAGCTCTTCCAGCAGCTGGGGAGTTTTTTAACCACTTTTGCCGCTAAAAAAAACAAACCCTAAAGAGGTGGCTCCTGTTTCAGCCAGCCCCCAGCTAACCACAGCTCGGCTGCGCTCTGCAGGCCCCCTCATGCTTGCGCCTTGTGTCCCGCTGTGCCTGTCCCCACTGGGCACCCCCAGCAAAGCCACCACCTCTTGTGGCTTGGTGAGGAGGTGAAGCTCTCCCCCATCACCACCGTGAGCCCTCTGGGATGCTCTCCATCCTCTGGGGCTCTCCGTCGCTGCCCCGAGTCCCATGGTGAGTGGTACCCAACACCTGCAGCTCCTCGGCTTATCCAAACCATCCCCAGGAGAGCGGGGCTGGCACCGGTGTGTCCCCCTGGCTGTGCCCACCCCAGGTGACAGCAGACCCCATCCCACTCACCCGTCAGCACGCGGCCTTTGAGGTCCCCCGTCCTCAGGTCCGTGCCCTGGAACGACACGAGGAGGGAGGTGAAGTGCTTCCGACCCCCCAGGAGGAGGACGTGGGGGGACGAAGCCCTCCTGCGCCCCCCTGGCTGCACCCACCTCATCCCAGGGCTTTATTTGGGGAAATTTCAAGCGTTTTGCTCACAAAGCCCATCAGCAAGCGAACCTCTCCTGTCGAGCATCCTCGACAGGGTGCGAGGGGAAGGTTATTTGGGGAGGGGGTGATGCAGGGTGGCCGAGGGGTCTGGATTAATGGGAAGGGAGCCACGTCGGCCGCATCCTGCCCCTGCTGAGCCGCCTCACCCCTGACCTGCTGCACCCACTGCCATTCCCAGCTGGCCCCCACCTCCCAGCGCCGCTGCCAGCGCTCGTAAATCCTCGTCTGACTGCACCCGTTATTCCAGTCCTGCCCACACACACGCCGCTGCCAGGGCTCCTCCGTCCCAACCTGCCCTGGGAGTTATTACCCAGAAGAAAAAAAAAAAAATAATAATCATAAAAAAAAAAAAAGATGCATCAGATAACTGCAAGCAAAAGTGCACGTGGGGAACATGGCTGGCTCCCCGGCGTTTTGGGATCAAAGCTTTGCCCTTCTCCACGGCTGCTTTTCACTGAGTCACTGCTGCGGGGCCGCTGAGCTGCGTGTGGCACGGCAAAGGTTCACCTGGAAGCCAAACGCGCTCGGTCCCTGGCCCTCGCTCGGCATCTCGGCAGCCAGAGCCGAAAATATCCCAGCGACGCTGACGATGGTTTTGGGCAGCGCTGGGTCCCTTGGGTGCCGGGAGAGAAGCACCCGGGGCGTGCAGGGGGCTCCTCCGGCTGCTCTCCCTTCCCAGACGTGCGAGTGCCCCAAAACCCGAGCAGCGCGCCCCAAAACCGAGCCGGGCGCGTCGCCAGCTCCCCCCTCTTCTTCAAAGGCAAAGGCTGAGGGTTTTTCTGTGCCGGGTAGGGCTGCTCCCGTGCGGGGACCTCGCTGCTATTCCTGGCTTTGCCGAGGGCTTATCGGGAGAGGCCGGGCCTCCTCCCTGTTTCCCTGCCTGCTAATGTGGGTTCCTGCTCGCCCCGAGACGCAGTGGGTTCTCGCTAGCCCCGGGGGTGGGAGAGTCAAAGGATAAAGCTCCTTTTAAGAGGAGAGAACAGGAAGAGGGCGGGCGGGAGAAAGTAGGGACAAGCACTGTAAACCCTGCCTTTTTTATATATATATATATATATATATGTACAGTAAACAGCTATTTTAAAGGCAAGGGGGCACGTTGGCAGGGGGCTGCCCTGAGCCGCAGGAGAGGCTGGCGGGGTCGGCGCGAAGCCTCCCCGCCGAAGATCCCCGCCACGAGCCGAGCTAATGGATGCTGCTGAGCTGCCGGCTTTATTAATGCCCTTTTATGAGAGCATTAGCAGTTCCTAATGACACCATTTGAGCTTTTTCTTTCTCTCTTTCCCCCCCGACAGGGACAGGGATATTTCCACCCGCTCGTCCGTGCCACGCGGTGCCGAGCTGCTCTGGGAAGCCTGCCCCACACGGACAGCCTCAAAAATCGGTGCCACAGAATTTCTGTGCCAGCAGCTCCCCTCTGGCCCCTTTTCCTTGCTCAATAGGGTGGTGAAAATGCTTCCCCCCCATTCCCAGCACCCTTGGAGGCAATGCACTGAGCCTCCCCGGGCCGGCCCTCGGTGCTGCCTGCTGCACGCCGAAGCACAGGGCGGAGGGGATAAATAAATACAAATTAAGGAGGCAGTGAGTCACATTTTGTTTTCCTCTTGATCTCTTTTTTTTTTTTTTTTTTCTTCCCTTTCTTCCCCCTCTCCCGAACGTGTCTGATCCCATCGGAGAGGAGGGGAAAGGGCTGGGTGGCGAGCGCGCCAGCGATTCGCCCGGGCGAGGACGGAGGGTTATGGAAAGTGGGTGTGGGAATCGGCACAATCGCTGGCAGGGGACCAGCACAAACAGATGACGGATGGGACCCGGGGCTGAGCACCAGAGCGGGGCTGGGATGGGACGGATGGGACCCGGGGCTGAGCAGCACAGCTGGGGCGCTCCCGGCTGCCCCAGAGCGCACCCCGGGGGCCTTGGGGACCTCGGGGACACCGGGGCGGGGGTGAGGGGCTCAGCTGGGTGCCGGGGGGGCCACATCCCACGGGGGTGCCGGCTGTGCTGCTCTCATTAACCGACAATTAGCCAAGTGGGGAATTTAATCCCCAAACAAGCAGGGCGCCTCCTGCGCTGCTCACTTGCGGGGGACACGGCGGCTTCAAAGCCGGCACAGCCAGGAGCCCAGATTTGTTGTTCTGCCTTCCTGTGATCTTCGTAATGAGGTCGGGATTGATGAATTGGCTCTCGGGAGCACGGGGGAGCAGCGAGGGAAGGGCAGAGCCACCCGGGTGGCGAATCCAGCCTCCTGCTAGCAGACCAGAGGCTTGGGAGCAGCGGTAGAAAATGCAGTGATAACCGGAGCCTGGTGTGGATCAGTCTCACCACGTCCCTGCACGGAAACCTGCCCCGTTTGGGGTTTTTCCTGGTGCACGATCCCTGCTGACCCCAACACAAGCAGGGTGGGGTCGCTCTCATCCCAGCCCCCAGAAATGCTCGGACTCATCCTGCTCCGAGCTTTCTAATGGAGAGCATGGAAGAGAAACCCTCACCCATCGAGGACATCCATGAAGGAGAAGAGCAGAGCCCAGCGAGCTCCCGGCACTCCCACACCTAAGTGTTTCCCATCCCAGGTCCCATTCACATTTTGGGTTGCTTTCACATGAATCCCACTGTGCCTCCGGCTCCTAACCGCTCCCTGCTTCGCTTTTCGTGCGTGCAGAGGGCAGGAGATGGACCTGATGCTCCTCGCCGCATGAAGGCGAGGATGGTGAGGAAAACCCAAATCTGGGCAGCTCGGTGCTGCACAACCACCATGTGCACCTGCTTGATGCTGTACAAGCCCCAAAACCATCTGTTTTTACCCCAGAACCATGCCATGACACCGTTTTCTTAGAGGGACAGTTCGAGGGGACACGTCACCAGACAGCATCCCTGTAGCTTTGTGGGGTCAGCACCCCCAAGAATTTACCCCAATAGCTTTTGGGATCATTAGGCAGCGATTACTGCTCGGCGTGGCCCTGCTTTATTTTTTTCTCGATCGCTATAAATGGGGAAGGCCACCATAAAAATATATTGAAAAATAAATATCAGGCATGGTTGTAATTTAAATTAATGCTCGCCTGTTACACCCTAATGCCCCAGGGAAGGACATGCTATAGGGTTATTAAGTAAGCAAAATAAACATAAATCACCTCGGTGTTTGGCTCTTTGCAAAATTTTTTAATCTAGGAGCACGAAAGCAGCAGAGACAAAGCTCTGCACTGAACAACCCGTGCCGCTCGGCTCGGCGTGCCTCCCTCCTGGAAGACAAGGGACAAAATTCCCAGCACCAGGACAAAATTCCCAGCACCAGGACAGAATTCCCAGCACCAGGCCGCCCTGTTCCAAGCGAGGGAGGCTCTGCTGGGTGGATTTCCAGCCGGCGACGACACCTGCCTGGCTTAGGCGTTGCTGGCACACGCGATTTGCCTATCTGCCTCTTTCGTTAGCTATCTAGGTTAGGGGTCCACGCCAGCGGGGCGGAGGCAATGATGACACTCGGGTGGTTTTGAAACTTCAGCCAAAACATTTCTGTCGAAAAAGGAAGGGGGGCGAAAACACCGGGCTGTTACAGAGGCGGGGTGGGTGCTGCGGGACGCGGGGACGGAGCGATGGGCTGGGGACTGGAAGCTGCTGCCGTGCCACGGCACCACGAGAGCCTCCCCGCCGCACCTTCTCCCCTGGGACCCTGGCGGATAAGTGTCAGGGTTCGCTTAAGCAAGAAAATTGCCCCAGTTGAATAAAAGGGTGGTTTAAATCAGCTTAAGGAAGGCGCTCCGATGCTCCGATTGCAGCCTGCTCTGGCTTTTCCCCACGGGCAGCAGCTGCACACGCTGGGACCTGGAACCCCAAAGGACCCTGAACGCTGTCGCAACCGCCACGAGCTGGGTGAAAAGCAGGATAAGAAATGATGGAAGCCATCACCAATGACAAGACCATGTTGGTAGCAACCCCAGCTCGCATCTGCCCGGGCTTTGTCTCTGGGTGTTGCAATTACCAGCGAGCTCCTGGTGGATCTGGCACCCCGACACTCCGGCCTGGCTGTCCCTTAGGGTGCCGGGTGACCAAGGGGGGGGGACTTGGGTGGGTTTTGCCCTCACTCTGCTTGCAGCACCCATTTTCTGGGGGTTGCACACCTGCAATGCTCCACAGGGCTCTTGGGAGGGCTGGGGCACCATCAAAGCGCTGCCGAACTCCAGGGGAAGGTGTGCTGTGGTGAGGACGGAGAGATAGAAGAGCCAAAAGCAAAGCCCCCAAGATTTCAAAGCAGGGAACAAGCTCAAACTGGCCAGAAAAAAAAGGCCTGCGGAGAGCTGGAAAGGTCTTTTCCATCCCAAGCCTCTGCTGTTCTCAAAAGTGGAAAACTTGTGCTCCCTGAATGCGTGTAGCTTTAAGATTAGCTTGCTTTTCCAGCAGCAGATTTCCGGAGAATTCTTGGAGAAACACCAAATTTTGCCTAATTCAGGCATTTAAAGGACCGGAGCCCGGTTCTGAGCGCAGCAGAGCAAAGCCTGCACCGACACCCTGCCCTGGGGTGGGATGGTTGGAGGATGCGCCTGTGGGGACGGGGAGGTATTTGCATCGGGGTTTGCAAAGCGCCAGCACGTTCCCAGCCACCATCCAAGCAGCAGGAAACAGCGCTGAGCACGTCTGCGGGCACGTGTGCCTCCATGTCCCACGCGTGTCCCGCTCCTCCACCCGCACAGGCGCTCGGGAGGCACAAAAATTCCTTTTTGGCACAAGGGGACCCGAATTTTGGGGGTGACGCTGGCACGACCACAACTCCTGGCGGTGCCTTTGGAGGCGCGACGCTCCGGGGATGCTGCCCCGGGGCAGGGGGCGAACGCGGCCCCGCGTGCCCCAAAAACCTCCCCTGCAAATTCCTCCTGCCCCGGCCGTCTGATCCCCAGCCCGGCACCTTCCCGCGCACGGGGGCGGATCAAAGCCCGCGCGTGCCAGCCCTGCAACCGCTCTGGGCCAACTTGGCTATTTCGGCATCCCTAATCTGATGGGAGCGCGGGGGAAGGAGCGTGGGGCTGGGGTTTTACTTTTTCTTTCTTTCTTTCTTTCTTTCTTTCTTTTTTTTTTTTTTTTCCCTTCCCCTTCCGCTGGTCAAAAAGTCCCCCCCCTTCGCAGCTGGTGACGAAAACCCAGGAGCGAGCGGCTTTGGCCCCGGCGGCGCATCCGGGTGCCGCGGGCTCGGCCTCGCAGCCGCTTCCTGACAGCAGAGACTTGGCAGCCTGCAGGAGGAGAGTCCGGCACGGTCCCCCCCCAGGGACGTGGTGAATTTGGACAGGAAACGTCTCAAATTGGAGCGCTTCCCCCCCTGCCTGTTACTTTGTATTTTTGCAGGGAGGGGGGATCCTTGAAGGAGGAGAGCTTTGGGATGTCCATGAGCTCTCCGGGTTGATTTAGGTGATGAGAACCAGCCAGGCACACGATTTTCCAGTCATTTCTGCTGCCGAGCATCCTGTGGTCCCTGGGGTCGGGATGTTGGGATCTGGGCATGTGGGACCCCCGCTGGCATCATCGGGGCTGCCCCGTCCCGAGGACGAGGGGTTAAACGCGCTGCGGTTATCCGGCTGCAGCAAGGCTGCCAAGATGCTCCGGTGCCACGGACTTCCCTTTTTTCCATAAAAGTCCACCGGATCCTGGATCCCGGATCCCACGGGGCGCTCGGGGCGCACGCAGGGCGCGGAAGGAGGGGGCCCGGCCGCCCCACCTGGGGCGCGTGCGAGCGCCGGGGGCCGTTTGGGCAAAGCCCCCTGATCCTCCCCAAAACCCACACTGGGGAGCTGGGGGAAATCGGGGGCGAGTCTCCCTGTGGCTGTTTGTCAACAGGGACCGAGGGAGAGGAGAGGGTGGGGGGCTGGCCCCCAGCCCATACGAGGGGTGTTAATCGGGTCCGGGTGTTTGGGGTGAGCAGCCTGGGTCGGATCCCTGCCGCTGGCTCCGAGGCCCCGCGCTCGCAGCTGTATCAGTTACAGCACAGACGAGATGTCATCACCCCGTGCCTTGCATCAGAAGCGTCTTGCAACGAAGAAAGCCACATTTTTTCACAGCCGAGGTGCGCACGCACACACACCGAGCGAGCCTGGGTAATTAACTTAATAGCTTTCTTACAGAATGCCCCGTGAGTGATGCTCAACATATTCAAGTGTTGACAAGACGGCGCTGAACCCGACGCCTACACCATGGGCAAGCCAGGCACTGAGCGCAGACACACCTTCATTGTCTGAAACTTGTAGTAAAACTCCAGCCCCGCGTTGTGAAATGCAGCAGCCGTGCAGATGGGGCTGCAGCCCGCGGGGAAGGCGCCCGTAACCCTACAGCTGCCGGCACGGGGAAAGCTCTGGCTGGCCCCTTCGCCCAGCCCGGACGTGGCTCTGGCCCCGTTGGAAAGGATTTGGGTTGCTGATGTAGGGGAAAGCCGAGCATCCCCTGGTGCTGCGGCATCTCAGCGGGGCTTCGTCCTGGTCCCCCAGTCTGGAGAAGCCGCTCAGGGAAAGTCTTTCCTATAAAACCCATGATTTTTGGTTAACCTCTGCGTGATGCCAAGGAAAGGCAGGGTGGTGCACATCATCCCGAGCACCCAAAAAAAAAAAAATAAATAAAATAAATAAATCCCTGGAAGAGGGATTTGTGGGGAAACCAGTTTGGATGGGGATGTGTTGTAAGAGGCAGCAGAGCTCCGTCTCCAGGAGACTCAGGGTGGGATCTTGAGTCAGGAAAGTTGCCCAAGAAAGGGTGGTCTTTCCATACAGGTTTCGCCAGGTTGGGAAAGCGTTCTCCCAGCGGCTGGGACCCGCGTTGTACAACGCGTGGAGCAATCTCCAGCTCTGTCATCATCGCGCTGCTGAGCCCCGAAACCCGGCGGCTCGCTCGGTGGCCCCGTGGCCGCTCTCTGCCCCTCGCTGCCGCCTGCTCGGCACCTGAATAAAAGCACCCGAGTCTGACCCAGGTTTGCTGGGACCCTGGTCTTGTTCTGCTTCGCCCACGCATGTGTCAAGCAGCTCAGGACCCCAGCACGTGGCCATGCCCCACAAAATGCACGGATGCTGCATCCCGTGTGCAAGGCCACGGCAAGAGCTGATCGCTCCCGGGCTGCCGAGCGCCGAATTCGTGGGGCTACGGTGTGCAGGAATTAAGGATTTAACTGGGAGTTAGCTCGGCATTGTCAGGGAATTAAAGGTTTACCTGCCGCGTTGCAGACGGAGGCTTAGAGGTTTTACAACCGCTGGAGATTTACAGCTCAGAGAAATTTCGACACGGGCCGGTTTCCCCCCGGCAGGGAGGATTTTGGCCAGGGGCTGGGTGCCCTGACGAAACATGGGCAGGTGGGAACAGCGGTGAGAGCTGAGTCCCACCGTGTTTCCAACCAAACCTAAACCCTACGAAGAGCCTCAAAAGGAGCACAAGATGACCCTAAATTGAGTCTTTCCCTGCCTTGTAACACGCAGCCATCAGTTCAGCACGGTCTTTGCGCTAAGGTCCCTTTTCTTTCCGCAGTGGTACTGGGAGATGCAGCATCCCTTGCACTGATGGTGCTGGGGGTCTTACAAAACCTGCGCAGACCCAGAGGGGAACAGAGGCAGCAGAGCAGCAAAACACGCTTCCCCAAGAGATTTGAAGGGCGAAAGCCCAGCGGGATGCACGGAAAACACATCCCAACCCCCTGCACACCCAGGGCTGCGCGCTGCCCCGCTATCAGCCAAGATCGGGACGTTGCACGGCGAGGAATTGCAGCCTGCAAACAGGCTGCGAGCAGGGCCAGGCGGAGGAGCAGGGGCTGTGCAATGCCCGGCCCGGGGCGAGCGGGCTCACCCACCCACGCAGCGGGAACAGGCAGCTCCTCTTGCAGCGAGGACGGGCCCCGATGGCAGGCGGATAAAGCCGCCCTTGCGCAAGGCGCGGGGATGCGCGGCGGGAGCCGACTTGCTCAGGCTCGGGGCTGCCGGCGGCACGGGGATGGATGGTGGCCCAGGGACGGACCCGGAGCTCCGTGGGGGCTGCTCCATGGATGGAGGACGGAGCCGGGTGCCGGCCCCTCTGTCTCCACCCGCAGCGGGGTTCCCATGGTCTCAATCTCTGCTGAATTCACACCCGCGCCTGGTGCACAAAATGAGGAAAACAACGGCTTTTCCCCCAAAATGTGGCCACACCAAGGCAACGCCGACCCAAATGAAGCAATGAGGAGTTGGGACCCCATGGGTCCAGCCTCAGCTGGTGGCCAGCTCTCACCCAAAGCAGCAGCCAAGTCCCATCAAACAGAAAGCACCTGGATAAGGTGTTGGGGAGCCTGGCCAAGCACATCCCCTCCCCAAATCTGATTTTGGGGACCTCACTGCAGTAGAAGGATGCTGCTGTGGGATGGAGCATCCTCAAGGAGCCCCAGCGCTGCTTCCAGCCCCAAACCAAGCCCCTTTCCCCCGTGCAAAGCTTTAGGAAGCCCGGTGCCACTGGAACCAAGCAGGAACGAGATGAGGGGGTCCTGTCCCCTGCTCTGCCCCCAGCCGGTGACCGTCCTCCCCCGTCCCGGCTGCGTGCTTCCCACTCCTTTGGTACAGAGACGTACAAAATAGGTTGTTGTTCACGACTGCGCTGGTGATTATTAATAATAACTCTGCTGTTCGTGCTCCAGTTTCCCCAGCGCACTGGCAGCATGCCACCTGGGCCCGGTGATTTAGTGCAACTTAATTATTCCCGGCGTTTCATCACCTCTTGTTTTTGATGTCTGTGTCTCCGTCAGCGCCTCACCTTCGTGACTAAGAGAGCCGGGGAAGCTGTTGGAAAAGGGAGAGAAAGGGGGAAAAACCCCGAGCCGGAGGGCGTGGACTTGGCGGCGAGGCGGCTGGGGAGGTTTGGGGAGGCGGCCTGGGGGGACCCTCGGCACGTCCCTTTGACGGGGGGACCCTCGGCACATCCCTTTGATGGGGTGACCCTTGGCACCCTAAACGGGACACAATGGGGAGCCTGTAGCTCAGTCCTGCAGAGCATGGCTCTGCTGGCCAGGGCATCCCTTCCACCGAGATGTATTTGCACCGGGTGAAGCCGCTGTGCCAAGCGAAACTCCATTGTAAATAACAACCCTTGGTTCTCCTATAGTATTTTCCATCCATTCATCCCGAAGCATGCTAGGAAAGTGGGTGGGTGTCAGTAACCACATTTTATAGGTGCAGAAGCGCTCGCTCAGCATGCTCAGTCACTGAACTGGTGTCAGGGCTGCCGCCGAGGCACCTCCCAGTGCCGCTGGGTGCCCGGTCCCAGCCCCATCCCCACAGCATCGCCGTGCCCATGTCCTGGTGTCACCGTCCCTAAATGTAGCGAGTTGCTGCCGTGATGGACCGGGGGGCTGTGCTTAGCCAGGGGCATTTCCTGGTGCTGTTTTGGGGGATTTGATGAAATATGGTGGCTTACAAAGGGATCGACACCAGAGGGCTCGGCAGAGAAGGGGAATTCAGCTGTGTATCCCTTCTGCTTGGGATGGCACCTGTGGGATGCAGGACCAGGACACGGGGATGGGATGGAGCACCGGGGTGCAGGATGGGAGGCGAGGGCAGGATGCAAGGGTATGTAGCACAGGGATGCAGAGAGAGGATGTAGGGCCGGGATGAGAATTGGGATGTAGCACTGGGATGCAGGGACAGGATGTAGGGCCGGGGTGAGGATTGGGATGGAGCGTGGGGATGCAGGGACAGGATGTAGGGTCGGGGTGAGGATTGGGATGGAGCACGGGGATGCAGGGACAGGATGCGGGGTTGGAATGTAGCACTAATATGTAGGGCTGGGGTGCAGGATTAAGGTGTAGGGTCAGGATGTAAGGTTGGGGTGCAAGGCTGAGATGCATGGATGGGATGTTGGGTTGGGATGCGGGATTGGGATGCAGGATGGGATGCTGGATGGGATGTAGGACGAGGATGCAGGGTTGGGACGCAGGATGGGGTGCAGCACGGGATGCTGGCTGGGATGTAGGGCTGGGATGCAGGATGGGATGCTGGCTGGGATGTAGCACGGGGATGCAGGGTTGGGATGCAGGACGGGAAGCTGGCTGGGATGTAGGGCTGGGATGCAGCACAGGGATGCAGGATGGGATGCGGAATGGGATGCTCACCCTGGTGGGGCAGAGGGCAAGCCCAGCACGTGCCAGCCCACATGGACCAGCCGAGTTTGGGCAGTGCCCTCCTGTGGAACCAGGGCAGCAAAGGGCCCGGGGCCAGGCTGGGTCAGATCCCCAGGAGGGCACCCAGCAGTGGGGACACCCAGGCTCCCCTCCAGGCCACGCAAAACTCCGCGAGGAGCCAGCAAACCGGGGAGCGGGGGACGACAAAGCCAGGAATTTTCATTAAAAGGGGAGGGGAGAAGGAAAAAAAAAAAAAAGGAAAAGTATTTCCAGTATTTCCCTCTGTGTCTTTGGCCTGGTGCAGCCCTTCTGCTCACTGCTCTGTTTATACATGATAGACAACTAATTAACATCCAAGCCTCTTGAAAGGTCTTTTCAGAGGTAATGTACTGACAGAGGATGTCAGTAAGGAGCAGTGATTTGTCTAAGCACTGATCACATTGTTTCAGACTGAATGAGGTGAATATTAAACTGCTTTAAATGCACTCTTCATAAAGCACTAATTACATACTCCCGGGGGAGTACGGGCAAGGAATACTAAACAGCAGAAAAGTCAACAGAGTGCTTTTTATAGTATGTTGCTGGGTTCTGTGTTTTTCTGTCTTTCTTTCTCTTGTGCGCTCTCTCTCGCGCTCACTCTCTCTCTCTCTCTTTTACTGTAAAATCACAGCACGCTGAAGAATACACATTTATAGCACAATGGTTCACATCTAATTATACAGCAATCATTAGTTTTAACCTGGGTGTATTATATTTTCTTTGATATATTGTGCCCCCCGGCATCTCTTCGCATAGAAGACTTCCAATGGCATTTTCTCCCCTCCCTCGAAAAAAATGTGCTTTTTTCCATCATTAGCATTTGCTTATAATTTTTTTTTTCCTAAACAAAAATTTTAAATTGGCAGGAATAAAAGGGGCAAGGAGGGGAGGAGGAGAAATCCGTTTAATCAAAATAGGAATCTGTTCCCTCCCTCCTGGAATCGTGCACTTTATTATTACCAAGGTAACTCCGCTGGGTTTTTAAAGAGAGAAGGAAACACAGAATGGGCCATTAATGAATTCCTGCAGATCCTGCTGCACTCCTGGTCCAGCTGGTCCTGACATCCTGACAGGGTGAACAACCAGGCTCCATGCATTATTTATGTCCCAACAGCACAGCGAGGGGGGTGGGGGTCACAAACCAAGCCCCCCCTGCATAGAAAACCCTGAGACCTCATACAATAAGAGCAAAAAAGAGCAGCGTGCGGCAGGGCCCGGCGCGGGAGCAGCACAGCCAGAGCACCAGGAGGGGACGGGTGGGGGTTATGGGGACGGGGATGGGGACAGGTCCTCCGTCCTCAGGGCACAGCATGGGATTTACACAGAGGTATGGATCATATGTGCAGAATACGGCTCAAACATATAGGGTCTGGCTCAGACGCATAGGATGGAGTAGGATGCTTGAGCATGGAGAATGGCTTAAATGCATAGGGTCCAGCTCAGATGCATAGGGTCCAGCTCAGATTTACAGGGTCCAGCTCAGATTTATAGGGTCCAACTCAGACTTGTAGGGTCCCACTCAGATTTACAGGGTCCAGCTCAGATGCATAGGGTATGGCTCAAGCCCAGAGTATATAGGTTGCAGCTCAAATGCAGAGCCTATAGCTTAAATGCATAAGAAGAATTCAAACACAGGGGGCATGGCTTAAACCTATAGGTTTTGGCTCAAACACAGAGGGCATGGCTTAAACCTATAGGTTTTGGCTCAGACACAGGGGGTATGGTTTAAACCTGTAGATTTTGGACCAAACACAGCAGGTATGGCTCAAGGGTGCATGGGGTATGGCTCAGGTGAATAGGGTATGGCTCCAACGCACAGGGTGTGTAGGTTTTGGCTCAAATGCATGGAGTATGGCTCAAACACACAGAGGTATAGAGGAGGCCTTAAATGTGTAGAGTACGTAGGTTTGGGCTCAAACACTTTGGGTATGGATGAAGCAAATAGAGTAGGATTTGAGGGCACGGAGCATGGCTCAGACCCACGACGCAAGGCTCAGACCCGCGACGCAAGGCTCAGACCCGCGACACGTCCCAGACCCACACCGTGCGTTGAGGATCCCAACCCTCCACGTGCTCAGCACCCCGGTCCCACAGGACTCAGCACCCCCTACAGCCCCTGGGCTCAGCACCCTGCGCAGGGCAGGCGCACCGGGGAGAGCTGGGACCCCGCGCTGCCTTCCTTCGAGGTGCAAACTTCCTTGGAAAGGAAGAGTCAGGCAGCCTTTAGATTTTTTTTTCCTTTAAAGAACATGAAAGAATCTGATAATTACTTCTATCTACCACCCAACTGTACTAATTACCAACCTATTTCTTCACAGTATGACAGACACAGGCTCTCCAAAACACATAGAGATAAATTAGCACTAATTGGTTTTCCTCTGGCTGTTTGAATTAGTATTTAAAGCTCCAATTACAAAGCAGAATAATTACTATTAATGTCCTGTCGCAGTACAAAAGGCAGATATCTCGCGAACAAGTCCAGGTGTATTATTACACTGATTACGGAATATTTAACCTGGCTCGTTAAGACAAAGACATGGGGAAACTTTAAAAAAAAAAATAATAAAAAAAAACCAACAACCAAGAAAGTGAAAGAAAACCCCAGGTAGCTGCAGGGCCCTGCAGGGGATGGAGGGGGGCTTTGAACCCTGCGATGACAGGGGGACAGTCACGCAGGGTTGGAAAGGGAGCAAAAAAAGGGAAAGGCAGAGGGAGGAAGGGAGGATTGAGACGAGGTGGGTTTGTGCCAGGAAATAAAAGGGGATTAGGGGGTTTGAGGGGCTGGAGCTGGGTGAGACGGTGCTGGGATTGGTGCTCCCTGCTCCTGCCTTCGTGGCATTTCACAGGCGCTGAGCCGGGGCCGTGCAAACCGCTGCTGGTGGCAGCAAAGCCACGAGAGGCAGAGCATGGCCCCTGCATGCTCCTCGCTGCATGGTCCTGGCCTGCTGCCTTCCTCCTCCTCCTCCTCCTCCTCCTCCTCCTCTTGCACATCTGCAGGGAGCAGGGATGCTCTGGGGCCAGCTCTGTGCCCCACAAAACTCTTGCAGGGTGAGGGGGCTGCAGGGGAGCAGACGACCCCTGCCACCCCCTCTCCTCCCTGACACCATCCTGGCCGTCCCTGTGATGCTCCCGGCTTGTGAGGGTGCCCAGGTGGGTGCTCCCCTCCCGTGTCCCAAAACAGGACCCCTCATCCCTTTCCTGCAGGTATTCCTGCCTTGCCGTCATGTTTCAAGCCCATCCAAGCTGCCCCAAATCCCAACCAGCGTTTGGCACCTCGTGGTGCCACCAGGAGCGCACGGCCACGTCCCCTGGGTCCATCCTGGCACCAGGAGAGGGTCCGGCAGGGGTAGTGCTGGGACATTTGAGGGTCTCACCCCCACCCAGGGATGGGTGCCACAGCACCCAGGATGTCGTGGGGAGGGTGGGAGAGTGGTTTCCAGGCCGGGGGGGCTCTGGGGTTTGCTCCCACCCCCAAACTCCTCTCTGCGCAGGCAGCAGGGCATTGGGCAACGCGTGGTGCCCGTTTCATCACCGGGGCGTACCGGCAGTGCCCTCTGCTGCTCCTGTCCCCTGCCACCGGCCTGGGGACACCCCACGGGACACCGCAGGGTCCTCGGGGATCATCCTGAAGCTCCATGACCTTTACAGGTGGCTCTGATCCGAGCCACCATGCGGCTCCCATGGGATTTGGCGAAGGTTGTTGTCCCCACCGCCACCCTGGCCGTGCCATCGGCATCTCCGAGGGGTCACCGAGGGGGTGACAAGGGTGACAACATCAAGTTTTGAGCTCAGAAAGCCCCGAGCATCACAAGCAAACATCCCCTGGAGCCGTGCAAACCCCCCAGGGAACCTCCCCTTGGCACGTGCTGGGCACAGGCAGGCTCCTCGGCGGCACCCATGGGTGCCCACGGAGTGGGGGCAGCAGCACCCGTGGGTGTGGGGAAGGTGCGGGGGGGGCGGGGGGGGGCGTGGGTGCGGAGCGAGGGGCCGGGGCGGGGGGGGAAGGACGGGGAGGGATTTCTTTTTAAGAGCTAAGGTGGGTGGCGTGCGGGGATGCCAGCTGGCGATGGGCTCTATTTCTACTGACAAGGCTTTACCCTGTAGGTGTGAGGAATTCCAATTAAATATTCAGCCTATTTGTCTGTGTGTGGGAGAGGGTTTGCTGTGCAGGAGGAAAGCCTCGCGTTCAGCTCCGTAGCTAACCATTAAGGGAGAAATTAGCTCAGTTCATCAAGGGAAGCCAGCGGAGGGTTTTCCTCGCTCTCCTACCTTGTTCCGGCTCTCGCTCAGGCGCAGCAGGGAGAGCGAGCGGCCACGGGGAGCCCTTTGGGTTGCGTTTTTCCAGCCAAACAAGCAGGAGAAGAGGCCAAAACGGGGGGGAAAAAAACATTTCTGGGACCGCAATCCTGGCCCCATGGCTCCCAAGCAGCGATCGATGCACGGGAAGAGGGGTCGGGGGGCAGCAGGCTGACAGATTTAATTGCGCTCGCATTTACCGGCCACCTCCTTCCCCAGCCGCTCGCCGCGCGCTAATTAATCGGCTGCCACCGAAAGCAGATGATCTTTTGAAGCCGGCTGGCAAAAAGTTCAAGCTTTATTGATTAAGGGCCCTTTTGGCATTCAGGGACAGGATCAATGGGGCTTAAAGGATCTCCCGTGCCGGGGCAGCGCCGGCCCACGGGGGGTGATTTGGGGACGGGCTGGGTGCCCCCACAACCTCCTTTCCCTTGGCACAGCAGCGAAGCACCCTGGGCTAAACCCCTCCGGTGCACGCACTTTTCTGGTCAAAGCACCCCTCTGGGGTGGTTTTGGGGATGTTTCCAACCAAAAATACAAAGCCAGCACGGGAGGAGCCACCGGTTTCGTCACTGGTTTTGGAGCTCGGTGCGTTTCTGCCGTTGTGAAATAACTTTCCATATTTTTTTTTCCAAATTTTAAATAGAACCCGAAGCAACCATAATTTAAAAAAAAACTGACTTTTTCACGAAACCACAAATGATATCCTGTTTCCCTCATGCGCAGTGCCTGTATTTTGTGGAAGTAAAGTTGTTCGTAATGGGAATAAAGCCGTAATGGGAATAAAAAACTGTCCCCAGCAAAAGCAGCCTCTGGCTGCCCCGGGTGATGGGCACCGCTCGGAGCAGATGTCCCAGCTGGGGTCGGAGGCTGGGCACTGGCAAGAAACTGCCCTTAATCAGCTCCAAATCCTCACTGTAAATTCCAGGTGAAAAATTTAATCCTTTCTGCCAACTCCTGCCATGCCACCTCCAGGGACGGCCGGGGACTTTGCTGATGTGTCAGCCCCAAAACAAATCCGTGAGCAGAGCCTCAGCCCCCGGTCCCGGGGGATGCTCCCTGCCCACCACCCCCTCTCTGCTGGGGCGCACAAGGTGACCTCTTCTGCTTTTTGGGATGCTTTTAGGTACCAAACTTCCCCTGGCTTTGCTGATGCCCTGCAAGCTCTGGGGGGCAGAAACCACCTCTTTGGGGCTCAAGTGTCTCGAGCATCCCCATCTTTGGGTTCAGACCCAAAGATGCCAACGCAGCCCCGCTGCCCTGGCAGCACCTGCAGGTTCGGGATTGATTTTATACATACATATTGTGTTTTTTTGCGGTTTTTTTTTTCTCCCTTTCTCTCCTTTAAAATCAGAAGCCAGAAACTCCATAGCAACCCGCGGCTCCCAGGGTCTGACTCCAGCGCTGTGATCGCGCTGTCACTTCGTTTAAGGCTATACCCCTGTAGGTGTGAGGAACTCCAATTAAGCATTCAGCTGGCTTGCCTGTGTGGGGGGACAGGCTTTGCTGTGGAGGAGGGAAGCCTCGGCGCTCGCGCGGTGACTAATCGCTCAGACACCGCTCGTCTGTGGCACCAGGGGAGGGCAGGGAGAGGGTTTTCCTCCACCGTGCAGCTGCCTCTGCATTCCCTTTTCGGGAGATGTGCGGCTCCCCGCCGGGCTGCGGGGCTTCCAGGCGGAAGCTGGAACGAGCCCAAGCATCTCCCCGGCGCGGCTGGGGCTGCAGCGAGCTCTTCCCGCGGCCGGTTGGTTTTTAAGGGAGAAAGAGGATTTGGGAGGTTTTGGGATGGTTTTTGGCACCGGGGTGCCTTGGGTGGTGCTGGGGTCCCCTTGCCACGGAGCAGTGTTTGGTGTCCCCACCGTGGACTTGCTTTTACACCCTTTAGGTGAGCATCCTTAAATTTGGGTGAGCATCCTTAAATTTGGGTGAGCATCCCTTAAACTTGGCCGAGCATCCCTAAACTTGGCCGGGCATCCCTAAATTTGGCCGAGCATCCCTAAACTTGGCCAGGCATCCCTAAATTTGGCCAAGTGTCCCTAAACTTGGACGGGCATCCCTAAACTTGGCTGGGCATCCCTAAATTTGGCCAGGCATCCCTAAACTTGGCCAGGCATCCCTAAACTTGGCCGAGCATCCCTGAATCTGGACTAGTGTCACTGAATGTGGGTGCCAAGCCCTTCTCCCAAAATCTGCTCCCCTGCAGCATGCCAGAGCTCCCATGGGAAGCATCTCGTGCTCGGCCTGCAGCATGGCCCCAGACATGTTGGAGACCTGGATCTGGCCCCGCTGGGAGCCCTGCAGCGCTTTTTCTCCACTGGATGCCCACGGAGCTCCCCAAAAACAAGCCTGCACCCCAACGAGGACATTTCCCCCGTGCTGCCACCACCGCCTGTACCTTCTCCCAGGGGTGCCACAGCTGAGAGCAGCACGGAAGGGTGCCCGATGTGCCACCCAGGGGACGATGTCCCCCTCTCTTTTACAAGCCCCCAGGCACGGATCCGGCCTTCCCGAGCCCCCCAAGCGTTGGGGCAGCGGGCGGGAGGCGCAGAGCAGCGGCTTCGCCCCCGCTCCCCGGGGAGGTGGGGAGGGGGCCCGGCCGTGGGCAGCGGCAGGATGCGCTGTCCCTCCCCTGCACTTCCCAGCGAGCTCTTTACATAACTTCTGCTGCTTAGTCACAGCTTCGGCTCTTTTTTTTTTTTTTTCTTTTTTTTTTTTTTTTTTCTCTTTTGGAGCGATTTTCTCAGCCGCATCAGAGCGCGAGTCATTTCGGCAAGGGAAGTCCCTTCCTTTCTTCCGTTCCCTTGGTAACTGCGCAAATTTGCCTTTCAAATGATTCATGACCGGGGTGCTGTAGGAGTTCCCTCCTCCAACACAACGCGCTCCCACACAGCCACACATGCCCGATTAATCACTGATCACAGCCCCTTCCGCCAGGTACGCCCGGCGAGAGGCAGGATGCGGCCCTCCCCTCCGCCCCGGCTGCTCGGGGGACACAGACAAGAGTGTGCATCTCCAGGGACATCCCGTGGGGTGTATGGGAAGGGCCTCCACATACATCTCATGGGATGGATGGGAAGGGCCTTCATATACGTCTAATGGGATATATGGGAAGTGCTTCCATGTGCATCTCGTGGGATGCAGAGGAAGTGCCTCCATATATGTCTAATGGGATACATGGGAAGTTTCTTCATGTGCATCTCATGTGCTATATAGGAAGTGCCTCCAAGTGCATCTCACAGGATATATAGGAAGCCTCCATATACGTCTAATGACCTATATAGGAAGTGCCTCCATATACATCTCATGTGATCTATGGGAAGTGCGTCCATGTGCATCTCATGGGATATAATAAGAAGTGCCACCATATACATCTCGTGGGATGTATATGAAATGCCTCTATATACATCTAATGAGCTATATGGGAAGTGCCTCCATGTGCCTCTCATGGGATGTATGGGAAGTGTCTCCATATACATCTCATGGGATATATAGGACATGTCTCCACATACACCTAATGAGCTATATGGGAAGTTTCTCCACGTGCATCTCATAGGATATAGAGGAAGTGCTACCTTATACATCTAATGAGCTGTATAGGGAATTTCTCCATGTGCATCTCGTGGGCTATACAGGAAGCTTCCATATGCATCTAATAAGCTATATAGGAAGTGCCTCCATATGCATCTCATGGGATATAATAAGAAATGCCTCCATATACATCTAATGAGCTATATAGGAAGTTCCTCCATGTGCATCTCATGAGATATATGGGAAGTGCCTCCATGTGCATCTCAGGGGCTATATAGGAAGTGCCACTTCACAGGCTGCATGCAAAGTGCCTCAATGTATATCTCGGGGGCTATATAGAAAGTGCTTCCATATGCGTCTCAGGCTATATAAGAAGTGCCTCCACATACATCAAAAAAAGTTATATAGAAAGTGCCTCCATATGCACCTTACGGGCTATATGGGAAGTTCCTCCATGTGCACCTCATGGGATATAATAGGAAGTGCCTCCATGTGCATCTCAGGGGCTATATAGGAAGCCTCCATCCACCCTTCACAGCCTATACCCAGTGTCTCCATACCCCATTCACAGCCTATATACGGTGTCCCCACACCCCGATCACAGCCCACACGCGGTGTCTCCGTTCACCTTCCCACCCTGTGCTCGCCGTGCCCCGGGCGGGCGGCAGGATGTGTGGTGCCCTGCGGGAATTCCCACGCGGGTGAAGCTGGAGCTTGGCCCCGGCTGGCTCCGAGTGCCTTGAACTTTTCCTTTGCGACAGCCTTGGCACAGCTTTATTTCTGACCTGATTTTTTTTTCCCCTCCCACTGCCTTAGACAAAACAAGCAGCAACGGAAAAGAGGCAGAAAAGTCCTTTTTTGGTCCTTTTTGGGAAGCAAGTTGCAACACGGCAGAGCATGGATCCCTGGCAGTGCTGGGCCAGCGCAGGTATCTGCACTTTGAGCTCAACTGAGGCTGCTCTGGGAGGAAAATCATCGCGGTGCAAAGCACAAATGTCCCAAAGGGACACGATTTTGTCCCTCAGCTGCGAAAGGGTCTGGGAAGGAGCTGTGAGCTGGTACGCGCCTGGATGCAGGGAGCATCTTGGTTGGGAAATTAAATCAATCCACAAACTATCTCTGTGCCTTTTTGGTGTGTTTTATCTGATTTATTCCCTCCTTGTTAAGAGGAGCTAATTAACAAACCATCGTTTAAATAAACAGCAGCACGAGTGTTTGTAACCTCGGCTTTATTGAATTGTGACAAATTATTAGCCTTTGCATGTTAAATGAAATAGAAGCATCCAGGAAATCCTTAAATCCCGCCTGCAAGGAGATGATACCTGCTGTGAAAACGGAGGCCAATGAGCAGCTCCTGGGCAGGGCACCTCCATCGGGAGCACCTGGCACATATATATCCCCCAAATAACACCCAAACCCTTCTTTGGGACAATTTTGCAGCAGCAAAAAAGCCACGGAGACCAAAGCACATCAGGCTCAGCGCCCTGGCGGGTGTGCATGAAGTTTTCTCTATTCACCATCCCATTTTTGCTTCGCCCATGGAAGACAGGAGCCTTCCCAAATGCCAAAATCAGAATCCCTGCAAGCACCTGGCTGCCTGCAGCGGCGGTGACAAGAACCTCTCTGTCACCGTCACAGTCACCTCTCCCCTCGTGGATCCTTGGCAATATAACGAGAATAATCACATAACGCACGTCTGCACAGAGCCCGTCACCCCGGTGCTTTGCCACGAGTTGCAAAGTGAAACCACGGCGCCGACGGGGGCTTGGGGACAGGGTGAGGGCAGGGACAGGCTGAGAGCCAGAAGTTCTGGGGTACCCCTGCTTTCCCCTTCCCCCCCAGCCCCAAAATGGTTATAGCAAATTAAGATGTTTCCCTAAAAACGTCCCATCCTGGCGCAGCAGAGGGGTGATGGCGTTGGAGCTCCCCGAGGTGCCGTAGAGCCATCGTGTCCCCCTTTGTGCTTCCCCTCCTGCTGCTTCCCAGCTTGGTGGCAGCTTTTTAGGGGGGCTGGGTGTGCAATTACCTGGGGGCATTAATTACAAGGCAGGAGAGAATTAGCCCCAGCAGCAGCTCTGGGAGAGTCCAGCAGCCGCTCGCTTGGGGGAGAAACCTGGAGGTTGCAAGGAGGTGGGTTTAATACTTTTGCATGCCAAAGATGCACACTTGTGCAAACACATTTATGCAAAGATAAATGCTTGTGCAGAGACGTGCTTGTGCAAAGACACACTTGTGGAAACATGTTTCTGCAAAGATGTGTTTGGGCAAATGCGTGCTCTTGTGCAAATATTCACACTAGTGCAAACAGGTGCTTGTGCAAAGAATTGTGCTTGTGCAAGCACATTTATGCAAAGGCACACTTGTGCAAACACACACGTATCGGTGCCAACACAAGCACTTGTACAAACACGCATTCCCCTGCAGGCAGCCCTGCAGGGCTCTGGCCCGCGCCCTGCGCCGTGATTTTCCCCGAAGCGACGGGAAGGCAGCACTTTGCCCTAATGGTACCCAAGAAATTACAAAGATTAGCAGCTCCATTCTTCGGCGTTTCAGGCCAATCACGTTTTGGGGGTGTTTTTCCATCAGCGCTAAGTTACTGCTGTCATATTGTTCCGGCGTCGCGGGCCCTAGGGCGGCATTGTGCCTTACAGTCACTCACTGATCCTAATGCTGTTGCCTACAGCCTGTGTTTAAAGGTAATGCAAACAGTTTGATCCGTAAAATACGTTTGATCTATAATTTCTATACATAGTTCCCGAACTTTTATTTTACAACAATTAGCCAAAAAGCCCTTTTCGTGTGATATTTGCAGAGAGCCTGACAGTAGCGGCAATTAAACCCCATCTGTTTGCAGAGCATGAATAATAGCAGTTGACTCTCAACTTCGGGTACCGCACACGGGAAGCCTGGTAAACACCCGACCTCGTCACCGAGACACGGGGCTGGGTCGGGACGGATCCTGCCCTCTGTGTTTGCACGGGGGGGCTCAAGGGATCGCCGCCCTCTGCCTGCAATGCTTTCGCTGGGGTTTGCCCTTGGTGCATGCCCGCAGAGCCCCCAGAAGCCTGAAGTGCAAAGAAAATGACACCCTAACAGCCAGCTCCTTTGCTTGTTTTCTTTTCCCTTCTTTTTTTTTTTCTCTCTTTTTTTTTCCTATTTTTTTTTCTCTCTTTTTTTTTTCTCTCTTTTTTTTTTTTTTTTTTTTATTAATAAAGCTTTCATTAAAAGGCAGCGACAGAAACTCACACCGGGGGAACCGAATATTCCAAGGAGCCAAGTCATCAATTAAAACAACATTTCTCTCTGTTCTTTCCCTTTCAAACGCTCGGTTTAATCACCAAAAAGTAGACTATAAAGAGCCCCAGCAAGACGGAACAATGCCGAGTCACTAACTATTACATCTGCGGCGCTGCTACAAAGCGGCAGCGGTTCCCACCGGCGCAGCGGGGACCGGCGAGCAAACAGCGCCTGCCAAGCCTCCGGGATGGGCACCGGGATGCTCACGGCCGGCGGAGGAGCCAGGATCAGGCCCTCCACGTGTCGAGGTGGGGATTTAATTCTCCCCGTTCCCGCAGCTCCCAGGCACGCTGGTGCTCTGGCTTCTCCCGAAATGAGCATCCCTCCCGCTGGCAGCTCCCTGGGGCAGGTTTCCCACACCCACCACTGCCTGCAGGCAGGACTCGCATACCCAAAAGCTGATTTTTTAATTTTTTTTTTTCCCCACTACAACCCAAGCAGAAAGCTTCACCTTTCCCTACTAAACTTGCCTCCTCTCTCTCTGCCGCTCAGTGCTCCCTAACGGCTCCAGAAGTGTCCCCTGGTGGGCCCATCCGGGGAATGCTCTCTGTGGCACGGCAGACCCCAAATATTTTGGGTAAATAAGCTCATCCCCATGTGCCAGGCACCGCATGAACACAGCTTGATGAGAAAAGTTTGCATCCGAGCTCTTGCATTGCTGTCCCTTTGGGTTGGGGACAGGGCTGGGGACAGGGCTGGGGACCTTGCTGGGACGCGGGCGCCCAGCCTGCCCGTCCCCCCGCTCCTTCCCAGCCTCTCGTCATGCACAAATCCCTCAACTTTTAAGGTTAATAAAGCCCTTGTTTGCTTAAGATAGCACCTGTTTCTATGGTGACACTTGCAACCCAGAACCTGTTTATCAGCCAGCAAGGAGGAACGGTGACAAACGCAGGCGCAGGAGCAGGCACCGAGCCCCGCACAGGGCTGGTGACAATGATGGGACATCCAGGACCAAGGACGCAGCGGTGACCCCGCTCCTGACCCCCTGACCCGCACCCAAGCACCATTTTTCCCTCTCTGCAAACCCAATCCAAGCACATGCAACTCTAGGGCCGGATCCTGCCCACCGCAGGGCCATGTGGCGGGGGGGAAAGTGATGCAAGACGTTGGGCTGCGAGCGGTTTGCTCTCAAACCTTTGGCACACGCCTCTTCCCTCCGACCCTACAGCCCTCTCCGAACCGCTCCGTGCCTCAGTTTCCCCAAAACCTCCCCAGGAGGACGCGGGCGCGAGGGGTGGCGGAGGCTCCCCGCGGGTCCCGCTCGGCTCCAGCCTGGCGCAGGATCCCTCCCGGCTGGCAGAGCTGGTTTCCATAACGACTTTCTGCTACAAACATATTTTGATAAAAATAAAGTTAAAGCGGCGAGGCTGTGCCGGAGTACAAATTTGCTGCTCGCTCTCCCCCTCCCCGCTCCCCACGGAGGGGGAATAAGGCCCCGGGAAGCTTTCCTTTCCCAAGGGCAGGGATTTCTTCCTTTCCCAAGGGCAGGGTTTTCTTCCTTTCCCAAGGGCAGGGATTTCTCCCTTCCCTTGCTTTTGCCACCGAAGACAAAATGGAAAGCCTTGTTTACTGGCTTTCTCTGTGCGCCGGTTCCCACTCTGCCTAGCTACCTGATGCTCTACAGTATATACAGGATAATGTGATAAATTCATTTCCAATTCACTGCATTATCCTTTGAATATTTTAATGACTCATTGAATGGAGTAAAAAAAAAAAAAAAAAAGCTATTTCAAATGAACAATTATGCTGCATTAGAGTAAAGGCTGATTATATTTAAACACTGCTTGCATGGATAACGGGACATATCGACCTCCGCCTATAAGAGCTAATTTGGCTCTTATCTCTAAATAATTTTACACTGCAAATTACCATGAAAACCTAAAGGGCTTTAAAAACATTCATCAAAAGATATTATTCCACTTTGTAGCAACATTTTTATTTAAATTATTTTGAATGGGAGTGAAAGCGTCTCTCGTGGCTGACAATCGGCAGAGCAGCGCCGCGGTCGCCGATAAGGAGCGGCGAGCGGTACCCGACGGGGATGGGATGCTCCGGCCCTAAATCCACCTTAGGGGCATAAATCCCAAACCGGTCCCCACCCTTGGTGGCACGGCCGGGTAGGGCAGCGTGCACGGCACGGGACGTTCCCGCTTGCCTTTGCTCATGATATTAAATTGGGATTTTCCTAAGGGTCAATTTTGGCTCGGCGCCCCACGCCCTGCCCGCGAGGGAGGCACTTTGAAGCCGCTCTTGCCAAAGGCACTGCAGTTTGCCATGAGGCACCACGTGGCCGAACACCAAAGGAGCTGGCGGCTTTGTGGGGACACTCGGGGGTGGCTTTATGGGGACACGGTGTGGGTGGCGAGGTCCCTGGTGGCACCACGTGGCGCAAGGGGGGAAGCCATGTGGAGGGATGCTTCGGTACCTGGGGCACGAGGAGGAAGATGATCGAACATTGGGGCTTGGGTCCAGCAAAGATGTGACACCTGGTCACGGGAGAGCTGTTCCCATTCCCCAAAAGCTCCTTTCTCCCCCAAACTCCAACCTCCTGCAGGAAGAGCTCCCTCCTTATGGCCTGGCGAGGAGCTTTCTGACCTCGCTACTGAATTACCCAAACACTGGGGAAAAAAGCACCTTCCTTCCATTCGTGTTGGTCTTAATCCCGCATCTTTGCTTAAATGGTCTTATGCTCCAAAAAAAAAGAAAAGAAAACCACAATAATTAGCGATAGCAAACGCCTCGGAAGGATCTGTGTACAGAAGGGAAAACAAGAGCTTGGGCTTTTTTTGCGTTTAGTAAATATTAAAATTAATGAGAGACTTTCAGGACCCTGTTGTTAGAAATGCAGAAGGGCTTCTGTGAAGGATTAAAAAAAAAAAAAGCCCTATACACAAATCTCTGCAATTATTCTGAATGCTTTATATTTTTCAGCCAATTATGAAATTCATGGAAAGTATTAATATCTAATTTTAATTTGCTCAATATTCCCATTAACAATAAAAAGTCTAATTAAGGTATCTGTACAAAAAGCCCTTAGCAGTAATTTCAGAGAATAATAGCAGAGAATGACTAGATATTTCTTGTTAAATGCATGCTGCAAATTAATTGATATCTTAATTAGACTTTAGTACTAAGATTATTAGTTAGATTGATTCAGAGTTGAAACACCTCATCTTTTAAAAGACAAAAGCAAGCAGGAGAGGAACGAACTGATTTTCCAAAACCTCTCTGGAAGCACAGCAGCGGCACTCGGGGAGCTCACGGTCACGACCTGCCCGTCCCCGACCCATCGCGCTCTCCTCCCAACATGTGTTTGTGAAACCCAAGGGATAAACCCGTGACATTTTCACCAAAATGGTTGTTTTATCCCCCTAAAAAAATGATAGCAAGCTCTCTGAAGCAGCTTGCTGTCTATGCAGATAGAACCGTCAGTGGGGAGTTTGCGAGGCGATTTTTTTTTTCCCCGCATTTCCTTAGAAAAGGGTAAAAAAAAAAAAAAGAAATAAGCAGCAGCAATATTTTTGGCCCAGCTTCGCTCTATATAGTCTCAGGAAGCGCTCCCCTACCTACACGCCGAGCACGATTTACATTTCCCTTGCAAACGCTCCTCCTTTGGGATTTCACCCGGAGGCGCGCGCCCCGCCGGGAACCGCGCCCGCTGGGGCAGCGCCACCGAATGCCACCTCCGGCTTGGGGACGCGCCCGAGGAGCGGCCGGGGACACTCACGCGGACGTCGGCGAGCAGCCAGTGCCTCCAGAAGCGGTTCCTGGGGTCGGCTCTGCTGGGCGCGTCGGGGTCCACCAGCACCAGCACGTACTTCTTGCTCTGCAAGAGGGGAGAGCGTTTGGGTACGGCGCGTGGGACCACGGGGCAGCCGTGGCACATAAAGCATGGAACAACCCCCAAATCATATAGGTTTTTACTCTTTCCCATGCATGCACACTTGTATTCATGCAAAATCTTGAATAATACAAGAAATAAGCACTGTGCACCATAGGGGAATGCAAGGCATGCAGACCTTCTCTGGACATTTTCCTCCCCGTGACCTAAATCTCTCCGAGGTGCTTGTAGAGGAAGAACAGTTTTATGGTGTCCCACCAAAAGGGCACCAAGGAAGATCCCCCCCAGTGCTCCAGGAGCGGATGCCAGGCTATTTCCTGAAACCTTTGCCCAGCTCCACTCATGGATGCCCCGGTCTCTCTGAGGGTGTCCAGCACCCAAGGGTGCCACCAGCACGAGGACACAGGGAGAGGATTTGGGTCCCTGCAGGATGGAGCTGGGTTTGAAGTGACCTCTGGAGGCTGTGGGTGGAAAACCTGCTGATCCCCGGGGATTTGGCAGGACCTCAGGCACCAGATTATCCTGCAAGCACCCAGATTAAGGGATCTCTATCCTAATGAGACCTCCAGGTGCATCTGTCAGCTCGCCAGCGGTGCCACGCTCGGCTCCAGAGTGCCCAGGGGCTGTGATTTCAGGAGCCGCTGGGGGATTGAGCCATGCAGTTCCCATCCAAATTAACCGGAGCTCTGTGGCTAAATCCCCGTGTCGCTTGTGAAACCGGGCAGGGATTTTCACAGCGGGATTGCTGGGCCAGAAACAACTGCTGTTGCCCCATTTCACAAGCCCTGGTCTTGGTGCCATGGGTCTCACCATGCCCGGGGAGCCCCCAAAGCCCCTTTGCAGCCCCCGGAGCCGTGCATGGCTCAGCCCCCACTGCAAACACCAAGCAACACCTCTGCGCCAAGAACTGTTTTACCAGAAATCCGTGGATTTCAACCCATTTAGCAAAGAGCTTGCAACAGTTGCAGAGAAAATCCCAGGCTGATGCAAGCGCCCTGCCCGAGAGCGAGGTGCCGACGGTGCCGTGCCTTACTCTCAGCCCGGCTCAAACCATCTCATTCCCAGTGGGTTTGCATCGAGCATGCAGATGTGCACCCAAAAAAGGGGCCACCCTACGGGGGACGGAGCTGGGGACATAGTGGCAGGGCCGCCACCTCCCTGCATGTGCTCTTGCAGCTGCACCGCCCAGAGCATCGCGGAGAAGCGGAAATATTTCATCGCCGGTGCCGAAAATGGGAAGGAGGAGGGAACGGGGAGGGAGGGGGGGGGGAGAAGAAGCCCGACAACCCAAAAACCCCGCGCCGCAAGTGTGAAGGAATTTGAGCTCTAACTTTAGGGAGGGTACAGCGCTGAGCACGGCGCTTATGAATCTCTCGTTTCTCCTTCGGAGCCCAGCTGGTGGGAACAGAACGTGTAGTCATGGGACTGTCATCGTGTGCTGTCCAGGTTAACATGTAGCATTTCTATTACTATTAACAGACTTTCTGCTCCTCACTCCATCTGTTCTTCGAAATAATTGCAGTTGTACAGACCATGCCTTCGCTACAGGCAGGCTCTGGGGAGAGGATAGTGCTTTTATGCAAAAAAAAAAAAAAAAAAAAAAAAAAAAAAAAAAAAAAAGTGTTAAAAAATAACAGCAAACACGAGAATAGAGTGCAAGCGAAGTTAACAGCAGGCTTGCAATTTGGTACAGATTGTGGCCTAGAAAGGTGGCAGCGCACGCGGCGTGGGGCAGACCCCCGTGGGGACGGGCACCGGGTCGGTCCCGAGCCCGGCTCCCTCCGGGTGCGCCGAGACCCTGAGGATTTGGGGGATTTTCTCACCGGATCACCTGCAGAGCACCTGCAGGATGAAGGCAGCGAAGCCCCCCGTGGACCCACTGTGCGTGGTGCTGTGCCACCCAAAACGCGGAGGGGTTTCTGCGGGGCCGCTGCTTGCTCTGCTTCTTGCCTCTGCTCGCAGGGTGCCGGCGGGTTGAGCTTTAATTCCTCAATCCCTCCCCGACACGGGCTAACAGCATTAGCTGCTGTCAGGGCTCCGGGCAGGAGCTGGCCCAAGGTGACACCGGAGCTGCTCGGCGTACCCGCTCCGGGGACTTTTGGGGAGGAGGGAAGTGGGTCCCCGTCCGAAAATCCCTCACTCATCCAGCAGCAGGAAAATGCATTTTTCTTATTTTTCAAAGGAAAGAAAAAGCCTTTTGGGGTCCCCACACCTGAACAGAGCTCCCCCAAAGCACTCTCACCCCCTGCTCGCCCTTCCCCTCCCAGCCCAGGCTTCCTCTTGCACCCCTGGGTGCAGCTCAGCCGCACGGGGCCACCTCCGAACCCCAAAAGGAGCCCAAATCGTGTCTCCACGCATCATCTTCCCCCTGCTAACCGCTTCTAGAGGGAAGAAGCAGCGACGCACACGGCTATTGCTGCAGTTCTGATTATCCACAGGTTGGGAAACTTGCTGGGAGCGGGCAGGGCTGCTGCAAGAGGCAGGGAGAGGGAAGCAGGCGGGCCGGAGGGGATTTGTGCGCCGAGATCGCGGGGAGCCGAGGCTGCACGGGAATTAAAGACTTATCCAAACGAGAGCAAACAGGGTGTTAAGCGACACACATGTAGAGCGAGCAGTTTCCTTGGAAACGAGCGCACATGGAAGCGGCACACATGCAGACCCGGGCGGGCGGCTGCCTCTCCCCGGCAGCCGAAGCGGGGCCGTGGGGATTTGGGGATGGGGACGCGGGACGAGGGCACAAGGTGGGCTTTCTCCCCGCTGTGACAGGGAAGCAGGCGGTGCCCAGCTCATCTGGCCCAGGTCGTCTTCGAAATTCAGTCCCAAAAGGAAGGAGGCAAAGACGAGCAAAGCCCCAGCCCTGCTCCTCGCCCAGCGCCCGCTTTTTGGCACGAGGAAAGAGTTTGGAAACCCCACCTCGTGTTGGAACCCCCCCAGTCGGCTTGGAAACCCTCCCTGCATCCTCCCCAGCTCCTCCATCCCTCAGAGCCACTCCTGGGCCACATCCACCCCACGGCAGGGTTCCAGCATCCAGCCACACGAGGCTGTAGGTGACATTTCAGTGCACCCTCACCTCTGCAACCAACCCATCCGGGCACCGAGCTGCCACTGCAGACGCAAACCACGGCACCAACAGCTTAAGGCGATAGCAGAGCAAAACTTCCCCTGCATTGCAATAGCCCCGTGTTACCTTGCTGCCACCCTCCTAGGAAGGATTTGGGGCTGCCTTTGAGCAGCCACCAGCGCACGGGACGCGGTCCTGAGCACGCAGCACCCGGCTGAGAGCTCACACCGTGGCACGATGAGCAGGGGAGAGCTCGTTTTAAGCGGCTGCAGGACACAAAATGCAAATACACCCGAGGAGAGAGGCTCACAGATGGGCAGGGAGCGGGACGGGGTGCCCAGGGTACCCACAAGCATCATCCCGGCTCTCCTGCATGGGATGCAGACCGCCTGTGCTCAGCGCAAGAGCCGGGGCGCTGCCGCTCCTCCTGCTAGGTGGAAGTGCTGCAAGCACCAGCTGAGATCTCAGAGTCAATCTGGGCTTTTTTCTTGGCTCGTCCCCAGTACTAAAAAGTTTCTATAACGGGCACGTAGTTAGCAATTCTGCTGCTGAGGCTTCGCCAAAGAGAAATTCTAGCTCCTTCTTCTGTGGCTAACGGCACCGGGAGGGGTGAGGCAGGCACAAAAAAAAAAAAAAAATGTTTGCAACCAAGTCGGTTATTGTGACTTCGGGAAACGGAGCCGCAATTTTCGAGGTGGTTTTTACCTTCCTATTTTAAACCAGAGCCTCGCAGCTTTCACCCCCCCCACCCCACCCCCCTCCTCCTACAAAATAGGTCAGCAATATTAACCCTGCTCAGCAGGACTTGCCCAAGGGGACAAGCGGCACAATCTGAACGCTTGACCCAAGCATCTCGTCCCCCCCCCCTGCACTGCCCAAGGGAACTTCATTGACTTTCTAACAGGCTGCCCCCCCCCCCCCCCCCCAACAAGCCTTGCAGCCAGGCTGCTCTCCCCCCAGCCCCCCGGGGGCTAAACCAGCCAAATATTCATGCAGCCTGATGTCCGAATAATAATGGATTAATCTCGGATCGTTATGGCGAGCCTGGTCAGGTTTATTCCCAAACTGAGGCCTTCGGACGGTGTAAGAAATGGGGTTATTTGCTACGAAAGGAGAACATTTTGCTTTCCTACAGAGCAGAATAGACCCACAGTAGGTGTTTTATGCTCTTGGTGTAACGAAGCAAAAAGCAGGGTGACCCCCCCAAGGGGTGTGCACTGCTGTAAATACGGGCGGGCAGGACGTGCCCATGGAGGAGGCTGCATCCCTGGCACATCTTGGGGTGGGATGGGAGCAGCAGGCTGTCCCTTCTTGCTCAGAGACCCCATTGCAGGGGTTTCCCCAAAACCAAGGTCCACCCAAGTCACTGCCACCACCCGCATGGGATCAGGAGGATGACCCCAAAGCAGCGACCCCTTGCTAACACCCAGGGAAGGGGGCATTGCAAGCCCACCACTGCCCATTCTCCATCCAGGAGATGGATACAATAAACAAAAAAAAAGGGAAATTTTAATTCCCTGCAAAAAGGGAATTAAAAAAGCAAAGATCCCCCCCAAGAACCAAAGCAGGCTGTGCCACGCATTCCCTCCGCGCGCCCCAGAGCTTGTGCTCCATCCCTCCATCCCCGCCTTTCCCATAGCTATTTATTCCTCTTGGAGATGGGGACAGCTCTGGAGGCGAGCTAATGAGCACCGTGCTAACGAGCATCGCGCTGCCAGCCCCGGGTCGGAGCCAGGACATTGGCCATCGCACCGGGACCACGCTGGGTTTAACTGGGAAGCGCGGCCGGTGCGCGAGGAGGAGGCGGCGGAGCGCAGCCGTCCAGCCCAATTACCGTCACGCGCGGGGACACATGGGCTGGTGGCGTTTGACATTTGCTGCAAAATATTTTGATGCAAAATGGCACCTCCGTCACAAATTATTTTCCGAATCTTGGCTTGGGTTTCGGTGGGTTTTTTTTGTTTGTTTGTTTTTTTGGGTTGTTTTTTTTTTTCTGTGTTTTTTGTGTTTTTTTTTTTTAATTTTTATGTGTGTGTGCATGTGGATTGTTTTGCTGGGGACGGGGAAGAAAAGCGGGGTGGCATGGGGTGACTCTTGCAGATGAGCAAAGGGAAGCTCCATCACCTCCCTGCACGAGCAAAGAGCTCATGCCAATGGTTGGCCAAAGCAACCATCCCCATCCCCATCCCAGGAGACCCCACAAGGCCATTTTTCCCTTTTCCCTGCATTTTTGTAGGGGTGTAAGGCCAGGATGGAGCCACAGCATCACCGGTCCCAGCCTGAGCAGCGTGGGGCTGCCTGGCGAGGCAGGGGTTACGGCGCTGGGAACTGCTGAACCTGGTGCCACCAGACACCTGGGAAAGCTGAAATGACTTTAAATGCCTAAACATTTTAAAACAAACCCTGGAACAATTCAGCTCCTAACTCCTGCCTGCTTTCTCTCGATCGCTCCCTCTCTCTCTCCCATTTTTACGGTTTCCAGAGCTGTTTTACGCCTCATTACCTGCACACTGTGAGTGATGTCTGTCGGTCCTAGAGCTGTAAATACCTTAAATCATGCTTCATTAAGAATATCTATGGTGCTATTAAAGAGCTATAATAGACAACGAGTTAACAGATGATTAAATATGAACTCCATTTGTGTCAGTCACCGGCGTGCAAGGAAGAGGCTTTAAGTTTTTTAAACTCGCTCTCATTATCTGCCGGAGCACGGCTGGGGGAAGCGCGGGTGCTGGCACGGGCGCGAGCATCCCCGCGGCGTGGATCGGTGGCTCGGAGGCGCCGAGGCGGCCAGCCCTTTGCTCGGCTCTTCCCATGCATGCAACCACATGCAACAGATCGGGGTTCGGTGCCTGGGAGCCAGAGATTTAAAATCAAAAAAATGTTGACTAAAGGATGGAGGAGGAGGAGGATGGGGTGGGGAGGTCGATGGGGTACCCCGGAGGAGAGGATGGAGAAGGTTAATGGGGCGGATCAGGATGCAAAGCGGGCCGAGCGCCGCTGTCTTTCTCAATAAAATAACATCACCAGTGCACAGGAATGGGGAAAAAAAAAAAAAAAAACGCAAATTCAACAATAATTAATAGTAAAATCCCACGAGCGCACAAAATATTGGGGGAAATTAAATAATGAGTGCCGTGTTATTTTCCGGATCGAATTTTTTTTCGCCGTAAAAATAGAGCGCCCCGCGCTCCGCCGGCTCCTCGCTTATTATTCCCCAACGCACCTCGACCCCTCGCAGCTCATCCTGACCCCGCTCGCCGCGGCCGCCGGCGTGCCCGTGGGGACCCCCGCCGCCCCCAGGGCTGTGCGGGAGGCCGGGGGGTCCCAGGGGGCTGCGGGGGCTGGTAATTGAATCTCGGCTCTTCCACGCGGCCAGAGCCTGCCTCGCCATTAAGCGAACTGGAAATGCCATTTCCGACTCGTCCCAGCTCCGAGGTGCCCGCAGCTCCTTATCATTTGCTGCCGTCCCCTCTGCTCCCTGCTGCCTGACCTCGCCTCCCCGCCGGCCCCGGGGTCAAGGAAGGAAATTAATCCTGGAGCCCCTTGGGAGCGGCGGCAGATTGCATGCGCTCCGCTCGCTCGCCGGCCGATGAAGGATGAAAGCATTTCGGGAGCTGCGGGAGCAGAGCCTCCAGCCCCAGTGCCACCGCATCCGTTCGCCTTTGGGAATCCACCCCGGGCGTTCTTAATGGACTGCATGTATCCAAAAACCCAGCCAGGGCCTTCCTCCCGCCCCGGTGCACCATCACCACCTGTTGAGCTAAACCAAGAAACGGCTTTGGCGAAATAATAACCCTCCCCACTACGCACACCGCTCTTGCCAGGAACAGGAGGGAGAAGATGCTCAGCTCAGAACTTCCCACCCTAGTAAAATATTTAATAATAAACTCAGAAGAGAAGCCAACTGTCTCCCTTGGATGTGGTTTTCATTTGGAAGTTAATAGGATTTTTATTCCCATCCAAAACCTTTCTTTTTTTCTCACTAATGTATGTTTTGTTCTAATATATCCATCTTGTCATGCTAAATAAAATACAAATCCTATAGCCACAGCCCAACTGGGAGCGATGCAAGTCCATGCTGCAATACGTTTCTCTCCAGCACATGGACACAAGCCACTCTCCCAGCCCCGATCACTTTTCCTAATCAATCCCCCCAAAAAACTTTAAATAACATTTTAAATCCGCCAAGCGAGGAAAGCGTCCACGTTAACGTGTTAATTTCCACGCTGCCTTGTTTCTTTGAAACCCCTGAAAAATGGGGAGCTTAAATGAATCCTATGAAAAGGAACAGTGCATCATTAACGCAGCCAGATCCGTATCACAGACTGCAGCAATTACCGGCCGGTGAAACACTGCAAGCTGTGAAGAGCTTTCATTACCAGGGGTTCTGCAGGTCGTTCACCTCTGTCCAATCTTACGCTAAAACAAGCATTTTCTGCACCGCGGATTCCAGCTTCATTTAAATCCGTAATTGCTTTGATTTCGGTACATATGGAGCGCGGGGACTTCATGACTGAGAAATCTATTAGGCAATAAGTTTGCTACTTTTAGGGGGCTGCAGCCGGCTCGCCTCGGCTCTGCCCGGGTGGGGGGACGGACGGGGAGCCTGATCCCCACTGTTACGTGCCCGGGTCACCGAGGGGAATGCAATCAGCAGGCCGGGATGCTCACAAATAATCCCCTCTCACCTGCGGCCCCACGCGGCAAATAGCACTTTTCTGAACCTTGAACGTATATCTGGTGGTTTTTCATCATTTCTGCGGAGGGCGCGGCGATGCTCGCGCCTGAATAGGGCGCAATCCCCCCAGAACAGTTCGCCCTTATCCCATCTTGTCCTGGATGGAAACGCTTTGGGGAGGGGGATTTTTTCACCCCATTTGTATTCCAGGAGGAATGGGGGCTTCTCCCTGTTCTCGTTTCCTTTTTTTTTTTTTTTTTTTTTTTTTTTTTTTTTAAATAAAATGCATTTTTAAGAACTGGGGGGCACATCCACCCCCGTGCATTAGGACCCCCCCCAGTTTAGGAGCTGTGATTCACACACCCACCCGAATTCCAGGCTGCACCCCGGGGTTGGCAGCCAGAGACAAAAGCCTGCTCTGCTCCACGCGGGTCCGTGCCCAGCCCCGCACGGCAGCGCCTTGCAGGAGCGCATTAATCGATGCGATTAACGCCTGTCACGTGCGCCTCCTTCTCTCTTCCAGGCTCTCCCGGGGGGAAAGAAGCTGCACGTGCAGAGGAAGGGTTTGTTTTGGTGGGGTTGCATTAGTTTTTTTTTTTAAAAAACGTGTGACACGGGGGTGAGGATTCATCCCCAAGCGCCCGGGTAGGGCTCGGGGATGGGTGCGGGCACCCTGTGGCCATCCCCTTGCTCTCCAGGGCCAAATCCTGCTTCCAGTAACAATGCACTTTTCCTGCGTGGATCCATCCAAACCCCGCTGCCTTTGAGCAACCACTGATGGCCAACGTGGCCCAGCCCAAACCCCCAAAACAACCCCAAATTCTGGCATCGTGCCGGTGCTGCTCCCTTTCCTGGCAGCACCCAGGGCGATGCCCAGCCAGCAGACGATGGGGATTTCGACACAGGGCAGGGGTGACACGGCCGGGAAGCTGGCAGCGATGATGCAAGCCAGTGGGGAAATTTGCAGGAAAAATGGGGATAGGATGAAGCAGTTTGGGGTTTTTATTGCTTTTTGGCTGGGCAGATGGGAACGGGAGGTTTGGGTGCTGCAGGTGAGAGCGAAACAAAAGGGATGCTGTGCACCAGGATGGGCTCAATGAGCACCCAAAACACTAAAGCCACCAATTTTGGGGGGTCACCGGTGCTGGGTGGGACAGGGAGCGCTCCCCCCACATCCAGGACCCTCTTCTAATTAATTTCCCCTGCTTTATTGCTCCCTTGCTTTAATTGCAATACAAATATTCACTGATGCAGCTATTGTGCACATGGATTGAAGCTGGTGGAGGGTGTCATTAGGTCTAATTTCTTCATTTCTTTTAGGGCACTTGAGGGAAAGAGAGAAGAGCGTTTCCTGCACAGATTTCTGGTGATAAAACCTCGTTCCAAGGTGGGTTTCTTTGTGGTGCTTTTTTTATTTTTTTTTCCCTTTTAGTTCAACATACTGAAAGCAAAATTTTGCCTTACAGCAGCTCATCTGGGGGTGAAATAATCCACTCAACATTAGATTATCAGCTCACGCGCATTTGCATTAGAATAGGACAGCAGAGCTCCCGGGATGGAGCGAGATCCACCCTGGGAGTTTGAGCTACAAAACACACAAATTCAGCAAAAAAAAAAATGGAAAAAAAAAAATTAAAAAGAGCAGAACTATCCACCACTGCCCACCGGCAGTGCCAAAACACGACGCTCTCCCCAGGGCGTTCAGATCCCCGGTGTCCCCAGGGTCACCAAGCCTGAAGCCAATGGGGCAGGGGGCTGTGGCGGTGCCAGATCGGTGCCGGATCGGTGCCAGCTTGGTTCAGGATCGGTGCAGGATCGGTGCAGGATCGGTGCAGCCCTTTGTTCCGCCCGGCCTGACGCTGCACCTTTCCCGCAGCTGTCAAAATGAAGCCGTCGCCCTGACGGCCGCCCGGGAGCCGTGTTACAAATGTGACGGTCCCCTTAGGCTACAGCGGGAGACATGGCCAAATTAATGAGGATGTGACAGAGTTTACGGGTCAGATTAGACTCCTCTCCCATGGCTCTGCTCGGCGCGAGGCTGAAAATTGACAGAGAAGAAGGGGAAGCGCGGGGCGAGGGACCGCAAGGGTTTTCGGGAGCGTGTGCGCTCACCAAAAGAACAATCCTGTACTTGTCACAACCCATCAGGAGCTCGGTGGACGAGCGCGGCGCCCTCGGTCCCTCCGGTGGGAGAGGGGAAGGAAAGCCTCACCTCGCCACGGAGCCGAGCAGGCTGCGGGTCTGCAAGCACAGCCTAGCAGCTCTCCGACTTCACGTCCCCATTTAGAAAGAAACAAAGCTTTTATTTTATTTTATTTTCCCCTTCCTTTGCCCGATCTGGAAAGCGAAATGCTTTGGGGCAGACCAGAGACGTCTCCAGCTCGGAGCAATTCGGCGAGGGGCACCGTGCACGTGCCACAGCTGTAAGGATCCGCTCCACTTTTGCTCGCTCTGCGTTTGCAAACACACAGCAGCTGCCTAAAACTCCGAACATCCACGGTGCCAGCCCGTGCAAGAGGTGCTCAGTGCCTTTGGAAGACCATCAGCTTCAGAAATACCCGATAGCTGTGGCTGCTTCCGAAAACACCCCTATATCAGCCCCTATAAGACCCTATAGCCTGTGCCCCAGCGGGGAGGCTGTGCCTGCCCCTGTGTTTATATGGGAGGGCTGGGGGCTTGGGGGAGCACCGGAGGGGTTTATCGGAGGGCAGATCTCTGGGCTCAAACCCTTCAATCCGAAATCGAGAGAGAAACAATCCCGAAGCAGCCCCTCGAGCCCAAACAGCAGCGAGTTTTTGGGAGCCGGTCCAAGATCTGCAGCTTAGGCCCATCTCCAAATATCTCCCAACAAGTTTATTTATGGAAAATAAAATCAGTCCAAGACGTTCGTAGCTCAGGAATATTTAATGCCGTTTGGTGAGGGTGGATTTCTCGCGAGGAGGGAGCCTGGCTCCCGGTGCCTGGCTCCCCGGTGCCTGCAGCGCTGTGCCGGGGACCCGGCTGGCACGAACCCATGGGTAGAAGCCCCAAACTGGTCGGGCTGGCTCAAAAGCCACTCTTTAATTTAGCTCATGCCAATCCTGCTTAATTAATTGGGGCTGGAGGCATAGCGATGGGCTGTCTGTTAACCCAAGCTGTAGAAATGCGCTTGGAGAAGGAGGGGCCCGGCGATGCTCGGGGCTCCTGCAGCGGACAAAGGTTGAAGGGACGGATCCCGCCAGCCCCAACGATGCTAAGCGATGGAAACACTGCCCCAAACGGCCCTGTTATGGCCCCGAGACAAGGGCAGGCCAGGCACAGCGGGGATGGGAGTCACGTTAATAGACACCTGCCGCCTGACGGGGACGTTAATGCGTCCCCCTGCTCCCGCCGGACACGGGTGCGCGACGGGGCTGTCACCTCGGGGGGGAGGGGGGGACACATCGCCAGGGCAAGGCCTGGCTTTTACAAACAGCTCTAATATCCCTGGAAGACGTCTCCGAGTCATGCACCGGGTTGGAAATGTCTCCCATTATAATTATGACTCATTCGTGACTCAGTGACATTTTTGAAATTAAAAAGCATTCGCTCGCCCAGCCCTTTGCTGCCCCACTTGGCCGCCGCACCAGCGCTCAGAGACTTCTTTTTAATGCCATTTTCCCAGGCAAACAAGCCCCGTCCTCAGCCCCGCTTGGGGACGGTAGGCTTTGCATTCACACCCTGAGTCGTTTCCATGCCAGAAAAGCTGGGATCTGAGCCCAATTTGGCCACCAGGGCTCCTCAAGGCAGAGCTGGGCACCGGTGCTGGGACACTTTTAATCCGGGAAGGGAAAAATCCGGGGCTGCAAGCAGGGCGCACGTCGATAACCCCCAACTGTGCAATCATGTCCACCTCCCCATCTCTCTGCAGCCAGCTCCGTAATTAAAACACTACATTTTACCGCCGGGGATGCTCGGAGGCAGCGGGTGGAAGGGACCCAAACCCCGACGGCTCCGCAGGGACGAAGCCCGGTGGCACCCGGCAGGCGAAGCTGGGAACGGCTCGGGAATGCGCACGGCTGGAGCTGGCACAGCTCAGAGCAGAAGCAGACCCAGAGCCGTCCCCCACCACCACCCCCTTTCCTTTTTTTTTTTTTTTTACTATTATGTCTGAGAAGCGCCGTCTCTCCTTTTTTTCTTTACGATGATTTAATCGCGCGGTGATGAGGGCTGCCTGGCTGGGATACAAGCGAGCTCTGGGCATCGCCAAAAGAAACGAGGGATCTAAAAACGAGGAGGAAGCATCAGCAGCAGCGAAGCTGATTGACAGTGAATGAAATGAGGCGGCCAAATTTCATTGGCGTGGCTTGAAATCCCAGGACGATGCGGATTGTTGATGGATCCTTTCCTAGGGTTCTGCCAGAGCTGGCGTTCGCCTTTCATCCCGATTTCGCTCGCCGTTTGGAGGCTGCCACTTTTCGCGCGTGCGGTGGGGTTTTAATTGCACGGATCCCTCCCGGTGCACGCAAGCTGGGTGCATCCCACGAAGGCTTAGCACCAGCAGCTCGCCCAGCACCGCTCTGCCCCAAAACTGGATCTTTGCTGGGAAAATTAAAGCCACGCAGAGGTTTTTGGCAGGCGGATGGGCTGCACACGATGCCCCCCGATGCGCTCCAGCAGCTTCTGGTCCTCGTCCCCACAGGTCCCTGCCACCGCCCTGCAAGCAGCAAGCGGCCACGTTGCAGCGAGGGAGGACAAAAAGGGGACAAAAGCCCCAGGCTGGCTCCTCGCATGGATTGCACGGGTGGCAGCATAGAGCGATCAGCGACGTGGCCAAGCCTCAGCCCTGCTTCTTCCCGCAGCCAGATTTAAACCCAAATTCCCCGTTTTTCCCCTCCGGCTGGGAGAAACCTTGCAAATCCATCAGTTCCATGCGACTCAGTCCTGTGCAGAGAAAGGGCTCCTGGGAGCATCGAGACAGAGCCCAGCAGAGCCATGAGCAGCACCCAAACCCTGATCCACGGTGCTGGCAAGGCCCTGGGTGCCCACCACCCCGAGGGGGCCCAAAAAAGCAGCCGGGTCCACGCAGGGGATGGTGAGAAATGCAAGTTTTCGCAGAGAAAAAACCCGCTTTTTGCAAACCTGCTGCTTGCCCCAACCTCGGCGCCGGGTTCGTTGCGCTCTGCCCTCCCTCCCCGCTGCTCGCCAGCCGCTTCCCTCCTCCTCCTGCTCGCCAAATATTTGTTCAACGAGGGGATTCCCACCACACATACGTGGGCTGCAGGGAGCACGGCTCCCGACAGCACCCCCATAAGCCTGGGGAAGCCTCTGGAGACGGCTGGGAGCCAGGCCTGATGGTGGGGTCGGCACCGGCGCTGTCCCCGAGTGTCCCCACGTGCCCTCCTGCACCAGCACGAGGCGCGAGCATCGCCGCCTGCAGCGCGGCCACTTTGATCCGCTGCCGATTTCTCCTTCCCATTAATTCCCCGTCGGGCTCTGAACCCTCGCGCGGAGCTGCTGAGATCAAATGGTTAGTTAAGAGACAGGCAGGTACGGGAGAACATGAAAGGGAGAAATTTTGTTTAATAATATTAACCCCGGCAAAGTACGATCCATATAACACCCGATATATAATTTGTTTAAAGAGGCAGCCCGGGGAAACGGCACCACTTCTCACAAGAGCCCCCCCAGGACGGCAGAAAACCCACGAGTTTGTATTGCCAGCACCAAATCCTTCGCTTGGGAAGGGAAATAAATAAATGTCAGGGCAGGAACAGGGACTTGCAGGAAGGAGGGCTCTAGAACCCAAAATAGAGGGAAAAGGAAAGGAGCGGAAAATTATTATTTCAATTACAATGAAAATGTATTTTATTAGAAAACGCGGATTCATCTTTGATACTTGATACCAAGAAAAGCAATATCCAGGAATATAATACCCCATCTCCGCGCCGGGAGAATGAGTTATTAAATCAGAAGATGAATGGCTTGCAGTACAGCTAACTGCTCAGGTTAAGAGAAAAATAGTTATAAACTTACTCTTTGCCCCAAAACGCATTCCTCCCCCTCATCCTCTCTCCCCTCCAGTGGAGCTCGCTGATGTGCCTCATTTCTATGGCTTATAAAAATTCAGGAGGGAAATTTTAATAGAAGTTTAAAAAAAAAAAAAAAAATCTGAATTTAGAGGGTTTTTTCCTCTCTTCTTCCCCCACCTTTAAAAAAAAATACACATAAGGCATAAAAATAACCCGGTTGCACACAGTTCAATTGTGGGGAAGTGGGGAGGATGTAAATGAAGGTGCATTCTTATGTATAGCAGTGCATCCATCAGCCCCGTGGCAGGGCGACTCGCTCGGCGTCTCTGTTCTGCATGAATAAATATGTATAAAAATGTAACGCTGCAAAGGACTAAAATCCGATAACTGCGATAGCGTTCCTCAGAGGCTGGGAGCAACACCAGCCACCGGCTTTTCTTATTCTTCAGTATTTATGTAAAGAAGCATTGAAATGATAATGCGGCGTCCTCCCCCCGGTGCAGGAGTATTTGGGGCCTTTTTGCAGCGGGGGCTGCAAGAAATTCGGGTATCGGCACCGCCGGTGCAGCCCCGGCTTTGGTGGCACCGGGGGACAGCAGCAGGGTGCCCGTGGGGACGTGCGCCGGAGAAAACGCTGCGCCCTGGGATGGCTTTGGCTTGGTGGTGTGAGTGTGATCATTTTGGGGCAAGAAGAGCACAAAGTGGGGCAAGAAGAGCATGAAATGACGCAAGAAGAGCACGAAGCAGGGCAAGAAGAGCACGAAGACCACAGCTGGGACATGGGAGCCCAGCAGCCCCTTCCTGGCCACCAGCAGCAGGATTCGTGCACGCTGGCATCGCTGCAACTCGCAGCTCAGGATGGTGCCAACGCCTTCCCTTCCTGACCTGCGCAGATCTCGCTGCCTTGAGCCCAGCATGAGCCTCTCCTCCCAGCAAAGCGCCCTCTGCTTCGAGGACCACATGAAGCAGGGATGCTCGAAACTACCCAAAATTACCCAAAATGTGCCGTTTGCGCGAGCGGGGCGCACTTGGGCGCCCATCCTGTGGTCCCTGGGCACGGCGCAGCACAGAGCAGGACACGGGACCAGCAGCAGGTCCAAGCTGCGGCCCCTCTCCACGTGAAACCATCCCAACTTTCCATCACACCACAAAGCTCTCCCCCTCCATCGCCCCCAGGACGAGGGGTCCTGAGCCCCCGGCATCACCGGCGAGCCCCCGGCGCGGCGCTGGCTGCTGTTACACAACCCTGCTCGGGAGATCCTACGTGGGCAGACGTGGGCTTTCCTCTGAATCGACAACAGCTCTCGCTGCAGCTCAGCAGAACATGAGCAGCTTACATAAACAGCGCTTCAGAGTTACCCTGCGTGTGGGCTGCACACCGAGGGGGGAGCGGGGAGCCGGCATCCCCCTCCCTCCTTTTTTTTTTTTTTTTCTTTCCCCCCCCCCCCCCTTCTTTTTCCCCCCCCCCCCCCTCTCCTCCAAACCGAACAGCTTCTCCTTGTTGGGGAACGGCAGCGCGCGCGCGAGAGGGAGAGAGAGAGAGAGAGAGAGAGAGAAATGACTCAAGTGTTTTGTAACTTGTCACATTCGAAGCTGCAATTTTGGAGGCAGGAAGGAGTGATCCAAAATAGGCTCCCCAGCCCGGGCTTGTATAACCCAGATCCCCCGTCCCCTCCCTCCGTGGGGGGACGAGGGGGGACTTTTCTGCCGCAGATTGGCAGCTGGAAAGAGGCAGGCGGGCTCGGGGCTGCTGCGGGGCGGGGGAGCGCAGGAAGAGCCCCCAAATTGGGAAGAATTACTCATCCGTGTGCGGAAGGCTCCTGTGCTGGTGGGGAGGCACCGGGGAAGATGCTGCAGGGGAGGATGCTCCGGGGAAGGGGAGGGTGCTCCGGGGAAGATGCTCACGCTCAGAGCTCCACGGAAAGCTCCCCAGGATGCCATCCCGTGCCCGAAATGATGCTCGGGAGGCGCAGCCGGAGCAGGAGAGCAGCAAGGAGCAGGTTTTCCTGTGGAACGGGACACGCCGGTGGCTGGTTCTTAGCCCTCATAAAGGCACCAAGAACCTCTGGTGCCATAAATCGCACCGAGGGAACGCGCAGCACGTGGACTGGTGCGCACAGCTGCACCCAGAGCTACCCCAGCACGGTCAGAGCAGAGATCAGCCCCCGATTAATTATTATTTGAGACCCCCCCCCCCCCAAACTCCTTTTTCAACACACAAGTGTCCGCAGGAGCCTGCCTCATGCTATAAACCCTCCTGCCCACCCAAAGCACCGCTAATTTCTTCTGAAAAAGTCAAGCCAGGTCCTTGGGGGGAGCAGGAGGCTCAATAAAAGTGACACGGCTCCTCGGGGCTCATTGATCTGCCATCGACCGTGCTGGTGGCGCGGGCTTGTAGGAGCCCCAGATGGGCTTTGGCACCCGGCCCCGCGTTTTGTGGGGGCAGCGCTTCCCAGGGGGCTCCTCACAAAAATTAAATCGGTGGGAAGTCGAAAGGAGGGGAGGGAAGAGCTCTGCTGCCCCTTTTGCTCCTGTCACCCCGCTGCCCACGCGCTGCAGGACGGCACACGCTGGGAAAAATCCCAAACACCGGGCGGGGGGGGGGGGGGGGGGGGGGGGGGAAGACTGTTGTTTTAGCTAGATTCGTCTGCTTCCACGATGCAGCCCGGCCTTGCAACCCCCAAAACCTCTCCACTTCTTTATGACAAACCCACCCGCCGGGTGCATCACCGCAGCTTTCGGATTACCGGGTTAAAAACCCGCGGTGCCCTGCAACAGCAGGGACTTGCCCGTGCATCATGGAGACAAAAAGGCAAATTCCTGACTCCTTGGCCAGTGCACGATCAGACGCTGCTTGGGACGATCCCACACAGCCCCTGGCATGTCCCGGCTCCGTGCACGGGCTCCGATCCTAACACAAACCCGGGTGATTCAACACGAAGTATACGTCTGCAGGAGCAACACAATTATCTCCCGGAGTTAAGCGTTGATGGATAGAAGTTTTAATTACCAAACCTTTTCATCCTCCCCCACACCCAAAAAAAAAAAAAAAAAAAAAAAAGTATATTTTCTGGCATGTTTATTTAATAATAAAATATGATAAAATTATATGTTAGTGGAATAAGTGCACGGTGTGTGTAAAAGCACGAGATGAGCTGAAGTCTGTTTTGTCACCGGCGCTGAAGATACGAGCTCCTTTGATCTCTACAGCTCTGCGAGGAGCCGGGGGCTTTGGGCAGGGTGGCATTTCTTCCCCTTTCAGATTGACAGCACCCCCCCCCCCCCCCTTGCCACACACGTCCCCTTCTCTTGATTTACCCCGAGAGCGAGCGCAAGCCGGCTGCCTTAATTGCCACGGACAGGGCCAAAGGGTGCCCCTGTCACCCATCAGGATCATTTAGGGCTTGGGATGCGCCCAACTCCCATGGGGAACGCCAGGCAGGCCTCCGTGCTCATATCAGCCTTCATTTCATCCCGGCCCCAACACCGTTGTCTCGTTAACGTGCCGGCACCGTGCCGTAACATCATCTGGTCCCCTGCCACTGGGATGCGACCTTCTGCTCCCCGCCCTGGGGACACGGGGACACAGCCCAGAGCCGCTCCCCAGCCCCTCGGCACCATCGGGTTGCGTCCCCCCCCTTTTTCCCCCCTCTCCGCCTTGCAGCCCGCAAAGTGAGCTCCAGCAGGAATATTTCTATCCCCCCCCCCCCCCGCCACCTCGGAAATTCGCAGCCAACCTGCTAATGAGTCTTTGTGAACCTTGTGCCTTCTTACCTCTAATTTTACAGCCTGCTAGGATTTGAGCTCTGTGGACAGCCTCACATTTGGTTTCGAATTATAGGCTGAGTGGCTGTTCTCTCCTATTATTGTGCTGTCAATCTTGTATTAGCACATTATAATATGGTACACTGAATGCATCTGTTCTGTATATCACAAGTCCTAATTGTCATTTGTTGAATCACTTTGTCTTATATGATTGTTAAGCAATTATTTCATCCAAAGCGGCTTAAACTTTGATTACTGTATAGTGTTTACGGGGATCAAAGTAAAATCATCAGCTGCTTCAAACATTTTGCAGCTGAAACAGGCACAAGTGTCTGTCCTAGACACGCACGGATGCCAATACATAAGCAATGAGGAGAGCAGACTTGATGACCTGTAGGTTCTCGCCATCTCCCGAGCCATTCCTCTGCCTGAAGGGCAGCGTTATTTGTCCGGGGTGGTTAAACGTCCAGCAAACGTGGGGGTAACGAACCAGATGCGAAGCGACAGCTCTGCCAGGATCGCTCACGCAACGATGCTCTTATCCTGCGTGGCACCAGCTGTCCCAGCGGTCCCCTCTGGTGGGGCAGTGCCCACCGCGGAATAACACCCCACACATCCCACGGGGGATGCTCTGCTGGAACGGCTCCTGCTCCTTAAAACACACGGAAACAGAGCAGCAGCTTGCTCAGAGGTGCACAACGGGGACTGCACCCTCACCCAGCTCTTCTACACCAAATCCCACGGAAGCAGGAGCCTCTGCAGCGTGCCAGCCTCTGCTCGTTGGGTGGGCAGGGGACGGGGCTCACACGGCGTGGAAAAACATCTCTGCTTTTGCTCCCCGCGCTCCAGCCCTCAAAGGGCACCCGGGTAGCTGGCGGGCTTCGCCCCACCGCTGCGGAGCTCTTAAGTCGGGTGCTGGTATGGCCAGGAGCCGTCCCAGGGCCTGGGAACCCAAAGCAGCTGCAGCAGGGAGTGGTTCGCCACCAGGGGCTTGGGCTAATCCCCAGAATATCTGGCTGACAGCATGGGGAAGGAATGTTAGCCCATTGTTTAAGTAGCCCGGACAGGACTGAGGGGAAAAAACGCTGGTGGCTCCTTAACCCCAGCTGGTTCCACGAGCCAGTGAGGATGCACAAACTGTCAAGAATATTCTGCTTAAAACCGTCTCCTTTAATGAGACTTGAATTTAACCTGAGCACCGCTCAAAAGCCCCCTCTTGCAGCCAGCTGCAAATCACTGCTTGACACAACTAGAGCACATCCCAATTAGGAGATTAAGCAGACGTTCTCCTCCTTTTGTTAAAGGCTAATGAATTTACTCATACCAGTAATTCTCCAAATAATGGGCCCCAGACCCTAGAGCACAGAAACCTTTATAAATCAGGACTGGCCCCCAACAGGCCACCAGATGTTCACAAAAGAGGGAGAGTCTCATAAGCAGAAAGAGGACTTTGCCACGGGCTCCAGGCTCCTGGGGGAGGCTCTGTGCTTCCTGCCCCTCACCCTAAACACCACCACCACCACCCCCAGTGCCACCAGGGTGCAGGACATCACGGTGGCCCCGGTCCCAGAGCACCGCATGGGTGCTGCTTGTAGGTTTGTGCGAAGAGCACATGAGCTGCAGTTGCACACCACATCACCCCATGGCTCACACAGCTTCTCCTGCTTCTTTTTCAACTCCTTCTGCCATGGAAATAGTTTTAAAGAATTATAATACCATTAAAGCGTACAGTTCTTTAGAGAGAAAAGGAAGAGGTGGTGATCATTTGGCTGCAGCTTCACCAGCAGAAAACTGGCTTGCAGATGTGACCAGGTAGGCACGGACAGGAGAGGGCTCTTGCAAAAACAACTCCAGCTTGAAAAGTTCTGGTTTGAGTAGGAACGGTGAGAAAAGCGCTTTATTTCCAAGCTGTCCATGAGATGCTTGCTGAGCCAGCTTCACAACCCAACCTGAATCCACAAAAAGGATTTGTTTGACCTCAGACCGCTGGGTAAGGCAAAAAGTTAACCAAACCGAGTGCTTCAAAGCTCCAAAGTTTTGCCCAGCTCCGTGCAAGCTTCACCTCCATCACTGCTCACCCACCTCCAGAGCAAGCCGAGCCCTCGCTCCCCTCATCCGGAGAGGAAGCCCTGCAATTCCCCACACCTAGCCCCAAAAGAAACCTAAGGAAGTTGTCAAATGCCATGATGAGCACGGATCTGGATGAGCAGGTAAAAGGTAGCGCCGCACACCACGGCTTGAGAACACTGCTGCGGGTAAATTGCTTTTTAACAAGCAGACAACTTCTATCAATAGCATCTACCGTATGTTTTTATAAAGTGCAGAAATATGTTTTTAAAAGGCCAGTAAATAAAGTTCCTATCGATTTGATCTCAAGCATAATCTGTTTTTCTGTCTGCCACCAACAGTGGTAATAAAACAGAATCATGTAATACGGCATTTCGGCTAATGCGACTATACATCACGGCAGGGGCTGCATGCTCGCCGGCGATCTATCATTTTCTATTGGGATTGCTTAGCTGCAGAATTTATAAACTTGCCCCCAAATTGATGCAATGTCCAATTTTCTTTTCCAATTTATTTTTGGTTGAGCGAAGCAATATTGAGGCAGGACAAGGAGGGCGCATTTCCCGTCTCTCCAGATGTTCCGCGCTCCCGGGGAAGGGGCTGACAGCAGCTCCTCCACCGGGGTTTTGGGAAGATGCCACCCCCAGCCAACAGATGCTTTCATCGCCACCGTCAGCATTTGCTCCCCATCGTCTCCCCGCAGTGGGGGACAAAGGCTACAAGGGATGAACAACACGACTGATGCTCAGGGAGCTCCCCAGGAGCATCCCTGGCACCGCCGGGCAGCATCTCGCACGCACCCAGACCCCTGCAGCATGGGGAAGGACCGACAGGTCGCTGTGCCCCTGCACAAGCGCAGGGTGGCAGGACAGGTGCCCCGTGCCACCCCATTTTCAACGTTTGCACCCTCCACCAGGGAGCACCAAGGCACAGCTGGGTTCCCTGGCTGTGAGCGGAGACTTTGAGCGCAGGCGCAGCGAGACGTGGTCCCACCAGACCCAGGACACGGATGGGAAGTGTCCTGTGTCCCCCCCCCCCTCCAAGTTTGGGAAACAAGTATTTCCAGAGAGGAAAAACACTCTGCATTCAGCTTTTTTTTTTTTTGTGGTTGTTTTTTTCCCCTCAAAGAGACAAAGTGTTCTAAAGAAAGCAGACACTTCCTACACAAGTTTTCATACCCTGAACCCGAGTTTTCTGCCACCGGCTTTGATGGAAGGAGCTCAGGCAGCCCTTGGTGCTTGCCCAGTCCTCACCAGCTCCCCTAGGGGATCCTCGGTCACTTGAGCAAAGGTTTCCCAATCGCACCCAGGAATGGGAAGAGTTTCCTGCCGTGGGGATCCCTATCACAACCCCATCGCCTGTGCATGCCCTGGTGGGAGGCACGTCTTGTTCCTGCTCACTTCAGGGTGATTTGGGGGTCAGTGGGAATTACCCCAAAGCACCTCAAGCTTTAAAAAGCACCCTCACATGTTCAGGAGTAAGGCAGAGATGTGTATATTCAATATACGCATATTCCTAGAGAAAACCCAAAGCACTCCAGCATAGTTCACAGAAAATGCTGCTCACCCCCCCGGTGTGCACGCCACAGAAAGCGGGCACAGCCCAGGCGTGAGGAGCCGGGGCTGGGTTAGGGCCAGGGGAGGGGAAAATAAACGTAAAACCGAAGGAAGCAGCAGGGCCCGTGTCCTCAGATGCCACCTGAACGCGCGATGCACCGAGCTGTCTCGGAAGGAACCCGCGCCAAAGCCGCTGCTGAGCCAAGCCGCCAGCCCCTGCAGCGGGCACCCACCCACCACCTGGGGCCAGCCCAAAATAAGCACCCACGAGGAGCCCGAGCCCCACGGCCGGCCCCCGTTGCTCGTTTGCTCTCCAGGGAAAAATAAATAAATAAATAAAAATAAAAGGAGGACTGCCTCCATCCCTGTGAAGCTCCGAACTGCTGGGAAGCAGCGCCCGAGTGACGGATGGTTTCTGTATGGCATCCTCTGCCAGGCTTTTTTTTTTTTCTCTCTCCGTATTTTGAATAATCAGACATCTTTAAGGGAAAGTTCTGCTTCGAGCCATGTGATCGACAGGGGGAAGAGGCTTTCCAGCCCGCTCTGAAGCAGCCAGAAAAACGGATTCTTAACACTTCGAGGAAATCCAAGCCGCTTGAGAGCCGAGTTCCTCCCATCTCGCTGCGGGTGCCGGAGCTGCAGCAGGGGTCGAGGTGCTGGGGGGGGGACCCCACCGGGGATGGATTCGGGCACAGGTCCCTGCAGGATGATGCCCCCAGCCCCAAACCATCGCACGATGCCACCGTGTGCCCCCACGAGCCCGCAGTCCCCAAGCGATTCAGGTGGCACCGCAACACACGGAGCCCTGCATGAATTCATCCGGAGGGTCCTGTGCCCCTGCCCAGGGAGGATCTCGGGGTGCAGCACCCAAGGGTGCCCGGCACCCCCCGCCCCAGTGCTCCCAGTGCTCCCAGTCCCGGCCGTGCTGGGCTCGGGAAGTTCAATGGTGCCATCTCGTGGCCCCGCGCACGCACAGCAGCGCACCAGAAGCGCTCAGCACCATTGCATTAACCCTGCCCGGACACGGGGTAAATCCTGCACCGGCCAGATTATTAATTAATAATGTTAATTAATAAATAATAATTAATTAACCCGGCTGAGCTCCTCCAGGCACTCACACGGACGTGTGGAGAGCAGCTGGGAGTGGAAACACCGAGCCACAGCACGCCAGTTTGTGTTCAAAAAGCTCACAAAGCAATTGCACACATAAATGTTGTAGCAAAAACTATGCAAAAACAAATAAATTGAGTTAAATTTCACCCACACCTCAGCCCCAGCCCCAAACCCTGAAGCAATGGGGAAGCATAGGAAAAAAAGCTTAAAGTCCCCTCTAAGTTTGGGGCGGGGGGGGGGGGGGGATTTGGAGAGGAAAACACGAGCCCCAGTAGCAGCTGGGGGGTGGGAGAGCAGCACCAGGACCCCCAGCACAGCACTCACCTTGTCAGCCCGGGGGTAGCGCACCCGGGGGCTGCCCCACTCCCTGCTGATGCGCCAGCGGTACTGGTGGCACTGGGGGATGTATGAGCAGCCCACGTCCCCCAGCTGCGGGTAGATGACTTCTAAGTCGCCCCTGGGGAGAGAAAGGGAGAAGGGAGCAGGTGAGAGGGGAGCAGGGTGCAGGATTAGCGCCGCCCCCCCAGCCAGGCTGGGGGTGCTGGATCCAACCTGCTGCTGCCAAGGGTGCTGGGTGCTTTGTGCACCACAAAGCCTCCCGCACTGGCCAGGGGGTCTGCCTCTCCTCCCAACCCCCCCCCCCCCCCCCCCCCCCAAGCAGCAATAAAACAACTTGAAACACCTGTGAGTGCTCAGCACCACTCAGGGGGTTCCCGGTATTTAAATTCATGGCCCATTTGGCTTAACCCAAGGCCTGAAGACAGAGATCAGGAAAACAAAACGCTCCCCCCCCCCCCCCCCCCCCCCCCCAGCCCCCCATCAGCTGGCACAAGCCATTTGGACCCCAAGCCCATTCTCCCACTTACAACGTGGGCAGGGAAGAGCCTCCAGTGGGTTTGGGGCACAAATCTCACAATAACAGGTCATACCTCAAGCTCAGAGCAGGTCCTGGCAGGAGGGGGCATTAAATCCTGCACCCCCGAAGGCTGCCAAGCACCTGCAGGGGCTGGCCCAAGAGGCTGATGGTTCAAATTAAGGTGCTTTTATGCCACCTGAATTCATCTGGAAGTTTACCTAAGCTGCATGATATTTCGGGAGCATTTTGGGTACCCGGGAAGCAGCAGGAGGGGTGTTTGTAGCGCAGGAGGCCCTGGTAAGCCCTGAAGCAAGGGGCACGCACGGTGCTGCTCCCCCAGCCACCGCCTCCTGCAACCCACAGGCACCTCCAAGGGACATTTGGTATGAAAACACCCAAAAAGGGGCACATGCAGTGCCTTTTCAGCTCACACCAGCCCAGCTGGAGCAGCACCACCAACCCCAGAAGCAAGAGCCTCCTTTTCCCTCACCCAGCCTCTGCAAGCCTTTACACCCTGCAGGCCGGGCTTTGAGGTCTGCGGGGTGTCCTGTTCCAGCTCTTTCCCTCCCCAAAAGCAGCCTCGTTCCTCCGAAGCTCCCTGCAGAAGCCGTTTGTCACCCCAGTTGTGTAAGGCCCTGCCGGCAGCACAGGGAGCAGAGGGGTGACCGGGGGCACCGAGACCTCAGCTTGCATCAAACGTCGGGCACCGCTCTGCTCTGGCCCAGTTTCCCAGCAAAAGGAAGAACTCGGCCAGTATTTATAGCCCTGGCGAAGGGGACACTGGAATTAACTGTCCCGGGGGATGACGTGTGACCGGCTGCACAGGGCTGGGGCACTTTGGGCACAACCGCTCACCTGCAAAACTCGCTGTCCGGGCTGCTGAGGGTCTGGAAGAAGCACGTGTGCGAGGGCTCATCCGGCCACGGTGCCTGTGCCCCCCGGGCAGCGGTGTCCAGCAGGCTGGCGGCCAGCAGCACAGCACCCAGCAGCTCCATCCTGCCCTGCGGCGACCGAGGGATGAAGAGGATCAGTCCCACAGGCGCCCAGCACCGCCCCAGGACCCCCACCGCCACGCTCCGGCTCATCCCTCCCGCTGCAGGTGAAGCACGCCCAGTTCACAGGTTATTTTTCCCAGTTCTACCAGGTCCACCTTTTTAATCCCAGTTATGTCTGACGCAGTTTCCTGCTACTGCCTTGTGCCAGGGAACACGGAGCCCCCAGCAAGACCCCAACTCAGAGGGACCCCACGCACAGAAGCCACCCCCACAGCGTGTATGGCACAGCACAAAGCCCCCCAACACCAGCCCTGCTGCTCTCCCTCGGGTGCTGTAACATGATGGAAAAGAGGAAAAGCCAGAAAAAGGCTTGGCCACGGTCAAAACAGGCCCTGGGGTCAGGGAGATGAGGTTTATACACCCGCACCCCTCCCCAAGTGGCCGCAGCACCCCAATGGGTGCCAGGGGCAGGCACCCACCCTTGGGTGCTGGGTGCAGCTCCGCAGAGCCCGGAGCCAGGGCTGGGGTTGCCACGGAGATGGGAGGAGGGGAAGCAGGGACTGGAATCGGGGTGAAACAGCCCAGAAATGGGAATCCCGCCCCCCGAGGAGCACAGAAGCAGACAGTGGGGTTTCACCCCACCGAACCCAAAACCATCTCCAGGTCCCCCAGGGGTTTGGGTCCTCGCCTGGCCCAGACCCCGCACCGTGGCAGCTCCCCAGCTGACCAGAGGGGGTGCAACCCAAGCACTTGCAGCAGCCGATTTTCTCCGTTGCCTAATCAGTTCTGGATGAGGCATACACCAAAAAAGAAATAAAAATCCCCTGTCAGCTGGGAATAGGTATTACACCGCGCCGTATCATTATATAATGAAGCACCAGCACGCAGAGCAAACACGGGTAAGCACCAGCACCGCTGTCATTACGGAGAGGAAAAAAAAAAAGCATCGGGCTTAACTAATTAGAAGCATTAACATATTGGGAATGGTCTGGAGGTTTAGGGGCGAACGGCTCCCCGTTCCCACGCTACAAGATGGGCAAACCCCATAATTACAGCCCGCAGCCTGCAAACAGGCTCACGTGAGCCGCTCCTCTCCCAGCAGCGCTGCTTTGCATGAGTCAGGGTGCCAGAAGTGGGGTTTACATCCTCACACACGCTCCCAAAGCCCCAGGGGGGTCACCGGAGCCCTGATCCCAGCCCGACCAGCTCCGATCTTTGCGCCACGCAGCTTCTCTCGTTTCCTACCCACAGCAAACGGGGTGGGCAGCACCCAAAGGTGCACGTCCCCAGCGGTGCCGAGGACCACAGGTTCGCCCAGGGGCAGCCTGGCGATGCGTGCACGGGGCCTGTTAATCATTACCAACAAAAAGTCCGCCACAAAATTAATTTCTTAGGAAAGCAGGGCTTCCCTTGGAAAGCCACCAGCTCAGCCGCAAGTTGTCAGGAAGGAGGCAGAAATTTTTTTTTCCTGGGCAGCTTTGACCTGGACGGGCACGGGGGACTCACCTGGAGAGCTGCAGGCACAGGCAGGGGATGCACAGGGTTGAAGGAAACTCCCCCTGGTAAGCCATCAGATTCTTGCCCTTTATTTAAGCACGAAGCTGGCAGGAGGCTTGCACCCAGCCCTCAGGGCACGGGGAGCAGCAGAGCTCTGCGATCATCCGCTGAATTTGGTCACTTTGCAGGGGTTGCTTTGGGAAGCCCAAATAATAGAAAAGGGCAGCAACAGGATGAGCTCTGCACAGGCCAAACAAGGGTATCATGTATTTTTTTTTTTTTAGCCTGGGGACAGGGAGAAGCCTTTCACAGAGGCAGTGTCAGCCACTTGCAGCTCCCTCCCGAGAGAGGATCGTTACCAAATGGGATCGGCATGAGAGGGTTTGCTGATAGACGAGGAGCAGAGAGCTCCCCGGGGACGCCTGGGAAGAAAACCCCACGGGAGCAGCAGCCTCTGGTAGCATCCCACATCAAACGAGCGCGGCTTTCTCTCTAAAAGCTGTTTGCAGAGCAGAGATCCCATTTCTCCCGCTCGGGTGGCTGAGCTGCAGAGAGCAGGCAGCCCGTGCCCAGCCCCGTGGAACAAACCCACAGCACCGGGGGAATAAAACACACGGGGAAAATTGGAGATGCAGAGCTGACATCTCCCACCTGCTGCTCCCGCACGGGCAGACAGCTCCTGGACCGCTGGATTTTCTAGAGGCACACACAGGAGAGGCTGCCCCTGCTCACTCCACTGCCAGGTGGGAGCACAGCACCCCTAAACCCACACCGGGGATGGGTTTGCTTCCACCAGCACCGATTTTCTCAGCCCTGAGTGCCCAGAGCCTGCACGCACCGGGGAAAACACACCAGTGCCAGGCCAGGCACCAAGCAGGGCTCTGTCCCTGCAGCCTGAAGGGCTTGCACGTCCCCTCGAAGGACTTGCACGTCCCCTTTCCTGCCCAAGCAGAGCAGGGCTGCAGGAATCCCGTCCTTCCAGCTGCTGCAGCTCGCAGCTGCAGCAAGCCTTTCTGCCTGGGGTTGGCACACACAAGACATTCCTTCCGCTTTAAGAGGCTTTTCACTTTTTTTTTTCTTGCAAAGCCCTTATTAAAAGGACCGCAGCAGAACCCTCTCCTGGTCCTCTGAGCGACCACAACCTCACCCCGCCAGCAGCAGCAGAAGTTTCCTCTTCGGTGGTTGTTCAGAAAAGGCTTGCAGCAGCGCCGGCTGCTTTCGTTTTGCAGAACTGCCTCGTGCAAAACGACTTCCAGCAGGAAATGATGTTAAAAAAAAAAAAGCAAAAAAAAACAAAACACAGTATTTAAGGCAGGCACCAGGTCCAACCAGTGACTTTTGGCTGTTTTTTTTGTTTGGTTGTTGTTGTTTTTTTCTTTTTTCCTGGGAAGCCCAAGGAGGCCGAGCGCTGCCTGCACTTGCTGCGGCCCCGCTGCCACTTCGGTTACTCGGGGGGAGATGACAACTACAATACAAATATTTCCAGCAGACCAAATCCATTCGTCTCCCAAAGCCTTTCATGCTTGACAAAGCTAAGACACAGGTAGGAAATCATCATCTGCTATTTAATATTAAAGACGAAAAGGCTTTTAATAAAAGGAAACTGGCTTGGGGCGGGGAGAAGGGCTGCAAAAACTGCAGGGAAGCACTTGGAAAGCCACAGCCCCTGTGTCAGGAGCCAAGTGACACGTGGGATGCCCAAAACGAAGGGTTTTGGGGGAAAGAAGGCAATTTTCTGCCCCCAGCACAGACAGTGCTGAGCCCCCAGCCCAACGGGGCTCACCTAACTTTGGGTTTTTAGCACAAAAAGCATCTCCAAACCAGGATTTCCCCCCAAGTGCCCACGGTCAGGATGAATTCTGCTAAAACCAGGAATTGTTTGCGAGCTCTGGAGTTCCCCGGGCGGGCTGTGGGCTTCCTGGAGGTGCTGGTTTAACATTAACCCGTGCCACCCACAGCCTGCCTGCTTCACCCAGCCCCACGCAGAGCTGTGGGATTTCACGGTCTCGCTTTACCTGTAGTGCTTTTCATTAATTAACCACATTTATTTTTCATTAATTAACCACGTTTCTCACTGGAGAAAGGCCCCGAGAGCTTTGCCCTAATGCTCACGCAAAGGTTTTTGCGCTGCACAGGCAAAGGCCCTTCTGTGCAATAAGGGGCTCGTGCAATAAAGGGCTCGTTGCACACCCACCAAGACCCCTCAAGCACCTGAGATTTGCATAAAAAAAATGCATTTCTGCAGTCAGATCCTGACCCAAACCTGATGTTCGCTGTCCATCAGTGGAGTAGGAAGCAGAGGGTTTGGCAGACCCTCGGTGGCCAGGGGAATTCCCTCGGCCCTGGTGGTGCAGGAAGCCCGTTTTCCAGATATTTCCCTCCGTGGCACGCAGAATAAAAGGAAACAAAACCACATCCTCTCCCCGTTCTGCTGCACCTCCTGCCGTGCCCTAACCACACCGTGCCTCTTATCTCCCCTTGTTGTGCCTCTTATCTCCCCTTGTAGGGGCTGCCCGCTCGTTTTCCCAGTGCGTGGCCAACCCATGGCCCCTTGCAGGGCTGCAGCAGGGAGCAGAACCACGTCCCCATCCCTGCACCAACCCCCAAAATTGATGTTTTCCCCGGAACATGAGCCAGCAGCACCCTCACCACGGGTTTTGCGAGACACGAGGCTTGGGGACAGGGCCACCCCCCTCTGCACCCCATCCCCAGCACCTGGGCACCCACCCCACCAAAAACCCCTTTCCAACAGCCCCACCTGGGGCATTTTGGGGGAGGGTGGCGGGGTGGCTGTGGCATGCCCGGCTCGCAGGGGGGTGACCTTGGAGCCGTGCGGCCCCGTGCGTGCACGCCGGGTGCGTTTGCAGCACCGCACACCCACCTGGCACAGCCCCGCCAGCCACAGCAGGCACCTTGTGACTGCACCCGAGCCGCAGCCCTCCCCGGAGCAGCTCGGCTATTTTGGGAGCCGAGTTTTGCATTTGACCTACATTGAGAGCCCGCACTCGGCAGTCACAAGGCAGGCGCGGAGCCGTGCAGCAGCTCCAGCAGCTCTGCGGGTCCCAGGGGTGCTGACGAGCACCCAGCAGAGCCCCAGCCCCCTGCAACCACCTCGCACCCACATCCCTGGGGTGCTGCGACCCACCCGGGGGCTGCTCGTCCCTCAAATTTCAGGCTCCATTTTAAAGACCCTTTCTTGAATTTCAGGCTCAGCTCCCCGGGTTAAGGACCCTTCCCAGCTCCCGGAGCTGGGGGATGCCACCGAGCATCACTTTTTAAACGCCGACAGCAGCAAAAGCGTTGAGAAACCCTCAGGTGTGGCCTCCTCTGGAGCTGCCACCCACGCTCCCCGGGGACTTTGCGTGGGAACCAGGGCCACGGAGGTGTCACCAGCAGCCAGGTGTTCTCCCCTTTCTGCCCTCCTTCCCTTGGGCACTGCACCCTCGCAGGAAGGCGCGTGGATGCCCCATGCCTCACAGGAGGCCCTAATTGTGATTACAGCCCTTTAGGGATGCCAGCGACAAAACAAACCCTGCCCTGAGCTCCCGGCTGGGTGATGCTCGTGGGAAAGCCCTAGGGCAGCAGCTTAATGAGGAGCTGGGCTGAGGGAGGTGCAGGCTCTGCTCTGACTCAGGGTGGGCTGATCCCAGCCCCACGAGTGAGCCAGGGCTGGGGGGGACCCAGCTGCCCCCCCCATGCCCAGGGACCTGCATGGGATTGAGGCCAGCTGGGCAGGGCATCTATAAATATCCCCGTTTCAGATTCAGCCACACGTGGCTCTCCCCTTCGCTTTTTTTCCTCCTCTTTCACCAATCTCCGCAGCCCAAAACGAAGGGGAACACAGGCCAGACCTTAAATTTTAAGGCGTGCAAACATGCAGGGGACACAAACTACTTAAATGGGTCCAAATCCCCAGCGTGGACGCACTTAGAGCGGATTAACCTGTGCATCAACAGACGATCGAGTGACACTAAACTGGCTTAACCCTTCCCCAGATAAGTTTAACTGCTCTGCCCCTGGGGGCTCGGACAGATTTAATCAGCTAACGGAGTTTTCCTGGGGAGCCCTGAGCCCCCAGCACAGCTCCAGGATGCCCCCAAGCCTCCCTAAACCCGGTTTGGGGGTACATGTGCACATGATGGGAACCCCCCCAGGCCATTCCCAGCTCCCCAATCCCCAGGGGCTCGCTCCTAGAGCTTTCAGAGCAGGCAGCCCCCAGCCCAGCAGTGCTGGGACAGCTCACCGTGGGCACCCTGGACCAGACGGGTGCTGCCGTTAACCCACCCAGGCGCTCAGCACCCTTATTTTGCAGGGTACCTCCGGGTGACCCCAATTTACTGCTCCCCCCATGCTAACAGGGGGATACAGAGCCCTTACAGCTACACCCCCACAGGCTGCTAGGCAAGAGGGAAAGCAGCCCAGCACCCCCAGCATGCAGCAAGCCCCCCGTTTTTGGCCCTACCTACCCCTCCTCGCGCCGCCGTGTCCCCGCTCCCGGAGCGGCCAGAGCCTGGCAGAGCCCCAGCCCCGCTGCCCAGCCCCTTGGCAGGGCTGACCCCAAAGCTCCACCAGCCCCACAGCACCTGGGGCTGAGCAGGGGCAGCCTGCAAAGCTTTAAACCCCCCTGGGACAAGCCTCCCAGCTGGGGCACGGGTTAATCCCACGGCTTGCAGAGCACCTGAGTTGCACGGAGGCAGCAGCATTGCTTTGGGCTCAGTGACCCGGCAATGTCACGGAGCTTTGGCCACAAGATCGGGCATGAAATCCCCGCTGCTAACACGAGGCAGAGCGAGCCTCCTGTGAGAACATAGCGCTGGCGTGAGCCAGGCCCGGGTGACAGCAGCAGAGGCGCCCGGGGCACAGCAGCATCTCGAGCAGGAGGTGAGGCAACACCTGCACAGCAAAAAAAAAAAACCGCCGTGCACGCGAGGAGCAGCAGCGTGCCCCCCCCCCCCTAAATCGGCACCCGCACACAGCAGTCACCGTGCAAGGAGCTCCGATCCCACGGGGGGGATCAGCCTGAGTGCTTCTGGATGGCTCCCAAGCCCCCCAGGTGCCTCCTGCCCCTTTTGAAGCCCTCCTGCTGCCCAGCAGCTCCCTGCTTTCCCATTGACTCACCGCCTGGGCGCACTGAGTCACCCCTCCGCCGCCTCTCCTTTCCGTGGCCCGTGGCCGTTTCCCTGGCCCCTGGGTTCCCATTGACTCACGGGCGCTTCTCTGAAGCTCGCCCTCTCCTTTCCATTCCCATCGTGGTCCCTCGGCCTCATCCCAGCCCGGTATCCACCTTCCCTCTGGCCAGCACCGTGCCACCAGCACCGCCGATGTGCTCCGAGAGCATCCCAGTGGGGCCCCCAGTGCTCCCAAATGTCCCCTTGCACTCGCACACCAGTGCCATTCCTGAGGCTGCAGGGAGATTTTAGGGGGATTTCCCCACCTTTCTCCCCCTGGATGGGTTTTCTTTGGAGAAATAACATGTGGTTTGCAGAATTTAGGTCTAATCAATTGGTCTTAACATCCCTCCATGCACCTCTCCACCTGCGTACTCCAGCTCTGACGTGGAAATATAGGAACGAGCCTGAAAGCTTATGGAAAATGTTGGGAAAATGGGAAAATTTGCACATTTTTCTCTCTGGAAATAGTGGGGGAAATGGGAAATTTTGCACTTTTCTTTCTGGTTTGCTCTCAGGGAGCTGGGTGAGCACAGGTCCTGGCGTGTGCCGTGCGCCGGTGCGCCCGGAGCGGCGGCCCCGAGTGGAAAATTCCTGTCGGCGGAGCGGGATTGTGGCTCAACAGGTTTTTAGTCCCGGCCCCTCGCGTTGTGTCAGTGCAAAAACTCATCCCTAGGGCATTTGTTCGGATCACATGGGCGAGAGTATAAAAATGGTCCCTACCTGCGCCGGGCCAGCTAGCAGCCGGGAGAGCCGGGGCACAGCCACCAGCGCCCGCCCGCCCGCAGGTAACCGCCGTCTGTCCGTCTGTCTGTCCGTCTGTCCGTCCGTCCTGCCTTTGCTAAGCTTTTGCCAGGGCTGGATCCCATAGCAGCAATGGGGTTTGGCCAGGCCGAGGGTTTTTTCCCCGTTCTTGGGGAGGATGCAAAGGGTTGGGGGGGCTGTGGGGAGCGCGGACGGTTTGCAACATGGGGGTGGGTTAGGGTTAGGGTCAGGGTTAGGGTTAAGGTTGGGGTCAGGTTTAGGGTTAAGGTTGGGGTTAGGGTTAAGGTTGGGGTTAGGGTTAGGAATAGGGTTAGGGTTAGGGTTAGGGTTAGGGTTAGGGTTAGGGTTAGGGTTAGGTACCACCACTCTCTGCAGTCCTGCCGGGGGTCTCTGGGACCCCAGAAGTTTTTCCCAATGCTTCCTACCCGTTGCTTTTTCCTCTTCCTATGGTCGCCATCCCTGCTGGAGACAGTTGCTTAGAAACAGGCTCCTTCTTCTTTGATTTTGTGATGGTTTTTAACGCGGGGTTACGCAGCCCCCTCCCCATGATATGCAGCCCCCAAGTCACGCTCCGTGCCCGGGGTGCAGCTGGGATGTCCGGCACAGCGCAACCACCACGTGCTGCTGCAGCCAGAGCCAGGGACGCGACCAGGGGGGTCACATTTTGGCCCTTTACGCTGTCCTCCTTCCCCCCAAACTGCAGAAGCAGCCCTGGATGGGTCTGGAGAATTAATTCCCGGGGGCTGCTTGCTGGGGGGGATCATTTTCCTGTTCCGAGGAAGAGCCCAGCATCGCTGGCAATGTCGCCAGCCTATTTTTGCAAGAGCACCGGGGGGAAAGGGAAGCAGAAGCCACAGGATGCGCCGTTACAAGGGGAACTTTCCCCAAATAGAAGCTCTTCACAGCTTTTGCATGAGGCGTCGGCAGCGCTTAATGCCGGGTGAAGCTGCGAACGCTGCGTGAGGAGCCGGGCCCGAAAATGCCCCGAGAGCCCAGAAATTTGCGGGGGGAGGCAGCAGGACAGGCAGGACGGGCGTCCTCCCGGCTGCGGGATGGAAAAATCCCGCACGGGATCTTGGATTTTGCCCTGGTTTTGGTTTCTGGTCGCAAAAAACGTGCCTGGAGAGCCCCAGATGCAAGGGGGGATATTTTTTGTGTAGGTCACTTTGTGTTTTCCTGGAGCGTGTGGCTCCTCCTGGGTTTAAATATTTATAAACCGAGCGACAAAGCCCTGGTTTGGGGCAGGATGAGCTACCACCCGCAGCATTTTGGGGCTGGCAGATGGGATCCAGGCGGGTGGGCACAGGGAATTTCCAGGGAACCCCGAGCTTTCCAAGCCCCCCCAGTCTCCTGGCTTGGAGATGAGCCCCTTTGTGCTGGTGGGACAGGGGAGGAAAGGAGCAAAAATGTCCTTTTGCTTGTTTTAGACCTTTCTTTGGCCAGCGAGGGGCTCAGCTGGGTGCTGGTGGTGCTGGGGGGGTCCACGTGGATGCTCGGGGTGCCCACCCTGGGCTCTTGCTGGGAAGGAGCCAGCAGCACGGGGAGCCCCGGAGCAATGTTCCCGGCTCCTCGCGTGCCCGCTGCCTTTGCCAGGAGCAGAGCTCAGGATCACCCCGCCTCTGCCCCGGACTCTGCCCGGCCTCCGCGGGAGGCTCAGCCCCAGCCTCCAGCGCTGTGGTGCCGGCACGGCATCGCTCAGCGGCCACATCCTGCTCCAGCCTGGCGGGCATGGGCACCGCTGAGCCGGGTAGGAGGGCCGGGGAGGATATCCCCCATGGTGGGGTGCGTGGTGAAGGTGGCAGCACGGGGAGGGCACTGGGATGGAGGGACATCGGGCACGGCTGCTCTGGATGAGACCACGTCCCCCTGCGGCGTCCTCCTCCTTTCCAGGTCACCACCAGGTTTCTGTCCTCGGGGTAGGGGGTGACAGCGGGCAGGAGGACGTGGGTGGCTTTAGGGGGTGAAGGCACCTTTGGGGCATCCTCACAGCCTGTCCCCTTCCTTTCAGAGGCTGCCGAGAGGAAGAGATGGCCGCCCAGGGGAAAAGCAGCCCCGCCGGGAAGATGACCGCCGTGGCTCGCAGCCTGTAAGTACCCGCGGCCTCCAGCGGGGCCGGGCGCCGCGCTCTCCCCGCTCCTTTCCTCCGGGGACTTTGCTCCTTGCTTCCTTGGCACCGTGACGTCCCCGTGCCCCAGGGCACCGAGGGTGGATAACTCACAGCACGGCTCAGGACGGGGGCTGGGGGTCCCCTCGATGTCCCCCCGGCTCCCGGTGTCCCTCGTGCTGGCGGTGGGGAGCTGGGGAAGGGCACGGGGAGGCTGCAGAGGTGGCGGAGCATCTGCTGGCTGCTCTGAGGAGCAAAGGGCAGAGGGTTTGGGGTCCCTGAAAGATCAGGGAGCGAAGGTGCGAGCCGGGGTGCTGCCCCCCAGCTCCAGGAGCACCAGGAGGGCTGGGTGCTGGAAAGGGCCCCGTTGGTGAACCCCACAGTCAGGGAGAGCTTGCAGCCTGGAGCAACATCTGCTTGTGTCTCCGGCACCCCGAGAGCTTCTCCCTTCCCTGCTGGGGTGGGGGAAGAAGAGGGAGGAGGATGCTTTGGGGTGGGAATGGGGAAATTGGTGCTTGTCCTGGGGGGCCGAGCTCCGGGGAGCCCCAGCCTGGGGGTCTGGAGCTGTTTGGGAGCAGGGGGTGATAAGGAAGCCAGGCAGGTGGGAGCCCTCTGGGGCAGGTTCGAGGGGCTTAAATGGGAGAAGTTTTAATTGCAGCAGCAGCGAGGGGGGAGAGCAGATGGGGGCAGCGATGGGGTGCCGAGAGCAGCGAGCTGGGGTCCTTCCACCCCACCTGGGAGTGGTGTGAGCCAGGAGAAACATCCACCTAGCCACAAAAAAACATCCCCTAGCCACAAAATAACATCCCCTAGCCACAGGAAACATCCCCGAGCCACCACGGGAAACATCCCCTAGCCGCGGGGTCCTGCTCCCTGCCCTCCTTGGGGGTCCGCAGCGGAGAGGGGGGGGCTCCGAGCCGCCGTCCCCATCCCCTTCCCCGGTGCCTCCCAGCGCAGCCTCCTGCCAGGAGAGAGGCCAGGACCTGGGAGGCTGTGCGAGCAGCCGGCTGTTTCGCCCGGCAGCCACAATCGTGCTTTTGTTTCGCATAAAAGGGAAGGAGGGAGGGAAAAAAGGGAAAAAAGTGTGGGGGGGGGGGGTTTCCTTCGGGAACGGGGCTGCCCATAAAGCCAAGAATTTATTTATTAATTTTTTTTTTTCTGCCACAATTAAAGCACCTGCTCCGACGGAGCAAATAAACCAACTCGGGCGGCGTGGCAAACGAGCTCGCCGGGCGCCTTCCCCGTGAGCCACTCGAAGGAGAAGGGAGGCGAAGAGCGGCGTGCCGGGGTGGGGTGGGGTGTGGGGGGGGAATAGAAAGAGCTCGGCTCGCCCATGCCCCGAAAAAAAGACTGCGAAGGGCCCCCCCTTCCCCCAAAAAGCCACCCCGTCTCCTTTCTGCTATGGAGAGGGAGCTCCCCGCCGTGCTGCGAGTTGGGTGAGGCGACGCCGTTGGGTTGGGGTGGGGGGGGGGGGGGGCGGACGGCGGCGAAGGTGCGAGGTGGGCGCAGGGATTTCCGTGCCCGGCCGGCCTTGGCCCAACGCAAGTGGAATAACGGGGCTGGGGGGTGGGGGTGGGGGGGGTGGGGGGTGGAAAAAGGCAGCCGAAAGGCTCCGGAGAGGATGGCGAGGCATCACATGATGCGGATATACGGGGTCAGGGCACCGCCAGCCTTCCCGGCAGCCCCGCTGCAAAGATGACTCTGGAGTTTTGGTTTTATTCCGCCCCGCAGATTTGGGGCTGGGGGCACCCCGGGGGCTGGGGGCGAAGAGGGGGCGGTGAAGTGTGGGGGGGGGGTGGGTGGGGGGTTAGGAAGGCAGTGGTGTGGGATGAGGCCTGGAATTGGGGAGCAGGGGGTTTCTAGGGGGGCTCTGGGGGGTGCCAAGGCACCGCGCTTCTGCCCCAGTGCCGCTGAGGGGTTCCCCTCTGCAGACCCCGTGTGTTCCCCAAATCCTGGTGCCCCGATCCCAGTGCAACAAGGGGAGGGGGAAAGGGGATCAGAGAAAGGGGTGCGCGTGTGCCCGGGGGGCAGGGAGAGGTGCTGGGGGGGCCGCAAGGAGCAGGGGGAGGATGGAGGGGAGATGCAGGGGGAGGGTGCAAGAGATGATGGGGGCAGGATGGGACCCCGGGGGGGGGGGGGGGGGGCTTATGGGCAGGTTGGGACCCCATGGAAGGGGACTTAGGGGCAGGATGGGGTCCCATGGAGAGGTTTGGGGCAGGTTGGAGCCCCATGAGGGGTGTTGGGGCAGGATGGGGCCCCATGGAGGGGTTAAGGGCAGGATGGGACCCCATGGAGGGGGGCTTAGGGGCAGGATAGGGTCCCATGGAGGGGGTTGGGGCAGGATGAGGCCTCATGAAGGGGGGGGGGTTAGGAGCAGGATAGGGCCCATGGAGGTATTTGGGGCAGGATGGGACCTCATGGAGGGTTTAGGGGCAGGATGGGGCCCCATGGAGGTGTTTGGGGCAGGATGGGGCCCCATGGAGGGGTTAAGGGCAGGATGGGGCCCCATGGAAGGGGGCTTAGGGGCAGGATGGACCCCACAGGGGGTCTTAGGGACAGGATGGGACCCCAAGGCGGGGGGTTTAGGGTCAGGATGGGACCCCACGCAGGTGCAGGATGGGTGACAGGTGGGGGTCCCATGTGCTCTTTGCCTGGCGGGGGCTCAGCAGCAGGATGGGACCCCACTCCGAGGCCCCCCTCCTCTCCCCCCCCCCCCCCCCGGCTCCCTCTCAGCCAATGGGAGGCTGCGGGGGGGGGGGGCAGGGGGCGTGGCCTCGGCGGGGCGGCTTGTTTTTGTGAATGAACGGCGGCGCGGCCCCGACCGCAGCGCGCAGCGCTCCGCGCAGCGCGGGGGTTGCGCGCAAGGGCTCGTGCGCGGCGCGGCGCGGGGGTTGCGCGCAAGGGCTCGTGCGCGGCGCGGCGCAGCGGGGCCGCGGATGCGGAGAGCCGGGCGGCCGCCGTGCCGCCATGGGCCCTAAAGCGCGCAGCGCAGCGCGGGGGCGCGCACAGCCCAAGCGCGCAACTTGCGCCCTGACCATGTCCGGAGGGGCGAGCCCGGCCCCGGCCCCTGGGAGCCGCCGCTTCGTCTGTGTTGGTGTAAGTACCGAGCCCCCCCCCCCCGCCCCGCCCCGCCCCGCTCCGCGCATCCTGCCCCCCCCCCCCCCCCCCGCCCCGGACAGGGGGGCACAGCGAGGGCACGGCCCCTTTGCGATGCCCCCGCGCCCCCACCCCGGGTGCTCCGAGCGCCCCCGGCCCCTTTACAACGCTCCAAAACCTCCCCCGGTGCCCTCCGGCCCCCGTGCAATACCCCTGCTCCCCAACCCCGCTGCTCCCCAGCCCTTTTTGCAATACCCCCCACCCCCATCCTGCTGCTCCGAGCTCCCCCCCCCCCGACCCCTTTTGCAATGCCCCCCAAGCCCCATCCCGGGTGCTCCGAGCGCCCCCAGCCCCTTTGCAACACCCCAGAACCTCCCCCAATGCCCCCACTCCCGGCCATGGCCTGTGCGGCCCCCTGGGCCCTGCTCGCTCCCCATCCCCGGGGGGCTCCCGGGGTATTTCCGCGCACTGCCGCCGTTCCGGGGCACGTCCCCCACCCCGTGCCGGGGGCTCTCCTCCCCTGGCGAGGCCGGGATGGAGGATTTTTAGCCTGGGAGTTGCTAAGCGACGGCTCCCGGGGTGATGGTGCAGTTGCCGTGGCAACCGCGGGCTGCAAAGAGCAATTTTGGGTTCTCCTCCCGGGGGGGGGGATGCGTTTTGGGGTGGGGGGCCCGGCCGGAGCATCCCTGCCCTATAGGGAAGGGCTTTTGCTAGGGGCAGCCCTGATGTGTCGGCATCCAGCCTCCCTTCTTGCTCTCCGGAGAGGCCGAGCAGGGGCCGGGGGGGGGCCCCCGAGGTGGTGGCATCTTGCTGCTGACATTGGTCCTGCAAAAAGGCTCAGCACCCTCCCGGGGCGATGTGGTTGGGGGGCTGTGAGCCACCCCCGCAGGGCTGCCCAAGTTCCCCAGCGTGCTTCTGCTTTATTCGGAGCCCGCATCTCGTGCCGGCTGCTGGCCCCGTCTCCCTCCCTCCCTTCTCCTCGCTGCAGGCACTGATCTGGGCAGGATTTAGCCCTGAATTCCCTTGGGGGCACCGGGCTTTCCAAGCAGGGTCCTGAATCCCCTGGGCTGAGCCCACGGCAGGGGGCAGGTATCCAAAATGTTGGAGCTCCGAGGCCGACCGCAGTTGTCATCCCCACGTGCCTTCCCCCCCCCACACCGCTTGAACGAGCTCGGCTGAATTATGAGCCCTAAAAATAATCACTGCAAAGCTCTCCGGGCACCAACAACCCCCCGGGACCTCCTGAACCTACAGAGGAGCAAAAACCGATGCCCGGGAGGAGCTGGGGACCAGGGATTTGTGGTGCAGGAGATGGGAACACATCTCCTGGGGCTTTTGGGGCAGGAGGCGAGCTGCCCTGCCTCCTTTTTGCCATGCCATGCAGACCGCAAGAAAATCAACACCATTCCCCAGAGGGTGGAAAGGATGTGGCTCGTGGCAACGAGCATTTGGAGAAGTTTTTGCCTTGGGACCGGCCGGCGGCTAAGGGCTGGCACCCAAAGCGATGTGGCTCGGTGCCACCCTGCCATCGCCTCCGCTCGCCCGCGGGGCTCGGGGCCCGATCCTGCGCGGTGCTGCACCCGCTCGTGTGCCGCGTCCCGCAGGCTCGTGGGGCCAGGTGTGCTCCCGAGCTTGCGTGCGGAAGGGAGGTGCTAACATTGGAAAGTCCTTGCCACGCTGCTCCCCTGGGAGCTGCGTCCGTGGTCCCCGCGCGCGGGGCGCGGTTGCCATCGTTACCGGGTATTTTAGCTCGCTGAGCCTTTGCGCTCGTGGTTTATTATAGCAGCTCGGGAGGCCCGTGCCAGGAGGGGGTGACAAGGGGGAAGAGAGCCGCTGCTTTGCAAAGTTCAGAGCAATTAGGTGTTGTTTTTTTACTTTCTCTCCCCATCCTTCGATCTCCCACCTGGAAGTCTCCTCGATCCTGAGCTTGAACGCTGTGATGAGTTAATTCTGGTTAATTTAGACTCTGGCCTGCCCTGGGGCTCGGGGCGGGCAAAGGGTGCTGCTCCTGGCCGTGCGTGCCCGCAGGGTAGGGGTGCTTCGCACCTCCTTCGCAGCACCCAGAGCTCCAAGCTCCCTCCGGGGAGGTTTCAGGTTGCACCTGGTCCTGGGAGGGCGGTGATGCTGGGAGCCTGCCCAGCTCCTGCAGACGTCAGGAGTCTCTTGTGCTTTGCTGCTCAGGACCAAAGAGCTCCCCTGGGAGCAAGCTGGGGGGAAAAAAAAGGGGGGCAGGATGGTGCTGGGGGCAGAGGCCGGTGCTGAGAGGCAGCAGGAGAGGCTGGCGGTGTTGGTGTGCGTGCTCCCATCTGGAAGCTTCGCTTGCGAACGCCGGAGAGGGAGAAAAGGGAAGAAGGGAGAGGAGGAAAAAAAAAAAAAAAAGCCTCATCTCACATGAACAAGCATGAGCCAGGGCCGGAGAGACGGAGAGGAGGGGGGGGGGGGGGGGGCGAACGCAACGCAGGGCATGTGTCTGACGCGCGGCAGAGCAACGCACGCTGCCACGGGAACATTAAATTTTAAAGGGGAAGGGCAGGAGCGCGTGCAGGGAGGGGAGGGCAGCTGCCTGCCGGCGCTCGCCGCGGCTCCGCTCGCTCGCCGAGCTCCCACGGGGCTGCGAGGGGCTGGCAGCCGCAAGCATCGGCATCCCCCCGTCGGTGCCTCGTCCCCTTCGTTATCCCGTCTGCATTAGCTGAGCCCGTTCCCCCCCGCAGGTCCCAATTAATGGATTCTGACATGGATTATGAGAGGCCAAACGTAGAAACTATCAAGTGCGTCGTGGTCGGGGACAACGCGGTGGGCAAGACCCGGCTCATCTGTGCCCGCGCCTGCAACGCCACGCTCACCCAGTACCAGCTCCTCGCCACCCACGTGCCCACGGTGTGGGCCATCGACCAGTACCGCGTGTGCCAGGAGGTGAGGGCTGCCCCAGGGCGTGGGGACCCCGTTGGGATGGGTTTGGTTTTGTTGTGTTTTTTTTTTTTGGTGGGATTTTCTCCCCCTGTGGATGCTGTCCTCTCGGCGGAGCGCTTTGGCGTCGCTGCAGGGCTCAGGGTGTTTCTCTTCCTGCAGGTGCTGGAGCGCTCACGGGATGTGGTAGATGATGTTAGCGTGTCCTTGCGGCTCTGGGACACCTTCGGTGACCACCACAAAGACAGGCGCTTCGCCTATGGCAGGTAGGGCATGGGCAGAGCCGTGGCGAGGAGGGTGAAAGGCGCCAGGGCTGGCTCCGCCGTGACCCTCTCCTCCTTCTCCTCCTCCTCCTCCTCGCAGGTCCGACGTGGTGGTTTTGTGCTTCTCCATCGCGAACCCCAACTCCCTGCACCACGTGAAGACCATGTGGTACCCGGAGATCAAGCACTTCTGTCCCCGCGCCCCCGTCATCCTGGTGGGCTGCCAGCTCGACCTGCGCTACGCCGACCTGGAGGCCGTCAACCGGGCACGGCGCCCCTTGGCCAGGTGGGACCACCAGCCCCAGCGGTGCCCGTGGCCCCCAGGGCTTTCTCCATGACCACGCAACTGGAGAGATCTCTCGGTTATCTTCCCCTCTTTTCCAGGCCCATCAAACCCAACGAGATCCTTCCCCCGGAGAAGGGGAGGGAGGTCGCCAAGGAGCTGGGGATCCCCTACTACGAGACGAGCGTGGTGGCCCAGTTCGGCATCAAGGACGTCTTCGACAATGCCATCCGCGCCGCCCTCATCTCCCGCCGCCACCTGCAGTTCTGGAAGTCCCACCTCCGCAACGTCCAGCGGCCCCTGCTCCAAGCCCCCTTCCTGCCCCCCAAGCCCCCTCCGCCCATCATCGTGGTGCCGGACCCCCCGTCTAACAACGAGGAGCGCCCGGCCCACCTCCTGGAGGACCCCCTGTGCGCGGACGTCATCCTGGTGCTGCAAGAGAAGATCAAAATCTACGCACACAAGATCTACCTCTCCACCTCCTCCTCCAAGTTCTACGACCTGTTCCTCATGGACCTGAGCGAGGAGGACCAGCAGAGCGCCGCGGGGCACGGCTTCGGGGTCGCCGTCACCGCGGCGGCCGAGCGGATGCTGCACCAAGAGGAGAGGCACCACGGGCGGGATTTCCTCCTCCGGGCCGCCAGCTTTGATATCTGCGAGAGCGCCGAGGAGGCCGGCTCCAGCCAGCGCAAACCGTGCCTTAGAGCCTCCACCAGTGACGGGATCCTGCGGGGGAAGCGCTACGAGAATGGGGAGCGCGGGCTGAAGCGGGGCCGGGACCTCTCCTCGTGGAGCCGGGCCTTCATCAGCATCCAGGAGGAGATGGCGGAAGACCCGCTGACCTACAAGTCCAAGCTGATGGTGGTGGTGAAGATGGACGCTTCCATCCAGCCGGGTCCTTTCCGGGCCGTGCTGAAGTACCTGTACACCGGGGAGCTGGACGAGAAGGAGCGGGACCTGATGCACATCGCGCACATCGCCGAGCTCCTCGAGGTGTTCGACCTCCGCATGATGGTGGCCAACATCCTCAACAACGAGGCGTTCATGAACCAGGAGATCACCAAAGCCTTCCACGTCCGGAGGACCAACCGGGTGAAGGAATGCCTGGCCAAGGGGACTTTTTCGGGTACGACTCCGTCTGCACCCCGTCACCCTCGCGGGGGGCTCTGCCCCACGCCCGTGCTGTGGAGCACCAGGTGCTCGCCTTCCCCGGGGTTTTGGGATACAATCACCTTCAGGCTTGGTGTTTCTGGGATTTCCTTTCCTCCTGGGCCCAGATTTTTGGCATGTCACTGGATTCACGAGGAGCACTGTGCCCCTGGTAGGGTCTCCCCAGCCACGGCTTTCCACCCAGCATGATGGCACTGGGCTGTGCCGTGATGCTGCAGGGTGGCATTGGTGGCTTCCTGGTGACATCCCGGGGGTGCAAACAACATCCTGGGGGTGCAAACATCCCAGCCTCCCTCTGGCCGGGCTGGGTTCATGCAGAGGGACCTTGCTGTGGTCAAGACATCACGGTGAGGGGATGTATGATCCTTGGGGAGAAGCCCTTGCCCAGGAGAGAGCAGAGGAGGGGACAGCTGTCCCCATTGTCCTTCCTGGCATTCCCAAGAGCTCAATCTGCAGAAGTTCAGCAAAGCATTCAACGCCAGGATTTTTGCCCTTTACTTTTAAACGCGTCATGGGAAAACCCCCGGCCAGAGCCGTGCGCGGTGCTCCGGCTGCCGGAGCCCTTCCTGAGTTCCTCCGAGCTGGCGGAGGATGCTGGAAAACAAACAAGCCTGGTCTGGCACATCCTGTACCTTGCCCTCAAGATTAATTTCGTTATTTTTCCTCCCGTTCCCTCTGGGGAGAGGTGTTTTGCCGTGGGGCTGACCAAGCTGGGGGTGACAGGGACTTTTCCTTCTCCTTGTTGGCAGATGTCACCTTCGTGCTGGATGATGGTGCTATCAGTGCCCACAAGCCCCTGCTCATCTCCAGCTGCGACTGGATGGCCGCGATGTTCGGCGGCCCCTTCGTGGAGAGCTCCACCAACGAGGTGAGGAAGGCCCCGAGGATTTCCCCTGGTGTGGGGAGGCTCGGGGACAGCCGTGGGGTGACGGCCGGTGTGCGGCTCGCAGGTGGCGCTTCCTTACACCAGCAAGAGCTGCATGCGGGCCGTGCTGGAGTACCTCTACACCGGGCAGTTCAGCTCCAGCCCCGACCTCGACGACATGAAGCTCATCATCCTGGCCAACCGCCTCTGCCTGCCCCACTTGGTGGCTCTCACCGGTGAGTCGCTGTCACCCCCAGGAGCTCGGGGACATCCCAGGGGTTTACGGCTGTGCTCTGACCCCCGCCGTGTGTCCCACAGAGCAGTACACCGTCACCGGCCTGATGGAGGCGGCGCAGATGATGGTGGACATCGATGGGGACGTGCTCGTGTTCCTGGAGCTGGCACAGGTAGGGTGACACGGACGGGAGCTCGTGGTGGAAGAGGTGCGGGTGGCAGCTCCGGGGTGGCACTGCTTCGGCAGAGAGGGGCTGATCCTTAATGCCAAGGTGGGGGGGAACGGGGTAAATCCGTGCGCTTTGGTGACGCGTGCTCCGTCTCCAGTTCCACTGCGCCTACCAGCTCGCCGACTGGTGCCTGCACCACATCTGCACCAACTACAACAACGTCTGCCGCAAGTTCCCCCGCGACATGAAGGCCATGTCGGGAGGTGAGCGTTGGTGGGGTCCGTGGGGTCCCCGTCCCGTCCCCCCCCATGGCACAGGGCTGACCCCCGTGTCCCCGCAGAGAACCAGGAGTACTTCGAGAAGCACCGCTGGCCGCCGGTGTGGTACCTGAAGGAGGAGGATCACTACCAGCGGGCGAGGAAGGAGCGGGAGAAGGAAGACTACCTCCACCTCAAACGGCAGCCCAAGAGGCGGTGGCTCTTCTGGAACGCCTCCTCCTCCCCTTCCTCCTCTCCTTCGTCGTCGGCAGCCACAGCCTCCTCTTCCTCCTCCTCCTCCTCCTCCTCCTCGGCTGTGGTTTGAAAGCCCGTCCTTGCCCTGGCTCCAGGAGACGGATGGGGAGGAGGAAGAGGAGGGGGATGAAGGGTGGGATGACCTGCCCCAGCGCCAGGCGGGTGCCCCCAGCTGGCACCCCGGGGAGACGGAGCGGGGCGCCCCCACGCCGCAGCGCCAGCGCCGCAGGACTGGCCCGGAGCAGCAGGAGAAACCCACGTTTACAGGAGCACAAGGGTTGTCTTGGGTTTTTCTTTTCTTTTTTTTTTTCCTTTCTTTTGAACATCAACCGCATGAGGAAGAAGAAGAAACCCGTCCCTGTTCCACTTTAGTTTTTAAGCAGAAGCTGCGGGGTCGGGGTGGTTTTGGGGGACGCCGCCTCGCCGCCCCTTGGACTTGCAGTGGGGCGAGGTGGGACCCCGACCCCAAACCCCTCTGGGCTGCACCAGGGCTGATCCCACAGGATCCCCAAACCGCTCTGGGCTGCATCTGGGCTGATCCCACAAGGTGTCCCCCGCCCCATTCCCACGGGGGGGCTGTCCCCGTGCGGGGAGCTATGGGGAAAAGGAGCCCTCTCCTCCCTGCATCTCCCCACGGGAGCTTGGCCCGCAGCAGCGCAGAGAGCAGACTTCTATTTTATTTTTTAAAGAAAATTTAAAGCAAAAAATACCGCAAAAAAAAAAACAAAACACAACACCAAAACCCACCCCCAGAAACCACCCCCGGGCCCTTCGGCTTGGGCTCGGAGCCTGGAAGGCTCCATTGTAATAAATGGTATTTTAAAAGCCCGGCGTGGTCCCTGTGTGTTTGGGAGGAAGCAGCTGGCGGAGGAGCATCGCAGGATCCAACATCAAAAAAAAAAAAAACCCACCCAAACACCCCAAAACCAGGAGGAGCAGGGGCTTCGCATCGGACTGACCTCGCCTGCTCCACCTGCGTCGCTGTAGGTGCCCAAAATTGCACAGCGGATGCCCGGTGGCACCCTTGGGTGGACCCAAGCCTCTGCTCCCATCCCAGCAGGGGACAGCAGGGAGGACAAAGTGACACCCCTGGGTGCTGCTCTCGTCCCCGCTGGCTTTTTTGTAGCTGCTCCTTTTGGATGCTCGTCCCCAGCCCCGGGCATAGGAGCACGGGAGCGGATGCAGCGGGCGCACGCTCTGCGCTATCGCGCTTTGCAGCAGGTAGGATGAGTTTTGTTCCCTTTTTAAAGCGGGTGCTCGCTTGTCCAGCACCAATCCTGCACGTGGGGTCCTGCGGGAGGTGCCCGGCCTGGAGCTGCCGTGCTGGGACCCCCGGAGCAAAGCGCCCTGCTGCCGCCCCCTTCCCCATCCCGGCAGCTCCTGCTTTCAGCCACTTGCCTCGAGAAACCACCTGCACACGGATAAAGCCTCGCGGGGAACTTGGAGGCTGGCGGGCAGCTCTGGGTTGGTTTTTGGGGCGAGCAGAGCCCCTTCCTCACCCAGCACCTCCTCGCCCAGCACCGCATGGATTTGCACCGCAGCTACGGCAGCGCGCCGCCCCTGCCTGCGCCGCGGACCCAAATTTCAGCCTCCTGCTCCTGCCGGTGGTCAGGGTGGAAAAGCAGAGGCCAGGTTTGCTGCTGAGGACTTCGAGTGGCACCACCATCGCTGCTGGGGACATGGGGACTGTTCCCAGCAGGATGCCACGTGGCAGAGCCCCGGGATGTCCTGGTCCCACAAAGGGCATCTCTGCTCCTTTGGTGCCCGCTGAATCCCGAAATGGAGCAGCAGCAGCATTGCAGCAAAGAAAAGAGATGAGGAAACCGGAGGATTTTTTTTTTTTAAACAAAGTTTATTCCTTCTTCATAAAATACACCTGTAAAAAACTGGAAGTGATGTGCTGGCTGGGCCAGAGCTCTGTACAAAAACACACAATCATGCATAGTTAAAAAAAAAAAACAATACTATTTTTATATTAACTTTTAAGTTAATATATGAACACGTTTACAATTACTAATAAATACATAAATACAAATGTTCTGCTTGTATTTTTGAGGTGGGATTTGTGTTTTTTTTTCTTAAAAAGTTGTTGGCAAATTGGTGTGGGGGGAGGACGGAGTGGGGGGGGTGCAGAGGAGCTGGCGCTGCCCCTGCGCCCGGGCAGGTCCCCGGCGGCTGGGCTGCAGCATGTTTAAGCCAGCTCAAACCCTGCAGGTTTCCAGCCACATTGTCCCTGAGCTACGTGTTTGTCCCTGGGGAGGGATGGAGGATGCTCAGCGCGGTCGCCTCTCGAGGTGGATGGGGACAGCAAACCCCAAGAGCCAGGGGAAGGGGAACCAAGCGCCCTGACCACGGTCACGGAGGAGAGAGGAGGGTTTCTCAAGCTGGTAATTTGCTGTTTTCCATCCTGCTCCCTCCATCAACCCTTTTTTTTTTTTTCCCTGGCGATCACAGAGCCAGCAAATGGCTCCCAGCCCTCCCCTTGAGTCCAGTGTTGGATTTTCTAACAACAAGCAGAACTGTTACTACCTAAAAATGCAGCACAGTAAAAAAGCTTTTAAGGAATAACCCAAGAACTCAACTGCTGCTGGCCCACCAAGCATACAGCATTAAGCAGGCTGGCCACCTCTGAGATGTTCTGCCAGCAGAAGTCGTTGCAGATGCCAGGAATCCCACCAAAACAAGAGAGAAAAAAAAAGCCCAGGAAAGGATGATCCAGTTAAAAACAAGAGGATGCCTTCACCGTGCAAAGATGCTGCTTGGCACCAAGCCTCACGAGGTCCATAGAGTACCAGTGCTTCCCCGCGAGACAATCCCAAAGGCAGCTTGCAATAGTTTTTGGCTCATTGCATTGATTGAGTGAAATGAAGGCACCAGCTTGGGTTTCATGAGGAAGCACCGAGAGCCTAGGTCTGGCAGAGGAGGCCACGGGGCTTGAACTTCACGGGAGGATCAGCTCCTCCAGGCTCAGCTGTACAAGGGCTTCAAGGGCTGTAAGCCACGATAAAAAGGTAAAAAAAGGAACTGTTCTTCAAGGTATTCGTGTTCCCATGTGGGAAGGTGCTGCTTAGCTCACTTGGTACTGGAAGGAGCCCTGCTGCACCAGCTTGGAGGAGATGTCCTCTGCTATGCCCCCCAGGTCGATGCGGTGCAGGGCCTCCAGCAGCGTGTTCACGGAGGCGCTCATCCCTTGCTTGTTCTGCCACATGTTGAGCATCTGGAAGAAGGGCTCCTGCGAGTATTTGTCGTTCATCTCCGCCAGAGCGAGGTCGTTCTCCAGCAGGTCGAGGGCTCGGCCGTATCTCTTCCAGTCCTTGAAGGGCACGTCTCGGGCAAAGACGTGAAAAGAGCGACGCAGAACTGGAACCAGAAGGGGAAAAGCTCAGGGGACGTGGAAGAGCACGGATGTTGGGGCCAGCAGGGATTATCCCAGAGAGCCCACACGCTCAGCACACCCCTGGGCCCCAGCACTTACGGATAACAGGGTCTTCTCCTGGCACTGGAACCAGAATCTTTTGGGTTTTCACACTGGGATCCGAGGTCATTGCTACCACCTCCTGAAAAGAGAACATCCTACAGCACCCAGCAAGCGTTCCCAGGTCCCATTAACAGGGGGTTTGGGGACCCTCTCCCTTTTTCGGGGGGCTTTTGGGGCAAGAGATGGCCACACACCCCCAGGACACCCATCACCTCACAGCATTGGGGTCGCAGCAGCCCAAAGCAGGGGAGGGCAGGCTCATGGGTCCAGGGCAGGGAATGAAAAGGTTTGCTTAGAGTCGGGTGTTAGAACAGGAGATTTCGGACACAGAATGAGGATAAGACGGACACCTTGGTCCTGCCCTGGAAGCCCTGGAGCTGATGAGCGTGGTCAAGGTAAAGGAAAGGCCCAGACCTCGGCTGAGCAGGGGGGAGCACGGGGGCACGGTGCCCTACCTCCAGCCCTGGGGCGCTGGGAGCCCCCACGGCAGGGAGCAGCCCCTGCTCCTGGTCCCGGGAGAGGTGCTCGTTGCGGATGTTGTCCCGCGTCCCCAGCCCACCCCGCCAGCGCCGGGTCAGCTGCAGCACCAGGTAGTGCTGGGGGGAGAGAAACACAAAGCTGCCGAGCTGGAGACCCCTGCTCCCAACTGGGGCGGTGATACCAGCCCCGGGGGGGGGCGCAGGAGACCCCCGCTCTGCTTGGCCACAGCCCCCTGCACGCTCCCCCAGCCTTCCCGGGGGGGGCTGCAAGCAAAGCAAGGAGGGAGCGGAGCCCCCATCACGACTCACCACCACGTTGCCAGACTTTCTGCCCAGGTCTCTGCTGTCCCCTGGAAGGAAAAGCAGAGCCGTCAGCCCCAGGGGACGTCCCTCTTCCCACCCAGAGCCCCCATTTGGGGTCAGCACCCCGGGTCCCCCCTCACCTGCAGCGGGGTGCCTGCAGCAGCACTTCCACAGCAAGACCAGCAGCAGGACCACGGCCACCGCCACGATGATGACGATGATGATCACTGGTAACACAGGGCACGTTGAGGCGGCAGCTCCCACACCTCCAGCCCTCGCCCCCGTCCCTCCAGCCGCGCCAAACTTACTGTAGGAGCCGGAGAAGGAGCCCGTGGGGGGGCCGCAAAGGAGGTCGCTGTGCGGCGTGCACGGAGCTATCTTCACTTGCCCGCTGGGGCACCTGGAAAAGGGGAGAGGGAGCAGGCTCAGAGGCTGGGGCTCCCCGCAGCACCTTGAGACCCCCCCCCCAGGACCCCCAGCTCACCGGGACTGGCACTTCTGGCACATCTCGCAGGGGTGGTCGGGGGAGCAGAAGGTGCCGTTCTTGCAGATGCACTGCGTGTTCCTGGTGGCACTGCAAGGACTCAGCTCCACCTGGTCTGTGGAGAGAAGCCACAGGGCTTGACCCTGCTGCTGGGGCTCTCTGCCCCGCTCCCTAATGCAGCAAAGGACGCGCAGACCCGGGGAAGACCAGGGCGCTGCTTTACCCTTCCCCACCCCGCACCTCGCCGTGCCCACGTGCCAAAGCAATGCTTTAAAAGCCCCGCCAGCAGCCTACGGGCACTACGTGAGCCCAGATCCTCATGGTCCTCGCATCCCAGCTTTGCACCGAGGGGATGCCGCACCGAACGGAGACGCAGGGCTGGCACGAGCCTCCACGCCGGGTCGGGGCGCAGCCTGCTCCTGCAGCACCCGCAGTGTGAGGCCTCTCCTCGGGGATGCTGCGGATGGGTCTGTGCTCTAAACACAGAGCTCTGCGGTCAGCCAAAGCCATGCTGTCGACCTGCATCGTCCTCCTGCACACCAGCTCCTACCTTCCCTACACGTCCAGCAGCGCAGGCACCTGCTGAAGTGACTGGGGTATTCGACGTACCCGTCTGCTTCGCACGGCAAACACGTGCTGGAGCCGTTTTGCTCTTTACAGTGCTCCGCCACGTAGGTGCCTGCAAAAAGGGGTGGATGGGGGGAGAGGAGGAGGAAGAAAGGGCTTATCAGTGGTTGTACAGCACGGGGTGGGGATGTCCTTGCAGCAAGAGCTGGTTCTGCTGCCAGAGTCGTGTGCCGTGATGTTTTTTTGGGATGTTTGAGGCCATCTTACCTGCGGGGCACATCCTGCAAAACCAACCGCTGTCCTGGACCTGGTAAAAGTCTTCCCCTTTCCTGCTTAGCTCCAAGAGATCCACCCTGTCCCTCCTAACCTCCACTGCGGCAGCCGTTGACAAAACAGCCTTCTGTTAAAGGAAAAAATAATTTTAAAAAGGTTAAAACCCACCCCAAGGCCATGGTGCAAAGCAGGAGCACGGCACTGGGACGGCCCAGAGCTGCTGGACCCGGCGGCTGAGCCCCCTGGCGCAAGTACTTCAAGAGATTATTTCCTTAGGATCACATCACGCCTCCTTTCCTTCCCCAATTTCTCAGCACGTGAGCCAACGGTATGAGAGAAAAAAGCACAGTGCCACACGGGGAGGAAGAAGAAGAGGGAGAGCAGAGGCGGGGGGGAAGGCAGCCGTGCGCCCGGGCTGCTCGGTTCCACCGTTGCCGCACCGTGCCTTTACTGTGCGGCGGGTCGGGAAGCTGGCAGCCCCACCTCTGCCTGCTCACCGCCACTTTTCCACTGGCTCAGCTCCTTCTGTGCCTGCTGAGCCCCGTGGGACGATGTTTGGCAGGGGCAGCGCTCGCCCAGCAGGGGTTTGAGGTCCCCAGGGGGGTGCACCTTGCGCCCTCATGGCGCAGGGGCGCGCGTGGCGCGGGCAGCCCCCAGAGGAACCTTGCCCTTCCCCTCCTATCCTCGGAGCTGGAAACCTGCCTGTTAAGCACATATTTCTTCCAGGAGTCAGAAGCAGCCTTGAAAGGCTAAAACAATACGGTGATGAGTCACTGCCGCCTCCGAAGGAGCCGGTCCCCCCCCTTCTCCCCTTCTCTTCCTCCTCGCATTCCTCGCTCGGCGCAAGGAAGGGCGTGAGCATTGTGTGAGCACCAAGTGAGCCCGGCTGTGCTCAGTGCAGGATGACACAGCTCAGCTAGGCCAAGAGGACGGGTCCCCATGTCACCTCCATGCCTGGCCCAGAGGAACCAAGCCCTGGTGCCCCCGAAAGTGCTGCTCCAAAGGCTGAGCGCTGCCCGGCTTCGAGGAGCCGGCCCTCGAGCTTTTCAACTTGCCGCCTCCCCGGCTGCTCGAGGAGGGTTGAAAAGAATATCAGAGGGAATAAAAGTAACAGGGCTGGGATCCCAGACTGGGCACGCCGTGATCCCGGTGGTAAAATGGGAAATTGGAGAAATGCAAAATGCACCCGGGGATAAATGTCCCTACAGGGAGCACGAGCACAGGCTCCAGCACGCTTCACGTACAGGTCCGCGTCTTCCACCGCTGCCTGCTCGAGCTGGGAGGGTTTGGAAGTTTATGAAGTCTTTTCCTATCCCATGTAAGTTTGCTTCTACCTTCCAGCCACGAGCGATTCACCCTCTGCAGTCCCCAGGGCTTCACCCAGCCCAGCCTTGGAAGTTTTTAGGGATAGGGACTGCACAGCCCGGCCCGCTGCTTGTCCTCACAGGGAAAAAAAAAACCCTCCTTTCCCCATTCAAACTCTGCCAGGCTGCAACGTAACACTATCTGCCGTTGGGAAAGGCCCCTAAGGCGCAGGATTTCATCGCTTTTCACGAACCAGAGCTTGCCCGCGTACACGATAAGGCTATCAGCCCCCAGCACCTTCCCCCAGCAGGGCAGCGCACTGGGCAGGTCTCTAACCCATCGGCCCCGCAAAGCCCCTGGGGCCAGAGGCAACGTGTTCAGGGGTTGTTCTCACCCCCAGTAAACATCCAGGGAAAGCAAAGTTGCCCCAGGGCAAAGGAATTGCCAGGCAGGAATCCCGATAGCCACTAAAAGGGGAGGTCGGGAGCAAAGCGCTGGGAAGCCCCGGTCCTTGTCTTTTCCTTGGGTTCTGTTTTTCCCCAAAAGCGATCCCAAGGAAGGGAATGGGCCATCACGGCAGAAAACAGACCTCGTGCTGTACTCCCAACCCTCAGCAGACCTCCGAAGAGGTCTTATAGGTGCGCCAGCTCTCGGTCTGGGGAAGGGAGGCCCTAAGTCCCCGCGCACCAGCGGCCGTGGCCAGGGGCTTTCCCCTCCGGGCTTTACGCAAGCGGAGTTTGAGCTCCTGCAAATCCTGAGCGCTCCTCCTCGGGCACCCGTGGCCCAGGTCCAGGCATGATGCAACAGGCATTGGTGACCAGAGGAAGGAACCGTAGCTGCAGGATCGTATGATTATCATGTGAGGCTACCGTCCCCATCGGTCCCCCCTCCTCTTTTTGTTTTTTAACTTATTTTTAAGTAATAGAAAAAAAAAAAAAAAAAAAGCTGTTAAAACCTGGCCCGTAGGTGCTGGGTTTGGTAAGGCTCGACTTTACCAGGCAAGTCTGAGCACTGGGAGATGCAGGGAAATATCACCTGCCCCACCTAATTCCCGTAAATGATTTAGAGAAGGGAATGTAGGCAAAGCTGACGCTCCTGGATGCTGTTATGGCAGCGCCGATCACTGTGGCACGTGAACAGCCACCACGTGAGGCAAGACCTTAGGTATTTCGGAGCTCGAGCAACACCCCAATTCACCAAGAAATATGATGTGCGCAGCTGGGCGTTCCTGTCCTAAAGGAGGGCTCGGGCACGCTTTGAGCATGTCAGCCCCGAGCGTCCCTGGTGGACCCCGATGCTACTGAACGTCCCCGGCGACCGCGAGATCCCGACGCCGACGGCACACAGGGCTTGGAAGTGAAGCTTGTGGAAATCCCCTCCAGCGCGGGCAGCGCTCGCCATCGGGATCCCTCCCCCATGGGACAAGCCTCCAGCCCCAAGTCGCCCGCCAGCCCGCAGCCCCCCAGCCCTGGCATGTCCCATCCCAGCTCTGTGCCCCACAGCCTCAGCCCCACGTGCCCCCGTTCCCCTCAAACCCCAAAACCAGAGGTGGCAGATCCTCCTGCTCCCCTCCTATGGGGGCCAGGTGAGCCCCCATAACCCCTAGATTGTGGGACCCCCCCCCCACAGCCCCTGCTCCCCACATAGCCCCTTGGCCAGCGGACCCCCCCATAGCCTCTGCTCCCCCCCCCCAGCCCCCAGACCGGGTAAACCCCCAGTAACCCCAACTCCCCCCACAGCCTCTGCCCCGGCTGAACCCCTACCCCTGACCCCCCCCCGACCCCCCCCTGCTAAAGGGAACCCCCGATCCTTTACTCTTCCCCCATCACCCCCACCCCCAGGGGAGCCCCCAGCCCCTACACCCGAGGGAACCCCCATTCACACCACCCCCCCTCTATACAAACCAACCTCCCCCAGCCCCCAAAACGACCCCAATCGCCTCCCATCTCTCCCCCCACCCCCACCCCCCCGCCCTTTTTTCCCCTATTCCCAAGCCCTGTAGGATCGTGCCCCTCGACGGCGCGGCAAGCCCGGGCATGCCACGGAGGCAGATCCGAGGGGCCCAGGACCACCCCCCAAATCCCCTTAAATCCCCCCGAGCCCTCCCCCCCCCCCCGGGACCCCCCCAGACCCCACACACCGCCAGCAGCAGGGGGAGGCAGCCCCGGCGGGACGAGGGGCGCAGCGCCGAGCGCATCCTGCGCGGAGCGGAGCGGGTTAGGAACCATCGGAGGGCAGCTTCGCCGAACATCCCTCAAAAAAAAAATATATATATATATATGTATAAAAAAAAAATAAAAATCCTCGAAGCCGCCTCTCGGGGCCCCCAAAGGACCACCCCAAAAAAAAAAAAATAAAATAAAATCAGAGCATGTGTCCCAGAGAGGGACCCGAGCGCTTCTGGTGCTCCGCGGCTGGGCGCCGCTGCTCTGCTGCCCCCGCCCTCGGGGCCGGCCCTTTTCCTGCTATCCACCCCCTTCCCTCGGGTCCTATCGCTGCTTACCGGGGAGCTCAGCACCTCTCCCCTCGGGAGGAAGGTGTAGACCTCCAGGAGGTCTCCCCTCAGCCTCCTCCTCCTCCTCCTCCTCTTCTGGACGAAGAAACCCAGGGACCCCAGGCGCCCCCCACCCGTCCCCCCCCCCCGCAGCCCCTTCTCCATCCTTCGGGCGCTGGCAGTTTTATATCTCCGTTATACCACGGCGCCCAGCTGGGAGGAATGTTAAAAGCAGAATATTGTTGAGGAGGAGGACGGGGTGGGGATGGAAGGCTGGCGAGGGGCACTGCAAACACGCCCAAGTGACCTTGCAGCTGGGACCGCGTCAAGCCAGGGGACTTGTAAAAAAGAGAGAGAAAAATAAAACGTAAAAAGAGATATAAATCACGCCTGCTGCTGCTTGTGCTGCCTGCTCGACAAGCAGCACATCTGTGCGTAGATAACCGAGGTGTTTGGTGGGCTTGGGGGCACCCTACAGGGTGCGCTTGAGCCCCCTGCTTTGGCACGGAGATGAAAGAAGCACGGAGACGATCACAGCGCAGAAAAAAAACTGCGCCTGCATGAACTCTTGGTGAGAACAGGTGAAAGCAGCAGCACGGGGAGCTCCCAGCATGGGGTAGCAGTTCCTGTGGCCCCGCTCGGGTGCCACTTTGGGGGCACCCCGGCTGGCGAGGTGTCAAACGTGATCAAAAAAACATCGAGTCCTTCATTCAAGTCATTTCTGCAAACATTGAGAGGACTGGCCCTAAAATGGAGCCCTGGGGAACCCCACTAATGTTAGGTTGCCAGGCTGGTGTAACCCCATTACAAGAACCCTGTTGGCCTGACCCATCAGCTAATTGTTCACCCATCTTATAATAATTTTATCTAACTGTATTCTGGTTGTTTTGTCCAGAAGGATATTCTGAGAGACAGTATTGAAAGCTTTGCTGAAATCCAGACAGATTACATCGACTGGCTTCCTTTGATCAAATAGCTGGGTGATCTTGTGAAAAGAAATAAATTTGTTAGACATGAGCTTCCCCTATTGAACCCACATTGGCTGTTACCAATTGCTGCGTTGTCCCTTAGATGGTTTTTAATAACTCCCAGAATAATTTTCTCAATTTTACCAGGCACCAAAGTGAGACTGACCGGCCTGGAATTGCCAGGATCTTCCTTCTTGCCCTTCTTGGAAACTGGGAGCACATTTGCCAGCTTCCAGTCAGCTGGGGCCTCTCCGGATTCCCAAGATCATTGAAAAATAATTGGGAGAGGTCCCACAATGACATTAGACATCCCTCTGAGTACCCTGGGATGAATCCCATCAGGCCCCCTGGACTTGTATGCGTCCAGGTGGAGCAGCAAATGTGCACAAATTTGGGGTTTATCATTCCTGCAGTCTCGGTCCTCCATCTTAGGGCATTTGGAGTCCCAGGGTCCATCTCTGGTATTGAAGACAGAGGCAAAAAAATCATTAAATATCTCTGCTTTGTCTATGTCCCTGTTTGTTAGGTGCCCATCCTCATAAAATATCAGAGCGATGTTTGCTCTGGTCCTCTTTTTCCTGATAACTGGGGTGGGCTGGGCTCAGCCCCCGGGCACAGCACGGTTTGGCCCTGGGCACGTCGTGGAGGTGATGGGACAAGAGCTCTGGGCACAGCGAACGGGGCCATATAATGGTGGGAGGAAGAGGAGGAAGGAAAGGGAGGAAGGAGGAGGACAAGGGCTGGCCCTTGGCACTTCCAAACTCGTGCCACCACCGCTGCAGCAGGTTTCAGTACGGTGTTTGACAACAGCCTGGTGTGAAAGCTGAGCTGGGCTCACGTTTCACAGCATTTTATTTTTTTACCATGGTTTTTCTTTTTCTTTTCGTGCCCAAACTTCTGGTTTCGAAGCTCCCAGCTCAGGCAGGAGCCGCCGGGAACGCTTCGCTGAGCCTGTTCTCCTTGGTGCTCCTTCGGTTTGCATTTTTCACCATCACATAGCGCCTGTCTCAAGCGAGCAAAGGCACAGGTTTTGTCTCCCGAGGGGAAAAAAAAAAAAAAAAAAGAAAAAAAAAAAAGAAAAAGGCTGCACGAACTTTCTGTGCGCCTGCTCCCATCCTGCGGCCCTTCCGTTAGAGCATGGAAATCCCAGCGCATCGCCTCGGGGAGGGAACAAACAAATATACGGAAAACCTTTGGACTTTCTGCCATTACACAATCGGTTCTCCTGCAGCTGTGTGGATGGGGTGGGAGAAAAATTGCCCCAACAAAAGCGAGTTGAGATGGCAACGTGGTGACTTGTTAATTTTTTGCCAGCCTTGAACTCTGGGCTTACCCATACTGTGAGCGCGTACTGGACTCAGGGCTTGGGGCAGGCTCTCTCCCTAGGAAATGACTCACCCAGGCTGTGGATGAGTAACTCTTGAGCGGCTGATCCTTTTTTAAGCATTGCCCAAGGCACAACAAGTGCAGGTGAGAGCTTGGAAGAAGATGGCAGGGCGGGAATAAGGCTGCTCGGCGGGGAAGCAGCTCGGGGAACCGGGAAAAGCGGGTGAGAGCTGGGCATCGGATGGGACCTGGAGGAAGGCAGCGATGCTCAGCAGGTCCGGATGGATCAGTAGGGCTGGAGGCAACCCGCTCAGGATGTGGGTATTCGGGAAGCATCCCCCTTTGGCAGTTACCCTCGCAGCACAGCGAGCAGCCGCGCTACGCAATGGAAATCTGGGCTGCTCCAGCAGAAGTCGGGACCTGTCCGTGCCGAAAGTAATTAAGCTGAAGTGTGATTTAAAGGAAATGAATTCCTGGTTGTTTCCTGGGTGGGTACTTGCATTACAAGTCCCAAAAGTATGCAGGGCCTTTTGTTTAACCAAAATCATGTGTTCTTTGCCCTGGATACCACTGACATCAGTTCAAGCCGCTCAGGGCCTTAGCAGACAGCAATTTTTTTTCTGTTAGGTCAGAATAAATGCTGGTTCACAATATTGCAATATTTGCATGTTCAGTGGGATGGGAAAGGATCAAAAATCCATCCTGATGATGTTTATGGGACTGCCTCGTGTAGACTCAGAGCACAACCAGGTGCTGCTGCCAATTCCCCTCTTGCTCCATCACTTTCCCCTTGCTCCCAGACCCATCCCGCAGCGGGGGCAGCCCCCAGCACCGAGACCCCGACGCCTCCCCCTCCACCACTTGTCAGGAAGCCACGGCCACATGTCCGTCCGTCTCAGCCTCCCTCTTTATAAAATAATGTTTGCACAGCTCTGAACAAAGGCGGCTTTATGCCTGGCGTGCGGGTTTGTACACTCTCGGAGCCGGGATGCCGCGGCACACACGTCACCCACCCGCACAGCAAGAATTTCCACCGCCGTGCACGGAGCAGGCGCATGGACTTTTTCTATTTAAGGCTGATCTGTAGGGCAGGGGCAAAAAGGGTGTGCATTTATCACCCAGGGCCAGGCCTCCTGGCGAGCACCCGCTCCTTATCACCACCAGCCTGATCGGCTCCGTCCAAACCCCTCCAGAAGCCAGGGAGGCTGCCCCACAACTGGTGTAAATTAAGTGCATCGAGGTGGGGGCACCCCGCAGGGTTCTGGGTTACCAAATTTCCCCCCCCACACACACACACACATGCTCTTCCTCAGCTCTGTTGCAAGTGGAAAACAAAATGAGTGCAAGAATTTGGGGAAGGACTGTGGCTCGCCTCCAGGGAGCGGGGAAGCGCGAGACCGAAGCAGGAATTAATTGCCCACAGAGGATGTCGTGTAATAAACGGCCGTCTGGGGAAGTCTGGTCTTATTGGCCATGGTTAGTGGTTAACCTCACACGAGCTGGCTGCTTGACGGTTCAGACCCTTGAAATATTCGTGTGCTGGCTAATGCAGGATCTGTTTGCTCCTCGTCTATCTTTAAAACATCTTTAACTGTGATCCACGGCAAACCCCGGGGAGGTGCTGGGGTGTATGCATATATGTATTCTTTTTTTAAAAAAATATATTCATCATTTATTATAATTTCATTTATATTTCTTTTAGATATTGTATTTCTTTTATTATATATTTTTTTATATTCATCAGCATTAAGTTTTACATTTCAAACCCTGGACAAGCCACCGAGACCCCCGGTGCCTCATTTCCCCTCTGTGGCAGCAGCTTCCACTCCCTTTGCCTGCTTTATCTTTTGGGTTTTGGAGATGCTCAGGATGAGCAGGGCGATTTCACCATCCTCTCTCCTGTCGTCTTTCCCAGCCTCTGAGCATGCAGCTGTGGGGCAGGGGAAAGGGTTAAACACTTTGCCTTCCCGGCCGAGCTTTGGCTGAAAGCAAAGGGAGATTTTGTGCAGCAGTTGTGGTCTGAACTCAGATCTACCCCTTCCCTGCCCTCCCCATTTCTCCTCCCTTTCCTCTCCTTGAAACGGGACTTAAAAGGAGCTTTGGGATGAGGGAAAGCCCCAGCAGGGTGGGGGCCAGGGACAGAGTGGTTGCAGCGTTGCGGGCTCAAAGCCTGAGGAGCAACGGCTCAGGCTCCTCATCCCAACCGAGGCATCTGCCTGCTTCAAAACTGCCATAGAGCTCAGTAGTCTGGGGTTTGAAATGATCCATCCTGCATAAAATCCATCTTTCAGCTCAGCCCCAGTGAGTGCCATCCCAGGGTAAACCTCCATGGGGAGGAGGCAGGGTGGCACAGACCCCAGACCGTGCCTGTGCCCCACAGAAACCTGTGGCCACCCGCTGCAGGGGGCCGGGCTCATCCCTCAGGTTCACCCCATAAGCCTGAGACCCCATGAAGGGACCAAGCTGCTGTGGTTACACCTCTTTGCAAATTTTTAACTATATGCTGATGATGCCTTGAATCTCTTTCCCAAATATCTCACAGTACACAGACGTTCTCCAGTAAATATATAAATATTCTCCAGTAAATATATATATATTATATATATATATATATAATTTCTGGTTTGTATCAGTTTTTCTCACAGATGAATTTGCAGGTCAGGAGGGAGTTTCTGGCAGGATCCCGCAGGATTAGGACCATCACTTGGCTCTTTTTACAGCCAAACATGTGATGATGCCCCAGTCTAACAGTCGCTGGCACCACGGGTTCAAGGCCGATTTTCCCAGGTGTTTAAACACAGTCCCGTGCGGTTCCTGTGAAGAGGACTCGTGGTCACATCCCGTGGTATAGTTTCCTGGACACAGTGTTTGCTTGTGGCCAAAATGTGCCCTCCTTCACAGGGAACAGCCGGGCTGGGTTTTGGCAGCAAGGTTTGCAGAGATCGCAGGTTCTTGGGTATGAATGGCTTCGCACTTACAAGGCAATGCAATTTTGTGGCCAGCACTGAAAGGATTAATGTGAAATTTCAGCTTGACACTGAAAGCTTGAAAGAAGATAAAAATAGGCTCTTGCCTCTGCTGAGTCATCTCCTGATTTAAAACATGGATCAGGGTGTGTTTAAAGGCTGCCCTGGGACCTGCTGCTGCCCCTGCAGCATAGCATCTAGGTCTGGCCAGGGGGAAAAAGCCAACAGAACCCTCCAAAAAGGCCGTCGCTGGCTTTTATTTACCGACATCAGCGCCCTTTGCTCACCAGGGCACTGTGAGGCAGCGTTAATGAAAGCTGCATTAATGAATTTGGAACAACCTCCGCAAAAATAAAACCAGGAGAGGTTGTGAGCCTGGACGACTTTTGCACAGCTCCAGAGGCCTCCCAGCAGCGACATGAGGAAAAGCAAGCATCATATCCTGCACCTCTGAGGGCAGAGCGCAGCCCTGCACTGACCTCTGACTTCTGGATAATCCCTGGGGGCACAGGGTGACTCCTGCAGCCCAGTGGCTACAGGGTTAAGCTGACGACTGCAGGCATACATGCCACCGCTGACTCAGAGCTGGTGAGGAAGGAATTACACGCACACAAACCAAAACAATCCTTCCCTCTGTGCCGCTCAAGGACACCGAACACACCTGGAATGTCTGTAAAGTGCACACACTGGAGGTGGTTTTGGTTTTGTCTCCATCGTGAAATGGCTGGTTATGCCCTCAGCTACTCAGCACCCACAAGGGACAGGGCACCCTAGTGCTGAGCTCCCAGACACTGCTTGGTTTTTCCCCTGCTCTGCAGGCACCAAAGCCCACTTGCTCCCGTCCTCTGCAGCCCCTCGACACCAGGAGGGAGCTCCAGGTCCCTGATGTGACACACCATAACAGCAGCAACCTCTGTAGCCTGAGAAACCTGGGCTCAGCACAGGAAGGGGAGCAGCAGCCTTCTGCCAAAAAACGGAGCTGTCGCCTTCTTCCATGGGCAAGAAATAGCACATACGGTGAATTTGAAGATATAGAAATACCCAGAACTTGGCAGCGCTGCTTAAGCAACAGCGCTTGCCTCCCCTTCTTTTAGTAACATTGAGTTTTGCTCTGAAAACGTCAGACTTTGCATGAAGAAATCCCTGAGAGCCATGCCTCCCTTCTCCTGAATCCTGATATTTGCATGATACGAGGCTATTGCTCTTGGGCAACCAGGAAAAATGGAAATCATACATGAGAAGCAGGAGGGAGGAAAAAAATAATATGTGAAAGGACAGGAAAGCTAACTTCTGTTGATGCTAGATGCAAGCCGAGTCCCTGCGAAGCGGCGCTGCCACCAAACCTCTCACCAGCCCCAGCAAGGTCAGGCTGGGGTAGCTGTGGTGTGCTACAAGCATCCGCCAGGGCTGTGCTCAGAGCACTTTGTGTGTGCTGTTTGTACATTTAAACCTCATGGGAACCACCACCAACCACCAGCTGTGCGTTCGGAGGGGCCAGGTGCTGGGACGGCTGTGCTCACCGCAGCGGCGTGCTGCATCACTGACACAGCCCGGCACGGTTTTGGGGGTTTACACGCATACAGCACAATTTTCCAGCAGTGACCACACAACTGGCTGCCTACAACAACATGGCGCCCTGCGGGTTCCAGCTTGGTTTAGGGGTGATGCAGTGAGGTGCTGGGTCAGCCACCACGCACCAAACCCTCAGCTTCCTCAGCACAACCCTTTATGGCTGTTACTGAGGGCTTGGGATACGCTGGCGAGCCCCAAAACAACACCAAGTCCCCCAAGGGTGCCATTTGCAGGAGCTGAGGCGAATCCCCGAAGAGTGGACAGGCATTGGAACGGGTTGCGTAGGGAGGTGGTGGTGTAATTGTTTCTGGGGGTGTTCAAGGGTGTTGGACGTGGTGCTTAGGGACATGGTTTAGTGGGTGATAGCCCCCCAAAGGTGCCATTTGGAGGAGCTGAGGTGAATCCCCTCAAAAGCAGTTAGGCATTGGAATGGGTTGTGCAGGGAGGTGGTGGTGTCACCGTCTCTGGGGATGTTCAAGGAAAGGTTGAACGTGGTGCTTAGGGACATGGTTTAATGGGTGATAGTCCCCCAAAGGTGCCATTTGGAGGAGCTGAGATGAATCCCCCGAAAAGCGGTCAGACATTGAACAGGATGCACAGGGAAGCGGTGGCATCACCATCCCTGGGGGCGTTCAAGGAAATGTATGTGGCGCTTTAGGAACATGGTTTAGTGTGTGATAGTGGTAGTAGGGTGACGGTTAGACCAGATAATCTTGGAGCTTTCCAACCTTAATAATTCCATGATTCCGATTCTAGGATTCTACGCTCCCTCACCCCCCCCTCCATCACCCCCCCTAACATGGCCGCCATGGCCCTGTGAGGGGGGGGGGGGGGGGCGCACCAGGCGGCACCGCGCACGCGCACGACCGTACGACAGTAGTCGTGCGGCGGGGGGGGGGCGGAGCGGCAGCGCGCATGCGCCCGGCGTTTCCTTAGCAACCAGGCGGGTCCCGGCCGGGCGGAGGCCGCGGCGGAGCCGGGGGCTCGCGTAGATGTGCAGCCCGGGGAGGGCGCCCCCTGGGCCGGCCCCGGCCGGGGACCTGCCCCCGGAGTGGGAGACGGACGACGAGCGCATGGCTTTCCTCTTCTCGGCCTTCAAGCAGAGCCGCGAGGTGAACAGCACCGAGTGGGACAGCAAGATGGCCTTCTGGGTCGGGCTGGTGCTGGCCCGCGGCCGCCGCCGCGGTGCGGTGCGCACCTGCCTGAGGGAGCTGCAGCACGGCTTCGAGAGGCGAGGCAGCGTCCCGCTGGGCCTCGGCACGGTGCTGAGGGAGCTGCTCAGGTAACGCGGGGGGAGGGGGGGTCAGAGGGGTCCGGGGCGGGGGGAGATGGGGGTGGGGGTGAAGGGGTTGGGGGGCGGGGGGAGATGGGGGTGGGGGTGAAGGGGTTGGGGGGCGGGGAGCGTGGGGAGGGGGCGTAGGTGGGTTGTGAGGGGGTGGGGGGGGGATCTGGGACATGCACACAGCTGTTATGGGGCTTAGGGGACAAGTGGGGGGCTGTAGGGCAGCTGGCCCCGACGTTACAGGGCTCAAGGGAATAGTGGGGGGCTGTAGGGCAGCCTGTCCCCCCTTTATGGGGCACTAGGGAGCAGTGGGGGGCTGTAGGGCGGCCTGCCCCCCATTACAGGGCTGAAAGGAACAGTGGGGGGCTGTAGGACAGCCTGTCCCTCAATTTTAGGGCTCAAAGGAAAAGTGAGGGGCTGCAGGGCAACTTGCCCCCCCTGTTGTGGAGCTTAAGGGAATAGTGGGGGGGCTGTAGGACAGCCTGCTACCCCCGTTATGGGGCTTAAGAGAATACTGGGGAGCTGTAGGACAGCCTGCCCCATGGTTATGGGGCGCAAGGGAATAGTGGGGGGCTGTAGGGCAGCCTGCCTGTCTCTGTTATGGGGTTCAAGGGAATAGTGAGGGGCTAGAGGGCAGTCTGGGGGTCTCTGTGCATAGTTTTGGGGGGAGCCCTGCGTGATGGGGGTGCACAGAAAGGGGGTCTCACACCTGGAGGAGTGCTTAGCACTGTGGTGGGGAGCCTGTGGTGGGGTGCGTAGAAAGAGGGGTGCTGGGGATGTACGGGGGGGCTGGGGCTGCTTCAGGAGGTTGGTGTTGGAAGGAGAGGAGCTTGGAAGCTGCCCGCTGTATCCACGGCAGGGAGAGTGCAGCAAGATGCCAGATAAATGCCGGGGCACAGGGAGACGTGAAGCGAGGCTTGGTGCTGCTTGTGCCCACAAGTGCTGAGCACTGGTTGCGGGGGTGAGCACGAAGAAGCTTTGTGCCGTGCCACGGCTTTGCAAAGCAGAGGGGAGCGCAGAGAGGCTGCGAGGGAACGTGGGGTTGTGTTGTGTAGGGGGGAGGAGGGAGCTCTGAGCGAGGTAAAGCAGGGTCAGGGGTCACAAGCTCGAGGCTGTGCCCCACAAGGGACGTGCCTTGGGGCTCGCAGGAGGTAGGGGAGAGCAGGAGCTCCGAGGGAAATGCTGTGCTGGGAAGACGCGGGCGCAGGAAGGAGCTCTGTGTTAAGTTGGGTTACGTTCCCTGAAACGGTGGTTGTGGAGAGCGGGCAGCAAATGGCATGCGCTGTCCTACAGGCGTGCAGGAGTGTTGTAGGCTGGTGCTTGCAGTGAGGCGTTTTGTCTTGTGAAACCATAGCCTGGGACTGACGGCCTGAAAACGTTCCAGACCAGCGGGGGTTAGCTGAGTCTGCACGTGTGCGCCGTAACTGCTGTCACATCTAGAGGTTTCACTTCTTTGTTTGCGATTTAGTGCACAGATGAAGTAGTCTTGAAACTTGCGAGTGGCCTTCCACGCTTCATCAGTTTCAAGTAAGAAAACAGAGAGAGGCTTGTGAAACTGGAATAAATTTTCTTGTGCTCAGAGAAAGCCTGGGAGGAGAGGGAACCTTTGTGCATTTTGTACACATCAGTGATGTGTCACATTTTAGCTGGAAGCTGTTAGGAAACTCTGCTGGAACTGTGGAAGTACAGCACGGAGAGCGATGCTTTGATTAGTAGTTCTCCATGCTGACACTTTTCCTTGCTGCCAGCAGAAGGGATTAAGGCTGACCGTACTCAGTTCTGCCTCTGGCTTTTCTCTAGGCGCGGCAAGATGCAGAGGGAGTCAGACTTCATGGCCAGCGTGGACAGCAGCTGGATCTCCTGGGGCGTGGGAGTCTTCATCCTGAAGCCCCTGAAGTGGACTCTCTCGAGCGTGCTGGGCGACAGTAAGGTACCCGAGGAAGAGGAAGTTCTGATTTACGTGGAGCTACTTCAGGTGAGTGTTGCTGAGAGTTTCCTCGAGATTATGCATCTCTAGAAAAATCCGTGAGGAACTTTATGTGCTAGCAAAGAAGGATCAGGATTGAATAGACTGCCTTCAGGCTTTTATACACCTAAGGAGTACAAACGTAGAGAGATGGCTGTGATAACGTGTGGATAAGAAATAGTTTCTATCTACAGATGTTTGTTGAAATGAATGTGGAGGCTTCTTGCTGGCTTCCAAGCGATGAGAGCGCAGGCTTGCTGTGCAGTCTAGGAAGCCAAGCAGCGCGCTGGGAGACCGCTGCACGTCTCAGGGTGGAGTTAGTGCAAGTGTAGTGTGTGAGAGAAACTTGCAGACTGAGTGCCGTCTGCTCTAGGGAGGGATGGGTGACACGGAGGGCACTGGCTGTCAGCCCGATGTGTCGCGTCTCCGCTGAACTCGCGTGCGCGGTATTAAAGGCTGCTTTCGCTTCGGAGCGTTTCCTTTCAATTTCCCTTTCCAGACGTGATTAGCGCTGCTGTTACGTTCCCTCAAACACCCTTTTCTTTGGCACGTTGTTAGTGGTAGACCCGTGGGTTGCGTTGTGAACTCACGCAACTCATTGTTGCTGTCTAAATGGGGCGGTGCTGTGCTGACAGGTCGAGACCTCGGGACCCTTTCTCGGCGCTTCTTGGTGCCTGTTAAAATTAGCACCGGGACTTGCTGCTGTTGCATGCAAGTGGCCTCTTTAGAGACTAGAAGAAATGTGAGAGCTCCTTAGATGTGTTCCTTTATTTGTAGTTACTCTGGCAGCATACGGTGCCTGCCCTCTGCAGTGGGGACTCCGCGGTCTTTTCAGAGGGTGCGTGCGTGGGAGAGGAGAAGAACTTAAAAAGGTGTCTGGAAAATCACAGGCCTCGACGTGGAGTTTGGGAATTGATGGGAAGAGTCGTTTCTGTAGTCTTCTGTGAACTGTAACTCACACTCGGAATGGGGAAAGCTTTTCTCCTTCCTCCGCAAATGATGCAAAATGGCGCTGAGTACAGTTGCAGTGTGGATTAAAGAAGTTAGTTGGGGGTTTAAACTGGGTGGGAGGGGAGTTTCAAGAAGCGAGGAGGCAGACTTGCTTCCGGCGTGGTCGTTAGGTTGTTCTGTAGTATTCGCACAGACGACTTGTACAATGTAGCTCTGGTTGTGGTGGAAAACTCTTACTTTGTGTTCCACTAAGTGTGATGTTTTTCGAGTATTGTAAGTGCTTTTGAATATCCCTTACAACTCCTTCTGAAAGTCCGTCTGGCCCCAAATGCGACGCGTCTAACTTTTCAACTTCAGTGTGTGGGCGGAAGCAGGTGTGGACTTGGCAGTCGCCATGAGAAAAGGAAAAGTCCTGCGTAGGCTCACAGATAGTCCTGTTGTTTCCTTTCAGGAGAAGGCAGAGGAAGTCTATCGCCTGTACCAGAACTCTGCGCTTTCTTCTCATCCTGTTGTTGCCCTCTCAGAGCTGCGTTCCCTCTGTGCCAGCGTTTGTCCGGATGAAAGGACGTTCTACTTGTTGCTGCTCCAGCTGCAAAAGGAAAAGAGGGTCACGATCCTGGAACAGAATGGAGAGAAGGTACAGGGTAAAGGTGACTGCTTTTGGGTGGTATAATCCCTGTCTCGCATTTCATCTGGCTGGAAGGAATACTTCATTGGCTAAACGCGGGCATTCTTTGTTTGGAGAAGTCAATTCTATGTACTCCAGCATCATAAATGTGTGATGGGTTCTTGCTTTCCGCCGTCAAACATTTGTAATATTGTCCGTGTAATCTGAGAGCTAACAACTTGGCAGATATTGTAGTTTTCTACTCTCGGGTTGACTTTTCCCAGCTACCCAACTGAAATTGTTCCACGCCACTGGAATCGGTGGTGCAAGGATTCCCTTTGTGCAAGGGTTTTCCCGTCTGTCAGTAACTACACAGACACAGGCTTTCTTGTCTCTAAGGCGGCACGTTTGCCTGTAGTGTTCTGCGCCGTATGGTTTAGCACTGAAGTATTTACAAGTGTGACGTTGCCGTACGCTGTTCAAAGCACTAGGACAGCTTTAAATCTTCAGGGTGTTCCACTGAGGCCTTCTGTTTCCATGCTGACATCGCTTGATCCTGTCTGGTTTAATATTGAATTAAATGATAACTGGCGTGTCTCCTTAACTCTGTTGCAAGGCTCGAACAAAACCAGATGTAAAAGCATCTTTTCTTTCTAGCAGGATGAAAATATTTCTAGTGCAGGCACAAATTCTGGAGACAAAAGCAACTTGAGCGTGTATTGTTTTTTTCTTTAGATCGTGAAGTTTGCCCGAGGTCTTCATGCCAAAGTCTCCCCGATGAATGACGTGGACATTGGAGTGTATCAGTTGATGCAGAGCGAACAGCTGCTGTCACAGAAGGTGGAGTCCCTTTCCCAGGAAGCAGAAAAGTAATTTGGGGACGGGTGGCGGGAAGAACTTCCGTATGATACAAAACTTTGTGCTCCTGTGACGTAGTTAAGGATGAAGCTGCCGCCTCCAAGTGCAAGTCATTCTTTCCCACTTAGTAAACGCGGTATTTTCAGTAATGCCCTAGGGCAGGTTTCCTAGTCTTTGTTCCCTGACGCCAGGAAAACAACATGTAGTGAGTGGGTGTTGCAAGCTTTGCAAAGTTCTGGCGTGCCTTCAAGGGCTACTTGAGAAAAGCAAAAGTGGTTTGAGGGTGGCTGTATATGAAAGGCAGTGGTACTCGGTCATCAGAGCAAGGTAGTGAGGGTGGCTGCCGGTTTGTAAAAAAACACTACTGCTTGCAGAAGAATAATCTTCCTTTCCTTGTTGCATCTGTACAGGTGTAAAGAAGATGCCCGGAGTGCTTGTAGAGCTGGCAAAAAGCAATTGGTAAGTAGTGTTCTACTCGGGAGGAACTACAAGTTAAGTGTCTTAGAGCTGGTCCGTAGCTACAGGTAATGACCAGGTCTGGTGTTGTCTAGTTAATCTTAGGTGTGCTTATTTGCTGAGGCCAAGGGTCTCCTTAAGGTGAAGGTACGGATATGTTTGACCAGAGTGGTGTGCTGAAGAGAAATGGGAACATCTAGCGCTTAAAACCAGCTGTTGTGCACGTGCCTTGTTGCGTGGGGATTGTTCTTGTATGCTGCCTTTGACTGCTGCCTGGTTTGCGATCCAGGTCTGTGTATCTAATGTCTCCAGGCGCTGAGATGTCTGAAGTCTAAACGGAGGACAGAGAGGCGCATTGAAGAGCTTCATTCCAAGCTGGATGCAGTGCAAGGGATCTTGGATCGCATATACGCTTCCCAGACTGACCAGATGGTAGTGTTAATATTGTCTTGTGCCTCTCACCGTAGCCTCATGCTTCTCATTTGTCCTTCACCTGCTCTTCAGAGCTCGTGTTTGAGGGCTGATGAGGTTCTGTTCTCTGCTCCAGGAAGCAGCAAGTCTGATATTTGGGTATTGCTTGGAACAAACCTGCCTGCGGCTCTGCTTTCTGTGTGTGCTGACGGTTTCTCTGCGAGTCCTGCTTGGATAGTGGGTCTTGCGAGGAGTTTACGCTGCCTGTTAATTTTAGTTAATGTATGCTACTTTTTCTCCCTTCAAGGTATTTAATGCCTATCAGGCTGGTGTGGGAGCTCTGAAACTGTCTATGAAGGATGTTACTGTGGAGAAGGCGGAGAACCTGGTGGATCAAATACAAGAGGTACTGAGATAAGAGCACACAGAAATAAGCAAGCGGTGCATAGATGTACATAGATGTACACAGCAGATTTGTCCAGATATTAATGCTGAGGCATCTGGTGCTGCTTGCTTTCTGTTCTGTATGTCATCAGAGCAGACAGAGTCGATCTTTTTTAGGTCAGCGAGCAGAAGTATTCAAATAACCAGCTGTGTCTGGTTTTACATAATTGCATTTACTGCTGGCTAATAGTCACAACTTACGTTAAACTTGCGCGCTTTATGTGCTCTTTGGTAACCAATGTTGTGCAAGCACGCAGCTTTCCTAGAAGATGTTTAGTGAGATGTATTAAAAAGAAATACAAGTCCAGCTTTTGGAAGCTGGAATGCACCTACGTGCATAAAACAGGGTCTTAAACCGCCTAACCTGTAATCTTCTGCAATTCAGTAAGGAAAATGGAAATTTTCTGAGTTAATGGAAATGAAGAAGGGAATCTGTCTGCGTAAGCTGATGTAGAAGACAGAAAAGGGTTACTTCTTTAGCAACTTCATTTCCATGTACTTAAACATTTCATAGCTGTGAAGTTGATCTGTAGCTTCCTTCCGTTGCTAGCATAAGCCTCAATGTAAGCATGTTGCTTACGTGAACAAGCTAGAATTAGGAGGACTTTTTTTCTGTTTCAAGTTTGTTTCCTCAGGCATGTCACTTGGTCTTGTAGCACTTACTAAATCATCTTCCATGTTACTGTTTTTACAACTGGTCACGTAGTGCCTGCTGCCTTTAGGTCAACTTCTGATTTATTTGTTGGTTGCTATTGCTGTTTTTGGCCACGGTAAGACAGAAGATGAGCTCGTATTCTATATCAAACTGTGTTGTTTCTTGCCCTCAGCTTTGTGATACTCAAGATGAAGTAGCCCAGACTCTGGCTGGAGCAGGAATCAATGGTCTAGGTATGTTTGAGGGCTTTCATTCTCTGCTCGTGGTCTTGCTACTTACTATATGCTGCCATCCCTTCTCTGCTCCCTCCCTGGGTAGGACTAGTCCTCCTTCCTGGAAGGACAGGCTGTTACTAAAATACCAAGGATGTTGCTACCAGTGTCTTCAGAAGGAATGATGACTGATAAGGAGTTATAGTCCCTGACAGTGGGTTGTGGGAGAATCAGCATTTGTGCACCTCCAAATCCCTGCAGACTTTAAGTACTGGGAGGATTTCAGTTCAGAGTTGTGTAGTGTTGATATAAAATTATTTTTAGAGTGGCTGCTGCTTTGTTTTTTCTTTTTTTTTTTTCTCTAAGTGGTGTTCTTTTTCTTCTGGCGTGTGTGGTGCTGCAGCTTGTTTGTCTCTGCTGAAATGTTTTCTTACCCTTAGAGGCCTCAGCACAAAGGCTTCTAGAGGAATAGCTTTTCTCTGAGATAAAGACTGAATTTTTACCTTTGGAAGAAGTCCGGGGAGTTCCTTATTATTACTATGAGCAATGAAGGGGGGATGGGCAGTAACAACTCTGTTAAGCTTGGACTTCAGTCTGTCTGTGAAGATGGCACGTACTTTTGCTAGCAACTGACCATTTTCTTTACTTGGCAGAGATGGATACCGAGGAACTTGAGAAGGAGCTGGACAGTCTCCTCCAGGACTCGACTAGGGAGCCTGTAGACCTGCCTCCTGTTCCACAGAAGGTGCTGAATCCGGCCATTTCGGATGCTGAGCTCGAAGCTGAATTGGAAAAGCTCTCTCTCTGTGATGGAGGTATGGATGTCAGCAGGCTATGTTAGCTAGCTGTTACTAGGATCGACGACAGCCTTGCAAAATGAAAGCGGAACTGAAGTCTGAGCCAGAATCTTTCCCACTTTCAGTTATGCAATTGGAAGCAAGCTCTCCTGGTTTCCCTGCCAGGAGCTCAGTGACGTTGCCTTTGACTTCTAGGTTCAGTCTTGAAAGAGTCGCCGTCGTTGCTAGAAATTGTACCTGGACATTCTGCCATGAGTCACAGGGAAAGTTGAAGGCCCTATCGGGAATCTAGTCCTTGGACTTCGTTTAACTAAGCTTGTGCAGTGTTAGGGGTTTTCTTCTCACTGCTGCGTGTTTGTATCTGGAATGCTTACTGTGTCTTGTGTTGTAGGTATGATGTTTGCTTACACTAAGCTCTAAACTGGTCTTTATTCGCTAAGCGAGTGACCAGAATTTATGGACTTACGGCGTATATGGAGTTTTCCCTACTCCTGTCTTTAACGGGGCAGGGAAGGGTGGGGGTAACCAAACTTTAATTTTCCTTTCAGCAATCTGTTAGCGAGCAATTACACAGGACTGTCCATAGGGTTTTCTTCCTCTTTGGGCAGCTGATACTCTCAAATTTCAGAGCAGAAGGCAGCTCAGCATCCTCTGTGAAATATAATCCTGGCTTTCCAAGGGAATGCGGTCAAATGCTGGAAGTACTGAGAACCTCTGAAATGGTTTGTTAGTTGTGGACTTGACTGATCCAGTCCCTCTTACTGATGAAAACTGACGTCTTTCTCTTGCGATTTTCTTTATAGATTTGGCACAAAAGACTCCTCCTGCTTCCTCTGAACCCAAAACAGCTCTGGGACTGAATCTCTAAAGACCCAACAGCATCCTGTTGCTGCAGTTTGAGAAGTTGTCTTAAGGTTCCTTAACTAATGACTAAAACTTTGGGACAGAAGGGTAGTAGTCCCCTCTTCTTCGTGAATATCACTTTGCTAAGCAACAGGATCTCCTGCCATGACAATCCACTCTGGAACTGGCCCCAGCTGGTGTTTGTCATCTCTGTGCCAACATCTGCACTGGTCTCAATTTGACTTGTTATCCCAAGTCACCTGTGGCATCAAGTCTTCCCTCCTGGGAACGCAGTGAAGATAAACTCTTCAATGTCCATAACAGTGCTCTTTTTTTTTTCTTTGCTGTGGCTGATGTTGAGAATCTGAGTTGCAGCGGTATTGCAGTTGCTCAACATTTGGCTGTTTGTGTGGTTGTTTAAAACACTTGGCACATAACTTACGTCAAGGACAGTACTTATCTGCAACGAGCTTAAGCACCTGTTGGTAGTTCTATCCCTCCCTGTCTGTATTTTGCACGGTTGTGGACAACTAGACACTGTAACTGTTAAATTGTAGGAGATTTTCTTGCTGCACTAGGGGGCAGCAATTGCAAGCACAAGACAAAAATAATTCCTCTTTCTGTAATGACACTAAGGCCTTAAAAGGGAGACCTGCAAAAGATTTTCAATGAAGGAGTTCCTTATGCTGCCATTGGTGACAAAGGTTTGCAGTCACTACGATCAAAAATTTTCTGCTTACTCGGAGTTTGAGCCGTTTGCTATTTTTGTATCTTCCCTGTTCGCAAAACAGCAGCAGGGTGATCTGCTTTGAGCTCTCATGTTGAGTGATTTGGGGTGGGTGGGGAAGGGATGCCTGTTTTTTTTTTCCCCTTTCTGAGTGGACGGTTTCATGTAACAGTCTCATCTTCGCCTTCAGTCTTGGTGTTGCAATTCCACAAGATTGTGGGTTACCAGAAAGCCCCAAAACACAACCCTGTACGTGTTTCTAATGCAAAAAACAAAACAAAAAGCCACCAAGGACAGCAACTGAAGATGTTTTCAGAGGTAGTCTTTACCCAGTGGAAGTGAAACCGTCATCTTTTGCAGGTCACTTTTTTATTATGTGTATGCACTCAAAAAAAAAAAAAAAAAGCAGAAAGCCTGGTACCTAACATGAATAAACGAATTCCTTAAGGAAGGGAAATGGGCACGGGCTTTCTGCACGCAGAGTCTGTGCGTGGCATGGGAGCGACTAGCAACGTGTTGATCTGTAACCAGTCTTCTCTGCACCTCTCCCTGCCTCGGAATGTATTCCTGTCACCATTCAGCTCTTGGCTTCATCCTGTGCCAAACTCCACTGATAGAGCCATGTGTGCGGCAGCTTGGGTGAACAGAAAACTTGGGCTGGAGTTTCCATGCCCTGTTTATTACCGACAAACCAGCTTGAGCCCCAGAGCACCGCAGGAGAAGTTACTGGTGTCAACTGGGGTGCTTTGTCACTTCTGTTCAGGAGTACAGACTACTGCCAGAGATCGTGTGCTGTGGCCAGCTAGCAGTTTACCCCGGCTGCACATGGAATTATGTGAAATGACTTGAAGCTCTGTATTCCTTTCCTTTGTAAACAGGAGAAAAACCACTGTGTTTTCTGCCTATATGTAATAAAGGGGAGAGGAGGAACCAGAGTCTCTTGTGGTGCCTCCTTCTGTTTCCCTGTGCCACAGATCGCTGTCCTGTGTCCATAAAGGTTGTCTGCTGAAAGAAAAGGGACAGGCTCCTGGGTTTCTGGGTCAAAACCCAAACTGAATAATTCCTGTACAAGACGTTGACTTCCCTGAACCCCCCTTATATGCTTTAAAACAGTTAAATGTCTAACAAAGGAGTTTGTTCTTACCAAATAGCCTATGCCAGGCTTTGGGTTACACAGCCTCAATCTTAGGACAGTAATTTTGGGAAGGCTTGCTTCTTTGCTTCAGCTTGTTTCATCATTCCGCTTCTTCGTTATGGTGCATCTCACCAAGGAGACCGGTTTCAGGACACGCAGAACACACTCCTTTGCATAAGCTGCCTTGCTGTGGCCGTGTAAGAAACTGCTGAGTCAGTTCTGGTTGCCCCCTTGTTTTTGTGTGAAGGGGATGTTGTTTGTCCAACTCCTTGTTCAGATCATAATTAAGCAGCGCAGTTGAGCACGTCGATGCTATTTTTTTCCTTTTGTCTAAGGACAATGAATCTAAACGGAGTCACCTGGCACGCAGGCGCTACTCAAAACAAATTTTTCCTACTTCCCTCTGATACTAAGACGTGAAATAAACTTTGAATTCGCAGGCAGTCAAGCCTGTTTACTCTGGCAAGAGGTCTGCCCTGAGCTGGCTTGCTCGACCCTGGAGGGCCGCACGTACTTTTTGCAGGGGGAGGCAGGAAGGAAGTTTCTTGCTCCTGTGCTTATCGTATGCTGCCTACAGCGCAACTCTGGGAAGGCTCGGATCTCTCCTATCAAAACTTGTACCTTGGGAAGGAAAGCGCAGAGACTCCTGGAGGCATAAGCAGCCTCCTGTAATTCTGAGAAGAGGCGTTGAAGAGTTAACACCCAAGCAGCTGCTGCTTTATTTGAAGTGGCTTGTAATTTTCTCCCTTTGATGCAGAGTGGGGGATGTAATCAAGATGGCTGAATAGAGAATTTGAAATATATTTTGGTGAGACGGCAGGGGAGGGAAATAGAGGGCAACTTCTTGCTGGGTGAGGAAATTAAATATAAAATCCTAAAGCTGAATTGCCGCTGAGCTGGAATCTTATCATCCTGGAGTGCTGTATAAAATAGTGCTTAACTCGATTCTCAGAAAAAAAAAAAAAAAGCAGCTGCTTATGCGAGGAAATGTAGCTGCTGTTTAAGAACATAGAGCAGCAGAACAGTTTTCCTTGTAGAGAAGATTGCATCTAGCAGGCGGGAGGAGGCGATCCGTGAACAAGACTAACTGCCTGTGTTTTGTTTGCCTCGGACAGAAGAGTTAACAGTCCTTTCCCCCGTAGGTATATTCTGAGATGCGCGGAAATTGGATAATGTTTTGGATCCCTTCCCATCCCATCTTCCCCTTGCCAGCTCAGCTTTGAATGCCTGTTTCAGAATCTCACCCTTGCACACAGCTTGCACTTTCTTTAAATGGTTTTGAGCTCCTGAGGAGGAGGAGGAAGAGGAGGAGGAAGCCTTCCTTGTATCTCAAGGAATAGTTTCCTGGAATGCCGTCTGGCTTAGCATGTGTGACCTAAGTGAGCTGTGAGCTGTGTCCAACCTCTGCTGTGACCGAACGCTGTACGACAGATCCCCTGCCATCACTGCCTTCGGGAGCAGTGAAAGCATCCCGCTGTCTGCATCTTGGAGCCTAGGTATCCACAATCTTCGTGTCCTGCGTGGGGAATGTGAGAAAAATAAATGCCCTTTGGGGCGCAGGTGGCGGTGCATCTGCATGCGTGGCTTAAGTCTGACAGGGACCGAGCCAGAGCCCTGCGGTGTCTGGGCAATTAGATGGCTCTCCTTTTCCTCTGATGAAATTCTGGACAGGAGGCAGGGAGCTGGCCTGACACAAAAAACCCGAGTGAGGCTGAGCCGCGAGCCGGCTCTTGGTGCCATCTAGCCGCTCTTCTTGGCATAGGCACTTGGCAGGAGCCTGCTGGAAGCCGGTGGAACTAATGAGGCTTAATTAAACAAAGCTTTCAGAAGTAAATGCTGTGACATGTAGGCAGCGAGTTTCTTCAACCTGTCACAGAGCAAGCGTGCTGTTTACTTTAGGAGTAAGCTTCTCGGTGCTGCATCTTCCAGAGAATAATTGCGCTCTTGTTTCAAAGTTGTTCTTGGGCAGCTCCTGCTCTGCCAGGGATTAGGCAAAGCCTGGGTTACAGGGTCAGGTTAATTAAAGCTCGGTGCAGCTGGGCTGAAGCTGTGTAGATTGGCTGCTGCTTTCTTCTGAAGTGGTGTATCTGACGGGCGATGGCAGAGGTCCTTGTGATACGCTACCACAACTATCGATGCAATGAATGAATGAACGCTGAGCTGCCTAAGTTGTTTTATTTTTTTCAGTTTGATTTGGAAAGCTTTTGCTGCCCTTTTGTGTCTTGGCCAGCTTACTAGCAAAGCGTTTCTCAAAAGCAGGCCCCATTTAAGCAGCTGTTCCAGTGCTGGCTCTCGAGGAAACTTGCCTCCTGAAGGAGTTTTCTGAGGTTTCTTTATCAGGGGAGCCCTGTAGGTTAGAGCACTTTTAGTTATAAAGCGAGGGATGGGGTCTGCTTGCTTCCAAGACTAAATTATTTATTAGTAGGTCGGAATACCACGACATTTCTCCCCTCAACACTGGCGAGCAGACCTCTTGGGGATGACCACTATTTGCTGACAGGGTTAGCTGCTGTGCTGGAAAGGCATCGTGATTTTCAGGTTAATGTTTTCAGCTGACAGTCGATTGTTGAAGTGATAGTTAACATGGGACTATTTAGGAATTAAATTTAAAGAAAGAATGCTGAACTTGAAGGAGAAGCTACCTTATATCACTTTTTCTGAAAGTATTCTCATTTAGTCAGGATGCAAAACTTCTAATTTATTCAGGATGTAAAAAAAAGCGATGTTCAGTACCCTCTTTGATCCTATAAGGAACCTCTACCAGAAGACTGCTTTGTCTGATACTTTCAGAAGGAAAAAAAATGGGTTTATACAGGCATTTTGTTTTGTTCTGTTTTATTTGTTGTTTTCTTTTTCTCCTGAGGACTTGAAGGAATTTTTCAGTGGAAAGTAGATGCCAGTTTTCATCACTTGCAGCTGGGCAGCTTGGGACAGGGGGGAGTACTGATTTAGGGTCATACACCTGAGCTGTGACTGTGTCTCTGCAGTGAATTTAGGTGTCTTTTATTCAGAGATCATACCAAGAGATTCTCGCACATAAATTTCCATCCTGATTTGCAGCGAAGACCCTCAAATCCCACTTGAATGTTTGCTTGGGAATTAGGGGTAAAAGAACAGCTTACCCTGCCTGCTGAGGGATCCCAATGCCATGTTCTTAGCTTGCAGAGGACTGACCTGGTGAGCAGGGGACCCGCTGTGTGGGCAGAGCCAGATCTCACCTGTGTGGAATCCAGAGGCAATCAGCAGGAGAGGAAAGAGCAGAGAGCAGAGCAGCCTGTTTTATAGCAGAGAACATCCGTCTGCAAGAGCAGCGAGAGCCCAACTCCCTCTTGTGTCTGGCAGCAAGTCCCAGCCTGGCCAGTACAGAAGGGATTGACTGGGATTCTGTAGCAGGCAACAGATCATCGACAGATGAAGAGCTTCTGAGAGAGGAGAGGGAGAAGGGCTTTGCAGCAAAGCCCTCCCAGCTTGCTCAAACGCCAGAGGTGAGTGCCAGCTCTTTGTGAACGGTGGGCTGCAAAGGAAGGAGAGTGGGGTGGGAGGCAAGATTAAAAACTAAATGCCGCGCTGTCAGCAGGAGACTTGGAAAAGCGCGAGAGCTTCAAGTGCTTTTCCTTGCGCTGGGTCGTCTGGCCGGGTGTGAGAGCTGGGAGGATTGCAGTTGGTGCTTCTGAGCCGTCAGCGGAGCAGGAGAAACAGCATTTGGGATGCTGATGGGGACTTGAACAGCTGTGAAATCCCTCAAAGGACTGGAACAACAGGAAACCCATGGATGGTTTTTATTCCTCCACGGAAAGGCAGACTGTGATCAACGACACCAGGAGTAGGAAGAGCTGGGCAGAGGAAGGCAACTCCACGTTGTCCTTCCGTGGGGTGACAGCTGCCTTACTTTTCCTTCTCATCCTCTCCACGCTCCTGGGCAACACCCTGGTGTGCGTGGCTGTCATCAGGTTCAGACACTTGCGCTCGAAGGTCACCAACTTCTTTGTTATCTCCTTGGCTGTGTCTGACCTCTTCGTGGCTGTCCTGGTGATGCCTTGGAAGGCCGCCACCGAGGTGGTGGGGTTCTGGCCCTTTGGGGCTTTCTGTGATGTTTGGGTGGCTTTCGATATCATGTGCTCCACAGCCTCCATCCTCCATTTGTGCATCATCAGCGTGGACCGCTACTGGGCCATCTCCAGCCCCTTCCGTTACGAGAGGAGAATGACGCAGCGCGTGGCTTTCATCATGATCGCGGTGGCTTGGCTGCTCTCCCTCTTGATTTCCTTCATCCCTGTGCAGCTGAAGTGGCACAAGGACCGTGAGCTCCTCAGGCAGCAGGAGCCAGATTTAAACGTCACCGTGGAGGAGAACTGTGATTCCAGCCTCAGCAGGATTTACGCCATCTCATCTTCTCTCGTTAGCTTCTACATCCCTGTTGCCATCATGATTGTGACGTACACCCGCATCTTCCGCATTGCCCGGCGGCAGATCCGCAGGATCTCCTCCCTGGAGAGAGCGGTGGAACATGCCCAAAGCTGCCGCAGCAGCGACTGCCCTCACGAAGCCTCCCTGAAGAACTCTTTCAAGAAGGAGACCAAGGTCCTCAAGACCCTCTCCGTCATCATGGGTGTCTTTGTCTTCTGCTGGCTGCCTTTTTTTGTGCTCAACTGCATGGTGCCCTTTTGTGATCTCGACCTCCACGAGCCAGGAGAGCTGCCTTGCGTCAGCGAGACCGTCTTCAGCATCTTTGTCTGGTTCGGCTGGGCCAACTCTTCCCTCAATCCTATCATCTATGCCTTCAACGCAGACTTTCGGAGAGCCTTTGCAACCATCTTGGGCTGTGGCTACCTTTGCCCCAGCAATGCGGTGGAGACGGTGAACTTCAGCAACGAGCTGGTCTCCTACCACCACGACACCACCTACCACAGGGAAGCGGCGACCCTTAGCTACCCCCAGCTTCTCCCCCATGCTGCCCCGCAGGTGGAAAACAACGAGGTGTCCTGCGACAAGGTCTCTCAGGTCTCCTCTCACAGCCCTGTGGGTGCCTTACCTGCGGTGATACACGTGGAGTATGAAATGGCCGTCTCGCTGGAGAAGATTACACCTTTCACCAGCAAAGCAATGGACTGAGACAGGGTTGGGAGCAGGGTGGTGCAATGGTCTCAGATGGAACAGGGTCTCAGATGAAACATGGTCTCAGGTGGAACAGCTATTGCCTATTTTATGAGGAATTTGAGGATAACATGGATACTGGGCAGGAGTTTGCATTAAAAAGTGGGGAATAGCCAGAGTGATTTTCCAGATGGCTTAAGGGGTTGATATATATATAATATATATATATAAAAATTTAAATATTTATTTATTTATTTTTGTAACTCGCCGTTTCAGATTCAGCCCAGGTGGCCAGGAGAAATCTGTGCGGCTGCGCTTTCCAACTGGCCCACGGGAAAATGCTTTCTGCAAAAGACAAAAATGCAAGGGCTTGAATTCCACTTTTGTTGTGACTTCAGCTGACGAAGCAGAGGCTGATGTGGTCTGCTGAGCCTCTCCTACTCAGTCCACGAATTAAAATCGCAGCTGTGCTTGGGAGAGGGGCTGGCTTTGCCACTGCCTGTGTCCAAAAAGCCATCAGCCCAAGGCTGCTCCATGGGCACAAGCTAAATTCAACGCTCCGTAGTGCTGCCTTGTGCTTGGTGGAACAGTGCTGAGCTGCATAGGCGGGAAAAACACTTTTCTAGGGGGCTGCACAGGAAGGTGGTAGTGGCCTTGCAGGGATAAATTTGTCTGGGAGATGATTAGGCTCACCTCTGACTGCCTCTCTGTTGTTCAGGCAGGTTATCCTGCAGGCCAGACAAGCGAGCAGCCACCTTTCCCGGAGCCCTGGGGCTGTGCTTGGCAGCAGCTTGTTTGGAGCATAGTGCAGGGCATTTGCTCATTAGCAAAGGATTCTGCCTGCTAAAGGTCTGCTCTGGCCCCTGAAGCAGGGCCAGCCTCTCTCAGCTAGGACACGCACAGCTGAGGGCAGTCTGGGATGAACAAGGAGCACGTTTTAGCCCTGGGACACTGGACCGTTTGCTGGGGGCCTTTGGTAACGAAGGTATCCGAGCCCTTCAGCCTCAAGAGGATAAATTTGGAGCAAGAACACTGCAGTTTTGGTTTCAGTGCCTGTGCCACATCTTCCATCAGCCATGCCCCCCTCCTTTTCACAATCTGCTTCTTTCCCCTTTTACTTTGTTCTCCCTCTTAATTCCCTTCCTCCCCCATTTCATTAAGGATCCCTCCTGCGCTGCCTCCCTTGCTGTCTCATTTCAATAATAATGGCTTCTTCAGAAGCACTCCTTGCTCACCTGTACTCTTTAATTAGCCTCTCCTGTGCACATTGGAGCTTGTGTCTGGCTTGCTCGGGGTAGAAATGGCAAGCGAACAGCCCCAGCATTTCACTGTCGACTGTGACACGAGTGACTTCGGAAACGTGTTTTGATCGGTGCTCGCTTAAACACTGCGGCAGCGAGCAGCACATCCGTGTCGCCTCGAATCCGAGACATCTTTAGCTCCCTGGCACAGCAGAAAAGCCTCCCCCCCCCCCCCAGCAAACATTAACAAAGAGAAAAATCAGCAAGTGATAATTATAGAGTAACGGTAATTATTAAATAGAGCCCAATTATAGTCAAGTTTTAGCATAATCGGCGTAGGAGGGGAGCAGAGCTTGCCATACTTCCAAGGTCGATGCTTGGATTTTTCTGTGGAAGTGCTGATAAGCCTCAACTTCGTTTGTAGACGGCTCCCCGCACAGCAGCGAAGGTAGTTGTTAAACCTGAGACAGTCTCGGGGCTTTTCAGCTCTGAGAGGACAGGACAGCCTAACTTACAGAAGGAATTGTTCTCAGGTGAGGATTGCTGCCTAGCATTTTATAGGAGGCCCAACATGAATGATTTCATGTGGACGTTATTGCGGTACATACAGTGATTTTTCCACTAAAAGCTGAGTTGTAGCACGTGTGTTGTGCTTTACTTAGGACTATATATAATACCCAGGCAGTGAAGGTACTGTCCTGGTCTCCCTGCTTCGGAACAATTTAGTAATACTCATCTTGTAGCAAGGTGCTTTAATCCATGACTCTATATAAAGAGATTGGAGAAAACCTAGTATTTCAATATACCACTGGTATCTACGATGAGCTGCAGGGTAAACCTGCAGAAGAAACACAACGGAGATGGTGACGTGTACCTCTGATAGAGGTGGGTCTTCTTTTTTGTAAGGTTATTGCCTGCTTTTAACTTGTGTGGAGTTGGGGAGTGCTGCAGGGGATCCCTTGTTCCTCTCCACCTCTCAATCCCCTGCTCCAGCCGGCTGGGGCCCTCTCCTACCAAGGATGCAGTGCCCCAGCTCCCTCTGGCTGGACCTGCTACGTGCCAGGGCTGTTTCCTTCCTGGCTTCTGCAGCAGAAGATCCAAGGTGGTGACACTGAGCTAAACCAAAAGCTTACAGGCTGCGGAACAGGCCTCTGCATGTGGGGGAAATGGGTAACAGCTCCAAAAAGGTGTGTGACTTGGGCTTTGTTTGTCTGGCCAAAACATGCCTTGTTTAACTTTGCTTCAGAAGGGGTTTCTTTATTTTGCTGCTATGGAGATGTGGCAGAGAGCAGATGCTTCTCATCCTCTGACACCTCAACCACAGCCTTAGGAAACCCGGCTCGTGCAGGGTCTCAGGTCAGCTGGGATAACACAGGTTTTGGTGCTGCCTCGCACCTGACAAAATGTGTAGTCTGGGTGAGGGCAAATGGGCATCTCCTGTTCCAGAAACTCTTCTTCCTCTGCAATCACTCAGCCTTTCATTGCTGCACACCGCCAGGGCTGTGCCTTGCAGTGCTGTTTCCCAGCTCCCGAGGTTTGCTAGCACCAGGAGCGAAGTGCAGTGCTGTGGGGGACAGGAGTGAGGAAAGAGGAGATGCTGCAGATCGAGGGGAAAAAGAGGGAAAAAGCACCGTGGTCCAGTGACACGGGGAAGGGAGGCACCGAGGCAGAAGGGGATGAAGGCAACGTGAGCTAAGGCTCATTCTCAGAGAAGGAAGCCAGACCACTAGCCTGAATTATTCCCAGTGTGTCATCACCTTGCTTGCTGTCACGTCATCTGCTGGCCTGGAACACAGCCCTTTCAGGTGAGGTGGGAAGTGCTTCTTATTTAGCGTCTCCGACAGTCCTTGGAAGGCCCAGACCTGTTTGGTTTTCCACTGATTGCTTTCTGCTTCTCTGAATTTTGCCCCACAGTTTCGCTGGAAGCGTCCTCCTCCTTCCATCCTGAGGTTGTGCAGCCTGCTGCTACGTCCCTGGCTCTATTTCAGAGGTGAGTGAAATGAATTCTGACCTGGGGCTGGTCCTGGAGCAGGAACTGGGGGTCAGGACTTCTGCGTGCTGTTGTAAGCACTGCTCCCGTCCTGCCCTGTAATCCCAGGTAAGTCATTTGGGTTTTTGGAGCTCCGGTTTTGCCATGGGTGAGATGAGAGCCGCAGAGCTGGCTCGCCCTGCAGACAGGTTGTGAAATGGGTGCTTTTGGGGCTGTCAGGATGAGCTTGGCTGTCATTGCTGAAGAGTCTAGGTAGGAGTAAAATGAATAGATAGGTGCTCTAGTCTAATGCAAGCTGGATTGTGGAATAAAGTAACAAACTGGTGACTTCAGTACTCTGAATGCCCCAATTTGCTGCTGCAGCAGCTGCTGTGGAGGTACCAGGGCCCCAACATTATCTCATTTGGTGCCTGGTTATGTGAAAGAAGACATCATTAACCAGGGAGAGGTGTCCAGGTCCCATCAGGTGCAATTCAAGTGTCCAAAGCCACTCAGTAAACCTTGGCACATTGGGACTAAGGGAGAAGGAATGTAAAAATCTCAATTTAAATGGAAATTGGAGGCTGCACCTGAGAGAGAAGGCACAGCAGCTGGCAGCCTTCTCCGAGAACTCAGGCAAGGGCAGGGCAGATGGGTCAGTGTGTGTTTGGGAGAAAGGTCTGTGGTCCATCTCTGCTCGGAGGTAAATGCCAGAGGGGTGCAAGGGGAAACCTCACCCTGTGTCCAGGGCTCGGCATCCCAGGCTGGCTTTCACCTCTCAAACCCAGGCTGGGAATCGTGCTGCCCTGCTTGTATCTGTCTGGACTAGCAAGGATGCTCTGAGGCTGGGAAAAGGGCACTGTCCTCTGTGCAGTCACAAAATCAAGCACATTTTATTACGCAGGCCTGGGGCAGGCAGGAATTAAGCGTGCAGGTGGTGGCTGCGGTTGCTGCAGGAGCCATGCAGTGGCAGTGCCTGCTGCTCCTTTCCCAGCGGGGCTGCAGGAGCCTGTCTGGCTGGATAGCTTGGGCAGGGGGGCTGCTGCCCTCCAAGTGATATTTTTCAGGTTTAGGGGAAATGGACTTAGCAGAGAAGGGGATGATAGTTCAGGGATGAGGAACAGGAAGATGCTGGTGTATGTTGCTGCCTTGCCTGGCTTTGCTTTCAAACATCAGCTGCTCCTCTCATCAGGCAGAGGCCAGAGCAGGCTGCAGGTGAGAGGCAGGATGAGGGGCTCAGGATGTTTGAAGGAGCCTGGCAGAAGCTCTTGTGCAATCACAGGCCTGGCTTTGCCAATCTATATGGTAATTCTGGGCAATCAGCTGAGGGGGAGAGGAGGAGACATTAACCCTGAGAGGAGAATTTTGTGACGGCAAGGCTGGACTTCTCTCCCCTTCTCTCTGCGAGCTGTGCTGCCTTGGGCTCATGTTCAAGCCTGTTATGGGGTGTGGAATATGTAAAGGAGCCCTGGTGTGGCTCTTTACTGCTCCCCCAAAAGAAATGAGGGTCATCAGTTTCTTTGAGCATATCACTAACGACCAGGATACGGTTGGCCCTCCCGGCTGCCAGGGCACACTGCTGGCTCATATTCAGCTTGCTATCAGCCAGAACCCCCAGGTCCCTCTCTGTGGGGATGCTCTCCAGCCTCTCATCCCCTGGTCCATACGCAGAGCCAGGGTTTGGGCTTAGGGCTACAAAGGTGGTGAAGGGCCTAGAGGGGAAGACGTACAAGGAGCAGCTGAGGTGACTTGGTTTGTTCAGCCTAGAAAAGAGGAGGCTGAGGGGAGGCCTCATGGCGGCCTGCAGCTTCCTCATGAGGGGTAGGCGCTGATCTTTTCTCTCTGGGGACAGTGACAGGACCCGGGGGACAGTGACAGGACCCGAGGGAAAGGCATGGAGCTGTGACAGGGGATGTTCAGGCTGGATATCAGGAAGAGGTTCTTCACTGAGAGGGTTGTCGTGCACTGGAACTGGCTCCCCAGGGATGTAGTCACGGCACCAAGCCTGTGGGAGTTTAAGAAGCGTTTGGACTGTGCTCTTAGCCATATGGTCTGAATTTTGGGGTAAAACTGTGTGGAACCAGGCGTTGGACTCAATGACCCTTGTGGGTCCCTCCCACCTCGGGATATTCCACAATTCCATGATATGCCACGGTTTCCCCTCCCAGGTGCGGGACCCTCCACCCCTGGACCCCCTGAGGGCCCTAAAGGGGTTCCCTGTGCGCCCCTTCCCCTCACGGAGCCCCCGCCCCGCTCCCGCCGCCTGCCGGGGCCGGGGGCGGTGCTGCCCGGCGGGAGGAGCCGGGGCCGGGGCCGGGCGCAGGCGCCGCACCGGGAAGCGGCGCTCGGCCGGGCCTGGCGGTAGGGGAGGCGCGGGGCGGCCCGGCCGGGGGGCCCGGGGAGCCCCCGTGGGCTGTGTGAGGGGATAAAGGGGTGTGGGGAGGGAATGGGGGTGCTAGGGGGTGAAGGGAAGGGGATGATGGGGGGTGCTGGGGGTGTGCAGGGAAGGTTTGGGGTGCTGGGAGTGCAGAGGGAAGGTTTGGGGAGTAGCGGGCTGCTGGGGGTGTGCAGGGAAGGTTTGGGGTGCTGGGGGTGTGGAGGGAAGGGATGGGGTTCGGTGGGCTGCTGGGGGTGTGGAGGGAAGGTTTGGGGAGTAGCGGGGTGGTGGGGGTGTTGAGGGAAGGGGGTGGGATGCAGGGAGTGTGGAGGGGCAGTTTGGGGTGCAGTGGGGTGCTGGGGGTGTGGAGGGAAGGTTTGGGGTGTAGCTGGGTGCTGGGGGTGTTGAGGGAAAGTTTGGGGTGTAGTGGGGTGCCGGGGGTGTGGAGGGAAGGGGTTCGGTGTAGTGGGGTGCTGTGGGTACACAGGGAAGCTTTGGGGTGCCGGGAGTGCAGAGGGAAAGTTTGGGGTGCTGGGGGTGTGGAGGGAAGGTTTGGGGTGCTGGGGGTGTGGAGGGAAGGTTTGGGGTGTGGTGGGGTGCACGTGGTATGGGGGTGCGCAGAAATGGCAGGGGGTGCAGCAGGGTGCACAGCTGCACGTGCTGTCGGGGGTGCGGACAGAAGGGTCAGGGTGCACGGAGCTGCAGGCAGGTCAGGCGTGCAGGGGGTGCTGGACGCCTCCGGCCATCCGCATGTGTCCCCGTCCCTCCCCCCCAGGCCTCCCATCCGCTGCCACCCTGGCGCTGCGCTGCATGGATGGCGTTTTCCTCTCGCCCAACGAGGATGACTTCGTGGGCAGGATCGCGGAGGAGCTGGAGCAATTCATGCTCCAGGGGCAGCACCACAGGTAGGGGCGCTTGCGGGGGGCGACCCGCTGCCGTGCGCGTCCTCAGGTGGTGGCACGCTCTGCTCCGGAAGCAATCGCTTGCTGCGAGACCTTTCTGTTTTGAATCAGTCCTCCGGGGTGTGAAAGCAGCAGCTGGGTTTGCTTGGCAGCCTTTGGGAGCTGCAAGATCTGCCTGGACGCAGAGCTCGGGGCTTCCCCACGGGACAAGGGCCAGCTCGAGGTTTCTACTGTGCCTGCTTTGCCCTTAAGGCACCTTCGAGCAGAATTATTTTGGACACTGGTGGCTTTTACACCAGCCACAGTCTGGCTGGGCTCACTGTAGTCAGCCTGGCGGAGTTATAATTAATAGCTTTGTAATCAAATATTTCAGTTCCCCGCTCTGCTGAGGGTTTCCTGTGCAGCGGATCCTCCCCCCGGCAGCAACCTCATCGCCTTCTGCTTGCTGCGTCATTTTTCTTCGGCCAGGCTGGCTTTAAACTGGGTCTCGTTCCTGAGCCGGTGACCTGTGACACCCTTGAGATGTCCCAAAAAAAAGGGTTTCAGGCAGGAGCAGGGGAGGGAATTCTTAGTTCAGCTATCCCACCGGCTTGTAATGACCTTAAATATTTGTTTTATAACTTTTAAATGTTTGTCAGAGAGTGCAATTGTAAAATAAATTACAGTAAAGTCAATAAATTTTTGCTGCATCCCTGTCCTTGTCCTTCCTGCAAGTTGCTGACACCCCCGACCCCTCTCTCTTTCCAGGGTGCTCCTGTTCCCCCCTCTGTCCAGTCGCCTCCGGTACCTGATCCACAGGACCGTGGAAAACGTGGATTTGTTGAGCAGCTTTTCGGTTGGAGAAGGATGGAGGAGGAGGACGGTCATCTGCCACTCAGCCATAAGGTACTGGGCGGTGGATGTGACAGCTTTCTCTGGCCGTGAGGTTTTTATTTCAGCTTAGAAGCCTGAAGCTTGCGTGGTGCTTCTCAGCAAAGAGTAGGGTGTCTGTTATTAATAGCATCTTCTGGTCACTAGGGAAGTGGAAGCTCTTTTTTCCCTGTCTGCCGACTTATGTGCAAATCCGATCGTTTCCCTCCTTTCTCTCTTTTTACTCGGGCTCCTCTGCTCCCTGTTCACGCCTCGCCCTTCTCTTGCTCCTAGGCTGCCCGGTGAAACTGGCGACCAAAACCCCAGCGCCAACGCACCGAGACCTCACCGACCTCCCCAGCCCTGGGGCCGCGGCGGCCGGGGGGGTGCCAGGCTGCGGCACGGTGGGGACGGGCACGGGGACACGTCTCGAGCCTGCGTGGGGTCTGGCAGGATTAAAAGGCCGCCCCGAAAGAAGCCGGATAAAGCCCTGTACGTCCCCAAGGCGATGCGCAAGAAGGCAGAATGGGGGGAGCACGAGAGCCCAGTGGTGGCTGGCGCCGAGTCGGGCGCGGATGCGGCACGAGAAGGGGAGATCTGCCCTGAAGCTGCAGTCAGGGATGCCCAGGATGAGCTGGGTAAGTCTGAAGGTGGCCCCGAGTCCAGCGCAGCAACCAGTGGTGTCTCTTTGGCCCTTGACAAGCAACAAGAAGAGAGTGTTTCAGGAAAAAGTAACGACGATGCGAACGATGACCATCCTCCGTGCTGTACGGATGTCCCCTTGTTAGAAAATAGTAATTTCTCTGGGCAGGAAAGTCAGGATAAAGACTGTTCCGATTCCCTTCCTTCCATACACAACGAAAACCTAGCTGAAGCAGAGGAGCAAGAGCAGAGCCGTGACAGCGCTGTCGTACCAGAAGGTAGCAAGACCCTGTGCCACGCTCAAGACCAAAAGAGCCAGGGTGCCGGAGTAGTGGAGTGCAGCACAAACTCCTCCCTGTCAGAAAGCCGCGGCGCTGACTGCTGCACAGACCTGCCTGCAGCAGAGCCTGGTGCAGCGTCGCTGGTGCTGAACAACCAAGATAAGAGCTGCGCTGATGCCAAGAGCCTGGAGAGCGGCGGAAACGTGCCACCACTGGAAGAACAGGGCAGGGACTTTGCGAGTGCCGACGTGTCGGAGCTGGGCAAAAGTTCCTCTGAGGCTCAGGAGTGCCCCGGTGGTGCTCAGGGGGAGCACAGCCAGAACCAGCCCCCCCCTGGAGCCCAGGATGAGCCCCTGGCCGCACCTGAGGCCATCGGTGGTGCCAAGCCATCGGGCCACGACGACCAGAAGCGCTGGGTGGAGGTGCCAGAGCACGACAAGGAGCGTTCGGGCTTGGCCGACGCACTGTGGCGTGAGCTGCGGCTGCCTGCAGGCGATAAAGAGGAGAGCACGGCCACCCCGGGGCAGGGGAGCAGCCTCGAGGATGACTGTACCGCGGAGCTCCTGCAGGAGGTAGCGTTTGCCCCGGGGAGTTATTTTGAGGAAAGGAGGGCAGCTCAGGAGTTTTTCCCTCCAGGAGGACGTTGGCACACGGGAGGCCGGTGCTTGTGCTGGGGCTTCGCAGGTGTTTGCAGAAGCTGTCAGCAGGAGCGTGGCCTTTGGGGTGGAATTAGGTGATCTTTAAGGTCCCTTCCAACCCCAACCGTTCTTGTGAGATGCTTTGGAGGGACCGAGGCAGGACCCTGCAGGGTCGCTCTTTGAAATGAAATCTTGTCTGGTGGATGCCCGACTGTTCTTGGAAATGAGCTCTCAGTCCATTTTTTTTGCAGCGTATCGCCCAAATTTGAACCATTTGGGTGTTTCTGGCTGGGGGACCAGGACTAAGCCAGGGCAGAGCTGAGAAGCACCGGAGGCGATGTGCAAAAGGTGGCGGAGCGGCCCCGGCTGCCCTGGTGGTTGTGCAGTCCTCCCTGCTTTCACCACACACCTCTTGGTCTTTCATGTCTTTGTTGTGATAATTTCCCACCTTCTCCCCATAACACAGGGAAGTGGTTAGCCCAAATTGGGAACCAAATTGCTTTCTTGAGGCGGTGCAGGAGTGGTAGTAGCAGAAGCAGCTTTGTCCCATGCTGGTCTGATCTTTGTTTTCCATAATGTGCTTTCAAAGGATCAGTTATCTGTGCATAACTTAGGGAGTTTTTTTAGAAATGCAGCTTTTATAAACTACTTTATTTCTATTTATTTATGTATTTTTATTCCCAGATTGTGGGCCATTTAACCGTGAAGGACATCAGCATCGAGAAGATCAGGTTTGATTATTCCAGCTATGGAGATGCACAGCTCAACGAGGGGGATTTTGGACACGTAACTGAAATCTATGACTTCTCCCCATCGCTGAAAACGGAGCACCTCTTAGAAGTGTTCGCAGATTTCCAGTAAGTACCCATCTGAGGGGTGTAAGGTGAGCACTATTCAGACTTGAATGCACAACAGAGTCTGATGATGCTACACTGAATTTTAGTTTTGCCTTCATGCTGCCACGTCGTACACTCTCTGTGCTTTAAAGGACATTTTTCTGCAGTTTATGCATGATTTAAAACACGGCTGGTTCTTCGGGGCTCTGTCAGGCACATTGTTGTCTACGTGCAGGCTTATTCCTTCTGCTCCAGCTTCAGCAAGGAGTCTTCACGTGCTTTGTAGGAGCCTCTTTGCTATTGCATCCCAGTGCCTGAGTTGAAGTTACATGTTTACATAAGTGTTTGGGAAAAAAAATGGGCCCAATCCTGCTGCTGGAGATAAGATTTATTATGTCAATATAGGGAACAAACAGCATTGTGCCTGAGAGGGTGACACTGGATTAGCAGCAGGATTGGGGCAAAATACAGCCCTGTGTTAGTGGTAAATGGTGCTCGGTGCAGCTTGGAATTGGTGTTGCTTCTGCCAGGGAGCTCAGGTGTGGTGTGCGCAGGAACATCTCCCTGTCTGCCTCCTGCTGCCACCTTCCCTCCTGATACACCTGATGGGTTAGCTGTGAGTGCTTCACCTCCACGCATCCCTCTAAATTGAAAAGCGTTATTTATGTTCTAAATAAGCTGCTGTCTATTGTGTGTGTTTTCTCTAATATTTTTTTCCACTTGCTCTGACAGTGAAACTGAGCTGAAAATTGACAGATCTAATTTGAGCAGTCAATTGTATTTGTATTTCCCGTGCTGCGGGAAACATCTTTGAAGTCCCTGCTCCCCAACTCACATTTTCCACTGACACGTTATTAGATTTTTTTGCTTTGGTCTCTTGATCCTAAGCTTTGTAAACCACTTTTATAAATCACTCGCTGTTCCTTGTAAGTGACTGAGCAATCAGGTAGTGTTTGCAAAGCATTGTGCAAATGACAATATTTATGTGTTGCAAGACACTCCCTGAAATGGAGGTTGATTTTTTGGCCAAGAACTTCTTTAGGTGGAAGAAGAGCATTTTTGGGGGCAGCTGACTCTGGCCTTGACAGGGACACATTTAATTTTCTTCTGTTCCTTCCTTTCCCCTCTTGTAAAATGAATATACTGCTTTGACAAGCACCAGCTGGCTATGGCTGAAAATACTAAGTACTCATTGTAATTCAAGGAGGCTGATGAGTTTTACCATGGCTTTTTTTTTTTTTCCTATTAGTGAATATTATTCTATTGTCTTTTCATTTTAGCGAGAGTGGTTTCAAAATTCAGTGGGTCGACGATACGCACGCCCTGGGAATCTTCTCCAGCCTGTCTGCAGGTAAGGGAGCCCTCACTCCTGGCTGCAGCTGAGGATCCTGCAGAGCCCCTGGGCTTTCACTGCTCTTGCACCAGGTCCTGTCTTGACACAGCAGTTTGCAGCGTTGATTCACATGCTTGGGCTAAGCTAGGGTTAGAAGTAGTGATGGTTCATCATGTCTTTCTTCCTGCACACCTCGAACTTGAAACGCTTTTAATCCTTGCGATCCTTGGCATCACTGTTTGCTGTGTGGAAACTCTGCTTGGCAAGATCAGCAGGTTTTTAATTGGCTTGGGCAGGACACCTTTTGTATGGTGCATTGCTAGAAATTACTGTTTTGCCACATCAGTTTTTCTGCCAAAGCTAGACAAAATTCCTGCACGCGTGCAGCAAAGTGTGCTCGTGTTCTCTTGGGGGCCCTGTGAGTACAATGACATGAGGTCAGCTACCAAGCCTCCTGGCAAAGTGACTCTTTTGGGGTGCAAAAGCTCCAAGCTCAGGTCACGCCCATCCCAAGAGAAGTTTCCATCCAGCAGCATATGTAGTCTGAACACTCGTGCTCTTGTCTTGGGATTTAGCCTAGTAATCAGAGGTGTCTTTAAAATTTGTTTTTATTTTCTTGGAACTCTTCCTGCGCAAGGAACGTGCGATGTAAGCCTGAGGTGACCAGACTCAGTTCAGCTGTTTTAGTGAGTTATCTTGAGATAACTCACTAGCTGGTGAAGCTCAACTTACTCAGTGTTGTTACAACATGTATTGATTTTTATTTTATGATTAAAGCCACCAGAATTCAGCCTGCTAAGCTGAGCAATCTTTGTTCTTTTAATCTTTGTTCTTTTAAGCATCTCAAGCCCTGGGGCGGCGTTATCCTTCTTTAAAGATCCGACCACTGATCCACGCAACAAGGCAGTCTAAAATTAAGGCACTTCAGCGACCAAGTAAGACGATCTATTTTTAACTTCTGTTTCATGCTTTGCCTGGCTTCTGTATCCTGGGTGGTGTCATGATGACAAGTTAAATGGGGAAATACCTATTAAGTACCAGTATTCCTTTTTAATTTTTTTAATAGCTTTATTGGCAATGGCAGGACAGCGAGCTGTTGCGTAGAGTTTTCAGTAACAGCCCGCTGCTGCATTCTTGCACTATTTTCATCCAACCTGTTATCACTGGTGTGTTAAAACTTACTGCGTCAGTAATGCTGGTTTTTGCTCTGACAGCCAAAATAACTGCAGCAGGCATGAATGGAGGCACAGGTGAATGTGAACATGTCAAATGCCATAGGCTTGCCCAGTAAGTTTTTCTGCCCTCTTACTCTGCACAGTTAAAGACAATAAATAGACAAAACTGATAGCAATTACGTTTTTGTGGTTGGCATAATTTTATTCGGTATCAGGTGAAGAAAAAATTGTTAAGCTTAGCCATTAACATTGTTTTATTTGTTTTATTGCCTTTTAAAATCATATTGTAATCAGTTATACTTGCCACAGTAAAGAAATGCCATGAATCTTGTAGCAGTAGAGACTTTGCTGAACATACAACTATACTGTTAGTGCTCCAGTACATTGCAGTTGAAACAGATTTCAGTATGAATGATTTAAAGGGACACTGTCACAGTTAGAAGTTCCTGAGTTCTTAAGACTGCTAGATTTTGTAGTTTTTAAGACTGCTAGATTTGAATGAAATGTCAAAGAATTGGACTTGCTTTCACGCTCTCCACTTCATCTGTTTTCATTCACACTCGCTGCCTGATTCTCTTTGCTGTAGCCTATTGGCACGCTTCCGAATCAGGTTATAAACTCCTTCTGGGGAACTTTGTATTCAGTTTCAATAGCAATTTCTTCCAAATTTTCTTAATTAGCTGACAGTGTCTCTTTTTTTTTTTTAAAGAGCTGTTTTTGAGAAAAGATCGGCAGTTTTATTTTCCAAGCTGTGGATGCTCTGAGCCTGACCCTTTTTCTTTAAGCTGCTGATGGGCTGCCTTTATTAATAAAAAATCTGAAAAAGCAAGCAAAGCCCACATTGCTAACTGGATAATAAATTTGCAAACACTTGCTGATAAATGATTAGATAATTGCCAAATGCAGGCTATTTTGGACTTGGTAAAGTTTTGGTATATTGCTTTCTTGTAAGATGAAACTGTAGCAAGCCAGATGTTTACCAGAAACTGGAGGTTCTTGGTTGCTCCTCGCCAAAGGGCTTTCCAAAAGCATCTGATACATTTAGCTATTTTTTAAAAAAAAAAAAGCAGATATTTTTCCATTGCTGCTTTCTGAGGATTTAGGTTGTTGTCTTTGATTAGTTGCAATTGCGATCAGACTTTTCTCTCTGTGGATAAGTTGGTCAGACCGTGTGCCTTCATTTTGTTCTCAGAGATGGGACTGGCTGAATTTTGCCAGGAGTTATGAAGCTGTTCCTGAAAGTTAATGGGGAACAAATCTCTCTACCACTGCAGAAGTGGCCTGGAGTTTCATCATATCTAAATATCTTTTGAATTGGCGTTATTGCATCTTACCTGAAAAATCTTAAGTACAAAATCTGGCGGCACATCTTTCTAAAAGAAAAGGCAAAATGCTCTGCAGGGGTACAATGATTTGCTCATACTCCTGGGCTAATTCTGTAAAGGATCTAAGAAAATAGAAATCAGCCCTTCTGTCTCACAGTCAAACAGTGTAGCCACGAGACTGAACAAGCTCCAACTGAATCCTTTTCACCCCTTTTTACCTAGAACTCCTTCAGGCTGCAAAAGAGAGACCCCAAACTGATACGGCTGTGGCGAGGAGGCTGGTGACCCGGGCTTTGGGACTGAAGCACAAGCAGCAGCAGTGCGTCTCAGGCACCGAAGGGCTCCTGCCGGAAAGCTTGGACCAGGAGGAATAAACCATCTCAGCTAAAAAAAAATGTGTAGATGAGCACAGCTGTGATATTAAACTGCATGCAGAACAGTGAGTTACCACAGGGATGTTCTCTTATGGATTTAGCACCGGTTTTTTCTTTATGAAGTTGGGAAGGGAAAAAGTTTACTCTTAATGAGATGTTGAGCTCAGGAGCCAGGCCCAGTGGGGTTTGCAGTTAGCTCTTCACATCCTGCCCTACTCTGTTTCAAAGCATCTGTCACTCACTGGGGGCACTTGCAGAAAAATTAAGGCTGCTAAGAGAAAAGCCTACCTTATTAATTTTTAGAGTGCACCGGAGTGAGCGAATTGTATCTTGTTGGCCAAAATTCAGCTGTAACAGAGCAGAGCAGCTGCAGGAGTCAAAAAAAATCTGTTCAATGTTTACTTTGTTGTAATGTTATTGTTAAAATATCCCACAATACTGACAAGCATTGAATGCAAGTGAGTTTCGGGTGTTTTTTTTTTCTTACTTACATTGTTTAGAAGAGCCTGACTTGCTTTGTTGCACTGTTAGCAAGCAAAGTTGTTATCCGCTGATTAGGAAAAGAAAACCAGAACGTGACAGTTGCTTGATTTGCACAGAGCCTGGTGTTGAGGGATACTGTGAGACACCTTGCTGTGGCAGCAGCAGCAGCAATAGAGCATCCAACACAGCTCAGACTCTGCTTTAGCTACACAGTCCTGGATCTTGAGAACAAAATGGAGCTTTCCAACTTACAGTAGGCTAAAAACCTTTGCTAGATGTCACCATCTGGGTCACTGGATAAATGACAGAAATATTCTGACAGGCATTAGCAAAAGACTTCTGCATACTTTAAGCCTCACAACATCCCTGTGAGGTAGGCTGTGGAGAGCACAAGACAGATACAGATGTTTTCAACCCCCCCATGGACCAAAATGGTCAGTTACAATTATTCAGTTAATTTTAGCTGCTTGTAGAAGTCTTCTGTACAAACACAGAGGAATAAAAAAACTGCAGTACTAGGAATTGTGAACAAGGCCCTAAACTTTCCTGGAGTAGAAATACACAAATAGGATTTAGGAAGAAAAAACATTTTTTCTGGGTAAAATGTTTTTATTCAAGTAGCTGTGTCTGAAAAGCTGTAGCAACGTGTCCTCAAACAAACAGAGGAACACTCTTAGCACCATTATGAATTTACCAAGTGTAAAAATCCTTTTAAAGACAACTTACGCAGGCGGTCTGTGACAGCATAGGTCCAGATCCCCGATGATGAAAAGCCATGAAATTACCTCTGTAACGTACAGTGATGATAAAAATGCCTTAACTAAATTCATCTTTTGCAGAAGAGATGGAGTGAATATCCAGCTTAAAAGGTACTATTTAGGTGTACGTAGACTCGATGGGGTGAATAGCTTACTGTGTAATGGAAATTCACAATCCAGTGGACTCATCATCAGGAGATCTGCCAAGTCTTCGAGGTGTTTCAGTGGCGGTGTAGCTTCGTGGAGCTCTGATGCACTTGTAGAAAACAGTTCTGCATTAGCTGCTCCTTTTAAGAGATTGTGCTGGGAGTTGATTGTTGAACACAAGAGTTTCACTGCAGTATTAAATTATGCTTTAGACTGTTCTGCTCAGAAAAAAGCTGCTTCATTTTTTCTTTCTTTCCCGCATTTCCTTGCTAAAATGGAGTAAACACACAGCAGTACTGAGGATTAGCTGCGTTCAAGAGGCAGCGTCACAAACGGAGACGTTTGCATCAATGGTGCGTTCAAGCTTGAGTCAAAGAGCTTAAAAATACCAAGAAAACGAACGGTAAAGACAGATTTAGGTTGTTGGAACCCAAACAAAGGCAAACTGTGCTCGCCGCAGCCTGGACCTACGTCTATGAATAAAGGTGGCGCTGCAAAGTGGAGGGAGAAGTCTTGATGGAGTAGGTTGGGATGGTGAAGATAGGGAGCCCAGTAGAGTTCAAAAGCCTGCTCCTAACTACCTCAAGTCGTAGGGATTGGAATTACAAGAGACACACGGTAGTCCAAGCACCTAAATTGGGAAGGAAGGCATCTTTAGGAAATAATTTACCTTGCTAATTTAGAGTTTGATTGTTTGCTTGATTTTCTTTTTGTGTGTGCAGTGGTTAGGGAAATCACCGAAGCAGGAAGCCTCGCTTCTTTAAATAGTGGGGTGGGAGGCAATGCTGTTTTATCGGGTGGACACCTTGTTATTTGTGAGTCCGCTGAAGTGATCAAACTTCTGTTCCGTTTCGTCACTGAAGGAGCCACCTGGGGGGGTCACAGAAAGAACACGGGGTGAAGCAGGAGGTAACAAAGGAAGCTTGCAACCAGCACAAGGCAGAGAACACATTGGGGTTTTGTGTAATCCATGTAAGATGCTATAAAATTGAAGGGCTCAAAGCAGGTACTGGAAGAGGAGGGTTTTCATGGACTAATTAATTTAAGCATTAATTAAATATTGCCCTAATTGGAACAACCAGGAGTCCCCAGGAGTACTGGGTCTGATCTTTAACATATTTGGGAGACTAGACTACAAACCATCCTCAATTTTACTGCTAACCTTGGTTGTTTAACAACGTTACTTACATGATGACTAGCAGGACCTGTGGAATGGTCTCTTCCTTGAGGCTGATGGTAAGTGGGTTCTGTTTACTCTGTTCTTAAATAGGGCTGTGCCCTTACTTTTGCTAGCTGAGAGACAATAAAAGCCTAAACACATTTATTTTTAAGCAGAAATATTTTCAAGCTCAGCTGGAGAGCTCATATAACACTTAAGTGCCTGTTCATCCAACTGAAGTGGGTTTGGCTTTTCTGAACTAGGTCACAGGCTGTAGTATGACACACGAGATGAGTATTTTCTTCAGAAAAGCAACAAACTAATGAGGAAAAAAAATCAGGAAAAATATTCCTTCAAGAACTTGAGCCAGCTCTGGAAATTGTCTTTACCGTGGGCTTTACTTGGAAGTTGACAGGCAGTTGCTATTAATTTGCTTTCTGTGTTAAAAAGGGTTTGTCTTACCCTGCAACTTGATTCCCTTTTTAAACGGACCTGACAATTGACTGTTGAAGCAAAAACGAATTTAAGCTCGTTTGGCTTTGATATTTCCAAGGCTTAAAAATTCCAAAAGATATTTTATGCGCATTCAAAAAAAAATAATGCAGCTGTTCTCCCTCATACCAAAGTGACAGCAGAGCATTTTCGTTTCTGGCTCGAGTGCATGGCTCTCACTGCCCTGTTTCACACATCACCGTCCTTGTTTGCTTTTCAAGAAAAGAGAAGCTTTGGGGTCTTAAGAGGTCAGTCCCAGGCTGGTAAGAGTTCAGCTCGGGAAAGAATTTGTAGGTATTTGCTGGGGCCTACTCGAGCGCTCTAAACAACTTCTCGGATTGCACTCCCTCTGCCTGACAACCTCTAGGGGGGAGCAAGAAATGCTCCTTCCCCTGCAGAACAGGCGCAGCTGTAACATCTGCTATCGCTGTTCCACCAAGGCCGAGCAAGAGGGATTTCTCCTGGATCTTGGTCAGAAAGCTCTTTGACCCGTGTTGTGCTCGCTGCCCCAGTAATAAGTACAGACAGCACTAAGAAACAAACCATTCCCCTGCTCAGCTCAGCAGACCGTGACAGTGGTATCAGGGTCCAGCCTGGACTCAACAGCTCATCTTATCGAGCATGTAAGTAAGCACACCACAGTGGAAACACAAAGGGCTCACTGAGGAGTCAGCTCCTCTCACCTATGTGGCAGTTGTACATCCAGATGCGCTGCCCATCGTAGCGGCTCCGGCATTTCATCACGTTGTTCGAGTAATCCGATTCGGCAACTTCGTAGTTTGGGTTGATGACAACCTTGGGAGAGATGGAGAAACAGCATAAAGCTACCTGAAGAGGGACTCGAGGTAGAATCAACTTTTCATTACAGCATAATTTTTTTGTTCATTTGTTTTAGAAAAAAAGTAACTCACTTTTTCAAAGCAGACAAAGTGCTTGATTACACCAAGATCAAGCTCACACCTTCCCCCATGCACCAAAATATACCCTCAAACACCTTCTCTACATTTCACACAATAGCAGGGGAGACAAAAATAATTCCCTTCGCTCCTCTACAGTTTAAGTGACTGTTTTTAGAGCCCCCCACTTGCACAAAACAGACTGTAGGCAGCCGCAACTTCTCATGCAAACACCGCGATTTAATTCCCCAAGCGAAGCGAGCATTGCTTACAAACAGCTCAGAGGCTTGGTATGAGACAACGGTGGGATGCAACGCCGTGGTAGCACGTGGGTTGTGTAGGATATCAAGTATTAGCTGCACCTGGATTCATTAGGGCTTATCTCCAAGCTGTGGTTATCATCCCTGACTTTTTAATTGGGTTTAATATGGGATCTGATAACACTTTGCTGTTCTGTTAGCTAATTCTTTAGGTATTCTGGGAACACAATCACTATAACCAGTAGTTCATAGCATTGTAGATGTATAAACTAACCAGTTAGTTACATTCCTGGCATCCCCAATGGATAAGATAAAGGCACTGGCAGTGTCTCAAACCCTTTTTCTCCCCCCCCGTACCTGGAAGAGGTAGTCGCCCGGTGGGACATCAGTAATATCGATCCACTGGCAGTCGATGTCATGTCGGTACACGTCCCAGCATCCGACTGTGATCCCTTGTTCACCAAAATTGGCACATTCGTACTGTTTTTGCACATCTAAAGGAGGAGAGGAGTTAAAACCACGCAGCATTGGATTCACAGACCGTGTCAGAGGAAGGGCTGGTTGTTCTCCAGCTCCCATAGAGAGCAATAAGCTACGGGCGTGATATTTTGGATGAGACAACACAACATTACCTCGCTTAGAGTCCTGTACTGAAATACATGGGCTAGTTAAATGCCTGGGAGGAGTTGCCACCTTTCCTGTGTTATCACCCAGGGGCAAGTCTCGGAGTTTCATGCTTTATGGGAATCAGACCACGCACACTGAGGTTTCCAGAGCAGCTCAGAATAAAGACATAAGAAGCTGAGGTCTGGAAAACTCGACATACAGGGGGGGGTCTGCTGGGATTCTCTTAAACCTGTAGAGACCATTATTCCATACTAACACATCCTCAGGACTGGTTTCCAGGTCCTGTCAAGCCACGCTCTAGCCCTGCTCGGGAATTTCCTAGCATCTTTGAGTCCCGTAATCTGTATGGGGACAGCAGAAAGCACGAGGGGCAATGGCAAAACACACCTGCTTCACACTCCGTGTCTTCCAGACAGAAACTGGCCTTGTGTCCTTCAGCTACCTTGGTCCCGTTGAGGTTCAGGAGATCATAGTGGGTAAAAACCTCCATGCTGTGGTAGTGCCTGCAAGACACAGACGGGGAGAGCCATCGTTAGGGCAAGCAGACACCCCTTTAATTACCACCTCTGAAGGGCTGTGCGGTGCCCCCAGCAGCGACGGTCCCAGGGGCAGGACAGCGTGGATGGGAATAGCCCAGACTTTGTGCTGCTTCATCCCTCGGGCAGGAATTTCTCCTCCCACAGCAGCGTGGGAGGAAATAAATGACGATGCACAAAGTGCTGGGAACCAAAAGGTGCTACAGGAGGAGAGGGAGAGAGAAACCCCAGGCAGGAGACGTTCCCCTCGGCACGCTCCTACGTGGCACCGGCACTCGGGCTGCCTCCGTCCTGGCTCCCAGCCCGGGTATTTGTTTATACATCAAGTGCTAAAGCTGTGCCAGGGGAGAGCCTTGCCCCAGCCTTCGTGGGATCGCAGTGGTTTATAAGGTGGGAAAAATCAAAGCCAGCAGCACCAGGTTATCATTTCTAGTGCCCTATTTACCCCAAAAAGAACTATTCCACCTGTCCCTAACAGGCTGCAAACAGAGCAGGATGTACCAAGCTAGCAACCTGGCTATTTCTTTTTTTTTTCCTTTTTTTTTTTTTTCCTTTTTTATTTTTAAAAAGGAATCGGAATGTAAATTTATTGGCAGAAAACGAACAACAGATGGAACCGGCTTCTCCCTCCCAGCACTCGCTTCGCTCTGATCTAAACAAGGTGACAGCTGGCTTCGCACACGACGCATTTCATCATTTTAAACGGGGAAGTGTTGGTGTCAACTCAGCTGGGGCTGTGCCGCTATCGAACGCAGCAACGCTTAGGAGAGAGCACGGAAGCTGTGCTGTAAACCTGCAACCAGCAAAGCGAGACCACTGCAGGGTCTGGGTGGTGCTGACCTCAGGAACTTTGTCCTCTTCTATGCCAAACTGCTGCTTCAGCAAAAAATTCAACCTGTGCCTGAGTGCAGTCAATTCCTTGGGCCAGGAAGGAGGTGGGAAGTGCCCAAGTAGAGCTCCACGTGGCCAGGGCTGCGAGCACAAACGTGGTCACGCTGATGTAACATGCTGAATTTGATCCCAGCCTTGGAATCGGGGAAAAAAACCCACATGCAAGCACATTGTTGGGAACAGGAGTGCAGCCACGGGTGCTGAGAGCAGAGCTGGTCCCCAAATCCTGAGACACCAGAGCCCGTCTGCACAGCCTGACCTGGGAGTGAGGCAACTGCACAGACCCCAGTTCAAAAACTGATGCTTATGAGTTAAATAAATAATAAATAAAAAGCACAAGGCACAGCTCATCTCCTTTCCAGCTGTAAAAATAATCACAGCATAAAAACTTAGAGCCACAAGTATTGCAGCCCCACTCTGCACACGTTTTTACAGAAAAAAGGGGGCAAGGATGGAAAGGAAGAAATCTTTCCTCTAGAGACTGGCTTTCTTTTCACTTTCTACCACCTCCCCTGTAACCAAAACCAAACAAATAAATCATGACATGCCAGAAATTAATCACTTTTGAGCCCCTGCTAGGATCTTTCCCATTTTTGTTCTGCTTCCACATAGAAAGCCTACTGAACAGAAGCTCCCAGTGATGGAGTGAGGCAACAAGGAAAGAAGAGACATTCTGCAGTGGCTGAGCTGTTGACTTTGAAGCTGTCTAATTTGGCTGCCTCCTGGATAAGTTTGAGGTCTCAAGTCTGACTCAGTTTCTGAAATATGTCTGAATCATTCAGAGAGGTGTTTACATTCTGGTGTTTACAGGCTGGAAAGATTGAAGAGGGATTGAGTTCATCCCTCCTCCGTATAAACAGAATCCAGTTTTGAGTGCACAGATGGCTCTTGGCCTCTTCCTGATCCTTTCCCAGTCTCACCTCACTTGGGCAGTCTCTCCCCAAGAGCTCCAAGTGCCTCCTTTTTACCCAGCCTGCGACGTGCTCGAATCCCTGTGGCACCCACGAATTCCTCCAGCCCCTTCCCATCCAGAAGAGCAGGCAGACGCTGTTCTGGTCCAGGCTTCCTCCTCCCCTGCACCTCCCGTTTCCTATTTACCTCCGGTTCTGTGCCGCTGAGGTTTTAGCTCTGCTCGTGCCTCTGAATGCAGCCGTCACAAAACCAACCCGTCTGCAAGGTAAAAGCAGCCAACACCTGCCCCATACCACAACCTCACCTCGCTCCCACTGTTAGCAAAAGCTATTAAGAACTGTAAGAATTGGGAATTTATTGCTCTACGTGTTTTCAGAAGGCACAAGCCTTACCGCAGTGGCAGGATAAAAGCAGTGCACCGAGTTTCTTAGCTCTCTTTTATCCCAAATTAGCGAAAAATCAGCCTCGTAACAAGCCATCATTCCAGAACCAAAGCATCTGCACGGCTCGGTTCCAGCTCCCTTTCCTCTCCCTCGTTTTCTTTGGCTGAAACTGTCAGCGTCCCCCTGAAAAACAATGCACTTTGGGGGGTAAGTTTGCTGTTTACCAAAAAGTGCCAAAACCAAACAATCTCCCAGCTGTGCGCAATCTAAGCGGAGTCAAGACGCATAAATAAAATAAAGAGAAAATGCAGAGTTAGTGTGGTTTTGAGTCCCTTCCCAAGGAGATCAGATGGCTGCATCTTTCTGCATAGAGTGGGTACATCAGCACACGCTTTCTTTGCACAACACACGGCCCCGTGTACACGCTGCCCTTGCACACGCATCTCTCCCGATGAGAGCTCTGCATCTTGTTCATATATCATTTACACCTGTAACTCATGCTGTAATAAACTGGCTTCGCTGCTGTGAGATTATCACGGCTGCCCTAACACCCATCAGGGTTCTCCAGCCCCAAGCATCTCAGCCTCCCCCAGCAAAACCAGTCCGGCCCAGGCCCCGGCTGCGCTCTGCCTCCTTTCTGCAGGGGCAGCGGGAGCAGGGCACGAAGGAGGCCCCGTCCCCGCGGCACTCACCGGTGGCAGTCATGCCAGACCCAGGCGTGGCGGCCGTTCTTGGGCCTGAAGTCGGACTGCCCGTTGTTGTGGATCTGCGAGGAGAAGCGCAGCAGGCGCCGGTAGCCGGAGGTGACCGAGGTGTTGGCGGCCGAGCTGGCCAGGCAGTTCTCCTCCAGCGCGCACTGCAGCATGAACATCGGGCGGTCTTCCAGGTAGGCCGTCTGCTCCACCAGCTCGGCATTAAGCACCAGGTCAGGGGCGGCTAGAAGGAGGGGAAGGAAGATTTGAACTCATGGGCTAACCAAAAACACCCACAGGGGTCTGGTAGAGACAGGCCCAGCTCCTCGCACCGTGCTCAGCACCACCAGCATCCATCTGACACTTTTGGCACACCCAAGGCATGGCATAGGCCACCCATTCCTCCTGTATTCCCCAAGGCAAACGTGCTAAAATGAAATAAAGCCTTGAGTTACTCACTCTCTGAGCAGGACACGCCAGCACCAAAGCGACCACCTCCTCTGGGACAGGAGACGTCGGCTCCGTCGTGACGGCAGTGGGCCAGGGACATCTCCGTCCCCGAGCACTTGACCCCGCTCATGACCACGCTGTCAGCGCTGACGTCTCCATGCCAGTACCAGGTTTCCTTGGCAGAAAGACACAAAGAGGCATTTCGCACACCGTTGGGTCTTTTTGGGGACTGCTGGGGGAATATTCGTCCCTACCTAACTTGTGTTACGTAGGAGGGAGGGAGGCCACAGTGCTGCATTAGACTCTGATAAGGACCATTTGGTCTTCTTTTAAAGCTCTCTGTACCTGAAATATGCTTAGCCCTTGATTAAAAAATAAAGATTAAAATTAAAAGATGAGATGCTGAAACACAACAGTGTGAAACTGTCTTGCAGAGGTCTGCGTGCACAAACGTGTCACCCACCCTCCTTAACCCCTGGCCCACTCCACTCCCTTCTCACTTTAAATACTGGGGAAGAGACAAGGAAAGTTACCTGCTAAATTCTGCAGGGACAGAACGGACTGGGAGCAGAGAAGAGTAACGTGGGGAATGAGCCCCAGTTGAAGCAGAAGGCTTGGACTGGGATTAAAACCCAGCTCAGCCAGGTTCCGTGTACATCTGACCTGTGTAAGCACATCTCTGCCCTTGTTTCTGAGCCGTTTTAAATCTCTCCTTGTTTTCAGTCCAGTTGTAAACTCAGTTTTTCACCCTGTTGTGCCCATCCAGCTGATGAATTGATCCCTGGACCATTTTAGCTCATATAGGCTGTGCCTCTGGGAGGGATGCCCAGAAAATAAACCACACCTGCCTTGTGATGCCCAAGGAGGAGGGCAACAGGAAAAGCCAGGGTGTGTGGTGGCACAAGGAGGGGAGGCAGAATTAATGGCAGGAGATGCCAGGGGAAACACAGCCCTCGAGGGGCACTGGGACTAATGGGGTCTGGTAACCCAGGGGTCTGCATCTCCTGGCTCAGAGGGGGATTTGCAGACATTCAAACCCTGCCTGCTCCCCATCTTCATCACCCATGCTTACAGAAATTGTAGGAGCAAGAGACAATTATTCTGCCAAAGTTGGCCAGCGGGTGCAGAAGCTGCTGGGAGAAGAGACGGAGGGGAAGGAAGAAGACCAAAAATTCTGATCTCCGTGTGTGAACGTCAAAACCAGGAGCACGTTTCCAGGAGAAGAGAACCCATCTGCAGCATGGCTCCCATTGCAGCAGGCTGTTTGTTAACCCTGCTAGCAATGCTCTTTGCACACAGGGCCGCCCTGTTCCACACAGTGTGGCTTTATCCTCGCCGTGCTGGTGCAGTCGGGATGTGCATAAGGGCCTTTTCTGTTCTAAATACCAGCAGTCTCAGCTAAAGGAAAAAATGTCTTGTTTCTCGCTGGACTCTCAGAGCTATGTCAACAGAGCCAGGCAGCTGGAAAGGCCAGCAGCATTCAAGGGACGTGGCTGTCCTCAGCCCTGGTGCTCTGCTTGGCAGCTGTGCAAGCAGTCAGCTGGAGGAACCAGCTTGCACGGGGAGCTGTTTTTTTTTGGGGAGCCCCAAGACCCATTTTGTGCCCAGGAACTGCAATAAAGGCCCAGAAGTTAAATATTTCCCTACAAAAGCTGCTGTTATGCCCAGATCTGCCTGTCCCTCTTCCACCCTGTGATCCTGGAGGGATGAACACTTTATTCCTTCGTGGTTATCCCAAGCTCGTTAGTTGGTAGCTTTTATCTCTTTATTAAGTGCCATTCTTGGTTGTGTGCAAGCAGGGAGGGTTTAGGGCGTTTGTCATTAAAAGACAGGAACAGCTCAGAGCCAGCATGCAGCTCCAGAACGGACACGCTGCATGAAGTAACTCCAGGAGCAAAATCAAATTGTTTTCAAGCGATCTGACACCACGTTAAACTTGGCTTCAAGTTTCACCCAGCCAGAGGAGTTCAAGTCCCCAGTTTTACCGAGGGAGGGACAAGAAACCCCACAAAACCACCAGCCCAACCAGTGCTAACGGGGCCAGACTGGGAAATCTGAGCCCCGAGCAGCACAAAAACATGAGGTTTGCCAAGAGCAGCACTTTCTGCTCTGAATATCTCCCAAATGTCTGCTGTGCATTGACATTTAACCTTCGGGGTCTCTCCAGACAACACCTTGATGCCGAAATCTGCTTTTTTATAACCCCCCCTCATCCTCCACCAGCCCCTACCCACCTCAAGGATGCCACCGCGGCTGACGTGGGCGCAGGGGACCCACCTGGAAGGCATGGCTGGCGAAGCCCAAGCCCAGCTGCCGGCACACCACCATGGCCTCCACGGTGCCCCAGCTCTCGCTGCAGACGGTGCCCCACCGGAGCGTGCCGTTGCGCTCCGCCAGCACCTCCACCCGGCCCTCGTAAGGGTTGCGGCCGCCGCTCAGGCGCAGCTGCAGGGCACAAAAATCACACGTCAGGAAACATCAGAGCGAATGGGGAAGAGGCAGCAGTTGGCCAAGCAATGTTCAGGGCGATTTAGAGGCTAGAAATTTCAGTTCTGCTCCTTGCAGAGCAGTCGGTGCAGTTTGGTTCTTCGTCTCCCACCATGGGCAGCCAAGCCCAGCATCTGAAATCAGCCTGTGCCAGATGCAAGAGAGCAACACACTCCTCCCGAAAGCCTCCCTCCTCCATGCTCTACATTAGAGGCTGTTTATGGCCTTTGGCAAGAGCATTTGCTCATAGAAACCCGTGTCTGGTTCATCCAGTTGGAGATTTTAAGCTCCACGTGGCAAACGGGACAGCAGCGCCTAGGCCTGGGTGCCACCGTGGGGAGAACCGATTGGGGTCCTATCACAGCAGGGATGTGCAGCAGCTCTGCAGGGCCACCAAAACTGTTCAGATCACAGCCAAAGTGGCACTTCAGCCCTCTATAACCTCGCTGAGCCTCGAGGAGCTCAAAGTTCAGGACAAAAGGAAGCGCCATCCTTAAATGCTCTCCCACCTAATGCAAGGCAGATGTTAAAAATCTGAATTTTTAGGCAGGACTTGGTGAAACGATTCCTACCGGGACACCCCAAAATGTGTTGCAAAGAGGGCAGACAGTGCTCTGGGATGAAAACACCTTGACACGTCACTTGCATTTGGCTTCTCACCTGATTCTGGAAACCCATCGCAGGAACGTTGCACCTCACAGCAGCATCCTCTTCGTGGTTGCAGCCCTGTGACTCCATGTTGAACTTGCAGTCCGTGATGGATTTCTCAAAGCCCGTGCAGTCGATTTCATTTAGATGAATTGGACCCATGCCTTTGGGAGGGGAGAGAAAGAAAAAGTCTTATCTTCTGCCCGTGCTACTGTGAAGAAATATCCAATAACGCTTTATTAATACTTTGCAGACGTCGCGTTGGACTCTAGCACTCAAAACACAATCCTGAAATAACTCCAGCTATTTCTTATAAAAAAATAAAACAAAAAGCTGCAAGATTATTATTATTATTAATTTTACCATTAAATTCTTTCCAGTAGTCTCTGGGAGTCAAGCGCTGCGGCAAAGGCCAAGTTTCCGCTGTTACATAATTTACAAACTTCAGCTGGAGGAATTCACAAATTTTGACCTTTTGGCTGAATCCATATGACAGGAATCTGGTCTCAGTCAAGGCCTGACATTTAAATGCAAACAGCTACATGTTCACTGGGACAGCAGAACGGAACAACACAGGGATGTGCAAGAACTCAGTGAAATGCTTTGGGGCAGGTGCGTGTTACAGACTCCAACACCACTGATAAAAACAAAGCAGCAAGAGAGCAAACATCTTTTGTCACTGCACAGAATGGTCCCAAGGAACTGGGAGAAGAATTGAGAAATTTGGTTCCTTCCCTGGACAACACACAACTACCATTTCCACCAGAGACCCAGCAAGAGGAGAGACCTGCATAAGAGAAGGCAATAATCCCGTAAAGCTCCCACGTCCTGTTTCCAAACTGAGCTCAAAACTGTTTAGAAAGAAGATTTTGGGGAAAGAATCCAAGATTTCAGCAGAATTTCTTCATCACTGAAGAACAACCAGAGGCTCTCTTGGAGCCCGTGTAACCCATGCATCACTGCTGCTGGGCTCACACCACACAGCTTGGTCAGGAGATCCCTGCAAGTAGCAGATGGAGAACCTCTGGTCTCCAGAAGTTTGCAGGAAGATTTTGGAGATGGAGGCTGAGAAAAAAAATTATTCTGAATTTTGAGCCATTTTTTGCTCACCTCTCTGGAAAGGAAAATGTTACCCAACTTCAAGCCTGATCCTTTATACCTCAAAGCAAAGGGCTGACTCTGGAAGGCAGGAAAAGGTGATGGGTTTGTTAATGGTAGGGGGTCTTTTTGCTCAAAACCCTTTTTCTGCTGCCATCTGGAGGCTTTCTAACTCCCTGTGACAGCCAGCACACCTGTGACTTAGATTCTCTTTGTGGCTGCCTCTGGAAATGGTGACATGACCCTGCAGCCCTGAGCACTGAAACGCAGCCAAATTTCATTGCTGTATGGGTGATAAAATTTGTATTTCCTCCCGTGCCATTCCCTTTAGCAGAAGAACAGGATTAGGGCTGTATGTCCAACATACACATTCACCTGCTGCTTGGGAGTTTATCTTATATTCTCCCTCCAAGGACACTGTAGGGGACACAACATGTTCAGGAGATTCAGACTCAGCTTCTTCCTTTCAACAGACTTGAGTCTGAATAGGGGTAAGTTTTTTATTCTGGGTCTCATTTATCTACAAAAGGGGGAAATTAATCATTCTCTCCATATCCTGAAATCTTTGTGGGAGACACTTGTCTTCCACAGGTCCCTTTGGCTTAACTGGGATTCCTAAACACTGACTGCACATCACCTGTGTCTCTAGGAAGTGAGCAGTGTTTTACCTTGTGAAACTACATCTCCAACACAGCAATGACAAGAATGGTCATTCCAATTTGTATTTGAAAACACAAATTCACCAAGATAGAGATGTAACAAAGCAAAGCCTAAACACATAAATGAACAAAGAGTTCAACAACCGAGTTGTTGAACCGAGTGCTCGGCGTCCCAGAGAACAGCTCCGGGAGTGTGCACTGATTGATTGCCAGCGTTTAACATTAAAAAAAAAGGAAAATGTGTGGAAATCACAGGCATTGCTAGGAGCTTCCAGACTGCAGAAATGCCACCCGTTCATTTAGTCTCACGATACAGGGTTTGGTTTGGTGTCATTTTCTTCAGGGTTAACACTATGGGGAAGTGAATCAGAAAGTGGTTTGCGAGGGCAAATGTTAGGCTCTGAGTTGCCGTTTACCAGGCTTTGGAATTTAAACCAGCTCCCAAATACAGGAAATCCAAACCCAAAGCTGGCTCTGAACTGTACAAATAGCCCTTCTATTTATAACAGGCTAAATTAATATTCTGGGCTTAAATTGGAGAGCTTTTGAAGTCTAGACCCAGGGCCCATTTTTGCCAGGAACCTTCTAGTAATGCCTTACACCACGTGCATCTAGAGAACTTGCAAAGAGAATTGGAAAGCAACCGGTGTGATAACAAAGAAGTAATTACTGGAGCAGCTGCTGGAGGGAAAGGTTAAACTCATCATCGCTAGATGCCTTTCAAGGAATCCTAAATATCCCTCTAAGGCACAGCCTCAAGGGACTTACTAAGAGCAGCGAAAAAATTCTTGGTCCCCAAGGCAAACATGCCAGTAAAAACACACGCTGCCCTGGGCCGTGAAAGGGATCTCAGAGGTGGATAAGAGGAATGGTCACTGGAGCTCCCTTTGCCCTTACCTTGCCCCAGCCTCGCGCCCGTTATCGCTTCCTTGGCGCTCCCGAAGCCCAGCTCGCGGCACACCACGCTGGCCGACACCAGGTTCCAGTTATCGTCGCAAACCGTCCCCCACTCCCCGTTTTTCAGCACCTCCACTCGTCCTTCGCCGGTGTTGGCTCCCCCTTTCAGCCGCACCAGCGGCTGCTGCAAGACACAGACAGAAGCAGGGTCACTACTGCCCGCGAGCAGAGCATCCTTCCTTTATGGCTCTGATTTACTGTAGGGTGCGCGCCCAAAACGTACCGCCCTGAGGCACCTAAAAACCCCCATCACATAGTATACAAGGCTAGAAGTGCTGGATGAAAGGAGATCTTTGTTTAGTAAGACTTAGGGTATGCAGAGACATGTTTTTTACGCCCCTATATGTGAAATATATAGAGACATCTTAGTTCTCTGCCGTTTTAGTGCCTGGATCGAGGAGCCTGTTTCACAGAGCAGTTCTGCAGCAGAGGGATGTCACAGCTGGATGTGCAGCAGCCCAAATCCCAGTATGAACATCAGTTTTTCTAAGATCAATAAGTATTTTAAAGCATACACAGTGTTGTCTAAGAGTACACCATGCTTGCCATCCCTGACAGCTATGGAAATCTTCCCTATCAAAATATTACAGATTAGGGAACTATTAGGAACAGAATAAACACATCCCCTTTTATGACTGCCCTTGAATCAAGCCATACCTGAACACTAATCCAAGCTGGTTAGGTGTTTTATCTTTACACTACACTTTAAACCTTACGAAACTCTTTGGGGCCAACAGGTGATTTGCACCAGACTCCGAAACCCCTCCAAAGACACGCAGCGCAGAGGTGCTCCACGTGGTGCTGTGCCCACTTGCGCCTGTGCTCAGCTGCTGGATGGGTTCAGCTGCTGGGCAGGTCTCCGGACGAGGCTCCTGGGTTAACCGAGGAGCCCAACAAGGAGCCCCAGCCACTAAAACCTGCCGGCTGCAGCTCCGACGGGTGGAATAAGTGATCTGATAGATGGCGGTCTGACACATGCAGCTGAGAGGCAGGTTCAGCTCCATTAATTCCTGTTCTTCTATCGATGCCCAATTATGCACGGCTTACAGTTCTCCCAGTATCACACAGAGCAGCCCACCAGCACCCAAAAGATGCATTGTTGGGGTGGGAGCTATGCCCTAGGTATGGGACCACCAGGTGAAGTGTGCAGAGCCCGGGAGCAAGAGGATTGTGACTTTTAGAGCTGGAAGCATACACATCTCCAGGCTCAGAGACTCTCCAAGTCACACGAAGGGTATCCAAAGCCTACAAATAGGAATTAACAGGGCAGCGCATGTGGCTTAGAAGATTGATGATGATTTACAAATCCTTTCACCTCTGAGGCCTAAATCCTGCAAGGTCTTGTGCACAGACCTGTCTGGACTCCAGGTGAGCCAACCATGGACACGACAGCACTACTCCCATTGTTTAGAGCTTCTACTACAGCAATATGGGATGGGATCATTTGGGGTCTGCTGAAGTGCCATGAAAAAGCCCACTGCTGTAGTCACAGAGATATAGGGCTGGGGAGTGCAGGCTACAGTCAACGGCTAGGGGAAAAATCCACAACACCTAACGCACCCTGCGAGAGAACTCAAACCCAGTGTTAAAAGCCTCCAGACCCTGCAATCGCCCCCGTATCCTAAGGCTGCACATACCTTAAAGATGGCAAATTAAATTACATTCCCCTAGCATCAGCCTAAAACACGTTTGCTGCACGTTAAGCCCATCCTTTCACATTTGGCCGCCCCGCTGATGCTGAGAGCAGCCGACTCCAGGCACGTTTCATAGCAGCCTTTTGCATATCTGAGGACCTTTGTGCTACGCTCAGCCCGCTCTTTCCTAGACTAAACAAACACAGCTCTCCCAACCTTTCCTGCGGGCCGTGTTTTCCCTGCCTCTCAGGGCACTTCTTTGCAGAGGACCCAGGGGCGGCGGAAATACCAGCTTATTTCCATCGCATCTCTACGGGAGAGAGAACCCGGCAGGATTTAAGTGACTGCGAAACAGCAAAGCCCAGCAGCAACCGGGCACGGATTCAACTGGCTTGCACAGAACAGCTCGAACAGGAACGTGAGGGCTGTATTTTCTTACTACTTGCTCGCAGCCTTGCCAGCTGCAGCGGTGAGCAAGGCTCCCACCCTTCCAAGCCTGGTACCATGTCCTCGTAAGTGTGACTAATTAAGCTCTGCTGGCTTCTTCCACTCACCAGGTTGCACCTCGCCCCCTGCTCACCTCCTGCCTGAAGGCTTTTCGGAAGCCACTGTGGCTGCTGGGGGCAAAGGCACGTCCCGGGACACAGCTGACCACTGCCGGCATCCCGTTCTCGCACGTCGCGTTCTTCTCCGCGTCCACGTTGAGGTGGTTGCCCAGCTTGCAGCTGGAGATGTGAGCCTCGTTCCCGCTGCAGTCCATCGAGTAAGCCCAGTAATGCTGCTTCCTTCTGCTGGCAAACATCCTTGCAGGAATAAAGAGGAAAATGAGAGTTAGGAACCCATAAGAGCTGCACCGATGTCGCTGCGTTTGGGGAAAGAACACCTTGGGATTAAATGAAGACGGAGCGGCATTATTTGAAGGCTGACCCATTCACACTCACAATGCCTCTCTGTTCAGGTGCTTAGGAATAAATTTAAGCTATGAAATTAATAGCTTAAATTAGTATTAAATTAATGTAAGTGTCTATTTAAGCTAAAGAGCAGAGTGTGAATCAACAGTGTGGCTGGAGCAAAAACTGTGCACTTAAGAAGAGACACTTAATAGAGATCCCACACTGCAGAGGTCAGAGAGCAGAGCCAAGGCAGTTAACTAAAAAGGCCAAATATACCCCAAAAAGACCTCTCCTGTAACCAAGCTGCTCTCTTTGCTTGCCATCACCTATCAGCTGCGAGGAGATGGCAGAGAGCTACGGCCCTCCAGCTTCTCCCAGCTGCAGCGTTAACAACTGCAAGCCTGAAAGCAATTTCCGAGAGCAGAAGCAATTCCCTCGATGACATGTTCACGGCAGAGGAGATTGGCAGCAGCTTCTGCTTCTTGCTCCCAAACCGTAGTGCTTGCTTGGAGCTGCTCCAGAGGCTCCTAAGGGAGAAGGGGCACGTGTGATAAACGGGGAGAGAAAGTAATCCAGCTTCCTCCTGGCTGCATTGCGACAGCAATTGGACAGCACCAATTCTGATCAACCACAGCACCTCCTTGCAGGACACAGCACCTGAACAGGAGCTGGTGGAGGAACAAAGGAGCCTTTATAGGGTGTTGGTTTGAAATTAAACTGGGCAGGTCGCGACTGCAAGGTTTTTCCCAGGTGCTACCCTTCGGTGGTCCAGTGTGGGTTGGTTTATTCTGTCCTGGATGCTGGTGAGGATCTTCTTCCCTTCCGCTCACTAAGCTTTGCTGACAAGCTCGTCCAGGCTCATATGGCTCACAGCCACCAGCTAATCCTTTCTGGAACCAGATTTCTCCAGGTTGATGCTAGGGCCAAATCCAGCTGAGATGGAGATGCAAATGCATCGCATGATGGGGAGTAAATGCTCTGCTGGAAAGGGCTGAGGATGGAGCAGCACAGGCAACCTGCCTGTCTTGGGGCTAAAACACCATCAGACCAGGGTTGTGAGGGGCCCTGAATCAACAGAAAATGAATGGGAATGGGAAGAGGAAAAAATTAAAAAACAAAAACAAAAAACATAAGAACAAAGGGGATGTGGGCAAAAAGAAAGTGCCAGACACTTCACAGCTAGAATATCTCAATCAATTTTGGACCAGGCCTTGAAGACTTTTCTTACATTTAATTAAGCTGCGTTACAGCTTAATTACATGTTACACCCTGGGAAGCATCTGAAATCCTTGTCGAGTGACTTTACTCCATACCCCCCTAGCACGAGCCAGCTCTGCTTCATTCATCATCCTTCCATTCTGTGCTCCCATTCGGGAAGTGAGAACCTGAAGGAGTGTTTACACCGAAAGCCCGACACACACATGTGCAGAGAGCTCCATGAACTCCAGAGCAGACGCAGCAGAAACCCAGCCTGTCTTAGGGAAGTAATTACGGGGATGCCTTATAATAGCAAACAATGACCTCAGCCTGGAAACTCGATGAGGCATTAACATCTGGTTGATATTAACAAGCCCTTGGTAAGCTGGGGAGAAATAGCCAGAGAAAGCCCCACCTCATTTCCCCAGACCAAATATATATATATATATATATATATATATATATATATATATATATATATATAAAAATAAATATATATATTAAAAAGTGGAATAGAGGTGATGTCTACAGACAGAAGCTCGGGGCATTCCTTTTATTTAGCACAGAGAGGGTGCAGCCCACCTCTCCCTGGCCTTGCTGTAAGCCAAGGCAATGCAGCTTGGATCAGGGTAAGTGAACGGTCATGCTGTGAGTTCAGCCAACTCTGGTCAAGCTGGAACCCAAAGGATTTCTACTGGTCAGGAGAGATTGGTCTTCATCACATAAGCTTTAAAAAAAGGCATAGGTTAAGCCCAAGGGCTGCAGGAAGTGTCTCGGGGTGTAGCTAAAGCAACCCTGCTTTGTGAGAGCGTGTTTGAGAGGCCTCGAGGAGAGTAGAAAGTGCTGGGAAAATTCACACACGTGCTGGGAAAATTCACCCCTGGTGCACTGAATGCAAAGCAAACCGTCCTGGAGGTGCTGAGCTCCTCCATCCTCTCCTTGGCAAGTCACAGAGCTGTAAGAAGGCATCAGGTCCATCTCTCTGCATCTTGGGTCATAAGCTCTTGCTGTCCCCATCAACAAAACACATTTAATCCTCCTCCCTCAGCCCCAGCAAGGCT